>NC_090926.1:712503310-713753310 GCF_040938575.1 Ambystoma mexicanum
AAACTTCATTCTTGAAACATTACTGTACACTGTCTCTGCTGAGTGTTTAAAAATGTACTTTGCCGTCACAAAAGTCTGCAGCCCTATATTATGAGCTGTCTACAAAAATGGCTTTCCTAACATGGGCCTACAAAACATGACTTCTCTAATGTTCACATATTTCTCAAAAGCCCCCTAACATAATTGGCCTGATTCATGGAATTATTTGCGTGAAAAATGCAGATTTGCATGCCTTTTTGCCCGAAAATCTGTGTTTGAAGTACAGGGATTTTCGGGAAGAAAGGCGCGCAAATCTGCGTTTTTCACGCAAATAATTCCATGAATCAGGCTGAATATCTACATAAGGCACCACACACCCCCACCCCTATCCCATGCTGCGCCACCTATCACATTACGAAAGTTACACACACTATTTCCATTCCCCTGTGGGACCTCTTGCGCTGCTTCAGGGGCTGTATCTTAACATCCTATATCTATGCTACCACTCCCGATGTCACTGACCACATACGTTTTACGTCACCACGTCACCTGTATAACTGCTATGTGCGACCCCCTTTGCTGCGCTGGATTTGGACCCTTACAACAGGATTACCCCTATACATTTACGAAAACATTGGACAAACGGGAGAATGCACTTTAAAACGCGTTGTAGATTCTTGGGAAAGGGAAAGATCGATCACGATGAAAGAGTGCAGCACTGCTATATGTTATGGTGCACTATGTTACTGTACCTATGTTTGCTGTTCTAAAATGATAAAAGGCAATTAAAAAATGTTTGGAAAAAAGGAATTGAGACATGCATGCACACCCGTTTAACCATGGAATGGCAGGGGATGGTAAAGAGATGTATAAAGTGCCAACACACACCTAACAGAAGGCATCACAGCGCTACACCAGGGTCCACTGACTCAACCACACTCCAGAGTCACCCAGAAGGAGAGTACTGGAAGAACAGGAAAGTCTTTACACCCCTCCTAAACTCCAGATAGTTTTCCGTCAGACGCAGGGACAATGGAAGGCTGTTCCATAGTTTAACTAAAACCAAAACATAAAATGGGACGCCACCCCATCTTTCATATTTAAATCTAGGTGTCACGAAAAGACCAGCAGAGGATGATTGCAACGCTCTGGCAGGGTGTAAAAAAGGAATCTTGCTCTAAGAAAAGAGAGGCAGTGTTATATGCATCAAACAAAGTGCCTTAAATTGACCCTTTGAGCATCAGGAAGCCAGTGGTGTAAATACAGTAAAGATGAGATATGATCTCTGTGACTCAGATGAAAAAGAAGCCTTGCAGCGGAATTCTGAATGATCAGCAATCTGTGAGCATCCATTTGGGTAAACCCAAATAGATTGTGTTACAAAAATCGAGTCTGCTGGAGATAAATGCATTAAGCAATTGAATCTTCTGATGGAATGAAAACCAGTCCAAAAATCTCTTAAGAGAGGTAGATGAAAAATACAAGACCTGACCACCAAAGCCACTTGGATCTCCAGACTGAGGGAAGAGTTAAACCATACACTGAGGTGCCGAGCCTTTGACACTGGACTTCAACTCTCTACCAGTTCCTCTGTCCAGCACAGGGCCAATGTAGGCTCTAAGGTCCGAGTACCAACCAGCTCATCCAAATGTTGAGCAAGTGGCAGAAAAGGGCATAGCTAATTTCATTTTTTTAGCATTACATTTCAGACAATTGGCAGTTATCCATCCCCCATTCTGTTACAGGCACGCCTTCATATCACCTGCAGGCTCACCCAACGACTCTCCAACCTGAAAAGGCCAGCTTGGTATCATCAGCGTAAATTTAAAACCTAGTAGCAAGAGATCGAATTAGGTCTGCTAAAGGTTTCAGATAAAGATAAGAGGGCTTAAGTGGTATTGAACAAAAATGTCGTCCTCATTTGTGCGCCCCCGCAGTCACTGCGACTTTGGAGGCGCACAAAATAAGGGTGACATTTACTGCGCCCAAGCAGAGCAGGGGTTGCGGGGGTGTCCCCCGCTCTACCTGGGCGCAGTAACGTGGGTCAGGGGTTGCGGGGGTTGCGGCGGTGTCCCCCACTTACCATTTCAGAAAGCGGGGGACACATAAGAAAAAAAAACACCCTGCAGCGTCAGCTCTAACCCACGTTAGTGGGAAGAGCTGACTCTACAGGGATCGCAGGGGGCGGGCGGCACACTTCTGCGTGTGTCGCCCTAAAGGTGAGTGGAGTGGGGAGGGTGGGAGGGGTAATGTAGGCCGGGGGAAGCAGGCACAGTGATCCATGTGATCACTGCGCCGCGCCGTAACTGGTGTCAGCATTTTCGGCCATCGCAGTTACGGGGGTGCAGTGATCACATAGATCCGGCTTAAGGCTGACCCCTGAGGCACTCCACAAGGAACGGGTTTAGCCACCGATACAAAGGGGAAGGACTACCACCTGTGCCCTGTTGTTGTGGAAGGAGGATAGCCAGGCCAGAGCTTTATATGTAATGCCCTCTGCAATGAGTCGAGTAAGTAGGATAGAATGGATGACAGCATTGAAGGAAGCATAGAGATACGAAAATATTAGAGCACCTCGCCCGCCCTGTCAGCCAGTCCTTGCAGATCATCAATCGTTGCCACCACCATGATATGATATAATAAGGCATTTGAAACGCGCCTATACACAAGTGTTTCAAGGCACAACGAGGCAAGGAAGGGGGAACAGAGGGAGGACAGAGACAATGATCTTACTAGGCCAATTGACATTGAGGTTGCGCAAGTCCTTTGGAGTGGGGGAGGGGAAAAGTGCCAGGGGAAAGGGGAGGGGGCAGTGCTGTACATGGGATCAAAACAATAACAAAAAGTGCGGCCAGCAGGTGGCAGGTGCATGGATAAGAGCAGACAGCAGGTGTTCAAATGTGCAGGTAGGGGGACTGTAGGGTTACAGATATAGACCCAAGTGCAAAGGTTGCTGAGAGGTAGCGCGGGTGTGCAACTGGGCGGGCAGGGACCTGGGCCCCAAATCAGAGGGTAACCAAGGGACCAATGCAGTATCAGACAGGAGATCAGCAGGGGAGAGGAAGAGAGAAGGCAGAAGCAAAGAGGAAGGTCTTGAGGTGCTTCCGGAACCAGAGATGGTTCTCCTTCACTATTAGTACAGCGCTACAGCCTTGTCTAAAGCCAACCTGTGCCTGATCCTATAAGCTCTGGGTTTCCACGGGTGACTGAAGTTGAGACACTGCAATCACTTCCATCAATTTGCTAGGGTACGTGCATAACGAAATCAGACGATAATTGGATAATTGAGATGGATCCAATGTAGAATTTTGAGAAGCAGAGTCACTGCTGGTAACTTTAATCACTCTGGAACCACTCTGGTGCTGAACAAGCTATTCACCAGAAAACAGAGGTCAGTCGCTATCATGGATCTCACATTCTTTAATATTCTAGGGATCGAATGGAGACCCTGATGGATGGTGGGTACTTATCACCTCCAACAGGTAAGGCTCAATAATTGAATCAAAGGCAGCAAACACCAAGTCCTCTGCTGTGATTTGTGGGGTGCAGTCTGGGACCCCTAAAGAAGCAATCCCGGGTAAAGAAGATGCCCATTCTGATTGGATTTTATAGATTTTGTCCCTAATACATTGAGTCAGATTATCACATAAAATATGTGAAGGAATGAAGTTTCTCGCTGGCACTATGCTCTTCTGCTTCAGAGATCACATTTGCTCTGATCTGAGATTGCCTAGTTCAGGCCTAATACAGCAGGTCATGCCACAGGAAGTGAAAGAGGAAGACTTGAGGAATGTTCAGGATTTCACTTTGTTGCCCAGCAATGGAACGTATGTTACAGTGAGCACTGGATCACCAGCTCAATTCCCCACATATATTATTTTTAATGTAGGACTGGAATCAACAGTGCCAGCCCAACAGGCAGTATGAGGGGGTGCACCATGAAGGAGGAGGGCTGCAAGGGGGATGATCATCCAATAATCACCACTAAGCTATGTGTTGTCCAGGGCAATTAATTTAAAACATGCTACAATGCTAAATTCAGTGGGAGGATATATGTCAGACACTGTAATATGCAGCAGAAAACAAACATGGAACATGGTCAACTACACACCAATCAGTATGTGATCATGTTGTCGAACAATGAGGTCCTGCTTTATTCAGGATTACAGTGAGGTTATTTGGGAAAGCCATGATTATAATCTAAAATCTGTGCAAACAGCCCTTGAATGACTGAAACAGCATCTTCCTTCCCAAAACCGTCTCATTTGTCACAGATATTAACTGCTGTATATTTCTTTATTTCACTCAAAGGGCACCCCTTACAAACATCATTAATATTTACCTGAAGGGTACCATCTTGGTCCAAGGCCTTTGAGCCACCTTCTCCTCTTTTATAGACGCTTCCCGTGCCTCATCAATTTCCTTTCTTCTCCTGCTGTCCCCTCTCTTCCCTCCATGGCTCCCTTGCCTCCTCCTGCTGTCTACTCCTTGGCTACCTTGACCTCTCCTCCTTCCTCTTATGAGCCTCCTCTGGCTTCTCTACACCTCCGCAGGACATACCTCTTATCTGTACCCCTCCCCGGATGTCTTTCAAGGATGGCATCCTCCTCCATATTGCCACTCTAAACTCTCGCTAAGCTGTCAAACACTCCTCTGACATCTGCCACCTCCTGGAGGAACTTGAACTTGATGTCCTCGGTCTCACCAAGATATGGTTCACGGCCAGCTCTGTCACAAGCTTTGACACTCTCCTCCCTGATGGCTACAAGATCCTCTACGCGCCCAGATCCAACCGTTCAGGAGGGGGTGTAGCCCTGATCTTCCCTGAGTGGATTCCTGCCTCTGTCATTCCTACGCAGGCTCTACTCCTCTTTTGAATGCCTCATCTGCAGGCTCTCTCTTTCTGTCCTGGCCATTCCTTTACTGTGGTTACCATCTATTGGAAAACTGGTCAGATCTCCTCCTTCCTCTCTGAGTGGGCGGACCTCTCCTCTTCCCTCTTCGTCTCACCACTCAACTCCTCCTTCTTGGAGACTTCAACATCCACCTGGATGCTTCCAGTCCTTCCACTAGATTCTTTTGTGACCTCTGTGACTCTCTCTCTCTCTCTCTATCTATTCTCCCCTCTGGCCCGACTCACTCTGCAGGGCACATGTTCTGATCTCTTCAGACCTTCCCCTTTCGATCCCTCTCACCACTCCTCTCTCCTGGAGTGATCACCTTCTCCTTTCCTCCCATCTCACCCTCTCTATCCCTCCGGCCAAGCCAACTCCAGCACTGCAACCTACCTTCTCTGTTATCCGACCCATGAAGTGTGTGTCAGTTGAGGCTTTTGCACCACTTTTTTCCACCTCGCTCCCCCATTGACTAATTCACACCCTGACACAGCCCTTTCCATGCTCCACTCTTCTATATCTGATACTGTCGATGTTCTTGTCCCTGTCATGAGGATCTGCTTGAAACCCAAAGCCAAGTGCAACTCTTGGTACGACTCAGTCCTTGTCACCCTTAAACACAAGTGCAGGGTGGCTGAGAGGAAATGGTGTGCTTCCAGTACATCCTCTGACAAACTGACCTGCTGCCTTCTCCAAAGGCAATACCGGCTCTCTGTCTGCACCAAGAAGAGAGCCCACATCCAAGCCAGCATCTCTGCGGCATCTAACAACTCGGCCAAACTCTTTAAAATCTGCAAGGAGCTGGCCGATTCTGCTGCAGTCGCAACCTCTCCTGCCCATCCCACACTCTCTGCACGGCCCTGGCTTCTCACTTCATATCTAAAACTCACGACATACTTTCCTCTCTCTCTTCCTCTCCCCCTCCTCCCTCTACTCCCTGCTCTTCCTCTGACCCTTCTTCAGCCACTTCTCCTCTCTCCTTCTCTGACTTTCCCCTGTTCTCCTCAGACAAGGTTTCTCGACAGGTCCTAAATATGAAAGTGTCATCAAAACAGGTTCACCCCTGTTCCTCCAAAACCATCAAGGACCAAATTGACACCATGGCTCCTGCCCTGGCTGATTTCTGCAACCACTCCTTCACTACTGGAATCTTCCCCTCCCCTGTGAAGCACTCCCTTGTGCACCCTCGTCTTAAGAAACCCTCTGCAGTCCCCTCCTGCCCGGCTAACTTTCACCCAATCTCCATCACTCCTTTCCTGGGCAAACTCCTGGAAAAGCTTGCCATCTCCAAGCTTTATCTTCACACTGAATTTGTTGATTGTCTCCATGACCATAAGTCTGGCTTTCCGCAACATCTGTGAAGACCTGCTCTACAACCTTGATTCCAACACGCCCTGTGTCCTCATCTAACTTTATCTCTCTTCTGCCTTTGACACGGTCAATCACCATGCCATCTTGCTCAACCATCTCTGTGATAACTTGGGTATTACTGATCAGGCCCTGGCTTGGCTGGCCGCCTTCCTCTCTGATCGATCCTCAAAGGTCCACCTTGGGTCCTTCCTCTCCTCTATCTATATCTCTACCTGTGGTTAGACACAGGTGTCTAACCTATCTCCCTGGCTGTTCAACCAATACCTGGCACTTCTTGCCCACCGCATTGCCACTCTCTGCCCAAACTTTCAGTCCTATGCCGATGACACTAAACTCATTTTCAGGCTCCCTTCCGTCACCCCTTCTCCTTCTCTCATCTCTGACTGTCTGTCCGTCATCCAGGAGTTGTGTGCCGCCAATAACGTCTGCTGTAATGCCAGTAAAACTGAGATTCTCCTCATCGGCACACCTGCTCCCTACATTCTTGTCACTCTCTGGTCGGCCTGTCTTGGCCCTCTTCCTGCTCCCACCTGTGAGGCTAAAAACCTCAGTATCATCTTTGACTCCACACTTTCCTTCTTTCCACACATCTCTGACGTCTCTAAGAAGTACCACTACCAGCTGCACCTCCTCAGAGGTATTCTTCCTTTCCTCTCCTTCTCCCAGAAGCTGTCTCCAGAGCTCTGGTTCCCTCTAGGCAGGACTATTGCAACAGCCCTTTTTCTAAATCTGCCTTTCTCTACTCTCCGCCCTCTGCAACTCATCCAAAAATGGACTGCGATATTTGTCCTTGGCCTCAAGCCCATGTATCGTATCTCTCCAGGACGGAAATCTCTGCACTGGCTCCCAGTGGCGTTGAGGATTAAGTTCAAAACCCTCTGCATTGTCCACAAGGCCTTCTGGGGCCTGAGACCTCAATACCTTCAACTTTCTCTTCCTAAATATCTTCCTTCTCGAGCTCTTCGCTCCTTCGCCTCCAGCTCCCTCAGGGTCAGTCGCTTCACCAAGCAGTGTGTTGGTGGTAGATCTCTGTCTACGGCTGGGGCCTCCCTCTGGAACAGCCTCCCTGCCTCTCTGAAACTTGAGGAGAACCATCTCCGGTTCCGGAAGCACCTCAAAACCTTCCTCTTTGCTTCTGCTTTCTCTCCTACTCCCCCCTGCTGGTCTCCTGGCTGAATCTGAAAGTGCACTGGGTACCTGGCTACCCTCTGATCTCGGGCCCAGGTCCCCTGCCCACCAGTTGCACACATGCACTGCCACCCGGGCATCCTTTGCACTTGGGGACTGTTTCTGTATCCCTACAGCCCCTACTAGCACTTGACCCCTGATGTCTGCACTTACCCATGCACTTGCCACCAGCTGGCCGCACTTTTATTTATTGTCTTGATTTATTTTACTGTTATCCTATGTACTGCACTGCCCCTCCCCTGCACTTGCACAATCGCAATGTCACCTGGCCTAGTAGGATCGTTGTCTGTCTTCCCTCTGTTTCCCCTCCCTTGCCTCATCGTGCCTCGAAACACCTGTGTATAGGCGCGTTATAAATGCCATATCATATCAGTGCCACCCCACATATCTGGGGGCAAGACACAGGCTAATTTAGGAATCAATATTTTGTTTTATTAAAGTACAATCAATGAAAAGGGGGTACATAAGCATTATGCGGGAGAAGTCACCACAACATTTCACAATCACATGTAGCTTGTCTACAAAAACGAAAATAAACTGCCTGCCTAAATCTCACTATTACTTGCGCACATGCATCCATTTTTGTAATCAAATTAAATCTATTTGTTTTATTCTGAATAGCAATATGTATTCTAGTAGTAATTTTGCTGTTTTTCGGTCCCTGGATCAAAACTCTCTTGACTTAAAATCAATTCTAAAATACACATCAAATTATTGAGCTGTAGGTGGCTAGTATGTATGTGCTATTTCAAAGTATGTTCACAAAGAGTTGCATCAAAATTCTGCAGCTTTGGGTGTGAAAAGAAGTGCTATCAAGTCAGTCAGGTCAGTCCACCCACCCAAGATAGGAAAATGGTTTTTTGCTTTTTATAAAAGGATTAGTACTACTCCCACTTCCCTTGTCACATCCTGTGTCACTAGTAGGACGTCCTTTCCCTTCTGTGCAATGTCAAGAGAGATGAGGGGGTGTTTTTATATTGGGATTATTTTGCATGAAAATGGAATTAGGTTAAACTCCACAAATTATTTTTAATTATCTACACATTTTGCAGATAATAAAAATAATAATAATATGATGTGTTATTTATATAGCGCCTTTATCCAAAGCGCCTCACAGAGCACACATTTACATCAATATAACCCAACCGAAATTCCTACTCATTTATCGACCTCGGAAGGATGAAAGGCTGAGTTGGCCATGCCAGGATTCGAACCTGTGACCGGCAGATCATGCTCAGATTGCAGCAGCGAGCGCTCAACTCATTAGTCTAGGGGGGCGTGGCTACATGGCCACAAGCTAAGGCGTAATCTGTGAGCTTCCATGATCCGACAACGATCTGGCGAAAAATAGGCATTTAATGTACACAGAAACCAGTGGACCTGGAGCTACAGCAAGATGAACAGGAGGAGCATGCTGCAGAACAAAGCCCGAGAAGAATCGTGCTTGCAGGCAGGAATATAGAGGCTGAGATGTTTGGAAGATCCTGTGAACAAATAACTAAAATGGCGCCCATCCAATAGAAGAACAAAGGCTCAACGCAGAAGAGCAGCTGATGCAAAACGGAGCGCAGTTTCGTTTGGAAATCAGACCTGGTGCATTAGATTGGAGCGGGAACGTAGCGACCATAAGGACACACTGTAACGGGTGTGTGTGTAGAAAGCTGCTAATGCAGAGGGGAACACAACTCATCAGTGTTACATTGTGGCACCCGGCCGAGGCTGGGAAGCAGACAGACAGTCGAGGATTACAGCCAGCTGATTGACGCGTGACCTGGGGCACGGTGAACTGCAGACACTATATAGGTACACGTAGGAACTTACTGCATGAAGACAAAGGAATATGCACCTGAGGTGACACGCGACTCGTGCGTTGCAAGCAGAACACTAGGAGCTACTCTACATTCGCCAGGAGAAACGGAACAGAGCTGGACAATATTGCGGCCAGAACGGCAGGACCGCTGGCAACAGAAATACATGGCCCTCAGAGATGAACAGAAGCTAATGCGTGCAGTTGAGCAGAGCACCCTCTAGGAAGGAGCTCCCACGCAGTAAACAGAGGCAGCAAAAACTAAAAGTGGACGCTGGCAGGCGTGTGCATGAGGATGGAATAGTGCAGAAAGCACACAGACCGTAGATGGCGAAGTAAGATCCCTCAAACACTGTGTGACTCACAAAGAAGTAGCAGGGGCGAGACGGTCTACCAGCAGCAGATGGCGACAAGATCAGGCACCTGCGACAAAGGCGCATGAGCTGTATGGCTGCACGGTACAAAGCAGGAACCAGCCTCTGAAGCTGAGATTCGGGGAGGCACCGCAGGGGAATGGAAGAGCCCAGCATTAGGACACCATAAGAAGCAAGGCAGAGTGGCCACCGCAGGGTCCTGATTGCAGCAGGAGGGGGGTGAGTGAAAAACGTAATACAGTGGACCAAGTAGTCCTGAGGCAGACGCATTCAGGCAGTAACAAATAAACACTGGTACATAGATCCCCGGCATTCCCCCTCATAATAAGCAGGGAAAAAACAACAACAAAAAAAAGTGCGAGGCGGATCACTAAAAGTGATACCAACAAAGGGCATGAGGCCTGGTGACTGATTATAGCCTGCAAGCCCAAAGAGCAGCAGATATCCGAGCAAACAAAGATGCTAGGGGAATAAGTCATACCCCAAAACACACAAAGGCACCAAAGTGGGCCACACATCCAGTATTAGCCAACGTGCTCCAGAGACGCATTTCCCAGGAAATCCCCCCAAATGGGCAGCAAACCAAGATGCACAGCAATTAGAGGAATGAAGCTCGAAGTTGGAAACAGCAAGAGGACCCAACTGGGCGCAATCGACCGCACTACCTAGCGGAAGCTGGATGGACACTTGCTTCCCGAGGGGTCGCTCAAGATCCCTTAAATGCACGTTGAAGCGAGAACAAAAAAAGGAAATAAGCAGACGTCTAGAACATAGTAAAAGGACAAGCCACGTCATGATTTTGTAATATGCCTCAGGCCACAACGAGGTGAGGAGAACAAGGAGAGACAGTAAGGTGGCACAGGACAAGTAAAGAGCTTAAAAAACAAGCCTCCAGCTGCATCTCTCAAGGAGAAAGACATAGCAAGACTGGCCCAGGCACGGTGGGCAAGACACTGTGAAGGAGTAAATCAACAAGGTCCCGCCTAAGAATGCCAGGCAGCATCCACCCCCACTGAGCACGGCGCCAGCAGCCAGCACCACCACAGATGCCAGGAAGAAAAAAAAGCACCAGAGAGAAGGCAATAGCGATGTCGTCTAAAGCAAACCATAATAAAGAAAAACAGACATCCATGGACACGTTTACCAGACCGGTGCAAATGATGGAGGGAACAAAGTCGCAGCCACAAGAACCAAATTTATTTTATTTTATTTTTTACATTTGCAAAGCGCACTGCAGCCCTAAGGCATAGAGGCGCTGATAAGCGGTGCGTAAGAAGGCTTGATTAAGGGTTACAAAAAAGCCTCCCTAGAAGATTTCTTAGAATATACATACAGTGTTACAGATACATAGGTCCAGGGTAGCGAACAAAAAACAGGCACATTATTTGAAGAGACTAGTCTTGATGGCCTTGCGAAAGTCAGTGTGAGAGTCGAGTCGTCTGATGTGCGGTGGTAGGAATTCCAGAGGGTGGATGCCATGGTGGGAAAACTTGTGCCACCAGCACGCACTCTGCGGGTTTTTGGCACAGTTAGTACATTGGAGTAGGCCATTCTGGAGGGCCTGGAAGCACAGGGTTTAGAAAATCTCTGGACGAGATATATAGGGGCCTGATCGTGAAGACATTTGTGCATGAGGGCAAGGGTTTTGAACAAGATTCTTTCCTTGACCGGTAGCCAGTGGACCTGACGCCTGAGGTCAGAGATGTGGTCCCTGCGTGATAGTCCAGTGGCGGCCCTTAGGGCATTGTTTTGGACTAGTTGGAGTTTAGCTAGGTGTTTTCCTGACGTCCCTATTAGAAGGGCGTTGCAATAGTCCACTCTTGAGCCAATAATTGCCCTGGCGATAGTTAGGCAATTCTGTTGGGAGAGGTACAGTCTGATTGCGTTGAGCAGTTTGGAGTAGTAGGCTGAGGAGGATGCAATGGCATTGACCTGCCTGTTCATGTTCAAGTTCGGGTCCAAGTAGACACCCAAGGTCTTGACTGTTTGGGAGACAGGGATAGGAATGTTATCTATGGTGAAGGAGTTGAATTGCTTGTCCAGCTTGACCAAGGTGGACGGGGAGCCAATCAGCAGAAGCTCGGTTTTCTCGCTGTTGAGGCATAACCAGTTTTCTGCCAACCAAGATTGGATCGTGGTGTAAATGGAGTTGAGCGTGATCAGGTCAGACAGGTAGACCCCAGAGAGGGGGATAAGCACCTGAGTGTCATCAGCATAGTTCATCTATGAGATGCCCAGGGCGTCAAGGATCTTGAACATCGGCCTTGTGAAGAGGTTGTAGAGGGTTGAGGCGATGCATGATCCCTGTGGGACGCCACATTGGATGATGCTCGGGTCAGCGCAGGAAGAGTCGGAGAAGACCTTCATTGCTCTGTCCTGCAGGAAAGAGGTTATCCAGTTGCAGGCAGTCGGGGAGAAGTTGGCTGTGGTGGCAAGATGGTGGCAGAGGGTCTTGTGATCCACCAGATCGATTGCAGCTGATAGGTCCAAAAGGAGGAGTAAAGCAGGTTTGCCTGCATCTCTGAGGTCGTCCATCTGGTTTTTGAGGTCAAGAAGTGCCGTTTCGGTGCTATGTCTTGGCCTGAAGCCTGACTGCCGCAGACCATGAAGATGGTTATCTTCGATGAATTTTTGAACTTGCAGGTATGCTGCTTTGTCCAAGATTTTTAGTAAAAATGGGACAGTGGTAATGGGCCTATAATTCCCTGGGACTGAAGGGTCTACGGAGAGTTTTTTAATGAGCGGACAAACCCATGCTTCCTTGAGCTCAGCTGGAACATGGCCAGACTTGAATGAGGCATTAATGAAGGCAGTGATGAGGGGGACAAGGGCGGGGGCACAGTCCTTGATCACCTGGGCTGGGCAGACGTCCCCTTTACAATTGGAGGGCTTGATGGATCTAAGGAGGGCAGCGACTTCGGTTTCAGTCATGTCCTTAAACTCAAACAGAGGTGCTTGGCTGGTGTCAGCTAATGGAGCAGGGGAGCCAATGTGTTTGGCTAGAAGGTTGTTGAGTGCCTTTTGGTGTGCAAGGATCTTGGCGTGGAGAGTGTCCAATGTATCCAGCATGGCGGATTGAATTTTGTTGTACCAGGCTTCATCTTTTAGGAGAGTAGGAGGGGGGGAGGCAGGGGTCTCAAGTTCTCTAAAGATGGAGAAGATTTCTTTGGTCCCTGATTTGGCTTCTGAAATCCTAGCGTTAAAGGAGGACGCCTTAGCCTTGATTATGGTGTTTTTGTATTCAGTGGATAGGGCCTTAAAAGCTGCTTTGGTGGTGTCTTTGGGGTTATTCTTCCAGGCAGAGAGTGCAGCTCTTTTTTGTTGACGTAGCTGTGAGAGCTCCTGGGTGAACCAGGCATTGGTATGTTTGACCTTTTTTGCTTTTTTGAGGGTAAGAGGGGCTACAGTGTCCACGGCCTTGGTGATGATCCTTTTGAAGTCTTTAGCAAGTACTGATGGATCATTAGAGAAGGGCGGAGATAGTGCAGGTACCAGGAGATGTTTAGTAAGATTCTCCTTTGTGAGCTGCCGAGAGCTTCTGGTGAGTGCGGCAGGGAGCGAAATCGCTGGCCTAGGCGGCCCTTTTGATGTGGTGATGTCAAATTTAATGCAATGGTGGCCAGACCAAGGGATAGGGGAGATGTCTTTGACCTCAAGGGTACAGTTGTGGTGGGCAACCCAGTCTAGCGTCCGCCCTTTAGAGTGGGTGGGCCTGGAGATAGATTGGGAGAACCCAAGGTTGGAGAGAGCTTTATTGAGGGCAGTGGCGTGGGAGTCCTTAGAGTCATTGAGACCGATGTTAAAGTCACCTAGGAGGATAACTTTAGATGAGCTTTTTAGATTGTCTGAGAGCGAGTGAATTAGGGCTTCCTGGAAGTCAGTGCTCGGCCCAGGCGGACGGTAGACAGCATGGAAAGCAATGGTACAGGTGGCTGAGAGCTGGAGTTTGAGCTGGAGGTAGTCAGAGCTCTGACCCAAGTCTGCTCGAATCCTTGTGAATTGTAGATTCTCCTTGGCAATGACAGCCACCCCCCCACCTCAATGAGTGGAGCGATCTTGTCTATGGATGGAATACCCTTCCGGGATGGAAAGTGAGAGGGCAGGGCCAAATGTATCGTTTAGCCAGGTTTCACTAATGAAGAGTAGGTCAAGTTTATTAGAGGCGATAAGGTCATGAATATCGAGAGGGTGCGCCGGTAGGGACCGGCGTTAACTAAGGCACAATATAATGTGGTGTCCTTAGGTTGCAGGGTGTGGTCGGTGGTGGCAGGAGTTGTCACAGTGCGAGTTAGCAATACAGGGCAAGGCGCAGCACTATTACCAGGGGCAGCAATCATAGAAACAGGCAGCAGAGTACAGGGCGCATCAGTATTAGCAGGAGCAGCAGTCATATAAGCAGGAACCTAGGTACAGGGCGCAACACTTTTACCTGGGGCAGCAGTCATAGAAACAGGCAACAGAGTACAAGGCGCATCAGTATTAGCAGGGGCAACAGGCCTCAATACTGGAAGAATATTGCAAGACACTTTATCAGTAGCGGGGTCAAGGAATTGCTGGACATGGTCAGGAGTGGTACCAAGGTTGTATGTGACACGTGAAGGGTCCAGTAGGGTCCGCTTGGCTGACAAGGATGGGTGTTCCCAGGTGAAGAGGTGAGTCGGCAAGTATCTTGGTGTGAGCCGATGGGCAAGAGGCACCGCACCAGAGTGCCGTTGGGAGCGTGGACGCAGGTTCTGCTGCTGGATGGATGGAGGCAGGCGAGTAGCATGGTTGGCTTTCCATGGAGTGGTAGTGCGCGAGCAAGCCCCTACATCAGTGGCTGGAAAGGAGGGAGGGGCCGTGCAAGGTGCAGGAGCATGGCAGTGGGGGGTGACACTACCGCAGCACCAGAGGGAGCGGGAGATAGTGGCCCCAAGGCGCGCTAATCTGGAGGCAGCCCCAGGGGAGGAAGTAGGCAGGGGGTAGGCAGATATGCGTGACCCCAGCCGCAGGTTCCTGGTTGCGAGCGTCCAGGGTAGCATGGCATGTGGGTAGTGAGCAGGGTCATGACCCTTACCTTGAGAAGAAGATCTGGAGGCTGCGGTCTGCACGGTCGAGCAGCGGAGAGCCGCTGAGAGCGAGCTAGGCCTTTGCTCCTGGCCTTCGCTCTGCTGCAGCTTTGCCTGTCGGTGTCCCTCCAGCCCATATAACGCAGGGGTGGAGGGGCGGGCCTGGTGGGTGGACCAATGGCCATTGGCTGTCTCTTGTTGCCGGATGGTCGTCATGGCAACAGCCGTGGCGGCCATTTTCGATTTCTGGAGGGTGAAATTTACTGCGCCCAAGCAGAGCAGGGGCTGCGGGGGTGTCCCCTGCTCTACCTGGGCACAGTAACGGGGGTCAGGGGTTGTGGGGGTGTCCCCCACTTACCATTTCAGAAAGCGGGGGACACATAAGAAAAAAAAAAGAAAAAAACAAGCAACCAGCAGCGTCAGCTCTAAACCACGTTAGTGGGAAGAGCTGACTCTGCAGGGATCGCAGGGGGCGGGCGGCACACTTCTGCGTGTGCCGCCCTAAAGGTGAGTGGAGTGGGGAGGGTGAGAGGGGTAATGTAGGCCGGGGGAAGCAGGCACAGTGATCCATGTGATCACTGCGCCGCGCCGTAACTTGTGTCGGCATTTTCGGCCGTCGCAGTTACGGGGGTGCAGTGATCACATAGATCTGGCTTAAGGCTGACCCCTGAGGCACTCCACAAGGAACGGGTTTAGCCACTGATACAACGATCTTACTAGGCCAAGTGACATTGAGATTGCGCAAGTCCTTTGGAATGGGGGAGGGGAAAAGTGCCAGGGGAAAGGGGAGGGGGCAGTGCTGTACATGGGATCAAAACAATAACAAAAAGTGTGGCCAGCAGGTGGCAGGTGCATGGGTAAGAGCAGACAGCAGGTGTTCAAATGTGCAGGTAGGGGGACTGTAGGGTTACAGATATAGACCCAAGCGCAAAGGTCGCTGGGAGGTAGTGTGGGTGTGCAACTGGGCGAGCAGGGACCCGGGCCCGAAATCAGAGGGTAACCAAGTGACCAATGCAGTATCAGACAGGAGATCAGCAGGAGAGAGGAAGAGAGAAGGCAGAAGCAAGGAGGAAGGTCTTGAGGTGCTTCCGGAACCAGAGATGGTTCTCCTTCACTATTAGTGCAGCGCTTCAGCCTTGTCTAAAGCCAACCTGTGCCTGATCCTATAAGCTCTGGGTTTCCATGAGTGACTGAAGTTGAGACACTGCAATCACTTCCATCAATTTGCTAGGGTATGTGCATTACGAAATCAGACGATAATTGGATAATTGAGATGGATCCAATGTAGAATTTTGAGAATCAGAGTCACTGCTGGTAACTTTAATCACTCTGGAACCACTCTGGTGCTGAACAAGCTATTCACCAGAAAACAGAGGTCAGTCGCTATCACGGATCTCACATTCTTTAATATTCTAGGGATCGAATGGGGAACCTGATGGATGGTGGGTACTTATCACCTCCAACAGGTAAGGCTCAATAATTGAATCAAAGGCAGCAAACACTAAGTCCTCTGCTGTGATTTGTGGGGTGCAGTCTGGTACCCCTAAAGAAGCAATCCCGGGTAAAGAAGATGCCCATTCTGATTGGATTTTATAGATTTTGTCCCTAATACATTGAGTTAGATTATCACATAAAATATGTGAAGGAATGAAGTTTATCGCTGGCACTATGCTCTTCTGCTTGAGAGATAACATTTGCTCTGATCTGAGATTGCCTAGTACAGGCCTAATACAGCAGGTCATGCCACAGGAAGTGAAAGAGGAAGACTTGAGGAATGTTCAGGATTGCACTTTGTTGCCCAGCAATGGAACGTATGTTACAGTGAGCACTGGATCACCTGCTCAATTCCCCACATATATTATTTTTAATGTCGGACTGGAATCAGCAGTGCCAGCCCAACAGGCAGTATGAGGGGGTGCACCATGAAGGAGGAGGGCTGCAAGGGGGATGATCATCCAATAATCACCACTAAGCTATGTGTTGTCCAGGGCAATTAATTTAAAAAATGCCACAATGCTAAATTCAGTGGGAGGATATATGTCAGACACTGTAATATGCAGCAGAAAACAAACATGGAACATGGTCAACTACACACCAATCAGTGTGTGATCATGTTGTCGAACAATGAGGTCCTGCTTTATTCAGGATTACAGTGAGGTTATTTGGGAAAGCCATGATTATAATCTAAAATCTGTGCAAACAGCCCTTGAATGACTGAAACAGCATCTTCCTTCCCAAAACCGTCTCATTTGTCACAGATATTAACTGCTGTATATTTCTTTGTTTCACTCAAAGGGCACCCCTTACAAACATCATTAATATTTACCTGAAGGGTAACATCTTGGTCAAAGGCTCTTGAGGCACCTTCTCCTCTTTTATAGATGCTTCCCGTGCCTCATCAATTTCCTTTCTTCTCCTGCTGTCCCCTCTCTTCCCTCCACGGCTCCCTTGGCTCCTCCTGCTGTCTACTCCTTGGCTACCTTTGCCTCTCCTCCTTCCTCTTATGAGCCTCCTCTGGCTTCTTCTACACCTCCGCAGGACATACCTCTGATCTGTACCCCTCCCCGGAAGTCTTTCAAGGATGGCAACCTCCTCCATATTGCCACTCTAAACTCTCGCTCAGCTGTCAAACACTCCTCTGACATCTGCCAACTCCTGGAGGAACTTGACCTCAATGTCCTCGGTCTCACCGAGTCATGGTTCATGGCCAGCTCTGTCACAAGCTTTGACACTCTCCTCCCTGATGGCTACAAGATCCTCTACATGCCCAGATCCAACCGTTCAGGAGGGGGTGTAGCCCTGATCTTCCCTGAGTGGATTCCTGCCTCCATCATTCCTACGCAGGCTCTACTCCTCTTTTGAATGCCTCATCTGCAGGCTCTCTGTTTCTGTCCTGGCCATTCCTTTACTGTGGTTACCATCTATTGGAAAACTGGTCAGATCTCCTCCTTCCTCTCTGAGTGGGCGGACCTCTCCTCTTCCCTCTTCATCTCACCACTCAACTCCTCCTTCTTGGAGACTTCAACATCCACCTGGATGCTTCCAGACCTTCCACTAGACTCTTTTGTGACCTCTGTGACTCTCTCTCTCTCTCTATTCTCTCTTCTGGCCCGACTCACTCTGCAGGGCACATGTTCTGATCTCTTCAGACCTTCCCCTTTCGATCTCTCTTACCACTCCGCTCTCCTGGAGTGATCACCTTCTCCTTTCCTCCCATCTCACCCTCTCTATCCCTCCGGCCAAGCCAACTCCAGCACTGCAACCTACCTTCTCGGTTATCCGACCCATGAAGTGTGTGTCAGTTGAGGCTTTTGCGCCACTTTCTCCCCCCTCGCTCCCCCATTGACTAATTCACACCCTGACACAGCCCTTTCCATGCTCCACTCTGCTATATCTGATACTGTCGATGTTCTTGTCCTTGTCATGAGGATCTGCTTGAAAACCAAAGCCAAGTGCAACTCTTGGTACGACTCTGACCTCGTCACCCTTAAACGCAAGTGCAGGGTGTCTGAGAGGAAATGGTGTGCTTCCGGTACATCCTCTGACAAACTGACCTGCCGCCTGCTCCAAAGCCAATATCTGCTCTCTGTCCGCACCAAGAAGAGAGCCCACATCCAAGCCAGCATCTCTGCGTCATCTAACAACTCGGCCAAACTCATTAAAATCTGCAAGGAGCTGGCCGATTCTGCTGCAGTCTCAACCTCTCCTGCCCCTTCCACACTCTCTGCACGTCCCTGGCTTCTCACTTCATATCTAAAACTCACGACATCCTGTCCTCTCTCTCTTCCTCTACCCCTCCTCCCTCTACTCCATGCTCTTCCTCTGACCCTTCTTCAGCCACTTCTCCTCTCTCCTTCTCTGACTTTACCCTTTTCTCCTCAGACAGGGTTTCTAGACAGGTCCGATCTATGAAAGTGTCATCAAAACAGGTTCACCCCTGTTCCTCCAAAACCACCAAGGACCAAATTGACACCATGGCTCCTGCCCTGGCTGATTTCTGCAACCACTCCTTCAATACTGGAATCTTCCCCTCCCCTATGAAGTACTCCCTTGTGCACCCTCGTCTTAAGAAACCCTCTGCAGTCCCCTCCTGCCCGGCTAACTTTTACCCAATCTCCATCATTCCTTTCCTGGGCAAACTCCTGGAAAAGCTGGCCATCTCCCAGCTTAATCTTCACACTGAATCTGTTGATTGTCTCCATGACCATAAGTCTGGCTTTCCGCAACATCTGTGAAGACCTGCTCTACAACCTTGATTCCAACACCCACTGTGTCCTCATCTTACTTTATCTCTCTTCTGCCTTTGACACGGTCAATCACCATGCCATCCTGCTCAACCGTCTCTGTGATAACCTGGGTATTACCGATCAGGCCCTGGCCTGGCTGGCCGCCTTCCTTTCTGATCAATCCTCAAAGGTCCACCTTGGGTCCTTCCTCTCCTCTATCTATATCTCTACCTGTGGTGAGACACAGGTGTCTAACCTATCTCCCTGGCTGTTCAACCAATACCTGGCACTTATTGCCCACCGCATTGCCGCTCCCTGCCTAAACTTTCAGTCCTATGCAGATGACACTCAACTCATTTTCAGGCTCCCTTCCGCCACCTCTTCTCCTTCTCTCATCTCTGACTGTTTGTCCGTCATCCAGGAGTTGTGTGCCGCCAATAATCTCTGCCTTAATGCCAGTAAAACTGAGATTCTCATCATCGGCACACCTGCTCCCTACATTCTTGTCACTCTCTGGCCAGCCTGTCTTGGCCCGCTTCCTGCTCTCACCTGTGAGGCTAAAAACCTCAGCGTCATCTTTGACTCCACACTTTCCTTCTCTCCTCACATCTCTGACGTCTCTAAGAAGTACCACTACCAGCTGCACCTCCTCAGAGGTATTCTTCCTTTCCTCTCCTTCTCCCAGAAGCTAACTGTCTCCAGAGCTCTGGTTCCCTCTAGGCAGGACTACTGCAAAAGCCCTTTTTCTAAATCTGCCTTCCTCTACTCTCCGCCCTCTGCAACTCATCCAAAAATGGACTGCGAGATTTGTCCTTGGCCTGAAGCCCATGTATCGTATCTCTCCAGGACTGAAATCTCTGTACTGGCTCCCAGTGGCGTTGAGGATTAAGTTCAAAACCCTCTGCATTGTCCACAAGGCCTTCTGGGGCCTGAGACCTCAATACCTTCAACTTTCTCTTCTTAAATATCTTCCTTCTCGAGCTCTTCGCTCCTTCGCTCCAGCTCCCTCAGGGTCAGTCGCTTCACCAAGCAGTGTGTTGGTGGTAGATCTCTGTCTTCGGCTGGGGCTTCCCTCTGGAACAGCCTCCCTGCCTCTCTGAAACTTGAGGAGAACCATCTCCGGTTCTGGAAGCAACTCAAGACCTTCCTCTTTGCTTCTGCTTTCTCTCCTCCTCCCCCTGCTGATCTCCTGGCTGAATCTGAAAGTGCACTGGTTACCTGGCTACCCTCTGATCTCGGGCCCAGGTCCCCTGCCCACCAGTTGCACACCTGCACTGCCACCCGGGCATCCTTTGCACTCTGGGATTGTTTCTGTATCCCTACAGCCCCTACTAGCACTTGACCCCTGATGCCTGCACTTACCCATGCACTTGCCACCAGCTGGCTGCACTTTTATTTATTGTCTTGATTTATTTTCTGTTATCCTATGTACTGCACTGCCCCTGCCCTGCACTTGCGCAATCTCAATGTCACCTGGCCTAGTAGGACCGTTTTCTGTCTTCCCTCTTTTTCCCCTCCCTTGCCTCGTCGTGCCTCCAAACACTTGTGTATAGGCGCATTATAAATGCCATATCATATCAGTGCCACCCCACATATCTGGGGGCAAGACACAGGCAAATTTAGGACTCAATATTTTGTTTTATTAAAGTACAATCAATGAAAAGGGGGTACCTAAGCATTATGCGGGAGAAGTCACCACAAAATTTCACAATCACATGTAGCTTGTCTACGAAAACGCAACTAAACTGCCTGCCTAAATCTCACTATTATTTACGCACAGGCATCCATTTTTTGTAATCAAATTAAATCTATATGTTTTATTCTGAATAGCAATATGCATTCTAGTACTCATTTTGCTGTTTTTCGGTCCCTGTATCAAAACTCTCTTGACTTAAAATCATTTCTAAAATACACATCAAATTATTGAGCTGTAGGTGGCTAGTATGTATGTGCTATTTCAAAGTATGTTTACAAAGAGTTGCATCAGAATTCTGCAGCTTTGGGTGTGAAAAAAGTGCTATCAAGTCAGTCAGGTCAGTCCACCCACCCAAGATAGGAAAATGTTTTTTTGCTTTTTATAAAAGGATTAGTACTACTCCCACTTCCCTTGTCATATCCCGTGTCACTAGTAGGACGCCCTTTCCCTTCTGTGCAATGTCAAGAGAGATGAGGGGGTGTTTTTATATTGGGATTATTTTGCATGAAAATGGAATTAGGTTAAACTCCACAAATTATTTTTAATTATCTACACATTTTGCAGATAATAATAATAATAATGATATGATGTGTTATTTATATAGCGCTTTACAGAGCACACATTTACATCAATATAACCCAAACGAAATTGCTACTCATTTATCGACCTCGGAAGGATGAAAAGCTGAGTTGACCATGCCGGGATTCGAACCTGCAGATCATGCTCAGATTGCAGCAGCGAGCGCTCAACTCATTAGGCTAGGGGGACGTGGCTACACGGCCACAAGCTAAGGCGTAATCTGTGAGCTTCCATGATCCGACAACGATCTGGCGAAAAATAGGCATTTAGGGGCCGATTCATGGAACAAACGTGTGCCGAAAATCTATGCGCAAGCAGGCGCAAGCAGGCGCAAGCAGGCGCAAGCGGAAAAAAAGAGGCGCAGGTGCACGCGTGCGATTCATGGAAGTCCCTGCGCGTGTCTTCCTCGGGATGTGCGCCAATCCCGTGCATGGCGCACACGTCACTGCAACATCGCGAAAGGCGTGCGCGACGCGCACAGTGAAAGCGCACAACCGCAGCGCACACACCAGAAAGTGGGCGGGACATGGGGCCTAACGCGCGGAATGGGGAACAACACGCGAAAATAAGGGCGTAACTGGGGATGTACTGCAGGGAAGCAGACGGAACGCCCACATGCACTCGAACCACACGTATTCATGGAATCGAATAGGGCAAAGCCACGCACAGCCAAAGACACGCACAAGCTGAAACACGGCCGCCACACGAAGGCAGGCGGTAGAGTCCCAGCGCATCAAAAAAGTGGCGCGCGGGAAGTTAAATACGCGATTGAGCGGGTACGTGGATTTCAGGGGTGCGCGAGAAATTCTACACGCGATTGGCCTGGGTACATGGATTTCAGGGGTGCGCGAGAAAATCTACACGCGATTGGCCTGGGTACGTGTATTACAGGGGTGCGCGAGAAAATCTACACGCGATTGGCCTGGGTACGTGTATTACAGGGGTGCGCAAGAAATGCTACACGCGATTGGCCTGGGTACGTGTATTACAGGGGTGCGCGAGAAATGCTACACACGATTGGCCTGGGTACGTGGATTTCAGGGGTGCGCGAGAAAATCTACACGCGATTGGCCTGGGTACGTGTATTACAGGGGTGCGCGAGAAAATCTACACACGATTGGCCTGGGTACGTGGATTTCAGGGGTGCGCGAGAAATGCTACACGCGATTGGCCTGGGTACGTGGATTTCAGGGGTGCGCGAGAAAATCTACACGCGATTGGCCTGGGTACGTGTATTACAGGGGTGCGCGAGAAATCCTACACGCGATTGGGCCTGTGCGAGTGGGGCAGTGTATTACGTGGGTGTGCGGGAAGTTGAAGAGGTGAATTGCCAGTGTGGGTCCTCCCAGGTCTCCCCTCTACCCCCTCCACGACCTCTGCAGGCAGCCCACACCACAGGGGATTACCATGCACCCCTGGTCATGTCCCGCAGGCAGCCCATCCACCATGGGCATGCCCCCCAGCCAAGCCACATGTCCCCTTGCACCCCCACCCCCCAGCACCGTGGGGCACCTGCCAGCAGGCCCCCAACCATGTCCCACTCATGTCCCCTTGCCCCCCCCCCAGTCACCAGGGGCAGCCTCCACCAGGCCCCCACCCATGTCTCCCACCACCCCCACCTCTCCAGTCACCAGGGGCAGCCGCCACCAGGCCCCCACTCATGTCCCCCTGCGCCCCCACCCCCCAGCACTGTGGGGCACCTGCCAGCAGGCCCCCAACCATGTCCCCTTGCACCCCCACCCCCCAGCAGGCCCCCACTCATGTCCCCCTGCACCCCCACCCCCCAGCACTGTGGGGCACCTGCCAGCAGGCCCCCAACCATGTCTCCCACCACCCCCACCCCTCCAGTCACCAGGGGCAGCCTCCACCAGGCCCCCACCCATGTCTCCCACCACCCCCACCCCTCCAGTCACCAGGGGCAGCCTCCACCAGGCCCCCAACCAAGTCTCCCACCACCCCCACCCCCCAGCAGGCCCCCACTCATGTACCCTTGCACCCCCACCCCCCAGCACTGTGGGGCACCTGCCAGCAGGCCCCCAACCATGTCCCACTCATGTCCACTTGCACCCCCACCCCCCAGCAGGCCCCCACTCATGTCCCCTTGCACCCCCACCCCCCAGCACTGTGGGGCACTTGCCAGCAGGCCCCCAACCATGTCCCACTCATGTCCCCTTGCACCCCCACCCCCCAGCACTGTGGGGCACCTGCCAGCAGGCCCACAACCATGTCCCCTTGCACCCCCACCCCCCAGCAGGCCCCCACTCATGTCCCCCTGCACCCCCACCCCCCAGCACTGTGGGGCACCTGCCAGCAGGCCCCCAACCATGTCTCCCACCACCCCCACCCCTCCAGTCACCAGGGGCAGCCTCCACCAGGCCCCCACTCATGTCCCCCTGCGCCCCCACCCCCCAGCACTGTGGGGCACCTGCCAGCAGGCCCCCAACCATGTCCCCTTGCACCCCCACCCCCCAGCAGGCCCCCACTCACGTCCCCCTGCACCCCCACCCCCCAGCACTGTGGGGCACCTGCCACCAGGCCCCCAACCATGTCTCCCACCACCCCCACCCCTCCAGTCACCAGGGGCAGCCTCCACCAGGCCCCCACTCATGTCCCCCTGCGCCCCCACCCCCCAGCACTGTGGGGCACCTGCCAGCAGGCCCCCAACCATGTCCCCTTGCACCCCCACCCCCCAGCAGGCCCCCACTCATGTCCCCCTGCACCCCTACCCCCCAGCACTGTGGGGCACCTGCCAGCAGGCCCCCAACCATGTCCCCTTGCAACCCCACCCCCCAGCAGGCCCCCAACCATGTCCCCTTGCACCCCCACCCCCCAGCAGGCCCCAACCATGTCTCCCACCACCCCCACCCCTCCAGTCACCAGGGGCAGCCTCCACCAGGCCCCCACCCATGTCTCCCACCACCCCCACCCCTCCAGTCACCAGGGGCAGCCTCCACAAGGCCCCCACCCATGTCTCCCACCACCCCCACAACCCAGTCACCAGGGGCAGACTCCACAAGGCCCCCACCCATGTCTCACACCACCCCCACCCCTCCAGTCACCAGGGGCAGCCTCCACCAGGCCCCCACCCATGTCTCCCACCACCCCCACCCCTCCAGTCACCAGGGGCAGCCTCCACAAGGCCCCCACCCATGTCTCCCACCACCCCCACCCCTCCAGTCACCAGGGGCAGCCTCCACCAGGCCCCCACCCATGTCTCCCACCACCCCCACCCCTCCAGTCACCAGGGGCAGCCTCCACCAGGCCCCCACCCATGTCTCCCACCACCCCCACCCCTCCAGTCACCAGGGGCAGCCTCCACAAGGCCCCCACCCATGTCTCCCACCACCCCCACCACCCAGTCACCAGGGGCAGCCTCCACAAGGCCCCCACCCATGTCTCACACCACCCCCACCCCTCCAGTCACCAGGGGCAGCCTCCACCAGGCCCCCACCCATGTCTCCCACCACCCCCACCCCTCCAGTCACCAGGGGCAGCCTCCACAAGGCCCCTACCCATGTCTCCCACCACCCCCACCCCTCCAGTCACCAGGGGCAGCCTCCACCAGGCCCCCACCCATGTCTCCCACCACCCCCACCCCTCCAGTCACCAGGGGCAGCCTCCACCAGGCCCCCACCCATGTCTCCCACCACCCCCACCCCTCCAGTCACCAGGGGCAGCCTCCACCAGGCCCCCACCCATGTCTCCCACCACCCCCACCCCTCCAGTCACCAGGGGCAGCCTCCACCAGGCCCCCACCCATGTCTCCCACCACCCCCACCCCTCCAGTCACCAGGGGCAGCCTCCACAAGGCCCCCACCCATGTCTCCCACCACCCCCACCCCTCCAGTCACCAGGGGCAGCCTCCACAAGGCCCCCACCCATGTCTCCCACCACCTACACCCCTCCAGTCACCAGGGGCAGCCTCCACCAGGCCCTCACTCATGTCCCCTTGCACCCCCACCCCCCAGCAGGCCCCCACTCATGTCCCCCTGCACCCCCACCCCCCAGCACTGTGGAGCACCTGCCAGCAGGCCCCCAACCATGTCCCACTCATGTCCCCTTGCACCCCCACCCCCCAGCACTGTGGGGCACCTGCCAGCAGGCCCCCAACCATGTCCCCTTGCACCCCCACCCCCCAGCAGGCCCCCACTCATGTCCCCTTGCACCCCCACCCCCCTGCAGGCCCCCACTCATGTCCCCCTGCCCCCAGGTCCTGACGAAACGCAATCATGGCAGTAATGGGCAGCATACCCAGCACAAACACCCAGCCAAGGATTGCATCCACCCACATAGTAGATGCAATTACATGATACAACCCCAATGGCAAGTATGTAAATGAACACATGTCTGTCACACACACATACACAATGGGTGCAAGTGAATGTCAAAACCCATATCATGACATGCATGAAACCAATGAGAAAATACCACAAATGTAAGTAATAAATATATGTATTAAAGATGAAAATGAAGTAAAGAAATAAAACACACAACAATGGGGATGACAAAACAAATGGTCCATGTCCGAGAACTAATAGAAAAAATCAAAAAACAAAGGAATCCAAAAACTAATGTAGTCCAAAGCAAAATAATGGGGGGAAAAAATAAGGAAAAACCATTGCCTCATGGTGAACACAAATATAAATCCAACAAATGTTTTCCAAACATCAAACTATGTACAAGAATAACCCAGGGTCCATGAGCCCAACACCATAAATGAAACCTACTACTACTAACTAATACAAAATATATATACAGAAAAGTGGCCATTGTCCGAGCGGTCCAAAAAAACCTTAAAAAATAAAGGAAACCTAACACTAACTAACTAAAGAACTATATACAATGGCAGCGGGCAAGTCCTGCGGCTCACTCTGTGATGTTGCTGGCCAGGGCATCATCGAACTCCATGTCGATGTCGCGGAGGCGGGACTCTGTCCTGGCCCCGAGGTCTCGCAGGGACAACCCCGTGTCCACCTCAAACTCCCTGCGAGCTTCCTCGAGGCACTCAGCCCGCCTCAACGCCCGACGCATGGAGAACTCCGCCCTGACCATGGTGAGCCGCTCCTCTTCCGCCCGCTGCCGCTCCGCACCTATCCGCTGGACCAACTGCTCCCACACGGAAGACACTGCCATCCCAGGGTTCTCCTGCCCTCCGGCCGATGCCTGCCCCTCTGATCTTGATGGCCCCGAGCCATGATGCCTCCCACGTCGAGCCTGCTGCTGCCTCCGACGCCACTGCCTCTGCCAGCACGACGGCATCCAGGCTGATGGAATCTACCGATGCCGTCGTGCACGTGCCCTGCCAGATGATGCCGGCACATCCTCCATCTGCAGGGGGACAGTTGCTGGTGTGTCCACCCCTGCTGGACCTTCGACTCCCGACTGTGGCAGGGATGGGGTCCCCACCGAGCTGGCTGCGTTGGTCGGGGCAGGTCCACAGGGGGCCCTGGTAGCATCTGGTCTGGAAGACGGCATGGAGCACGACTGGCGCATAGCCTCCACAGAGGAGGAGAGGGTCGCCAGAAGGCCACACACATGTAGGAAACCCCCGACCATGGCGGCTCCCAAATGGTTCACGTACGCACGGTGCTCTTCGTGATGATGTGCATGCTCCTCCCGGGAAGCATGCACCTCATCACGAATGCCAGCCGTGCGCAACGCGACACCAATCAGGACCCTCTCCACACGGCCAGGGGTCCCCTCGTCCGCAGGTAGAGGAGTGTCAGATGACATGGACATCTCCCCTACCTGCGGACGGGCCTGGGATGGGGCATCCCTGCTGGTGCATGGTGGTGCAGTCACAGTGTCAGGGACAGTGACATGCACAGGCACCTCCACGGCGACCTGTGCTGCCTCCTGCCCCTGGCCCTGGACTGCACCACTTGCACCAGCGGGGATGCCCCCACCAGGCCCCATGTGTGGCTCAGTAGCGGCCTCCTCCCCCTCTGTGGAAACCACCAACCTGGATGTCTCCACGCCGTCTTCCGCCGGTGCAAGCCCCTGTGGGGGCTCACCCACCCCTTCCGCTGCAGCCGTGGCGGCATCCCCGCCGCTCTGCTCCACAGCGCCTTCTCCGCCCTCTTCTTCACTTGCCACTGTGTAGAGGGAGACATAGAACACAAGCATCAGGGTACTGTACAATGGTCCCCTAGACAGGAAGCAACAGCAGATGAGTGGCACTGTCATACATCACTTCCATCATGTCCCTCCACAACACATGGGTCAGTGCAGGCAAAACACATACAGTAACAGGCATGGCGCATGCCATGGACATTGGCATACATGACCAAGGGACTCATGATTCATGCAATGTTGGTTTTAAACTCACATGCATCATGGGTCTTGCCATCACATGCACACACCTCACCGTAGTTCCATCCATCTGGCCTCGTACACCACAGACGCAGTGGATACAAGGATGACTAGGCTGCATCAGTGAATCTGAACATTGTCACAGACATGTGTCATGCATCCATGGCAGTTACAGGTCACAGACACGCATGTCAGACACACACACATGGACACCATACGTGTACATGGGACCAGCACCCATCCCTCACCCCCACCCATGTCCAGGAACAGAGACTGCCATGCTTCCATGTGTCCATTCCGCACAGAGCCCCCCCATGTTGCAATAGAACACATGCACCAACCATGTGGTTCACACATCACTGTACTCACATGCCTGACCATGATGTCCCTGCACACACACATACGTACATGGCCTATGTCACACATACAGGCAGGTATCAGACAACCAGCACACTGCAACATGCCCTGTCTCACACAGTAATGCTTGGCCACTTACCGGCCAACTCCAGATGGGTCTGCCTCCGAAGGATCTGGGCGTGGAGCGCTGGGTCTACGCGTTCCAGGACCCTCATCTGGATGTCACTCTGGCGTGCCCGGCCCCCCTCCGCGAGGCGCCGGGCCTTATTGAGGGTCCTGGACCTCAAGTCCTCCCAGCGCTTCTTGATGTGCTTGATGTCGCGGGTTGCCACCCCCTCCGCGTTGATGGCAACCACTACATCGTCCCAGATCCTCTCCCGTCCTTCCTTGTTGGCGCGTGGTCTTCCGAAGAGGGCATCATAATGCCCCAGGACATGCTCCACCAGGACACCAACTTCCTTCTCACTGAAGCTGGTGGCCCTCTGCCTCTCTGGCTGGGGGTCGCCACTGGTCTCAGATGGTGCTTGCCCCGACATGGCGACCCCCGAGGCAGGCGTGGGTGGGCAACTGGGTCCTGGGGCTGGGCTGTGGAGCGATGGTATCCCAGTCGGGAGTCTACTGTTCCAGCAGGGGTGGACACAGCAACTGGACCCCTGCAGATGGCTGATGTGCAGGCACCAAATGGCAGGGCACGGTGGCAGCAGGCAGGCAGGCAAGCAGGCAGGCAGCAGCAGATGGCACGTGGGAGGCTGCTCGGGGCACTGGGGGGCAGTGATTCGCCCTTCTGGGCAGGAGCGTGGTCTTCCGTGTGTATTCGCCTGGCCAGCTTGATACGGAGTGATTTGGCACGTGAAAAATCTGCACGTCAGCGTGTAATTCGAGGAAAGGCCCTTAGCGCGTAAGCGCGTCTGCACGCATACGCATTTTCATTGGACCAAAGGCCCTCAGCGCGTGAGCGCGTCTGTGACGTGTCGTGCGAGGGTGTATCCCTCATTGCACGTGATGACAGAACACACGTGGATTTCAACCAATCGCGTGTGAAAGTTCACGGCACCCCGGAACACACGTACCCAGGCCAATCGCGTGTAGATTTTCTCGCGCACCCCTGAAATCCACGTACCCAGGCCAATCGCGTGTAGCATTTCTCGCGCACCCCTGTAATACACGTACCCAGGCCAATCGCGTGTAGATTTTCTCGCGCACCCCTGTAATACACGTACCCAGGCCAATCGCGTGTAGATTTTCTCGCGCACCCCTGTAATACACGTACCCAGGCCAATCGCGTGTGGAACTACCCGCGCACCCGGAAACACACGTACCCAGGCTAATCGCGTGTGGAAAACTGCATGTCCGTGTGTAATGCGCGTAATCGTGCGTGAAAAACTGCACGTCCGCGTGTAATGCGCGTAATCGCGCGTGAAAAACTGCACGTCCGCATGTGACGTGACGCGCGCGTGCGTTTCCCTCAGCACGGGTTAAAGGTGAGCGGGCCCAGCAGTTCGCTGTACGTGCCTTCCGTGGAGACCGACGTGTGTTGCTGCTTCCAGTTGTTTCGCGCGCCATCTACTTCACAGCTCTCCAGGACGTATCTCTTCTTTTGGCGGGGGTATTGGCTACGCGTGTTTTTCTGCATCGCGCTAGTCAGACGGTGAGTCGCAAACGCTCCTTTTCCCACTGCGGGTGCCCCTGTGTATTGCACCCATTTTCGATGTCATCGTAGCCTGCGTGTCCCACGCGTACGCGTTATTCGTGTTACTGGGTGCCACCGCGTACTGCGGGAGGTTAAATCCACGCACGTAGGCTGCAGGGTTGCGTGCAGGGTTTTACTGCAGTTTTGGGGTGCCTGAGCGTTGCGTGACCCGTCACCACATCACCGGGGTCACATACAGCCTTGCAGGTGCAGGGGGGCTGTTAACATCTTGCTTCCCTCCCCCTTCACCCCAATTGCCCAGGTCAATTGTGCTGTACACCTCCCATTGGCACCACTCCATCTGTGCCAGCACTATTACATCTGTGCCATGGTTGGGAGGCCACCAAAGGTGAGGGGCGCCTCAGCTGGGCGTACTCCTCGTGGCGGGCGTGGTCGGGGACGTGGCCGTGGTGACCAGGGAGTAGGGGGACTCCAGGGTGTCCAGGGCAGCCACAGAGGGGGAAGAGGCAGGGGTGCGCCACTTGAGCACAATGTTGTGCCATGTGTTGGTGCAGCCATGCCACCACCCCCTGTGGTTCCGGGGGATGCAGCTCCTGCATCTGGCACTGGCACCCGTATGACCCGGCAGTCCGTTCCATCGACTGCCACGGGCCCAAAGGTAGCGGTAGCTGCAGGTGCAGCTGTGGACACCGCCACCCAGGCTCAGGGTCTGCCAGCGCAGGCTGCGTTGGCACTTGAAGAGCCCTTGGTAGATCTCCAACAGGACAGGGGGGAAACCATAGGGGCACGCCGGGCTGCTCAGACCAAGACACGTGTCCCTGGGGCAGTCATGTCATCTGCTGCCCCGAACAGCCGGGTGTTGGCAAGTGCAGGGGCAGATGCACCCAACAGCACCCCGGTTGTGAGTCTGCCAACCAGGACCATTGCGGTCAATGACCCTGCCACAGCTGATGTTGCTGCACAGGGTCCATTAGTGGGCACCCAGCTGCCACTGACACGAGTCAGGCCTTTGGTCATACCTCCACCTGCCACTCCCTCGGCTCAATCCACCGAACCCACTGGCCATACTGGTCAGGGCGGCATTAGCCAGCCAGGGTCTGCGCCACAGTCCAAGAGGAGGAAGGTTGCACCTGCAGCGCAGGCTGGGACCCCACACACAGCCACGACCTCCTGCACTTCGAGGAAGAAGCCTTTCTGTAAGCAGGAACTGGCCTTCCTCGTGGACTACGTGCGGGGACACAGCCGTGACATGCTAGTGGGTGCCAGTAGTCAGACTACGGCTGCCCAACGTGACACCCACTGGAAGCATGTTGCGGAACATGTCAGTTCATTCGGCCATGAGGTGCGCACGGCGCAGGAGTGCAAAAAGCGCTGGAATGACATCAAGCGCAGCACTAAGGCTAAGCGTGCCTCAAATTACAACTTGACTCTGGTGACTGGCGGTGGGCCTGCACCAGAGGAGGAAGAACTCACTCCGCATGAGGCTCTCGTTGCGGAGTTCATACCACCAGAATTGGTCGAAGGTGTGGGAGAGATGCTGGACTTTGATGCCCAGTCCAGTGAGTGTTGATGCGTAGTTGTTGAGGACGTGTGTGTTTCACTTGTGGGATGTGTTGTGCATGATTGCTGCTACATGTGACGTGTACATGGTTCTGATGTGTAAGTAATGCAATGCTACCGTCATGCATGTCTCCTCTGCCTGCATGCGGGACTCCATGTGGGCATGCTCCCTTGCCCCTCCTCCGCCACTCTGCACTCCAGTTCCACCTTTGCACTGGTCTGCTACATTCTTGCCAATGTGTAGTTTCTTGTTCATGTGTCCTGTGTAGATGCTAACTTCCAGCTTAGAAACTGCCACACATATGCTGTGTGGTACAGCCTTAGTACTCGATGCAGGGTATCCCACTTGTACTGTGCATGGGTCAGATGTCCCGCAGGGACATGAGTGCCCATTCATGCTCCATGTGCATTGCACGCATGCCCCTATGTGTCCTTGACTGGATGATCACTGTAATATGAGTCCTTGGTTACATACATTGCCTGCCATATTATCGGCCTCCCCATGTCAACTGTGGCTCAGTCCTGCGTTGCACACATGTTTAGGCTCTGACAATCTGTGTGGCTCACAGGCCTCAGCCTGTTCAATGGCCAATGACTCTGTCCAACTCTTGTCGTGTCTTCTTCACACGGGGCTGGCCTCCGGATCTTCCATCATGTGTCCTGCCCACTGTCCCAGCATCATTTGCAGTGTTGTAATTTGAATCATATTAAGCTGTTGATGCCAGTCAACACTGCTTGTCAATACACAGGTGTATGGGCAGCCTTTTGATACCATGCTAGGCATCCCTGCTTTGGTACTGGGGTGGAGGGGTGCTTGGCTGCTAGACATGGTACACATTGAATACACAATGCACGTGATGTCTGAATTTGACATTGCACTGCCTTCACATTTCCTGGCACACACCATGGAGTGCTTGTATATGTAGGTAGTGAGTGGCGTACACATTTTCAGCACTGCATAGACCCACTTCCATGCAAACTGCCACCTTTCAACAGGTCTGATCACAGTAGCTATTCAAAGTAGACACAGCATGCATGCCAGGTCATATGTTGTGTGTCACATGTCTGCCGGATGCCTTTGCTGTCGGTGTGTGTGTGTATTGTGTGCTTCTGACATGTGTAGTGACCTTTTCCTCTCTATTTTTCAGGTGATGACGCAATGGATGCAGAGGATGGCGTTGTCATGCCAGACACAGGGTTGGTAAGACCACATCAACCCGGCACTAGTGGGGGTCGTGGGGTGGTAGGCCACGAAAACCCCCAAGTGCTGCAGTCCATCCTGTCTCTGGCTGCCTATGAGTCCAGCCTTGATGACGACTCTGACGTCCATGTTGAGGTGGATGACCATCAAGTCCATGTGTCAGGGTTGAGTGATTCTGATGTGGACACTCCTCTGTCTGCGACACCTGCACTGAGGGATCAGACAGTCTTGGTTCCTCCGCCCGTGGTGGATCGGGACGCAGGGTCACCCTCCACACCAGTCACTGATGTGCCTGGGACATCACGTCGACGGGGGCATGTAGTCGTGCAGCCGCAGGCGGTGCCAACACAGCGAGGACCTCCGGTCCTTGGGTCCCGCAGGGGTCAAGCCCGGCAACGCGGTCGCCGCGCGCAACCGCTGTATACTGAGTGGGAGCAAGACATGACTGCCAATTCCGAACGGCAGGGGGCAGCAATGGAGAACATCGCTGACAGCATGGAGCATGTGGCCCGATCTGTGCTCCCCCCTGCTAGGCAGGTGCTTCTCCAGCAGCAGGCGGCACAGTCCACGGCCCGCTCGCTCAGGCTGGGCATGGCGGCCTCAGACAGGGCACGCCAGGCTGAAATGTCGTCTCTGCGTCAAGCAATTGCTGCTCACGCAGAGGCGCACATGGATGCCCTGAGGGAGGAGTATGCCTCCCTCAGATCCACTCTGGGTGTCCTTATGATGTCCCAGAGGCAGCAGGCAGAGGAGAGGTTTGCACAGCTTGAGCGCACCATCTCGGCTGAGCTACAGGCTTGCCAGGAGGTGCAGCGGTTGTCCAGCCAGGCCTTGCAGGAGGAACTCCGTGTTACACGTGCTACCTTGCAAGCGGAAGCACGTGTATCACGTGAGGTTCTGCATGCAGACCTATGTAACATCGCCACACAGAACCAGGCTCACCTGTCCGGCAGACTTGCTGCCGACGAAGGGCAAGCTGCGGCTAGGCGTGGCCAGGCTACTGTGCCACGTCCTCCTTTCCGGGATGAGCCAGACTCGGACGACCATCTATCTCCCACATAGGTCGTGCTGTGCAGGCGTTGAGCCCATGGAGGTATTTTTTTTTGGCTCAGCATCATCGCATGTGGATGTTGAGCAGCACCCTGTACCTCCCCCCTCCTGGGTGCCTCCCCTCCCCCCCGGGTCGTATGTGGCCATTTTTGATTTTTCGTTTAGTTTAGTTAGTTAAGTTTCTGTTTGATAGTTAGTTTAAATAGGTAATGTAGGTTTTCCATAGTTAGTGTAATTAGTTAATAGTTGAGTTAGTTTAAAATTTGTAGTCTATTGTGCTTTCATGTGACAGTGCGGTGCCTTGTGGTTTTTGAAGGCATCCACTGTCTGTTCCAGCTGGGCCCTTCATGGTTGTCTTGTGTATGTGTTTGCTGCTTGGGTTCCTTGACTCACATATGCCACTCCTGCCTCCCTTATCCATGGGCTCGCAAGGATGGTTCGGTGTTACAGAATTTTACACAAGGGCTTTGGACTGTCATATCTGTGGCATGTCTGGTGCTTTGTGACTTGTGTTGACACCCCTAGTGGGGATGATTTAGGTGTAATTGTCCACTGTTCAGCTTTTGCTAGATGGGGTGTGTCATGATTAATGTGGACATTGATTGCTATGCATTGTGTATTATGTCTCATTTCTTTCCTGTACACGTGCCTGTTGCAATTCATGCTGTAGATAGTGTTCCACACTTTGGAAGTCAAAGACGGACTGATGGTGTGATTTGTGATGTGACTCTCTGACATGGTCAAGTAATGAGATGCCTGATGAGACACACACAGATCACTTTGATGCATTAATCATTTGTTTCATGCACTTTCTGCAGGGGGATGAGGCACCAGAGCACCTTTGCCAGCAGACATGGCCCATTGGACGAAGGAATTCCTGACCCGTTTGTTGGTGCCCACATGCACATGTGTGCACGAGCAGAGCCACAGTGATTGCAGACCCACATCCTAGAACTGCTGACATGTTCCAAGGAACTCCAGGCAAGGTGAGCATCACAGGGGGGCCACGACACAGCAAAGCTTGCACCAGGCGAGTTGCACATGCAGGCTTAGTCACAGCACTGAGGGTGAGCTTAGACGAATATTGGTGTTGAAGCACACAATGCAGCTCAGATGTGTTTGTGGACTGATGGCTGTTGATAGTAGGGTTGTCTGGGACACATGCAGGGGCAGTGGCACATACCCTGCGGTACACCAATGTTCATTGAGGCACTTGTATCAACCATGTAGCCTTCCGAGACATGGAAAGGGGCAGCTCACAGGGACATACAGCAAGGGACATACTTGGGTGCAGTGCATGTCTATTCCACGTACTTCATGATAAATACACTGCCAACTTTGTTTTGGTCATGGTGGTACGCAACTTGCTCTGTAGTCATGGCTTGCCATATGGGTCTGTCTGCTTACCCAGGGAACATTGCATGTTGTGTGAATTGTGACACATTGGTGTTCCATTTGCCACGCACCCACCAGCGCCTGACTTACTGCATTGACTGTGTATGACCCGTCACAGGGGTGATGTTATATATGGGTACGAAGCATCGAGCACTGATTGTCTGTTTGTAGAGTAGTTTGTTGCTATGGGGCATGTTTTGTGTTGTGTTTTCGTGTAATTGACACATACAGGTTGTTGACTGTGTCTCTCTTTGCAGCATTGGAGTGCTCCTGTAACCGGCCCTGAAAGTGCGCAGGCAGGAGGCCAGTACTCAAAACCAGAGCTAGGTGTCTTGTTGTTTTCCTTACAAACTGCCCTGCATAGGCTTGCTGGGGAGTGTACTGATGCATGGATGTATGTGTGGTCCTATTTGGTATGTTTTTTTCCCTAATCACCCGTGATCCTATGCAATTATGAAACCTGTACCCTCTACCCGGTGTTCCTGCTTCCCGTGCCTATCCAAGCAACGTTCCCTGACCCTCTTTCCCCACTGGGGTTGCGGATGCCTGTGTAAGCCCCGAACTTGCAGGCGCCAAAACCCTAGAGGGGGTGGTTGGTTCGTACCACTCCTGAGCCTGGACTACAGAAGGCCATGACAATGATGTCCAAGTTTGTTTGGATTGTGTATGTGTTCATGCAGGTTGTACATTTTCGTGCATTCCCTAGTTTCATGTGTCATTCCTCCTCCCCTCACCTGCCACTCATTCCAGTCATCCAGTGTGTCTACACCTGTCCCGACTGCATATCCCTGAACCTCATTCCCCACCATGATCTCAGGGGCCTGTGTGAGTTTGACCTTGCAGGCACCCGGGACATGGTGTGGGTGGTTGTTTCATGAGACTCCCGCGCCTGTACAGGGGACCTGTGACAGTACACATCCATTCATGGTGCATCATCCTATGTCATGTACCACACATGTCTCACATCCTGTCGTGACATTGTTCTGCTGTGCTACCTTGGTTGTTGCATCATTGTGGTAGTACTTGGCGTTTGTGAGGTACTGCTACGTCAAGTCATCTACTGGAGGGTGTTTGGGTTCGTTTTCATGCCTTGGATTTTGTGATTTTGGAAATGAGTGTGGATTCTGAGGGTTCAGGCATCTTTTTACACACAAGGTGGGAGATGGACACGAAGGGTAAAGGTGATCCTGTGGCCAGGTGGAAATGAGGGTTGGAGGCTCCATGACCCAGGTGCAGTTGTTCAGTGGGTCATGGTCATTTGCGCGGGAGGGGGGGGGGTTGTTGATAGTTGCATTGCCCTGCAGTGTGATGGGAACTCTGACATTGTAATGTTGTTGTCCTATGTACATGTTGTGTTCTGCTGATCAATGCCTGTTCATGTGTTGTGTTTTCCTTTCAGGTGCGAGGGGATAGTTGTGGTTTGACATGCTGGGGTGTACACATGGTGGATGTTCACATGTGATGTGTAGGGAACACTGATGGTCACTTGAGTGCACATGCATATGTGGAGTGCATGTCCCTGCAGAACCACACACTTGCACTCGGATGCACTCCATGTACTCCCACCCTTGCATATCCACATGTACACTGTTTGCCTTCTGGTGCCCACTGTGTCCCGGCAGCACATGTTCTGTGACCGATTATGGTTCCAGTACATGCCAAATTTGATGTTTGATGTAGTCTGTCACTTAGATGTGATGCTCAGGGTGTGCATCACACGCAATGGCTGTTCACTGTGCTGTGCGCTGAGCAGTGTGATGCAGGAGTGGGACACTGCACACATGAGCTGCAGTGTTGATTTTGCAATGCATAATGTGCATATAGACAGGCATTCATTGTGATGTTACGTCTACGACTGTTGCAATGCATTTGGAAACGACTTATTTTGGGTGGGACATTTTGTTGGTCTGTCATTTCATCTGATTCCGGGTCAGGCATCATTGTCCGATGCCACTGTACATTTAGGACATGGCAATGTGTACCTTATTGTTACTGCGTCAGTGTATGGGTATTGCTTGCCATGTCATGTTGATGTTTGGGAGGGTTTGACTGACATGACAGTGATGGCCATGGCCTGTTTTGCAGGTGTGTGTGATGCACACCTTGCATGTCCAGGTCATCCGCTTCTCAGAGCAACTAGCTGGGGGTAGGTTTCTCTCCGCAGCAGGGCCCTCCCCCTGGAACAGACTTCCTGCCTGACTTGAACTTGAGGGGAACCATCTCCAGTTCTGGAAGCACCTCAAGACCTTCCTCTTTGCTTCTGCTTACTCTCTGCCTCTCCCTTGCAGAATTCTTCACTGGAACTGCACAGGAGCTGCTACTGGGACACTCTCACCAACCTCGGTCCCTGGCCCAGCCACTGTCCACTTGCACTGCCACCCTGGCAACCCCTGCAATGCAGTACTGTCTCTCTATCCCTACAGCCCTCCCTTCCCAGCACTTGTCTGCACTTATCTTTGCAGTTGCCACCAGGCGACCTATGTATTATTCTTTTGGCCTACTTCCCCTGTACTGGACTCCCCCCCACCCTTCCCCTTGCACTTTTCCCTTCCCCCTACCCCTGCACTTGCACAATCTCAATGACACCTGGCCTAGTAGTACCGTTCTCTGTGTTCCCTTGTTCCCCCCCCCGCCTCATTGCGCCTTGGAATACTTGTGTATGGCCCATGTCATGTCACATGTCATATGTGTGCATTTTGGTTGCACAGGATAGCTTGTGTTTAAGTAGCTAGGGATGCAGACGATGTGGCACTTCCATGGCAACTATCTCAGGGTGGTAGGGTTGTGACAGTTGACTGTCACTTTGTCATCATCGATTGTCACCTGGTATGTGCCAGGCCTGTGTGCACTCCGCAGGGGTGGGAGTTTAGGTGAAAAATGTGGCCACAAGCTGGGTCCGGGCTTCCTCGCCACGTGCCCTGTCCCCTCCCATGGGCAGCGCCTGTGCCTGTGGTTGGGGATGTGGGGGCACCACCATGTCCACCGGGACGCCCTGCCGTGTTGCAACATTGTGCAGGACACATGCTGCCACAATGATCCTGCACACTACTGGTGGTGCATAGAGTAGTTGCCCACCAGAGCGGTCAAGGGAGCGGAAACGTGACTTGAGCACTCCGAATGTGCGCTCCACTATGCCCCTGGTTGCAATATGGGCGGCGTTGTATCTTACCTGGGGTGGTGTGGTGGGGTTCCGGATTGGCGTCATCATGTGGTTGCTCAGAGGGTAGGCACTGTCCCCTGGGGAGGTGATAATAATTGAGATTATTAGGGTTGGGATATTTGTCTGTGTGTGACTTGCATGCATGTGCAAGGGCATTTGTACTGACCTAGGAGCCATGTGTCGCCATGCTGCCCAGCTTCCAGGGCCCGGCTCAGGGCGGACATTCTGTATATGAAACTGTCATGGGTGGAGCCAGGGTAGTTTGCATAGACAGAGGTGATGATTCCCTTTGCATCGCATACCACCTGTACATTGATGGAATGCCAGTGCTTGCGGTTTCGGTAGATGTGCTCAGTGGCCCTAGGTGGACGTAGGGCCACATGGGTGCAATCTATGGCACCGAGCACTTTGGGGAAGTGTGCCACCCTGAAAAAATCTAGGACAACGGCCTGCCTTTCTGCGGGTGTTCTGGGCATGTATATGTGCCTGCGGACTGAGGGGCGCGCTGTCATGATTGCCAGTACCTGGTGTAGGCAGCGTGACTGCGTGGCCTGTGAGACCCCCCCCACTATGGCAGTGGTCCGCTGAAACGACCCAGTGGCCAAAAAATGCAAGACATTGAGCAGCTTCTCCAAGGGGCTCAATGCTTGGGAGCAAAGGGCGGGGGATGTGAGGTCATCTTCCCACTCCCTGACCAGGTCTAGGATGATATGGGGTGGAAACCTAGACCTGCCGTAGACCTGGTCGTCAGGCATCCCAAAAAGGCTTGTCCGTGGTGCAAAAATGCGTGCCCTGGCTATTCTCCTCCTCCTGCGGTGTCCCACGATCAGTGCAGCAACAAATGGGGCATTCATCGTCGCTGTATATACGCGTTTGTTGTTTGCGCGCACTTTTATGCTGTCCGAGGGACGCCTCCGTGTGGGCGGACTCGTTGACGCCTGTGCACGTCTTTTGCCGTGCACGTGTTTCCCGTACTCGGGTGTCATCGCTTGTGATCGGAGGGGAGCGAGCGTACACGCGATTGGCCTGGGTACGTGTGTTTCCGGGTGCGCGGGTAGTTCCACACGCGATTGGCCTGGGTACGTGTATTACAGGGGTGCGCGAGAAAATCTACACGCGATTGGCCTGGGTACGTGTATTACAGGGGTGCGTGAGAAAATCTACACGCGATTGGCCTGGGTACGTGTATTACAGGGGTGCGCGAGAAATGCTACACGCGATTGGCCTGGGTACGTGGATTTCAGGGGTGCGCGAGAAAATCTACACGCGATTGGCCTGGGTACGTGTGTTCCGGGTGCCGTGAACTTTCACACGCGATTGGTTGAAATCCACGTGTGTTCTGTCATCAAGTGCAATGAGGGATACACCCACGCACGACACGTCACAGACGCGCTCACGCGCTGAGGGCCTTTGGTCCAATGAAAATGCGTATGCGTGCAGACGCGCTTACGCGCTAAGGGCCTTTCCTCGAATTACACGCTGACGTGCAGATTTTTCACGTGCCAAATCACTCCGTATCAAGCTGGCCAGGCGAATACATACGGAAGACCACGCTCCTGCCCAGAAGGGCGAATCACTGCCCCCCAGTGCCCCGAGCAGCCTCCCACGTGCCATCTGCTGCTGCCTGCCTGCTTGCCTGCCTGCCTGCTGCCACCGTGCCCTGCCATTTGGTGCCTGCACATCAGCCATCTGCAGGGGTCCAGTTGCTGTGTCCACCCCTGCTGGAACAGTAGACTCCCGACTGGGATACCATCGCTCCACAGCCCAGCCCCAGGACCCAGTTGCCCACCCACGCCTGCCTCGGGGGTCGCCATGTCGGGGCAAGCACCATCTGAGACCAGTGGCGACCCCCAGCCAGAGAGGCAGAGGGCCACCAGCTTCAGTGAGAAGGAAGTTGGTGTCCTGGTGGAGCATGTCCTGGGGCATTATGATGCCCTCTTCGGAAGACCATGCGCCAACAAGGAAGGACGGGAGAGGATCTGGGACGATGTAGTGGTTGCCATCAACGCGGAGGGGGTGGCAACCCGCGACATCAAGCACATCAAGAAGCGCTGGGAGGACTTGAGGTCCAGGACCCTCAATAAGGCCCGGCGCCTCGCGGAGGGGGGCCGGGCACGCCTGAGTGACATCCAGATGAGGGTCCTGGAACGCGTAGACCCAGCGCTCCACGCCCAGATCCTTCGGAGGCAGACCCATCTGGAGTTGGCCGGTAAGTGGCCAAGCATTACTGTGTGAGACAGGGCATGTTGCAGTGTGCTGGTTGTCTGATACCTGCCTGTATGTGTGACATAGGCCATGTACGTATGTGTGTGTGCAGGGACATCATGGTCAGGCATGTGAGTACAGTGATGTGTGAACCACATGGTTGGTGCATGTGTTCTATTGCAACATGGGGGGGCTCTGTGCGGAATGGACACATGGAAGCATGGCAGTCTCTGTTCCTGGACATGGGTGGGGGTGAGGGATGGGTGCTGGTCCCATGTACACGTATGGTGTCCATGTGTGTGTGTCTGACCTGCGTGTCTGTGACTTGTAACTGCCATGGATGCATGACACATGTCTGTGACAATGTTCAGATTCACTGATGCAGCCTAGTCATCCTTGTATCCACTGCGTCTGTGGTGTACGAGGCCAGATGGATGGAACTACGGTGAGGTGTGTGCATGTGATGGCAAGACCCATGATGCATGTGAGTTTAAAACCAACATTGCATGAATCATGAGTCCCTTGGTCATGTATGCCAATGTCCATGGCATGCGCCATGCCTGTTACTGTATGTGTTTTGCCTGCACTGACCCATGTGTTGTGGAGGGACATGATGGAAGTGATGTATGACAGTGCCACTCATCTGCTGTTGCTTCCTGTCTAGGGGACCATTGTACAGTACCCTGATGCTTGTGTTCTATGTCTCCCTCTACACAGTGGCAAGTGAAGAAGAGGGCGGAGAAAGCGCTGTGGAGCAGAGCGGCGGGGATGCCGCCACGGCTGCAGCGGAAGGGGTGGGTGAGCCCCCACAGGGGCTTGCACCGGCGGAAGACGGCGTGGAGACATCTAGGTTGGTGGTTTCCACAGAGGGGGAGGAGGCCGCTACTGAGCCACACATGGGGCCTGGTGGGGGCATCCCCGCTGGTGCAAGTGGTGCAGTCCAGGGCCAGGGGCAGGAGGCAGCACAGGTCGCCGTGGAGGTGCCTGTGCATGTCACTGTCCCTGACACTGTGACTGCACCACCATGCACCAGCAGGGATGCCCCATCCCAGGCCCGTCCGCAGGTAGGGGAGATGTCCATGTCATCTGACACTCCTCTACCTGCGGACGAGGGGACCCCTGGCCGTGTGGAGAGGGTCCTGATTGGTGTCGCGTTGCGCACGGCTGGCATTCGTGATGAGGTGCATGCTTCCCGGGAGGAGCATGCACATCATCACGAAGAGCACCGTGCGTACGTGAACCATTTGGGAGCCGCCATGGTCGGGGGTTTCCTACATGTGTGTGGCCTTCTGGCGACCCTCTCCTCCTCTGTGGAGGCTATGCGCCAGTCGTGCTCCATGCCGTCTTCCAGCCCAGATGCCACCAGGGCCCCCTGTGGACCTGCCCCGACCAACGCAGCCAGCTCGGTGGGGACCCCATCCCTGCCACAGTCGGGAGTCGAAGGTCCAGCAGGGGTGGACACACCAGCAACTGTCCCCCTGCAGATGGAGGATGTGCCGGCATCATCTGGCAGGGCACGTGCACGACGGCATTGGTGGATTCCATCAGCCTGGATGCCGTCGTGCTGGCAGAGGCAGTGGCGTCGGAGGCAGCAGCAGGCTCGACGTGGGAGGCATCATGGCTCGGGGCCATCAAGATCAGAGGGGCAGGCATCGGCCGGAGGGCAGGAGAACCCTGGGATGGCAGTGTCTTCCGTGTGGGAGCAGTTGGTCCAGCGGATAGGTGCGGAGCGGCAGCGGGCGGAAGAGGAGCGGCTCGCCATGGTCAGGGCGGAGTTCTCCATGCGTCGGGCGTTGAGGCGGGCTGAGTGCCTCGAGGAAGCTCGCAGGGAGTTTGAGGTGGACACGGGATTTTCCCTGCGAGACCTCGGGGCCAGGACAGAGTCCCGCCTCCGGGACATCGACATGGAGTTCGATGATGCCCTGGCCAGCAACATCACAGAGTGAGCCGCAGGACTTGCCCGCTGCCATTGTATATAGTTCTTTAGTTAGTTAGTGTTAGGTTTCCTTTATTTTTTAAGTTTTTTTTGGACCGCTCGGACAATGGCCACTTTTCTGTATATATATTTTTTATTAGTTAGTAGTGGTAGGTTTCATTTATGGTGTTGGGCTCATGGACCCTGGGTTATTCTTGTACATAGTTTGATGTTTGGAAAACATTTGTTGGATTTATATTTGTGTTCACCATGAGGCAATGGTTTTTCCTTATTTTTTCCCCCCATTATTTTGCTTTGGACTACATTAGTTTTTGGATTCCTTTGTTTTTTGATTTTTTCTATTAGTTCTCGGACATGGACCATTTGTTTTGTCATCCCCATTGTTGTGTGTTTTATTTCTTTACTTCATTTTCATCTTTAATACATATATTTATTACTTACATTTGTGGTATTTTCTCATTGGTTTCATGCATGTCATGATATGGGTTTTGACATTCACTTGCACCCATTGTGTATGTATGTGTGACAGACATGTGTTCATTTACATACTTGCCATTGGGGTTGTATCATGTAATTGCATCTACTATGTGGGTGGATGCAATCCTTGGCTGGGTGTTTGTGCTGGGTATGCTGCCCATTACTGCCATGATTGCGTTTTGTCAGGACCTGGGGGCAGGGGGACATGAGTGGGGGCCTGCAGGGGGGTGGGGGTGCAAGGGGACATGAGTGGGGGCCTGCTGGGGGGTGGGGGTGCAAGGGGACATGGTTGGGGGCCTGCTGGCAGGTGCCCCACAGTGCTGGGGGGTGGGGGTGCAAGGGGACATGAGTGGGACATGGTTGGGGGCCTGCTGGCAGGTGCCCCACAGTGCTGGGGGGTGGGGGTGCAGGGGGACATGAGTGGGGGCCTGCTGGGGGGTGGGGGTGCAAGGGGACATGGTTGGGGGCCTGCTGGCAGGTGCCCCACAGTGCTGGGGGGTGGGGGTGCAAGGGGACATGAGTGGGACATGGTTGGGGGCCTGCTGGCAGGTGCCCCACAGTGCTGGGGGGTGGGGGTGCAGGGGGACATGAGTGGGGGCCTGCTGGGGGGTGGGGGTGCAAGGGGACATGAGTGGGGGACTGCTGGGGGGTGGGGGTGCAAGGGGACATGAGTGGGGGCCTGCTGGGGGGTGGGGTGGTGGGAGACATGGGTGGGGGCCTGGTGGAGTCTGCCCCTGGTGACTGGAGGGGTGGGGGTGGTGGGAGACATGGGTGGGGGCCTGGTGGAGGCTGCCCCTGGTGACTGGAGGAGTGGGGGTGGTGGGAGACATGGGTGGGGGCCTGGTGGAGGCTGCCCCTGGTGACTGGAGGGGTGTGGGTGGTGGGAGACATGGGTGGGGGCCTTGTGGAGGCTGCCCCTGGTGACTGGGGGGTGGGGGTGGTGGGAGACATGGGTGGGGGCCTGGTGGAGGCTGCCCCTGGTGACAGGGGGGTGGGGTGGTGTGAGACATGGGTGGGGGCCTTGTGGAGGCTGCCCCTGGTGACTGGGGGGTGGGGGTGGTGGGAGACATGGGTGGGGGCCTTGTGGAGGCTGCCCCTGGTGACTGGGGGGTGGGGGTGGTGGGAGACATGGGTGGGGGCCTGGTGGAGGCTGCCCCTGGTGACTGGAGGAGTGGGGGTGGTGGGAGACATGGGTGGGGGCCTGGTGGAGGCTGCCCCTGGTGACTGGAGGGGTGGGGGTGGTGGGAGACATGGGTGGGGGCCTGGTGGAGGCTGCCCCTGGTGACTGGAGGGGTGGGGGTGGTGGGAGACATGGGTGGGGGCCTGGTGGAGGCTGCCCCTGGTGACTGGAGGGGTGGGGGTGGTGGGAGACATGGGTGGGGGCCTGGTGGAGGCTGCCCCTGGTGACTGGAGGGGTGGGGGTGGTGTGAGACATGGGTGGGGGCCTTGTGGAGGCTGCCCCTGGTGACTGGGGGGTGGGGGTGGTGGGAGACATGGGTGGGGGCCTTGTGGAGGCTGCCCCTGGTGACTGGAGGGGTGGGGGTGGTGGGAGACATGGTTGGGGGCATGCTGACAGGTGCCCCACAGTGCTGGGGGGTGGGGGTGCAGGGGGACATGAGTGGGGGCCTGGTGGAGGCTGCCCCTGGTGACTGGAGGGGTGGGGGTGGTGGGAGACATGGGTGGGGGCCTGGTGGAGGCTGCCCCTGGTGACTGGAGGGGTGGGGGTGGTGGGAGACATGGGTGGGGGCCTGGTGGAGGCTGCCCCTGGTGACTGGAGGGGTGGGGGTGGTGGGAGACATGGTTGGGGGCATGCTGGCAGGTGCCCCACAGTGCTGGGGGTGGGGGTGCAGGGGGACATGAGTGGGGGCCTGGTGGAGGCTGCCCCTGGTGACTGGAGGGGTGGGGGTGGTGGGAGACATGGGTGGGGGCCTGGTGGAGGCTGCCCCTGGTGACTGGAGGGGTGGGGGTGGTGGGAGACATGGATGGGGGCCTGGTGGAGGCTGCCCCTGGTGACTGGAGGGGTGGGGGTGGTGGGAGACATGGGTGGGGGCCTGGTGGAGGCTGCCCCTGGTGACTGGAGGGGTGGGGGTGGTGGGAGACATGGGTGGGGGCCTGGTGGAGGCTGCCCCTGGTGACTGGAGGGGTGGGGGTGGTGGGAGACATGGGTGGGGGCCTGGTGGAGGCTGCCCCTGGTGACTGGAGGGGTGGGGGTGGTGGGAGACATGGGTGGGGGCCTGGTGGAGGCTGCCCCTGGTGACTGGAGGGGTGGGGGTGGTGGGAGACATGGGTGGGGGCCTGGTGGAGGCTGCCCCTGGTGACTGGAGGGGTGGGGGTGGTGGGAGACATGGGTGGGGGCCTGGTGGAGGCTGCCCCTGGTGACTGGAGGGGTGGGGGTGGTGGGAGACATGGGTGGGGGCCTGGTGGAGGCTGCCCCTGGTGACTGGGGGGTGGGGGTGGTGTGAGACATGGGTGGGGGCCTGGTGGAGGCTGCCCCTGGTGACTGGGGGGTGGGGGTGGTGGGAGACATGGGTGGGGGCCTTGTGGAGGCTGCCCCTGGTGACTGGAGGGGTGGGGGTGGGGGTGGTGGGAGACATGGGTGGGGGCCTGGTGGGGGCTGCCCCTGGTGACTGGGGGGTGGGGGTGGTGTGAGACATGGGTGGGGGCCTTGTGGAGGCTGCCCCTGGTGACTGGGGGGTGGGGGTGGTGGGAGACATGGGTGGGGGCCTTGTGGAGGCTGCCCCTGGTGACTGGAGGGGTGGGGGCGGTGGGAGACATGGGTGGGGGCCTTGTGGAGGCTGCCCCTGGTGACTGGGGGGTGGGGGTGGTGGGAGACATGGGTGGGGGCCTGGTGGAGGCTGCCCCTGGTGACTGGGGGGTGGGGGTGGTGTGAGACATGGGTGGGGGCCTGGTGGAGGCTGCCCCTGGTGACTGGAGGGGTGGGGGTGGTGGGAGACATGGGTGGGGGCCTGGTGGAGGCTGCCCCTGGTGACTGGAGGGGTGGGGGTGGTGGGAGACATGGGTGGGGGCCTGGTGGAGGCTGCCCCTGGTGACTGGAGGGGTGGGGGTGGTGGGAGACATGGGTGGGGGCCTTGTGGAGGCTGCCCCTGGTGACTGGGGGGTGGGGGTGGTGGGAGACATGGGTGGGGGCCTGGTGGAGGCTGCCCCTGGTGACTGGAGGGGTGGGGGTGGTGGGAGACATGGGTGGGGGCCTGGTGGAGGCTGTCCCTGGTGACTGGAGGGGTGGGGGTGGTGGGAGACATGGGTGGGGGCCTGGTGGAGGCTGCCCCTGGTGACTGGAGGGGTGGGAGTGGTGGGAGACATGGGTGGGGGCCTTGTGGAGGCTGCCCCTGGTGACTGAAGGGGTGGGGGTGGTGGGAGACATGGGTGGGGGCCTGGTGGAGGCTGCCCCTGGTGACTGGAGGGGTGGGGGTGGTGGGAGACATGGGTGGGGGCCTTGTGGAGGCTGCCCCTGGTGACTGGATGGGTGGGGGTGGTGGGAGACATGGTTGGGGGCATGCTGGCAGGTGCCCCACAGTGCTGGGGGGTGGGGGTGCAGGGGGACATGAGTGGGGGCCTGGTGGAGGCTGCCCCTGGTGACTGGAGGGGTGGGGGTGTTGGGAGACATGGGTGGGGGCCTTGTGGAGGCTGCCCCTGGTGACTGGAGGGGTGGGGGTGGTGGGAGACATGGGTGGGGGCCTGGTGGAGGCTGCCCCTGGTGACTGGAGGGGTGGGGGTGGTGGGAGACATGTGTGGGGGCCTGGTGGAGGCTGCCCCTGGTGACTGGAGGGGTGGAGGTGGTGGGAGACATGGGTGGGGGCCTGGTGGAGGCTGCCCCTGGTGACTGGAGGGGTGGGGGTGGTGGGAGACATGGGTGGGGGCCTGGTGGAGGCTGCCCCTGGTGACTGGAGGGGTGGGGGTGGTGGGAGACATGGGTGAGGGCCTGGTGGAGGCTGCCCCTGGTGACTGGAGGGGTGGGGGTGGTGGGAGACATGGGTGGGGGCCTGGTGGAGGCTGCCCCTGGTGACTGGAGGGGTGGGGGTGGTGGGAGACATGGGTGGGGGCCTTGTGGAGGCTGCCCCTGGTGACTGGGGGGTGGGGGTGGTGGGAGACATGGGTGGGGGCCTGGTGGAGGCTGCCCCTGGTGACTGGAGGGGTGGGGGTGGTGGGAGACATGAGTGGGGGCCTGGTGGAGGCTGCCCCTGGTGACTGGAGGGGTGGGGGTGGTGTGAGACATGGGTGGGGGCCTTGTGGAGGCTGCCCCTGGTGACTGGGGGGTGGGGGTGGTGGGAGACATGGGTGGGGGCCTTGTGGAGGCTGCCCCTGGTGACTGGAGGGGTGGGGGTGGTGGGAGACATGGTTGGGGGCATGCTGGCAGGTGCCCCACAGTGCTGGGGGGTGGGGGTGCAGGGGGGCATGAGTGGGGGCCTGGTGGAGGCTGCCCCTGGTGACTGGAGGGTTGGGGGTGGTGGGAGACATGGGTTGGGGCCTGGTGGAGGCTGCCCCTGGTGACTGGAGGGGTGGGGTGGTGGGAGACATGGGTGGGGGCCTTGTGGAGGCTGCCCCTGGTGACTGGGCGGTGGGGGTGGTGGGAGACATGGGTGGGGGCCTGGTGGAGGCTGCCCCTGGTGACTGGAGGAGTGGGGGTGGTGGGAGACATGGGTGGGGGCCTGGTGGAGGCTGCCCCTGGTGACTGGAGGGGTGGGGGTGGTGGGAGACATGGGTGGGGGCCTGGTGGAGGCTGCCCCTGGTGACTGGAGGGGTGGGGGTGGTGGGAGACATGGGTGGGGGCCTTGTGGAGGCTGCCCCTGGTGACTGGAGGGGTGGGGGTGGTGGGAGACATGGGTGGGGGCCTGGTGGAGGCTGCCCCTGGTGACTGGAGGGGTGGGGGTGGTGGGAGACATGGGTGGGGGCCTGGTGGAGGCTGCCCCTGGTGACTGGAGGGGTGGGGGTGGTGGGAGACATGGGTGGGGGCCTGGTTGAGGCTGCCCCTGGTGACTGGAGGGGTGGGGGTGGTGGGAGACATGGGTGGGGGCCTGGTGGAAGCTGCCCCTGGTGACTGGAGGGGTGGGGGTGGTGGGAGACATGGGTGGGGGCCTGGTGGAGGCTGCCCCTGGTGAATGGAGGGGTGGGGGTGGTGGGAGACATGGGTGGGGGCCTGGTGGAGGCTGCCCCTGGTGACTGGAGGGGTGGGGGTGGTGGGAGACATGGTTGGGGGCCTGGTGGAGGCTGCCCCTGGTGACTGGAGGGGTGGGGGTGGTGGGAGACATGGGTGGGGGCCTGGTGGAGGCTGCCCCTGGTGACTGGAGGGGTGGGGGTGGTGTGAGACATGGGTGGGGGCCTTGTGGAGGCTGCCCCTGGTGACTGGAGGGGTGGGGGTGGTTGGAGGGGTGGGGGTGGTGTGAGACATGGGTGGGGGCCTTGTGGAGGCTGCCCCTGGTGACTGGAGGGGTGGGGGTGGTGGGAGGGGTGGGGGTGGTGGGAGACATGGTTGGGGGCATGCTGGCAGGTGCCCCACAGTGCTGGGGGGTGGGGGTGCAGGGGGACATGAGTGGGGGCCTGGTGGAGGCTGCCCCTGGTGACTGGAGGGGTGGGGGTGGTGGGAGACATGGGTGGGGGCCTGGTGGAGGCTGCCCCTGGTGACTGGAGGGGTGGGGGTGGTGGGAGACATGGGTGGGGGCCTGGTGGAGGCTGCCCCTGGTGACTGGAGGGGTGGGGGTGGTGGGAGACATGGGTGGGGGCCTGGTGGAGGCTGCCCCTGGTGACTGGAGGGGTGGGGGTGGTGGGAGACATGGGTGGGGGCCTGGTGGAGGCTGCCCCTGGTGACTGGAGGGGTGGGGGTGGTGGGAGACATGGGTGGGGGCCTGGTGGAGGCTGCCCCTGGTGACTGGAGTGGTGGGGGTGGTGGGAGACATGGGTGGGGGCCTGGTGGAGGCTGCCCCTGGTGACTGGAGGGGTGGGGGTGGTGGGAGACATGGTTGGGGGCCTGGTGGAGGCTGCCCCTGGTGACTGGGTGGTGGGGGTGGTGGGAGACATGGGTGGGGGCCTTGTGGAGGCTGCCCCTGGTGACTGGGGGGTGGGGGTGGTGTGAGACATGGGTGGGGGCCTTGTGGAGGCTGCCCCTGGTGACTGGAGGGGTGGGGGTGGTGGGAGACATGGGTGGGGGCCTGGTGGAGGCTGGCCCTGGTGACTGGAGGGGTGGGGGTGGTGTGAGACATGGGTGGGGGCCTGGTGGAGGCTGCCCCTGGTGACTGGAGGGGTGGGGGTGGTGGGAGACATGGGTGGGGGCCTGGTGGAGGCTGCCCCTGGTGACTGGGGGGTGGGGGTGCAAGGGGACATGAGTGGGACATGGTTGGGGGCCTGCTGGCAGGTGCCCCACGGTGCTGGGGGGTGGGGGTGCAAGGGGACATGTGGCTTGGCTGGGGGGCATGCCCATGGTGGATGGGCTGCCTGCGGGACATGACCAGGGGTGCAGGGTAGTCCCCTGTGGTGTGGGCTGCCTGCAGAGGTCGTGGAGGGGGTAGAGGGGAGACCTGGGAGGACCCACACTGGCAATTCACCTCTTCAACTTCCCGCACACCCACGTAATACACTGCCCCACTCGCACAGGCCCAATCGCGTGTAGGATTTCTCGCGCACCCCTGTAATACACGTACCCAGGCCAATCGCGTGTAGATTTTCTCGCGCACCCCTGAAATCCACGTACCCAGGCCAATCGCGTGTAGAATTTCTCGCGCACCCCTGAAATCCACGTACCCAGCCCAATCGCGTGTAGATTTTCTCGCGCACCCCTGAAATCCACGTACCCAGGCCAATCGCATGTAGAATTTCTCGCGCACCCCTGAAATCCACATACCCAGCCCAATCGCGTGTAGATTTTCTCGCGCACCCCTGAAATCCACGTACCCAGGCCAATCGCGTGTAGAATTTCTCGCGCACCCTGAAATCCACGTACCCAGCCCAATCGCGTGTAGATTTTCTCGCGCACGCCTGTAATACACGTACCCAGGCCAATCGCGTGTAGAATTTCTCGCGCACCCCTGAAATCCACGTACCCAGGCCAATCGCGTGTAGATTTTCTCGCGCACCCCTGTACTACACGTACCCAGGCCAATCGCGTGTAGATTTTCTCGCGCACCCCTGAAATCCACGTACCCAGCCCAATCGCGTGTAGATTTTCTCGCGCACCCCTGTAATACACGTACCCAGGCCAATCGCGTGTAGAATTTCTCGCGCACCCCTGTAATCCACGTACCCAAGCCAATCGCGTGTAGAATTTCTCGCGCACCCCAGAAATCCACGTACCCAGGCCAATCGCGTGTGGATTTTCTCGCGCACCCCTGTAATGCACGTACCCAGGCCTATCGCGTGTGGGGACACCCGCACACCCCTGAAATACACGCTCCCCGCTCTGCGTTTGCTGCTGCCCTTTGCGCTGGATTGGGGATTTTGATGGCTTTTCCCTGCGCGAGGGGCGTTCTTGGGGGCGTAACTGACGCTGCTGCAGGGTCGCTGCGCCACTCTGCGCCACAGCTGGTTGTGGATGTTGGAATCCATGAATACGCTGTGCGCCTGAATGTGTTTCGGCGCACGCGGCTGGCGCAGACTACCGCACGCGCACACTGTGCGCCAGCCGCGTGCGCCACTTGTGCGCCGAATTTTATGAATTGGCCCCTTTATGTACACAGAAACAAGTGGACCTGGAGCTACAGCAGGATGAACGGGAGGAGCATGCTGCAGAACAAAGCCCGAGAAGAATCGTGCTTGCAGGCAGGAATATAGAGGCTGAGATGTTTGGAAGATCCCTTGAACAAATAACTAAAATGGCGCCCATCCAATAGAAGAACAAAGGCTCAATGCAGAAGGGCAGCTGATGCAAAACAGAGCGCAGTTCCGTTTGGAAATCAGACATGGTGCATTAGATTGGAGCGGGAACATAGCGACCATAAGGACACACTGTAACGGGTGTGTGGAAGGCTGCTAATGCATAGGGGAATGCAACTCATCAGTGTTACATTGTGGCACCCGGCCGAGGCTGGGAAGCAGACAGACAGTCGAGGATAACAGCCAGCTGATTGACGCGTGACCTGGGGCACCGGTGAACTGCAGACAGCTGTATAGGTACATGTAGGAACGAACTGCATGAAGACAAAGGAATATGCACCTGAGGTGACACGCGACTCGTGCGTTGCAAGCAGAACACCAGGAGCTGCTCTACATTCGCCAGGAGAAACGGAACAGCGCCGGACAATATTGGGGCCAGAACGGCAGGACCGCTGGCAACAGAAGTACATGGCCCTCAGAGATGAACAGAAGCTAATGCGTGCAGTTGAGGAGAGCACCCTCTAGGAAGGAGCTCCCACGCAGTAAACAGAGGCAGTAGAAACTAAAAGAGGACGCTGGCAGGCGTGTGCATGAGGATGGAATAGTGCAGAAGGCACTCAGACCGTAGATGGCTAAGTAAGATCCCTCAAACACTGCGTGACTCACAAAGAAGTAGCAGGGACGAGACGGTCTACCAGAAGCAGATGGCAACAAGATCAGACGCCTGCAACAAAGGCGCATGAGCTGTATGGCCGCACGGTACAAAGCAGGAACCAGCCTCTGAAGCTAAGAATCGGGGAGGCGCCGCAGGGGAATGGAAGAGCCCAGCATTAGGACACCATAAGAAGCAAGGCAGAGTGGCCACCGCAGAGTCCTGATTGCAGCAGGAGGGGGCGAGTGCAAAACGTAATACAGCGGACCAAGTGGTCCTGAGGCAGACGCAATCAGGCAGTAACAAATAAACACTGGTACATAGATCCCCAGCATTCCCCCTCATAATAAGCAGGGAAAAAACAACAGGAAAAAAAAGTGCGAGGCGGATCATTAAAAGTGATACCAACAAAGGGCATGAGGCCTGGTGACTGATTATAGCCTGCAAGCCCAAAGAGCAGCAGATATCTGAGCAAACAAAGATGCTAGGGGAATAAGTCATACCCCAAAACACACAAAGGCGCCAAAGTGGGCCACACATCCAGTATTAGCCAACGTGCTCCAGAGACGCATTTCCCAGGAAATCCCCCAAATGGGCAGCAAACCAAGATGCACAGCAATTAGAGGAATGAAGCTCGAAGTTGGAAACAGCAAGAGGACCCAACAGGGCGCACTCGACCGCACTACCTAACGGAAGCTGGATGGACACTTGCTCTCCTCGCTCAAGATTCCTTAAATGCACGTTGAAGCGAGAACAAAAAAAGGAAATAAGCAGACGTCTAGAACATAGTAAAAGGACAAGCCACGTGATGATTTTGTAATATGCCTCGGGCCACAACGAGGTGAGGAGACCAAGGAGAGACAGTAAGGTGGCACAGGACAAGTAAAGAGCTTGAAAAACAAGCCTCCAGCTGCATCTCTCAAGGAGAAGAACATAGCAAGACTGGCCTAGGCACGGTGGGCAAGACACTGTGAAGGTGTAAATCAACAAGGTCCCGCCTAAGAATGCCAGACAGCATCCACCCCCACTGAGCACGGTGCCAGCAGCCAGCACCACCACAGATGCCGGGAAGAAAAAAGAGCACCAGAGAGAAGGCAATAGCGATGTCGTCTAAAGCAAACAATAATAAAGAAAAACAGACATCCATGGACACATTTACCAGACCGGTGCAAATGATGGAGGGAACAAAGTCGCAGCCACAAGAACCAAATGAAAGAGATACACAAGGATGAATGGACAAGCGAATATTGGTTGCTATAGTGTCCCAAGAATTCAAAATAGACACAATGCAGATAGACATAAATCCTTTGAGGCAAGACATCAGAGCATTGTCAGAACACACTGGGGCGCTAGAAAAAGAGGTGCAGGCCAATACCAACAGTTGCAAGGACAACACCTCGGATGTCTCCATCTTGAAACAGCAAGTACAGAACCTGGAAAACAGGGTGGAAGAAGCAATAGGCCGTGCAAGGCGCAATAACATGCAGATCATTGGGCTACCAGAAGGCAAGGAAGGTCAGAACCCAACCAAATACTTAGAGGACATGTTCCTGCAAGAAATAGGAGCGGGCACGCTCACCCAGGGATTCACAATGGAACGGGCACACAGAGCACTGACGAGGAGACCACAAACCGGTGCCCTGCCGAGGCCAATAATAGCCAAAATACTGAATTACAAGGATAGGGAGAAAATATCAGAACATTTTCGGAAAGGCGGCACCATCAATACAGATTCAGCATCCATCATAGCGTACCCGGACTACACCTTTTTGGTACAAAAGCAACGGATAAACTACCGAACGGTGAAAAGAAGACTGAGTGCCGCCCAACTCAAGTTACTGCTACGGTATCCGGCAAAGATGAAGGTGCTGTAGAAAGACCGAGCCCTGTTTTTTGAAACCCCAGAAGAGGTCAACAGTTGGTAGGATTCTCAGAATATGCCGTAAGAGCAGCAGAGAGGAACAACAAGGAAAGTGATAAGTGATACGTCGATGGGGACCCTAATGTACAACCCGAGGGGAGGAGGAGATAACAAGAGTGGTGGCTATAGAGACACTTGGACTATTAGATAATCATGCTTTCAGACCTATGACTATTAACGGAATGTGGGAGTAACATGTGCTGCATAAGAAAGGGCAGCGCAGGAACCGCTCTTATCCCCAGTAGGTTAGTTAGTTGTGATACTGGTAGCACAGTATCCACCTGCTGCGCTGTAAGTACCGGCAATGGGCCGAGAAAGGAGGGATAAGCAGGGATGCCTGAGATTCCATTTTTGAGCTGGGCAATTGTTAAGGTTAGTTCAGGGGGTTTGGGGGGAAGTTGGGGAAGTTATAAAGGGACAGGCCTACAGACATGCACAAGGAAATGAGAGGAGGAGGGTGGGAGATGGGATGGGAGGGCTGGAAACTGGATAAGATGGGTGCAATGAGGATAGCAACCTGGAATGTCAGGGGGCTACATAACTATATCAAACGTAATAAGGTTATGATGTACTTGAAATAACAGAAAATAGATATAGCACTGCTGCAAGAAACCCACCTAACCAAAGAAAACCAGGACGTGGTAATAAGGAAATGGAAAGGGGCAACCGTAGGAGCAACCTACTCAGCATACGCCAGATGGGTCATAATGGAGATAGCACCTCATGTCCCATCTAAGCTACTGCAGTCCACGATAGATAAAGACAGAAGGATGGTATTGATAAGGGGGTTGGTGGAAAATAAAGAAGTGTGCATTATCAATGTGTATGCCCCGAATCAAGATACTACAGCCTACTTCAGAACCCTGTATATGAAAATAAGCCCTTATATTGATGGAGCAGTGGGGTGGGGCTCTGACTTTAATTGTACTCTAGACCCATTGAAAAACAGGTCGGACAAGAAGTTGGCACACCCGACCCCGACAGCTAAAGCCCTAATTGCCATGTTACAAGCCTTTCGGTTGGTAGATGTATGGAGGCTGCGCCACCCACAAGATAGAGAATATTCACATTGTTCCGCCCCACAATATGTGTATACAAGGCTGGATTATATATTCATCAGTACAGACTTAATAAAGGAAGCGACACGAGCAGAATACATAGCTATGGTCCTATAAGATCATGCCCCGCTGGTGGTGACATGTCAGATCCTGCCACCCAGAGCCAGAATCCCGACATGGATACTCAATTATTAAAAGATACAGTGTTCCGAGAGGACCCGAGGGTGGAGATAGAAGAGTACTTTAAATACTACACAGGCTGTGTAGACTGTAAGAGGATTCAATTCAGCACTACAGCTAAGTTAACGCCTAGTCTAGAATACTGAATGAAAACCCTTATTGATATATCTTTAGGTCCAGTTCATGCGTTCTGGATGACTACCCTTATATAACACCCCTCTCTTGGAATCCCCCTGACCCCACTGAGCCAAGAAGTAGTTCTGTTTTGCAAGTTAAAAGGTTTATTTGATAAATTAAAATATATATATATATCACGCTTTATAATAAATTAATAATTGAATAGCACACTGAATCTGATATGATAAAGATCAACAACGGAGAATCTGGCACTAGCACACTTCTTATAATCAATAAGGAGTTGACATGAATGGATAAGGTAGCACACTGGTAAATAGGAACAAAAGTATAATGTGGTAGAGGATGCTTTATGTAAGCTCAGGTGGATGCAATATTCAATGAATGCAGTACAGAAAATACTCAATATGATTTCAACCAAACAATGTAATCACTTTTCTCTGGCTATTCACTCCCCCCCTCTTTATGCAATGCAAGGGAATGGAAGGAAGCACACAGTTCTCAGAAATGCAATCAATGTAATCAGTTCAATCCAGCAAGCTTAGACAACAGAAAACAGATAGGAGTTTTGAAATCACAGGCCCAAATTGCTTTGATATGTGCTGGCAATGAATTAAAAAAATATGCTAAACGCTTTTAATTCCCTTACAGAGGTTCAGGGTGAGTGGTATCTAGTTAATATTAGTCCAGGCTCACACTAGCAATGATGCAGGGATAGTTAGCAGGTTAAACGAATTTCTGGCAAATGGAAAGCAAACAGCAGCAGTTTTTACATGTGAAGAAATTGCAAATCGCGGTAAAATTCGCGGATGCGTGTTCCGCGATTGCGGTAAAACTACAAGGGGTAGGAATGTGGTTCTTGGTGCGATTCAAAGCTACGATTCTAAGCTATCAGAGGAAAGTTGCTGCAAGTCTCTAGCCCAAACGGTCGCGGAGATATGAGCGATTTAATAAAGGTCGTTTTTGGGTTTGCAAATTTCAAAAGCTCAAAATGACAAGTGCAGCTTGCAACTAGAAATGACAGGTGACAGCTTGGAGGCAGTTCTACTTAGGTTAAATAGATTGAATTAGATGAATTTAAACTAAGAGATTGGTTCTACACAGTTCTGCTGGGTACTCACACTATATTCTTGAATTAAATGGGCCTCATCACGGATCTGGTCAGGGTTTTAGACTGGGTTCTGGTCACTCTCTCTGCTGGTCTGGGTCTCTCTGGTCTGGTCTCTTAGTACAGCACTGCTTTCTCTCTGGTCTGGTCTCTTAGTACAGCACTGCTTTCTCTCTGGTCTGGTCTCTTAGTTCTGGATAGATTGATGAATTTGAAGTCTGGATCTCTGGATGTTGTATGGAGGTAAGTATGGATTTTTCCGGCAGAGCGTCCCGCTGCAGATGGATTTGGAAGGCCCCTATCTGTCCTGTCTGTCTGCTTTTATGTGTTTAGAATGTGGGCGTGTTCTAGCATCACTGACCCTACCTCTCTCTCAGCTTCTAATTGGTCAAACTTCCATTTATCATTTGATTGGGGAATGAACTGTGAGTCAGCGTGATGTCATTTTACAGCCTGCAGAAAGTCCACTCCTCCTGTCAACTTACACACAAATCTAGATTTGAAACAAATACATATTTGCAGAGGTACATATTGTTTTAAAATCATATGCACCCATCATGCATTACAGGAGGTATCCCCTGTTCAAACTCTGCTCTTCCTGGGAGCTTGCATTCAGAAATGGCACATATTTCACTTTTTAACTGATTTTTCAATTTCTGACATTGACCCAACTTTACATACATGTGCGCAGGGAGTAGGGACATTAACTGATGAAGTTTCAGATTTTTAACATGCATACATTTAGAGTTATATCCACTTTTCCGCTGACACCCCCCTGAACATGCCACCGGGTCGAAAAACCTCTTAAAATGTGGGCAGAAAAATCACAAGAATTATGGTGTCCTTTATAAAATTTTCACATGTCCGCTCTATGAGTTATTCATCTTTTTAAAGTTATGTTCTGGCTCCAAAGGGGTGTGGTTTACCCTCAGCACAAGGTTGAATTTCTGGTTAATCCAGTTCTGCCAAGCCAGCTTGCTCTCACAGGCAGTGCCCCTCCCAGCTCCTGCCAAGAGGAAGCTACATTTTACGACTGCGGTAATAAAAACCTTTGCCTGAGTGAAGAGGGCTTTGTTCACTCTCCTGCAGAGCACAGATAATTCAATTATCAGATAGATGGCATATCCTTAGTGTGGGCAGCAAAAGGAAGGTTGGCCTGGGAACACAGCTGTGACTCAAGTTTCCCTTCTGATGGGGGTAGTTGCCAGGCAGAATTCAGTTCCTTAAGCCAGGTTTCAGATAAAATGTCACTTTTTGTTCCCCAGTTCCTGCATTCAAATAAAACTAAACATTTTCACATATGCAGCTAGAAGGCTGATTCTAAGTTTAAAACTATGACATTTAAACAATTGCAACCTATGTGATACTCAAAAGTAGGTCACTCAGTCAATTTAAACATTTTCAATTTTAGTGTCTTTAAATCCAGTGCAACTTAAACTGCTGACTCCATAGCAGTTTTGTTATAAGCATTGTTTTGGGCTCTTCATTTCCCAGATTTTGTAGGCACACAACACTCCATTCTGCCAAATGTCTGCTGGTGTTCAGTAAATATTTTGCACATATTGCAATGTTTGAAATAGGCACTTTGGCTTGCCTTCAGAGAAACACAGGGTGGTTTTAAACTGCCGGCTTTTGGATAGTGGTGAGCACTGGTACTGCACCCATTTTTGGGATTTAAGAAAATGAATTCCCAACAATTCTAGGTTGCATTTGGCAATCAGCATTGCCATTCCCAATGGTTTCAGACTACTGTGTGGGTAGTCCAATGGTGGTTTTAGGCAGTGTCCTTCTGTGCCCATAACATCGGCAAAAATGAGTGGCAGCCTATTCTTCATGCATTTCCCTGTGCATTTTCTGGGAAGCTCTGGCCATCATGATGTTTTCATGTCAGTACTGCACAGTTTTGAGGTAGGGCTCGGATGCATGGGTAAATACATCCCACAAGCCCCCCTCTTGCGATGGCCATTCTATTTCACGAATGGGACTCGCAAGACCTGGGATGTTTCCTCATCTTCTTCCAATAGATGGCACAGTTCAGCATCTTCTTCTCCATCCGGTACTGATCGATCGGTTCTCCTCGCCGGTCCTGATGGGAAGATTGGGCGGTACCCCGGGCCCATTGGATCTTCGTTCCTGGTCTCCGGATTGCCCTCCTTGGCCCGTCTTCAGGTTTTCTTTCTCCTAGGACGACAAAGGAAGAGCGGCAATACCTACTCATAGACGTTTTTCCAACACTGTTGAGATAGTGGGGCAGCATATGCATTTCATCATAACGAAACATTACATTCTTATTTTGAAAAAAAAACAGTATAACTAAGAGACAGTTTCATGCAAATCACAATATTTTAGAGACTAGATGTGGTATGTTTTATGGTTGGAACTGAATTAGTCTGAGACAGTACCCGCTAGGATTCCAGAGGATTCCTCCAGTTGTTGCAGAGTGTGCCTGGGATGGCAACATTTCAACTGGTTTATGTGGACCCACTTGTCTTCCCCCGCTGCCAAAGGACCTTTGGGGATGTGGATTTTGTAGGCCACAGGGGAGATTTTGTCTATGATCTCGAATGGTCCCTTCCATGTAGGCAAAAATTTGCGCTGCTTGGCCTGGTTCCTTTGGAAGTTGTATAGATAGACCCGGTCTCCCACCTGATATTCCTTCCTGGAAGTTTTCAGGTCATAATGGGTCTTCATGCTATCAGCTGATCTTTCTAGATTCCGCTGAGCGTAAGCAAAAGCATGTTGAAGGTGTTTCCTTAAATTCTCCACATACTCATGAGTAGTGGAGGCATTTATTAGTGTCTGCTCTTGGGTCCTGTAGAGCAAATGCTGAGGAAGCACCATCTTGCGCCCAGTCATCAACTCAAATGGTGACATTTTGGTTGCAGATGAAGGGGTAGATCTGATGGCCATTAGGACCAGAGGTAATCGGATATCCCAACTTGGCCCAGAATCTGCCACAAACTTCTTTAATATGCTCACAATTGTCCGGTTATATCTCTCTACTGCCCCAGAAGAAGCTGGCCGATAAGCAATATGCAACTTCCTTTTGACCCCCAGTATCTCCCACATCTTTGTCATTACTTCACTGGTGAAGTGGCTACCTCTGTCTGACTCAATCCTTTGAGGTAGACCAAAACGGGAAAAGATGTGGTTAATCATCAAGGCAGCTGCCGGTTCTGCCTTGCAATTTGGGGCTGGGAGACATTCCACCCACTTGGTAAACAAGCATGTCACAGTCAACATGTACTTATTCCCCCTAGCCGAGCGAATCACAGGGCCTACAAAGTCGATTTGTAAATCTGACCATGGCAGTGTCATCCCCCGCTTTTGTAAAGGTGCCCGGTGTGTGAGGGATGTCGGCTGAAATTGTGCACACACAAGACAACCCTTCAAATATTGGTTGAGGTCCTGGCCCATGTGTGGCCAGTATGCCACCTCTCTTAAGATTTCCAGTGTTGTGTGAAACCCCCTATGACCGGCGGTGGCCGCATCATGGGCGTGACTTAACATCAGGCTTCGGAATGAGGTAGGAACCACCCACTGATCGTGGCCAGCTTTGGATTTCCTTACCAGCAAACCGTCTTGGATCCGGAACATTTTTGGACATTTCATCAACACTCTTAGGTCCTCTTTCCCAATGTAATCGGTATCCGTCAGGGGAAAGTTCTCAGGGTCCTCAAGGTGCTGGTAAAATTTACCAATAATTGGATCCCCCTTCTGAGCGGTAATCAAATCAGCATCAGGGGTCTCCTTACTCCATTGTGCAATAGAAAGGTCGTTGTGAGCATTTGTCTGGGACCTAGTGATGGCAGTGACCTGGATTTCCCCCAACAGGGACTCAATCTCAATTAGATCCCCTTGGATGGCCCCGGTTTTGGCCAGCTGATCAGCTAAGTCATTTCCAGTTTTGTCTGGTCCCTCTACTTTGGAATGACCCTTGATCTTTTTCCAATAGATGGTCATCTCATTCGAGGTGACCAGATCATCAATGTTTTGGATCAACTTCCCATGTTTCAAGGGTTTGTTGTTAGCACATAACATGCCTCTGGTTTTCCAATTAACCAGGTGCTCCACGAACCCGTTCCGTACATAATCCGAATCTGTGATTATGACCAGTTCGTGGAGTTGATGCTGGACAGCAGTGAGGATGGCCTGATGCACAGCCATCAATTCTGCCACCTGACTACTTCGGGGACCAATTTTGTATCCAGCGGAGGGTTCTGGGGACTCATTCACCCATGCATTCCCTACGCCAGCCACCAGTTCTTTCTCCCCGTTGTTGTCAACATGGTAAGAGCATCCATCCACATACACAGTGGGCATTCCCTCACACTTGTCTTCTTCAAAGACTTTGTGGGGGGAATTAAGGTATGCCTCCATGTTGTCCTTTATTTTTAGACTTTCGTCCTCGAGACAGTTTTCTCTGGCACAATCATGCAATTCAGCCAGACCTTGCGCGAGTGGACTCTTCTTGTTTTGGCCATATCTGACCTCCACAGGAAAGCCTTGCATTGACAGAATCCAGGAAGTAATTCGGGAATTACTCACATTTCCGGCCCGGATTCTGTCACTTTGGAGATATTGCAGAGGCTGGTGTGGAGTCTCCACTATGATGTGTTCCCCCTGGATAAACGGGCGGTAATTCTTCAATGCCCACACCGTTGCCAGGAGTGCCTTCTCACAATCGTTGAATTTTTCCTCCACAGAGGATAAAGTTTTGCTCGCATATGAGATTACTTTATTGACCTTGTCATGCTTTTGGTATAATACTGCCGTCAAGCACGTATTAGAGAACCCCGTCTCCAGGAAGAACTCCTTGTTTCTGACAGGGTAAGCTAGGCAAGGCGCTTGTGAGAGGCTTCTCTTGAGTTGTCTTACTGCCTCGGATTGTTCTGGACCCCATTCCCACTTGACCCCCCCCTTCAGGAGATGAATCAGGGGTCTGGTGATCTCTGCGTAGCCCTCAATGAACTTTCTGCTGTAATTAGTCAGTCCAAGGAGGCTCCTTAGTTCCCGCAGAGTTGTGGGGTCTTTCAGTTTCTGAAGTGCTTCCACTTTCTTTTCCTGGGGACAGAGGCCCTGAGGAGTAATCTCATGCCCCAAGAAATTAACACGGGTTCTACACCACTGTGCTTTCTGAAAGGAAAGTTTTGCTCCGGCGGCCCTCAACTGTGTCAGAACATAACGGATCTCCGCTATATGTTCCTCCACAGATGAACTTTTGATGAGGACATCATCTACATAAGCCAGGTTACCCCTTGCACCCAGGTCGGGCATGGCCTTATGTAGGAAAATATTGAATTCATTGCCGGAGTTGAGGTATCCGAAGGGAGTCCGGGTCCAGGTGTACTGCTGGCCCCCAAAGGTAAAAGCCAGCTTGTATTGGTCCTCCCTACTGACAGGCACAGTCCAGTATCCATTGGTCAGGTCTATTGCAGTGAATACCTGTGACCCCTGGATCTGGGCCAGCCCTTGGTCAATGTAGGGCAGAGGCCATCGGGAAGTATGGACCCGTTTGTTGAGCTCCCTAAGGTCGGCGCAGAGTCTCCACTGGCCGTTTGGCTTCAATATTCCCAGCACCGGATTATTGAAGGTGCTGTGGACGGGACGGATTATTCCCCGGGACTCAAGGTTCTTAATTATTTCAGTAAGGGATTCCATTGATGCGAGAGGCAAGCGATATTGCTTCACAAACACAGGAGTCATGCCAGGGTCCGTGGGGATTGTTGTTGTGTGGATGTCAGTGCGACCACAGTCATATGAGTCTATCGCAAAGAGATCTTGGAAATCCAAGAAAACTTGTTTCAACTTTTGCTTTTGTTCCAGAGTCACACAGGCATCAGCTAGGTTGACTCTCTCCTCCACCATCTGCCTGAAGCCTGGAAAGACTTCTGGTTTGGCTATTTCCGCGGCCTCCTCCAGCTGGGTGGAGAAGTCCATGGTCAGAGTGCTGATTTGGACCGGAGGCTTCAAGTGGGAAAGGCAGCCCTCATGTACCTGGAAGATCACCTCATCCCTCCTGAAGTCACACGTCACATCTTCCTTACCATAGGGGCAGGAAGTGTACACCAGGAAGTTCCCCCCATGCCGGGTGAAAATCCTGTCTGGTGTTGTATTGTCCTCACTGTCACTGTCAACACAGTCCTTGGGGATTGGTCCTAACAGATCATTTACAAGATCAATGGAGAAATGTTGGTCATCAACCGCCATTCCAATAATGGTGCCTGCGGCTAGAGTAATACTCTTTAAGTCGCTGTTATCCACCTCTATTGGAATGGTGTCATGTTCTATGTTGACTAATGGTGTTGGGTTTACCCCCAACCCTTGCTGTTGGAGAGAAGCATTTAGATGTATGTAAGCATCAGGGTTTTTCAATTCTTGTCCCCTTTTGACTTTCACTTCCAGGGAGAATTGTCGGGTCCTTTCCGGGATGGTGACTTCCTCTTTAACCTGAATTTCAACTGCATAAGGTAGCAATTGAGCTGACCTAAATGCTTTTTCTGGATCATCAAAGCCCATGGGATTATCCGCTAATCGGGACCAAGCTTTGAAGTTTATTAGGTCCAAACTAATGGCAAAGCGATTGAGAATGTCACTGCCTAAGTAAAAGGCGGCAGTGACGTCTCGCACGACCCAACAATTATGGACTATGCTCTTGTTGCCAATGGAGATTTTGAGCATACACCTGCTTGGCAGGAGATGTTTTGAATTGGGTGCTTCCAGGTCCATTTCCCATTTGTCTATCAGTTTGAAGGTGGGAATGGCTGGATCTTTTGGAAGTTGGCGAAACATGGCTTCGCTGATGAAGCTCTTACCGTTGTTCACACACACTCGAGCGAGAACAGAGTCCTTCCCATCATTTAACTGAACAGGGATGAACAACTGCTCTCCAATTTGCTGAATATCAGCCAGGCTTTGAGCTGATTTCACATCTTTCTGGACTATAGGAGTGGGAGTTTCAGATTGTGGATTGGTATAGAATTTCAGAGTGTTTCCTTCCAGCGTGGAATACCACCTTAAACTGGAAGGAAGGTTGATTTTCAGAAATAGAGAGGACCCCCCATCACCAGTCTGTTGTCCTACTGCTATTACTGTCACGTCTGGAATTTGGCTATTCTGGAAGTGAAATTCTACTTGGTCAGATTTTTGTTCAACCATGTGGCATGTGCCGTTTAAACTAACATGGTTGACACTCTGTTTTAATTTTATTGGTCGGCTAGTCTGGGTCCAGAGGACCTTGTTTACACAATCTATCAGGGGTGACAACCTTCTCAGGAGGTCATTCCCTAGTAAACAAGGGGTGCTCTCTGGGGTCACAACTATGACCGGGTGTTTCAACTTATGTCGCCCAATTTTAATGTCCAAATCTGCAGTCCCCTCAACAGGAATTTCCTTCCCGTCAAAGTTCTGGAGTTGTCCAGGAAGTGAGGTGAGAGGAATTTGGTAATTCTCTCCCCTTCCTGCATTCAGTTCATCAAAGGCCCTTCTGGACAGAAGGGTAGCTTGAGATCCAGTGTCCACCAGTGCCGAGATTGTACCCTGCCCCTGTACTTGTACCGGGGCATAGTATCTTCCCTCCTTCTCCTCAAGGGGGCACAGATAATGTACATTTTTGGACAACTGGTGGGCTAACTTTCTGGTTTTGGACATCGCTAGCGAAGAGATTTGGGCAGAATTCTGTGGAGAGTCTTGGGAATCTGAAAGAAAAAGTTGGCAACTGGAGATCAGAGCCATTGTGGGTTCCCCTGGTTCCGGTTCTGGGCCGCCCCCCCCTTTTTGGAGGCAGTCCCCAGTATGGGTTTAAACCAGGGGATTTTCTTGCTGTTGGTTCTGGGATGAGATGGTGGGCGGCGGTAGCTCAGTCTCCACATCTCCCCAGTCTGGATTTGCATTCTTAGGGACCCATTTTTCTTTGGGAGGAGTTCCCCCCTCTCTGAAGGAGAAGATCCTTTTCTCAGGATCCTCTGAGGATCCCTCTCCCTCAAATTGGAAGATCTGTACCTCCTCCTCAAACTGAGTCTGTTTGGGTCTTTTGTTTCTCCTACCCCCCCTCTGCTCCTTAGGAGGCAGACTTTCAGGGGCAAGAGATTTTGTTTCCGGTTCCTGGGTTTCCAGGGGCTGTTTACAAGTGAGGAAGGAAGCTTCCTCCAAGGCTTTACACCCCCCTTCCCTTTGTGCCTCCTCCCTGGGAACCGGTGAGTTATCGGGGTGCTGCCCCCGTCATTGTTCTGGAGCACCAGGTCCAGAGTTGGGTGCGTTCTGCGCCGGCACGCCCATCTGAGGGTTCTGCTGAGCCCTCAGTATGTGACCCAGATCCCGCGCCATGTTTTGAACCTGGCGCTCTAACTGGGAAACCCGCTCAGGCTGATACGGGGCCCTGTTTTCTCCCCTGGGCTGATCCCGGGAAGGGTAGCTGTCCCTCCTCTGGTAATACCCCGGGTTGGGAAGGTTTGGGTACCCCTCCACCCTTGGCCTCCCCTCTCCCGGATTCAGTGGTCTGGGCTCAGGGAATTGGGGAAAGAAGGATGGATGGTTTTGGGGCTGAAAGTCGGGTGGATATCTGGGGAAAAAGTTCTGCCCAGGGTTTGGTAAATTTCTGCCCTCCGGTGGGAAGTTTGGAGGGAAGTTCCCTGGGTTAGGTGCTTGGCTGGATCCCCCCCCTTGGGCTGGAGGAGTCCACACATAACCCAGGATGGGTCTGTTACCTTTGTAGCGAGGACTTACATAGTCAGGAGAGCGAGGGACCCCATTTGTGGGGCTGCCTCCCTGGCTCCCTGTCTGTGACTGGCCCGAGGACCTTCTGGGCCTAGCATTATTAGGTGCAGGTAGGTTTTTAGGCCCCCCCATCTCCAAATCCAAAACGGGGGTGACCTTTACCTCTGCCACCTTGGCAGCAGCAGGGGTGCTGTTGGCTTTGGGGTTTTTCTGGGCATTGCTTTTATTTTCTATGGGCTTCTGCACCTCATAGATCCGGGTAGCCTGTTCAATGACCCAGTCTAAAGATCTTTTCTCATGAAAATCTCTCACGAGCTGGGTCATTATATATTTGGGCAAGGCATGGAAAAACGTATTGACAAACTCTCTACTATCTGTGCGCACCCTTCTGGTGGTTTGCGCAAAAGCACGCTTTAACTCCTGCACAAATTCTCGTGGGGCCTGATCCTCCCCACATTGCAAATTGTAGGCCGCCTTGCGAGCCTCTTGAGGATTTCTGTGAACAGAAAAATGTTTCAGGATGGCCGCCTTATATGTGGACCATCTTAAATGATTTTGGTCCTCCAGCCCCGCAAAGAAACTGGAGTATTCCGGGGAGAATGTCCACTTTACATATTGAATACAGCTTTGGCTGTCCTTCAAATGGAAAGTCTCCATCATTTGTTCAAACAACTCTAAGTGCTCCCAAACAGAATACTTAGCGTTCTTATGGTAAGGCGTGATGACGCTCCTGATCGCCTTAATCTGCTTTAAGGGGTCCTTAAGCAAGGCCCTTTTTGCCTTATTGGCCTTTTTGGTTCGGGTAACCCTTGTCCATTCTTCCTCGGACTCAGAGGCACTGCTCCCAGAGGTTCCCGTCTGTTCTTCCAGGTTTTCCCGGATTCTGCGAGCCTGGGAATGGCTGGCAGAATGTGGGGACCTGGTCTCCTGTGTCCTGCGCAGTTCAGAGGAGTCTTCAGATTCCTCCTTGCTGCCAGGATTTGATGGGTACCCCCTCCACTGACCTAACTGGGCAGAGGTTTTCAGGATGTCCTTAATGGGCCTACTCTCCTGGGGTTCCCCATTGAACTGTACTGTACTTGGGTGCCCATACCCGGATGCCCACCCCTCCATTCCTGAGTGGTACTGGCCTATGAGCCCCATACTCTTAGCTGGATAGTGATCTGCCATCCCTGCGGCCCTGTGCTCATGTGCGCCAGGGGACATGGGGGTGGTAGAGTCCAGGGACTGGGGGAGATGAAGGCCCCTGGTGTTAGGGCTCCTGCGGTTATGGTCAGGAATCTCTCTTTCCCAGCGGACCTCATCTCTATCCGCCCCTGCTCCCTGTTGCAATGCAAGAGCCTGCATTTGTGCTTTCAGTTCCTCTGTTAAGGCCTTACTCGACTCTATCAGTTTCTCCTGCATCGCTACCTGTTGCTGGAGCCTATCATTGTGTTGACAGAGGGCCTCATTCTCCCTCTGTGCTTCCTGGTTGGTCCTGGAGAACTGGGCCAGTCTTTGCTGCAGGAGGTTTACCTCCTGGGCAATGTCCCTATTGGCCTGCTCCTTTCTTGCTAGAGCATCTTCCACCCTTCTGGTGTGCTCTACCAAGTTCTGGTTTTCTTTTTGGAGATCACCCAGCCCCTGGTGGGCCAGGTGATTTTCTTCCATTTTTCTTTTTAAATGGCAGACTTCCTGGCCTAAGGCGTCTCTTTCCTGACTAAGAGCCTGCATTTGTGCCACCAGGTCGTCCCTTTGCCTTTGGAAGGCACCAGCTTTCTGGCGCTCCTGATCAAACTCTGCCTGGGTATCCAGGTCTTTCAGAATCAGTTTATTGCTCTCCTCCTTCACTCTATCTAGGTGGCCTTGCAGGGTGACTACCTGCTTAGCACATGCCCTATTGAAGTCTAGCTTTTGCTCCAGCTTTTTCTGGCTTTGCAGTAGGGAGTCCAAACCTTCTTGGTGTTCCTTCTGCAAGGCCAGAAATCTGGTATCCTGTTCTGACTTTTCCTTTTGCAGCACATCCATATCCTCCTTTATTTTAGTGATGTACTGTCTGGTCTCATTTTCTGACTCCTGGCTTCTGTGCAGCCTTTGCTCAGAAGAGTCCAGATCAGATTGGGCCTTCTCTAACGCCATCTGTTGCCTTTTTGCCAGATCATGGCCTTCAGCACATTTATTCTGTATGGCTCCCATGTATAAATATAAATATGCCGCTATCCTAACAATCTTGTCGTGCTCATCTTTGGCCTTCGGAGCCATATATAGTTCACTCAGGGCCACGTGTAATGGACCCTGATCTCTATATATATCTGACCCTGTTTCAGTGACCTGTTGCGTGATGGCCTGCAACCAGACTGTTTGGTCCTGGTGAGTCCATTCACCTCTCACAAATAGTTTGTGTAAGAAGTGCTCTCTGGCTATTTTCATATCTACCAAGGTCGTCATTCTAGAGATTGGTCTCTGTCCTGACTTACGGAAGTTAGTATTTTAGTTTTGCAGAACAGAACTTTTCTTGGAGTGTCCCTTTTGAGGAATGCTTCACAGCGTAATGCAGCGTGGTGATCCGACTGGATGTATGTATCCCGTCAGTTAGCACACTGTATTAAGCTGCACAAATGGTAAATCTAACCCAACGTCTCGGCTCGAGCCCCCACTTTGTAAGAGGATTCAATTCAACACTACAGCTAAGTTAACGCCTAGTCTAGAATACTGAATGAAAACCCTTATTGATATATCTTTAGGTCCAGTTCATGCGTTCTGGATGACTACCCTTATATAACACCCCTCTCTTGGAATCCCCCTGACCCCACTGAGCCAAGAAGTAGTTCTGTTTTGCAAGTTAAAAGGTTTATTTGATAAATTAAAATATATATATATATCACGCTTTATAATAAATTAATAATTGAATAGCACACTGAATCTGATATGATAAAGATCAACAACGGAGAATCTGGCACTAGCACACTTCTTATAATCAATAAGGAGTTGACATGAATGGATAAGGTAGCACACTGGTAAATAGGAACAAAAGTATAATGTGGTAGAGGATGCTTTATGTAAGCTCAGGTGGATGCAATATTCAATGAATGCAGTACAGAAAATACTCAATATGATTTCAACCAAACAATGTAATCACTTTTCTCTGGCTATTCACTCCCCCCCTCTTTATGCAATGCAAGGGAATGGAAGGAAGCACACAGTTCTCAGAAATGCAATCAATGTAATCAGTTCAATCCAGCAAGCTTAGACAACAGAAAACAGATAGGAGTTTTGAAATCACAGGCCCAAATTGCTTTGATATGTGCTGGCAATGAATTAAAAAAATATGCTAAACGCTTTTAATTCCCTTACAGAGGTTCAGGGTGAGTGGTATCTAGTTAATATTAGTCCAGGCTCACACTAGCAATGATGCAGGGATAGTTAGCAGGTTAAACGAATTTCTGGCAAATGGAAAGCAAACAGCAGCAGTTTTTACATGTGAAGAAATTGCAAATCGCGGTAAAATTCGCGGATGCGTGTTCCGCGATTGCGGTAAAACTATAAGGGGTAGGAATGCGGTTCTTGGTGCGATTCAAAGCTACGATTCTAAGCTATCAGAGGAAAGTTACTGCAAGTCTCTAGCCCAAACGGTCGCGGAGATATGAGCGATTTAATAAAGGTCGTTTTTGGGTTTGCAAATTTCAAAAGCTCAAAATGACAAGTGCAGCTTGCAACTAGAAATGACAGGTGACAGCTAGGAGGCAGTTCTACTTAGGTTAAATAGATTGAATTAGATGAATTTAAACTAAGAGATTGGTTCTACACAGTTCTGCTGGGTACTCACACTATATTCTTGAATTAAATGGGCCTCATCACGGATCTGGTCAGGGTTTTAGACTGGGCTCTGGTCACTCTCTCTGCTGGTCTGGGTCTCTCTGGTCTGGTCTCTTAGTACAGCACTGTTTTCTCTCTGGTCTGGTCTCTTAGTACAGCACTGCTTTCTCTCTGGTCTGGTCTCTTAGTTCTGGATAGATTGATGAATTTGAAGTCTGGATCTCTGGATGTTGTATGGAGGTAAGTATGGATTTTTCCGGCAGAGCGTCCCGCTGCAGATGGATTTGGAAGGCCCCTATCTGTCCTGTCTGTCTGCTTTTATGTGTTTAGAATGTGGGTGTGTTCTAGCATCACTGACCCTACCTCTCTCTCAGCTTCTAATTGGTCAAACTTCCATTTATCATTTGATTGGGGAATGAACTGTGAGTCAGCGTGATGTCATTTTACAGCCTGCAGAAAGTCCACTCCTCCTGTCAACTTACACACAAATCTAGATTTGAAACAAATACATATTTGCAGAGGTACATATTGTTTTAAAATCATATGCACCCATCATGCATTACAGGAGGTATCCCCTGTTCAAACTCTGCTCTTCCTGGGAGCTTGCATTCAGAAATGGCACATATTTCACTTTTTAACTGATTTTTCAATTTCTGACATTGACCCAACTTTACATACATGTGCGCAGGGAGTAGGGACATTAACTGATGAAGTTTCAGATTTTTAACATGCATACATTTAGAGTTATATCCACTTTTCCGCTGACACCCCCCTGAACATGCCACCGGGTCGAAAAACCTCTTAAAATGTGGGCAGAAAAATCACAAGAATTATGGTGTCCTTTATAAAGTTTTCACATGTCCGCTCTATGAGTTATTCATCTTTTTAAAGTTATGTTCTGGCTCCAAAGGGGTGTGGTTTACCCTCAGCACAAGGTTGAATTTCTGGTTAATCCAGTTCTGCCAAGCCAGCTTGCTCTCACAGGCAGTGCCCCTCCCAGCTCCTGCCAAGAGGAAGCTACATTTTACGACTGCGGTAATAAAAACCTTTGCCTGAGTGAAGAGGGCTTTGTTCACTCTCCTGCAGAGCACAGATAATTCAATTATCAGATAGATGGCATATCCTTAGTGTGGGCAGCAAAAGGAAGGTTGGCCTGGGAACACAGCTGTGACTCAAGTTTCCCTTCTGATGGGGGTAGTTGCCAGGCAGAATTCAGTTCCTTAAGCCAGGTTTCAGATAAAATGTCACTTTTTGTTCCCCAGTTCCTGCATTCAAATAAAACTAAACATTTTCACATATGCAACTAGAAGGCTGATTCTAAGTTTAAAACTATGACATTTAAACAATTGCAACCTATGTGATACTCAAAAGTAGGTCACTCAGTCAATTTAAACATTTTCAATTTTAGTGTCTTTAAATCCAGTGCAACTTAAACTGCTGACTCCATAGCAGTTTTGTTATAAGCATTGTTTTGGGCTCTTCATTTCCCAGATTTTGTAGGCACACAACACTCCATTCTGCCAAATGTCTGCTGGTGTTCAGTAAATATTTTGCACATATTGCAATGTTTGAAATAGGCACTTTGGCTTGCCTTCAGAGAAACACAGGGTGGTTTTAAACTGCCGGCTTTTGGATAGTGGTGAGCACTGGTACTGCACCCATTTTTGGGATTTAAGAAAATGAATTCCCAACAATTCTAGGTTGCATTTGGCAATCAGCATTGCCATTCCCAATGGTTTCAGACTACTGTGTGGGTAGTCCAATGGTGGTTTTAGGCAGTGTCCTTCTGTGCCCATAACATCGGCAAAAATGAGTGGCAGCCTATTCTTCATGCATTTCCCTGTGCATTTTCTGGGAAGCTCTGGCCATCATGATGTTTTCATGTCAGTACTGCACAGTTTTGAGGTAGGGCTCGGATGCATGGGTAAATACATCCCACAAGACTCAGCTGGGACATTATGGGAGGCATTTAAGGTAGTAGTGAGTGGAGCGGCAATGGCTAAATCCAAGGGGTTGCAAAGCATCATAACAAGCGAACTGCAAAACGCAGAACGGAAGTTAGAAACGACAATGTGGGAGGGCACAAGATCCCCAGAGGAGGCCAAGACCATAACCCAATTACAACAAGAATGCAAAGACCCCTGGGAGAGACTAGGCAACCTAAGCTATAGGAAATATGTAGAGAGGCAGCATGCAGAAGGAGACAAACCGGGCAGATTATTAGCCTGGTTGTATAAAAGCGAGACCTCCAGGCAGACTATTAGAGCGATGCAAGGGATGGATGGGCAGATACGAGAAACCCAGGAAGGAGTAAACAAATCATTTTTGGAATACTACAAGCGACTGTAAGCAGATTCCACTGAAGGGGAAGAGATAGACATACGGGAAGCATTGACAGAGATTACACTCACCAAACGCGAGGAAGCAGAAAGAGAAAGTCTAGAAATCCTGATAACATCGGATGAGTTATAGCAAGTAATCAAGCTATTGCCCACCAGCAAGGCCCGAGGTGCAGATGGACTCCCTAGCAAATTTCATAAAGCTTAAGACAGAAATACTCCCCCCACTGCTAGCGATGCTCAACGAGGCGTTTAGTACAGGCACACTGCCCGAGACTCTACGTGAGGTGATTATTATTCCACTCCTTAACCCCAATACACCAGACACAAAATGTGAGTCCTACAGACCCCTCTCACTACACAATCAGGACAGTAAGATCCTGACGGTAGTGATGGCTAACAGGTTAAGACCAGTCATAAGCAAATGTATACACTCAGACCAAATGGGTTATGTTCCGCATAGGAATATAATCAACAATCTGCAGAGACTCCATCATGTCAGAGATAACACCCAGGAGGGCTTGCAAGAGGCATCAATAATTTCACTCGACGCAGTGAAAGCGTTCGACTCTGTTAAATGGTCCTGGCTGGTGGTTCTGGAGGAATACGGGGTTGGGCCTATATACCTGGGAAGGGTGCGATTATTGTACAGTGAGCCGGTAGAACGTGTCAAAACGGGCTCTAGTATTTCAGAACAATGGCAGCAAAGTAAGGGCGCCAGACAGGGATGCCCGTGGTCCCCGATGCTTTTTATACTAGTGTTGGAACCCTTAGCGGCGTATCTGAGGCAGCAATATGGGGAAGTTGGAATCACCAGCAAAGGAGGGCCACACTTGATATCACTGTATGAGGACAACATGCTAATGTAACTGTAATACCCAGAAGAGAACCTACAATACATTTTGGAGGTAATGGCAAGATACGTGAGGCCATCAGGTATAACAGTTAACCCACAAAAGTCAAGTATATTCCCCCTGGGGAGGTATGTAGGAACGCCTAAACACAAACTGCCAGTACTACCTGTAATATGCGAAACCGTGATGTTTATATATCTCGGTATAGATGTATATCACAACCCTGAAGACGAACCCAGATAGAATCCTGAAAAGGCGGTATCTAAAATAGAAAAAAGTATGGCATTTTAGGCCAAACTACCATTGTCCATGATGGGGAGAGCGGCATTACTAAAGATGGTGGTGCTGCCCAAGCTATTACATTATTTTGCAAGCATCCAACATGCAATACCCAAACGATTCTTCTCGAAACTACAGAGCATATGTATGGGGTTCATCTGGCATAATTCAAGGAATATAATAGCATTGTGGAAGCTACAAAATCCATATGAGCAAGGAGACATTAGATTGCCAAACTTTGAAGCATACTGTTTGGCTAGCCAGCTCCAATATGTAGCGAGGTGGCTTTCCTAAAAACAAACACTTAAGTCTGAACTGTTGAGTGCCGAAAGCACCCCTTATTTCTTGAACAAAAGAATGTGGTTAGCGAAACAAGGAAGGGCTGGAGAGGGCAGATTGCTGTGACTGGGAGGAAAAATGTGGCGTAGAGCTTGCCAAATGATAAATAATCTTACCCCGTGTGCCCCACAGATACCGCTAGTGGCGCTGGAAGGCATAGATGAACAAATTAGGCTGAACATCAGAAGGAAGTGGGAACCGGTGGGCATAGTATTGGTGGGGGATGTATGGTTAGACGTGAAGCCCAAGGAGTTCGATAAATTGGTGGAGGACACAGGATTACATCGGGGACAGCATATCACATATTCTCGGCTAGTGAGGATTATAATGGGAACGTGGCCTGAAGCGGTGCTGGAACTACAGCCAGATGCAGCGATAGAAACATTTTATGATGTGTCCAAAGGAGGCCATGAGTTTTCCTGTATATATGAGTTGCTGATGTCTAAGATAGGGAAAGAGATTGTCCAAATGAGATTAGAATGCAAAGAGGATGTGGGCGAATCAATGGAAGACGGGCTGTGGATAAGAGTGCAAGGACACCATAAAAAGGTATCGAGAAATGCACAATTGCAACAGATTAAGTTGTATATAACCCACAGAGCACACATGACTCCTAGGAAAATAGCTAAGTTCTACCACGCAGGTACACAGACATGTCCGAAATGTCGGGATGCAGATGCAGGAATGGTACATATGTTTTGGTTATGCCCCGAAATAGGTGGATTTTGGGGGGAGGTGGCCCAAATCATGGCAGAAGCAGAGATTAACCTAGATGTGAGCACCCCCTGGGCATGCCTTTAGGGGGGGTTCCTGAGGCCGCGTAGAGCTAAACATGTAACCAAATGCAAAGACCTAACGTATAAATTGGCCAAACGCAGAATAGCAATGAGCTGGAAAGTGCACATGAGACCGTAAGCACATGTCTGTTGGCAAGATCTAAAGAAATGGGAAAATGCAGAAACAAGGCTATGGCAAGAGATGACGGGGGGAGATGGGGAAGCAGAGGTTGAAACATTGGTCGCCTGGAGCCATTTAGTAGCTGCACTATCCATATCAGACTGGGATAGTCTGGGGAACGATAGTCCTGTAGGGGAGGAATAATGGCGGACAATACTGGGAGGGGTGGGAAGTGGAAGAGCGAGGTGAGAGGTAGGCCGGGGTGAGGAGGGAGTTACGTTTTGGGAAGGGAGAAAAATTGAAACATGTAACTGTACGTGTAAGTTATTTTGAACAACGGTTTATTGTGCTGTATGGTTATATGTTGAAAAACTAATAACACATTTTTTCATTAGGCTATGGTGCATGCGTATTCGAACCACAGCCCAATGTTGACTACATGTGAAAAAACAACAAGAATTCTTCTTATTTTATCTATCATTTAACACATGCACCCCTATAGGCACTGGGGCATATTCCCTGTTTTACACAACGCAGACAGAAAGCATGTTTGTTTTTATTTACATGTATTCTGCCTTCTCGTTAAGTACAAAGAAAACAGGCTGTAACTCAGAATAGAAAGCTACCATATCCTGTACTCTTTCTATGAATAACGATTTGTCAACCACTGCTCCTTGGGTGCAGAAATATTATCTTTTCTACATGCAGTCAAATCTCACTAGGCTTCCAATATAACAGTGAAGCAGTGTTGCATTTTGTGCAAAACACCAAGATATACTTTTTTGAATGAGCACCCCCTAATGGAAATTACCTCCCACTTCACTTTGAAGAATTATTTAAGGCACACAGCCAGCAGAAACCCTCAAATGTTCTCAGGGAATTCCAAGCATGCAGCTCTCTCCTGGTTTCATCCTCCTTTTGAGGAAAGCAGATCTGCCACTGGCTAGGCCTGTTCAATATCCCTCCCAGACAAGACCCTATCTTTCTGATCATAACAAGATTTAGCAATCATCTCGTGGGGATAGGCAGTGTTCATCCCTGCAGCTTTTAATTCTGGAGATATAATGCCTTTACTGTGAGTTTCTGCTTTTTATATTTTGCTATATTCCCACATGTCATGATTATGCCACACTATTTAATTGGTCCAAACTATTAATTGACTTTCCTTGTAGACAGACACTCCTATAGAATACACACACCAAATCTATATCGTTCATTATAACGTCTGTGCATGTAAAAAGAAAAAGGTGGGGGCCAATTTGCTTGTAATAATATTGAATTCTAATGACGTTTTTCTTTAATTTTTTCCCAAGTATCATGACACGTTGAGATAGCACATATGTCTTAACCCCTACCCCATTCATATATCTGCATATGCAGCATGAATGTGTGGCATATTGTTTCATAATATTATGAGTATTAATCATTTTAAGAATTATTGAAATCATTGGCAATTCAAATTTGGTTTAATCTGAAAGAAGTGTTTCTCATATTTGAAACACACATTTCGACTTGTTTTATGCAAAGTTGCAGTTTTATAAACACAATCATGTTTAAGTGCATGTTATAATGTTCTTTTAGGAGCAAAATATTTCTCACAGGCAGTGTTCCAACCTTCGATTCATGTCTGGGGAGGATGAAACAAATGCTAGCAGGCCTCTTTGCCAAAGATTGATGTGAGTGCTCTATGACAGGTCACTGTGTTATCCTTGAATTAGGCTACCCATATGGGCATGTGTTATGCCTTAATTGATGTCAAAGGTAATATTCTAAGTGCAAGAAGATGTGTCTGAAGCTCAGCCCTTAGAAAACAAGATTGATGTAATGAGGCAGAACACCATATTTTGGCTTCTTCTGGTATTTTAGCTTGTATTTATAAGAATATCTTATTATAGGATGGACTTACAAAGGTTGGGGCTGCTTATTAACTACAAGGGCCTTTTCAAAGGACCTATTGTTCTGTGAATTTAAAAGGTTTTTCATGGTTAAAGGCAAACACAGGTTATATCTTCCAGATGGTCAAGGCAAATCTTATGGAAATGTTAACCTCCCCGACATGGGAGCCTGAATGCAGGGCTGAAGTGAAAATTGATGTTTATCAGCGATTTCACTGGAAAAATAACAAGCATTGCCACAAGCCAACTCAGAGCATGGCATCTCTCTGTATACCTTAAACACGTATTTAGTTATATAGTAATCACAAACTGTAAGCCAATACAAAAAACATACTATGCCATGTTTGTTTGTTATTTGTAATTAGAGACAGACCTGGGGGTATCAGGGCACAGAAGAACAGGAAGTGGCATGAATACTTTCAGTTTATAGTTACACAGATACATAAGAGAAAAACGATGTTTGCAGATAGAATGCAGTAGAGATGCTTTGTGCCAAGTATATACATACAATAGGAATAATCAGTGTGTAATTACATCATTTACAGGGTTAAAGTTCAACATATAATAAACTTTGTAATAACCTTTTACAGTAAATAATTAGTAAATAGTGCAGAGAGGAATAGAGACGGTGGGCCAGTCACTGGGGCAAATTAGTTGTCTTTTTCTCTAAGCCATTTAATAAGGTTGTGTCTGAAGTTCAAAAACGTTTGGGCTACCTCAGGAAGGGAGGAGGGAGCTCCATAACTGAGCTGCTTTGACTGGGAAACTGCTCCCTCTGGCTTTGGTAAATTTAAACCTAGGTACGACAAGACAGTTTGTGTTAGCAGTCCTTTTGCCGTTGTTTAGGCATGCGTGGGTTAACGAGGCAGTTTTAAGCAGGATTTTGTCGCTAGTGGACAGCCATTTATTCTGTCTCCTTGCCTCTGAGATGTGCTCTTTTCTAGCAATGCCCTGTGCCACTCTCAAGGCATTATGCTGGAGAATTTGAATCTTGTTGACAATGTACTTCCTAGCCCCAAGGTATAGAGAGTTGCAGTACTCCGATTTGGACAAAATGAAAGCTTGGGCCATAATGGTACAACTGTTCTTAGAAAAGAACGGTTTCCCGGCTCTGATCAACTTACATGTGTATGCAGAGGCTTACACATAATTATGCCATGTACATAATACAGCATTTGTAACTCTGAATACATTCACAATTGGCAGTTTAAATAAAATGTCATCTTTTAAGCATATTTTCAATGGTATAAAGTTTAGAATCTACAGCAGAAAGGTGCTTCTTTGGAAAACATCGCAACATTCCTATAAAGTCACAGCATGATTCACTTAACTTTTGTCACTTGAAATGGGTATTTCTGTAACACAGGTTGTTACCTTAATTACATTTTGGACACATGTTGGCCTTCGTATTTTTGGATGTGCAGTTCTATGATTGGAAGGGTATGAAGCAGTACCTGTTGAAATATAAAACTGTCCTGTAGCTCACCAATCGTTTGGCTTTGTACATAGCGTGCAATCTTATTGTTCAAGTGCGACGGACAGAGATTGCGATGAATACAGAAAGTGTTTTACATTGGAGATGACAGCATTTCCTACTGTCAATTTACATTGATTTAAAACTCATTATTTGATCTACTTCATTCTATGCCATTTAGTAGGTGGTTTCTCATACGTAGCAGGTCACTGCCTACATCCCGCAGGTACACCACATTTGTATTAACTGAAAATGCATATATGTACACATGGTTATGAAACAAGGCATTAGTCCAGTGCCTAGCCAGTTTAAATTGAGGCAGTCTCCATTTGTCTTTGATTCTCGCCCCCGCTCATAGAATAACAGGCATCTGACCCAATACTCTCTTCTTACCCTGTTTGTCTCGATCCACATTTAATATTCACATCATTTTCTTTCTTGACTTGGCAATCCCAGAACTACTATTCTGGAGTTTGTTTTGTGTCAGAAATTAAATGTACCCCAAGGTAATAAAACCAGACACTGTTCACATGCTTACTTGCGCAAATCCTGGCGTTGCCACACAGTCAGATGTTACTTTTAGAGAATTACCTTCACTTACCTCTTCCTTCTTCTCCAGACACCTTAGGATTCACCCTCCTAATTTCTACAATCTGGATCCAAGGCCTACTTTGGTTGGATTAACATGCACCCTAGCTCTCACAATCACAAACATTCTTCTTTTAATCAGCCCCACCTGCAGTGGCACCCCTCTTTCTTGTATCTGTGCCCTCTTTCACCCACTGCTGCACCCATTCCTTTTCCTTTCCTCGACAGGAAATGGTCCAGACAGCCTAGACATAATCAGAGTGTACCAACTTCCAGACAAGCATCAGTGTTTTGAGATGACTAGGGTGGTTGTGCATTTCACTGTATAAAGGATTTCTTTTACAACATAACTAACCATCACCATTAAATGATTCCTATTTTTCCAAGTTCTTTGTCTGTTCGCCCATTCTCTTACCTTTTTCCCTTTTTATACTCTTCAAATCATGGTGTTGTTCCCCTGAGAGGGGCACATTACAACACTCTTTGGACAAGACTCCAAACTTTAATTCCCCAACTGCAGTGACTGGTGCAGTATAAAAGCTGAATAACACATCATAACACGTAAGAGTAGGTAATGTATGAAAACAGATAATTTGTGCTGTTTATTTCCCCATGCTTATGGTTACCTTCCCTTAGAGAGCAGAGACAAGGATAACAACACACGTACAAAAAAGGTAGCAGGCGCCCCTCTCTTGAAAGAACAAGGCATGATAACCTGTTCAGTGGTTATTAACCACATTGAGAATTCGCAGCCATTGCTTTTTGCTCACTGTACCTTCACAGATGGGAAATATCCATTTGCATATCAGTCTTTGTCCCGCCCACAAGGGCAGTCCAGCACCGAAATGCCATGGCAATTCCTTTCTGAACAAGAGTACCACCAGCAACCCCATACACGTGTTTCAGCCTTGTTAGGCATCATCAGTGAGGTGAAGCTGAGCCTCTCTAAGCACAGTGAGCAGGGAGTCCACGTCTGGTTGCCCCCAGGTAACCTAGGGCGACCAACCCCAAGTTCCTTTCAAAAATACAAAAAAGGTAGCAGGCGCCCCTCTCTCGAAAGAACAAGGCATGATAACCTGTTCAGTGGTTATTAACCACATTGAGAGTTCGCAGCCATTGCTTTTTGCTCACTGTACCTTCACAGACGGGAAATATCCATTTGCATATCAGTCTTTGTCCCGCCCACAAGGGCAGTCCAGCACCAAAATGCTATGGCAATTCCTTTCTGAACGAGAGTACCACCAGCAACCCCATACACGTGTTTCAGCCTTGTTGGGCATCATCACTGATGATCCCCAACAAGGGTGAAACACGTGTATGGGGTTGCTGGTGGTACTCTCGTTCAGGTTGGTACTACGTTTACACCATGGTGGATGGTGGATTTACCACCCCATTCCAAGGTGAGTGGGGCGGTAAATCCCCATTTCCCATTTTCCCTTCCCCATTCCCATTTTTGCCCCATAGGGCATAATGGGAGTGGGGAAGGCGCTAATTACGCCACCGTAAATTACGGTGGCGTAATTAGCATCATGGCAGGTTAGCGCCATGGATTTTAACGGCTGCTAAAAGCAGCCGTTAAAATCAGAATCAGGCGTTAAGGGTTAACGACGGCGTTAACCCTTAACGCCTGGGTCGTAATGAGGCCCTAATGTTACAAATTTTGTAAACCAAACTGGTCAAGTTCCAATAGAAAGGAAGCAGAAGGAAGAGGTTATTATAGTTCTGCATCTGTAATTCTTACATTTGTTATCTGAGGTGTGTCTGTGCGTGTGCTTGTGCAAATAAACGCCATCAGTGCTTAGTTGCAAATACCTAACTTTCAACTGCAAAATTATTTTGCAACCATAAGTAAAATAAAACATCACAAAAGCATATTTGTAAGTGAGAGCCTGTGCTGGAGCTATTGACAAGTGGTTCAAGTGTCCAGTGTGAGGAGACATTGGGAACCTATTATCTGTCCTCAAATATAGGTGCTGTCAGGGGCATATCACCATGTTGATTATTTGTCTTCAGCACCCCTGCCCTGACGTTCTGAGCCACTTCTGATCTGAAGGGACCTGAAGTACGTCAGAGACATCACACGCATTTAGATAATGGGTGGAGTCTGGGATTGCACAATTGATGTCCTTGTGTTATCAGCAGTGGCTTTCGTATGCATGAATCTTTAGGCATTTGACACTGATATGGGGCATGTCCAACCGAAAGACCCAATTCAGGTCCAATGAATTAATTAGCCAATCTGCTTCTGTTTCCAAGACAATGAAAGTCTGTGACACAATAAAGCTCCCTTTTAAACATGACTTTATATCCCTGATGTCTATTAGCCTGACATGCAAAACAAGGGATTTGCATACATGTGGATATCAATTCTTCTTAACATCATGCATAACAACAAGCCGGAAGATTGTGACCAACAATGACTATGTTAGGTAACTTTTTACACATATTTTTTTTGGACTGGCGATCATGTTTATTACGACATAGTGTAAATTGTATGTACAAAATGGATATGCATGCTTTTTGCGCTGCAGTATATTTTCCATCATTTGCATGGCACAGATGAGTATGTTATGTTATGTTGATTTGTACCACACACCGCTATTATATGCATGGTCTCTGGGTGCTCATGTGGCTCTGTATGAAAGTGGGGGGTGGGTTTAGGTTAGTGAGAGAAGAGGGATAAAATAGTGGTTGTGCTTTTCTATTGGTGTTTGCAGGACCAGGAGAAACTGGTGTCTGTGTGTGTTGACTTTCTGAGTGTGCTGTGTTTGTGTGCACTGGAGTTAATGTGTCCGGAGGGGCAACGTCCAGTGTTTGTTATTTGTGGCGGTTTGTTCTTGTGGTGGATGTGTGGCTTGTGTGTATGTGTGTAATAAGGCTAGTCCATATGGGCGTGTATGGTAAGTGGGAGGTATGGGGGAGAGGCCGGGCAGCAGAGATGGCTAGTAGTGCCTAAATTGAATAAAGTGATCATACCCAAAATACTTCCAATCGTAATACAGCGACTACACTCAAAATGCACCTAAATTCAAAACAGTGGATATACGCAATATACACTTAAGTTCAATACAGTAGCTATACTCAAAACTTCACCTAAATTCTATACAGTGGTTATACTCAAAATACACCTAAATTCAATACAGTGCCCATACTCAAAATGCATGTACAGTCAATATAGTTGCTATAGTCAAAATGCACCTCGGTTCAATACAGCTAAACTCAAAAACTCAGCTGAATTCAATAAAGTGGCTATCCTCAAAATGCACCTAAACACAATATTGTGGCTATACTTAATATGCACCTAAGCTCAATACAGTGGCTACACTCAAAATGCCAGCAACATTGAATACAGTGGGTATACTCAAAATACACCCAAGTTCAATACAGTGGCTGTATTCAAAACGTCAGCTAAATTGGTTTGAGGAGGGTAAGTGAATAATATGCCTGTGGTCCACCCTGTATTAAGTGGGTGGATATAGTGAATATGTATGTATCCTGGCTGTAGTGGCCTAACTGGTAGCGGGTCCCACTAAGGATGCCTGGTTTTACCAGACGTCCTTTGCGGGACCCGCAAGCAGACCTTGTAATGAGACAGTAGAGGGATAACGGTGCCGGCAGCTCTACAGGCGCCGTTAACCCTCTACCGCCTTCCTCGTAATGAGGCCCAATGTCTTTGTTGGATTCACTGGTTTTAATCTTGAGTGTCAGGGGTTCCCCTCTATTATGTGTTATTATTGTCTCTCTATCTTTGTTGACACATTGGTAAGAGTAGCCTCGTTAAGGAATCTGTACCTGATAGCCTCACATTCTTTATGGAACGTTGCGTCTGTGCTACAACTTCTCCTAGCTCTAGTGAATTCACCTGTGGGTATGTTGTTTATAGTGCTTTTCAGATGTGAGCTGTTTGCATGTAGTGTAGTGTTGGCCTCTGTCTTTTTTACAGTATATTTTGGGTTGGATCTTGCTTTCTTCAATGTAAATGCATAGATCTAAATAGTTAACCTCGTTTTTACTCTTTTCTCACATAAAAATAGTACAGAATTGTTTATGTTTACGAAGTCACAGTATTCATCGAATTGTGTAGCATTGCCTTCCATATAATAAACACATGATCAGTGTATCTTGGCAATTTAACAACATTCCTAGACAAATCTGGGCGAGTCGTTCCGTGTTTGTTTTCAAATTCTCTCACAAATATGTTAGCCAAAGCGGTGCAAAACTCGTGCCCATCACTATCCCTTGGATTAACTGCTACAGTTTGTCATTGAAAATGAAAACATTGCTTTTTGGTGCAAAGGCTAGTGAATCCTTTAACATTCCCACATATAGAAAGTAAGATGCTAATACATTTTGAAAGGTGTAATCGATATTGTGCAATGCTAGCTTGTGGTAAATAAGATTCCTAACTTCCCACCCCCACGCAGTACCACACATATAAATGCATTCCTTTCTTAATACAGCATACCAACTTACACACCGTAGGTACTGAAAAGATTATGAATTCCTGCATACAGAACCTTTTGAAAACAATGTATTTGAAACGCAGTGGAGGTGTGCTGAAGTTAGAGCACACTGACCAGGAACCCCTGGGTAAATATCAGTCAATACTGTGTTACAGTAGGATTTTCCTTACTCCAATTAAACACATTGCATGTAACAAAAAGGGCCTCTTTGCTCCACTAGTTTTACCAATTTTGGGTGCACCACGCACTATGTCACCAGGTGATCAGCAATATGGACAGCACTCACAAATAGGAGCTATTTGAAATGATCTCTAGTATACTGGCTAATACACACACTCCCTGTCCAGCAGGCCACTGCTTGACCCAACACCACTGGGCACTACTATGAGATATGAGCAAGACCATAGAGACACACCATTCCCATTGTTCTTTATCCCTCCGGTCTGTTTCTCCTCTTCTCCCTCTTTTGCCTCCCTTCCTCCATTGATGCACAGATGACAATGTATCACAAAATGGTAAATGACCTCATGAGTGCAAGCTTTCATTGTAATGTGATGTAGCAAACTAGTCATCTGTAATATTGCAAAACGTATGTAACGATTGTACTAATGCAATACCTGACCATAATATATTGTTAAATAACAGTTCAACATGACAAGATCATAAAAGCAAGCACTTACTGAGTACTGATGGTAAAGCATCTGTAATGAATGTAACAGGCTTCTCCGTTCCACAACAACTTGATTGTACTATTCAATGACTTGACAAAGCCTGCTGAAGGGAGAAACATTAGCACATGCCATCACCAGATTAATGTTGGCTATCATAGGCTTCTAACAAGGCCTTTACACAATTTAGGACTGGTCTTCAGTACCTATAGTTTTTTAAGGATTTTTCAATAAATTCCATAACATTTGGATATATAAAACAATTGTATTGTCTTGAATCCTAGCACTGCACTTTACCTAACTGCTTCCACACTTAACATACCTATATTTCACACTCAAAATGCACCTACATTCAATACATTGGCTACACTCAAAATGTACTTAAGTTCAATACAGTGGCTATAGTCAAGATTTCAGCTAAATTCAATAAAGTGGCTATCATCAAAATTCAGTTAAATTGAAACACACTGGATATACTTAACTATGCACTTAATTCTAATCAAGAGTTAGAAATATAGCATTGGTTATGCTACCAAATGTCTCTTACGTGGAAGTTGTAATGCCATGTAATGGGCATTTGTATAGCAGCTTTCATTATTGGTATGATCTCAATGCGCTGTAGGTTGAAGGCCCTTGGGGACCAAAGTCCAAGTATGGTAAATTCATCAGAGAGTTATAGAATGCTTGTGTGCATTTTAATCAATATGAAGGTAGGTGGGCTGGCCCATCCTAGCTAGCCACCCATGTTGAGCAGGCATGTTGGTGGCTTGTGGGTGGGTGCAAATAGGTAGTTTGGAGAGTATGGGAGAGTGATATTATGTTTGCAGGTAGACGAAATATTATCATGGGGGATATCTGCATCCTAATGGCAGAGGTGTTGTGTAAAATGTGTGAGGCGGTAGAGACATTTTTGGGTTCATTAGAAGTATGCCAGTCCAGAAATAAGGTGCTGATGACAATGTGAACCGGCACCTCTTGCGCACCGGCGTACTCCAAGTATGCCAGTAGGGTCAGTGAACTACCAGCAGGCCTGACCTGCCTGTAGTTCAGGTCCCTACCAGCAGATAATTCAATGGCACCGTTAATAATAAGTATGTTAGAGCAGTGCATGGGTGCTGATGGTAGTCTGGAGAGTACGTGAGAGAGATATTATGTGTTCAGCTAGGTATTGTTGCTGCTAAGCATCTTACTTATAATTCTAAAATTCTTGGGGCCAAATCAAGTCCACAAGAGATCTTTAATATTCTCTGGAACCTGGAAGGGAAAAATTCCAGGCCAGAAAATGAAAAAAGTGATGCCTGGTGCCAGGCTATCCAGGAAGAATTTGCCAGAAAAATTTTGGTACAGATTGTGCCTGGGCTATAGAGATTGTCAAAAGCGGATGATCCCTTGTTTGTTTTGTTTGGGCTCAGTGCAATTTGACAATCGTGCGTGCCAAACGTGTGAGGTGTTTTCCTCTGAAGTTGCCTGCTCTAGCACGGAGAGCGGAGATTAGAGCAGAGAGCAGATCGGAGAGCCGGATGAAGCTGCTGGGTGAAGCTGTGTAGTAGCTGTTTAGTAGTGTGAGTGCCATATACACGGCAACTATATATATAGCAGCTGCTTTCCTTCATCTACACTTTCACCTTTCTCAGCCTACTGCTCTTGCTTTCCCTCCTTTTGTCCCTTGTCCATGGTCTGTAGTTCTCCGTCCCCCCGTGGATCATGCCACATCGGGACTGAGGGATTGAGGGATTGTGGTCTCATAGTTAGCTGAGCCGCAGAAAGGACCACAGTTAGTTTGAGCAAAATAGTGCCGGCATTTTAGGTGCAACACTCGAGGATATTTGGAGGATCTTTGGAGGGACATTGTATGTGTACTGTGCACTGAGATCATTAACTCATTAACTCATCTAGATATCTTTGAGATATCATGGTGCGAGTGGGGAAGTGAGGAAGAAAGTCAGAACACAGTTTTGCATAGTTCTGCAGTTAATCTCACTTCGCTTTTCTGTTCACCCTGGGACTCTGGTTTCTTGCTGCTTCGCTCTGTGCCAATTGTCTTAGGCCTGCTTTGGGAGCTCAGCACTCGGCTGGCCTTGGCTCTGGCCCTCCCTGTTAAAACTCAAAATTTCGCTGGCAGAGGGGGGAAGTGAGTGAGGTGAGAACACAGTTTTTGCAATTTGTGGGTTTTGTGGATGAACCTTATGGCCGACACCATTGGTGAATCACCCACCATTGAAGGGGGTTCTCAGGTCTCTCAAGTCCCTGAGGTATCTCCTGATGCTAGCAAATGACGGACCCAGTGAACCTGAAATGCTCCGACTATCCAGCAAAGAACCCCCGCTGTATAAAGTGGGTTTGCCTGCAACGTATGCTGAAACTCCACAAAAACATTTCAGAGGCATCAAAAATCACTACCTATTTTCAATTATGCAATAAGGATTCCAGTGTTTGGGTTGTATGACCGTTGAAAAAGTCGCTATAGCCCTTACCTCTGAACCGCACGCCAGGGACATTCTTTCTGAATCCATTTCAGCACCTTTCCCAGCCACAGATACTGATTTGTGCGGAGCCACTGATGTTGCTTCACCTATTTTGACTATCCCCTCATCGGAGGAAGTGTCATTTGGTGCACGCCCCAGGGGGGACGTGGTGTGCTCGCCACACGTAAATACAGCAAGCAGCCCTTCTGAAGACTTAAAGTCCCCGGTGGAATCTTTTTCCACTTTCTGTAAGTCTGAGTTGTCGCTCAATGTCTCCCCTCGGCCATCGCCCCAACATGCAGACTCGTTGCTAGCTGCTGCCCCTTCCCACAACCTTGCTGAATTACAACCTGTCTCTGCACACAGAGAAAACAACATTCTTACTCCTGTTTCTAATTCTACGAGTTCTGACAATGACAGCAGTAGTTCTGCCACGTTATTCTATGCTTTTGAATCCACGCACTCTGACCCTTCCAGCAAATCCAATGTGACGAACGCCAAACTGGAAATCTTGACGCTGCACATTTTAAAAATCTTGGCCACTGTGGAGAGCCTGACTTCTACCCCGGCCAAGAATGAGTCTAAGTGGGCAGAGCTGCAGTTGTATTGTTCTCTTCCTTTTCCCACTCCCATGGATGCCATCTCTACCTCAAAGCTGCCGTCCTCAGTCGAGCTGCACATCACATTGGCACCTCGCGCCGGCAGCCTTCCTAAAGCTGAGTTGTTATCTGGCGTGGTTGCAGGCGTAATCCATTTCGCCAAAGGAAACGCCCGCGTGGGAGAACCAGGAATGTGTCTATGTATGAAGCTCTGGCAGAAAAAAAAGAAAAGAAAGGTTTAAACCTGTGTGCCCTTAAATAAGCCTTTGTTAGTTGCCGAGAAAAGCGCTTCCCTATCCAACTGTGCCGTGCTTGGTGGTGCTAGTCTGGATTCACTGTTGCCTTACTCTAATCCGGTTGCTCAATTCTCCAAAATCAGCCAAACTAGGGCAACTAATAAGGATATTACTACCAACACCAGCTTAGGCGTTAAGGCTACTTCTAGAAATGCGAAATTTGATTTTTCTGCCTTCGCCAAGCCCTCCTCGGATGTTGTGTGTGTCACTATGAAAATGCCAGCCAAGGAAGCAGCCCTTGCCCCGTCCTCTATTGAGGGTGATCTGACTACTTTGGCTGTAACAGCTGCCCCTCTGGCACCTGTAACATCGGCCCCTGTGGCTTCTGTTGAGGCCAGGGGATGCTTCTAACTATTTTGCACCTTCTTCCAGCGGGGACAAGGGTGACCTCTCACAATCAGCTGCCGAGTAATGTTAAATCCAAGGCTTTATTGTTTCAGTGTGTATTTGGTGAGAACAAGGAACACTTCCTAAATCAATTACGGCTACTCGACTTGTTCCACTGTATCATCCCTCTTTGCTTTATACAGAGCAATGATATTAGGACGGTCGACCTTTGTGACAATTGCCCCAAAGCAACAGCCGTCCCCCACTTTTATTCCCACAAAACTTTGGACTATGTTCTTGAGCGTGTAGCTTCATTCAATCGGCTAGGACATGAATGTGTGCCTATCGACTGTGAATATGGGAAAAGATTTTACCCTGTGGAATCAAACTCCGGCTTTTCAGCCCTCTGCCGCCCGTCCGCCTCTGCACCCAGCTTGCCTGCTGTGGCGGGGGTAGGGTGGCACGGTCGGGGGTAAAGTGTCATTGGGCATGGCTGACCAGGTTAGCAGCGCTGAGGGGGGCCCAGCACTTTAGCTCCTGCTATACCTTGTGCAGTGCAGTTTATTAGTTGGAACACTTGTGGACATGGACATCTTTTTGAAGAGGGTGGGCTTTTGGACAAATTGGAGTGTTTGTCATTAGTGGCCCTTCCAGGAAACCTGGTTGATTGACTCTGTTGTGGTGGATGGGTGGCAATTTGTGCATAAACTGGCTGTTAAAGGTCCCCATGGGCGGCCCAAAGGAGGACTCTTAGTGGGTGCTCGGAACATCTATACATTGTTGGAAATCCAAACTTGCTGTCCCAATTTTTTAATGGCCATGGTCACATCCCCACCAGGGGTGGAATGTAGGGAAATTGTAGGGAATTGTAGGGGAAATATCCAAACTTGCTGTCCCAATGTTTTAATGGCCAGGGTCACATCCCCACCAGGGGTGGAATGTAGGGAAATTGTAGGGAATTGTAGGGGAAATATTAACATCTATGACCCACCTTGCAGACAGCCACATAGTTTCTGTTTTGTCAGAGTTGGAAACTATATGTCAGTCCCCACTTAGCCTGGATTGTTTACTGTGATTTCAATTCCTGCATCCTGGCCTCTACTAGCCCTTCTAAGCAAGTTGTATCTCATTTGTCGTCCCCTGTTGATGACAGTTCGCTTGCCCGTTCCTGTAGCAGGGCTTTGGAATGGGCAACCCTCCTCTATTGTCAAGGACTTTCCATGATTAATGGTGCAACCCGCTCAGATGATCCTCCTAATTTCACCCGTTTTGGTGCCAATTCTAGCAGCATTTTGGATTAGGGCTTCCAATCCCATGGCGCAGGGCTGGTGGTCAACTTGGGGATTCGTCTACGGCTTGAGAGTGATCATTCTTGTCTCGTCATGTTTTTGAATTTTGCCGAACCACCACTGGCTCTTGTGCCTACAGGCAATTTAACGGTGAACTCCTCTTTAACTCATATTTCTTGTAATGAAAAGAGTTTGGCTGTGTCCTCAGTATTCTTATGAGTTTCATTGGATGCTTTTATCAGTCGTTCCTATCATGATGTTCTTGATGGTGGTGGCCCCAGTCCTCCTGAAGTTATTTCTGACTTTGGTGAAGTGATTGGCTCCTTGGTTGATCATGTTTTCAGAAAGAATGCCAGTCGGAGTACTAGATCCACTACTCAGTGACGTAACCACTGGTATCATTACGATGGCAGAGTAGTCTCTAAGAGGAGGGACTTGCTCAAGGTGCTGCGTAGCATCACGAAAATTCAACTTCAGCCAAATATCTGTGCGCTACATCTAAATAAAGCCAAGCGCCCATATCAGAAATGGCTAAGGTCGCATTGATATAACCAGGAGTGCACCCGGTGGTGGGGTATGTTGGAGGCCACTTTATCTAACGGTGGTCACAGATTTTGGGAGTTGGTAAATGGTGACCTCTGTGAGCGTGAACTTCTGGGTGCTCCTGAATCTGTGTGGGTTGAACATGTGGAGAAAACACTAGGTGGATCACTGGCAAGCGAAAACATGGTGGTAGGCATTGATGCCAGCCACATGGCACTACTGTACTAACTCGGCAAACATCTTGAGTATTATTACCAACTTTAATCCTTTGCGTGCTCCTGGCACCGATGGCATCTGTAGCAAAGTGGTTAAGAGCAATGCAGGCACCTGGCTGTGGCACTGGATTGCCTGTTTAGGAGCATTGGCGAGTCTCAAATTATCCCTCATTCTTGGGGGGACAGCATCATAGTCTCCATTTAGAAAAAGGGTGATCGTTCTCTCCCTAGTAACTGCCGGCTTCTGGCGATGCTCGATGTGTCTTCTAAGATCTTTGCTTGGCTGCTTCTCGATGACTTGTGCCTTTGGGCCAATGAGGCTAACCTCATCCTGCTTAACCAAACAGGGCTCCAATGTGGCTCAAGTATGTCGACTAATTGCCTTGCATTGCAAGCTGTAATCCAACAGGCATGGTCAACCCACCAGTGCCCCGTATATATGCCATTTTCATTGATTACAGAGCCGTCTTCAATACTGTAAATCGGGATAATCTTTGGCGGAAATTGTCAGCTTGGAATGTTCCAGCAGGGCTCTTGTCATGAAAATCCAGCTTCATACGTGCACTCGGGTCAGGATCCTACTGGAACAAACTGGGCCCTTCTCCGCCTGGATTCTGACGACTCGGGCCTGAAAAAGGGCTGTAGTCTTGCCCCTTTCTTGTTTATTATGAACCTTGCAGATATGGGGCCCGCCCTGCAGAACTCTAAGTGGATTCCTCCAAAGTTGGGTGATTTTCCCTTAAAGTGTCTTGGCTATGCCGACAACATCATCCTTTTATATCTAACCCCAGCAGGATTGCAGGCATCACTTGACTCTTTAAAGAGGTCCTCTGATGCTTTGGACATTACGGTTAACATTCAGAAAACCAAGATTCTGGTGTTCCATCCACCTACGCATCGTAGGATTACTATCCACTGGAGCCTCAATGGTATTCCCCTTGAGGTGGTTATGGAATACAAGTACCAGGGGATAAATGCTGAGGAAGTTCTGTGGAGCAATTCTCCTCTTGCCCACATCAAGGTTAGATGTGCCCAGATAATTGGATCAGTTGGGAGACTAGCACGCATTAGTGTGATTACTCAGCTGGAATCCTGTCTCAGCTATATTTGGATAAGAGTAGCCATATTCTATTGTACAGTGCTGAATGGTGGCACTCAGGGGTCAGATCACAAGTTGCTGTGCTCGAATTCATGATGCTTAAGAGACTATTCTGCTGCCTCAGCACCATTTTTTGATCTTATGCACATTTCAAAATGGCCATGAAAAAGGTGGTTGAAGCACACTTTCGTGAACTGTACATTGAACAGCTGCTACCAAAACATAATAGCCGACTGTTCATTGAGTACATTTTGGCCAGGACTAACACCCCGAAGTATATCGAGCAATTTGTGGGCAATTCACTGATATGGGATTATCTGAAGCTGAAAACTAACTCTGTTAGAACTTTGGAGGTAATGGGCATGGGATAATATCCCTAGCCCTTTACGGCTATGTAGGTTATGTGGTAGTGTAAGCTTGGAAACTGTGCAGCACTTGATGTTTCAGTGCGAATCGACCAAAGCCCAACGAGCAGTGGCCAGGTTAGAAACTGGTTTAGATCAGTCAATTTCTGAAGAGACAATATGGGAACCATGAGCAATGTGTTGTGTTTTTTACCATTTTATGGAAAAAAGTAGCATTTCCCTTGCCTACCCTTGGCTAGTAGGTCAGAAACTAGTTTGACTTTGTATTATTTTAATTTTTGTTTCCTTCCTCTTTCATGTGTTTTTCCCTTCCTTTCTTTCTTCTCATGTGTTAAAAAGTTGTTTGTAATAACTTCTGTATAACATGGTAAATAAAAAAAATATTTTTTAAAAAAAGGTCACTTGTTCCAGCAATAGCAAGGCACTTTTGCCCTATTACAAATGTGCCTTTTGTTTTAAAGATTCTGGACAAAGTAGTATATTTGCAAATGGAAGAGTTTTGTGAAACTCCCAGATTCTAGGAACTCTTCAATCTGGCTTTAGGTCTGGCTTTGGTACTGAGACAGCCCCCCTGGGCCTTCAATCGAATATTCTTGACATCATTGACCAAGGTCAAATGGCTTTATTGTTGCTTTTTGACCCATCAGCCTCTTTTGAGCTGGTAGACCATGCATTACTTATAAAAGACTGGTTGATGTGGGACTATGTTCTGAGTCAGCCTCAAATTAGATAAAGTATTTTCTGGGTCCGCGGAGAGTTATGACAATTATGACATGTAAGACGAAGGAAGATGAAGACCCTATTACTTACATTCAGTATATTAAGTGGAAATGGCAACTTGAAACTTGTGAGCCGTGGGAAAATATGGTGGCATTATTTTACCACATTTTATGTCAGGGGTTGCCTGAGCCAATACAGAGATAAGTGAAGAAACAAGTGGGAATGGAAGTGAAACTGTGGTCTGAGATACAGCTGAGGATAGTACATCACTGTCGGGTGCTACAAGAGAAAAATAGGAAGAAAGAAGAGACTGGAAAAATCGAGGAAGCCAAATTAGTTCAGAAGAAATTGTCCAAATTTGCCATAGAAGGGGCAGTATTGACACGTGGAGAAGGATTGGGAATGCAGGAAGCAATGGGAACATGGCAGGCGATAATCAGCGCCCAATGGACCAAGGTGGATATGAGTTTTTGCCACGAGGCAGAGGTATGGGCTATGAGAAAGAGGAGGAGCATTCCAAAATAATCAAGGTGGGTTTCATAACACACAGAATGAGAATCAGAGTACCCAGGAAGGATTTAACCAAAACGGACTTGTCAGACAGGCACCCCAGGAGGATGGACTTGAGGGATGACAGGGCAAATTGCGCGCATATGTGGGAGCCAAGGGTATGTACAGAATGGCCAATTTTCAAGAGGGCGGACAGTTTATCCTTCACCATATAGCACACAAACTAGGGAAGGGTTTGCCCAAGATCACACGGTGTATCAGACACAAGCGCTGCAAGTACAGCAGGTACAACAGCAAGAGCGAGTGCAAAAGAATCCACCACAAGGGCAGTCGCAACAGGCCCCCATGCAGACACAGCAGCATGCAAACACAGGACAAGTGCTGACACCCAGAATAGGAGGTGTTACTGTGGTAGGAGGAAATCCTTTCACGGGGACGGGAATGAGCCTGTACCCACAATAGAACAGTTCACACAGTGACTTGATGTGTTCAGTATTCTCTGTGACACCTTACCCCCAAGAGGAACCAATGGTCGATGTGACGATAGGAGACAAATCCTTTTCTTTTCTCGTAGACACTGGGGCTACTCCTTCATGTATATGAGAGGGAAAATATCCAATGTCGGAGATTGCCATGAATGCTCATGGGTTCTCTGGAGCTACGAGTCGAGTTCCTTTTACTGATGAATTATCAGTCTCTATAGGAGAGTGTGACATGTCTGTTCCTTTGTTATATTTACAAGAGACACCCATTAACATTTTGGGAAGAGATTTAATGACAAAACTTAACATGACAATTTCATTCACTGATCTGGGAATAGTGTGTTCCACTCCGGGAATACACTATTTAAATGTGGGTGAATTTATACTGGGGTTCTCAGGGTAAGTGGCTCTGCGAGGCTTTCCAGTAGATCCAGAGGTTTTTCTAAATGGGGTGAGCATTCTACTGACATGGCGACCTGGCTTAGTGGGAAAATATGTGAGGATACCTGACGAGTTCTTGTTTAGACCGCGAATACCTATGGATGAAGAGGGGGGACAGACTATCCATATAGAATAAAAAGCAGCCATAGTACGAAGGGAAATGGCAATGCTCGAAGGAGTAGATGATGAGGGTAGACCATGGATAACAATAATAGCTCTCGAAAAAGGGTACAGATTGACTGACATTACCGATGACGACATGTTTACAGAGGATCAAACAGACAATGAAGTGGTGTTCTTCATGAGCATCACATACTGGATGAGGATAGAAAAGAGGGAAGTCCCATAGTTAATGGCGATAATGCGCCAGAGTCCAGCTTATTTTCAGGAAGATTTGGAGAAGATGCCAAGCATCCTTTGGACCACAGTCCCTTTTGACGTAGGTTTATTAAAGGCAATAGGGGAACATAAAATAAAGCTGAAGCCAGGAGAAATTTTATCTCGAACAAGACAGTACCCCATGTCTCAAGAGGCTGATGAAGGTATATTTCAGACTATTTCGGCACTGATGAAACAAGGAATTCTGGTGCCATCGGAATGGTTGTGTGACACTGCGGTGTGTGCGATCAAAACATCTAAAGGAGGGTCGTGGAGATTTATACACGATATGAGACAGATTAACCAGATTGAAGAGGCAGAGTTTCCTTTAGTTCCTAATCCGACGATGACACTATGCAGTATCCTAGTGGAAGCTCGATATTTCACGGTGATCGATTTGAAGGATGCGTTTTTCTAGATCCCGTTGCACAGAGTTCACAAGACTTGACTTCCTTTAAGTTTCGCCAAACTCGACTGAAACATACTCGTTTGCCCGAGAGGTACTGTGAGTCCCCATCAATCTTTAATAGAGTCCTACAGATGGATTTAGGCAATATTGATCTTAAGAGTGTGGTGATACAGTACAAGGATGATATTTTAATTTGTAGCATTACGGAAGTTGAGTGCAGCAAGATTATATTAAGTTGATGACTATTCTAGCAGACAATGGATATAAGGTAAACAAGGAGAAGTTACAGTACTGCTAAGAAGAGGTGTTATGCATAGGGCAGTTGCTTTCACATGAAGGAAAGAAGGTGACAGCTGAAAGAGATGAGACTATTATGAAAACCTTGAAGTCAAAAACAGTGAAACATGCAAACATTTCTGGGGCTATACAACTATGTTAGTGCCTGGTTGTTTAATTACAATTCATATACAAGACCACATTTGCAAGCTTTAAAGAAAGTACAAGTGGATAAAGTAAAAATATAATGGACGGAAAAAATGGAGGAAGGGTTTGAGGAGTTGAAAAAAGCAATTTGTACAGACCCTGTTTTGGGAATTACCAACTATGCAGAGGAATCTTATCTGTTTTCGTAAACAAGTGGGACAGTCATTACAGCCGTGCTTACACAGAGAACTACATTGGGGTACAAGCCTTTAGCATATTACAGTGGGATTTTAGACACAGTTATGAGAGGACACTTCCCTTGCAAACAGTCATTGGCAGCCGCCACATTTGCAATTGAGAAGTCTACAAGTATTGTGAGGGGCTGCTCTATGACTCTCTTTGTGTAGCATGCTCTATTCACCATTTTAGAGAAGTCCAAAAGCACATTGACATCCCAAAGAGCTTCAGTTTATGAGGTAATGATTTTGAATCCAACTATTAAAATTGTAAAACGTAAAATAGTGAGTCTTGCCACGTTTATAGCTGTGCCAATAGCAGATGACGATTATGTGTATGACTGTGCTAATTATGTTGTATTTTATGATGATATACCCATGTAAAGGAAAATGCTCTCTTAAATGAAGGTTCTTCGAAAATTAATCAGACTAGTGGGGAAAGGCATTCAGGTGCAGCAGTAGTAAGAAACAGGTGAAAGGGAATTTGAAGTTTTAGCAAGTGCAAGGCTACCGTCTCACTTTTCAGCACGAGCAGCAGAATTAATAGCGCTTATTGTCACACTCGAGAAACACGAAGGGCAAGAAGTGACAGTGTATAGTGACTCTGACTACCTGAAATCAAGCATACATGCAGGGTTAGCATGTTAGAAAAGGAGGAGCTATCTTTGTGCGTACGGCACGCCAGTGCAGCATGGATCCTTATTGGACAGGCTTATTAAGGCACTACAACTCCCAGCGGCCATAGCGGTCATTAAGTGTGCAGCTCACACTAAGCGAACAGATTTATCTGTTGCAGGAATGTAGCTGCAGACGAAGAAGCCAAACGGGTAGCATATTCTCCAGATATTTTGAGTTTTGATACTGAGAACATTAAGGAGAAAATAGTCAAAACTGTGTTAGTACAAGAAGGGTTTAATAAATTGTCAATGACCCAATTAATGGAGATTCTAGGGAGAGCACCGCAGAAAGAGCGGGAATTATGGAACAAAGAGGGTGTTTTTTTTTATCCTCCACTGAAGCCTTATGGTGTCAAGATAGCACTGGAAAGCTGGTGATGTCAGTAGCATTATTAAATGTTGTGCTTGAACAGCTGCATTACCCCAGGAGAATCTTGCTGCTAAGATTGTGGAAGACTGGTTCATTCCGAATTTGTTGGAACACATTGCACTATTTATATTGAAAAGCATTGTGTGTCAAATGCTTACTGCTGGGCATACACAGAGAGCAATGTGGGAGACTGAACGGCCTCCTTAAAGAAAGGATTGCCAAGACTAATTTGACTTTGAAGAAGGGATGGCTGTACCGCCTGACCTTTGCTTTATATGCCCTTTGGAATCAGCCAGGATCCGACCACCATCTCACCCCTCAGGAACTAGTGACAGGGAGGTGAATGAGAATGCCTCTAACTCCTCCATCTAGAAGTAGAAGTGATGTCCAGAGTGTAGCTAAAACTTTAGTTGATGAACTGCATGATTATTTGACATGTATGACCTCTAGCATCTCTCTCATTTCAGATCAACTCAAGCACCAGGGCGGTCGGTCTTAGAACACAGATGAAGACAATTCAACAACCAGCCCTATTGAACTTTTATCGGCACCCAAGTTGTATGTTGGTGATCTAGTGCTCATCAAAAATGTTAAGAGAAAGTGGCATGAATCGCATTTTAATCACCTCATGCATTAAAAATATAACCCCTTCAGCTGTAAAGGCCCACGGAAGACTAGCTTGGCTTCACTTAAATGACATAAAGGCCTATAAAGGTTAGAACGGCCCTCCATCCGTTACTGATCCAGAAGCAAGAAAACAAGATGAATTTCAGCATGTGCAGACTTGATCGATGACAAAGAAGAAAGACGACAAAGAAACGATTTGTGAATGATGCAGATTTAGTTTGGACTAAAACTGAGGCGATAGTGCTTATAGATATTTTAGCAGGAGTACAAAGACTTGCAGTGAGTTTTAGTAGGCCAAAAATGAACTCTCGAAACACATTGAAGCATCGAAATTATGCCTAAATGTCAGTTCTTGATCAGAAATTGGAAACGAGATCAGTATCCAGATTCATTTCGGGGTGCATACCTGTTCTAAGAAGTTAACCTATGGTACTCACTGATAGTGATGTGCCTAGGCTTGTGCTTGCTGTGTTCATATTTGTACTTCAACCTTATACTGCTGTTGTCAGAAGAGACGTTGATATTCACACTTTTTTTACAGGATCCTAAGAATGAACCTGTGATTAGAAGGATTCTCATTGCTATCATTGAACAGATTTTGCAATTGCATGCATAAAATAATCTGAGTGTATTAAAGATGAGGAATTTGAAAGCTGGAACTGTTCTAGAGAATGAACAAATACCAAAATGTCACAAAAGGTGGTTGCCTATGTTTCGGTGTATAATGTATGAATGCACAATTACACTCTAGGGGCCTCATTACGACCTCGGCAGTAGCCATGCCGCTATTGGCGGCATGGCTGCCGCCAAAATTGCATCCGGGTCCTCTGAATGAGGAATTACCGGGCCATTCCGAGTTCGGAAGGCCCGGTAATTCCTCCCTCCAAGGACCCGGACCCGGTCCTTCCCCATTCCCATTTCAGCCTCTATAGGGCTGAATGGGAGAGGGAGCAAACAACGTGCCATTATGAGTTGGCCCGTTGTTTGCTCCCTCTTTCCCTCGCGGGACCCGGTAAGCATGCCTGGTTTGACCAGGCGGTGCTTCCTGGGTCCCGCGAGGGGACCTCGTAATGAGGCGGTACGGGGTAAACGGCGCCGGCACCTTTTACGGCGCCATTTACCCCATACCGCCAGGGTCGTAATGAGGCCCTATGTCTTTCTATTTCTCCTCTTTTACAGTCTCTATCATACTAGTATTACCACTGAGGTACAGGCCACTATGGTTCTCCCACTATGAGAACTGCCTTTGGTTCATTTACTTCCACTGACACAGTGGCCCCTAAGGTTCCCCCCATTAGGGGAACTGATTTTGATTTGCTTCATGAGTATTACACAACTGTTACATTCGCAAGACATAAAAGAAGTGCAGAGGAAGATAATGAGGGGATAAATATCTTTCTAGACAATGCAGCACACTTGGTTTATAACATGTGTCTTCAGCATATGAACAATGTGGGACAGAAAACATCTAAGGAAAGTTGCTACGTCAACTCTGTCTTACCCTATGCAATGAATGCAGCGCAAACTTTCATTTCCATAGACATTCCAGAACACAATGCCAGGTGCCTCGTTCATTTTACAGCATGCATGACCAGAGGACAATTCCAGGGAAGTAGGGCTACTTTGAGATGGAGATCGAAATGGTCATTTCTGTTTCAGGATGATTAATATCAAGACTTCACAGATGGAAAAACAACCTGGATGGGAGATCAAGATGCTTGTGTATCCTGAAGAAGGACAGGAAGAGGTGGTTGTGAAAGACATGAGGAGAATGGAATGCCCTGATATAACAGAGATAGCCGGATCGCCTGGATGTTGGGAACAAATTCAAGTCTTAATCTATGGACAAGTGGGGTCCAAAAAGGGATGGGAAGGAGTACTGATGTCCTTTGCAGCTCATCTACTGAAGTCAGAATATGTGCAAGAGGTACAGAGAGTAAACAATGGATGTTTGAACTCATGGGCTAAGCATGCCAAACTGTTGACATGGGTAAAAGATGGATCAGGTGCAATGATTGTGATCCCATTGGCAAATTTGACAATGTGCTTCCAAAGAGAAGGAAGAAATCATGTGGGAGTAAAGGCTGCAAAACTACATTTCACGTTTCCAGAATGGGAGCTGGGACAGCTGTCCTGAAGGATTGATATTGGGCTTGTGGGCCTAGGGCCTACATGAAGCTGCCCAAGGACTGGGGAGGAACGTGTTCCTTGGTGCTCATCCATGTTCCAGCATTAGTGATTCCTCAGAGCAACCTGATCATTGGAGAGTTCCCAAAGGTAGATGCCCATTTGAGAAAGAGAAGGCGCTTGAATGTCTCAATCAAACCAGAAGAGAGAACTACTTCTCAGATAAGTTAATAGAAGCCTTTGAATCCATTCCATATGAACACAGGTTGTTCAGCAAAAGTGCTTCAATATTCACAACTATCTTCATGGCTTGGATACAGATGATGGACAATGCCAAATGGTTACAAATTACCAGATGGGAGCTTCTTCAGACAATCAACACAACCATAAAGGGATTCAATGCTATCAAAGAAGAGCTGAGGACCGTACAACTGATGACCCTACATAACAGATATGTCTTTGACATGATCACAACGATGGAAGGAGGAGTTGGCACCAAAATTGGGCCATCAAGTTGTACATTCACACCTTCTCATGATGAAGAGAATGGGACCTTGACAGAGGCCATAATGAAGTTGACAAACATGCATAAAAAGATGAAAGGCGAGACAGAGGCCATTGCAGATGACAGTTGGTTTGCTTCCATATTCTCATGGATTCCGCAGTGGATGGCAAACATCTTCAAGCTTCTTGGAGCACTATTACTCTTGGTGATGTTTGGTTTCTGTGTGATCAAAATAATAATGACCCAGTGTAAGACGACAGCAAAGAAAGTAGTAGGAATCAAGATCATGATCGATGTCGAATCAGGGTTTGCACCCAAGGAATTGACAGATGAAGATGTTAGAAAATACGTAGGGGCCAGCATCGTGGCACCTGAGGGAACAAAGTCACAAGAAGTATGTGAGGCAATGGGTTTAATGTAATCCGAATGGACAGTGCAGCTACATGACCTGGAGTGTGGATGAACATGTCAAATCAGCCGGCACCCTGAGGGGGTTGAAGACGATCTAGACTCCAAAGAAGCACTTCTTTAAGAGAAAATATCAAGATGTGGAAACTGGTGTGGAGGTGGTTGAGGACTCGACCAGAGGGGTGGGAGTGTAGAGGAGCAGCTGCATGCCTCTGCTGGAAATACCGCCCCCCCTACCTACTCTATGTTGGGATCCTGAGATTGTGCCATGCTTGACAGAAGCAGTTGTGACCATACAACAGCGAATATACGAAAGAAAGTACCCTCTGAGAAAACCCTATCAGATGTATTCACAAATAGAAAATAAGTTGGTTACGTCACACGAGACGAACATGATGCACTGAGGATACTCGCTGAAGAAAATGTAAGGACCTTATAGAAACTGACAACGAAGTAAAGAATCGAGTAAACTTTCATATGCGAAAAGAAGATTGCATATGTGTAACACACTGCACAAAATGCAAGCCGTTCAATAACTGTACAGATACAGGAACGCAAGTACATTAAGTAATCTTAGAAGCTGGCTATATGTAGTGAGTAGACTGCAGGTGGACATCAGTGTCATGAATTTAGTAAGCCTGGACCCATGGAGAAGAAAAGCCGAGAACTGTGTCGCAGCAAGAATTAGCTGAGATTGTGGATACAAATGGCAATGCTGTTTGGCCTGGTATCAAAGTCAAAGCAGCCAAGGCTGTGAACGTGAGAAGCTGAATCATCCCTTGTTAAGGTGCAAAGAAAGAACACCAAGCGTGTCAAGTTTTATTCATTCAAGACATTTAAATGCTAAAAAATTGTCCAAATCTTGGTCTCTGGTCACGTGAGCCAAGGATGGAAATAGAGTTGAGCTTGGAGTCCTTATATTGCCAGTGACGAGAATATTCTGCAAGGCTAAGTTCAAAGACAATCTTCATGGCAGAAGACATGGGTGATGAGAGACGATGGGCTAATTGGGTGGGGAGGTAAAGTCAAGTCCACCTCCTGGCACCCGGGTTTGAGCTTTCGTGCTGCTAAGTGAACCGAATGTTCCAAACAATGCACGAGCGTGCCAACCAGTATTGTAGAGGGCCATATAACGAAGGGCCTCATAGTTTGAAAGCCAATGATATATTGTGCACCTAACAGTGTTGAAGGTTACATGTTTTAGAGGTAGTCATAAATTGTCCACCTGACAGTAGATATCTAATCAAAATGGCAACTTGTGTAAAAAGTATACTTAGATGCTCCCCTTGAGACTAACATAACTCTCCGTAGGTTTTTTTCATTTGCCATATAGTAGGACATCACATATGATGCATTTTTAGTATATAAATGTGTTTTTTTATGTGAAATGAACCAAGAGACTCGAGCAAACGTCCGTTGATGTTGGTTGTAACTCCCTGTTTTAGACAATTGACATGAAAACAGCAAACTTTGCCATCTTCCAGAGTTGGTTCAATTATTTGGTGTTAGAGTTATTCTGCATCCTATCCATTGCATGCACGTTACCCAAAGGGCTGTAAGCTCACTGCCACCTCCTCTCATCCGCAGCATCAAAGGTACTTTAGTATGTAACACTGTTGTGCGAGGCTAGACTTTTTGTAAATGGTGTGCCCTTTGATTTGTGTTTCCCAGGAAATCTCTTACTGGGGGACTGTCTTGCTGGAGAGCGGTGTTGTTCAACCACACAAATGATTAAATAAAGGCAGCCCATTGGACTCCAATCCTGTTGGGTGCAGCTGAGACTGCCCTTCTCGAAAGAATACACACACAGCCTATCCAAAGCTCTCCTGGGCTCACAGTGTTGGCACATGTATGATACCAATCAGATGGGGCTTTAATAATTATGAGAAATTATGAGCCACCATACCCTAAACTAAGTAATGGCATATTCTTAAAATGTACCACTGCCACCAGGTTAGTATCTCTCGTAATTATGAGGTTTATGTGCTACAGTGACTTGGCTGCCACTGGAGAGAAGGAGCTAAAGATCAGGTGTCCTATGAAGAAGGGCACTTGTGCATTCTATGCTTTTGGCAGGGAGCTCATGAAAAGGGGGGTCTGATTAGCAGGCTGCACTTTCTGAGGTGAAATTACCACATCATGTTGTGAAATAATAAAAAAGAAAAAGAAATCCAGGGCTTCTCCACTTTTTCCAGATGGTAATTCCTCACACTCACTGATTATTTCTGGGATACCCTGAAATCTATCAGGTCTCAGTGCTTTCATACCTGTGCAAAAGGGAGCTGAGCATACACTCTCTGCAGACTCCAGTGGGACGCTATCCTTTAATTATCTATGGAATATCTGCAGCTACACTGTGATGAGCCACTGACTTCTGCAAGTGCATGATACAGTTAGTTATAGGTGTTTCCTGATGGTACTATTGGGCGCCTTGGTGACCCCACCATACACCAATGCAATCTAGCAGCACCCTTCATCGCAAGAGGGCTAAAGATTTTTGTAGACCACAATTGCAACCAGACCCTTTTTACCATCCACCGTTGACAGTGCAATTTACTGGTGTCTGCAGACTCCAGATGGATTTCCTTATCAAGCACATTATCTATGTACGTGATTGCATATCTTCTGCCTCGTAATCAGGTGTGAAATCCCCTTCACAAGTCAAACACAAAACGAAAATCCATAGCAAATCATGAACATTGAATGATGCGAAGTCCATATCTCACATTATGTGACATCTAGTACATATGCACTCTAACCAACCAAGTGAGTACATTTTCAAAGTCACCGCGGAAGACAGTGATAAGGAAGGGACGAAGAAGAGGAAAACAAAGGATAGGGAATAGAAAGGTTTAGGGTATGTAGACCAAACCAGTGCCATGAAATATTCATGAACAGGAAGCTTAAAGTACCACAAAGTCTGCCCATCCTGGCACTCAACCAAAGTTGTTGCATTTGCATTGGAAATATGCCTTATTCAAGACCCTTGAATAAGATGCATTCTAAATCAGCATCACATCAATAACAAGGCGTGCCCGAAATGTATGTTTGACTATAGAAACCATAAAAAGCGGCCTCTGACTATGCAAGTACTAAATACAACCAAGATGTCCTTCTGACAGCATCAACCTGGTATTGCGGGTCTTTCCCATCGCAATTGCTTATTTTCATTAAGAGAGTCATGCAGCCAATCGGGAGGTTTACCGATGCAGCCACACAGCTAAGTATGAGCACCAACATGGTTGCTGTTTACTCCCTGAAGCATCTCCTCAAATCACGTGGACATTATTAAGCATTTCACATTTCACATCACTTATAAATGTGAAGTTGTATTGTTCTGAATTATTTTGAAGATGCATAAAATAATACCCAAACGGAGTTTGTTTGAGGGCTGGCTGCAAACACAGGAATCGTTTGCATCTATAAACTCTGGCTCTCGTGGCATCACACCAGAAGTAGAGATGGTTGCCCTTCCACATAATTTGATCTCTCGTATTTAGCATTTTTTTTAGGACTGCCCTCCACTGAAGATGCTCCTGGAAGGCAATCATCAACCCCTCGAAGTAGACCCCTTAGCTGAACCTGAGACAGGGGCATCATTGATACCTAAGAAATCTGCAGCCTGTTAATTTATGGCAGATTGAGTATTCATTGGGAGAACCTTTGGGATGAATGTGGCCAGCAAGGGAGCAGTATTGTACCCTTCAGTATTCTACAGAAGGTCATACAGGCGCTGGTTGTTTCATGGACTTTTGACCTCCATTTCTACATGTAGTCTTCAGCTCCTTGAGTTCCACCTCCAGCTTGGAGAAACTTGGGTGCAAAGCCTGGAGTTTAATGGTACACTACTCACCCTCCATTTAACCTCAATGTATTGATTTCTATTTTACTTCTGATAGATTTCAAGTGCTCATTGGTCATCTCCATAAATGACTGAATGCCCACCACCGTTTTTCAGCTTTCTTTCACAGCCTGGATGTGGAGGTGGTTCAGCTGGTGACACAGGAAGGTTATTTTCCACCCTCCAGTGGTCTGCAGTGCCAAATTATTACACTATGTTCTGATTTGTGGAGGATGTATTTCCTCCAAAGTTCGCTGAATGCCTAACGCCATCTTTTCAAAATACTTATATCTATGGCACGCACTAAGTGAAGAAACACTGCAGTCCACTACAGCATCGAGGTAGGGAGAGAAACAGCAGCAACGCCCAAAACACCAGAAAGTGTTCTTCAGCGACTTCTCAGACCCTCGACAAGGTTTCCCACACTAAAATGTGCCCACAATATAATGTTTTACTTTTCAAATAAATATCATGATTGGTGTCTTGGTCAATAAGCAAATCACTGCAGTCCGATCAATGCACCATCACAAATGTTCAAGTGCTGTGCATGGTGCACAGCATATCAACGACGTAGGCTAGCTGCCACTACATAGGCACGGGAGCTGCTCACTAATTGGTGTACTTGCTCATAGACCAGGGTAGCTGCACACAGAAGAAAAAAAAAGAGAAAGAAATTAAGAGAGTTGAGACCACTTTATAATGAGCAAAGGCATGTTCTGTCTGTTCTATCGCCTTCACCAGCCTCTCATAACAGATAGGGCACTTGCCTAAAGATGTCTGCTGCCAATATAGCGCAGTGAATGACCTTTCAATTAATCTTTAATCAATGAGTAGTGCCTTGTTTAAAGAACATAGTAAGACTTATCTCCTTCACTATTTCCTCAATCTGTACCTCATTTGCAATTCACTGTAACAATCCCCTTTCTCTATAATATGCTCAATCTTTAAGTGCCCCAACCCCCCTCTGGTCCCCCTTGATGTCGCTGTATACCCACAGCCCCTCTGGTCCCCGTGATCTCTCGCTGTACCCCCCAGTCCCTCTGGCCCCTCCATGCTGCTGGTGTTTGCCCCTACCCCTGGACACCCACGATGTCGCTGTGTACCCCAGCCCCTCTGGTCCTCGTGTACCATTCCCTCCTGTCTGTGTCTTGGCACTTGCACTGTCTGGGTGTCTCTAGACCGATTGCATTAGCTAGACTTCACATCTGTGCTGTTCATGGCCTGTGGAAGTGTCTTTGCGTTTTCCCTTGTTCCCTCCCTTGTCACCGAGCGCATTTGAAGCGCATTGTGTTTGGAGGCTGTGTAGATGAACCATCATATCATATCATATTACTATGCTTACTCTCTACTCTACACCATCACACAATTAGAATGCAGCTATCCCCTCGATCAATTCGGCCTAGCTGATCACAATCGAACACTATTCCATGAACACCTCATCATTCTAATAAAACGCAGCTGTATCCCAAGAAAAAAACAGCCTAGCTGCTCACGTAAGTGTCCCACAGGCCTAACGCAGCCAGAACCCAGTCTTGGTGTCCACCCGCCAGACTGCACACATTGAACCATTACCAATACCCCCACACCTAATGCTAGAATGCAGCTACCATCAAGCAATTACATCAGCTGCCCACTTATCTGGTGCACCCAATCACCCTTCGACACCCTACTCTTTCAACTGACCTGGACTAGGGTCCCCAAGGGCATTCAACCTACAAGTGCTTTGCGGTCATACCAATGATATATAAAGCACTATATAAATGCCAAATAACATAACATAACATCAATGCCTGCTGACCGATAAAGGTGCAAATAAAATAGTGTAACAATGCAATCTGAATAAGTAAATGGTGGGCACCATGCACATCCTATAGCAGAATGCTATGTGGTTAGGGTACAATTGCGCAAGCTCATTTGATTTTTATGAACATAAAATTATGTGAGTAATTCGATTTCTGAAAGGGAGGTCGGCTAAACAAAGCCGCATTTTCGAAATCCTCCATGCCAACATTAGAGTGCCTTGCTGTAACCAGTCTACTGACATCCACAACACCAGCTCTTCAGTGGTACAGTGCAGGTTCAAAAGTCACCCGTGCATCGCTAACAGCTGATGGTATACAACGTCCATCCAGGAGAGGTGGCATTTTAAGTGTCTACACCTATGATTTAAATTCTGACGATTGTGTAATTTTGAATGCCTGGTGACATATAAATCTGTAAATATAGACATGCCTGGTTTGGCATGGTATCTGCTAAAATCCCAACATTATTAAGCCATGTCACATTGATATCACACTAGTATGAACTCTGTGAACAGGGCTCGCCTCTGAATGGACTGAAGAGTATTGGTGTCTGGGCTCACTGTTTCCACAGCTAGCATGTGCAATAATAGCTAAGATGTGGCTGCTTTAATTCGCCAGCAGGGAAGGTACACTTCCCGCAGGGAGAGGAAATGTCCCCCAGCAGGTCTCCTGGGATCAGTACGTCAGAGGCAGCACTGCCATAATTAAGACAACCTCACCCCACAGTGCTGATCACTGAAGGTCATTTGAAGCCAGTAGGCATGGGAAAGGAGTGGAGATAGCATTTCCAGAGAGGGACGTTAGGCCTACATAAGTGTCCTAGCATCATGCATTCTGTTAGGCCTCTGTTTCCTTTCCTGCCCACTCGATTTCCTGCAAGAAAGGTACTCTGGGTTTGATGCCATAAGGCAAAGGACACTTGCTGCAACAGCAGAGATTGGACCCCTTACAACAAGTTTGATTTCGACAAACCCGCTGTGGAATGTTGTCTGTGAAAGGTGAGGGGCATCCCCTCATGCTTTGATGTATATTTGCACCATCAAGAGAGGACACACACACTTTTGGACCTCTTTTGTGAGTGTAGTCCATTCCAAAGTCCTCTGCCATAGAGGTGAAGACAGAAAGGCAGAAGGCATCTAAGACATAGGAACACTGTGTTCCCTAACTGTCCTGCGGGGCCACTGCAGTGAAATGATGTTGGCCAACGCCTCTCTCTGCCTGCTGCACTGGAACCATGTTCCTGCTTGGCTGGGAAGATCCTCTGTATGTGCCACCCAGGCACCCTGTATTGGAAGTGCAATGAAAGGAGTTATTTGAACCTGAAGCCCTTGGATTAAAAGAAACTCCTGGCTCTCCCTACACCTCAGAACCGCCTTGATGCCGGTTTGGGCACCTTCGACACAATCCAAGCAGCTGAAAGGAAATCGTTGGAGTCACCATGGATCTCTGTGCTCAACGTTCTCTGCATCTCCATCTTCGGTCAATGCCAACACCGGAGCTATGCTTAGCGTTTTAGTGTCCACAACTCAACATTGCCTGATGACGAGCTTTTTCAAGTTCTAAGTCTACACTATGCAGTGCCCCGATGCAGAGAAGATCCAGCTGAGCAGACTCACCGACAAAAGCAATTCTGTGCTGCTCCGCCGATGCGGACATCAAGCCTTCGAGTGCCATTGAACCAACGCCACTCATCATTCCCAAGTTTCAAGCTGCAATCCAATGCAGCTGCCAAACAGCAACGCATTATTAGGGCTTGTTGACACTGCACCACAACTCAACACCTGCCCAGTACTGAAACTGCACAGATGCCCGATTAGACATTGAAAAACCTGGATCAATGCGGTTGAGCCACGAAGACAAGAAAAAAAGTACTGTGAGCAAGCTCTGTCCTCTTGGTCCACTCCAATTTTGGGACCATACTGAGTGTAAACCCGTCTCTGCCTACGTCTTCTAATACTTTGTTGAGTATTGACATTGTGCCAATTAAGTGCCTGAACACACCAGCTCATCTACCCAGAATTCCATTCTACAACAGTTTGCATTTTCTGTGTCTTCGGTCCAGGAATGTTTTTTTGCTAGTCTTTTTAATTGGTTGAATACTTTTTATTGTTTGATTTAACGTCGATTTTGTTATAGAACATTCATTAGACACTGCAATTTATGTATTTGTTTTGCAACTATTATTAGCTCATCGCCCATTTGAAGATATAGCCTGGCTTCAGCCTGAGCTACCACATAAGCAACTGGAAGTATAACTATAAGACTGTGCCTATTTCACCGTTATGATTGGTCACACTATTGGTTTAATAGTATTGTGGTCCTGAGAAGGCGATATAGCCACAACTCATGTGCTCCTTTAGAACAGTAGTCATTTTGTCACACACCCACATCCTGAAACCACACTCACAGAAATCTGGAGTAGCAGGAAGCATGCACCAAATTGTCCACCTCTAGCCGCCATACCAATGTAACTCCTTGGCCCTCAGGGACTTCAATTGGGGGTCACTGGCGGTCCCAAATGTGACCCCTGGAAACTCCTGTGTGACCCCTGGCTCTGCGACCCCTGGTTAATGGTTGCAGAGAGAAACCGAAAGTAAAGAGGGCTCTGAAGTGAGAGCCCTCTTTACAGTCATATCTTTTTGAAGTGAGCCTGACTTCAAAAATATTTTTTTTTGCCATAATGGAAACCGTAGCAGAAGCAATTTCTTTTTGTAGTCAGAATGACTTCAAAAAGAACCTCCACCGCCCACAGGACATGGAATGTTCTGGCTCCCCTGCTCTGCGCATGACAGGAACGAGAGCTGGCTCCTTGCGTGCATGGAGCATGGGAGACAGCGCAGCAATGGGTTTTTGAAAAAGTTATGAATATGTTTTTTGTGTAAATGTGTGTGCGTGCGTGCATGAAAGTGTGTGAGTGTATGTATATGTATATTAGGCAATGCGTGTGAGTGAGTGCATGATGTATGGGTGGCTGGGCGTATGAGTAAATGGTGGGTGGGTGAAGTGTAAATGAGCATGTGAATGGTGTGCTTGTGTTCAATACCTAGATTACTTACATGTAATCTTCATTACTCCTAGTCCTACTCTTCCTCATCCAAGTACTTGCATGTGAAGGATTTTGCCTTATTCGTAAGTACTGGGATGAGGAAGAGGGACGTGGAGGTAATGCTCTGCCAAAGGGTTGATTTTTGGGTTGGGGGAGAAGAGTGGGAGGGAGAGGAGACATGTCAGGAGGGTGATGCGCCATAATGTAATGGGCATCCATGATAAAGCAGGCATGACATGTCTTGTTAGTGACTAGACTCACAATTTTAGTCTAGTCATTTTTTGTAATGTGCATGACATTATTACAGGGCATCTATAATAAAGAAAGCACAATAAGTGTTATTACTTGTATAGATTGGCATTTGGGTGCAGTCAGTCTCATAATTTCTTACTGCGTCATGGCATGTTTGTCTGGGCATCTATAATCAAGTAAGCATCAGAAGTGTTATTACCGGGGCGGGAAGAGCAACCAATCAGCTTTCTTGGATTGCGGGCTGAATCCCAAGATCCGAGACCGCTTTCCAAGCAAACGGACGGCTGCTTCCACCGCAACACCATCTTCTTCCCCACCCTGCCTTCCCTTCATGTTAAATTTCCTGTCCCTCCCATCCCCATTCAGCCGCGACAAGCTGCTGCCGCTCTGTTTCCCTTCTGAAGGCCATGGAAATGGTAGAGTGGCTCTGTATGCAGCCCCGCCTTCCTGATCCATGACAGCCATCTTAAAAAAAAGTATTTTCTTTCAATGAATGGGGCACTGCAAAACATCCCGTTCATTGAAATAAAATACATTGCTTTTAGCCCCTCTGTTACTGGTTTCGCAACCTCTGTTGCTAATAGCAGCAATCACCCATTCCACTGGTGGGAACGGGGGTAATGGCACCGGGGACCCTTGTTAAAGGCCTGAGCATAGCGAGGGCCTGTTAACACGGGCCACGGGCTGTTACCACTCGTTCCAGCCCCTTGGAATGGTTGAATATTGCTTAATTATATGCATTTTGCTGCAGCTAGACTAGTCATTTCTTACTTTGTCTTGACATTTTGTACTGGGCATCTCTGATAAATCAATCATGATAAGTGTAATTACCGCACATGTGCAACCAGTCCTTACTGTGACACTGTATGTTTTTTTCAGCAGCTATGATAAAGTAAGCATGATAAGTGTAATTGCATAGTCTTTTTAAATTTTATTTGATGATTGTTCTTTTATCGCACGTTTAATACCGGAGACCAGTATCTAAGTACAAGCCCACGATTGAAACCTGTGTTGCTATGCGTTGTCCTGCTTCCAAGACACACACGTTGTCCCTGAGCTAACCTCCTGGCTATTATTTGCTTTTTGGTGCTACCAGTCTAGTTATGTCTTACTGTGGCAAGGCATTTTTTACTGTGCATCATCAAGGCTACAGTAAACATGATATGTTTTATTACATGCCTGGCCTACATTGTGCAGCCAGTTTTTATATGCTTTCTTATTGTGGCATTGAATTCTTAATCGCAAAGCTGTTAGATAGCTCTGCGGGTTGATCACTCGCTCCTGCTATCTGTGTGTGATCTGCAGGTTGCAGGTTCAAATTCTGGCAAGGCCAACTCAGCCTTTCATTCTACCGAGGTTGATAAATGAGTACCAACTTCGGTTGGGATGATAATTGTATATACATATGTGCTATGTACAGAGCTCTGGTGAAATTGCTATTTAAATAACAAATAATTATCATTAATTAAATGCTCCTGTACACTAAAAGTGACTTGCATATATTGGATTTTTGGATACTGTATTATCTCAGCAACTGGCAATGTAGGGGATCTGCTTTTCATAAAATGACAATACCTGACATGCAGCTATAATTGGCATATTATGGAAGTAACCGGCCATACAATGCTAAAGTGGCATATCTGTGGCAGTGCCTCTGCCTATTTTCTTGTGTGTTTACAGTTTATTAAAAACGTTAACACATTTTTAACCATATACTTCAAAACTCTTAGTGCATTACAAATGGCAAAAAACTACTTAGGACACAACGTTCTCAAATGAAAAATGACAGAAATTAATACATTCAACACAATACAATATAATAGCATACACTATATACCCATCAGTGCCTCCCTTTCCAACCCCCATGTTTACATATTCCACCTATCCGACAAATTACTCCCTTCCCTATTTCATTACGGTGGACTAATCGAGAAAATATTTTTGCCCAACTATTGTGTATCATTAATAAAATATTCACTAAAGCAATGGTCATTGAGATCGAGTATCCATACAAGAGCCTAGCCGACATGGCTTCACTGTTTAAATCCTCTAATCTCCTTATGAACTTTCAGAACCACTTTTTCCTGCACCCTAGTGCTGTGCTACAGTCAATCAACCAATGTTTTAGCGTTTCTGACTCCACCAGTGTTTTACAGAGCCAACAATGTCTTTCTTGCCAAGGAATCCCTCTTGTGGGATCCTACCTTTGTAGGGAGCATAGTTAGTTATGATGAAAGTGCATAAGAATTTAACAATACTTATGCCCTGGGATTTCAGCAAGAATCAGGTCGCAACACTACCCAAAGTGGCTCAATGTTGTGTCATAATTACTGCATAAAGATATATTCAAATCTTCAAATAGCAAACCCTGATGGTGGAACCAATATTGCCTTGGTCTATGATGTGTGATTGGGTTTAAACTTGTCATTTCATGACCCAATCCATGGCATATGAAGGCAGCATGCTTGTTAAAATGTGGTTTCTATCTAAAATATTGGTATTTGGTATTTTAAAATGTGTGCGTTCATGTACTTTCTTTACGCACGCAAGCCAATTACGGTGATGTCACCAGGGTTAAAGATGAACGGATGGCATCTGGGTCAAGGGTCAATTGACATCACTTCCTGTGATTTCATAACATCTGTGACATCACGTTCACTACCCCTGGTATTTTGTTGAATATACGTTGCTGTTGGCCCTTTCAGTGCCACACCTCCATGCAACTACCCCTAGAGGACAGGATAAAAGGGTGATTAGCTGCTCCAGGCTAGCTTCATGCACCAACCCCTATCTGCAGTTTAAGTGTCTGTGGTACTAGTAAGTATACTCATGTTCTGTTTCCTCACAGATTTCCACCTGCCATTTTCTGAACGTCGGTGGGACTCAGATCTGTGGTAATATGGCCGTGATTAGCTGTACATTATCCCCACATTCACACGGTCAAGAAACCACTGGTCGGAAGACAAAGTGCAGCTCAAGGAAAACAATCACTTGCTGGTTGGACCAGACCTCAGAGAGGAGCAGCCATCTTAGCACAGCTCACAGCTGCCCCCTGCAAAATCATGAAAAACTGGCATGCATCATCAACATACTGGCATTGGACTTTCCTTCATCAGAGACGGAATCTTTCATCTTTGACACCCGGGGTTCTATTATTCAATAACCACTCATGTTACTAACACGAATAGAAGAGTCTTCTATCCTGTCCCACACTGGAGACTCCTCACACTCCTTGCTTTCTTTCTTGCCACTGATTTTCTTTCACCCACTCTTCTATTCACACTGTCTTATTGCTATTAACTCTTGCCTTCTCCCTAACAGGTTGCACGTTGACAGGAATTACAGATGGCCGTGTTTTCTTCTAATCAGTATGATCATGTTCTGGGAAATGTTTAAATAATCATTCTATGGTATATTGAAATGTGGCACAAAATATACCTTTTCAAGTTTCAGTTTAAGTCATTACTCGGCTGCAATGCTGCAATAGCACTGTTGTGACATGGAAAATGGTGTGTGAAGAATTTGGATTTGTCATTGACTGAAAACGTGTTACTGTTTAGTGTAAAGTGGTAAAAAACTAGTCTCCTCTGACGTTTTCTGGCTTTAGACATGTATTATTTTTAGGTACAAACTAAAAACATTCAGCATTGGGCTGAAATAGTTCAGAAAGGATTATTCATTCGTGAACTGACTTTACTGTCTTCACACTTTTTGCAATGTGTCATTATGTTACCATCACTGATGGAGAGGAAGTCCGAAGGTTGGTTTTGTGGCCGCACGGGGAGGGGAGTACGATGTGGGGTGTCACAATGCGGGATTTCTTCAGTGTAAGAGCAGAGAGGTGAGCAACACTTGTATCTTGCCTCATAATGAAGTTGAATCGCAGATGCCCGGTCTCGGTGTGCTCCATTCTTCTGCTCCTGTGCAGCTTCTCCCACACAGGTCTGTATGGCGTTTCGATGCATGGCATGCCTTGATCATGTGCTGGGCATCCATTTAGGAAAAGTCGGCTCTGAATTTCAACTTGCTCTTTAAACATTTATTTTTAACTCTAGAAAAGTTATGCGTCAGAGAGAGTTTCTGCTCATCTGCAAATTCTTTATGGGGCAAAATAGGTATTTCTGTGATCTGTCGTCTTCATAAGACTTCTAGGAGTTTGGCTCTGAAATGGTCAATTTAAATGGATATGTTAAAAAGAAACTTTTCCCCAATACTCTAAATCATCCTGTCAAGCATACTCTAAACGTGAGGAAGCACGGGTCCCTTATAACTGCTGAGGATGATCAGCAAGAAATGGAAGGAATATTTCTGAATCCCACATGGAGATTGTTATTGTTCTCCTCTCAGCCAATCAGAATGTTTAAAACACAGTTAATAACTACTGCTATTGCTAGCATTGTGTGCATTCCCTCTTCAAAAGCAGATGGAGAAACAACAATGCAGTTGCCAACAAATATGTATTTCAACAAGACACTTCTTGTACATCACTGCTTTTTTTTGCTGCAACACTCTATTTAATACACCAAAGACAAAGCTGAACTATCAAAAATGATTTCACTTTTCAATGAATGCTAATTTAAGACCTGCTCCAGTTTTTCCAGGGTTTCAATTAAATTGCTTAAATCATGAAGAAACCCATGATATTTACATACTGCAATATAAAACCACATTTAATTTACTAACTTAGTTTGTCTATTTACTTTAGTCACTATTGATTTTTTACTTCAACACCAAAACTTCAAAGCATGTATTCCTACCACCACTACGTGCTAATAACCTTATAGACCTCAGGAGGGGTAATTATCACTTGGGATAATGATGCTTCTCCAACCTTTGGGCCACAGCTTTGCCTCGGGCCATTACTTGTTGGCAGGTCTTTATACAGTGATAATGACCCCTCCTTCAGTCTATAAGGATTTACTATTCCCTACACTAGACCACATAACAGCTGAGATCAGATCATGAAACATCATGGGGGTCTCAATGTTTGAACCGCTGCTAATTGCTATTGTTGCAAATTAGAAATGCATTTTATACGGAACTACATGAGCGTTCAGAGTAATACAACAGGAACACTGCACCGGTGTAAGTGTAATTAGCAAATTACACTAGTGAAAAACGCATCTTTGGATTCATTTTTCCAGAAGGATAATGTTTGTTCTGATCATTGTTATTTGACATGGTGCAAAACATTTTTCAATGTGAGTGTGCCATTATATATGGTATAGGTACCCCCTACCATACTTTATAAGGATATTGCAAGTCATCAAGGTGTTTTGTGACCAGATAGACGAACGAACCTGAAGGCTGAGTTCCTTTATAAGGTCACAGAACTCCAAGGTGACTTGGGATATCCTTTTTTGTATGGTGGGGGATATCGTATTCCTTGCCATTCATGGCCACAGACTGTCATTTCCTTTAACACCTTATCTCTTGCATAATATATCATAAGAGAATCAATATGGAATCTGTTTGGATTTTTCTTTAAAGTAAAATGTAGCTCCCAATGTATTTGTTGTTAGAGCAGTTTAGTAAAAGGTATTGGACATATGTTTTCATTGCATGCTTTAAAATAAGTAATACCATGCAGATTCGTGTTCCCATGTGTTAAAATACAGCAGTGCACACATCAAACATTCTACCATAAATAGTTACTTCTTAATTAATGGCACCAAAGTGTCACAGAACACTATTCTGCAAGCAAGGAATTTGAACAGCATTTTATGGCTTTAATTAAGTACTGCAGGGATAGCTGTAATGTTCTCTGCTGCCTCAAGCAACAGGCACTGTTATGTCACATTGAGGTGTACAAACTTATCACAGTGCAATTTCTGATGTCATTTTCTTATTAGAGGTCAGCTGTGATGTCACAACTAGCCTATAGTAAAAACATTATTTCCAGGCTTTTATTATGCAAGTTTTGCCCTTGTGCTACTTGCACCAGTGCAATGGTTCTTTAATACCAGCCATATTTTTCAGAGATTGGCTTCTCTCACATTTCTCTTTCAGCCTAACCATACATCATTCCTAAATTGCATTGTTACGTTCACACGTATGTGTTGTGCTCTAACATACAATTTTGAATATGAACTCTGCCTGGTGCTTTACAACAGTATATACCAATGGAGTCCGCCGGTTCAAATGCTGGTCGCACCAAAATAGAACAGAGCTTTACATGGAGGAGTAAATGGGGGGGGGGGGCGGTGTGTGTGTGTGTGTGTGTGTGTGCGCGCGCCTGCGCGTGCGTGCGTGCGTGTGCGTGTGTGTGTGTTAGGATTACTGAGCATGCGAATTAGAATGGCAGATAGTGTTAACATGTTCCTGTGCACAAAGTGATCTCTTTTAAAACCAACCACGTTGTTTCTATCAAACAATAGATATGTTACCAAATCACCAAATCAGAAGAACAATTACCTGCATAAACATGTGTATTACTATAGAATTATGCAAATAAAAGGGCTAAATATCCAGCTAGTCGCGGTAAAAGACACAGGTGATGTTTGTCAGGTACTAGCGTTCATTTGAAAATAGGAACACTGTGCACGGCGCATGGCCATAGATTTTTGAATGACCCCCTGTGGCTGTGGCTAGACCAACAGCCAGGCCTTGGTGACCGTTGGCAGATACAATCCTACCTAAGCGTTAGAGAGAAGATGCAGGGAGTGCAACTGTGTCGATGTAATGCCATCGACACCCTGAACCTTTGCTAAAGCTTCAGGTCATGACCAGATGGTACAGCAGGCAGGATCACTGTGCTTTTCACTTGGGCACAGTAACTGTTGAGCACAGGCCATGGCCAATATGCACTGGCCTTGTGGGCAGTGCTGAGAGTCACTGTGCCCAGAGCATTGGTAAATCCAATGTTCTAAATGTTATGGTTGTGAACATTGGTAGTGTAGATAGAGTAGTGTTATAATTGTTGTACCATTAGGTGGCCCATAAAACGACCTTTTCTTAAACCTATGTGTAAAAACAGTCTTTTTAATACTTTTTTTTTTGCATATTTCATACGGACCAGGAGGATAGCTCTGCAGCAACGTAGTTGTCTTGGAAGCAATACAAAGCAGAGAAACACAGTTTCAAATCACAGTCCTGCACTTAGAGACAGGTTTCTGATATTAAGTTCACTATAAAAAGATTAATTAATCAATACCATGGTCTCTAGGGCATGCTGAAACTGCTTTATTTAAACTGATTCCTGCTTTCCCTTTTTTATATCAAATCATTCAGATGCGTTTTCATTGCTGCCTTTGCCCTCTGTTGAATAAAACAAATTGAGAACATGGGCAAAGTGCCATCCTTTTTTACATGTCCCATTCAAGGCATATGTAAGGGACAATTCCAAGCCAAAAAATATTTAAATGTTAAATGGCAAGATCAAGACTAAATGGAAAACCGCATTGTTCAGTCTTGGCCATCACCCAATGTTTCTGGAATCACCATTTATACACACATATTTATCTTCAAACAGTGAAGATTGTATTTGTGAGTGGCATCTCGAGAAATGCGAGCGTCAGGAAGTGGTTGAAGCTGTGAGGATGAAGTACGTCATGCTGAGCAATACTTAGGTAAACTGATTAATTGAAGGAGACATATGTAAAATCCTACTTTTTCTGAAATTGCAAAGCATTTCTTTTGTGGACAATGTTAACTATACACATGAGAATATAATATAATTCAAACAAGGTAAAATGGAAAAAACAACATTTAACCAACATGAAAATTACCAAAGGAAATATGTATTACATATACAATACATTTAAACCTGTTACGTTTTAACTATTATCCAAGTACACAATATTATGTTGGCCTATTTTGTAAATGCCACCTTAATAACATCCAAGTAAACGTGTATTATACATCATTAGGTTTAAGGCATGTCCAAAGGTGATTTATTTTATTTCTTTGTATATGTTGTATAAAAATCCTTTACAATTCAACAAAACAGTCATATAAATTTCATGATGAAAATACATAGTACAAGGATATAGACTAAATAAATGTCATTCTGATCACTACGTATTGCTATAAAAACATTTCCATATACACAGACTTATCCTATTTCATATTAACATAATATCTCAGGTCAATGTCCGATAAAATGCATTCTTTGGGAGGATTCCAAAATGCTTTAATACAGTCAGCTTAAGAGGCGCGACCAGCACTGGATCTGCAAGTATTATGTTGCTAGCGTCTGTGTCTTTTTGCAGATTTTCAGTACTTAATATATAACAGAATACCAAAAAGTACGTTCTTCTGAAAAAATTACAAAGTGCTCAAGTTCAGTGAGTTTAGAAAAACAGCCATGGCTAACCCACCTGTCGTTGTATTACAGCTGACACCACTTTTCCACATATTTTCATTATTGTCCCATTTAATAGAAAAAAAAAAAAACAGTTTCTTAAAATATACCAAAGTTTTCGACTTCAATGCTGGCATACTAGTAATAAGTGCCTTACAGTTTTGATACTTTCTTTATCTTCACAGAATCGACACTCAGCATCGGCAATGCAAATCTCTTTTGTTAGCAACACATTTCAACGAAATTGCATTAAAATCGCTCAATTAAAACGAGTAGGGAATAAATGCAGGTATGGAGCAACAATAGCTCTCTTTTTGTACTCATGCAGAGGTGTGTCAACGACCAGTATATATGTAAAGAATCTATTGTGTTGATCCAATCCCCTTTATAAAGTGCGTTGTTTTACCTCTCATGGTTAGCGATCAAGGCCTCCATATCAAGATTAAGTTTGCTCAGAAAACTTTCACAATGTTCCCTTAGGTTACAAATGCGCTGTGACGAGCCACCCAAATCATGCTGCAGTTCCATACAGATCTTAATTTCGGCATACAGTGACTCATTAGTCGGGAAATTTATTTTACGGAACAAAGACAATAGTTGACACTGAACATGCACCCTAAGCGATAGCAACCCCATTTCAAAGTGAAAAGAAGACAGTGGGACTGTGTTAGAAATATTCAACATTCGTCTCCACATAGCAGCTTCTATTGTACCCAACCCGTGATAAACAACTTTGGGCCATAGTTCCATCCCGTAAATCGATTTCGGCACAACACTCCCTTCGTAGAAGTCTATCACTGTTTTTATTGAGAAGCAGCCATACTTTCTATCGACTTTCAACAGCTGGTTGGACAAGGATGCAGCCTTCTGGGCAAGGGTAAGGCGAATTTTCAGAAAAGACAGCTGAGCTGAGATATGGAAGCCCAGATATACAACACTTGTAGTGCATATTACCACAGTGTTTTCAAATGACCAGTTATAAGAGCTGGATTTCTTGGCCCTAGACAACGCAAAACTTCTTGTTTTGCTTGGGTTAATCATAAGCCCATTGTCTGTAGCATACTTTAAAAAGGCCAGCAAGAGCCTCTGCAGCCCGATCCTCATGTTGTCAAAGAGCAAGAAGTTGTTAGCTTAAGCCATCCAGGATATCTTAAGGAGCCGATTTTTGGGGACATGAATGCAAAGGGTGTCAGATGTTCACCAACATCCGATACACATAAATTGAAGAGGCAGGGGGCCGAAATGCACCTCTGTCTCAAGCTGGAATTAGTTCTAATTGTTCTGAAAAGACCCCCTTCTTTGTTCAATCTCACCCTGATTCACCCAGTTGTCTAGTTTCGACCAGAGACTAGCACGATCAATTCTGTGGAATGCTGCTGTGAGGTCTATCAAGGCAACATAGGTAAACCAGGTTTTATCTGCCCATGCTCTCTCCTGGATGTCTCTTAATACTAGATCCTTAATGTTGGTCGAATGGCCCTTTCTAAATCCGGTATGGTGCCTGCTCAACCTTCCCATAGAGCATGCCCAATCCTCCAAGTGCTGCAACAAGAGGGACACAAAGATCTTGCTATCCACATTGATCAGGGTGATCCGTCGATAGTTCTTAGAATCTGTCCTTGCACCACTCTTGTAGATTAGGACCACAAAAGAAGTCCACCACGACTCTGGGAAGCAGCCCTTATCTGCAATACTCCTAAACAAATCTATCAAAGCTTGGCAGGGGGGTCCTCCTTCAGAATATTGTTGGTTAAGCCATTTGGCCCGGGGGCCCTTGAAGGCTTGCTTGATTTTATTGCATCCAGAACCTCATTGGCTCAAATCCTAAGGGTTCATCCCTTGCCCAATTGGTTTATTGGGAAAGCCGTGGTCATATCCCTAAAACCCACTGATCAAACTTCTCAAAATGCTTAACCCAGCAGTCATCAGGTAATGTGTTTAAGTGCAAAATGGCAGTCGAGTGCTCCTGAATGTTAACTAAATCCCAGAAGGAACCCGCATCCCTCCTAATGAGGACCTGCAGCATTTTTACTGCGTCCCTCTGGAGCAACTTTGAATGTTGACATTTGTATAAACTCTTATAGTTCTGTTTAATTGTCTTACACTTGCTCACTTTCATATCAGTGTAGAGAATATCGTTTTTCATTTCTCTAATAGATTTCCTCATGTCCCTTCTCCTATCTGTGAGGTGTTCATCAAAGGCGTGGAGATGAATGTTTCACTTTGCTTTCCCACTGATGGCTACTGTTCTACTCATTATGTTGTTTTCCAAATCAGCCAAAAAAGTATCAAAGTTATCCACGTTAAAAACTGCTAATTTCCATTCAGCGTGGATTCCTCCATGTTCTTATTAAGTTATTATTCAGGTTCCTTTTATCCAGCGAATCCTTTGTTAACTCTTAGGTTTGCTGGTCACTGCCTAGTCTACTACAGAGGAGCTGAATAAAATCAGTCCTCACCATACAATGATCGCTCCAACTATATGTTATAATCTCTAGCTCTGCGGAGTTACTGAACAAAAAGTGATATACAAAAACATAGTTCAGAGTGGAATGACTAGCTCCACAGTGCCATGTTGGCTGGCGGCACTCTTCTCCCTTCACCCTTCCATTCAGAAACCGAAGACCCACAGTTGATAAAGCTACACGCCACTTCCTGCCTGCCTGTGCTTTAAAATCTGCAGCCACCATATCAGAGGAAATATCCCAGGCTTCCTCCTTGGTATCCAGTGCAAGACACGCTGTGTTTATTTTGCACGCTAATAGGACATGACCCCTACTATTCCAACACTGCCAGGTTACTATACAATCTAAAATACTTCACATGAGCTCATCCAAATTACTCATTCCCTTACGCCAGTATATATTCATTAACAGGAATTGTGTTTGGTCCCCTGATTTGAATAGTTCAATTGCCATTGCAAAAGGGAGCTGAGCATACACTCTCTGCAGACTCCAGTGGAACGCTATCCTTTAATTATCTATGGAATATCTGCAGCTACACTGTGACGAGCCCCTGACTTCTGCAAGTGCATGATACAGTTAGTTATAGGTGTTTCCTGATGGTACTATTGGGCGCCTTGGTGACCCCACCATACACCAACGCAATCTAGCAGCACCCTTCATCGCAAGAGGGCTAAAGATTTTTGTAGACCACAATTGCAACCAGACCCTTTTTACCATCCACAGTTGACAGTGCAATTTACTGGTGTCTGCAGACTCCAGATGGATTTCCTTATTAAGCACATTATCTATGTACGTGATTGCATATCTTCTGCCTCGTAATCAGGTGTGAAATCCCCTTCACAAGTCAAACACAAAACGAAAATCCATAGCAAATCATGAACATTGAATGATGCGAAGTCCATATCTCACATTATGTGACATCTAGTACATATGCACTCTAACCAACCAAGTGAGAACATTTTCAAAGTCACCGCGGGAGACAGGGATAAGGAAGGGACAAAGAAGAGAAAAACAAGGGATAGGGAATAGAAAGGTTTAGGCTATGTAGACGAAACCAGTGCTCCAATTGGGAGATTTGAAACCTCCTCTGTGATTGACCCCTGTGCAGAACAAATCACATTTAGCAGACCACCGGCAGCACAGCCTCCACAACTCGGCATGGTGGCTGGAGAAAATAAATCTGGTGTGATGCCATCCAAGTTTCCTACAAAAAGGCACAATTACATTGTTTTAGTAAAGTAAGGACATAGCTCCCACATTTGAAAGCAAATGCAAACTACCTCAATAGTTCCATGATATGAATTTCAATTGATCCATACTGCTGGTAGAACTGCGATCAGTAAGGAGATCATGGACAAGCAAGCCATAATCACCCTCTCCAACTCACCGCCTGTCACTAGAACACACACCACACCTCCATTCCAGATATCTCAGCATTAGAAACAACCATTATCCTAAGAAACCTCAAACCGTCCAACTACAAAGGAGACATGTGCCCAGTAGCCATCATCAAAGATTACTCCAAAGCTTATGCCCCTTTCATCACCAAATTTATCAACACCTCATTCTCTGACAACTTGGTCCCTGCCAGCCTTAAAGAATCCTGGGTCCTCCCCCTACTGAAAAGACCATCTCTTGTCCCAAAGGGGCCTAACAACGAATGCCCAATCAGTACAGTTCCCTTCCTGCTTAAGATCCTGGACCGAGCTGCATACATTCAGATCCAACACTACTTGGAATTGAACCAGATCCTATTAGTTCGACAATCTGGCTTCCGCCAGGTCATGGTACTGAATCAGCCCTATTGGATTTAAAAATCCAACTGGATGCCTTAAGCGATGAGGGCACCCCAGCCATCCTCCTCCTACTGGATCTCTTGGCTGCTTTTGACCTGGTAGACCATGACACAACCTCTGTTAACTTTACCCATGAGGTTATCGCTTGGATTGCATCCTTACCTAGAGGGTAGATTCATAAGAGTCTTCTCAGACACTGCGAGTGCCCAAATCCATCCCCATACCGTGTGGCGTCCCTCAAGCCTCCTGCATCTCCCCATCATTGTACAACATATTCACCAAACCCCTATTTGACCTTCTGGATGACATCAGCATATCCTATACAAATTATGCCGATGACATCCAAATACTCCTTTAAATGAGCATCACATTGACAGGAGCCAGCAGTAACAACTAACCAAATGAAAGGCTGCCAATTTCTCGCTATGTTCATGGAACACAAGAGGGCACTGGCATCTCTTTCGAGCAACTAATCAATATCTCATAAATGCCCAAATTATCTGTATCCAAGAATCCTGGTTACTTGAACAACCAGTATGTGATGGATACACAATACTAATGAATCCAGCAATAAAAAGAACAAAAGGCTGCCCGTCCTCAGGTCTTCTAACCATGAATAAAATTGCTGAGAACATGAAAATACTAGAATCCAGAAACTTGAACCCATGGGTGCAAGTTACTATACTCAAACAGACCCGAATTAACCCTAGGCCTAATATTGAGAAGACAAGCCCCCACAAGAATGTTGGGGACTAATGAACGTTTACTGGAACCCTATTGCCATAGCAGATGACACGTTCATAGACTCAGTATTCACAGCAATAGATCTAGCAGCAGTGAATTATCCTAACATAGAATTTATCATCTGCAGCGACTTAAATCTGTACCTATTTGACAGTCAAGGTCACATACTTGACGATAACATGATCTCCCTGCAGGCAAGACTGTGGAAGAAAGAAACATCATCTAGAAATCTAAGCTGCACAGACAGCACGGATCCAAAACCTGGAACACAACCACGACCTGGGCTCGTCGCCTGACAACGGCAATCATTGAGTATATATTCATGTCCAAAAGAATTTATGACAAGATCAAGACAAGCGACAACAAGAAATCAGAGAACAGGTCCACTTCATTGTGATAAAATCCTGGCTTGGTTGCAATCCAACTAATGAAAACATTTCTTTACCTCCTCTGGCAATCAACTCTGGACTGAATAGGCTTAGAATAAAGCAAAAGACAGTTGACAAACTGCCGAACATTTTCCAAAATACCAGCCTTGAAGTCCTCCAGAAATTGAATTATGCTTGACTACTTGAACCTTTTAAACAGACGATACAACTCAAATGAACTGCTACTAGAAATCACATCCATGCCTATAACCCAAAGGTGGTTGAGAAAAAAAAAGAACTCCGGAGATGCATAAGAGCGATAAAACTGCAGAACCATACGGACAAATTAAATCTCGTCAAATTGGCTAAACAACGATATAAAAACTGGTTGAAGAACCACAAAATGATAATCCAACAGGATGATGCTGAAAAAATGCTATTTTCACTGAAAATCGAAACACAAGACAGCTGTGGTCACTACTAACCTGCCAATCCAAGAAACCAGACCAGTTGATCACCAACGTTACAGAGGAGAGTTGGATTAGACACTTCACAAATCTCTATAAAGCAAGGATCTCGCAAGATGACACCACTCTGACCGACAATGATCAAAATTGGGAATTCGACAGGGAGACAAGTAACATCCAGAATGCAATACAGAAGTTAAATTCCTCCCGAGCACCAGGTCCTGACGGCCTTTTGAATGAGATGATTAAAACAAACCCTGACGTCTGGAGAAGATATGCTGCAGCATCTTTGAATTAATTTAGAAGACGAATAACATCCCGCCAACATGGCAACAAGCAATCATGATCCCTGTCTAGAAAGCGGGGGCCACGAAAGATCTTCGAAACTACCACCCTATTGCTTTATTGGACCTCCTTGGAAAGATATTTGCAAAAGTGCTCCTTGGACACTTAAATAATTGGGCAGTCAAAGAAAAACGATATGCAGTAAGACAAACTGGATTCGTCAAATACATTGGAACAATCAGTCTCTTCCTGCTGAATTCATTAAAACAGGAAGCTATTAAATCCTGACCTTCAACTTTCGCTGCGTTTGTAGACTTAAAGTTAGCGTTCGACATGGTGAGCAGATACGCCCTATGGAAAAAGCTAAGTTCGTGGTGGTGTCCCTCTGCCATACTCAAACCAATCAAGCTGCTCTATTCGAACACGTTGATCAGATCAGAATGTCCAAGGAAGGAACATATAAAAACTTTAAATGGACTCAAACAGGGCTCCCCGTTGGCAGCCATCCTTTTCAACTTGTTCACAGCGGACTACGAGGAATATATATCTACACCTACGATAAACCCGCCAAAACTGAATACCATACCCATATCATGTATGATGTATGCCGATGATATTGTCTTGCTAGCAAAAACACCAGGAGGGCTACAGACTGCGCTGAATAAGTCGGAAGAATACATAACCAACAACCAAATGGAAATAAACTTTGAAAAAACGAAAGTCATATCTCTCTCGCGACAAACGAAGAGGAAGTCAAATACTATGGGCCTCATTATACGGTAGGCGGTGAGCCATGGCGCCATGGCGCTATTAGCTATTAGCGCCATGGCTCATGCCGGTAAAATACCGGCACCGCCTTGGCGGAAAGGAGATTTACCGCCCCATTCCAAGGTTGGAGGGGCGGTAAATCCCCCTTCTGCCATTGCCCTTCCCCATTCCCATTTCTGCCCCATAGGGCTCAATGGGAATGGGGAAGGCGCTAATTACGGCAGCGCAATTTTGCGGTGCCGTAATTAGCTCCGAGGTCCCTTATCGGGTTGGATTTTAACGCCTGCAAAAAGCAGGCGTTAAATCCCCCAACCCGCAAAGGGACCTCGTAGTAAGGCGGTAGGGATTTACTGGTACCGGTATTTTACCGGTACCGGTAAATCCCTATCGCCATCCGTGTAATGAGGCCCTATATCTTTTTTTCTTGGGAACCAAAAATTACATCAAGTGAAAACATACAAATATCTAGGAGTGTGGCTCAATCAATCTCCTGTTGAAAAAGAATGAACCCAGCATCTAAAAGTAAAAGCGTTATCACTGGCCCACCAAGCCTGAATGCTCCATCAGTAATTCGGGAAATTCTCTCTGACACCACTAATAACCTTCTACAGACAAAAAGTGATAGCCATATTAGTCTATGGCGGGGAGACCATGATCAATATAGAGGACTCGACATGGCAACAACTCGAGGGCATCTTCTGGAGAAAAGCACTAACCATCATTCCCGATGCCCCGTATTCGTTTTGAACTAGCCCTCCAATCCCTATCTTCAATTATTACATGGAAACAACTCGACCTTTACCGGAAAATAGTAACTGACAAAACTTACCAGCACTGGACATCTTCCTGTTGAAACACAGCGGAAACATCAAACAACCACTGGCTATATGGAAAAAATGTGTAGATTCCAAAAGAGAAATAGCAGAAATATCGATTGACACACAAATGCAAAAAGCACAAAAGAGAATTGCAGATAACGATTGGATCGTAACAAATGAGCTAAATGCCCATATCAACACAATCTCCCAGGCCGATTCGACCAGAAATCCCTGAACAAGCTACGGACTTTCCTGAAATTATTTCCATCACACGGCATTCGCGAAACCTTCATGAGATTACCGCTAAATATCTTGCCGACACGTGAAATCCTGGCAGCAAGGAAAATGATACCGTATGACCACAAATACTGCTGCTTATGTAATGACAATGAATCAACAGAATTGCTGCAACATCTCATCATGATATGCCTGGCATTGACCGAAAAAAGAAACCAATACAGAGAAATGTTCCTTAAGAATCAGATTCAGCTCTCCTCTAAAGACAGATGAGCCCAAATACTTTTGGGAAATAAAAAAAAATTATTTACACAATCGTGAAATATTGGAGCAACATTATGGACTCCCCTGAAATTTTAAATAAGATGAAAGAAAGAAACACTCATAGCTCCTCTCCTCGTCTGCGGAAAGACATTCCTCTTTACTGGAAATATTGACTTAGTTTCAGTGGAAATGTATTTAGAAATGTAATGATGCCAATGGAAGATGAAAGATTTGTGTATCAAACCATATCATTTTAATTAAAATAAAATAAAAAAAACTCCTTTCCCTGTCTGGCTCTTACATCAAAGATTTCCTCAGGCTCTACAAAGTGTACGCTACCTTCCAAACCTCGATGGTCACAAATGTCTTATGCCGGAATGAGATCTTGTTGGCAGGCTCTCCCTCCATGTTGCAGAAGCTCAGCCCGCAGTATACCGCTTTCAGAATAGATGGAATCCAAATTCCAGTATCAACATCGGTAAAAACACTGGGCATCTACCTGATGCCTCTATAACAGTCACCAAACAAGTGAGTGCGGTGGCCTCCTCAGCAGCTTACACTGCCAAACTTATCAATTCAGAGACAATTTCTGTCAACCAAAAGCTGCCTAACCATTGCAAGAGCAATCACCGGGACGAGACTGGCTATTGCAATGTCCTCTTTGCTGAGACCTCCAAACGGAACATCAATAAGCTGCAGATTATTCAAAATAACTATCTCAGAGCTGCTCTAAATATTCCCAAAAGAGAAAAAATATCCTGTGCCAGAAAAAAGGCACATTGGCTCCCCATTAGGGAAAGGATCATCTTCAAAACTTTGTCAATTACCCACAGATGCCTGAGCAACACTGGCCCCCAATATCTGGCTAAGAAAATCGAATGATCAAAATCCTGCAGACCGGAAATGTCCCTCCAGGCAAATCGGCTGGTCCTCCCCAAAGTAAAAATAGCCAAAAGAGGTGGAGTGAGCTTCCCATCGGTGGCCGCGGACCAATGGAACACCCTCCTCCCAGAACTAAGAGCAGAAGACTCATACTGGGCTTTCCGCAAGGCCCTGAAAACCTGGCTATTTGTCAGTAATCCTTCTCAGTGACAACCCATGACTACCACTCCAATCTGTACTGTTACTGTTACCGCGCTGGTGTATCATGGGTGGTATGACACTCCTCTATTGAAACTCTTTGTATCATGTAACAGCACCCTGATGCCTCAGGGTATTGGCGCTTTACACATCTAAAAAAAAAGTACCACTATCTTTCCATAGAGTTGATGTAACTCCCGATCAATCCACCTGGCACCTGCACGGGACTTGTATTATCTAAGAGGTCTGATACCTTTTGGATCTGAGTGTCATTTAAGTTCATAGTTACCCTCAGGTCGCAGAGTCCGTTCAGCCCCTTTTGCTCCCCCATGGGTTCATCCCAATGATCAATCCTAAAGACCAGGTGTCTCAATTTCTGACATTCAGAAATAACCAGCTACTTAACAATATGAAAGACAAAGTATAAGATACAACTATTAGTGTTTACTCTGTCTGGAAACTCTACTCTTTCAATGTCCAGGGAAGACAGGGCTCTCAGACTTAGAATTTCATAGAAAATTAATAGACCATTATATCTATTCAAGCAAACCAGATATTATCATCAAATGCACAAGTTAGGGATAATTTATTGTTCACATTGTTTCCAGTGTAAGTTGTTCCCTCAGGGTGAATCAGAGACCTCCTATCGGGTGTGAAATGCAAATGCTTGGCTCCCAACTCCCTTGCATCTGTACTCCTGGCACACCTTAATACACTAAAAGGAGTATTGTTAACCCTATGCAAAGTATTGTGGTTTGCAATTTGGTCACTGCCACTTACCAGGCCAGTGATGCCCCTAAAGTCGGAAGGTCCTGTCACCTTCCACTGTATGCCACTAGTTGAAGGAATAGGCTAAGGTACTGAGCCATTGGTTTTAGAACCATTTGCACGACTGGGCCAATACAATTTCCTCAGAAACCTATCTGTATTTATAGGGAACGGGTTAAAGGTGTGTTTGTTTTCACATATAAGGATCAGATGGTACAGAAAGTAAACCTTTAGAAGCTGATGGATCAATTTCTGTTTGTGTTATCACTGCTGGAGGGCAGCCTCTACCTAGGAGTATCTCTAAACATTGAAGGTTTGTACTCCCACACAGAGAATCGTGCCTCAGTACTAAGTCCGCCTGAGCCACCACATCAGACAATGTTCAGACTCCCCCCTTAGTAACCTCATCGTAATGCACATCACCACTGCACCAAAGCAATTTCCTCCTCACAATTCTTTCCGCCCCTAACCCCTTCATCATGTATTTCCAGCGCACTTACATTGGCACTATATACACTCTCTTCCAACACCGTAGTCATTGGTGGGTCAGCACTCTTTTTTTTACTTGCTCAAACTTGCTGCCTGACAAAGACATTGTTAAATTTCTTACAGATTTATGCGATGATACAGATTCATTTTTACCAAGTTTTTAGTTTTTCTGTTTCTTGTTCTTTTTCCCCCCATCTAAAGTTTCTGTTGGCCTACTTTGTCTACTAGTACCCCATATGTCATGCTCCTCCACCACCAGTGTTTCAGTATCTGCTGCCCACGATCTCACCCCCCCCTAGAAGAAAGTGCTGCAACCACCCTCTCTATAGTGGTGGGGTGGCACGATCCTTCTCCCTCGTCTGTTTCCTCACCTATTTCTATCGGGCTGTCGTTTAGGTTTTGCTCAACACTTGCTGCTGCATGGAAAGTAGAGAGGGGGCAAAATAGTGGGGTGGGGAGCCTCTCCCGATAAATCCAATATTTGATAGCACTTAAAATCAAAGTATGAACTTGGAACTCATTATAGATGTTATCGTACAACTCTACAAATGAACTGAGCAACATATTAAGTTTGATGACAGTTGGAGAAGTAAGTCAGATTCTTTTATCGACTTCCCAAAGGGTATGGTGCAAAGCAGTCCCCCCCTCGGCGAAAGTCCTCATCCTCTATTAGCCTTGACAGACGGTCAATGATTGGACTATTTTCCAAGAATGTTAGTTTGGTGAGGGATCCTATAAGTGAAGAATCACATGTCTGTTGTACAACACTCTCCAAAGGAGGCAGATCTGCTTCTAGCATAACCAAGTCCACAAACTTTATCATACTTAGATCATTCATATGTGAATGGTCCATGGTTGCCATTGCCCTAATGGCAACAATCGCCCTTATTTCTGGACAGTAACCAGTTCTATGGAAAAGTATGTTGTTTTCTGTCTGGCAATCTGTGAAAGGTCAGGATAAGCAGTAGAGGCGGCTACTTGAATTGAGTATAGGTTTAGGTGTTCTTCCCCAAGCAGGCTTAGCCACCTATTGCACATCCTGCGAGTCCATCCCATCTGTGCAAGGTCTTTCTTCTCCTACATGGTTCAGTAACACATCCTCTATCTCATCTTCCTGGTGGACGGAACCGTTTAATTCAGTCCCATCCGCAGTCTGGCCAACGTCTGCTGTGGCTTCATTTGCAGTGTGGTTTCCTTGCAGTGAGGCCTCATTTTGGCCTCTTAGCCACATATGCGAGGCCATGCCCTGACTGTTTTAGTTCTTGGGGTTTAGAGTGCAATTACGCTTGCACTCATGCCGCTGCTCATTACACTGCTTTTTCTAGTTGTGATGATGCTCAGCTCAAAGGGATTTACTCCGCAGTCGCTGTTGCATCTCCTTTATCACCTCTGTTATGTTGTGTTGGCAGCTATAATATGATGTAGTATGCCGATGCGTGCAATCCTTAAACTGCTGCACAAGAAGGGGAAAAGTAAGTAAGCTCCCTTCACATGTGCACTGAAAAGTAAATGCGTGAATGTGTGTGAATATGGAGATATCTCCAAGACAGGAGCCAAATAAGCTTCATACAAGTGTCAAATCACACCCGATACTCAGCACTACTGTTATAACTTATTATAGTTAAATACTGGCGGCCAGATAAAAAGGGAGAGCAGGGGATATTCAGTCCAGGCAAACAAGCAAGGGAGGGCCTTCTGTGTATCCTCCAGTGATACACAGCTGAAACACACTGCAGCAGCAGCACTGTTGCTCCCTGAGGAGTGGGTCTCTCCTGCTCACCTGCACCTGCTCCAAGAATGCCTCACAGCATTTTAGTGCCATTCTCCACAATATTCTCCACAAGGATCTCCATGGTCCCTGGGAACCTTACACTTGGTAGCACTGTTCAGCACTCCGGATCTCCAGCTAGCAGCTTGCCACTGTCACCACTCTTTTTCGGTACTGCTCCACTCAGCTCTAACTTGCAGCAAACCAGCTGGTTTGCTGTGACATGGTTAGGTTTGAGTAAAAGACCTCGTAGTGTCAAGCCGCACCGTGGGAAAACAGTGACGAGTGGAGCATAAATGGCTGCTTCTGACACCTCAAGTTGCAGTCACCATCATTTATGTCCGAAGTGTGCATACACTTAGTGACTCACAGCCTAAAGTCACTACAAAATATCAAGGCAGCGAAGAGTCCTACAGACCAGCTCTGCAGAAACAGTGTAGCAAGCGTTCTGGAAAACACCCTATTAAATTATCAAACAAAACAGTACTGTTGAAAAAACGATTTAAAAAACTGTCATATAATCAATTTTGTTAAAATTAAATAGATTTTTTTAAAATCTAATGATATCCGAGTGATTTACCTACATTTAACATTATAGCAATTAAACCCCATCCGCCAGGCCGGATCGGATGTTAATGGCCAGGGCCCAAGTGTAAAGGAGGTCCCAAGCCCGATTTGCACCCCTACCGCCCATTTTGAAGTACCAGGAACATTCACGCCTAAATATGTGACGTATGATGAGCAAATAAACCAGCAGAGAGCCGCAGTGGGGCTCTGTCCAGTACCTATCATACTGACAGCACATATTGAAGTACCGACACCTAAGAAAACCTGGATAGTGAGGTACCCATTGAGAAAATCATACCGACAAATGAGACAGAATGACGAGTGTCAACATGCAATACCTGAAGAAGACAAAATGATACTAAAAGAAGACAAATGTTGACATCACAAGAACCTGGACTGACTCACAAATAGAAGATATGATGAACTGTGAATGATGAAAACAGACGAAAACACCATGGATAGGTGATATCCCGAATCTAAAGTGAAATAAGTGATGTCAAATGTTAGAAACTTATGCCATGAGCGTGATGAGGATATTCAACCATTTTACACATGTACATATGCACAGTAACCGCAAGCAGCTAAGAAAATTGTGAGGCTTGCTTAAGCTTAGTAGTAAGATAAATTGCGGCAAGCGCCACCTATACATATCTACCTCAAAAGGAGCACTTTATACAAGTATACTTCCACTATGCACAAGAGCAGAATTAACCAAAGGTTATTAAAGGTCTCAAGAGGAGAGCCTCGCAGCAAGCAAATCGAGAATTAAAGACAGAGACAAACTCAGACGAAGACAAGTCATGCCAAGAAGCCAATGTCGTATCGGCTGAAATATACCCACACTAGATACAATAAATGAGAGAAGAACAGAGTAGCCTTAACTTTTCCAGACCAAGAAGCAGTCTCGAGGCCAAAATACAAAGAAATAATTGACACATGACCACTGACGTGATGATTGATTGTTGCAATATTTGGAGGGAGTGTGGGGGTGCAGACAAACTCCCTGCACCTGTCCGACTATTCGGCATGCTGCTAAGATAGTGGAAACGTATGAGAGGGGTTGATGCCAACCCAATCATAGTGGACCAAGTAATCCAGGCTCCTATAGTTAGTAGAACCAATGAGGTGTCGTACTTTTAGTGACGTCTACAGTAGCCATCTTTAAGGAATGGCTTAGATGCCCCACTTGACACTATTTATCTGATCCCCTCACTTCGTTACCATATACAGATATAACACCTATATTAAAGTTACCTTCCTAGAACCAATCAAGTTGCATGCTAAATTTTGAGATATTACACGTCAGTGATGACAAATTTTTAGTATAAATGATGTTTTTTTTTAATGAAATTAAGTGGAGTTGAAGCGAGAAGGAAGATTGAGCGATTGCTGATATTCATAAACTCCCCGTTTTTTGTACTTGTCATTAAACGGACTCCTTTTGCCAAACTATCGAGTTGTCATTATTGATTTGATGCGAGAGTATTAATCTGCATCCCCATCCATCTCGAGGGTGCTGCTACTCATCTTAAAATGCTCTGGGGCACCCCCAGCTCTATGGGCCAGCTGGGGTCCCAGTGCCCACTTGGTAGCAGAGATGGATGGTTATCGATTAGATAAGACACCCATTGATCGTTGACATAAGTAACTCTAGGTCCATGGCAATATCACGAGTCCTTTGCCATCCGGCTAAGTAGACCGAGAGGTTCCCCGTAGATAGTGGTTAATTTAAAGTGCAAAACCTACAGGTTGATGTCTGAAGGAACCTGTGCTTTCCTCCACGAACCTCACCCCACTTCTGCAAGCAGCTAATCGAGCGAAAAGCAAGGAGACGCGGTAACGAAGGCGGTGATACCGAGCATCCAGAGAGGAAAAAATGTGAACAGTGAGTGAAAAAGACTAAATATTTTGGCAAACAGTTGCATGCCTTAGAACAAGTAAGGGAAGGTAATGGATGGAGGTGGGACAAAAATAACATCAGAGTAAGAGTAGAATGTATATATATATATATATATGGGGAAGAGATGTTGACTCGAGGGTGGCCGAACAATAGATAAAGATACCAGGAGGTTACCCGAGCATAGAGGATGCCAGGAGGTTACCCGAGCAGAGAGAAGATACGCCCAAATCCCTATGCTTTAATATAGCAGTTAGAAGAAGCCTGTATTTAAAGTCCTGAATGAATAGGGCGCAGTAGGAGACCAGAATCGATGAAAGAGGCGATCTGAAGGAAATGGGCTTACACTCCATGTTGGAGTAAATGATAGGGGCATGAGATTTGTGTAGCCTGCCGGAGTCTGTCTAGTCTGTTACATCTGTCTTATTTATTTTTTTGCCTCTGATGTCACGAGGTAAGAACATTTTTGGGGGAAACAGCATGAAAATTACACGATTGTATAGATAGGATGTTGAATAACATGAATTGATGGTTGTTGTTTGAAAAAGTAAAAAGACATTTCTTGTGAAAAAACTGGATTGGAGCTTGCAACGATTAGTGCTCGCTCATATTATTGATTGAGTTTAAGAAACGTGAAACGTAATAAAGTGTTGTATGAGGAGAAGATAAATAATTTTAAGCATGGAAATACACTTGTGCAAACAGTTGCCAAAACATGCACCTAAGTTGAAGAAGTACAGTGCAGAATGTATTAAAGGAACTGCCCACAAAATGTTTATGCCATGGCCCTAGGGTGGATTGCTATCTAAAACGGTGCTGCAACACATGACGACATATTTTTATGCCATATACACCGGAAAAAGTTAGATAAATGCCTAGCTAGTGTAGAGTTTTGGAAGATGTACCAAGAGGATAAGGTGGAGGAGCGGCCGTTAGATTGGATAATTAACATATACACAGAGGGGGGTGAAACCCTTCCGCACCACCCGCCCCTTATGAAACAAAAAGTGAAGCCAGTAAAGACGAAGGATTATATCTGTTGAGGGAACTTAAAGCAGCCATGGGATATAGTAACCCGGCATATGAGTCACCTACGCAAAGTAGTGACGAAAGCACAGAGAAAGACAGAGATAGAGATATCACCTCCAAAGTCCCAATGGACAAGGAGAGGCATGAGAAAGAAAAAGGAGATCAAGCACAAGCAAGTACATCTCTAGATATGAGTAGAGAGGGAAAGAGATGGAAAGGAGATGAGGACAGAACTGATGAGATGGCATTCACACAGAACAAATGAATGGGAGGTCAGATTTTATTGAAACTCGATGGTGAAGGCATTGAAGACGTGAGACAAAAGTGAGAGTCAGATGATTCAAAAAGACAAGAGAAGGAAAAGGAAAAATGATTCAGAGACGAAAGAATTAGGAAAAAAGATAGACAGAGGCGAGAGCAGTTGTATTGCGAAGAGCAATAAAAGAAATGCGATCATAAGCCAAGAGCAGGTAATGATCAGGACAGGCAAGAACAATGAAGAATAGAAGAAGAACAAAAGATACGGTCGAAGAGAATAAAAAGACGAAGGAATGAGGAAATACGAAGGGCAAATGAATGTAGAGATGCGAAGAAGCTGGAAGAAGATAGGATCAGAGAGGAATCGAGGAAGCGCAGAGAGTTCGATGACGACAAGAACGTAAGCAAAGATAGAGTGTACGGGATCTTGAATATCTGGAAAGAGAGGTTACAAAACCCAATCCAGTAGTAGACTGGGAGGACATAGAAGAATTCTTTCCTGAGTACGATTCAGTACCAGGCACATCTAGGGCAAATATTGAATATGAATTCAACACCAGAAGCATCCGGGAAACCATTGATAGAATATGTGACTAAATGGGGCTAGAACAGTGACCCCCAAGGGAGAGAAAAGGACGAGTGTCTTGAGAGCACTCAGTTGTATGACACTGAGGACACCTCCTGAAGTAGCAGAAATAGAGAGCTCTCCTTAGATAGGTTGACACTAAATAGGAATGAGGAAGATGAGAGGAGTTACACGAGTTGGGCACAGACAATATCAGCGCAGAAAGAGAGGAATATGAAGAAAAGGAAGACGAGAGAAGACGCGAAAAATGCTTCTCGAGGGGAAAGGGAATAAGATGATCAGATTCTAGCGAGTCTGCACCTAAGGTATCAGAGTCAGCCACACAATCGAAATGACACAAATGAGTATCTTGTGGTCAGAAGGGGGTGTCTCCACCACCATACGTGAGCAGACTAAGGACATTGCCAGGTAGACGGCGCTGCGGGACTATTACCCCTGCAGTGGATAGAAAAATGATGAGGGAGGAAAAGGAGTACCATGTGTTACAATTCCTGTTGCTCGAGAAAGGAGGAACAAGGCCACAGTATATACCCTGGCCACACATGGATCAAGAAAATCTGAAAATAAGCTTCCAATGTTGACATCGGGAGCCGGAAAGTGGATACATGAGCTAGAATAGATGACGGGAGGCAATACGTTATCTATAGGGGATATTAAGGGTCTTTTAACCACCATACTTGGTGAGAGAGCTGACGATGTGTGGACACGAGCAGGTTATACTGGCGTGACTACAGTTAATACTGCACATGATGGAGCTCCATTTAACAATTGCAGAGCTGCAGTATGGAAAGCATTATGATTGCTATACCCGGATACTTCTGACATGGGAGCTATAATGACATGAAAAATGAAAGAGTCAGAGGATCCTTTGCTTTACATCCAGAATTTCCAAGCATCGTGGGTACTTGAAACGCGGGAATCTTGGGCGAAATCTATACCCGTGATTTACCATATACTATGCCAAGAGCTGCCAGAACAGGTACAGAAGCAGCTCAACGAATTGGTAGGGATCGAGGCCAAACCGTCGTCAGAAATACAATTGACCATAGCTCACTATTGCAGGCTGCTAGAAAAAGAGCCTGCACGAAAAGCTGAAGAGGCAAAATGAGTGCAGAAAAAATTGTCAAACTATGCCATTGAAGGGGCAATGATAACTAGCACAGACATATCGAACATACAGCAGGTCAATAATCAACAGCAGGGTAATCAGGGCAGTAATGGGTTTTACCCCAGAGGGAGAGGCTTTTGAGGAAGAGGAAGGCAGAGTATTTAGGGAGGTTTCCAAGGTAATCAGGGGGTTTTCAAAACATGCAAAATGGCAATCACGATATGTCAAATGGGCAAATAATCAGACCACTGCCTATATGTTGGACGTGTGGGATGACATGGCATCTAGCACGCACATGCAGAAGTCAAGGCATGGTGCAAAATGATCAAGGAACTAGAATAGGAATGGTGAATCCACCTGTGTTTTTACAGCAGGGTGGAAATGGAGTTGCACAAAATCACACAGTGCAACAGCAAGCGCCAGGAGCAGAGCAAAGCTTGCAACCTCAGAACTTGATACATTTTCCACAAGGACAGTCTCAATAGTCACCAATGCAACAGTCACAGACAACAAGTGCAGGGCAGGCATTGAACACTGGAATAAGAGCCAACACTGGTGATGGAGGAAGTTCATACACGCAGCATGGGACAAAGTTTTATATGGATTAGGAAAGCTCACTGGGAAACCTGATGTGTTCTATCCTATCAGTGACAGCAGACCCTCATGAGGAACCAAGGGTAGATGTCGTTATAGGGCATAAAGAATATTCCTTCTCAGTTGACACAGGTGCAACACTCTTGTGCATACGTGAAGGCAAGCTTTCCTTGTCCGGCGATGCCATAAATACTCAAGGCTTCACAGGAGCAACCAGTCATGTTCCTTTTACAAAAGAACTTCCATTCTCTATAGGAGAATGTGACATGAATGTGCCACTACCATATTCAAGGCAAACCCCAGTAAATGTATTGGGACAAGGCCTAATGACGAAGTTAAACATGACAATCTTGTTCACGGAGAAGGGTATAGTATGTTCTACTCCAGAAATGCATTATTTGAACGTATGCGAAATGATTAGAGCATACACAGGACAATCAGCCATGAGAGCAGTTCTATTGGAACCAGAAATATTTGCATATGGAATACGCATATTAATGGCAGGGCTACCAGGCCTTGTAGGCAAAACCATGAGAACCCCAGATGAGTTTCTGTTTAGGCCAAGAATATCTATGCACGAGGAAACGGGACAAGTGTTTCTCTTGGCAATACACACAGCCATAGTGCAAGGAAAAATGGCTTTGGTTGATGGTTGTGATGACAAAGGTAGACAATGGTGCACAGTAATCGCCATTGAGGAAAAGTACAGATTGACTGACGTCACTGATGACGATCTGCTTGGCGAACAAACAGGTGTAGATGAAACATCAGTTGAGGTAAATCTCGTTTTCTGGGTGAGAAAGATCACAAGAGAAGTGCTCCAGAAAATGATGCTGGCACAAAAACGTCCTGAATATTTTGATGATGACATGGCCCAGGTGCCTGTCTCAGTATGGACCACAGGCCTCTATGACATAGGCTTGTTAAAAGGAGTAGGAGAAGTAAAGATTATATTGAAACCAGGAGCAATTTTACACAAACCACAATAGTATCCCATGCCTAGGGAAGCAGATGAAGGGATTTGTGAGATCCCGAATCTAAAGTGAAATAAGTGATGTCAAATGTTAGAAATGTATGCCATAAGCGTGATGAGGATATTCAACCACTTTACATGTGTACATATGCACAGTAACCGCAAGAAGCTAAGAAAATTGTGAGGCTTGCTTAAGCTTAGTAGTAAGATAGATTGCGGCAAGCGCCACCTATATATATCTACCTCAAAAGGAGCACTTTATACAAGTATACTTCCACTATGTACAAGAGCAGAATTAACCAAAGGTTATTAAAGGTCTCAAGAGGAGAGCCTCGCAGCAAGCAAATCGAGAATTAAAGACAGAGACAAACTCAGACAAAGGCAAGTCATGCCAAGAAGCCAATGTCGCATCGGCTGAAATATACCCACAGTAGATACAATTAATGAAGAGAAGAACAGAGTATCCTGTTCTGGAAGGTCAAGATAAGCCACAGAGGCAGATGGCTGGCAAAATGAAATCAAATGTACGAATTGCATGAAGAATAAGACAATTTCACTGTGTCGAAATCACGTGACCGAGCAAGCAGAAGGGATGACTCTTTCACACCTACGCATGGACTTGTGCCATGCCCAGATGCCTTAAATTTTCCAGACCAAGAAGCATGACCACTGAAGTGATGATTGATTGTTGCAATAATTGGAGGGAGGCAGGGGGTGCAGACGAACTCCCTGCACCTGTCCGACTATTCTGCATGCTGCTAAGCTAGTGGAAAGTTATGAGTGGGGTTGATGCCAATCCAATTATAGTGGACCAAGTAATCTAGGGTCCTATAGTTAGTAGAACCAATGAGACTTTGTACTTTTAGTGACATCTACAGTAGCCATTTTTAAGGTAGGGCTTGGATGCCCCACCTGACACTGTTTATCCAATCCCCTCACTTCGTTACCTTATACAGACATAATACCTATATTAAAGTTACCTTCCTAGAACCGATCAAGTTGCATGCTAAGTTTTGAGATATTACACGTCAGTGATGATGAGTTTTTAGTATAAATTATGTGTTTTTAATGAAATTAAGTGGAGTTGAAGCGAGAAGGAAGATCGAGCGATTGCTGATATTCATAAACTCCCAGTTTTTTGTACTTGTCATTAAACGGACTCCCTTTGCCAAACTAACGAGTTTTCATTATTGATTTGATGTGAGAGTATTAATCTGCATCCCCATCCATCGCAAGGGTGCTGCTACTCATCGTAAAGTGCTGTGGGACACCCCCAGCTCTACTGAACAGTAAATGTGTGAATGTGTTTGAATGTGGAGATATCTCCAAGACAGGAGCCAAATAAGCTACAGACAAAGGTCAAGTCACACCCGATACTCAGCACTACTGTTATAACTTATTATAGTTAAATACTGGCTGCTAGATGAAAAGGGAGATCAGGGGATATTCAGCCCAGGCAAACAAGCGGTTGTAGGTCATTTGGTCAAAAACCAAATGATCGAACGCCATTTGATCGAGAGTCAAATGGTCGAAAAAATGGTCAATTTTTTTTAACAAAACGAAAAGAATATATAAATAAAGAAATAAAAAAATTCGACCATTTTTTTTTCGACCATTTGACTTTCGATCAAATGGTCATTCGATCTTTTATTTTCGACCATTTGACCGGACACCCAAATAAGCAAGTGGGGGCCTACTGTATATCCTCCAGTGATACACAGCTGAAATACACTTCAGCAGCAGCACCGTTGCCCCCTAAGGAGTGGGTCTCTCCTGCTCACCTGCACCTGCTCCAAGAATGCCTCACAGCATTATAGTGCCAATCTCCACAATATTCTCCACAAGGATCTCCACAGTCCCCTGGGAGCCCCTGGGAACATTACACTTGTTAGCACTGTTCAGCGCTAACAGCTTGCCACTGTCGCCACTCTTTTTCGGTACTGCTCCGCTCAGCTCTTACTTCCAGCAAACCAGCTGGTTCGCTGTGACATGGTTAGGTTCGAGTAAAAGACCTCGTAGTGTCAAGCCGCACCGTGGGAAAACAGTGACGAGTGGAGCATAAATGGCTGCTTCTGACACCTCAAGTTGCAAACACCATCATTCATGTCCAAAGTGTGCCTACACTTAGTGACTGACAGCCTAAAGTCACTACAAAATATCAAGGCAGCGAAGAGTCCTATAGACCAGCTCTGCAGAAACAGTGTAGCAAGCGCTCTGGAAAACACCCTAAGAAATTATCAACCAAAACAGTACTGTTGAAAAAACTATTTTAAAAAAACAATCACATAATCAATTTTGTTCAAATTAAATTGATTTTTTTAAATCTAATGATATCCGAGTGATTTACCTACATTTAACATTATAGCAATTAAACCCCATCCGCCAGGACGGATCGGATGTTAATGTCCAGGGCCCAAGTTATAGGACTGAGTGCTGCGGGGACCTTAACGATTGGCTCAAGCAGCGTGACCTCCTAATCCGTTCCAGCAGATCGGGTATTATTGCTATTAGGACCCCAGGTTTTCAATTCGGAGCCCAGTCGTGTTTGAATGAATGGGACACCTTGCCACATCCCGTTCTTTCAAACAAAATACTTACCCAAGATGGCCATAGTGGAGCTGGAAGAGGGTGAGGGTTGGGTTAAGATGGCAGGGAAGCAGCCATCTGGGTGCTTGCAACGTGTTTGGAATTGTTTGTTTCAGCCTGTGATCCGAGCAACCTGATGGTTGGCTCCACCACCCCGGGTGCTAAAAAACCCATAGTGATGAAGAACCTAGTGCCTACCAGGTGGTAACAGAATGCAGCCTGAGTTTATCACTCGTGCCTTTAACGAGGGCCCCTGGACATTACCACCTTGTATGCCTGGGTTCATCGTCATTAAGGCAATTTGCCCATGTGTACTTTCCTACACGAGTGCTATTGATGTTTAAAAAAACCTAAATAAATGACATTGCATTGCTGCACGGCGCACGTGGCACCACAGTTTGCAAGTCCGTTTTCTATGACTGTCATTTTATCAACAAGGAAATGGACCTGGTAGATTACGGTGCTGTGACATGCCGAACCGCAAAGTGAGTTTCTTTTTTTCTATTTAACACTCTGAGCATTTATATTGTTCCTAAGGTGAGGGGAAACATGGAATGTAAGGAGGAGCGAGGAAGGGAAGGGGCTGCTAGCCCACAGCACTCAGCTGCACGCAACGTGCACTTACACCGGAGTAACACGCCTACATTACAAGCATCCTGATTGGCCAGTGCCCTCTTCAAGAGTGCTAATATATTTTTGCTTACAGACATAACATAATTCATATGTTAATATACATATATTACATTACATATATTGCCCTGGCCATCATCATCAATTCAACACATTCCAAGAATGTGAGACACTTATATCGGTAATAGAATGTTCTGGTGGTTGACAAAAAAGGAGATTTTTAATTCAATATAAATTCTCAAAAATGTGATTCTTTCACATGTGGTGTCCTACAATAATTTGGCACGTTTGCGTATATCCTTCATTAGGAGACACTGCTTTCTTTAAATTGTCTGGAAAAATTCACAGCATAATCATGTACATCAGAGAACGAAAAACGAATTCTAGGAGGGGGCCCTACAAGATGGAAGCCTACGAAGAGCAAGAGATCAGAGAGATTGCCTTTGATGAGTAGCTATAATGATGTTAACCTGGTATTTAACCCACAACAACAGGAGAAGAAATAAACTGTTGATGTTAGGGGAACAGAATGGTCCTGGAGGATCAGACTTGACCAAGTCACCTAAGGGCCAAGGCCCAAGGAATCAGACATTAGTGTATACCTCTGGAACAAAGACCCCAAGAACCAAAATAGATATGATGTTTTCTTTTGTTTGTGTCCTGTTTTTCAGGCACCAGACCCAAAAGAACTGGGAAAAATCCATTCATTGTGTCGAAGAGAAACTATCTTGACATAAACTGTGAGCGGCTGTGTTTTGTCGAGCCTTTAACTTCACACCTTGGATGAACTTTATCCCAGGGGGACAACCCTAAACGTTACTGACTTTGAGCTTTGTGAATTTCCACTCCCCTATCTGTTCTCTTGCCCTCACTCTGATCTTGGAGACGTGTGCCATCTAGGTCTGCCCTTTTACTCCTACCCTAGTGTACAGCACAATTAACCTTTGTATTCATGCATCGTCGTCTTATGAGTCCCCTGGCAATCTTCTCTGCGTAACAAACCCTTTTAGAAGGACGAAGCCAGCAAACCCATGCTTGCAAGGAGAGAATGATGCAAACAGATTTTCAAATACAAGACTAAATCTAAATCCTTGAGATGCTTTGACAGAGACTCAAAAGGCACAATCAACTCCTGGAGACGATGACTTAAACCTCTGTGCTGCATTGGATCCACTGTGATTGCTTAATCCTCCAACAAGCTGATGGCACCTGCGCAGACGTTCACTCCTCCTACAGTTGATGATTTACTCGAGTACCGTTTGAATCCAGTTCTGGAAAACATTAGTAGTGCAGGCTGAATTTCCTTAGTTCCCAGTAGATCAGTAGGCGGCTTCTTGAAAGACTTTGTTTCTGCTGTATGGTATACAGCATGAAAGCATCAGTAAGGCTGAAGAAATCCTATTGCTATCCGAGGCCTTTCAATAAAACAGCGCAGTGCAGTGTGGGAAAAGTCATGCTTGTGTGCACAATAGTCTACAACGCAGCTTCACAGATGTTCAAAACTGCACATTCTGGTTCCAAATCTTTGAACCGATCAGCATCATGTATGGTGGTGGAGGTAGTATTGACAAAAGAGTGCACATGCCTATTGGAGGTCATCAAGTAGACAGGCACGAGGCACCTTGACAAATATCATGCTGAAAAGTTCTGATTCTGGTTGCAGGCCACATATTAGACCAGAATATGCATTGTGGTGAGTCTAAATCTGAAAGTGCAGGCTCTGTTTCCAGGTCTTGTATTGCACTGGCACACGACACTACGAAGACTGTAGTATTTAAAAGTATGGATTTTGGTTAAAGCACATCTGCATAGTGTATTCTGACGTGGGGATTAATGATTTTATTTTGCGTTTGCCAAATGACAAAGAATCTTGGAAAAATACCTTGATTTGCCTCGACAGAATTGGAACAATATTACACTCAATGTTCACCACATGCACAATTCCTGAAAGCCATGCCTAATGGACATGTCCTGGAAGTCACTACACTTCACTCACCAGGCATCTCCTGCATGACAGCCTGACCCCATTTATTTATTTATTTATTTATTGGTCACTTGTTAGGTGCTTATACAATTAGCTAAATTGTTTCAAAGCGCATACAGGGCAAAACAGGGTGGGGACAGGGAACAATGAATTACAGAAAAGGACAAATAATTGCATTAATAGTAAACAAATAATTAGAATAAAGGGAAGGGGGGACAAACCTACTGTATCTTCTGAACACTCACAAGGTGCAAGAGCAGAGGGGAGATGGGTGAGGGATAAGGTGCTATGATGCTCATGGAGATGTGCTCAGGGTAAGTGCTAAGAGGAGAAGAATGTAAGTGCAATGACCGATGATTGGGTGACCCAAGTAAGTGCAGTAGAAAGACTGTGGCTGGGATGAGAGATTTGGGGAGTTCATGGCCCCGTGGACACATAAGGCCTCTGCTCATCAGTCACGCTGCTGTAAGATTAGCAGGGAAGAGAGGAGGAGAAGGATGAGGTAAATACGAAGGTCTTGAGGCTTTCTCTGAACTTAAGGAGGTCTTGCTCAAGATGCAGAGGGAAAGGGAGGCTGTTCCACAGGAGGAAACAGCCGAGGAAAGTGATCACCCACTGGCTCTCTTTTTAGCAAAGCCCATAACACGCAGAAAGTTGGTCCCAGAGGAACAGAGGATTCTAGAAGGAGAGTATTTGGTCAGGAAGCATTGAAGATAGAGTGGTCACTGGCCTCAGATAGCCTTGTGTATGATACAGAGGGATTTGAATTTTATCTGTGATACAACCGGGAGCCAGTGAAGGCTTTGTAGGGCAGGAGAGATTGGGCTTGAGGCCAAGGATAAGTCTTGCTGCCCTATTCTGGGTTGCTGGAGGGGTCACAAGGTTGAGGAAGGAAGATTAAGGAGGAGACTATTGCAGTAGTCTAGCCTGGAGAGAACCAGAGCACGGGTAACATTGAGTCTCTGGGGGAAGGTGAGGAATGGTAAAATCCCTTTGAGAAGGAAGAGCTGAAAGTGGTACTTCTTGACAATGTCCTGAATATGAGCGATAAAGGAAAGGGAGGAGTCGAAGATGGCTCAGAGATTCCTTGCCACAGTGGAGGGGGTGAGCGGGTGCCCATGGATGAAGGATAGAGTGCATGTAAGAAGTATAGTGCAGGGGACCCAATAGGGAGAATCTCTGGTTTTGCTGGCATTGAAGCAGAGGACATTGGCAGTGCATGAGGCCTGGATGGGAGAGAGGCAGTCAGGGATGAAGTAGGGTGCAAGGGTGTCAGTGGGAAGTTTGAATAACACACTGGCATAACACACTTGGCTCAGGGCGGGAGAATGGTGAAATGCAGATGAAACAGTGAACTATTCAGCCCTCTCAGTCTTACCCATAAACCCACCCATCCATACTCTCACTGGTTGAGGATGAGGAAGTAGGCATAGGGGTATAGACGGATGTTTGGGAAGAGATGACACATTCAGAGATGGCAGGGGAAGATTGCCAGCCACTGAGGAAATGGATGGTTGGCTAACTTCTTTCCACCTTGCCACTTGTGCCACTTCACTGGTTGTTCAGAAATGTCCCTTCACTGAAAAACTGGTGCACCTTTTGCACGACTAGTTTCTGTATGCCAGAACCCTGTTGTGGTGTTCTCTGCTTTTTCAATACTGAAGCTCAGCCGCACCTTAAAATAACATAGGTTGCGAGGTACATGTTAAGATAAATGACAATGTATAGCAACACGAAACAATCGCCACTCGCGGTTTGACAAGAGACGGGAACTCACATGGGTCAGTTTACTACACAACTCTACAACATGAGCCCTCGTTAACCCCAGTCCCTACCTCCAAATTCTGACGGGCCTCCCTTAGCACGTTACACTACACACACAGACAACATCGCATGTGGCAACTTTAGACCCCCCAGCGTGACACTAACCTATTGCAAAGCTCCCACCTTAAGGTTCATCACACCACAAACCTGAATCAGAGGCCAACATACTGTACTGTGTAAAATCACGACATCTGCCCTCTGGATAGAGCAACCACCCAAGTGTCATCATCACAAATATCATAGAATCAGGCTGGAACTCAGAACTTGTGTACTTCTGGCATGCACTCCTCAACACCACAGGGTACTTACCTTCCCCTATATGATACAATTACGCAAAACCTCCCCCTTTTCTTAGAGTTACACACAAATGGGCAACCAAAATGGCGGGGGCAGGGGGAGAGCGGAGGCTATACATCAACAATTTCATTTTATTACATGAGTCAGAATAAAATGCAGAAGCAATTTTCCATATCTGGGTACATAATTAATTTTTTTTTGTTTTTTTTGTCGGTCTCTGTTTCTTTAGGGGAAGGCTGTGAAGTGAAAATCAACCAATCGCCCACCTTCATTTTCGTCAGTGAAGGTGCTTCGATCACGATAACCTGCGTGACCACTGTGGCTGGGAAGCAGTCCGGGATGAATGTGAAACGGCGCCACAGGGAGCTGATGTACTTTAACCAAAAGTCTCAATTGTTCAGCAGGGATGGAAATGAATTTTCTGATCGGGCTGATGTCTCCGGAACATCAGCAAACTTGACAATAACACTGCACAATCTGCGGAAAGACGACTCTGATTTCTACCTGTGCGACTGCGTGGTGGGAGAATACATACCCACCGACCATGTCTGTGGAGGAGGGACGGTGCTGATTGTAACAGGTAACAGAGTGATTGTATTGACTCTTTAAAAAACATAATACATTGAATTTGTCCTACTGACCGCTCAAGCTGGTGCTTCGTGGAAAGCCGTATAAATCAGGGATGCGTTAGCTACTATCATTATTTAATATTGCGATCCTATCCCTCTCCTTAGATATTGCAGGTGTTCGTATGTGTGCAGTCCTCAGCCCTTCACACTCTGAGGGTGGGTGCTACTTCAAAATGTTTAAAACAACACGAGGGCAGAACACATCTGCTTATAGTTATTCCTCTACAGCACAGAGATGTTCCCCGTCTCCAAGAGAGACAAGGTAGTTGGAAAAGACAGAAAGGAAAGAGCGATTTTCTTGCTAATACTGCCTAATACGTGCCTAATATCAGATTGCACGTGCGTTTACTGCTTATCTACTAGGGACAGTATAAGGAAATAAAGTGATGTTTTTAACAATTATTAACTCCTTCAACCTTTGCAATCCCTTGACCACACTCTTCCATGTGCATTAATGCATGGATAGGCAAAAAAGTGTTAAAAAAAGAACACCTAAGGCATATGATCAGTAGTCTATTGTGGGTACATAGTGATTTAATAGCCCGTAGTTTATTTGAATAACCCTAGGAGTACTTGGGTTAAAAAACACAAGAAGAAGAACCTAATCACAAAGGTGTGTCTAAAGAAAGGCAAACACCTATTGGGAAAAGGCAGAAGACAAACAACACGTCCTCACTCACTGTTGTTTAGTAATTCTTCTAAACAGGGAGTGTGGAAGGGTAAAAGGTTGCTCAACAAATAGATAGGCAAGCTTTGGCCTCCTGGATCTAGCAACAACCGTCTGTCTACCTGTTTCAGTGGAACTGATGTTGATAAAGCCACTTTCATCAGGACAATCTTCACTAGGATTCTGGTACAATCTACACACAGTGACCAGAAATCTTGAGTATAATGTACTTTACCACTCTTCAAATGCCATGGACTGGGGAAGCTCAAGAAGGAATCTGGAAACAAGGAACATAATCCAGGGTCACTTCACTGCTGCAGTTCCAAAGTTATTGGCTAAAGAATATGCAAATTATTACATGCAATTCTTGCAAGTACGGTATCGTGGCAGATCTTATAGCTGTCATCTCTTAAAGTATCTACTCTAGTGAGTAGCAGTAAAGGATTAAAGGATTAGGGCACAAACCTTGAGGTGGCTCCAGGTGAGATTCGTATTATGTAAGTAAATTATTTACGGAAGCATTCCCATGTCCTATGGAGTCGGTATCTTCATATGGTGACGCTCTACATGGGGGGGCAGAAAGGAGGTGTCCTGTCAATTGCATCCTTATGGTTTAACGCAGTTTTGTAAGATACGTTTATGGTATCTCAAAGGCTCATAATCATGTCCGTTTTGTTATGCGGAACAAGCATATATATCCATGTTGTATCAGAACCGTTGTTCATCTATAATACGGATATCTACCTTCTGTTGAACATTGACATCATGTCATAGGTAGATTAGTGTAAGGTGTCCTGTTTTTTGAGCATACAACGTTCGGACAAAACAAACATACTGAGTGTTGCACAAAGTGAATCCGATGCCCGTGGCCCTGTTGTTCAGGCCAGCTTTTTTACTGCGGCATAGAGACGGATTGTCAAGGACATCAAAAAGTACTTGTTGAATCAGGTGCCCATCATACAGAACGCTGGTCCGAGTAGTTGCACGGTTTCGTGATCGTCGCTGGCAGTGTCTGATTTGATTACTTGGTTGTCATAGTGATTAGAACACGTGACTGTGTCACGTGTGGCCAGAAAATGCTGGTTCTCAATGGAGATTGTCGTACTTGAAAGAAACAATTCAATCACATGTGAAGGGAATCACCTGCAGATGCAGTTTAGCGCACTGTGACTCTTTGTCATACCCGGAAGTCAGGCAGATCTTGGTGCCAGACACTTTTAATATCAGCTAATGGACGCATCTCATATATTCGGTATTGATTAGGGACAAGGTGCTAGGGAGAGCTATTAAACCACAGGGATGTAGCTCTCTTTTTATTTCTTTGTATCTTTTTGTTAAACACCCAGTTGGGTTGGGCTAATGCTCTAGGCATGATTATTGAAAAGTCTGAATGGGTAAATAGGTGATTAGATGTTAAAACCCAGGGTGGACAGTATAGATATTATAAATATGCCCTTCCCAAAGGTTTCATTACATACTAGGTCATTATGCGGGTGTTACTGTTGTAGGCATTGATCTGTCTGTTTTGTCTAATTTAACACTGATAAGGACTGCCAGGGTATAGTATCATTAAGTCCGTTCTGGTTTGTTCTTAAACGGAATATCCAGTTTTGCTCACGTTTGAGGAGCATGTTGACAATATTTCCCCCTTCGTCTAAGGCACTTGACCCTTTCAATGATGTTCCATTCTATGTCTTGAGCCTAATGTCTCATCTGTTGAAAATGTCCAACCGGGGGGGCATTTTCCCGGTTAGTCCTGATACAAGACATATGTTCCTGTATTCTTTTTTTGACAGGTCTACTTGTCATACCAATATACAGGAGTTGGCAAGGACATTTAATCATATAAATGACATTGGAGGTGTTGCAATTAGTTAATGAGTTTTGTCTCCACAGGATTTTTTGGCCCAGTTGTAATGTTTTGGTACATTTTGTAAAGGTGCAAACATTGCACTGATTGCACAGGGAGTGTCCCAATGGTGCTGCGGTATCCCAGAGAGTGGGTTGCTGTGTATTGCTCTCAGGTGGTTGGTAAGAATGTATCAATGCATCTCAAAGATTATTTCTCTTTTTTATGTCGAATCTCGGTGCGGGCAGATTTACTGAGCCCACATTTAGTATTGGCCAAAGTTTGATGACTTCTTTTTTGATACAATTGATTTTGTTTGCATAACTGAATACTGCTTTGATTGTTTGTGGGACCTCCGGGCGGGTCCGCTGTTGCAGGGTTATGTCGCGTGGGATGTTCCTGGCCCGTTTTCTCGCTTGGTTAATTGTCTTTTTTGGGTAACCTCTTTCCAGGAGCCAGTTCGTCAGGACATGAGATTGAGTATCATACTCTTGAAGGCTAGAACAGTTCCTTCTATACCGCAAAAACTGGCAAAAACAGCAGATTATCAGGCAGGCCTTTGGGATGAAACTAGAGTATTCCAAAAGCGAGTTGCAGTCTGTAGGTTTTCTAAAGACCGAAGTACTCAATCTGCCATGTTCTGCTCATATCTTGACATCAAGGAACTGTATCACATCTTTTGTGATCCTGTGTGTACATTTCAAGTATCTGTTCCTAGAGTTGAGCCAGATCACGTATTCACCAAAGGAAGTTTCATCACTGGTGAAAATGGCTAGAACGTCATCTATATACCGGGTCCACAAAGTGACCTGGGATCAAAAAGGATTAGTATCTAGATAGATGTGTTTTTCCTCAAAGTGTGCAAAAAAGAGATTAGCCAATGAGGGGCAAAGGTGGCTCCCATTGTGGTGCCTGAGCATTGCTGGAAAAAACGGTCCTTATACAGAAAGACATTTTTTGTAAGGGCTATTTCTGCTAGTTGTAGAATAAACTATATTGGCATCTCAATGGGAGGATTTATCTCCTGAAGGACTTTTTCTACAATGTGTAATGTCTCTGTCTGGTGTATATTGGTATACAGAGCTTCTATATCTAAAGTGACAAGAAACTGGGTATCTGGGTTAAATGATAAATCATTTAGCATATTCAAGATGTTGGGGTGTCTTTTAAGTAATACTGCATTTTGTGAATTTCTGTTCTCAAAATAAAATCTACAAATTCTGAAAGGGGCTCTAAGATGGATTGGATTCCGGCCACTATAGGTCGTCCCAGAAGAGGAAGAATCCCCTTATGTACTTTGGGCAAGGCGTAAAACGCTGGTATTTGGGGAAATTTGGGGCATAGAAAAGTGGCTTCTTTTCCACTGATATGGCCTTCACATGCAACTTCTTCAACTAGGCCTGTAATGAGAGTGTGGAGGGTTTCCGTCGGGTCATGGGGGAGAATTTGATAGTGTTCTCTGCTGTTAAGTATGGATGCCACCATTAGGTCATAATCCCTGATTTTCATTACAACGATCGCTCCTCCTTTGTCTGCTTGTTTGATTATCACTTTGCTGTTGTTACTTAGATTCCGTAAGGCGGTGCGCTCTTCTTTAGAGATGTTCTGAAAGCCAAATTTGTCTTCTTTTTCAACTTGTTCCAATTTCTCGAGGATGGCCTTTTCAAAGGTGATGGATTCTGCTGAAATGGTTTGGGGATAGAATGTGGATTTGGGAGAAGACCAGTGGTGCCTTTTTCCTTGTCTCTATCCAGATTGGTGTCTTGTTCGCAAAAGAATTGGCTGAGTCAGATTTTCCTCATAAGTTTTGAAAAGTCAATCCTTGTCTGGAAGGCATCATAGTGCGTTGTAGGCACAAAGCTAAGTCCTTTTTTGAGGACTTTCACCTCAGAGTTTGACGGAGGGTGTCTAGATAAATTCATTACTAATAATTATGTTGTTGCAGTAACCCTTTCCCCCTGCTTCTCGTGATCCTGGGGTAGCCTTGATCGTGTCCTCTCCCGCAACTTCCTCCTCTTTGCCTTGATATAAAAAAGGGCTCCTTGGGGCATTATGTCCTCTCTGATTGGAATTGTCTTGAAATTGGACCCTCCTCTCTCCTGATTGGTCTTGATTACGAGAACTATTCCTCTCAATACCCCTTGTGGTACCCAGTCTACTGTCATCGTCAGAGCTCCCACTGGAGAAACACCTCGCTGCTGGGGTATATTGTCTTTGGTTTTGCCTCAGTTGTCTCCATCTGCTATTTTGATTGAATGTTTGCTGTGGCTACTTCAAAATGAACAGGGAAGACAAGGTTTGGCGACAGACCTGTATGAATGAATGAATTCATGAATTAATTAGTTCAGTCAAATAAACATACATTTTCAGAGGGTAATGAGTAGAGAAAGTTATTGCAAAACTTGACCTGGAGGAAGATTAGCTTTTAGGTCACTATGGAGGAAAGATAAGGCAGTGCTTGGTGGCAAATATACTATTCTAATAATCTGAGGGATCTGTAAGCTTGGAAAATGGATCTGTTTGGAAGAGAGTGGATTTCATTTTTTAGTTAGCTGAGGGCGGACCTATGGCATCTCGATGAATTTCAGTTTAGCACAGGCCTCCACTGGAAACCAGTGCAATGCCCTTCTGGCAGTGGTGATTGGTATGGCAGCAAGTTGTGCCATTCAAAGTTAAGCCAGCTCTTTATTTCCTATTTACAAGTATTATCTATTGATGTAGTAAAGTCTCAGATTGATTGTGAACCATATAAGAATGACCCCCAAACTCTGCAGATATCCAGTCAGACTCATGTCTCAGCCGAGAAAGCAGACAAATGTGATTGTCCTGAGTGGATCAGCTGATAATGCTTGCTCAAATAATAGCCCTAAGGCATTTGACCTTAGTCTGATCATTAGAAAAGTGTAAGGGTCCATTTCAGAGGCCATGTACAATTAGACAAGTTTTGTTTGATGTAGGAACAACAGATTTCCTAAAAGCACCATATACTGTGATAGAAAGAATGTGCTGCACTGGCATCAAAGCCTCAGCTTTTGCAGTGCCCGGCAAATGCAGAATACTTTTACACAAGCAACATCTTTTGGCTCTGGCAACGCTTGTTTTTAACAGGATTTCAGTGAAGGACCAACATAGTGCTTCTATTCTGTTCTATTCTATTCTAAAGTATTTTTGTATAGAAACCACATGCCTGCAGGCCTCAGGGCGCTCACTTGACCAAAACAACAGAAAACAAAAAGCAGTGTGAGGGAATGTAGACGTATGAGAAAGAGGAATGAGAAAGAGGGACATTGAGGGAAATGCTTATAAATGGAGTGGCTGAAGGCAGACCTGGTTAAGACATTTTTATTACACCAGTAGTGGGTTTACAGATTATGCCATTAACTCTCAAAAGACTGCTTTGCTTTGAAAAAACACTGGCAGAAACTTTGAGTGCAAAGTTTGATGGTAACATTTGATTTAGGCAAGCTCAATGAGTTCTCATGAGTATGTGTTTTGTGTGGGCAGGGAAGGAACTGGGTGGGAATGGTTATAGGGATCGGCGTGGCCATGGGCAGTCAATGGGTGGGAGAATAACCCAACTACACCTACAAGCTGTGGGTCCCTCCTCATATGCCATTTCTCCCTATTAGTACTTTAATGCAATAGTTTCAGCAAAGAGGTGGCGGTAAGTGCTACCCAAACTAAATCGTTGATAGAATATGCCGACACCTTTTACGGAGCCATTAACCCCTTACTGCCTGGGTCATAATGAGGCCATATCTCCATCAGGAGGTCCAGTGTCCCTGATCTTGATCTGCGAACCGTCAGTTTACGGTTGTTACCATGACTCCCTTCCTTCTACTGATGTCAATCTTGAATAGCCATTGTGAGAGGGATAAAACCAGCCAAGTCATGTCGCTGGACACATCACGCCAGATACGATATGCAACATATCAGTTTGTCAGTAGTACTAGAAACAACGTAGATGTCCAAATATGTTTAATCCAAATATTTGTGCTTTAATAACGACTTATCCATCCAATGAAGCATTCCTTTGGGGAAGGGCGACGTGACTATAATTTGGTGAAAATCGAATTTGAAGGATTTTGGTTTAAAAATTCTTTATTAGCGAATTCAAAACACCTCTTTTTACCTTAAAAGTTCACACTGGGGAAAAGGCTAAAATAAATTGATTCACTACAAAAACAAAACAAATTATCAAGGAAGATAATCAATTTCACAGTTGAAAACATATTTCCTTTAAAACAAATTGATGCTTAATTTACTAAACTTAATCCATTGCAAAGTTCTATGGCATTCTCTGTGTGTTCCCTCAGATTTTTCTATGAACATGATTCGGAGGGAGAGATAAGCAACAACAAAACACAAATCATTTTCGCAACCCTAACTACCTCAAACTACAGGCAAAAATCTAGACACCTTTTTTCTTGGTATTGATATTTATAAATTTGACCAATAATAGTTTTTTTTTTTTTTTTTCTTGAAAGTAAGAGCATGATATTACCCAACCAACTTGCCATTTATGTGAAAAGTGTGTCTTATGTCAGGCTGGTGAATCCCCTACAGCACAATAGCGCGTGACGAAGCGCCAATAGAGCTGGCAGGCCAGAATTGTGCCCCAGCTTCTGTGAAAGATTCATTATTTAGGAATTCTTTCAGCGGGCCAATCAAAACAGCTGAGCTTCAGCGTGCCAGTGAGACCCTTGTCTTCCTGTCCTGATGAAAGGTCAAGCTCACTTCCCGAGGCTCTGTGGGTTGTGCTTGGCTGTTATAGGGAGAAACAAGTCTGGCCTACTTGAGCTGTGACTAGGAGAGTGTGTGCTGTAACCACTGACAGCATTTCCTATAGGTCTATTGACATTTTGTTGCGTTTTTGTGTGATTTTTTGTGTATTGTACTTCTTTTGTTAGGTTTTTAAAATTTGACTCCCTTTGGGAACAATTTCCCTTTGCCCCTTGCAGATCACATACAAAAATCTCTCTCACTTACCGTCCCTCTACCTCCCCCATAAAAACGAAAAAAAGAATAGAAAAAATCCCTTTGTGAATACACATTGTACATCCCTTTGTGCCTGTTAGTATTTTAAAGCTTTTTTCTTACAACAGCCAAAATGAAGAAAAATAGAAACTCACTGTGCAACCCATGGCGGATATTCACTTCCTCACTGCCTGCTCAAAACCCAGAATCTAACGTCAAACATAATCAGGAGCTCGAACCCACTGAGGACTACGCATAACATGGTGTATGATGAGCAGACTGGAAGGAACGCATCACAGAAAATAAGTAATCATCTCATGCACCATCTGTACTCTAAGAGTACCAGTCTGAGGAAGGAGTTAAATAATCTCACAGCAACACCATGAGAACAAATAAATGGCCTGGCACCTCAACTTGACTATGTACTCAAAAAGAACTATACAAAAAAAAAAAAACATTCTTTCTTCGTTCAGAATAAGAGGAAACTCCATGACTTACAAGAAATGACGCATGATACTTTCGCTCATGGTACTTTCCGGGGACAGGAAATGGTCACGGCATGCCTTCAAACAGTGACCCAAAAACCGAAAAGAATCAAAACTGAGAATCAAATGGCGTATATCACTACCAGGCAATATCCGTAATTAATCTTTTAGAGTATGGACTTACTTATGCTAAACAATCTGTACTCTCCAATATACTAAAGCAAAACAAAAAGTGGATGGCTAAAAGATTGTGAATTCATCTTAACCTCTGGCATTGCTCTGGGTAACCCTCCAGACCATTGTTCTTCACCTGCCAAGCCAACACAAAAGGGGAATAACCGTATACAAATCAGGCTTAGTCCCACCACAAAAGCGGCAGTCCAGCCTGAACTGCTAGGTCATATCCATTCTGCACGAGACCCCAAGCATCCCCAGACATGTTTCAGCCTCACTGAACATCATCAGTGAGGAGAAGCTTGGGTCTCTAGGCCCAGTATGCACAGAACTCACGTCTGGGCATACCCGTCCCACTCAGGGTCACTAAAACATAACAACAGAGGTGATGGCTGGAAGGGTTTGAATAAATCTTAACCTCTGTGATTGCTCTGGGCAACCCTCCAGACCATCAAGCATTGCCTGCCAAACCATTACAAAAGGAGAAAGACCATATGCAAATCAGGTTTGGTCCCACTCCAAAAGGGGCAGTCCAGGCCAAACTGCTTGGTCACATAGCTTCTGCATGAGACCACACACATCCCCTGACATGTTTTGGACTCATTTGCATATGGCCTTTTCCTTTTGTCCCATGTCAGTTATTGAAGGCCCATTAATACCATCAATCATGTTCTTGACATTCCCTGTGTAGTTAGCAACATTTGAGCCTATTGATGTTCCTCCTGATGCCTGCATTATTTCTTGAATTAAAAGCTCAAGTGACGCAGCAAAGTATCCTTGCACATTTATCTTTGTGTTGTTTGCTATGATTCATCCTCCACTCTTGTTCCTAAAAAGGTGAACTTTTACCTTGAAATATGAGTCCATAAAGGAATTAAGCCAGTAATCAATGTTCATTGTAAATCCAACCACCCATGTATCACCATGTCATGATATGAACAGATCCCTTACCAGCTTTGTCAAATCCACATCACCCGCCCAGGCACAAGCCCTACCATGTTGAACATACTCAGATCAAGCAGGTACACCCGAGGGAGAATCTCACTGAGCGACACAATGTGGTTGCTAACTTGCTTTTTGGCCTTTTTGAGAGGTCATAGTGCAGAGCAGACAGACAGCAGCTGCCACTAACACAGTCTCAAAAATGTCTAGGGCTCTGTTTTCAGTGTTGCACTAATCTGTGAGGACAATGCACTAATTACATAGACAGTGCACTGATCACATAGACTGTCCAACAAGTGCAAAGCAGATTTCCAACAGGTGGCCGCAGAGGCCTTCAGATTGTTGACAGCAATTTTGTGTTAGCTGGTCGAGGAATGGAAGGCCTAAAGTTTGATGATGCCTATGGAGTGAAAGATGTGGCCACAGTTCACATGTCCTTGGTGAAGTGGAATTGTGGCTCACAATCTGCTAAATTACCCACTCCAATGTAGCCATAATCTCATTGTACTTCTCAAGGGTAAACAGATTTCCCATGCAGACCCAGAATCTAGGGTTTTCTTCAAAGTGTATGGCACACAGTATATTGCCAACATTGTAGCCACGTTAGCATTGACTGGGTGGTGTTTGTAATGCGACTTGTGATATTTGTTTTCGTGCTCAAATTCTCACACACTACCCTGACACAATAGGGGATCAGTGCTATGCATTATTCAGGTATTGTGGTCACTGTATGGTGACTCAAACCATGATCTAGTTGTAGTGTTTTCAGGGGCAATTGTGCAAACTGTTGGTGGTATGTTACTTGTCTGATGGAATGAGGGGGGTTCCCGTCAGTAATTGTGCTTGTTTCAATGCCTGTGTATGATGCCACCGTATATGGGACATCATATATGTGGTTACTAAGTTGATTCATGCCTGCTCTTGACATGGTTTTTTCTAGAAAAGTATAAAAGTGGCCAGATTTGGTTGCTGTTGTTCTATGTCAAGAGCTGCTATACTTTTGGCTTTTGTTGTGGATTAGCAAAAAACAGGCAGTGCTCATCTGTGTACCCAGATACTAGTAGTGTTCCGGGTGCCATTTAATGATGTGATGTACTTTTTGCACATTCCTGGCCAAACACTGAGGGATTGTTTTCTTTGCCTTGATCATCGTCCATGCCTTTGTTATCAACAATTTGTGTGAATTGTCAGTGAAATGGGCAGTTGAGATAGAGGCCTGGCATGTTCAATATTCTCTCACTGTTAAACTAAACCAGGAGTTGTTCTTCCCTGATCCTCAGGCTTTGTGGATGTTCATTGCAATGATGCAGTACCCATGCATTTTCTTGTCATGGTGCATATTTCCCAGAGCGAATTGTGAAAGGCATTTGGAATGTGGGTTGGCAGATACATTGAATTGGCCAAATGCAATTCTGGCTTGTCCAGTGCACATCGCAAGTGTTTTTGCAGGAGAGAAAGAACATGAACACCATGACTTCCTCTTTTTCTGGGTCATTTGGGTGCAGACATATTGTCCCAAAGTCCCAAATATGTTGTTCGCACACTGACTAGTGTATCCTCCACCTTCCCGGATCTCTGAGGCATCCTAACATAAATTTCTTTTGAGCATGACTCTCTCACAAGCCATGCTCAGGGATTTTCTGCTCCTCCTGCTATTCCTACCAGGCATCAAGCAATGATGGCAAGTGAAAGACAGACAATAAATGGTAGATCATCCGCCTCTCCAAATCTCTGCCTCTTCCACCCCAAAAATCACACATGAATGAGTCTTGCAAAGGTTTCCCTCATGGATTCATTGCCTCTACTGGGAAGAAAAAAGCTGGAGACTGTTTTCTTTTTTTATGGCACCTGTGCAACTTACGATTTTGTACACAATGGATGTCTGGTTTACCATTATGCCACCAACATTTACTGCTACTTTCTTCAGATTCCTAGAGGTGTCACACAATATCAAGAGTCACTGCTGTGCATCGTACTGTTAACCATTTCAAATAACTGATTGAGTCAAACAGCACCATGTAAGCAACACCTACCCTACACTTAACTCTCTGAGTCTCCAGTGACTCACTAAATCTCTCTACCCTGCTCCCGACTTGACTTCTCAATCTCCACTTCAGCTTATTTCACCCTTCCCTAAACGTCCTAAGCCTGCCATCAGAAATTACTTCCTTCCTCTCCGAAAATTGCCTAAATCTGAAAATGAGCTCCAACCACATGTCTCCCCTCTTAAAAATGTTGAACAAAGTTCAACCTGGTTGAATCACATGGAATTGAGTATATTCAAGGTTCTATCTGTATAGTTTGCACAGACCTAAAGGCCAACTCAAACTGTTTTGTTTCCTTACATACTATCTTGTCTGATTTTAATTGTCTTGTTTTTCATCATTCAGATTGCATTATTAAGTCCGATTTTAATTGTGGAATATATCATTACGTTTGTTTATTACTGTATATATTTTATTGTGTTTCGACACATCTTTCTCAAGGCTGATATCACTACACAATAACAATGGTACCAATTCATGTTTGCAATGTCAAAATTGGAAAATAAAGTGTACATACCATGATCATGGTTATGGGCAGGAAACCAATACAATGAGGTAATAAAACAAACACAATAGGAAAGTAGTAATCAATAGCATTGTCAATCAATCACCCGAAACCAAATATTTAGCATGTCAGGTATCCATCTTTCTTAGTAGCCTCTTGATTTGATACTGCAATTACCAAGTGACACAAAATTACATGTAATTTGTAGTTTATGTAAGGACATGTATGGGATTATTGCCAGCTTATAATATACAGCATTTTGTTGCCAGCATATAATATATAGCATTTTTGCCAGCATACAATATACAGCATTTTTGCCACCATACAATATACAGTAGAGAAACACAGCCAGGCCCAGTTTAAAACTGCAGGCATTCAGAAAAAGAAAAAAAATACAGTGTACTGCCAGTTAAAATAAAGAGATGCGCAATTCATCTTGGATGTTTCATGTATGGAAACTGCATTAGAATACATAACTGATTAACTGTGCACTAACATTACTAAAGTACACATTTTCAACTTCTCTAACATTATAATGCAGTCTTCTGTGCACAATGAAATACAATCCATGTTTTGGGTGCACTGTTTGAAATTAATCTTTCCATGAGGAAGTGCACACTAGCGTTTTCTTCAGAGAACAGAAATATGTAAAATATGTAAAATGCAGGAAGGAAAATGAAACAGTTGCTCTGGAAATGAAGTCTTCATTGTATTGAAAAACGAAAGCTGGCACAGGGCACATCCTTTTTACTCTGATTGGTAGAAATTGTAGGTGGATAAGCCACGTCAACAGAGGGCTGAATAAGAGTTTTCCTAAGAAATAAAGTGAGGGGAGTTGGTAGTTCATGCTGGGACCAAGAGATGGACGATGCCTTATATGCCAAACTCCATGTGGGCTGAGCACTGGCTATGAGATAGAGAGCTGGCAGCCCCCCATATACGAGGGAGTTTGGCACTAAATCAGGGTCTGCGAAGACAGCGTGGTCGTGCGGGAACTTCAGATTTCATTGGCCTTGGTAAAATAAGTGCGAAGTAAGGAAAGGATAGCATGCCATATGTGTGTTGCTAGGATTTATTGCAGTGCAGGGAGGTTAGGAAAAAATGGTATGTTTTTTTCTTTCTCTATGTTCAAAGTGCGGGAACATAAATTTGTGTTTGCAAAATACATGCTTGTTTCTGTTGTTCTTTATATCTTGCAGGTGATGCTGTAAATATCATGTGGTAAGATTTTGCGGCTTGTAAATGCCATGTAATTTATTTATTTATTTATTTATTTATTTATTCGCATTTGTTTATTTGTTTAGCGCACAGGCAGCCCAATGGGCATCGTGGCGCCTGTTACAGAAATGAAAATGACTTGTTTCACATACATTGAAGTCATTACTTAGTTGCAAGAGAAGAAAACAGAAGATATGAAGATGACTTGTTGTACATACATTGAAATAATTTCTTAGTTGCAAGAGAAGAGAAGTAGCTACAGGAGAGGAAGAGGAGAGAGGAGGAGGAGAGAGCAAACAACATGAGGGGAGGGAATTAGTTAAACAAGGTGGTTTTCAGCTTTTTTCGGAAGGCAGAGAGAGAGGTTTCTGCTCCAAGTGTGCTAGGTAGTGCGTTCCATAGCTTAGGGGCAATGTAGAGGAAACTTATTCCACCTGCTCTAGCTCGATTGATGCGTGGGACCTTAAGTTGGTTGGAGTGGCATTGCCTAGTTGGTCTGGTGGAGAGAGACTTGGTTAGCGTATCAGACAGGTATGATGGTGCGGACAGGTTGATACATTTGTGTGCGGTGGTAAGTGTTTTGAATGTAATGCGCTCTTTGACAGGAAGCCAGTGTGCTGCCTTTCTGGCTTGCGTGATGTGGTCCCTTTTAGGTATATTGAGGGCAGCTCTTAGAGCATTATTCTGTGTGGTTTGGAGTTTATTGAGATTGGAGTTGGAGGTGCCAGCCAGTAGCGCATTACAATAATCTAGCTTGGCTCCAATGGTGGCTCTGGCAATAGAAAGGCAATTATCTTTAGTTAGGAAAGGTTTGATGGCATTAATGAGCTTAGTGCTCAAGGCGGAGGCTGAAACAATGGAGTTGACTTGTTTGTCCATAGAAAGAGAGGCGTCGATGTGGACTCCTAGTGTTTTTACAGAAGGTAGAACTGGGATGACACAATTGTCTATGCAGAAATTGGTGTAAAGTGGGTCGAGGTTAGTGAGAGTGGATTTTTGCCCCAGGATGAAAATTTCAGTCTTGTCTCCGTTGAGACATAGGCCGTTAGTGGCCATCCATGCTTGGATCATGGCGTATATGTTCTGGAGGGTGGCTGCATCCTGATGGTATAGTCCTGTGAGTGGGAGGAGTACTTGGGTATCGTCCGCGTAGTTGGTGTATGCGATCCCAAGAGCATCCAGTTTGTCAAAGAGTGGCTTGGTAAACAGATTATAAAGGGTAGGAGCCGTACATGAGCCCTGAGGGACTCCATACCTGATGGTGGTAGGCTCTGCATTAGCTATATTAGAGAACACTTTCATTAGTCTTCTTTCGAGGAAGGAGGTGCTCCAGTTTGTGGCTTGTTTGGAGAAATGTGCGGCCTGAGTAGGATGGTTCATAAGGATGGCATGATCGACTAAATCAAATGCCGCCGAGAGGTCTAGGAGGAGCAGAAGGGCCGGCTTGCCTTTGTCTAGAATTAGGGTAATTTGGTTCTTCAGATCTAGTAGAGCGGTTTCAGTGCCATGACCTTTGCGGAATCCAGACTGCCTTTTACCTAGGATAGTGGTGTTTTCCAGGTAGGACTGTATCTGCATGTGTGCTGCTTTATCTAGGATTTTCAAAAGAAATGGGACCGTGGTAATGGGCCGGTAGTTGTTAGGTTGGGTAGGATCCATGGTTGGTTTCTTTAAGAGCGGACGCACCCATGCCTCTTTAAGGCTGTCAGGGACTAAGCCTGTCTTGAATGAGGTGTTAATGAAAGCTGTGATGATCGCTGTGAGGGGTGCCGCACACTCTTTAATGATGTTGGGGGGCATATATCGCCTTTGCATTGAGATGGTTTGAGCTGTTTGAGGATGTGGAGAGCATCTGCTTCGGTGATTGGAGAAAAATTGAATTGGGGGGTGTTCTTGCCTTTAGCGGTATTGGCGGACTGGGTCTGTTGGGGGTGAAGAGCCTTAAAGTGTTCTGCTATTTTGTTTTGAAGAAGGTCTATTTTATTTAACATCGCTGTTTGGATGCTATTACACCAGGCTTCGTCCTTAACAATCTCATCTGTACAGATTGGGGGGACGGTGAGCTCTTTAAAGATGGTTAAAAGCTCTTTTGAGCGGGAGATAGCTTCCAGGATACGTTTATTGTAGGTTTCTGACTTGGCCTTAAATATGGCACCTTTGTATTTTTTAGAAATGCAAAGAAAGTCTACTTTGGTGGCCTCACAGGGATTGGCCTGCCAAGTTTTGAGGGCTTGGCGCTTACATTGGCGTAGCTTTAATAGGTCCTCCATGAACCATGAGTTGGAGTGAAACGATTTTTTTTCTTTTTTGTTTTCAAGAGGAGCTGCGGAGTTGATGGCATGGGTGAGAGTGTCTTTAAAGATATCTGCTAGAATGTTGGGGTCAGAGGAGAAAGGAGGTGCTAGGCATGGGTTGTTGAGAAGGGGACGTATATTGTCTGCTGTAAGTTTTTTGGCACTTCTGGCTAACTTGGCCGGTGCGGATATAAGTGGTTTGGAGTATACGGATATGGGGATGCAGAATTGAAGGCAGTGTGATCAGACCATGGGAGGGATGTGTTGGAGTTGAGGGTGGAGCCACAGTTGTGATCTGCCACCCAATCTAAGATACGGCCTTTATTATGGGTAGGGGCAGTAACTATCTGTGTGAATCCTAGATCTGTGAGGTTTCTGGCGAGAGTGGTAGCTGCTTTGTCAAGTTTATCATTGTATCCAAGGTTTAGGTCTCCTAGAAGCAGAGTTCTGGAAGTTTGTTTGATGTTTTTACCAAGGAGATGGTTGACTATGCCTGTGAAGTTATTGACAGGGCCTGGGGGTCTATATATGACATGAATGTTAACTGTATCTTTAGGGGAGAGGGTGAGTTTGGCTGAGAGGATGTCAGTAGTGTCTTCCCCGGTAGTGGGAGTCTGTCTTAGTGCTAGGGAGTCTTTGAAAATGAGTGCGACCCCACCTCCCGTTTTAGCTATTCTGTCCTGTCTTAAGATAGAGTAACCTGGCGGTACAGCTAGGCTGATAGTAGGGCCAGAAGCGGAATGCAACCAAGTTTCTGTTATGGCTAACATATCTAGGTCTTGGCTGGTAATAGTATCATTGACTTCTAGAGCGTGGGCGTTGAGTGAGCGAGCATTTAGTAGCGCACATTTAAGGTGTTGGAACGTTTTAGATTGTAGTGGCTTGAGGTCGGTGGTTGGAGTGAGTTTATTGGTAGTATGAGAAGGCTTGTTGGACATGTGAAGTATGGGAGAAGCGGGCGTCGGAGCCTTGTTGAGGTGCTTGTGGGTGGTGGTATATGGCGGGCGGCGGGATTTTGCCTGCGTGCGTGAACCTAGGCGTGAGTTCCTGAGTGTTACCTGCATGGGTGTGGAGGGGAGTGCTAAAGGTAATACAAATTGTATATAAAAACAACTGAGACTTTAGTCTCATTCATGCATCTGTGAATTATTTATGTAAGTGAAGCATAGAGGGGATGTTTATATCAGTGCAGTAGTGCATTTACCAATTTACCACTGCAGCTGTAATAGCAAACAAGAGAAAGTCAGTATTAAATATCTACAAGGTAGGAAGATGTGTGTGTGTAAAATCTAATGGGGGTCATTACGACCCTGGCGTTAAGGGTTTAACGGCGCCGTAAAAGGTGTCGGCGCTGTTAAAACCTTAACGCCTGATTACGAGGTCCCTTGGCGGGACCTGACCTTAACGGCTGGTTTTACCAGCCGTTAAAGTAGGGTGCCGCAAAGGGACCTCGGTGCTAATTACGGTACCACAATTTGCGGTACCGTACTTAGCGCCTTCCCCAGTCCCATTGAGCCTATGGGGCAAAAATGGGAATGGGGAAGGGCCATGGTGAAATGGGGAAATACCGCCCCGCCAACCTTGGAATGGGGCGGTATTTCCCCATTCCACCATGGTGGACTCGTTACAACACCGGCACCAACCATGGTGCTAATAGCGCCATGGTTTAGCGCCGGTGTTGTAATGAGGGCCAATGAGTGATTCCTTCCTTGCATGTTGAAGGGAAGGGGTGCCTAATCTGGCACTTAGATTACTGGATGTACATAAGACAGTAATACCAGCCGCAAACTATAGGTGGAGTCTTGAATAAACTCATTGGGTTCTCCGAAGTGTTCTAAGTCTGGGGCTCTCTAGAGGCGACTAGAAGACATTCTAATAAAAAGGAAAGGTGTGTTTATGATGGGGTTGTAGTATATTAAAAAAAAACAGGCTCACCACTATACCCTAAAAATGAGGTAATTATGAAAATACCAAAAAATAAGACCCCACTAAAATTACCACCAATATAAGCTAACCATATATAGGGCCTGATCACGACTTTGGCAGTAACCCTTAAATCCGGCGGTAGCGCTATTACTGCCGGATTTAAGGGTCCGCCAAATCAGGCCTTCGGCGGATTTCGCCCCAGCTCTGAGCTGCCGAAAATTCACGCGGGAAATCTGCCAGCGGTAAGAGCACGAATTTTCCCATTGAACCAATCCCGAATGGGCTCAATGGGGAATGGGGAATTACATTACCGCCAAACTCGTGGTCCGGCGCTATTAGCGCCGTGGAGTTCGGCGGTAGGGCTAATACCGCCAGCGATAATACCACAGGCGTTACTGCCAAAGTCATGATCAGGCCCATATTCACCAAAATAGAGTAATACCAAACCCACTCTAAGTGTAAGGCCAATTTACTGCCAATTTACCACCAAGATTTTACGGTAAGGAAAAGGCCACCAAATCCCAAATTTACCCCAATAAGACAAAATCTCTTTCAGTCTCTATTATGGATAAAGGAAGCACCCAAGATCTCAAACTGACTCTCCGACGTATAGAATCCAAATGTATCTGTAATTTACAAAGTACAACGGAGGGACCAATGATAATCCATATAGAATGCAATGTGTTCATTTTAACAGCCCTTTTTCAAAATTGTATCATTCTCTGCATATATTGCACTGTGTAATGATCGACTTCATGCATTAAGTTAACAGTATATCACAGGAGCTGATACAGGCAAGCAATGTTATTTTTACACATTTCTCATGTATATTCTTAATAACCAATTAGTAAATGCATACTGATGATTTTTTCTGTTGGAATGATCAACTATCTATTCAAGTTATTAGAATAGAAGTTTATGTGTATACTTCTTTGTCTGCCCAGAATATATTCCAGTGTTTTTTGAATGTTTTAAAGGACTTTAATAGGAGCATGTATTAATAAACTGAACAAGGTCCTGTTTGTTATCATTACTTCTGTTTGATGTTTTTTGGTTTTAGTATATCCTTTCTCTTCATTTTCATGACTTACTTCAGATTGCAAATCATGTCTTTTTTGCATCTCCTTGCTGTAAATCTTTGGATAACTCTTTATGCTTCTATCTGAAGCTTAATGAGATTGATGTGATTCCTTCTTGCCCCGATTAATTCTCCTTTTGTAATATTCATGATGGCACTTTGTCTGTGACAAATAGATGCAAGTGCCCGGGAGTTGATTTCTAATTTTTTGGGGGAATGTTTTAATCACAATCCTTTTGTCTAAAATCTACAATCATGATTGATAGATCTAAAATGAGTATTGATGTGTTGCTTGACATAATTTCAGCTGATATTCGTTTACTATCCACTTCATCAAGCTATTGTCAATATAATGCTTCCATAGACGGACGTATCTCTCCAACCCAGTAGGCGGACATAGGGTGTGATATATTTCATACTGGCCCATGAGTAGGTCCCCATATTTTTGATTCTCCTATTCCTGTAGTTCCCATGCTCTTGGTTTAACAAATTGTTCTCTTTTTTTATTCGCCTCTTTCCTTCTATCTGCTCTTCTGCACTCTTTCCTTTCTGTGCTTGATCTCTGTGTGCATGATACATCCTATGTGTCTTTCTTTTATCTATTACTTGCATCCTACTCTTGCTGATTTATTTTCATCCTGATTCTTGTTCTTCCATTGTTTCATCTGTCATTTCTTCCATGCTGATATCATATGAAATGTCATTTATAATGTGCCTGTACACAAGTGTTTCTAGGCGTGACACGACCAGCGAGGGAAGACAGAGTGATGACAAGACAAATGACTCATTCAGAGCGTGCAAGTGCGACAACGCAAAGTGCATGGAGAAGGTAGGAGGGGGAAGTGCGAGGAAGAGGGAAGGAGGGAAGTGCAATCATGGCAGCATTGCTCTTAGTAAGTGCAGCCACGGCAGCGAGGTTCCTGGTACATGCAAGGAGGCAGGGTATTTTGGGTAACAGTACAGCCCCTAATTGTTCAGTAGGCCCGTAGGTAGTGTGGGGGAGACTAATCATGGAGGAACCTGGCACCCAGTAGACTCTGAGGTTAGCCAAGCAACCAGTCGGTGTAGAAGACAGCTAAGTCAGCAGAGGGGAGAGAGAGAGAGAAAGCAGATGAGAAAAGGATGGTCTTGTGCTTCTTCTGGGAACTTCAGGTGGTCCGGCTCAAGTTTGCAAGGGGAAGAGAGGCCATTCCAGAGGGAAGCACCTGCAGGCAAGAGAGATCTACGCCCCACGCTCTGCCTCAAGTAGCATCTGACCCTTTGAGAGTTTGAGGCAGCTGAACGAAGGGATCGAGAAGGAAGGTATTTTGGAAGAGAAAGTTGGATGCAGTGCATGCCCTGCCCATAGGAAGCCTTGTGGATGAAGCAGAGGGCCTTGACGTGATCCTTGTAGCCAACAGGATCCAGTGGAGAGATTTTAGGGCTGGAGAGATATGGTCCCTGAGCTTGAGGCCAAGGATACGTCTTGCAGTCCTGTTCTGTATTAGTTGCAGAGGGCAGAGAGTAGTGGAAGGCAGACTGAAAAAGAGAAAGAGCGAGAGAAAGAGAAAGAGGATGTTGCAGTAGTCAAGCCTAGAGAGAACCAGGTCTCTGGAGACAGTGAGCTTCTGGGGGAAAGTGAGAAAAGAAAGAATGCCTCTGAGGAGGTGCAGTTGGTAGTGGGCCTTCTCTGCTGCACTCTATCTTTTCATCAACTTTCACCTTCTATTAGACCTCTGCAATCATGGCTTTCCTCTTCATTGCCAACTAATAGGAAGCATTTACGTAAACCTCAACTCACCACATTGTGTATTGCTGCTTCTTAATACTCCCTTGTCCCCACATGCACCAGCTTCTTGATTGAATTATTTTCAATCTGCTTTTGAAGGGCTTCTTCTTTTACTTATAAGGTTGACAATTCGTATTCCCCCTTTCCTCTAGCTTTTCCTCCCACACCGCTTATTCCCTTCTGTCTCATCTACATTTCCATCTATTTCTTCCCACGCTGACAACTCAGTACAGGCTAAACCTTCTGCTTGAGAGAGTGAGAACACTCTCTTCACCGCAATCCTTCTAACACTTAGATGTTCTTCTTCGCCCTTTCTCATCATTATTGTTGCACTGCCTTATCTATATTTTTATACTGAACTGCCGTATCTATGGGCCTCATTACACGGAAGGCGGTAAGGGTTAACGGTCACCGGTAATGCTACCGGTTTTACATTTTTTGGCATTCATACCATAGCCAAACACCCTAGAGGTGGAAACAGAGAATTGCCATTGAGGCAATTGGAAACTAAATGCATTTTGGACCTAGAAACTAAAAAACCAAGAGGTCACAATTTGGATGAAGAACTCTATACTTTTTTAGGAACTTAATTATGTTTTCTATAGATGTTCTTCTCCTTATATGATACCATTTTGTTTATGCATTTTCCTTTTGCGACTTTTATAACCATTTGATGAGCAAACTAATTTTCTCGTGTTCCACCTTTATTGATTGATTGACTCTTTGTATTGTGTTCTGTAGGACATTTACTTCTCTATTACTTTGAATGCATAGGTTGACATTTAGCTGTGCACATGAATTCTGGTTGAAGTGTGTGTCCAAGAGGTTCGATAGTCACAATGCTGGGTTATTATTGTAATTTGTACATTTTGTACATTTCGCGCTCTTCTACCTTTCTCTCTTCTTCTTTCTCTTTCTTTGTTTCCTTCAAATTGGGCCATGTGTCTCCTCCCCCTGGGCCGCCAAGGTTTTTTAATACTGGAGTGTTTACAAGTGATCGCACTGTTTATGTAATTGGGCAACCTTTTTGATTTACATCTTAGGTTGGTTTATTGTGATCATTGGTTTATGATATTTTTTGGTAAACCTCTTGCATAACAGAGGAAAATATGAAGCCTAGGTTTTAAAACTAGGGCACACGTTGTTTTGTCCTATTTTAACATTGAATTTATTTTTCTGTTCCTTGGATCAGTGCATATAGGCTCACAACATTTAGGGATATACTGTTTTTTGGTATTGTCTTCTCTCCCTTGTTTTTTAAATATTACTCAATAATCTTCCCTTTTAGATTCCATTACACTTGTAGGTTTTTCCTGTGCACACTTGGGTTTGACTTTGTGGGACCCTGCAGCTTTGTTGCTCATGTTGCCTTATGTCAATATTGCTTTAAGGATAGGAATCCAGGTTGACTAGAAAAACAGGCACCATATACCTGGTTGCTTTTTTGCACAGGTCTATTGTCTGTTGCTGACCATATGTTCACATGCACTAAGCACTCCATAATGTAAATGCACTATGCACTTTATAGGATACAACAAAATTGAGGATCATATCCATAACAATGCTGCTTTGCACATTTGCACAGGGAAGCTGGTAGATACCATCATCCAGCAATGAAGCAGGCACTTTATTTATTGATGCCAGTAATAGAGGTTTTTCCTCCATGGATACCTTCTCGTTCATCATTATTTATTAACGTTGAACGATATCAGAGTTAGCATTTACTTTGGGGCTATTAACGCCTCCAGTGTTTTCATATATTTTTTATATTTCATAAGCTTTTATGTTTTGCTTAACATTACGTGCTGAACGGGTAAAATGCTATTCCATTATATTTTTAAGAGCAACATTTTTGAACAGCAGTTTTCAGAGTTCCACTGCCCGTATATTTTTGGGCATACGATTGAAAAAACATGTTAAAACGATAACACAAGAGGCATGCATAGATCATTAATGCTTGATAAACGGTTTGCAATTATGCATTTTGAGAAATGTTTTGCATTACGCATTTACACCTTCCATGTATGTAATTGTTTGCATTGGCTCGGTTATCAGTCTATGTTAACAGAAACCGTCACGTTATCAAGCAAAGTGCTCAAAATAAGTTTGACATGTTTTTATTATGGGAAATCGGCAGCCTTTTGTCCATGTTAAGATGTCTGCCTTGTTGGAATCGGGATAGCAGTTAACTATTTTGGAGACATTCCTTACTGAGTACTGGGGATAGAGATGTATGAACCTATATATAGTCACCTTGTCTATGTTTGCACTTTCCTACGTGATCAAGCGGTTTGTTTACCGTGAAACGCGTTGTATTCTGTGCTTTTTTCTCATCCATGCTGACTTGAAAAATAAAGGTATGTCAGTCTGGACGAACTTTGGTCTTTCTGCCTCAGTATAGAGAGTCATCTTGGCTTTCTCTATTTGTTTTTGGGAGTGCATTCCGTCAACTTCATCCCGTCTCCATCACGGATCGGGTAATGGGTTCCTTTTAAGTATTTTCACGCCGCTGGAAAAACGGCGTTGGATTTTGCACCCGCCTTGTATTTGAAGCGCGGCACGGTGTACTCCTTTTTTTTTCCATTTGTGTCACCGTGCAGGACGCTCCGGTTTTTCCCAGACCACATGGTGCAGTGAAGCAACGGATTGGTGCAGGGCGTGACACTGCACAGCGCGTGTGTCCATTCTTGGTACCATCGTCTTTTCTATTTTGGAGCTGCACGGCATCGGGGAATTCCGTTTTAGGCATCTGTATGCGCCTCTGAGATTTAAGGGCTGCAGCAGCAAGAACAGAAACTTTTTTCTAGGTGAGGCATATACCACATCCAGACTACCCTGATAAGCAATCAAAAATGATGTCACAGATGGATAAGGAAACTGCCAGAAGGGAACAGGCAGCTTCTCTGTTTTGCGAGAAACAAGTAACCACCAGTGCAGGGAAACCGAAGGGACCGCAGGCGGAGGCACCGCCCAATACAGAGGTGAAACTATTGAGAGAATTGGAGAAATTACAGCGACGGGAAATTTCGAAGTGGTGGGAGGAGTTCTCATTGCAAAATTATGTAGACGTAGGGAGAGTCCCTAGAGGTCTGCGCATCCTCACCACACCTACTTTTGATGAACAAGATCCTGAAATGCTGCAAGAGTGGGGAGAGGCTAGTGGGTTATGCTCCGTTACCTTCCTGAAGATTCTTATCAAATATGCAGGAACGGACAGAAAGAAGATCCTGTCGAGAATACAGGAAGTGGAGGATCAGCTGAAATCTATTGATCCTAGTGCAGAGGGCAAAGCCATAAGAATCAATATGGAAAAGGGTTACAAAACGTTTGAGGATGACATCAAGTTGCGCAAACAACGTAAATTCATACGCGACAAGGATGATTATGAAAAAGGAAGAGTATTTACCTTCGCCAAACGTTTTGATACCCTGAGGCTTAAATTACCCATTGGCCCACAACCAACAGTGACGGAGATCCCGGCCGCTTGCTCATCCTCCGAAGTGGACACTACAGAAAGTGAAAGTGAACAACCTACACGTAAATTGAATTTTTTAGAAGAGATGCAGCTGTTGGGGATGGACGTATGGAACAGCAACAAAAAACCAAGAGGCAGAGGCCGGGGAAAATCAATGGTGCAAAGAGGAGGAAGAAAACGAGGAGGGGCAACAGGCTCGGAAACCGATGACAAGGACCAGTTAGCACGGAAGACCCGCTCTGGAACCAAGAACTTATAAAACCCAATATGGAGCAACAAGACATGTCTATAATAAACCTCTCCTCTCACACACTCTCCACAGACCATCAAAAAGTGTTACGACTTGGCCTCAATTTTTGCCCTACAAGCTATTATAACTATGCCGAGACGCGCATAGATTTTGACAAATACATGCGCAAAGTACGGCTCAAAAAGTTTTTTGCCATGAATCCGCCCAAACCAACGGCTCAAGAAATACCAGGGGGGTACACTCCAGTTACCATTGAGGTTATGCCAACATTCGGCAATCTGATTAGCCTGGGATCAGATTGCATATTATCCGAGGACAATAGTGATATAGACTGGGATTCCATGAATATACACACAGATTGGCCAGGGACCAGTCTATTAAGGTGCAAATCCAGATTTAATCCAATGTTTAATCCAGGAGGACATATTGAGGCATTCCAGGATTTAGTGATAAACGATCTGAAAAGACTCAGGAAGACCAAATGGAACCATAAAGGAAACCTTACTCATCACGAACAAAATGTTCTGAAAGATCTCAGTACTTTATCTGACTGTATTATCAAACCTTCAGATAAGGGCACGAACATTGTTGTGATGAACCGTGTCCATTACATCAAGGAGGCTTCAAGACAATTGAATGACCATTCCTGCTATGCCAAATTGGAAAAAGACCCCACTGCAGGTATGACCACGAAACTTTTTGACTTGCTGAATACATATAGGGAAAAGGGGCTACTAGAGGACGATATGTGTAAATTTTTGCATCCGAGATTCCCTGTCATGCCTACAATCTACTTTTTGCCTAAAACACACAAGAGCATGAGGAAACCCCCAGGACGTCCCATTGTGACACTCTGTGGGGCACTGTACGAGAACACCTCCAAATTTGTAGACGAGACTTTGATGTCTTTTGTGACCACTCTACCATCGTATTTGAGAGACACCAAAGATTTTCTGAACAAAATAGAAGGCATCACTTGGGAATCCACATATCTACTCACTACCTTAGATGTAGTATCCCTGTATACCTCCATCAGACACGCAGATGGTCTACGAGCGTGTGAATATTTCCTTCATACTAGGTCCATGAACTTTTTGTCACACAGTCGTATGATATTAGACATGATCCATCTCTGTCTGACAAATAATTGTTTTTTATTCAACAGAGAATTCTATGTGCAGCTTCAGGGCACAGCCATGGGGACCACATTTGCCCCCTCCTATGCCAACTTGTTTATGGGATGGTGGGAAAAGTTTGTTGTTTGGGGCACAGAGTACAATGTGTATACAGCCAAAATAATACTCTGGTTGCTGTACATAGATGATCTATTCATCATCTGGGATGGCACCAGCTCAGAGTGGTTAGAATTCATCAAGAAGTTGAATATCAATGAATTAAATCTTCAGTTTACGGAAAGCCACAACAAGACTGCTATCGTGTATCTCGATATTCTTGTTAAGGTGGCTCAGGAAGAACTTATTACAGAACTTTACCGTAAACCGACAAGCTCAAATATACCGCTGCATGCGAAAAGTAATCATCCTACTTCTCTGAAATGGTCTATACCATATGGCGAATTTATTCGCATTAGAAGAAATTGTTCCAAACTGGAGACGTTTGATGCAGAATGTGCACACATGGCTCTCAATTTCAAACAACGGGGATATCCTAAACGAATACTTGAAAGAGCTTTTCATAAAGCTAGGGACCAAGACCGTTCCTCACTGTTAACAACTAAAGTGCAGCCACCATCAGATGACCAAACAAGTGAGACTCGACTTATACTCACTTATGGCACTAATTCCCAGCATATACGACGGATTATGCGTAAACATTGGCATATCCTACAACTGGATGAACATCTAGGAACGATCTTGGGAGATAAGATGAACATTACATTTCGACGCTCTGTCTCCCTTAAGGATAATCTTGTCTCTAGCTTTATGAGTCCATCTATTTCTGCCCTATCGTATTTTGACTTCAACCTGACCAGAGTTTCACCTCAGGGTAGTCACAACGTTTGGAAACACTAATTGGAGAGAAAAATGTTAAATGAACGCTCTGGAATGCCTTAGAATTGAGGTCATATTGTGGTCCACCAGGAGATTATCTGTTGCACCAAACTGATCTGTGTTATGGCGAGCTTCAAAGCAGATTATGGGCCTTTAAACCTGTGCATGGCAATCAACCCAACCGGATGTTGGACTCTCTGTACACAGAACAAAGAATTTAAGTCATTTCACTCACATTCATGATTGTATTTTTCATTTTGCTTTAAATAAGTTTAAATGGTAACTTTGATACAAAATGCAAAAGCTAATAATAATTATAACTTTTCAATGGTTAGAAGAAGGAACCAGAAACCAACTGTGTTTTGTAGATTTAAAACATTTTGATCTGACACCAAATCTGACATTTATTTGATGTTTAATAATTGATAGCATTAATATTTAGAAGGATGATGACCGAATATGCTATGTAGTCAAGCCACATCTTCAAACATGTTCCTGTAAATATAGATGCCAATTATGTTGTTTTTATTGAGTTGGTATGTTGCTTTCATGTATCATGAATGAAAACAAAACTGCTGTCAAAAACATCAGGAATGTTTTTCAACACATTTTTATGACAAGTATGACCCAATCAAGAAAAGGGAGGATACATTTGATAGGAGTGTCTGACTGTTTGGCTTAAACCAATCACACAGTGCAACCTTATTTGGACATAGCCTGAGAATTCTGGATACTTTAAAAACAGTTTGAGCACATAACAGGGAACAGCTGTATGGAGGATGAACACCTTTTACCGTTAGATGAATGCTGACGCTGGATATTATTAGAATTGGGCTTTGTTAATGAGCGACTCGAACCAACTTTACCATTTGCAAATGTGACTTTATATTTAATGTGGAGATGAATTTTTGAAGTCAAGTATTTTTATATAATGACATACAATTGGTAGAAATGTACTTCAAATGCCTATTCTATGTTAGTCAGAACTATATATATATATATATATATATATATATATATATATATATATATTCACTGAAGAAACATTGTTAAAGGGACACTATGTTTATGTTGCACTAATAAATACCTGTAATATTCACTGAAAAAACTTTGTTAAAGGGACATTATGCTAAAGTTGCACTAATAAAAACCTATGAAGGTTACAAGTAAAACCGAAAAACCTCATAAATTCGCCAGTTATGGCAAGTTAAGCATCCATAACTCATGTCACCACCGTGCACTGCTAAGACTAACACCCAGGACATCAAAGATGGCATCACAAATGTCATTGATGACATCACTGATGACATCATATATCTGGGCCACTTGTTTTTGTTAACTGACATATCTAGGCCAGGTGGTTTTGTTCACAGACAGAATATTAACATTCAAAAGCTGCTATATAGCTAGATGTTAAGCTTATCATATGTTCTAAAGTACTTTCCTTAGGGTTTGGTCTCAGCTCAGGGTGCACATGCATGGGGCAATAAGCATGCCTCAAGCACACAATTCATTTGTATACATGCAGATAAACTTTAATGTTATTAATATTTTCTGATGATGCTGTTTCTATCTTCCTTACTTTAGTTTCCCTTGTATGTGCCTCTGATTTGTATGCATTTTTGGTCTTCATATGAAGTGTTTGTACTAGCACAAGTGTGAAGTATTTCTTGAATTGTTAGCTATTTATTCTATGTTTAACATTACTTAAAACTCTGAAAAGGTATTATTCATTATTTTACTATCGAAATTACCAGATTAAAAATATTGTACTTCTATATTGCACGCTACAGCCATTGCCTATGTGTATGTATGATTACGTTCCTGTATTAACGACAAAACTCCAATATAATATTTTGTTTAGATGCGTACATTCTTTAATACATAAAGTACTCCATGATAGGTCTCCTAATTAATTACCTCTGATATCTTTCTACCACCTTTGTCAACACAACCCCTTGTAGTAACTTTTGATCACAATTAATGTAATATGTCATGTCATCAGTGATGTCATAAATTACATTTGTGATGTCATCTTTGATGACCTGGGTGTTAGTGTTAGCAGTGCACGGTGGTAGCGTGAGTTATGGTTGCCTAGCTTACCATGACTGGTACGTTTTTGTTTTTTCAGTTTTACTTGTAATCATAACGTCCCTTTAACAAAGTGTTTTCACTGAATTTCATGGGTTTATACCAGTGCACCCTAATTTGCTAAAACCTCCTAATATTATAATTACCCTAAATATAGCAGCATTTTCGGACCATCTAGAAAGTGTTACCGTAAAACTGTGCCATTTCCCACCTTCTAGCAACATTTTGTAACTTTCTGCAAACTTTTCCACAGTTTTTTGTTCATCGACGTTTGCGAACGACTGACGTCATCGCAGACTTTCCAGACAGGGTCACGTGACCATGCAAATGCATGATTTGATGATGTATTTGCAAACCGGTGCGCACTTCGAGAATGGGTCCGTGCTACGTGAACAGTTTGAAACTGCATTTTCAGCTGATTTAGGAAGTTTCAAGCTGAAAACGTACCCCTGCACAGCTCCGATATCTATTCTTGCTGAGTTTCCATCAACAATCAAGGAGAGAACATATGCTTGGAAGAATATTAGCACAACTGCTATTTAACTCCAGAAATGGCATAAGCCATGGCCTTTCCTCCTTCCCAGGAGCTACCACCACCAAAACCACCACCATCACCTCCACCACTGGAGGGTCTAGACAACAGAAAATGCGCAATGATGCTTAGAAGATTCAAGAGGTCCAGGAAGATGAGGTAGAGGAAATGCCTACCTCCAGCACCCAGAAAGAATCATTGGTGTGGCAGTTCTTTACCACTTTTGGTGGTGTATCAAAGGCTAAGGCTACCAATGCCAAATGCACTGAGTTCAACATTGTACTCAGTCACGGACAATCTGGTCAGTACTCCTACTGGACCACCTCCATGTGCCATCACACCAAATCCAACCACCAAGATGCTCTGAGAAAGGCTGTTGTTTTCTCAGGAAGTAGTAGGCTGTCTTCCTGTACCTCATTTTCCTCAAGCAATACTACCACCACACAAGCTACTCCTGTGGCGCACAAAATTCCATGAGCTACCTTGCAACCCATATAAGAGGCTGTTGATCCATATCTTTCAAAGACAACATTACTCTGTATATACTGCAATGCACTACTCTGCAGGGGGGAGCAGTTATGAAGTGCTTTGAAGGCTGTAATAAAGGAGCATGAGAAACACTGCCCCCTACCTTAGATTTAATGCACACCCAATATCTTCTCTTGTTCACCTGCCCCTCCATATCTGTGGTGGGCACCCCTTCCCTTATTTCCCGCCCCACCTTACTTCGTAGCCACTCCTGCAAAAAAATCAAAATAAAAAACACCCCAAAAAAGGTTCTTTTAGGAACCATCTTTTACAGTTAAAAAATAGAAGTAAAAAAATAAGCTTATAGACTCCATCTACTTTACATTTTTCAGCAAAGTAGTTAGACTCAATAGGATTCTCCAACATACCTATTAGCATTTCCTACTATGCAAGTTGAAATAATGGACCATTTTATGCTAGAGAAAAATTAAAAAGCACAGAAACCATTTTCTGTCCCAAATACCTTTCTCTAGCATAAAATAAGGACCATAATCCGTGGACCTTCATGACTATCCGAGGTCTCCACGGTCCCCCCTCCAGGCCATGCATCATTAAAAAAACAGGATTGTACGTGCAGACAACAAATTGTTGTTGTGGCTTCGTCGGTATTGTTTAAGGCGACAGAATTATGCAAAAGAAAAAGAAATGGAAATATTCTTGTCCTTTATAATTTCTGATGTGTCGCGTCTCACTGAGTTGTGGTTTGAAAAGCCACTCAAAACCTAGACAGCACGCGATTGAACGCATTTATCACAAAGCGAAGGGATCAAGCACATCGACTGCTTGAGACTTACCGGACTCTCCATATAGGGAACAAAAATCTATTAAGTGACAATAATGCCCTGATTTGAAAAAGGCTGGTTCTTGAGCCGAAACACGTGTCATAAGCAAGGGCAATTGTTTAAATAAAACCAACAACTGGTTTTTCAATACTAACTTGGCGCAGTCTCGTTTCTGAGTATCCTCCATATTGTACGTGCACACCAGCGCACAAAACAGCCCTTCTAGCCTTTTCACTGTTTTATTTTTTACACTCCCTCATTGCCTGCTTTCAAACAGTCACACATCTATTCATCAATCAGTTCAATGCCCTGAATCAGCAGTAATGTTATGTTATGCCAGCATTTTAATTGAGTTATGGACAAACCCAAAGAGACTAAGCATAGGTTCCTAGCACCTGGGGAACTGGAATGGCAGATAAATGCATTTCTGGGTGAAGTATAAATAACACTGATATAAAACTTGATGAAAATATGCAAACTCGTTGTGGGCATATGGGTAGCCATTTGCACAATTTTAAATATTATGTTTCTCTAAAAATGACAAAATTGTGCCAAAGGGTGATGCAACATCACACAGAGTCGGCGATCAAACTGTCCGATTCCCGTTAAAATATAGAATCTGCATATCTGTTTCTTATGATGGTGTATAAAATGGATTTGAAGTTTTGTTCCATAACCTATTTTTGTAAAAAGTAACTCTGGGGAAACAAAGGAAGTCATAAATGCACACACATAAAATGATGTCATTTCCCCTCAACCAATCAGCCCGGAGGGAGGAAGGAACACCAGTAGCATGACCTATCCCGGTAGAGGGGTAGGTCCAGAGTACTTCTGCCCAGATTGTAAAATTCTTTGATGTCACTTTGCCTATATAAGCAGGAGACAGGGAAACCCTAGGGACAAGCAACTGGAAACCAGACCCCAAGATCCAGGAAAGCAGGGATACATCCCACTATCCAGATTCAAAAACTCAAAAACCAGATCTAGAGGCAGCTGATTTAGGCAGAACCACCCCTCCAGATCCAGCCATAACCAATAATCCAGGGAGAAAGGAGGAAAGGCAGCTGACCCTTCCCGTTGTCCACAGTGACCTGACCTTGCCCAATTGATCCCCTCCAGGAGAGCCCAGCTGTCCCTGTAACCAGATTGCTTGACCCTGTTGTCCCAGTGACCAGATCCCTTGGCCCTGCTGTCCTGAGACCTTGCTGGCTGTCCAAAGTCCCAAACTCAAGCTTACCTTGTAAGTATCACCAAACCCAGTCCCAAAAACTGCATATCCACTCTTTTAATTTTGCACGTACAGAAAATCCCATTGAAAGTCCCATATTGCATACCCCTCTCTTTTGAATCTTGGCTCTCCTATTCAAATCCTATTGAAATCCCAGTCAAATCCCAAATTGCTAGTATCATCTGTTCACCTTTTCCATAGAAGAATCTGTGTTAGTCTATGTTTGCTAGCGTATTCCTTATGATAATTCTTCCAGTTATCTGTGTAAGTCCCTAGTATTATTTGAAGTAACTCAATGAATTTTCCCATTGAAAATTCACGTTCATTTTTGTTGCCTTTCGAAAGTAACAATTTTGCCAAGTGTTTTTACTAAGTATAGCCATTAAAATATAGTCTCAACTGAAATAGTCTAGTATAACAAAAACCGAATTTGCATGTGTATTTTGCCTTTCTCTAAATTCCGATTTGCACTTTTCCAATAAAAAACACAAACAGAATCCCATTAAGAATATTCCCTTTCCCTCAGAATCCTGTCTGTTATGTGCCTTGTTTTCTCATCCTAAAACCAATTTCTGATTTTAACAGCTAAGCCCCTTTTCTTAGCTGCTCGTCATTTTAAAGCCCATTTAAAATAAGAAATTGCAATCCTGCTGCGTGTCTTTTATTCTGCATTGCTTTCCTCCCAAAATCGATTTTCTTACCTGTGTCACGTTGCTTTGGTGCCCTGATCAGTAGTCTGTAAGCTTCCTTGTCTCTTTAGTGCAGCCACACGAATTTCTGTCAAGCTATCATACCGCAATTGTAAACTGATATACAAGTATCAAGTAAAATCTGAGTATGCCATTTTGCTCCTTTTTCTAGGTTTTCAATTCCTTTCGTGCCTCCCATTCGGGGGTGATGGGTTGAATTTAAAAAACGTTTTTTTCCCTCATCATACTGCCTCCTTGCCGCTACTTTCCATCCACAAAGAAGTTTGTTAGTAGGTATTTGGGGGAAGTGTTGCAGGGGGCGTGCATGACGTGTGTGCCATCTGTCATTTTGAATAGTGATTTTGCTTCTGTTTTCTATTAAAGGGTTATGTAGATGATGTTAGGAATTTTAATTAATTATGTAGTAGGATTGTTGCATTGTATAGCCACAGTAGTGATGACTGCTGTCCTAACTTTGATTTGCTTGATTGTTTTTGAATTCTAAAAATTCTAAAAATGTATAAATATTTCATTGTTGCACACCGGTCTGGTTCATAGTCCATTGCGACACAGGGTATTTGTTAAGGTGGGTGTGAGACAGGTTGGGTGGCTTCTCAAAGTAGAATCTGAGGATAAATAAAGATAAAAAGCATTTGTATTGTGCACCACATTCATTGTCAGTGGAAAAAGTCCCTGGCTGGAGTGAGCCGTGTTCTAAAACAGTTACAACATCAATGAACTTAAAATCCCGAGATGCACTCTGACTCAGACCTCCAAATGTGCTTTTCATATGGCAGCCCCAGGGCCTGGAGTGCCATCCCTCCTGACATTACAGCATTGAGCTCTACAGCCCTATTCAACAAAAAACATAAGACCTTGTCATTTCAATAGTTTTCTGACTTTTTCCTAGACTGGGCGGCATATAGATTGTCTGTTTGTTTGTTGTGCCCTTAAGCCTCTGGGTACCCAGGTGCGTCTTACAAATATATTAAAGTGAAGTAAAGTAAATTGCCTTCATGGATGACAGAATGCATTAATAATAGTGTTGATGAATATTGGTTTGAGAGTGAGAATGTATTTAATATCTAATTACCAAAGTACATTGATAACTAATAGTGCTATTACTGGATTTTATTGAAGGTTAAAATGTAGTTGCTATGTTTTATATAAGGTTTATAATGCAGTGCGAAACATGTGTTATACCCTAAAACACACTTATATGAATAATGAATACTTAAATAAGGAAATAACATGTCAGGCGAGGGAGGAGTCTAAAAGGAAGATATGGTGATATCATCGAGGGTTTGACCTTTCTCCATTATTTAACAAGGCCACAATGACGGCTATCTTTTGGCTCATTGCAAAAAACTATCTGTAGTAACCCCCTTAAAGATTATGGTGAACAATGGAACCCACATTGCTTCTCTATCTTTAAGCATGCCCAAAAGGACCAAACTCAACCTGTGAGCTTTCCAGCTGTGTTACAGAAAAAGGGTTGTACATACTTCTGCATCTTGAAAGCCTGCATCTGAGTGCTATCTGATGTGTTGGAAGGGATAGGCTAAGAAATCCTATCAGTGGAGCTCGAGAAAGAAGTAACGTGATTAATACATTACAGAGAAATGATCTCATCATTACTAGGCCCTGCAAATGTAGAAAAGTGTCCTAATTTACAAGAGATCATCTTCCAGAAAACTGCATACATCTCCTTTTTGTACAAGCTGTTCAGATTCCTGTTTTAAGGCCTCTTTACCCTCTGCAATAGCCTGTTTCAGTTGTGCCTACCCACTGCCACTTCATTAGGGTCTCTTAGTATATTCTTCAGGACTTGCACAAGAAGGTGTTTGCATTGCTTGAGGTCTTTAGTACAATATCTAGATGTGACTGTTCCTCGAGCGGCCCAGGGCTGTAAAATGCAACCTGCCTTCGTGATAGTGCCTTAGGCCCTTGAGGGATATCCTGGAGACAACCAGCCCAAGACCAGAGGAAACAATTGTATTTGACTTTTAATGAATTCATCTTTTATAATGCACTTAATACCAGATACCAGTCTCTAAGTAGAGGACCGGGATTCAAACCTGTGCTGCTCTGCATTGTCTTGCTTCTAAGACAATCACTTTGCCCCTGAGCTATCCTCTCTGCCCATTTTTTTAATTTTAACGTCTCCACTTCAGGCACTTCAAACCAGGGTTAGAACTTAGTAGGTTCACAAAGTTTTCCTACGAGAGCCAGTCAAAATGCAAAAAGGCCCCTTAAAAGGGAATACTAGCGGATAGTGCTAGCTTTCATCTCATGTATTACACTATGATCCAAACCTATTGCACTGGAGATCCTACAACTAGGATGGGGATGACATGTGAGGAGGGACACAGAGCGTGTGAGTGTTATTTTGATTATTTACTCACCCATTGACAGCCCATGGCCATGCTAAAACCTATAGCCATGTGTGAAAACAAAGTGAAAATATCGAGGCTGAGTACCCCAAAGGAAATACACCGAACACAGGTTACAAAGGAACATACAAAGATCTTTAATTTATACTGAACAGTTTCAAGGACAAAACAATCAGATAGCTATCGGCCCTCAGTACAACACAGCTAACTCCAGCATGGTTCGGTGTGCTCAGCGAGTAGGACTGTACATTAGAATTAGTCGCACTTTTATACCCTTTGCGAACATGATGTCCAACCCTACTGCGGGTTAATATTCCTCTAATACATTACTGATCTAGGGTTCATGCCGAGTTCACACATCTATATGCTTAAGGTTTGCCTTTAATGCATTCGCCAACAAGTCTACACGGTAACAGTGTATTTTAGGATTCCTCATAGAGTCTTCTCAAACATTAATACATTGTAGTTAAACAGGTGTTCTCAGTTCAGTATTTGGATACATTGTTCTTAACATATGCTCGCGGATTAGTTTCATTGGCACGAGTAATCCTTTACACACAGCTCAGCGAAGGACAAGGACTCAGTTCACGACCCCAACAAGTGGCCTGCAGGCAAGTTACATATTAGTTGTACACAGAGGTAAAGACGGCCATGTTGTATTTCAGAATAACATTGTCCACCATTTTAACTCACAGGGTGACTTTACAGAGAGAACCTAAAATGGCAGATTGACCTAAAATGGCGGTTTACATTGATTCTAAGGTCAGGACCTTGCAACACGGATTTCTTCGCAAGTGGCTTACAAGCAGCTTGGCGTAGGCCAATATACATACAGTCATTGCAATAGGAGGCACAATATAATTTCCCGTTTGACAAACCCTCCTTTTGGCCTATGCCAAGTGCTAAACTACTTCTGATCTCTTTGCAAACAACTCCATGCATCATCGTCCATGCACCCTGAATCGCTGTCAGAAATATCTATTGCCATCAGATCATTCGCTAAAATTTCTTTTAACACATATTCCTTGGAGGTTTTATCTGGGGCATTCACTTTATGTCCTATTGTACCTATCGCCTGTGCGCAACATCCCCCTAGCATCAAACATATACTAGGTAAACACTGGATACAACAACAAAGGAACAACAGAATTCCCAAAATGATCAGTAAGACCGAAAGTACCTTCCAACCCCAAGATCGCAAGAAGTCCCAGAACCAAGCACTAAGATCCCAGTTTCCCTCGGGAAAATGCACTTCTGAACTAAGGACGTGCAGATTCTGTATTGCTTTGAAGATAGTTGGGGAGGAATCTGGCACGAAAACACAGCAAGCGGACCCCACTAATTTACACACTCCACCACGTTCAGCCAAAATGACATCTAATGCCATCCGGTTCTGGAGCGCTACTAGTCTTAGCACTTTCTGTTCTAATGCCATATTATAGAGTATGTCCGTGGTCCGGTTGATGGTTCTCTCCAGTACTCTCACTAGTCTTCTGATGTCTTCGGAATTCGCTATCTGCCCCCAAAATGGCACAAATGATTTTGCCACATCTCCCAAGACCTGTGCTGGAGTGTCACCATTCTCGTCTCGCCGTGGACGAGCCTTTGAAACCTCTACTGTACTAGCTATGAACACCCCAGGTAACAGGATCCCTAAATAACAGGTTCCCTGCCAATCCCTGGGTAACCATGGAAATGCTACTTTACCGCAAACAAAGTAGACAGGTTGGCCTACATACAAAGGTCTGTCTTCCCCAGTCAATTTTGCAACGTTGGCACAACCTTTACAATCTCCCATTGACTGAGTACCATTCCTCTGTATGCAGAAAGAAACTGAATCAGGCTATGGTTAACAGTGTAAGAAGGAGGTATGGCATCGTTATTGCCTATCGGAGCCATCTTGAAGGAAATCAAAGATTGAAAGGAACGAGACAGTCTCTCAGAAGGCCTAATGGAAGTGCCATTGAGCTTACTCCTATTTGCGAAAAGCGAGCATCACAGGGGAGTCAGAACACGTTTCTCAAACTCATTCAAATTAGTGCCATCAGAGTTCCCCGAGATGCTATCGTTCCAACGGCCAAAGAACAGTGCTCTAAGAGAAGTGTAACAAGCAGTTGTCAAAGGTAAAGGATGGATATACCAACCTAGCTCCTTATCCCCATGTTGCGGTAAATGCGAACAGACCCAACAGTTCGACCTATTAAAGTGGCATGTGCAGCATTCATAATAAGTAACAGAGTATTGTTATGATACCTTTGTCTATGCTGGGAGTCCCTAGGGGACAGAGTACACAAATGTACGAAGTGAGTAGAAACAGTGGGTACATTTTCAGTCGGTAACAAGGACTCTAAAGGATGAGTTTCCTCGAGGTACCATAGGCCTAAGACAGTGACTATTATAAAACCAAATATTATTATAAAAACACAGCAATACGTTTTTGGGGCCCAAGTGCTTTGTCCATTATCCCGGCTGGTCACACAATCATTTACAAGTCCCATATGAGCGGTAGCGGTGGCAGGCATTGTAGACCTCAAACAGAAACCCCCTACTGTAGATGTTAGGACTCTCTGTGTAACCTTGAGGTGCACGAGTAAATGTAAGCGAGCGTCCCCCTAAGGTGAACGTGAACAAGTATCTACTGTCCTTGTGTATAGGAATACTAAAGAAAGCATTCTTCAGATCCACAACACTAAAGTAAGTAGCTGTAGCTGGAAATCATGGTTAATATTGTCGTCACATCAGGCACAATTGGAAATTGCGGAGCAACGACTTTATTAATGGCACGTAAACCAATTATGAAACGGAATGGAATTGCATTATCGCCTTTTTTGTACACGGGTAAAATCGGACTATTGCACAAACTACCTGAAATTTCCTCAATTACCCTGCGATGCACAAAATTGGAAACAATGCATTTCAAAGCTTGCTCACCCTCAACTGAAATCTTATACTGTGGAATGTGTGGCACCTCAATTCCATGTTTCAAGACTATTATAAAAGGCTCAATCTGCAAAACACTGACATCATTGTCGTCAATTGCCCATAAGCACTCTGGTACATCAATGAATTCTGGCGGCAAAGGTCTGGTTAGGAATTGAGAGACAGATAGTTGCTGTGGTGAAATCGTCAAACGCACTCCGTCAGAAGAACAATGAATTACCGCATTTAATTCTTTCAACAGATTCAACCCCTGCAAATTCTCTCCACAATTGGAAGTCAACAGAAAAGGACAGTGGTCCGTAAAGGAACCCAAAGAGATAGGTACCGGCGAAGAAACTGGACAAACAACTGGGACTTCGCCTGCCAAGTGCTGTCAGAAGACATCATTTGTGACTGGATGTCAGGCACAAATTTGTCCACAAATAATCTTTTCCCAGACTCTGTGCCTAAGTCTTGCCCGCTGAAATCCGAGAATACCTGTTCGAACCGATTAAAGAACTCAGTAGCACCCTCAGACTTCCCTTGGACACAGGCCATAAGCTTGTCCCAGATAATCCTCTTTTTGGGAATTATAGTTTTCAATTTTGCAATTATTCTATCAGGCAAAGTTAGTATCACCTGGGGCGGTCTCTCACCAGCTGGCCTTTCTCCATCGAGTCTAGTTATGTTAGCCCATGTATCTCCCAACCCAGGTACGTCGTCTATAGTCCTAACTTGTTTCCACAAATCTACGGGCAGAAGTACACGAAATAACAAATCAATGTCACACAGGGTGAATACTGAGGACTGCAAGACAGACTCTATTTCTTAATAGAATCCTGTCGGATTTTTCCTAATGTCAGGAATAGATTGTTTAATAGTATTCACTTCCTGTCTTTTAAACGGGACGTGAACAAACTGTGATACATAATGTGCAGGAATGTTCACAGCAGCCATACCCGCCGCAGCATCGGCCTCAATCTAAACCTTCGGGACAAATGTCGGAGGAACCTCTCTCATAGGCAACTGAGAAGTAGGCAACTCCAAACGCTTACTAAGCAACAGAGCTAACTCGAGCGCTAAAGCAGTCAAAGAAGTGGCAAGTGAAAAAGCTCTCTTATAAATACTCATTAACTCTATGGGACAACTAATCTTTCTCTTCACACAATCATCCTGTAGGTACTCTATCATTACCTGTATCACTTTCCTCTGCATTTCCGGCGTATACTGACTGTATGTATCATATACCTCAACTGGAGTTACCGACATATCTGAGATCCATCTAATCGCGTCTTCCGTACAAATTCGTACTTCCTCAGATATCGATTTTCGACAAGGAAGGAACCGTTTCTGTACATACATACTTTCCCCCTCGTCATCCTCATTCTGTAACCTTTCCAACTCCTTTCTATACTCAAATATCCTCTCGACATGCTCATTTACTTTCTCCACAGGGTCTCTTGAAAACGCTAAAGTGTTTAGATCCCTCAACCCTTGCGGGAGATCTGTATTATTTAATTTGCCCCACATTACACATAAATGAACCCCTAAACCTTCAATGAAAACATTTTTCTCAGGAAAATTAGCCATATTAGAAAGTGTGGCAAAAACATTAGCTTGATCATCTCTCTCCATACAATGCTTAGCCCATGCAATCAATTCATGTTTCTTTGCTGGAGGTACAGTATTACGACAACCCTTGACCCCGCACCCTGATCGACTACAAGTGGTACGAGACCACTTGGAAGAGGGGGAGAAGGCAAATTCAATGGAGGTACTGTTACTGGTGCAATAGGAAGAGGTGGAGGAACAGGTGGAAGAACAACAATTGGAGGAAGAGAGACATTAGGAGGAGCAGGAACAACAGGCAGAGCAGAAATAGCAGGAATAACAGCAGGAAGAGGCACAACAGCAGGAAGAGGAACATACGGAGGTGGCGCAGTGGCACCAGGCCTTCGCTCATTTAACAATTTGTCAATGAATTCATCACAAACATGGAAATCTTTAAAAGGATAGATTTTCTGAATGCCAAGTCAAAAAGCCCTATCCATATTCCTAGCTGACTCCGACTGTTTATCTTGGTCATACAACAAGGCTTTTTCGGCGTTCGTTTTATGACGGCACGCATGTTTTTCCCTACTCTTAAGTTGCTGCAAAGCTTCTTTTTCCCAATTCTGCAAAACAACGAATGCCGCAGGTCTAGCCTTTTTCTTTAATAGAATTGACTGTAGATACTCAATACGAGGGATTTCAAAACTACCATTGATTGGCCACTGAAGTTCGGAGGCATGTCTGGTTTGTCTGTGCCAAATATCATTAAACACTATACTTCCAATGCTATACTTACAGTACATAGTACAAGCCGGCGACCCCTCCTGTGGTGCCGGACGGCTAAATTCCAAAGATTGTCTATCGCTGTGGAATAATGCCCTGAAACAGGTACACAATTTCCCAGGCATATCAAAATATTGGTGTTACCTGGTCAATAATTGTGTCTGCAGATACAATACGCCAAAATCAAATTATCAGGATACTTAAGAATCGGGTCACGACTCACCTGATCAATCCTAAGGAGGTCAAATTCTTTTTTCTAACAAATACTACCTTGTGTTTGGTGATTTCGGCAAAACTGCCCGCCTCGATAAGTGGACCCTCGTCAAGATGCCTTCTCGACCACAAGCTAATCGTCCAGGGATCGGGTCGTGCAGTGCTGCTGAGGTGTCACGTCTCGTTTAGAAGGGACCCCCTTCACCATCCGATCCCGGTCAGTCCGATAGCGTGTGTCAACCTTCGACAATCCGGCATCAATCTTGAGGGTCCCTATTCGGGCACCAACTGTGAAAACAAAGTGAAAATATCGAGGCTGAGTACCCCAAAAGGAAATACACTGAACACAGGTTACAAAGGAACATACAAAGATCTTTAATTTATACTGAACAGTTTCAAAGGACAAAACAATCAGATAGCTATCGGCCCTCAGTACAACACAACGAACTCCAGCATGGTTCGGTGTGCTCAGCGAATGGGACTGTACATTAGAATTAGTTGCACTTTTATATCCTTTGCGAACATGATGTCCAACTCTACTGCGGGTTAATATTCCTCTAATACATTACTGATCTAGGGTTCATGCCGAGTTCACACATCTATATGCTTAGAGTTTGCCTTTAATGCATTCGCCAACAAGTCTACACGGTAACAGTGTATTTTAAGATTCCTCATAGAGTCTTCTCAAACATTAATACATTGTAGTTAAACAAGTGTTCTCAGTTCAGTATTTGGAAACATTGTTCTTAACATATGCTTGCGGATTAGTTTCATTGGCATGAGTAATCCTTTAAACACAGGTCAGCGAAGGACAAGGTCTCAGTTCACAACCCCACCAAGTGGCCTGCAGGCAAGTTACATATTAGTTGTACGCAGAGGTCAAGACGGCCATGTTGTATTTCGGAATGACATTTTAACTCACAGGGTGACGTTACAGAGAGAACCTAAAATGGCGGATTCACCTAAAATGGCGGTTTACATTGATTCTAAGGTCAAGACCTTGCAACACGGATTTCTTCGCAATTGGCTTACAAGCAGCTTGGTGTAGGCCAATATACATACATTCATTGCAATAGGAGGCACGATATAATTTCCCGTTTGACACATGCCCACCCACTATCTGCACCTCCTTGTCCAAAACGCATTCTCCTGTGATCCCTTTGAGCTCGCTCTAACAAATAGTAGACATCACACTTTGGCAAACCAGTGTTATTTCTACGCACTCTGCTGAGAGTTAATGACTTAATTAGAGCTGTATATATGCTGCTCATGTATCTGTTCCTTGTACTGTACTCCTGTTTAAAGCAAGCATTGAAAAAGTCAATAGTTTGGGCTGGGCATAGGAATTAGATCGTATTCGCCAGACACAGGTACTCACACCATTTCACAGCGTATGACCAGGCAGTATTATTTTTGCAGTGCCTGGTAAATGTCTATCCCATGCCAGCACAGAACTGTTGGCTATTCGAATGTTTCTCTTCATTGAAGTCATCCATGAATGGCCAATCTTCACCCCAGTCCAGCAAATTACAAATAATAGAAGAATGTCTGTTGGTTCGGAAAGTAAACCATAATGGATTATCAGAGGAAAACCTGCTGCTCACTGATTGAAGGCCAGGTTCTAATTGAGAAGGTTGGAATGATCTAGAAGAGGTGATCATGCATGATCTTGTTGGCCTAACTTGCTTTCTCGCAAGGCAATTACCATAAAGCTATTCCACCATGCACAGGACCGGAGAGCACGCTGTTGCAGCTTGCAGCACTGTTCTGGGTTGCACTGTTAGCAGCCAGTAATCCACCTTAACTGTCCTCTTCTGGGCATACAAAGGACGTGATTCTGGCCAAGGCACCCCGGCGCTTTCCCTTTATGCTCCATTATGCTTCCTTTATGCTCAGCCTGTTTTGCAGGGCAGTGTTTTCCGTATAGTGAAATTGTGCCTCAGGGAGAGGAGGATTAGAAGGGGCCATTTCACATTTAGTTGTAAATATACATGATGTCCTAGAAATGACCTTCCATTGTGACTTTTCAGGTGAAGAGGTGAATGCCTGGACCTGGCAGAACTCCTTACTCCTCACTTTGGCTTTTGTGATCCTGATCGTGTGTGCTGTCATCATCATCAAATACAAGAGTAAAGTAAGTACAACACAATGGCTGTCACAGTTATGTGTAATCAGATGGGTGTGCGTGTAAGTGCAACTCATAAGGTGTTGATGAATGGTAGAGCCCAATTTAACTAATAAGGACAATGGGATATTGCCGATGGTAAGTACACCACAAAGTGTGTTGTGAATAAGTATAACCCAACTGTTGCTGGTGGTAAGAAAAAGCCAACGGATGGTGGTTGGTTGCACTCAACAGTTGCTGCATGTGCCACTTTATGACCACAGCACATAGTTATGATCGCAAACATGGAGATCTCTGAAACTTTGTGAGTCGTGTTATTAAATGCTGTCAAGGTGATTGTTTCTTTCAGAATAGGTGCTGCTTTTGAGCCACCCAACCTCTTCTCCTGTCCCATCGCATCCTCCGCCAGATTTCACATTATGCTTGCCATCTGTGTGCTGACTCATGAGCAATATAGCATGCCCAGACATTGTTTTGCAGAGCAAGGAAGATGGTGCTGAACTTTGCTGTTACTAGCACCTGCAGTCACATGCCTGTTGAGCTTAGTGGAATGTCCACTTAGGCACTCTGGCCATTCAACTATTGCCTCTTTTGGGCTTTTAAGGAAGAGAATTCTAGAAAAGAGACGGGTGCATGCTGTAGGTCCATGTTCACAGTACACAGCTAGGGTATGCTACCTATTATGGGATAGGGGTCAGACCTTATTATCCATTACTACAGCGTGGAATTACTATGGTTACCTGTGAGCTCTACTAGCCCTAACAGATGTAGTGTTCTGCTCTGTGCTGCAGGGGGTGGCAATGCACCATCACGGCTTCCTGAGTCCACAGCAGGAGGTCCATGTAGGTGAGAGGGCAGCTGCAGAGGGGAGTGACATAAGAAATTAGGTTTAGGCGGTGTGATGATGGGGTTTGTGGGTAGTGGGTGCAGGCTGGCAGGGAACATAGCTCCACTACTTCTTTTCGTGCACTTCGACCACTGATTACATGCAGTGAGGATTTGGGTTTCATTAGGGTGCAGATGCACAGAATTCGCCTGCATGCAGTTGTGTAGACCGCAGCATTAGGGGAGTACTCTTCAAATTCTGTGCTTGAAACCAAAATAAGATAAATATCCTCTGCATAAATAGGGGCCACAACTCCGAATTGGAGGGGCTACGAGATAGATACGAAAGAGAAGGGTACACTTTCTTATTGAAACATCTGCTTTGTCACTTATGTTCCACCGACCTTCAAGATACAAACATCTATATAGCATGTGAATTATTCCACCTCATTTAATTGGGTCCTGCATGATACTTGCACCAGTATGCACCCCCCCCACACACACACACATACACATACATTTGCAGCGGGTGTTTCACTCAAACATGATTCCTACCCAATTCTATTATGCTGCACCACTAGTTACCAAGACCACATCTCCTTAGCCATGCTTTTATGGGCATTCACCGAAATATTCTTGAGTAAAGCTTTAGTCCTCCTCCCTCAACCACTTTTTTCACCACAAATAAATGTCTATGGGACTCTTTTTCATCAGGGGTGTAACGTAAAGAACATGCGGAAAAGCTTTTCGTAAGGCGAGCATTCCAGGCAACATTAACTCACTTTGCATGGCAAAGCACACATGTAGGCCACCTTTTGCCCAGCACTTTTGCATTCTGCTGTGCAAATGACGAAAGTTTGGTGGCGGTGAGCCGCGAATGTGTATGTCAACACGTAATGGCTACTCGCCGGTAAATTACTAATTTCAAGAACATAAACTCCTGTGTCTTACTGAAGGAGTCAAACTGTTCGACTAGAGGAAGACAGTAGATGTTTCATCACTCTAAATCATCAGGGCTAATTTGGAGAAAGGACTGTGCAGGGGACTGAGCAGAGGTCCAAGGGAGCAATTGGAGCACAGCACATTAAATTGTTAATCAAAAAAGCGAAGTGAGTTAATGGTAACCTTCAAGTCACTGGTTCGAAGCCAAGCAGAGATGACCCAGCCAATCCTCTTTTTCAGAGAGAATAAGGTGAGCAGCACCACTTAGGTGGCTGGAAAATATCAGAGAGATTTTATGGCAGGTCATTGTATATGAAGGATGGATGGGATGGAGACAGAATCATTCAGAAACTCAGAACAAGCTACTATCGACCAGCTACCTCCTTTTGTTGGACCTGTTGGCCGCCTTTCGACATGATTCACCATGAGATTTTGATAGCAAGTCTAGAGGAGGCAGGGCTTTCCGGGGTAGTGCTAGACTGGTTTTGAACCTTTCTGTTTTCATGTTCCTAGACAGTCTCTCGTTACCCGTATCGTTCATCCATGGTTGCGGTCACTTGTGGGATTCCACAGGGCTCAGCTCTATCCCCTCTGCTTTTCAACCTGTATATTCACCCTTTGATGGCTCTCATTCACTCGTATGGTTTTAGGGTTTTCTTGTATGTGGATGACACCCAAATTCTGTTTCGATTGGATAATAGTCAGGTAGAGGTGAGAGCAAGATTAGAGAAGTGTTTGGAATCAGTTTGGGTCTGTATGGTGGCAAACTGGCTCAAGTGAATGGCGGAAAAATGGAGGTGCTGGTCACTGGCCCGATAGAAGCCGCCAGGGGATGGACCGACGACTTCTGGCCATCGTCACGTGGCCCCTTGCTAGAGCCAGCCAAAATAGTCCGAAATTTGGGTATAACGATACCGGAATCTTTGTCTGTGGAGACTCAGATGAACACGGTATGTGGATCAGGGTTTGTAAAACTTAAACAACTGAAGACAGTTCTCCCTTTTGTTCCTGACAAATTCCACCCCCAGATAGTGGCCGCATGCGTAAACGGAAGCCTGGATTACTGCAATGCCATATATCTGGCACAACCATCCTTCCTTATCCAGCGCCTGCAGATGCTGCAAAACACAGCTGTGCACCTGGTTACACATATTCCGGCAGGAACAGGAGTAACGAGGGCTCAGCAATCCCTCCACTGGCTACTGATCGAAGCCAGGGTCAAATTTAAAGTCCTGTGCATGATGCACCAAGCCCTGAATGGCAACGCTTGTTTGGCCATTCAGGAGAAACTGCACAGCTATACCCCAACGCGGTCCATGGGATCCTCCAATGCAGCACTTCTGCAGATACCTAAATATAGGAGGGAGCGTCTAGGTGTCCAGGCCTTATCAGTGGTGGGGCCTGAACGTTGGTATTCTTTGCCTCTCCATTTGATAACTACTGTGGACCTTCTCCCTTTTAAACAAAACCTAAAAACGTTTCTCTTCCGGTAAGGATTGGTCTCAGTTCCGGTCATCCTTTCTCGGCCCTACGGGTGGTGCTGCTTGTCAAGCGCCATGATGCCTTCGGTGAAAGTGTGCTATACAAGTAGGTGATTGATTGACTGATTGTTTGATTATTTGATCAAGGTGATCACTGATGTCCTTAACTCCCTCAATGATGGTCATCCTTCACTCCTGGTTCACCTTGACTATGTTCGACATAGTAGACCACCAGACACTCAACGACATCAGCAAAACTGTCCTCAGCTGGTTCAAATCCTACCCTGCTAATTGTCACCAATTCATCTAAATGTATTCCTCGAGATCACCAAATCTACCCATCATCTGTGGAGTCCTGCAAGGGTCCATCCTCTCCCACTTACTCCTTTACGTGGCACCACTCTGAACGCTCCTGGCAACAACCAACATCAACATCCAGCATTATGCGGATGGCACAAAGCTCCAGCAAAGACATCCATATGCTCAAGGCCTGCTCACATTCATTTATGTAGTTCTTGATGTCCAGTGCTTACCTGAAACTCAATCCCTCCAACACCAGATTTCTACTGCTGACCCCCAGCACTGAACACTGTGACATCAACAACTGGCTCCAACTGGATCCCCATTTTGTACCTCAAGGGTTTCAACCTCCGGCTGATAACCTGTGCCAAGTCCCTTGGTGTAATGAAGTGACTCTCAAGCCTTCTTAGATAGACTTGTAAGGTTTATTACAGCTTCTCAGGACACCTTCACAAGCAGTTACATAGTCCTTAAGTAAGTTGCTTTAATAGGACAGAAACACTGGCGGTCCATCACCCAGGCAGAGGGATGACCAACTGACCAAGGCTAGAACCTTCACTCACACCTTCCAACACTCAGATATCAACACCCCACATGAAATCACAACATTCCTGCTTACCCAGACAAGCCTTACACAACACATCTCCCCCCTTTACATTAACACACTACACACACCAAGCACTACCCAACACATACAAAACACCACAAGACAACCTCCACTCACACCGACACACCCCATCCACACCGACTCGGATGACCAGGGCAAGCACACAGCATGAGCACTAATGCTCTGCCACTCAACATATTACCGATGCACTGGCCAGACACACCAAGACCAACAACTAAATATCACTAGCACACTCTGGACCCTGAAACACAACCGCTTGCATACAAAAGAATGCAAAAGAATAAAATAGATGTGGTACAGGACCATTAGGTCGAAATATATATGTGACTCCTCATGCACATCACCACAGAAGTGCCCTCACAAAAACCGGGGGCGCTACCACCCGTCACATATACCTCTTTATACCATGCATGACTACCAACGCAGTCACACCCCGACTGACTGGGGGCGCTAAAACCCAGCAATAATAGCTATAAACCATGCATGACTATCATCACAGTCACACCCCGACTGTCTGGGGGCGCTACCACCCAGCAATTATAGCTACTAACCCTGCATGACTTCTACTACAGTCACACCCGACTAAGACTGGGGCCGCTACCACACAGAAATTATAATATGAACCCTATGTGACTCCTAACGCAGTCATCCCAAGACACACACTATCATACCTACCCATTCACACCAGTGGAGATGAGCCAGAGGCGATACCCCTAGAAATCAACATTGCAAGGCGCTGCCACCCAAATGGCTAGCAGCACACTCATCCCCACCATACAGGAAATTGGACCAGAGGCGCTACCCCCATCTTAACCAATCTCCTCTCCATGCAGTTGACTTATACCCACACTCAACCATATGACAACACAGACCTCCTTAACAATAACGTACATGCTGCAGCAAACTATTATTTTGCCATTAAATGACATAGAGTCATGACTTTAGCTAACTTAAATTACTGAACCTAAAAGTCCATGTCGCATTGGCCCAACCTAAAAACCTGAAAATCCTCAAATATGTTAGCACTACAATACACTTGCAACTTCACTCACCACGCACTTTTAGCAATAGTGCATAATTAAAGTCCATGGGTGGAATTCACACCCCTAAGAACTTGCAAATCCTCAAAATAGTTGTAAACAAGCTAATGTACATTAAACATCACCCGACTGCATACACTGTTATGCACAAGAATTACTGTTAGCACATCCAGCAAGTCACCATACCCATTCTCTGAGATACCCCGCCGTAGCGTATTCCAACCTGCATTATACCAAAACTTGCTTTTCAATCACAAATTGAAGACATTATCCTTATCTCCAACACAGCAAAAGAATACATGCATTTTGTCGCTGCTTCACACAACCAGATACTTGCGGTTAAGTCAATCCATTGCAGATTGTACATGAAAAACACCATGCATTCCGCATCCCGCTTGCCACACCATTCCAGCTTTGATCTGCTTTGATCATTATTGACAACAGCTCCACTGTGGGCAAAACTGTTGATCCAACCATTGATCCAGGTCACCATGCCAATCCAGGGTCTAATTACTTTATGCAGGTCCCGTTGTCCACCGGACCTATACGTCCCGATGCTTCCAATAGTGAAACGCTCCTCAATACCTTCTTCCGACGCAGATGTCCCGCTCTTGACAACATGAGAGTGACATCACTTGAACCGCTCAACAACCTACCATCGGCCCCAGCAGTCCATTTCCTACGCACACTGGTTGCACGTTGTAGGGTGCCTTACTCTTGTCTACTGAAGACATCAGGAACAGACTACATTGTGTGATTTCCTTGGGTCTCTTACTCAGAAGTCTTGTTCTTTTTACTGGACCTACGAAGCGCCAGCCGCGGTCCCTCACAACACGTAGGTCGGACCGGTAATCCATACATAGACATGGAATCATGTCGGCATTCCACACTTCCACCAACTCCTGTAGAAGCATGCTGAGGTCACCATTGAAGGGCGGACCCCAGCCCAACACGGACAACTCTTCTTCAACCCTCACCAGTGCTGTGATACGCTCGTATTAGCGTTATGCACCACCAGCACCCACCTTCTCAGTACACTTATCCTGGGAGATTATAATCCATTAAGAGCACTACCAGAGAGTTCATGACTAAACAGTTCACCGTTGCTCCTAATGATTCACGCAGATGCATTGCTTACAGTCCAGCAAACTAACACAGATATCATATGAATTTGTGTGTCACCAGATTAATCCGGCTGACCAATAGATGGTTGCTCCCTCTCCCGCTTATGGAACTCAAGTGCCCACGTAATCCTGCTCATGGGGGGACAACTTCCCTTTCACCAGGGTATGGGATAGCTTACTTTTTCAGCCCCAGTAGTTAGCTCTCCTTGATTCATGAGCAGCCTATTCCTCCAGTTGTGGGGCACATCCCTTGTAAACACCTGGACTCTGTTCTCCACCTCCCCCTCTTTCAACCCTGGGTGATGGGCCTTACTTGGTAGTCTTTGTGGGCAGTGGGTCCTCTTTCCTTTCCTTATACACCCCCTGCAGCAGATTGTCCATCACGTATGTTCCTACTCAAGACCGACTCGTCGCCAATGTTATGAAGAGACTCTCAAGCCTTCTTAGATAGACTTGTAAGGTTTATTACAGCTTCTCAGGACACCTTCACAAGCAGTTTCATAGTCCTTAAGTAAGTTGCATTAATCGGACAGAAACACTGGCGACCCATCACCCAGGCAGAGGGATGACCAACTGACCAAGGCTAGAACCTTCACTCACACCTTCCAACACTCAGACATCAACACTCCACATGACATCACAACATTCCTGCTTACCCAGGCAAGCCATACACAACACTTGGGATCTACATCAACAGACACCTCTCCTTCCCAGAGCACATAGCAAGGAAGACACAAGTACCAGCTTTCCCTCCTGCGGAAAACAAGCCCTTCATCTCAGCAAGCAACTTAGAATCTGCTGTCCAAGCCTTGCTGCACTCCCACCTGGATTTTGGACAGGCCCTTCTGGAAGGCCTGATGGCAACCACACTGGTACCTCTGAAATGTCTCCCATATGGTGCAGCATGACTTATCAAAAGACTCTGAAAATGTGACCACTTCACTCTGACCCGTATTGAATTGCGCTGGCTCCCATAGCAAGCATGTATCGCCTTCAAATCCTGCTGCATCATCTGCAAACCTATTGCCCTAACGTCACTAAACTACCTCACTGAGAAGCTCAGCAGCACCAGAGGCATTCGATCCCTAGAAACAAGGGCATATGAAGACTTGAACTCCGCAGTTGCAGGAATGAAAGAACCAAAGGACATGCCTTTTCTGTCTGAGACACTGGAACCTCCTCTCCATCGACACTAGACTCATGCCCTTGCTTCTGTATTTCAGGAAGAAACTCAAGACCTTCCTCTTCAAGGAATGGCTCCCACTAACATCTAGATCCAAACATCCTCCACTCCCCACCTAGCCTGAAGCTGAGTGATCTGCTTCCTCCTGTTTCCCCTACTTGCTGGCAAATTGTCGACTTACCTCCTTCCTCATTGTTAGCTCTCCACTGCCATGTATCTCTGCTACCCTCAACATGTACTTCACCCCACGACTTGTAAAGTGATCCGTTGCTTTCTGAAGTTAGGTCTGTGCTCTATGAATAACCTAATTATTCAGGAATAATAACAACAACAACAACAACAACAACAACAATAATAATAATAATAATAATAATAATAATAATAATAATAATAATAATAATAACAATAATAATAATAATAATAATAGAATTTATTTTTAAAAAAGACATTCATCTTTAACGCATAGCGTGCAGTACAAATCACTCCTCAATCCACAGGCATGGAGCTGAACAAAACATGTGTTGGAAACCTCTGGGTTACAGATCGCAGTCCCAGCAGGGTAGCTTAGTGGGCTCATGGATCAGACAAAGGGTCTGGGTACTGTCAGCAAGCCAGAAGTTACAATTCAATTAAAATACCTCTGTGGGCAAGGTACCAGCTGCGAAGACCTGTGTGCAATCTTCAGTCCACAAGTTCTAATGAGAATCGCATAGTTCATTGGGTTGCTTGCCTGCTGCTCTGAGAAACAGCAGGAAACAAACTCAGAAAGAAAGTTCAAGAGTTTGGTGTACCTGCTGCAGATATTTATTTTTACCCTAATGATCTCACATTGAGATCTATGCAGGGACAGCTCAGTCTTTCATTTTTCAGTGTTAAGTAAAATGAAAAATCAAAACAGCTGGTATTAAAGGTCATTCCTCAAATATTTTATGGATCTGTTCTTGTCTTCTCGTCTCTGCTTTGCGCTAAGAAAGGTCTGTGCACGCTGGTACCTACTACTGATATTTGAGCCTAACCCTCAGGTTACATGTTTGAATCTGGCATAAGCAATTGTGGTGACGTCACAGCATGCAGACGCGAACGCATGAAGGCAAGGAGTGTACCCGAGGACAGCACAGAGAGCTGGGAGAAGGAAGCTCCAAATGGAGCTCCCAGATAAAGAGTGCATGTCTGTGCACGTTGAGACAATTATATTTATGACGTAATGATCACCTCCTGTGTCCTGAGTTAGATTAAGCCTGCGTTTTGAGCAGCCTGATTGGTGGACTCACCCGCATAGGGTGCGATTACCTTGATAGATGTTGGCTTGACCTGGTCATCAACTAGCTGGGCCTGTCAGAACCCTCCCACAGGGCTTGTTTTGAAGTCCATTGTAACACTGAGGTAGAGGCGCTTGGCCTCCTCTAGTTTTGAGAACATAAGCGTGATCACTGCTCTGATTTATTTACTAATTTATTGGTCATTTTTATAGCACATATACACTGAACAAGCGTTTCAAATCGCTCCATTGCAGGGAAGGAGAGAAGATAAGCAAACAGAATTGACATTCTTAATAGGCATTGGAACATTCAGAAGGGAAGGTATTATGTATTTGTAGGTACAACATAGCACAAAGTCAAATACAAACTGATTACAACATATGACATAATTATTGTACATTCCGAGTTCGGAGGGCCCGTTAATTCCTCCTTCTAAGAACCCGGACCCGGACCTTCCCCATTCCCATTTCAGCCCTCATAGGGCTGAATGGGAATGGGCGAAGGAGCAAACAACGGGCCGATTACGAGCGGCCTGTTGTTTGCTCCCTCCTCCCCTCGCGGGATCCGCTCTGCACGTCTGGTAAAACCAGACGTGCAGATCTGGTCCCACAAGGGGACCTCGTAATCAGGCAGGACGGGGTTGACAGCGCCGGCACCTTTACCGGCACCGCTAACCCCGTCAGGCCTGTGTTATAATGAGGCCCAATGAGTCCATCATACAGTGTGCCTGACAGTTTTTCTGATAGTGATAAGTGCATGAGACATGTAGTAGGAGAGAAAGGAGGGCAGGCAGAGACACACTAGATACAGAGACTGAAAGTGACTGCAGATGTAAAGAGGAAGTAGAAAAGGGGGGGCTGTGATGCAGAATCCTGTCCAGACTCTAGGAGGCCTAGTAGTTAAGGAGGGCACAACTGCAGAGCAATAGGTGGGGCTGCCAGGAATATATGCAAAAGAATCATAATGAGTACAGCGCATAAAAAGGGCACAGGATGTAAAAAGCACACCCACAAAAACGATTTTAAACAGAGCACAATGCAATGCAAAATGGATGCAGTGAGGTAAAAGGCACCCACCACCTAGATTCGAATTTAAACAGAGCACAATGCAATGCAAAATTGATGCAGTGATGTAAAAGAACAAAACACCTAGATTCGAGCTCAAACCACAGGGGGTTCAAAATTAAACAGAGCACAATGCAATGCAAAATGCATGCAGCGATGTAAAAGGCTCTGATTCTCTTCATAAAGGTCAGGAAAGACATGAACCAGATCATTCAAAATAAAAGAAATGATGGATTTTGGTGGGAGTACACTGCCCATCAGGAGTCTGAAGTTTTCGACCACAGTCGTAGGCAGAGGGCAAATTGCCATTTTTTTGCAGACCAGGAGTCTGGTGTGGGGCTGGGTAGTGTGTTACCACAACTCATAAACTTGGCTTTCGTTGGGGAAATAAATGACAGCGTAGTCTTTGTTGGTTGGTATGAACTGTCTGATTAGAAATTCAATTAAAAGAATACAAAATATTGTGACTTCCTCAAACACATCCACAAGTATGATAAGTGTGATGGCTCAACAGCTGTACAGTGAAGAAGCAGTAAGAGATGGCACCCATTTTGCTGGGGGAAATGTGAGATAAAGACCAATTTGAATAGCGGTCAGTGTCTAATACTTATCAGGCAACACGAGACCAGTGAATGCTGTCAGGGATCCTGACAGCAAAGGACGTTCCAGACACCCATGCTACCTGACACCAAAGGACGCTACGAGACAACCCAGTGCCCAAAGAATGCCAACAGACAACGCAAAACCAAAAAACACTAGCACACCCCCCAAGATCAAATAACACTACCGAACATAAAATTCTGGCCAGTAGCCCAACTACCTTTGCCTAATGAACCTTTACCCATCTTTGCCATGAAAAGACAAAATATTTGAAGGACCAATTGGTTCATGCATCTCCACAAAAAAGCTCCAGATCGACAACTAGAGGTTGGGACCTTCGGCCTCTCATGGGCCACTTTCCATGTGGCTCTTGTTCAGTCTGCAAGCTGGTCTATAAAACCAAAGCCTTCACTGTTGACGGTAAAACATGGCACCTTCGATACCATACTAAGTGTAAAACCCCATGGGCCATTTACTGTATTGAGTGCCCTTGTGGGCTTAAATACATTGACAAAACATCGCAGCCAGTTCATACACGCATCACGGAACATCTTTCCCGCATTCGGTGTAAATCCAGTACTTCCCCTCTAGTCAGTCATTTTATGCAACAAGGCCACTCCCCGGATGACATCTGATGGTGGGTTATCGATGTGGTCAAAGATGCGCTGAACCCACATCGCAAATTGGCCAACAACGAAGCCCAGTGGATTTTCATCCTGGACACCATAGAGCGGGGGCTCAATGAAGCATTCCCCATATGGTAGCCACTGCTATTTGTGGCACTTTTTGATCTATGCCTGGTGCCTGCTCTGGACAGACAGCCCTTCCCTTTAAATTATTTTCAGTAACAGTTTTGCAGACCATCCCTTCAGTCACTTGACTCATGCATTCATTCCTGACTACATATTCTGACCCAGATTGCACGGTCTGTTAAAATCTGTTCTGACGCTACCTGGGCCAGTGCAGTCCCTATGTCCTGAGCACTGTGTTTTTTCACGTGCTTATTCAAACCTATTTACAGGTCTTTTGCACACTTTAATCTTTCCCATGTAGATGGGCGTGTTCCTATATTTTGGACTTTATCTGTCACTTTATTGAGGCTCCGTTATTTTGATATTTACATAACTTTTTCTACGCAGCACGTCCTCTTTCTATGTCCATGGCTGTAGACATCCCTACACTGCACCCCATTGGCTCTCAACCCCGATGCACCGTATGAATTTTCACACAGTCAGGAGTCTCACTTGCGGCGGACCGTATGTGACCGCTGTTGCATTTCAGTAATAATCATCGCGTATCACAGGTGAGATTGTGCTCAAACTGCTAGTCCGGCAATAATTCACATGCAACTCTTTTGACGGCTATAACCGTGAGACACTCGCATGCTGACCGAGATCTTCTTTTCTTTCGGCTCGCCTTGACTTTTTATAGAATCAGCGATGAGAAACTCCAATAGCCCTAGTCTCCGTGTGCAAACGATTGTTCCTACGGACACAAACAGCGTCCACAGTTTCTGGTAAGCAACACAAGACTGTGGTCTAGAATAGCCAAGTATTGTGCCTTTGTTTATTCATGCTGGCACTGCCCTAGTATGTCCGTGTCCCTTTAGGTCTCTGTATCGACCCAATGAGATGCACTCCCAATTCTGACTGTGCTAATCTTCAATACAGCCTTTTCATCATGCTACACAGTCTATGACTGAGACGGCACCTACGAATGAAGATTCCCCCTGCTAATAGCGCAGGGAGCTCTTGATTCTATTAAAGACAAGGAGGCGAGCATTAAACTTCATCTTCTCTTTACTCTTAATCTCCAGCAGTTTCAACAAATAAATAACTTTTACCAAAAAATAACATCTTTTTTTTTTTTTAACTTTTATTTTTGCTGGCAGTGGTAGTTGACATACACACACAACAGATCGGTAGTATGGTCTTCAAGCATGACAAGGTACATTGCACTGGGATGTTCACAAACAGCAGTATACATTTTCAGACAAAGATCGGCTAAAAGACATATTAGGGAGCACAATATACAGAAACGGGGTCTAGGGTGAGCTGTCCGCCAAAGAGGTAGCGTCAAGGGCGTTAAGATAGCTGTTGAAGGCAGTCCAAATGTTTTTGGGCCGGGACCGGCCTGGAAGGGTAGTGATGTAGTCCCCCTCGCAATTACGGGCCCAGGTCACCAAATTTAGCCATTTCTGGAAGGTAGGGGGGCCGAACAGTTCCAGTTTTGAAGGATACATTTTTTAGCAATTGCACAACATACGTTTAGCAGCCTGGCCTCTCCTCTGGCGCCCTCTTCAACCCACAGTCCAAACAACACCCCCATCGGATCAGGCTCGAGCACCGCATCGCAGAAACCAGACATGGTTTTAATAATCTCATCCCAGAATGGGGCCAGGTTAGAGCAGTCCCAGAACATGTGGAGATGACCGGCATCTTCCGCCCCGCAACGGGGGCAAAGTCGCGTGTCGGAGTGGGCGAATTTGGAAAGTCTGCGTGGGGTATAGTATAGCCTATTCAGCAATTTGTACTGTATAGTGCGATGTCGAAAATTAAGGGAGACCCTACTGGTGTGGGAGCACATTTTACCCCACAATTGTTCTGAAATGACAACCCCCAGTTCAGAGGCCCAGTCCTCTCTCGCCTTGGAGGGCGGTGTTGCTGAAGCAGTGAGCAGGAGTTTGTACAGTGATGAGACCACTCCCCGCGCCCCCCCGGAGTTGGCAATATAGGAGATGGCAGGGTGGTCTGGGGGTTCGCTGGGGAAAACGGGCCAAGCCGCCCGGAATGCGGCACGGAGTCGGTAATACTGTAGTAGCTCAAGTGGCGAGCCCGAGTGGCCTGGCTTCCACGTCTGTGGCGTTATGATTACCCCATCCGGGTAGAAGTCAGTAAGGGCCAGATAACCCAGGTCCCGCCAGTGCCGTGCCAGGGCTGAGTCATTCGTGGGTTCCAAACCGGGGACCCGCCATGCGGGGAGTCATTTGTAGTAAGGGTGAGCTTCGGGGCCTGCAGCGAATATCCGCCTCCAGGCCAATAAGGTGGTCTGGACAGGGTCTATGGGAGAGTCAGGCTCATATCTCCGATGCAGGTGTAGGGACATAATGTTAGCACCGGAGGCAGCAAGGATTTCAAGCTTGACATGCGGGCGAGAAGGAGGGCCAGGATACCAGTACGTGGCAAACTGTGCCTGCGCCGCGGTCCAATAACTCATCAAGTCAGGGGCCGCGAACCCGCCCCTGTCATAGGGAAGGGTCATAGCGCCCCACTTTTTCCGCACGGCGCCAGAATGCCACAAGAACTGGGCACACAGCTTGTGTAGATCAGTGAAGTACCTACTTCCAGGCCAGATGGGAACATTAGTAAACGTGTACAGGAACTTAGGGAGCAGTATCATCTTGACCAGTGACAGCCGCCCGGCTAGTGATAAGGGAAGAGAGCGCCAGCGCTCTAGTTTGGCTTCGGCTAGTGCAGCCATTGTCACATAGTTGTCAGCCAGAAGAGCCTCCCTAGCCAAGGACACATGAACCCCCAGATATTTGATCCCGTTGGGAGACCACCTGAGCGGGTATTCAGTGGCCGGCTGAAGTGTGGAGTGCGTGAGGGGGAAAAGTTCGGACTTGGTGTAATTAATCGTGAAGCCTGAGAATGTCCCGATGCGGGTGATGTCCCGGAGGAGAGGGTCAAGGTGGAGATCAGGGTCCCTGACGAACAGCAGGACATCGTCCGCGTATAGGGAGACGACCTCGGGGGTGCCCTGGAGACGTATCCCCCCGCGCATGTGCCGTTCCCTGATAAAGTCCCCCATAGGCTCAATGGCAAGAGCGAACAGAATTGGGGAGAATGGGCAACCCTGGCGGGTACCCCGAAAGAGAGGAAACAGAGTAGAAGTTTGAGAGTTAACGCGGACTCTGGCAACCGGGGAGGTGTATAATAATCTGATGTAGGAGATCATCCCAGGACCTATGCCCATGGCCTCCAGGACCAACCACATGTATTTCCAGGAAACCATGTCAAACGCCTTCTGGGCATCCAAGGTTACCGCCACCGCACTCACGTTCTGGTCAATGCGGGCCATCACGTTGAGAAGCCGTCGAATATTGTGTGATGTGGACCTACCAGGGACAAAACCGGATTGGTCCTCATGAACCATATAAGGCATGACCGGGAGAAAGCGATTGGCAATCACCTTGGCGAAGATCTTCGTATCCAGGTTCATAAGTGAGAGGGGGCGATATGAACCACATTCATCAGGCGGCTTGCCAGGCTTAAGGAGAACCGTGATGACAGCCTCACGTAGGGATGGGGGAAGAGAGCCCAGGCGCAGGGATTCATTCCAGACCTCGAGCAATTCAGGGCCCAGTATGGCCACATGCTCCTAAAAGAATTCGGCCGTAAACCCGTCGGGGCCCGGTGCTTTCCCCTTCGGGAGGCTGGAAATGGCCTCTACAATTTCATTCAGGGTAAAGGGGGAGTCCAACTGTTCCCTTGTAGCATGGGAGACGATAGTGGTGGGGATCTGGGCGAGAAGCTCGCGCATCTGAAATTCGCTATGTTCGGGAGGTTGCGAGTACAGTTCGGAGTAAAAGTCTGTAAAGATCTCCAAAATGTGCTGGTCAGACCACTGGATCAACCCATTGCCACCCTTGATGCAGGTAATTTGGGCTGGGCCCCATTCCCCCCTGGCCAAAGCGGCCAGAGTTTTGCCAGGTCTGTCCCCCTCACCGTATTTCTGCGCCGCCTGAGGTCGGCTGAAGTACTGCACCTCCCTGATGGCCTGCTCGTTGAAAAACTTGAGTTCCTCACTTATCTGGGAAAGGATGACAGGGTCAACAGAGGCAGGGTGGGCCCGCTCAAGATCTCGCAGTTTGGCTTCAGAGCGCGACAGGGAGGCCTTTATGGACTTGAGAACCCCGGACTCCCTAGAAATGGCTGCCCCCCGGATGAAAACCTTGAAGGCGTCCCAATGGACCCCCCGGGTGGTGTCCTGTGGTAAGTTGAATTCAAAGTAGGACCGGATATCTGACAGAATGTCTGCTTTGAAGACTATATCCTGCAGGGCGGCTGATTTAAAGCGCCAAGTATTCATGGTGGGAGCTAGAATACCCATATTGATAGTCAGTATGACCGGTGAATGATCAGACAGAGTACGTGCAAGTATACGAATCTCTGAAACCCCACCCATCAGTTGGCCCGACAGTAGGATCAGATCAATTCTAGAAGAGCTATCATGTACCGATGAATAATATGTGTATTCCCGCGTTACCGGATGAAGAGCTCTCCAACTGTCCAGGATGTCAAGTGACTTGCAGTGTGCCAAAAGCCTGCGCGATGCACTCGCTAAGGGTCTGGGGGCGGAGCCAGTCCTGTCCACGGCAGGGTTTAAAATAAAGTTCATATCACCACCCCAAATGATCTGTACACCCACGTATCCCAGGAGTATGAACACTACCTGGTCAATAAATTCGGGGGAGTCTACATTGGGGCCATAGGTATTCACGAGTAGATAATCTCTGTTGGCGATGGCGCAGTGCAGGATAATGTATCTCCCCCCCGGGTCAATATAGCTCCTGTGAAGAGCGAATTTAAGAGACTTGTGGATTAGTGTCAGCACTCCACGGGCCCTTGTAGAATAAGTCGTGAAGTACCTGAGGGGTCCCCAGGTGGGCGCAATGCTTCTGGCCAACGGGCCAGTGGAGTGTGTTTCCTGCAGGAGTAACACCTTGCAGTGGTGCCTATTGGCGTAAGCCACGATCCTGCGACCCTTAGTGTAGTTACTGAGGCCGCGAACATTCCATGTCATTATCGTCACAGCCATACTAGTACCCCAATCATTAAAATCCCTAGACTGGGAAACCAAGGATAGTGATCCAATGTCAGAGGACGCCGGGTCCCCCGTCCCCCAGCACCGGACCCCAGTACTCCGGTCACCAGTTCCCCCAATGTCAGAGTGGCCATGACTGAAGCGGACACGTACATCTCGACAGACTTAGTGAACATCCCACCACAGTTGTTGAAATACAGAAACAGGATGATGCATAATTAGACAATCGCGATCCGATGCGTGGCTAGCTGCCAGCCCACCACTGCCATTTTCGAAAACATGTCCCCAATCCCCACCCCAGCCACATCCCACCCTCACTGCCCACCCCCAACTTGCAGTGTGAATCCCCTACCCTCCCCCGCAGGTGTCTCCAGCTAGCCCGACACTCCCAAAAACATGGAGGTCGGGGGGCGAAATCCAACAGGGATGACACCCTTCCCGTGCCCAACAGGGGCACCAAAGCAGCGACAACCAACAAACCAAGAACATTGCAAATGCAGCGAGGTGTGCTGTAGCCATGTGGGCGGCTTTGTGGACAGATATGTAGGACAGCAACGCCGTCAGTAGCAGGTTCTGCGGTAACCGGATCAAAAGACAGGCCTCCGTAGCCAGCCGAGCACCTCGCCCGGTTAGGCGCTTAGGGGGCCTGAAACCATAGGACTGTTGTGAGTCGTTTCAATGATCACGTTCCGATTGAAGGATAACCTGGACGAAAAAGAGATAGCCGATCAGTGTGTGGCATCGGCTCAGACAACTTCAGCCGGAGCTCCCGCCGGGTTGGGAAGCGGCAGGTGCGCCTCGATGAATTTCACCGCTTCCTCTGGTACAGTGAAGAAGTACAGTTTCCCATTATGTGTGATTTTGAGACGAGCTGGAAACAGGATAGCATAGGGGACATTCCGTTCTCTGAGTAGTTTCTTGACTCCAATGAAGTGGCGCCTCTCTTGCTGGACCGCTACAGAGAAGTCCGGAAAGATTCTCACTGTGTGTGACTCGAAGCGCAGATCTCCCTTCTCTCGGGCCAGGCGGAGGATAAGATCTCTGTCTCTATAGTTGAGAATCCTGGCTATGATGGGTCTGGGGATGTCACCCGGCCTGGGTCTGGGAGACAGAGCCCGATGGGCGCGCTCAACAGTGAAGTATGGGGACATGGCAGGGTCGCCCAGGAGGGTCTTCAACAACGATTCGACCGCGTCTTCCATGCAACCCTTTAAGGCATTTTCAGGGACTCCAATAATACACAGATTGTTCCTGCGGGAGCGCGACTCGAGGTCATCACACTTTGCTTTCACATTCCGCATATCTCGAGCCAGTGACGCCACAGTATCCTGTAGCGCATGTATAGCATCCTCGTTAGTTGATATACGGTTTTCAGCGTCCGTGATTCTGGTCCCCGCCTGATCCACCCGTGTCTTTAAAGAGGCAACATTGGCATTGATGTCGTCAAGTTTCTCGTGAAAGGAAGCAAAGTTTTTTGCTATAGCTTCTTGATCGTGGTCAGGTCAGGGGCCGCAGGAGAAGGACAAACGTTGATCTCCAGCTCCTCAGAAATAGGTAAGTCCTGGTCAGCCTCCCCCCTCGGGACAGCTTTAGCGAATCTATCCATGGCACCCCCCTTGGAGGACCCCTTGATCTTGCTAGGCATCGTGGGTTGGTGCAGGTAGTGGTCCCAATAACAGAGAAAAGAGTGCGGAGCCTATGCCTGGGGGGAGAACCGCGGTCGCAGCGGCTTCCCGGGGTAAAGGAGATCAGGGCTCAGCGGTGGCTGATTAGGGTGTGTTGGTGTTGGGCAGCTCCCAAGGTCCACACCTTGGAGAAGCCCGGGCCGCAGAGGCAGCCGACCAGGGAAACGGATCCAAGGGGGGGGCGCCGCAAGGAACCCCCCCGCCACACCGCCGGCACCACGAGCAAGTCACTAGCGGGGACGTGGTGAGCAATGTCCACTTCGAGTCAGCAGGCAGCGGTGTAATGATGGGTCCTCCAACGGGCCGCAGTCCGCCCAGGACAGGGGGGAGGGGCCGGGCCAGCGCCGCGGCTCCAACTATGGCGGCGAACACAACCGCAGCGGGGATGTAGGGCCCTCAGGCAGCCGCCTCTTACCTTCCGGGGGCGCACCCCCCCGATCCTCCAGCAAGGGACCGCAGCGGAGATCCGCCCACAGCCGGTGGAGGGCCGGGACACGCTCCGCGTCGGCTCTGGCCGCAAGCTCTCAGTCGGGCCGCTCCCCAGGGGGGCCAGGCACAGGACGCCTGGAAGCCGCCGGGGCTCCGATCGGGCCGCAGTCCGCCCGATCGAGCGCCCGGGAGAGGTGCCAGGCCCTGGGAAGGGGGAGGGCCTCGGGCCGACGCCGCGTACACCGCGGGGGAGAGGGCCGGAGTCTAGCCGCCCGATCCAAGACCCCGCACTGGATCACCCGGGGTCGTAGAGGAGCCGGAATTTCACCAGGCAGAGGCGCTGAAGCGCTGGGCAAAAGTAGTGAGAAGATGAGCGTACAACGCACAGTGTAGCCGCAGATGTAGAAGGATATCGCCCAGTCCCACATGGAGCTCAAGAGCTAGGCAGCCATCTTGGGCTGCTCCACAGCGCCACCTTTTTTTTTTTTTACTTTTTTTTTAAACGTCAAGTCCCATCATTCCTGTAGTCTCAGTCTCGTGGCCATGTCACATAGTCCTTCCTCTTCTTGTGTTCCTCCTCTTCTTTGACTGCTTCGAACTGCAATCTTCTGTAAACTCAATCGCCAACGGGGCCCACTTAAACTCTGAACTTCTTGCTTTATGCCGAATCGGTCTCTCATCTCTGAACTTGCGAACTCGTTCCGATCAACTCAGTCTTTTCTTGAATGCTTTCAGCCGTTCTTTTGCTCATCCCCTAATATCAGAAATAATAATAGCCATATGTTAGGGCAGGAAATACACACCCTATTTCAGGAGGAAATGATCATAATGGTTATTTGTAATACATCACTTTATTGACTTTATTAAAGGGATGGTCTAGTAAAAAATTTTATTTAAAAAATAGATAGGCCACATAAAAAAAAAATACTAGCATCCTCCGTTTTAAAACTTCCTATGTAAAATTTTGAGCTATTCAAGCTCAAAATTAGAAAAAGCAAGCACAGGGGCGCAGCCATTTTGTGAAATGGAGGCCCTCCTGTGCTGGCTTTTGCTTTTGCGGCACTAATGAAGGAAAAGCCAGCCAGCTGTAGTAAACAAAGTCTACCGCTGGGTGGCTTTCCCTTCATTAGTGCCGGGACTCGGAGAACGCGGACCGGAGAAAAGAGCAGGAACGCTGCAGCTGAATCTTGGTAAGTGCTATTTATTTTTTTTACAAAAAATAAGCACTAGCACTAGCTGCGTTTTTTTTTCTAAGTTTTCCGGGCTGGAGGAGCCCAGAAAACTTAGAAATAAAACCGCAGCTTTAAAAACGTTGTATTTATGTTTGCAGTCGCTTTTGAAGCAACAGCAAACATAAATACAACGTTATTGTGTTGGAAAACGCTGCGTTTTTTTTTCCAAGTTTCTCAGGCTCCTCCGGCTCGGAGGAGCCTGAGAAACTCGGAAAGAAAAACTGCAGCGTTTTCCAACATAACCGCGTTGTATCTGCCTGAATCTGCTTTACCATTTGGGGCTCTCGGGCTCCCCACGGGGAGCCCGAGAGCCCCAAATGGAAAAGCAGATTCAGGCAGACACAACGCGGCATTGCGGAAAACAACCGCGTTGTGTCTGCCTGAATCTGCTTTTCCATTTGGGGCTCTCGGGCTCCCCACGGGGAGCCCGAGAGCCCCAAATGGAAAAGCAGATTCAGGCAGACACAACGCGGCATTGCGGAAAACAACCGCGTTGTGTCTGCCTGAATCTGCTTTTCCATTTGGGGCTCTCGGGCTCCCCCGAGAGCCCCAAATGGAAAAGCAGATTCAGGCAGACACAACGCGGCATTGCGGAAAACAACTGCGTTGTGTCTGCCTGAATCTGCTTTCCCATTTGGGGCTCTCGGGCTCGGAGCCCGAGAGCCCCAAATGGGAAAGCAGATTTAGGCAGACAACGCAGCATTTAGCATTTCCCATTTGGGGCTCTCGGGCTCCCCACGGGGAGCCCGAGAGCCCCAAATGGGAAATCAGCTGCAGGTAGAAACACTACGCGGCATGTAAACATAACCGCGTGTGTTTCTGCCTGCTGTGGCTTTCACTTTGGGTCTCCGGTGCTCCCCTGGGAGCACCGGAGACCCAAAGTGATAGCCACAGCAGGCAGAAACACACGCGGTTGTGTTGGAAAACGCTGCGGTTTTTCTTTCCAAGTTTCTCAGGCTCCTCCGAGCCGGTCCTGCAGGAAGGCATCCACTCCGGCTGCTGCTGGGTCCAATCTCCAGCTGAAGAACCTTTCCTTCTGTGCGTTCAGTCTGGACGCAAACAGATCTGTGTGTATTGGTCCCCAACGTTCTTTCAGCTGGTGGAATATCTCCCGGTCCAGCATCCAATCGCTGGAGTTCCAGTCTGCTATTACATTCAACGAACCCGGTATGTATTTGGCTACCACTGAGATCCCTGACTCTAGGCAGGAGTGCCAAAATCTTTGGCTATTTCCGCTAATAACTTGGATCTCGTCCCTCCTAAGTGATTGATGTATTTGACTGCTGAAATGTTGTCCATTTTCAACAGAATACAAGAATTCACTTTTCCTTTCGTAAAAGCCTTGATTGCAAAGGATCCGGCTAACAGTTCCAGACAGTTGATGTGTAACTGGAGTTCTTCTGTGCTCCACCTTCCTCCTGTCTGGAGGTCTCTGCATCGGGCTCCCCAGCCTGCTCTGCTGGCGTCCGATTCTATTATTAAGTCTAGACGGTCGCCGAAGATGGCTCTCCCGTTCCATGCTTCCATGTTTGCCAACCACCACTCTAGCTCTGTTCTGGATTCCTGATCTATGTGTACTAGCTGGTGATAATGTAGACCTTGCTGCAGGTGTCTTATCTTCAGTCTTTGCAGGGCTTGATAGTGTAGAGGCCCTGGAAATATCACCTGTATCGATGCTGCTAGTAAGCCTACTACTCACGCTATTGTGCGAAGTGATATGACTGTTTTGCTGAGACATGTTCTTATTTCTCTTTTTATGTCTCTTATCTTTCTGCTTGGAAGTTCTAGGGTTGCTGTCCTGGTGCCAATAATAAACCCTAGGAATTCTAACCTCCTTGTTGGTTTCATCTCTGAGTTCTCCCGATTCACTAAGAATCCAAGGGAGGACAAGAGCTTCACTACCCAGTCAGTCTGGTAGAGGAGTGTCTCTCTGCCGTTGGCCATCAGCAGAATATCATCTAGATATATAATCATACATATTCCTTTCTCTTCTGTTGCTACTTGCTTCATGATCTTCATGAATGCCCATGGCGCTGATGCCAGTCCAAACAGCATTGTGCCCGTCCCAGTCGAATGCTAGAAAGGGATGAAATCTCTTTGCACCGGTATGATGAGGTAGGTATCTTTCAGGTCTATCCGTACTAGCCACTCGCCCTGTCTGAGTGTGTCTCTGAGCTGGTGGGTCCCCTCCATCTTGAAATGGTTGTAGACCACCCATCTGTTCATGTTTTTCAGATTTATTACTGGCCTTACTTTGTCCTTTCGGTGGACCAGAAACATATTGCTCACAAATTTTGGGTGTGATTCGCATGGCTCGATCACCCGCTTCTCCGCTAGGCTCTGCAGTTCTGTGTGTAATAACACTTTCTCTGTCTGCGTCGCGGCTATTGGACGGGGGGATTGACATTGAGCGGGGGACTCTGTAAACTCTATGCGCATGTCTTTCGCTGTCTGCAGGCGTCGCTGGAAAGTGAGCTCCAATTCTCCCAGAATACCACTGTCCTCCCCCCAACTGGTGGGTATGTAAAAACTCTCACCTGTGGGGAAGTATTGTCCTCTTCCCTGTCCTCTACTTCGTCTTCCTCTAGGGAAACGGCCTGTCAGCAGGAAGAAGGAGTCTGGCTGTCGGTTCTCCCAATACTGGGTTCTATTGCCTTGAGGCCTTCTGAATGTTTGATAGCGATTGGTCGCTCTTGCCTCTGGACCGACCGGTCCCACCAAAAACTCTTCCGGGGAAGATTTTCTTCATGGACGCTTGCGCCTTCTCTAGGGAAGTATAGGTTCCCACGAATCTTCCCATTTCTTTGCCAAAAGTCTCTCCAAACAAAAACCCTTGTGCTGCCTCGCCTGCCTCATATGATGACAGGTCTCCCAGTTTGTGGTCGATTTTGAGCAGGAGCCCTCTCCTGCATTCGGATGGTATTGTGGGATGTTTCTACCCACGCATCCAAGCCCTACAACATCGCGGGCAGCAGAAACATTAGAGTGGCCACCGGAAAGCATACTGCTTGCCAGAATTCATCCAAAAATGCACTGTAAAAAACTGAAAAATAGGCTGCCACCCACTTTTGCCTATATTAGTGAGCACAGGAGGTCACTGCCTAAAGCCACCATTGGGCTACACACACAGTAGCCTGAAACCATTTTGGAATAGCAATACTGATTGGCAAAAGCAACCCAGAGCTGTTGGGAATTCATTTTCTTGATGTCAAAAATTGCTAAAATCATGGCTCACCAAAACCACTAAAAAGGTCCCACATCCTTGTTGGGGGGTCAACATCATTCTCCCGCAAGAATCTACATGAATCTGAGGTCCACAGAAGTGTATCTATATTTGAACAAAGTATATTTTGAGGATTACTTACTGGTAAGACAGCTGTCAAAAATAGGTGCAGTACCGGTGCTCGCCACTGACCGGTGCTGGTGATCTAAATTCCGACAGGAGACCTGTATTTCAGAAGCTAAACAGTAACCTGAGTTAGCTGAGACTTCAAAAGGCTTGCTTTTTCATGAGAACTCTTCACACCTAGTCTTCTCAGCAACAAGGCAGGAAATCGCATGGTCCTGTTAATCAGATGGAGAGTGGCACCCTGGTATGCTAGCAGGAACACAAGACAATGGATTCTTTCAGCTGAATAGGATATGCTGATTTGGGTGGAACTGTCCACACTGCTCTAGGAAAAACAAGACATGTGACCTCTGAGTCAAGCCAAGTTTCTAGGGGCGGGGACAAACCAATGGGTGTACTGAAGTGAAGGCAAATATATGTTTTATAAGAATACTGATAACTAATTGTAACCAGCTGATAGAAATGTACAATTTAGAGATTCTTAAAATGTCACCTTCACTCACAGTTGAAGACGAAGTTGGACACTGTGGGATGTTCTAGGGCCAAGCCCCGTAATTATTAATATTGTGGATGGGGTGCTTATGCTAGAAACCTAAGAACTTCCAGTAATATGCTCAGAGAGGGTGTGTACCTCTGTGTAAGATTTGGTGCAAAACCAATATTGCAAAATCCACTAAAATCGCGAATAAGTTGTCATTTCTGAAACCAAGCTCTTAGAAAGAGCAGGGTTGAACAGAGACCTGTTTTAATTAATTTGTGATGTACACATGTATTCTCAACAACTTGCATATCTGGGAAGCATGTTTGATTATGAAAAATTGATTTTCTTGAGAAACCAAAAGGGAGTGTTCTTTCCTTCAGCCATAAAGATGATACCTGATGACTCATTCTGACTCACTACTCCCTTCTCCAGTCAGAGGATAGTAAATCCTTTAACCTATCAGGATCCTCAGAGGGTTGGGCATAGTAAGGCAGCCTCCACACCCCCTTTGAGAACACATAAAAAGAGACTGCTGAGACCCAGATAGACACACTCATTTTTCCACTACTCATCGATTCCTGCCCAGCACACTGCCCTACCATATCCAGACAAAAACTCCAGACTCCTGAGGCTCCAGGCTCCAGAACTTAGACTCCAGATAGACTCCAGAACTCTATAACTAAACTCTAGAACCTTGGAGAAAAGAGGCCTAATCCACAAGCTGAATCCTGTTCAGAGGCCCCAGAATCCAGCAACCTAACCAAACTATTCAACAGCCTTGCCGTGCTGTTCGCTTCTGGCCCAGAACCCCGTGCCGAGAACCAAGATCCAGAGAGAGCAGTGCTGTATCCAGACCGACCAGACCAGACCGCTGTGCAATGCCGATAGCAGACCTTATAGTTGTTCCGTAATCGCACTTTACGCACTCAGAAAAAGTGCTGAGAATTGAAAAATTAGCTCCTGTCAAAATTGCTGTCTTTTGCTTGCAACTGCTGAATTTCATTTTCAACCTGATAATCACTCATGAATCATTGCTAGTGTTGACCTGTCCCAATTCAAAGTCACTATCACCTACCCAGAATCTCCTTTAGTGAATTAAAATCATTTTTAGCATAATTTTCACTTCATTGCAATCACATTTAAAAGTATTTTTGCCTGTTTAACAGCATACCGGTTTTCTCTAAGCTTGCTGGGGGGAACTGGAATTTGAACTGCATTTTGATTGTATTCCTGAAAACTGTGTGCTCGTCTTTCCATCTCTTTATATTGCCTAACGGGGGGAGTGAGTTGTCACACGTGAAAAAGTGATCATATTATCTCTTCTTGAAACCATATCAAGTTTATTTTTGTGCTGCATTCTTTCCCATCTTGCATTTCCTTGAAACCATACAAGTAGTCTCTGCTACCTTATTCTTTCTATACCAACTCCTCATTGATTAAAGAGAGTGTTCTCTTGTAATATTACCCATTGTTGATCACTATTATATTCATAAGTGTGTTATCAAATATTAATGTATTCATAAAAGTGTGATATATATATTGTTTCATTTTTCCAATAAACCTTTTAATTTGCAAAACAAACCTACTTCTTGGCTCAGTGAGGTCAGGGGGATTCAACGAGAGGGGCGTTATATAAGGGTTCATCATCCAGATTTAAGAACTTGACATACAAATATATAAATGAGGGCTTCCATTGGGCATCCCAGACTAGGCATTGACTTAGTTGGATTGCTGGATTGAAGTCACTTACAGTATTGCGCAATTCGCAGTGCCTAGGAGGGATACGGCCCTCTGATCCCAGTTTGCCAGGACTCCTGGGTCTACCTCCTCTCCTGTGTCCTTTGCCCGCTCGGCTAAGTCCATAATTTTGGCTAGAGGCCCAGCTAGGCCGAGGACTTTTTCTTGGCAACTTTTCTGCAAGCAATCTATCCCTTTAGTGGAGTCTCTGTTGGACTTAGAGACAAAAGATAACATCGTTGGGTCAAGTTCTGGGGCTTCTGCTACTTTGCCCGATAGTTCAGGTCTAGGACATTCTTCTCTCATCCTCTGTCTAACGTCCTCCTCTAGTGCCTTCCACAAACTTAGCATCATGTACTTTGCTACCCTCGGAGAGGGCACCCATTCGGATGATTTTGGGTTCCTGATGTCTTCAGGATGGAACATGTCAGAGGTTTCTTCCTCTTCTAGATTGTGGAGTTTTCTCAGCCTTTTCTTCAGCAGAGGTTGACTTCCCTTGCCCCCTTCGTTATCTGCCTCCTCCTGTGAGGTCGAAGGGGATTCTGGTGGTTCCTCTTCAGGGAAAACCTCCTCTGAATTGCCCATATTTCAGTCCCCTGGGTAGGGGGTCTCGAGGCTCGGTACCTGTGATTTTCTCATGAACGCTTCTCTTAGTCTATTGAAAGATTCTGAAGCCTCTGGGGCTATTGTACCTGCCCCTTCCATCTGGCCCAGGGGGTGAGAAGAGTCTGTGCTCTTCCGGGCCTCTGTCTTGTAGGGGTCTGACTCCCTGAGCCACTGCCTCCGTGAGTGAATGCCCCAAGCACTTCCTTAAACTATAGGCTATGTCGTCTACTTGATAGACTGCCTCCTGTTCTTCCGCACTCCACTCAAAATTAGCCATGTTAGTGCTGTTAGGTGCCTTAGTAATACCTTTTTTAGGAGCAGTGGCACATCCACTGATCCACTCTTGTGAGGCTACACATGTCTGCACTGAGTGAGATGCTGTGCAGTTGTTTCCAGGGCCGCTCCTTCTGTCCCTCGTGTAAAGATACACTTTCTTCTCTGATTTATGACTCAATTAGAATGTTAGACAAGCTTATTGCTGCTCTGTAGCATCTCGTACTGAGATCCTGCTTCTGATACGAAGCTTCACACAGAGTTTCCCATTTGGCTCCACCCCCCCAGGAGTGGGGGCTCCTAGAAGCGAGCATAGAGCTCTTTGATTGGCCTCTTGTCTCTGAGCACGGCCCCACCCTCGCAAGGGAGGGGGTCGCTCGCTTATCGTGAGCGCGAGCTGCTGGCACTCGCTCGCGCCCACGCTCTTCCCCCACAAAGATGGGGGCTGGTAGCCTGTGGCATACGCGGTCGGGACGGGATTTCCCGCTCGCGTCACTAGCTCCGCCCCCGCAAGAGTGGGGGCTGCCCGCTCCTAGGCGCAAACGCAGCGTTGCGGGCTTCTATGTGAGGGGATCGGCAGGCACCTGGTGTGCTGAGTAGTGCGGCACGGGGCCGCCGACTCCTTTCCCTGGAATGCTCAGAAAAACTTAACGTTACAGCGCTGCGCTCCTATGGGGCCTATCTATCATCCCCATATCTTCAATAAACTTGCTATTATCCCTGTATTGTGCTCACATCTAGTCTAAGCACATAACATTACGGAGCTTATATAAATCGGTACTCATCTCTGGAGAGCAGGAAAAGAAGAGGAGGAACACAGGAAGAGAAAGGACAAGGTCACATGGCCAAGAGACTGAGACTACAGGAATGATGGGACTTGAAGTTTTTGAAAAAAAAAAAAGATGTTCTTTTTTGATAAAAGTTATTTATTTGTTGAAACTGCTGGAGAGTAAAATTAAAGAGAAGATGAAGCTTAATGCAGCTCCTGTCTAATCTTTCTGCAATGCAATACTAATAGTTCCTATTAGTCTAAGGATTGTCGGTAGGTTACTCAGACACCTTCCTACAGTCTGCCACTTTGGCATACAACTTCTTTCCTCTCTTCTTTTTTCAGACCGCTCCTAATCATATTTCCTCCGCAACTTGTATGCATCACCGGGTAGAGCACGGTTAATCTCTTTTTGAATATCTAGGGGTCTATGCTGCACTGACCTCGGACAGGCCCAACCTTTTTCCTGCACTTACTTTCAAAGACTAGTGAAGGTATATCGCCTAAATTCTAATGATATAGGAGACACGCCACAGATAAATCCTTGCTTGGCTCGGTTACTCAGCATAACACTTCTACCAATAACTTTTCTGCATTCAGATGGTCCCTATTTTAACCTAATGGCACCTGCTTAGCCCTGTCTCCACAACTCTTGGAACTGGTATTCCCAGTTCATCGCTACATACCTGTAATAGCTTTGCTCTTCTCCTTTTTTTCCTAGGGGCTGAATAAAGAAACCTACCTGACGATAGTGGTGTACTTGTTTTGTCTACCATCGAAAGGCCTGTATGCCACTACACTAGCCTGGGGACCATTCCACATCCCTCATACTAGATCTGGTGGTGTACCACACATATAACAATGAACTAATGCAGATGGCATAGGCTTTGTTCTTTGTATCAGCCTCACCCTGGAATTCAGTACCAGACGGATTCACTCAGCTATTGATTTTCTACTCTGCCTGCTTGTATAGCAGGATGGTATGAAATAATTGGTTACCAAGTAGTCAGGGACAGAGAGTTACACTCGTTCCGTGAACACTGTCTTGTACTTCTCGTACACATTTCAGTTTGCTCTATAGCGTGTAACCATTATATGTATGAGCACATTATTTAAATGTATATGCTGGTTAGCGAATCTGCTTTGAATATAATTTCTTTATTTCACCATCAATGCTTTTTCTTTTAACTATCAGCTCCACACTGGCAAATCTAGCCCATATAAGTGCATATTTTTAGAAATGCACTATATTTGTTTAGTTTTGCATCTGATTATCTACTGACTATCTTATGTTTGTTAGTTAATTTGTTTGTCTATGATTGACCACCCTATTCCTGTTTGGTAATGTGTCTCTTTATGAATATATTTCTGTAACATTTTAATAATTAAAACTTGCTTTTTGCTCAATCTATTCATTATTCGCTGGATTTTTTGCTTTATGATTTTTACTGTGTATGTCAACAGTTCAATAGGCTCCATCTGCGTTCAAACTGTGTGTTTTAATCCTGATCAAGTTTATACATGCCTTGAGTCTACAAATCACTTTAAAATGTTCATGATTTTGCAGGGAACACCTTGTAGTTATAGTCCTTTTTCCACTCCATTCAGTTCCCGTAGCATCTGAAGTTCCTCTTTTGTTCTTACCAAAAGATGCTACCAAACATCCATATTAATAGACAAATTGAGATCAAAGAATGCTGCCAGACACCGGTACATCAAAGGACATTACCAGACACCCATGCTACCAGACACCCTGACACCAAAGGATGCTACAAGACAACCCAGAGAACAAAGGACGCTACCGGACACCCTAGTGCCCAAAGGATGCTACAAGACAACCAGAAACCAAAATACACTACCAGACACCCCAAGATCAAAGGACACTACCAGAAACCAAAGGATACTGCCATGCACCCATATTACCAGACACATTGAGACCAAAGCATGCTGCCAGACACCCAGAAAGCAAAGGTTGTTACCAGACAATCCAGAGACCCAATGACACTACCAAATAACCAAGACCAAAGGACACTACCTGAGACGAAAGAACGCTACCAGACACCCATGCTACCAGACACCGCTGTTACCAGACATCCTAACTCCAAAGGACGCTATCAGACAACCCAGGGAACAAAGAACGCTGCAAGACAACCCAGTGCCGACAGGATGCTACCAGACCACCGAGTCCCCAAAGGATGCTATGAAACCAAAAGACACTACCAGACACCCTCTTTCCTCACGTTCCAGCAGAAACTCAATGTCTCCAGAGCTCTGGTTCTCTCAAGAATGGATTACTGCAACAGCCTCATCATTAGCCTTCCTCTTTCCTCCCTCCGCCCTCTTCAACTAATCCAGAACAGGACTGCAAGATGTATCATTGGCCTCAAGTCCAGGGACCATATCTCTCGAGTCCTAAATTCGCACCACTGGCTCCCGGTGGTTGCAAGGATCAAGTTGAAGACCCTGTGCATCATTCACAAGTCTTTCTGGGGACAGGGCCCTTAATGCATCCAACTCTCTGTCCCTAAATACTTCCCTGCTAGAATCCTTCGGTCCTCTAGCTCCAACTTTCTGCAGATCAGATTTTTCTCCAAGCAAACATTGGGGGGTAGATCTCTTTCTTCGGCAGGAGGCTCACTCTGGAACAGTCTCCCTGCCCCTCTATGACTTGAGCTGGATCTCTTTAAGTTCAAAAAACCTCTCAAGACCTTCCTTTATTCTTCCTCCTTCTCTCTCCCCCGTCCCTTGCTAGTCTTCACCTGCCGCTGCGACTGGTTGCCTGTGACCCTTATAAGTCTTACAAGGGTCAGGCCCTCCTTCAAACAATCTTCCCCCGCATTCCTTTACTAGCACTTGTCCTCAGGCTCCCTTCCCTGACTAGACACTGAATCTGGTCCATCTGCATGCTCGCACTTTTCACCACTACCCCTTCCTCCCCTGGCACTTGCTCTCTTGGGCTGCCCCTACCCCTTACCCATCCCCTTGGGACCCGTCCCTCCTGCACTTCTCCCTCAAACCCTCTTCCTTTCCCATCCCTTGCCCTGACCTGTCCCCTCCCCCTGCACTTCATGTTACTGCAGTTGCACAATCCAAATGTCACAAGACCTAGTAGGATCACTATTGTTTTCTCCTCTGCCTCCCCCTGCTTTTTTGTCTTGTGGCACCTGGAAACACATCTTCCTATATAGGTGTCATACAATGTTCAATAAATAAATACAGATCAAAGGACAGTACCAGACACAAATGGATACTCACATGCACCCATGTTACTAGACACATCAAGACCAAAGGATGCTGCCCGACACCCAGAAACCAAATGATGTTACCAGAGAGCCCAGCTCCCAAAGGATGCTACCAGACAACCCAAAACCAAAGCACACTAACAAATACCAAAGGATACTACCATGCACCCATATTACCAGCCACACAGAGACCAAATGATGTTACCAAACAATCTGAGACAAAAAGGATGCTACCAGACACTGATGCTACCAAACACTGTGACATCAAAGGTTGTTACTAGGTAACCCAGCTCCCAAAGTATGCTACCAGACAACCCAAAACCAAAGGACACTACCAGATACCAAAGGACACTACCATGAACCCATATTACCAGCCACACAGAGACCAAAGGATGCTGCCAGACATCCAGAAACCATTACTAGACAACCCAGAGACAAAAGACACTACCAGAAAAGCTGAGACCTAAGGATACTACCAGACAAACATATTACCAGACACACTGAGACCAAACTATGGTGCTAGACACCAAGAAACCAAAGGACGCTACGAGTGTGACCAAATTATGCTACCAGACACCAAAGGATGCTATCAGACAACCAGAGACCAAAGGACACTACCAGATACTCAGGCTACCAGAAACCAAAGGACGGAACCAGGCACCCTTGCTGCCAGACAACCCAAAGACCAAAGAATGCTCTCAGACACCTATTGACTAAAGGATGCTACCAGACACTGTGGGACCAAATAAAGCTACCAGATGTCCATAGACCAACAAATGTTACCAGACACCAAGGAACCAAAGGATGCTACCAAACAACCCCGGGACTAAAAGACGCTACCAGACAACCCAGGGAACACCCGATGCTACCAGGAAACCCAGGAATCAAAGAGCTCTACTGGACAACCCAGATACTAAAATAGGCTACCAGACACCCCTGCAATCAAAAGATGCTACCAGTTACCCCAGCAACCAAATGGTGCTGCTAGGCAACCCAGCAACCAAAGGATGCTACCAGACAACCCAGAGACCAACAAATGCTACCAGACACCCATTGACTGTAGGATGCTAACAGACACCTAGCGACCAAAGGATTCTACCAGGCAACCCAGGGACTAAAATACGCTACTACAAATCCCATGAACCAAACAACGCTACCAGATAGCCATGCTACCAGACAACCCACAGACCAAAGGCTGTTACCAGACACCCAAGGACCAAAGAATGCTACAAGACAATTCAGGGACCAAATGATGCTACCAGACAACCGAAGGACTAAACAACACTACCAGACGACTCAGAGGTAAAAGGACCCTATAAGACACTCCAGAGACTAAAAGAGGCTACCAGACACAAAAGCAGCCAAAGGATGCTCCCAGACACCCCAGCAACCAAAGGACAATTCCAGGCAGCCCAGCACGCAAAGACAACCCTGAGACCAAAGAACGCTACCAGAGAACCCAGGGAACACAGGGAACCCAGGGATCAAAGGACTCTACCAGACACCTGAAAACCAAAACCCAGTGACAAAAGGATGCTGTCAGAAAACCCAGAGACTAAATAATTCTACTATACAACCTAGCAACAATACCAGACAACCAAGCAACCAAAGGATGCTGCAGACACACAGGAGACCAATGGATGCCATCAGGCATCCAAGAGACCAATGGATGCCACGAGACACCCAGAGACCGATGGATGCAATCTGACAAGCAGAGACTGATGGATGCCATCAGACACCCAGAGACCAATGGATGCCACCTGACACCCAGTGACTGATGAATGCCATTAGAAACCCAAAGACTGATGGGTGCTATCAGACTCACAGAGAGCGATGGATGCCATCAGACTCCCAGAGACCAATGGATGCCACCTGACACCCTGTGACTGATGAATGCCATTAGAAACCCAGAGACCGATGGGTGCCATCAGACTCCCAGAGAGCGATGGATGCCATCAGACTCCCAGAGACCGATGGATGCCACCAGATAAACAAAGAGCAATTGATGTCATCAGACACCCAGAGACGGATGGATGCCATCAGACACTCAGAGACCAATGGAAATGTCTGAAATCCTGTGATGAATGGATGTTATGAAACACCAAGAGGCAAATAGACACAACCACCCACCCATAAAACAGGCACAATAAGAAATGTAAATACTAATTCCTGGATTGTCTAACGTTTGTGGGTGGTCACTGGAACATAGACCCACCAGATGCACAATGATGAGCTAAAGTTGGAAAACTTATCTCCTCTATCGGGTTCTCCTACCAACTCTTTGCAGACGACACCCAAATCTTCTCTTTTCCTGAACTCTCCTCTGATCCCTCTATCAAAATAACCAACTGTTTGTCTATCATTAAACATGGGATTTGTAAGTATAATTGTAATTGGTTATTAATAACACATTTAATACCCAAAGCGCGGACCCCGGATCGCACCTGTGTTGCTCTGCGTTTTTTGCTTCCAAGATGAGCGCGCTGCCTCTGAGCTACCCTCCTGGGATGGCTTTGCACTCTCTGATGTTAAACTCTACCAAAACAGAGATACTCTTCCTTCTGCCAAATACTCCCTCATCTCATCAGCTGCCTATCCATTTCCCACCTGATAGTCTCCCCTACTCCTCTTCAGCTAGAAACATCAGTGTCATCTATGACTCTTCTCACACCTTCTCTACTTTCTTCTCCAAAACTGCAATGGCGGCTCGCCTCAACCTCCTAAATATTAGGAACATCAGGCACCTCCTTCCGTTTAACACTGCCAAGCATCGCTTATCCACTCTGATCTTCTCTAAATTGGACAATTGGGCTAGCATCCTCTTTGGTCTCCCCAACCATGGTTTCTGTCCTCTCAAGATGATCATTAAGTTTGCTACCAGGACTCACTCTAAACTCCCTGACTTCACACCTAATTCCGTGTACCGTCACCAGGCAGGATGGCTGGCACCACAAAACAGGGCCAGAAATGTCTTCTCCTGGTTCACAAATATATCCACAGTAAGGCACCACTGTATAAATCCTCCTGTGAACAACCCTGCAAGCCTTCTCGCAATCACCGCTCTGCCTCCATGACTACCCTTGTGGCACCTTGTCTTCCCTGTTGTGCTTCCATGCACTTCCTCTCTTTCGTTCTTCTTGCTCCACTTGCATGGAATTCTCTTTCCCCAGACATTTGAGAAACAGACCCGATTGGTTCAAAACCAAACTGAAAGCCTACCGCCTCGCTGCCGGGTTCCCCTCTTAACCTACCTCTCATCTGCCTTCTAGCTAACAATTTCCCCTGGCCTCTAACCTGTCTTTATCGCTCACTTTCTCCGCCTCCACTCTAGCACTTCATCCATCATGGTCACATCCTTAACACAGCTGGCCGTACCACTTACCTGCAGTTAAAAATGTCTAATGTTGATTGTCCTTAATGTAAGTCCACCCATCCATTTTCCCCAGTGATTGTTCCATCTACATAATGTCACTCAAACTCATCCCATTGTAAGAAGCTCACTCCTTCCCATCAAATCGGATATCTTATCTATTGTACGGTCTTTTGTGATCAAAAGAGCACTGTTCTTCCCTGCATATAAGTAAATAAAATATAAAAATAAATAGATCAAGTACACTGAAGATGCACAACAGATGATTCCTGTAGCAATACCTGTGAAGTAGGAAATCATAATAAAAAACCAATTACTTAATGCCAGTTATGGTTCTTTTTTATGGCGAGAGGCTTCCTATCAGAGTTGCACATCTTTGAAATAATTGTAGGCAGACTGGATCAAGAAAAGCCACCAGCATGAAGGCTTCCCCAAAAATGTCATGGGCACCACTATTGCTGGAAGTGATGTGGGTTTATATATATATATATATATATGTATGCACATACAACCTTATACCGCCCTTCTACCCAATTGCCCCTGTTCTAATGTGGCTGAAAGATACAATAGAACTGCCATAAAAAGAGAACCACATAATGTACATCCAGAAGCTAATACATTATTCAAACGAGAGGTAGCAGGAAAGACTGAGGACTGGCAGAAAGACCGAACCCATCAAAAAGAACATGATCGAAGGCAAGGGATTTGTTCTTCTAATGGATACTTCCCCTCCCATGGCATCCTCATCTTTGAGAGACTCCCAAAGCAGTCACAGAAAACAGGATGGCAGTCAAAAGATTTCCAAGGATCCATTCATTAATAAGACAAAGAACTGTTGCAAGGCCACACATCAAAAGTGGCTTCCTACCAGTCAGAAATGTTAGGCAGAATGATACAGGGGTGACCAATTAGCAGCCTGGCAGATGTCCCGCAACAGAACACCCCATTGCAGAGGAGTGATGGGTGCCCGACCCCGGCTGAATGGGCCCTGTTTTCACAAACATCTGGTTTTGCCAGTTAAAACAGGTTTCCCTGTACATGACAATACAGTAGGAAATACCTTGATTGCTAATGACCTTATGCTTTCATGGGCCAACACACCTGGTGGCCGACCTGTTCTCCTTGGACAGAGCTACATGAATGCTGAGCACTCTCTGAGGGTAAAGATGATGAAAACTCAGTCTGAAGAGCATGGAGGAGGGAAAAGCATGGGGAGATTAATTTTCTCAAGGAGACAGATATCTAAAACCACCACTGGACATAAAGAGAGTCTCACGTTCAAAGTTACCTTCCTTTAATCAAATACAAGTAAGTGAGTTCCCATACAGAGTGTATGCATCTCACTATTAGTGAGCCCTAGTGAGGCTGATCAGGTAAACAGTGTTCACCATCAAAGAGTCCTAAGTATATAGTTTCACTGATTCTTGACTAATGCCTCTCTTCTTATGAGTGATTTTATTACTCTCCTCTCTTAGGGCTGTACACCTTTCCTTGCAGAGGCTTTCTTTATTTTGATTGTGATGAGTAGGATTACTTGTATAACAATTATCCTTCCATACCCTTTGGTTTACTGTTATTGTCCCTTTGTTTTGTCTAAGACAGATCTGAGGTTCTCACAATGATTCTCATTCACTTATATGGCTTTCCTTGGTGATCGCACCTCCCTTGCTCCCTCGCCTGGCACTACTCCTCTCCCCCCTGCACTTGCACCATCTGAATGACGCAAGGCCTAGTAAGATTGTTCTTTTGTCCTCCCTATGTCTCCCTACCTTGGCTTGTCATGCCTAGAAACACTTATGTACAGGCACATTATAAATGACTCATCATTATCATATCTGTTAGGGAGAATACTCCAGAATGGCTAATTTCCCTTACATACTGAGTCCCTCAGCAGCTTTGCTGGATTTCTAGGATTTATTTTTTTCACCTGGTAAGAGTGTGAGCCCTTTTTCCCACTCTTACATGTGTTTTGCTGTGTGTGTTTAACATTTTTGTGTTCATAGACTGTGGAGCCTCACCCACTCCACAGGCATCATCTTTTTACTGTGTGTTACACAGCACTTTCAGTACAGTGACACAGGGTTGTCTTTTTGACTTCCCAACTCAGGCTCTATTTTCTGGGACTGACTACTGTCTCCCAGAACATATAAAGTTGGCATTAACTTCATTAGCCTCTGTAAAACCACAGACCCACTACAAACCATCTTTTTGTCTGTTTAGCTTGGAGCATTGTTTCACTCCCTTTTCATCAAGACTTGGCTGGTGGCAGTGGTAACTACCCTATTTTTCCTACCGCGGTTATCTTAAATAACCTTGGTATTGTTTTAGGCTATCTTGGTAGCTTCGAACTTAAACCTTCTAGACCATATATCTTTCATTACGGTTCTGGCTGGGTTTATTCACTATTTCTTTTTGTAAAAGTATTTCTCGTGTTTTACTCTGCGCACCAAACCAGATTTGGTTCTTTTGTTCACTGTCTTTTTATGGGCTTCTACGCAGAAGCCCTCCTTAGGGGCCTGTATGTCTGGTGGCGACAGGATGTGAGGGAGGGGTTTAGTACTCCCTGCCCAGGGTCTCCTTGGAGACCCATGTCGCACTCTGAACTGATTGGCTGTGGTGACTGTCCTGGCAGGACAGCCACCCTGCTGTGTGATTGACAGCAGGCTGTGTGAATGAGGGAAAACTGCATAAAAAGCAGGTCTCTGGGTATGGAAAGGCAGAGTCGCCACTGGAAAGAAATAACCGATGAGGAGCTGACGGAAGAGGACCCTTACCACGAATGAACTGCCCGGTGAAGCCCTGCTGCAGGTCGGAATCCTCGAACACCAACGACAGAAAAGATCCTCCAGGAATCTTCTTCCCCTGAGCTGGTGGGACCAACCAGTTTGCCCAAACTGAATTCAATGTACAGAGCTACAGTGGTCTGGATAGCCAGGAAGGTCAGACCCTGCTTGGGTTTTAAGGAGCACACCTTTTATTTTCTGCTTTTGCTCTGCTGCTGGTTTCTTCCTTGGGCAGTGCAGGACCCTCCAGTCTTCCTACTTCATGTCAGTCCGACAGTCGCTTCAGGAACCGTGAGCCTGCAGAAACTGCCAGGAACGTCCGCCTCAGCTACAGCTTCTATCCATTTAAAGGTACTCTGCAAATCCGGTTGTTTGGTTCGTTCAGCTGCGGTGAAAGTGTGTGAAATCTTTCTCCAATCCGAGGGCTTGCCCTTCTCTACTCTTTAAGCTAACTTTTCTGCCGACCAACTTCATCCGGAACTCTTGGCAAAGACTTAACCTCGAACTACCCTGAGCTGTGTGTTCTTCAGCAAAAGGCTTTTGTCCTATTGACTTTGGCCCTAAGCCTTTTTGATTTGATTCCATCACTGTAGTTCTCTTTCTTTCTAGATTGCCCTGCTTACTTACCTGTTGGTGCTGGTCAATTTCTGCCTAACTTTGTCTTTCCCTCCCTTTTAAATTTCTGGAGTGCCATTTTGCTCCTACTTCATTTGTGAGCTTAACTTGTCTGGAACCTATTGGGAGTGTTGTGGTGTATTAAGAGTGTGATTTTTAAACTGCTTTACTTTGTGAAATGTTATAAAACTGATGTGTAAATAAATGTATATTCTTTTACTCAGAAACCTTGAGTCAGTGTTTGTTTTAATCATAGTAATTGCTGTCCTTTGTGTAACTATCGATACTGCTCACTTGCTCTTGTGATAAGTCTGGCTGCTCAGCCATCGCTACCACTTTTACTGTGTAGTACGGGCTTGTACAAAAGGTGAATTTGTACTGTCACTTGTAGTCTTAATTGTGTGTGGTGTTCGCAAAGGGTACTGCATATAATTCTGCCTACCAATATCATATCATATTGTCTCTTTATTCTAAATGGGACGAATATAATCATTCCTGTAATGAGTCTCATACACTTCTCTTGCTTTCTCTATAATCATCTCTTTACTCTGACTGAGACGAGCATGAACACTTTGATAGTGATTGTCTGTTACTTCACTTGCTCTTGCTGTTATCGTCTCTGTATCTTGACTGAGACGATTAGGAACACTTTTGTAATTATTCTCATTCACTTCACTTTCGCTCACTGCTATAGTCTCTTTACCTTGACTGAGACGAGTAAGAACACTTTTGTAATGATTCTCCTTCACTTCACTTTCTCTCACTGCTATCATCTCTTTATCTTGACTGAGATGAGAAAGGACACATTTAATGATTCTCTTCAATTCAGTTGCTCTCTGTTATTTTCTCTCTATTGTGGCTGAGACGAGTATGATTGTTTGGATAATGATTCTTCATTTTCCTACCAGTTCTCCTGCTTTCCCTGCTTCCTGTAGACCTTAGTGATAATGTGAGAGGGGGTTATTTTTGGTCGGGTTGGGTTTCCCTCTTCCCTTGGCAGACTTCTTGTCTTCTTTTGGACTCTCGTATTCACAATATCATCTAGGATGGCGTTCCGGTGTCCCATGTACCGGGACATTACGTGCTCCTGCCGCGTAGTAGTCTCAGTGTCATTACTAGGGCTGCTGGTCCACCACGGTCCCTCTGTGGTCATGTCACCACTCACTTCTTCTCTTACCCTCCAGCTTCCAGGACGTGCCACATCCAGTACTCCTTGCTTGGGCATGGCTGGCTAGCCGATTCGTAACTAGCGGGCTCTTTCAAGTTCCTAGCTCCTCCCCTTCTTGCTATGCCAGCGTCCTGGGATTTCCCCAGCTTAACTCTGTATCTCTCTCTCTCTCTCTGCATTCAGCAACCTCTGATTCTCTTGCCAGCTCCTCCTCATCCCAGTTAAATTGTGTTTTCAATTTAAAGGGACATCCACATGTTCAGTTCCACTATAACACATGTGTGTTCTTTTTTCATATGCATCTTGGTAGAATATGTCTGAAGAGAGAATCTTGTCAGAATCTTTAGGGAGTTCATCACAGGAATAGGAGTCCTTATCCCCACAAGTGGAGTCTCTCCCACAGAGGTCCCACCTGCCTCGAACCCAAGGGAGTGTGTTGTGGAGCTGGCTCACCTCCCTAGCCTAACGGTGGTTGGAGGCTCCCCCATTCAGGAGAAGGGATACATTCCCACAACTCGTCAGACAAGATAATGGGCCTCATTACGACCCAGGAGGTAACCATGGCGCTATTAGCGCCATGGTTGCCGCCGGAACCTTACCTATTCCGCCATGGTGAATGGAGCAATTACCGCCCCATTCCAAGGTTGGCGGGGGCGATAATTCCCCATTCACCATGGCCCTTCCCCATTCCCGTTTTTGCCCCCATAGGGCTCAATGGGAATGGGGAAGGCGGTAATAACGGTACCGCAAATTGCGGTATCGTTATTACCTCCAAAGTCCCTTTGCGGGGTCCTGTCCTTAATGCCTGGCAAAACCAGGCATTAAGGGAGGACCCGCAAAGGCACCTCGGAATAGGGCGGTAAGGGATTACCGGCACCAGTGCCCTTACCGGTACCGGTAATCCGTTATCGCCTGGGTTGTAATGAGGCCCAATATATTTTACCATTATGGACAGTGCCTTACTCTTTCCATACCATTTTGATCTATACCTACACTACAGTATATGCATCCAAGCTAACTCTACCACCCCCATTACTCATGTGTCCCCCCCTTCCCTTTGTCACCTTTGTCTTCTGGTCTATCTCCGGCTTCACCCACTGTTCCCAATTCCAGCTTACCTCTTTCCACATTGACGTACAGGCTACTTTGCTATGATAGGAAACAAGGGATACATGAGTAAGTAGATAATTAGCTTACAGAACTAATACCATTAGTGACAGATTGTCACTTTGGAGTTAGACTAGAACCATGTTGAGAGATTCACTAGTAGTGGGATGCAGAAGCTAAAAAAATAGAAGAGAAAATGCTACAATGGAAGGCACTCACACTGGAAGAAATATTAAATATATCACGCAGTGTAGAAGAAAGTATGATTCACAAGCAGAAGGAACACAAGGCGAATCAATAAAAAGAAGTAATGCAAGTGATTGAAGTAAGTTGGAAAACTAACAGAACAAAAAGAATAGAAAACAATGACGGAAATGAGTACCACAAACATGAAGAGTCAAGATAGCAATAGGAATGCTTCAGATGTGGCATGATCAGACACCCAGCCCATGATAGCAAATGCACTGCCATTGGGAGAAAGTGTGCGAAATGCTGCATAAATAGGCCACTTCACGAGAATGTGCAAGAACAAGTCAGTAAAGCAAGTAGGAAGAGAAGAAAGTGAAAGCAAAGAATTAGAGGAAGAACATGAATCAAGGCCAGCAAGGATATATAGTATCAATACCCTCAGAAAGAGAAGGAAGAAAGAAAAAATACACTACCAAGAATGATTAGGAGTCAAGTGCATATGAATGATGGCTGACACAGGGTCAGATCTCACACTCATATCCGAAGAAAAGTATGAACAGAGTCGGAAGGAAAAAGTACTGCATTGAAGAAATCCAAGTCAAGGCTATGGGGCTTATGGGGAAAAAGAAATCAAAACCTTAGGATACTTACTGAAATACAATTCAAAGGCAGAAATAACAAAGGAAGAGCGTTTGTCACTGACACAGGTGATGCATTGCTAGTCTGTCCTCAGCAAGCCAAATGATATTAGATGCCAATGCGACTGTGCAAGACATGGCAGTATTGAGTATGAGGAAGCAAGACATATTACACAGTTATGGTTAAGTTGCTCATCTAATAGGAAGAGCACTTTTTGGGTGGCTTATAACTTTGCTCCCCCTGGACGAATCCTCTCCACATTTTGCAAAAGAAACTATATATGGCCCACTCTGAATTTTTTTTGTTGCAAAGTTTGGTGAGGTTTGGTCAAGGAGGGGCAAAGTTATAGGGGGGGTCCTAAAGTGAGTTTGATGTCATCAATGATATTTGTGATGTCATCTTTGATGTCCTGGGTGTTAGTCTTAGCAGTGCACGGTGGTGGCACGAGTGTTGGTTGCTTAGCTTACCATAACTGGTGAAGTTCAGGGGTTTTTTGATTTTACTTGTAACCATAACGCCCTTTTAACAACGTTTTTTCATTGAATATATATATATATATATATATATATATATATATATATATATATATATATATATATATATATATATATATATATATATATATATATTTGAATGTGCAATAGGAACACGTATAGGGCACACAATCAAAATGTGAGAAGGAGCCACACCAGCCAAAGAAAAGGTGAGACCAGAGCCAGTCACATTGAAAGAGAAGAGCTATAGTTGCTTCTGAAGGAGCTATTGGAAGAGAACATACTAGAAAGAGCTAAGGTCACATAATGGCCAAGCCCTGTCGTAATGACACAGGAAGGGACCGGACAAACTAAGAATGTGCATTGACCCTATAGTATTGAACCAGGAAGTAGTGAGTGACAATGTTCCCTTCCTATATACATATCGGAGATGATGCAATCACTAAAAAGAGTCGCAACATTCTCGATATGGTGAGTGCACACCACCATGTGAAACTGCACCCAAGGTGGAAACTGTTGATGGATTTTGTGACACCATATGGCACATATCAATACAAGCGCATGCCCTTTAGTTTGTTCTCAGCGGTGTCACAGTTTGAAAGAATCATGACCAAACACTCCAAGGCATAAACATTGTCAATTTCTTTCAAGGAGACATATTGATAATGGTAATTGGTAATGGTCCTAGAGAAGGTCCTCGTAAGACTGAAATAAAAAAGTTCAGATTGAAGAAAGAAAAATGCGAACTTCACAAAGACAAGTTCGACTTTCTGGGATAAACCGTCACGGCAGCAGGGATGGAGCACAAAGATAGCCTACGGCAAGTGATAGCTCAAGTGCCAGAAGCACGAAATAAGGAAACGTTGAAATCCTTCACGGGAACGGCCGAGAACTGTGCAAAGTTGGTGAGAAAGGTTTCCAACAAAACTGAAGACTTAAGAAAATTGTTGAGAAAAGGGGCGAATATGATTGGAGATAGTAGTGCATGACTCCATTTAAAGAGATAAAAACAGACATATCACAAGCCCCAATTCTGAAGCCATTTAATACAATGAACGATTCTACAATAGCAGCGGATGCAAGCGCATTTGGAATAGGGGCGGCGCTAATGCAACACATACCAAATGAAACGTGTACAGTAGCTTTTGCTTCAAAGGCACTAACAATCACAGAATAGCACTGCAACGTGATAGCAAAGGAGATTCTGGTGTGCACATGGGTGGGACATCACTTTAGGATGTATTTGTGGGGTTGAAGATTCAAGTTCTGGACAGAATATAAGCCTTTAGTAAACATACTAGGACCCCAACATCGAGGCTATCAGACTCCGAGACTGTCAAGATTATCATCGAAGATGCAAAAATCTTTGTGTTTTGTAATTAAAGTTTGTAAAAAACGAATTGTTACAATAAAAAAAAAAAAAAAAATCGAACATATACCCAGATGAGAGAGCGGGCAAGCAGATTGCCTATCAAGATTATCGCAGACCACGGGCAAATAAGAAACACAAGGAAGAGTGCATAGTAGCATATGTAAAAGAACAAACAGATCAACTGAGCCAAATGATATTGGAAGAATGGTACAGAGAAGCAAGAGAAGATGAAAACATACAGAGAGCAATGAAATATGCAAAGAAAGGTTGGCCAGGAGAAAGAACACTTATGCCAGAATTATATGAGCATGAGTAATTTCTCATGAGAGGGAACAAGCAAATAGCTCCACCCAGTCTTAGGAACAGTATCACAATGCTAGGCCATGAAGGACACATAGGGAAGCCTCTCACAAAAAGGCAGATAAGGGAACAATACTGTTGGCCTCAAATGGACAATAAGACAGAAGGTACACTGATAAACTAGCTCTATGCAAGGAAGGGGACAAGAGAATGGCACCACTTGAAAATGTAGAATGGCCGGAAGAAGTGCAGGACTTACTTGTTGTAGATTTCATAAGGGTAATGGAACACCTCTGGTTGAACACAAATATGTCACAGTCATAGCGGTTTATGCTTTGAAATGGTTGGAAGTGCACTTCATGACTAAATCAACCATAACATGCTTTCCGGAAGTATTTAAGAGAGAAGGATACCCAAAATGCATGGTCACCGACAACAGTGCAGTTTGTATCTGAAGAAACACACATGATGCAAAGAAAGCAGTTAGAAATCATATACGTCACAAGAACTCCATGCTATATCACCCACAAGGAAATTGACAATTGGAGAGAATGAATAGATATGTAAAAGAAATCATCCAAGCAGACTTCCGAGGAGGTTTAGATTGTCAAGAAGTGAGCAAAAGCATAGCAGCCCATAGTAGGACTCCTAATAGTGTCACCGGAGTATCACGATGCCAAAAAACGACTATCCCCATCTTGGATTACAATAAATTGTAGGGCCAGCGGAAAAGAAACTGAGGGAAGCATAAGCAAGAGTGAAAGAAACTCAAAGGAAAAAAAGGGATTACATGATGCGAGGAAAGCAGTCAAAAGACAAGACATATATATTGAGGATATTGGGTTCAAACCTGCATGCCTCACAAATACAGATGGACTATGTCTAGGTACAGCACAACCATTCAGATATCTAAAGTGTATGAGTACTGTATGCAAACAACAGATGGGCAAAATGGAATTGAGTCAGAGAAGTACTGTACAGTCATAAAGAAATAGAAGACAGGGCAAGAAGAGCAGACAATCAGAATGAGATGGCTGAAGAGGAGTACAAGAACAAAGATATTAGAGGAGTGTAAAGAAGTCACAAAAACGTGAAGAAATACTGCCAATACCATCACAGGGACAGAGTGAAGGGATGCTGTAATAGAGGACCTGGAACACACGGAGAATCTTAAGACACCAGAAAGAGCAAGAACAGAAGTAGAAAAAGGTGTTTACCAGTGGACGCACAAAGAAAAAAGACCACCAGGGTCCAGATTACAGAAACAAAGGTGCACCATAGTAGCGCTAGGGCAAAAATTGCTAAAGTGGCGCTAGGGCAAAAATTGCTCAAGTGAAAAAAGACATGCACTTTCATTGCATTTTTACACCAGGGCAAAGTTTGCCCTGGTACTAATGCCATTCTATACTAGCACTAGTGCAAACTTTGCCCTGGTGCTAAAATACACAGATTTTTATTTTACACCAGAGACATTGTAACCCTAATGCTTATAACATGAAAAATGGCACTTCTCATGATTCAAAGCTTGTTTTTTTTTTTTTTTTACCATGGCCCCAATGTTTTTTTGTACAATTTGCCCTAGTGTTAATAAGGTGCAAATTTGCAATTGGACCGTTGCAAGGTTTCTGTAATTTGGCCTCAGAAACATACAAATATTTCATAATGGACTAAACGTTCTTTAGTTTACAGAAAGGGATAATGTTGTGACTTAAGCATGTGCTGTGTCACTGCATGCAGGCGTGACAACGCGAAGGCGATCAGCATGCTAGAGGACAGTGCACTGAGCTGGGGGAAGGGAGCTCTGAATGGGGCTCCCAGAGAAAGCATGCATGTCTCTGCAATTTAAGAGACAATTATATTTATGATGTATGTTATGTCATGTTATGTTTTGTTATGTTAAGACTGTTTATAGAGCGCACATACACCCAATGGCCGCGGAGATGGAACGGCCACCAAAATGAGCAAAGTTGAAGCGAGGAACCACCTATGATGTGAGGTCAGATCTTAGCCTGTAAATATTCAGTTGCAAAACCATAAAAAAGCAGGATGGACCAATCAAAGAACTTTGAACTGGAATCATTTAACAACCAGAAGGCAATGGAGTTGATGAAGAACAGGAGAGATGTGCATCCAGCTAGCCATGGAAGTGGCGGCTCCAGCCTCAGAGTTTGGTAACACCTGAAACCGGCGAGTCAGAGAAGCAGGCTGGTCGAGGAGCAAAGAGTTGCAATAGTCCAAGGAAGAAAGAACTAAGGAAGCAACCACAGGGGTGAAAGAAAAGGTAGAACCTTACGGAGAACTTTACGTTGGAAAAAACGTTTTTGGCAGATGGAAGAAATGTAATAAATATATGCTATGGTCATCTCCTGTGTCCTGAACCATGTGTAAAAGGAATCCTCCCTACAGCAATAACCCCTCTAAAGGATAAATATGTCAGTGCCTACTCAGATTTGTAACCTGTGACCATAACACTAAATGCAGATTTTTGCTTTTGGGCTGTGCTTTATCATTGAGCTTCTGTTTCCCAGCTGAAGATGCGGAGGTCATTTCTTGCCTGTCCAGAGCATTTGTCAGACCAGGTCTCTGGAATTACACTTTTTAAACCCTTAAGTGAACGACTTCATGAAGAAACTGTTATGAGCAGTAGATATTTCGCTGTTTAAATGAGCAGGCACGGTCAAAATCTGAAAGGGACTTGCAAGTCAATTCCTCAAAATCAGCGATACTTGTCTGCGCCACTGACTACAAGCAGATAGCTATCCCAAAAATGCATGCTAATACAAATATAATACCAAGAGTGTCTGCTTTTTACTATCTCGGGATCCGCTTCTCCGCTTGCTTAACAGGGCTTGGTCATATGAAAAAACAAGCTGCGGGGATGACACAAGCTCTGGGAGGTGTCACTGTTTTTAACAAAATGTACAACGCTCAACAAATAGACAAAAGGTCTAAAGACTGTATTGGAGAAAAGTATGGTTCTACGCTCAGGGGTCTTGTAAATCTGGCCTCCCTACAAACGCTTGAGAATGATATTATCAAGAGTTTTAGGATTACTTAGATCTGCCGCTAATGATGATACTCATGTAGGACCAGGAGGTACGGCGTACTTTCATCGCGGGATGTTTTTTTGCGCGTTTTTTTACTGCGATTTCTTTGCCAACAAAAACTCACCAGATTTTTTTGGGTGGGTTGGGAAAATATATATATTGGGTGTGGGTGTTCGGGGATATATAAAGAAATTAAGTTGATGGGGCTTCGGGGGGGCGGGGAATCGGCAGCAAAAAAGCCAGCGAAAAAACATCCCGCGATGAAATGACATGGAACCAACTAGGACTAGGTTTGCTGGAAGATGAGTTGGCCCTTGAACCAGGGCACCATTGGCTACATATGTGGTCTGGCACAAAAGCCGACCTTACTCAATTCCTAATTAGGAAGATATTAAACAAGGAAAAAGGAAACGCGATCCCTTGGTTCAACTACATTAGGCAAATGCTAACATCTATTAATGCACAAAGTCCCTTTAACCAGCCTTATGTTTCGGATCGCACTATGACACTTGTCTTAGAGAGCGCTTGTGCTTTCATATGTGAGAACTAAGAGAAAGCGCCGAGACTATGAAACATTCTAAATGTACACATCTGGTGCTCTCCTCTACAACTCAACGTGATAATTTAATCTGGAGTCATCAGGCCTTTGACAGAACTTTAATTACTAGAGTGAGATTGAACTGCATACCACTGAATGCATGCATGCACTGCCGAAAGGAAAGGTACTCCTGACTGCCTACTTTGTAGCAGCATTTGCGAGGATGTAATGCACTTTGTGTTCTTCTGCCCTGCAAACTCACGAGTGAAGGCGAGAACATTACTCCTGATTGTGGTTGATGCTGGTTTTTACCAATGTTGCTCGCCCTGCACTGTGTTGTTATATTTTAAGAGCTGAACCTCAATCGGTGGGCTGGGTCTGATTGTCTTATCTCAGGCAAGTCTTGATATTAGAAAACGCTTTTTGTTGTGGAATCCACTATGTTGTATCTTTTTACACTTTTGTACTCTCATATAATGTATGTGTTCTTGATATTGCTGTATGTTTGATTTAATATCTAATCTGAAATAAACTTAAAACTTGTATATACAACAAGCATTGGCATTGCCAACAGTTTGGTCCTTTGCGTAGGCATGGGAAAGGCACTTACCAGGCACTGCTGTAATGATATTAACTGGCCATTGATGGTAACAGATGCAAAATGGAGTGAGTACCTGGGAATCCAAATAGCAGTGCCCAGCATACACCTACTACCAATACACAGCCGAAACTGTTGGTTTTGCCAAGGATTGTTTTAGCAGAACAAATGGAGGGGCTGAAGACAGACCAGGTTAAGACATTTTTATTACACCAGTAGCATGTTTACAACACCAATTAAGTCATGAACTCTGCGAAGACTGCTTTAAGAAAACACTTGAAGGCACTTCTAGTGCAAAGTTTAATGGTAAATCTTGATTAAAGCAAGCTCAATGAGTTACCATGAGGAGTTGTTTTGGTTGAGATGGGGCAGGAACTGGGTGGCAATGGCCATAGGGATTACCATGGCCATGGGCAGTCAATTGGTGTGCATAATCAAGAAACACCTACAAGCTTTGTGTCCCTCTTCATATGCAATGTGTGCTGTCTGGTCATTTGGTCGACAGAAAATTGGTCGACAGACAAATGGTCAACACAATTTGGTCGAAAGACAAATGGTGGATTTTTTTTTTTATTTATATTTTTCAGGTTTTCGTTTAGAAAAAAAGGGTTTTTAAGCAAAAAAAGGGGGTTGGGGAGAACCCCCCAAAAAAAAAAAAAAAAATTGAAACTACCAAAAAAAAAAAAAATTCGACCATTTGTCTTTCGGTTGGAGGCGTGTTTAAGTGTTCGTGATGTGAACTAAACTATCCAAAAGGTAAATCTGTGCAAGATAAGAGCAGCAAAACCTAAATGTTATATAGTATGGGGCAAAGATTAGTAGACAAATGCAAAGATTGCACTCCCTCCAAAGCACTACTCAAAAACGATAGCTCTGAACATAATAGTGTACGTGATTGGGCTGTACGTTTGGAGATCATGCATTAGCCTTTGCTCTGTAATGTATGACTTCAAATTAATAATTGAGCCATTCAGAACTCTTTGCTAATGTAATATTAAGGTAGAAGTGAAATATCAAAGTATATCACTGAAGAGCAATGGGATACATAGACTTAGTTATTGAAACATACCCCAGTAAGGTAGCTCACATAGCCACCAGTTGCCTGATGTTTGTCTCTGTGGTTTGCATCTCAGCAGAGACAACTCAACCCTTTGTAATATGTGATAGGAACATATTTAAATCACTATTATAACGTAATCATAATAGCATCAAATATTAATACATAATAAATGATATAAATAGATAATACTAATTATAATATGGGATAATATTACATTTACATTTCAAAGTTGTGCAAACCCTCTGCTGTGCACAGGTAGGCAGCCCTTTATTCTGGTTTATGTATAACACCTAATGATATGAAAAGGGGCACACTGGAATATAACATGCAAAGTGATATATTGATCTGGCCCTTTCTCTTCATCTGTCAATCCCTTCTAGTGTATATTTGTCCCCGTCAACCGAGTCTAACGCCTTAAAGTAAACCTGTCAGCAGAGCGCAGTACAGCTCCAATCCCTTGTTCATGTTCTTTGTCTTTTTTTAGAGGAAGCAAGGCAACTGGTCGCGGCAAGAGGACCACCCCCGCAACACTGTGTACGAAGATATGACTCGCTTCTCCCGGTGCAACACCATGACCCGGCCTCTCGTCGCCAATGCGCAGAATCCAATGTGCAACAACATCCTGGATAACTCTCCTCCTGGCAGCCATTATGTGAGGAATATGCCCAAGGGGGTCAGCCACGGATCTGCAAATATGCCCTGCCATGCGTGACCCAACTGATCTGGCCTCTATGTTGCGCATAAAGCAATAGTCAGAAGATGTGCTCCTGTTGTGCTCCAGCTTGGGAGCATTGCTTACAGTCCTCCCTGCACAAGAGAAAGAGAAGAGGGACAGAAGCAGTATGGGCTACATGAACAATGGCGGAATTCACGAATGCTTCTGTAGGTTACTAAGGATGGGAAGGATCAATACATTGCAGAATTAGCTGTTCTATATATAGGGCTCATTAATTGCTACATCAACTGCCTGAAGAAACAAAGCCAATTATAGCCAGCTGATAAATTGCTCCAAAAAGTCTATTTTTTCCAAAGATTATTTTTAAGTCACATTGAATGACTCTTTTTTTCTTTTCTTTTTTTGTAAACTTTTATTGATGTATGTCTGAGATAAGGCAGCATTCAAACATTACCGGTCATACAGGCTTACAAAAATTTGCCGGTCAATCGTCGAACCTTTCAGGCTGGTACACATATCAATTTTTAACAATAGAATAGGCATAACTCAAAACACACGGCAAACTGTGGCATGAGCTCTTTCCTTCATACGATCATAGCTGTATCCCACAACTATTACAATGATTTCTTCACAATACCGAGAAATGCTTTAGCATCGAGGGTCTGTAAAAGTGGTGCTCCCTATCCCTCACCAATTTGTGGAACGGAAGCCACCTGCATGTTTTCCTGAATGGACCCATTTAATACCGCGCTTATCTTTTCCATAGCCACCACATTACCATATCCACACTAACCATAGAGCCAGACCTGGCCCTACAACTGCCTTCCATTGGTGTGCCAAGTCCATTCTAGCAGCATTAAGCATGTGAGTCATCAAGACTGCTTGTGCCCGCTCACTGCGTAAACTCCCTCCTCCACCACCCCCAAGAGAATCACAGTCGGCGCTAGTGGTAGTTGCACCCCAGCCATGTCCTTTATCTGCCCGAGGATCTCTTTCCAGAAAATTCCTGTTTTCGGGCAGGACCACCACATGTGGAGCAAATCCCCAGTCTCTGCACAATTCCTCCAACATAGAGGCAAGTAATTGGTGTAAATATTGTGGAGCCTCTCTGGCGTTAAATACCATTGGAAACAGTGTTTGTGATCTATCTCTTTAATTGTGGAACACCTCGATACCCTATGGGCCCTTCTCCAAATTTTCTCCCACATTTAGATGAGAATCTCCACTCCCATGTCCTTTTCCCATTTCTCCATGTATCGCAACTTGTCCTCTTGGCCCGCTGTCTCTAAAAGCATGCAGATTCTAGAGACCCTCTTTTGTTTAACTCCCTAGACATTTGCAATCCTATCGGGTGTCTAGTACCTGCTGCTCTAACCTCCTTATGTGAGATCCAATGTCGGAGCTGCATGTAGTGGAGCCACTCCCCCTCACCTATCCGAAATTTAGCATGTCTTCAAATGAGAGGGGGGAACCCTCCCCATACAGCTCTGCTAGTGTCAATGTAAAGGACTCACCCCACTTGTTCCAAAATATGCCGGAGCAAATGGGGCTGACGTCTGGATTATCCCTCACAGGCGTGTAGAGACCCAGTCCAGTGTTCAGGCCCCTGCATCACAAGGTCTGGTTCCAGTAGCACAGCGCACACTTTCAAGATCAGGAACCTCCCCTCCTGGCCCCTATGGAGGAAACTCATCTGAAATGTGACGCCATCGCCGATGAGTTGTCCCACCCCTTTTTGCTTGACTCCAGCGGATGCATAATATTGCTGGGGAAACCACCTGTGTTTCAGGCACCTTTCATCAGGAGCTTACAGATTTGTTTCCTGGAGCAAAACTATAGAAGAACTCATTTTATATACTCGTTTTAGGATAGACCTGCACATTGAGGGCTAGTTAAGACCCTGAACGTTCAGAGTAAGAAATATTACATCAATCGTTACATGTTCCCTGGTTCCCCCGGCCCTCAGCACCCCACATTATAGCGTGCTCAGCATGTTCTTTTGGTATAAGCCTTAGCCACATGCCACAGCAAACTTTCAACAAAAACCAAAACTCCCCTAAATCCACTGTCCCATCAATCCCTCCCTGCCAAACTCCCAGAACACACCCCATGGTATAGACCCAACAACCCTGGCATCATAGGGCTATTATCTGTTAACCCCCCACCATTCAGCCTGGAGTGATCAGCAGAAATAATGTTTCTCAGTGAAGCACCCCACCACCAAATTTCACCACCGGGAATCAATGTCCGTCAATTGTCAATTTCCCCCCAGAACCAATATGGCCTTCAGAGATATCACCACCCCAGGAGAAAACAGGGGTCCACAGTCCCCCACCCATCACATAGATCCCACAGGAATACCACCCCGGTCTCAGGTGGCTAACAATGCTAAAGACCCTTTCCCCTTCTGTTTAGGATAAGGACGAGCAGGACGCCAACCCTCCTTCCCGGGAATCTGCGTGCCTGTCCCCTCAGCAGTCTCATGCAGCATTTCCTTCCTCTGACAGTTCAACCCCACCCATCAGCCCAGCAGCTTCATCTCCCTTGGTGCTATTATAGGTTTTTCCGCCATAGTCAAAACACAACCCAGAGGGTAAGGTCCACCTGTACTGCACTCCCTTGTCACGCAGCCAGTCGCTCACCACTCGTAAGATCTCCACCATTGCAAAGTCACCTGGGCCAGATCTTGATAGATCCTTATGGAGGCATCCCAGCACCTGATCACATCTGGGAACCTTGCTGCACCCTTAATTCTTTCCTTCATCTGAAATGGGTGGAACGTGGTTAGGACGTCAGGAGCAGGTTTTTAGTTGCATTGATGGAGCATCCCTGCTGGGTTACTACGACTCTTAATTGGTTTACACACAAACTCCAAAATTAGGGTTCTGCTGAACCTAGAGGGAATATTTTCTAGAAGTACTTGAACCTCGAGAGGTGTCATACAGGGTTGTGTTCTTGCAGCCTGCCTGTTCAACCTCTACATGTCTGAGGCAAATGCCTAGATAAGGTAGGATTAGCAACTCCTGAAGTCCACTTGGCTTGCCTATGCGGATGATTTTTTAATATTTCATACAACACCAATTGGTCTGCAGTGGCTGATTAATGCCTTTACAGCATTTGCAACAGCCCATAATCTGAAAGTTAATTCCCTTAAAACCAATGTAGTTTCCTGCGTGAACAAAAAGAAAATGAATACCAGAAGGTTTAATTGGTGTGTGGGATCTGAGGTGCTTGAGAGAGTGGACAGTTTTATTTATTTGTGATTTCCTATTCATGTAATAGAAAAGAAGGTTCTTATTAAGGAGTGGCTAACCTCTCGAGTGTCTAGTATACGTAATCAACTCATATGAATAGACATAAGGTAAATTCTCTTTCCTGCGCTGTATCACATTTTGTAAGCAGAAAATTGTGCTGAAACTCCTATACAGCATTGAGATCCTTCCATGCTGAGTTTTGGAGTTTCTCCCCATTATTGAGGGAAAATTATGGAGGAGAATTTAGCATGTTCCAAATTGTGTTCCGAAGGTCACTGTGAGATATGAATTAGGTCTTTTCTCCCTAAAGAGTCATGCACAATGGATATTTTTGTCACTGTATTATAAGATATTGAGCTCAACGGTCATTTCTTGCCTTTACAAAGATCTGAAAAAGACCATTGCAGAAGAGGGGATACATTCTTATGGGAATTTTCAGATGCTTGTTTGGGAATTTTGGCTAGTTTGCTGGTTGTCTCCTAATGACCTGATTGAAACTCCAGTCATGTAAAGAAGATCTTGTTTAGGCAGGACTGGGCGTTAATGCTCGATTCTCTTCACTCATGTGAATCCTTGTACCATCTAAGATTTGATTTTAAAGTACTGGGGTAACTGCGCTCCATCTCACCATCTATCCCCATCCCTCAGTACAATGACTACCAGATTCAGATGGAATCTCATTCCAACTAAGGAGATACAGACCTGTTGCAATCTGGTATCGACATCAATCACCTGATGTCACTTCTGCAATAGTCTAACTCTGGTTGAGACGCTGGAACATTTGCTAACAGTCTGCCCTGCACTCGTGTTGGGGGGGGGGGGGGTAAACGTGAGGTTTATTTTACGAGATTTGCCTCACTGTTGGCCCTGAATAACCTTGACACGTTTTAGCATTTCTGTTTGGCAGGCTGCACAACCTCCCTGGTTCTAGCATTGCCCGGCTATTTAAGAGCACTGAACTTGGAAAAAATATTGGAGGGTTTTCTTTTTCCTTCTTTTTAACAGCTTCAACCTGATTGACTAATTTATTTTGTGTCATTTTTACCCTCATCAAAGGAGATTTTTTATTCTAGTGATCCATGCTATTAATTATAGTCTAGCAAACGGTTTCTCTTTTTCGTATTTAGATGTGTAAATGCATTTACTGTTTTATCATGTTTTATCCTCTTAAATGTTCTTAAAACTTTGTTATTGATTGTGTAATTGTTTATTATGTTAAAGGTTAGATAATAACCATATGACAATAAAATAAAATATAATAAATGTACCTGGCTGGCCTCTCCTTGGACACAACAGTATCCCTCTTCATATGCCATTTCTCCCTAGCTATACTGCAAAAATATTGGTTTATAGGTGGCGATTAAAAGTTATCTTAAAGCAAAACTAACAACGGGTAGAGCATTAGGTTGCACCTGTAATCATTCTTCTATGCATATTCCATTAAGTTCTTAAAGTACAAATACATTTCACACAGTAAGCCATAAACAGACAATGGTCTTCTGTAAACATCATTCTAACAATACAAGTATGCTAGTCCAAGATGTAGGCGTTTTACAGGCATCTTTGGGTACTGCACCTACAACGTTTAACATTTTACATGCAGTTGATATGATTCTATGAACAAATGAAGACTAAGAATTATAGGTTGTACATGGTGTAAAAATAATCAAAATTGTAAGCAGGCTATCATCAAATGCACACATTCTACAGACGGTTCTAAGCAGCCATCCCTTCTCTCTGAGCAGCAACTGTACTGTTATCTGTGCAACACTATCCGCTGCTGATGAAACGACGAGCACAGTCACCTGGCCTGTGTCTGTAAACTGCACAAAGGCTTGTGCAAATTACCCACATTGATCATTATGGCAACTAAAATCATGTGTAAACAACTACAAGGAACACAATTGTACCCAAGAAAACTCACAATAGCTCTAAAGTACAGTACTCTGCATGTTATGATAAAGCCACAGCTGTGTATTTTATTTATTTATTTATTTATTGTGATATAGTTTAAATTATAAACTTTACACAAAACATAAAATAAATATCGTATTAATGAAACATAATCCAATCTCATAACATAAAAATAAAACATATCAAGAAAACAAATGAAGAAAAAAAAAGTTAAAATATAAAATAGAGGTAAGAAAGATCATCTTCATAAAACGGATATACACCACACAATTATCTATAAAATAACTATTAGGATACAATTATTCGATCAATACAGTTGCTTAAAGTGTTATATCCAGTCTAACTTCAATCCTCAGCCAGACAGTATACAAAGCTGTCAACAGACGCATACTGTTAGAATTAATGCAGTGGTTCCAGAAAAGGTCATCCTTGATATACTCATTATCATGAACATAACTACCCAGCAGGGGATTAAATGTACTAGCCATCTCAGGGCATTCAGTCAAGAGATGCTTTGCGTTTCCAACTGATCTTGAACTTTACGTAGACGGCATAGTCGCAATGTAACAGCCATCTTAGCTTTTCTTCTCGTAACCATCATCATAGGGAGTTGCTCCAATCTAAGTAACAGGATAAACCGTCTAAGTCTAACTGATGGACAGATATTCAGATATCTCTGTCATAGAGTCTATGTTGGACAAATTTATAACTACTCAAACTCCTCAGATGTTCAAAATTCTCAGTCCAATCCCAGAGGTCTATACGTTTACAGAGTGCTCTTTGAGCTTTTTCTGAGTAACCCCCCTCTTTATTTTGCCACCCAATTTCAAGGTACAATTTGGTCATCTGAGCAATAGTTGTAGTGCTCGAATTCTCCCTGGCCATTTCTTGATGGACTGCTGTTAGTAATCCATTACTAGTGTCACAAGTCATTTTTAGATATAGTGAAGCACGCTTCTTCAGTACTAGCGCCTTAAGAGAGATCAAGCCCAATTCTAGTCTTATTATGGCCAATGGTATACAGGGGGCTAGGCCAAGAATACTGCACCAAAATTTCCCTTGTATCACCTGTAACCAACCTAGATCTATCTCCAGTAAGGCTTCTAAACATATATTATGGCCGGGGAAAAGGCCTGTATGTACAACTGCCGAATGCCCCACAGCGTAAAGCCACTCTGCTTTACAGTAAACCTGTAGAACAAGGTAGTCATTGCGCTGCTCTAATTGTGCGCACTTGTTTACAGGCCAAATAGTCGACAGTGACTTCAAAATCTATACCCAAGTACCGATATTGAGGAACATGGGTAATATTCACCAAATCTACCTTAAGTGATACATGGTATACTCTCTTTTTAGTGTATCTCATGACCTTTGTTTTCCCTAGATTAATACTCAGGCCATTCACCTCAGCATACTCCCAGAGTGCCGCCGCAGATCTGCGTATGCCACTAATGGTATAGTCAAAAATCACCAGGTCGTCGGCATACGCTAAAACAGTGCAGAAGGCTTTACCGATTTTAGGAGGGCAGTTGTTTACGGCAGCTATTGCTTCGGGAATATCATACACGTAAAGATTGTCGATAAGGGGTGCTGTAGCACAGCCTTGCTTCACACCCCTATTGTGTGTGATATTAGCAGTAGTGTGGCCTTCTTGATCTAATTTCAGTTTTACTGTATTATTTTGATGTAGAAGTCTTAGGTAGTATATAAGACCTCTCGGACAGCCCATTATATTCCATTTCCACCACAAACGGCTTCTGGGAAAAGAATCAAAGGCCGCCGAAAAGTCTATATATAAAGCATATAAAGGAGGGGCCCCTAATCTTAGAGCTCTAGTTCGTAAAATGTCCATAATCATAATATTATGGGAGGTGGAGTATCCCTGTCTAAACCCACTCTGGAATTTGGACAATACTCCAGAACCCTCAGCCCATGCTTGTAGCTCTTTTAGCAGAAGTGAGGCAAATATTTTCCCAGTGGCATCTAACATTGAGAGCAGCCTGTAATTACTGGGGTCAAGTCTATTTCCCTTTTTAAACACGGGGATTAAAATTGCCATTTTCCAAGAACAAGGTATTTTACCAGATTTTATGATTTTCTCAAATAATATACTCAATAGGCTAGCCAAAAAAATGGGGTGCGATTTGATAACTATATTAGATAGTCCATTAGGTCCCGGTGCTTGTGACGATTTTATCTCTTTTATTTTATTAAAAATAGATTCATATGATATATCAAATGGAGCTACCAATGGAGGACTATCCAATACTGTTAATTTATTGTCCTCAGCATTCCGATTTTCCAAACATTTTTCCCAGACTCTGGTTTCAATAGGGTTGGTCAATATCCCATTTTGCGTGCCTCGTGCCTCACCCAGCAGGGACCAGATGTTGTGTGTATTCCCTTCACATATGGCCTTCACCATTTTTTGCCAGGCCAGTAATCTATCTGCTCTTCAGCATTGATGGCCGCTCTATATCTGTTTTTAATCCCTCTAACTGTTACATAATATCTCTCTCCAAGGGCCACATCTTTTTTAGCCTTACGAAGCTCCGCTCTGAGAGATCTTTTCATATCTCTGATGGCTTTATCGTAAGGCAATTTTTTTCCCTCTGTACTTATCATTGACCCCACTGGCGACGCTGCATGCTTTTCTGCAAAAGCCTGAACCCAGTTCTCTATGTCGTCAATTGACAGTTCGTTAAAATTAGGGAGCTTGCTGTCGTCTACCATCCCCAGGGCCACAATTGCCAGGGAGATATTTTTATCCGACCAAGAAATCCTAGTACCGGATTTATTGGTTTTTACCATACCTATATTGTTGGAGGCCTGCTCTCTAGGAATACTGATCTCACATTTCAAAGCGGCATGGTCGCTCCATTCATTAGTGATCACTGTCATATCCATCACCAGTTGCTGGATCCTGGGACACACAAATATATAATCCAATGTACTATATGAATTCTCATTTGACCAAGTGTGGTGTCCGGGATAGTCACTAGTTGTTCTGCCATTAAGCATTTCCATGTCCCAGGACTCAAACAAATATTCCCACACTCCACCCTCAGGATCCTTTTTATTATGGGCCATAGCTCCTCTTTTTCTTAGTCTAGGGTTCTGCATTTTACTCTCGTACCCTAACATGTGGCAATTAAAGTCACCAACAACAATTATTCCTGTGTCACTAGATGTATAAAGCCGCTCAGCTAATAGATCCTGGAGAGAGTCCTGCCATTGTTCGCTTAGCTTCACCCCAGGTGGATTGTATAAACTCACTAGCAAAAAAGAGCCCCTAGGGTTCTTAAAGTCCGGAATTATTTCGACTGCTATCATGTTACTTTCAGAGTTGCAGTCAATCTGTCTCGAACCCATTGTATTGGCCACCCCTATAATGAGACCACCATAAGGCCTGCCTTTTTCTCCCCTTTTTGCTGCCGCCTGATATAGCACAAAACCATCCATTATTAAAGGATCAATGGCCCAAGTTTCTTGTAAACAAAAGCAGCTATATTTATCCAATAACTTTGTTGAACCCTCCGGGGATAGGAGATGAGCAAAGCCTCTGCAGTTCCAAGATAGTAAGGTTAAATCTCATTGGTTAGAAATGATCACAGGAAGCGTATCTTCTAGCCATTTTAAGACTTGTTGAACTTCAGATGCAGCAATCTTCTTTCTCTTAGGTAAACCTGGATGATCTACTGTTACCAGGGCCATTTCTGCTTCTACCATAGGACAGTCCGGGTCAACCTCGTTAAGATCAGCGTCAACTTCAACATCCACTGCTTTTAGTTCCTCTTTGTAGTTCCTTAGCAATTCAGCTGTAGCCAGGAACTTACAGTGTAATGCAGATACTTTAGGGTTATCTTATACATGCAGTCATGCATATTTTCAGCATTCCTCGGGCAAAGCTGGGAAAGGTCTCGGCATCTACAACTATTCTCCTAGAAGATAAGGATATTTTAAATGCAATATTGTTTCACAAAGAGCTGGGAACATTCTAGCTGCAATTATACATGGTGTCTGTACATGCAAGACAACTCAGTGAATGAAGCTCTGCCCTTGCACATGTTTGCTCTCAGGCGTGTGTTGATCTCTCCACTTACATGCACCCCTCCAAGGCCCCAGACTCAACCACGTGGACATAACAGAGCTGTCAACCCCATCCCTGAAGGGAAGAAATGTTGGCATGTGCTCTGTAGTGATATATGTATGGGCGACCCTTAAAACAGGGTATTGTATTCCCTCCCCAATCAAAAGTGCCTCGGATAATATTCCAGTGATGTAATTCAACCTTGTCCTGTCTACATCTCATATAGAGCCACATATATCCCCCCCACCAGCTTATTGGTTCTTGATCTGGATTGGACAACTATGGTCCTTTCCTACCCCAAGGCCTAGCCTCCTGTCTGTGGATGAGGAGTTAAGGATTAAGTTATGGGAAGTGTCAGTCCACCCCTTTAACAGATTACCATTTTTCACTCAAAAAATCCCTACATGGCAACTTTCTCTGATCTGTAAATAAACCCAACAATATGTATAGATTTACAATGTTCCTATTATGCCATAATTAATGAAGTGACTACCATGTCTACACGAGGTTGCAGGTTTGAGCAGCAGTTTTCCGTGGTTTATTCACAAATAATACAAGTCAGTGTCACCAAATTTTACTTGCAGTTATATGATTCCCTAAACTACTACCTCCCAAGGTTTCTGCTTCATACCATTTCCTGGGAGCTACAAACACATTTTAAGTTGTGACTTTGTTTCCAAATGTCAAATGTTGATTATAGTTGTGGCAAAAAAATGCATTGTCCTCAGCTTTACAGTGATATTTAAATGAGTTCTGTGCACCTTATTATTCCTGAGAAAAACAATAAACTCTGATTCTGCATACACTCATATAGCCACCTCTGAATTATTGCAAGTTATATGCATATTTTTACTTCAAGTACATTCTTCTCTTCCTCTGTTGACTGTGGCTCAATGTAAACCATAATTCACTCTTGTGAAGTCAGAGGTCCGCTGGAGTGCCCTTATCATTCAGGCCATATGATATACCCTATGCTAGCTCACCATCATGAGACAGTTCTGCAACATTTCATTTGTCATCCAAATCCTGGGCCACACCTCAAATTGAATTTAAATCCTTAATTTTAAAGAGAGGTTCCTTCCACACATGGGTCTTCTGTTTATCTATGGGGTCATCTGCTAACCCCATAAAGCATGCAGACTGACCCAGCTCCACTCACTAATCTTGCTCTTTGACCTTCAAAAGGTCCGGGGCAGAGTTTCAACTTTGCATCTAGTGGGGGAGGGGGATGAACATGTCTTAACATCTCTTCTGAAAATGTCTTTTTGAGCTGAACTGAGCTCTTCTGGCACAGAAAACTAGCACTTTGAATACTACATTGTATCACACATGAGGACTTTGAATATCTCACATCATGACATCAATGTTCCCTTCACATTTTAATATATATTTGAGTGATTCAGCTCAAAGAGTTTCAATGGTAAACTATTCCCTTTTACACATGCTGCATTTTAGCATCAGTCACCTTTAATGAAAAGTATGCCTCTTTCTTTGAAAACAGCATTCTGATATGTGGCAAATGCGAGTAAAATGCAGCCTTCTTGTCTGTCAGCTCACAGTGAGTGTTCCAGGTTCTGCACTTGTTAGGCCCATTTAATTCTATTTCTCTGGAAACAGAATTTTGATCTTGCAGTCATCTTATGCATGGTTTCATTGCTCTGCAATGTAAGCCCAAGGTAGTCAAATGCAGTTTCCTTTTTGTGTCGGGCTGGATTTGAACCCCAAACCTCTCATAATCCTGACACAGCCTCCCATCTCACTGGCAGCAAACTAGTACCAAGGACCCACCTTTTCTAACCATGAGGTTTGAGGTAAAAAAGTCAAACCTTTCTCTTTTGTCTCTCCTTTCAATCATGTCTGTTCGTCAAAGAGAGGCCCTCCTCTCTGAATGTGCAGCATTCAGCAAACTGCCTCAGACCCAGGAAAATGTTCTGTTCACCACTGCTCAGGGACGATGGTTCCAGGTCCATGCCCAGACGTGAGGTAAAGAAGGGGGAGACTGCGAAATGGTTGCCGCTCCACAGCGCAATCCCCCATGGGAAGAAGTGTACAGCAAATTGGTGCAGTAAAACACAAGCTTTACTCTACTGCCGCAGGGAGAGTTCTTTCATCACTCCCACACCACGGATCAACAGAAAGACTCTCACTGCTCTTTAGCTGCTCACTGCCAGGTCTGAGTGCACGCTGGGCTGCCATCTTGTCATCACTCATCTGTGCACCTCATCCTCAGGGCTGTTACAGCTCTGCTGCACAGAAGTCACCACTTTTTACCCCATGTACTCCCGCCTCCACTATTCTGACACAGTATAGTGTCCATTGCGGCAGTCTTCTGTACCCCCGGGAGTTATAGGCCTGGGCCATCACAGTCCATGCTTAGAGTAACTAAATTAACCGCCAACCATAGTGCCGCTTGACTCCACCCCAGGATGACAAATTCTGAAGATGACATTGAATCCTGATCTGAATCCCCAAGCACAATACATTAAATGTCAATATTGTCACATGTGCACACAGGGTAGAAACACACCAAGAGTTTTATCAACTCTTGCACAAGAGGATGTCAGACACAATAACATTTGTGGCTGCTCCTAGAGGAGTAAAACTCACACCAAAAGTGTATGCACTGGTCCCATAGGCGAGAGCAACAAAGCTTCCACTGGAAAGAGTTACAGTCACCGGTTTATCTCCATAGCTCCCTCACAAGTGGGAGTCTCAAAACTGAAATGGAGAGAGGAGTTGTGTGATGCACCCACGCTCCACCAGGCCTGAATGTAGTATCTCCAGCCCAACCTATATCTTTCAGATCTCAAAGTACCAAGGGGACATGGACATTGCGGACATCACTTTATATAAGATCATATATCTCAAAATAACAGTGTGGAACTAGTTGAGAATCATTGCTAAATCTCAGCAAAGCATGCTTGCCACAATATAGACCCACATCGTGTGTTACTCACAGCAACATTGTTCACTATCTTTTAAGGGTTGTGCTCACTACAAAGAGCACAGACCATACCAGGATAATGGTAAAGGGTGTCTCTTTCACTGCTTTAAGGGATATTGAATGTAACCTTGCAGACCTACTGAGGGTGTTGTGTTAAGTCAAGGGTCTGCAACCTGTGGCTCTCTGGATGTTTTGGACAACAATTGTCAGGATTTCTCCTCTTTGATTTTGCCAGCTAGGGAGGATGGAAGTTGTAGTCCAAAACATCTGGAGAGCCAAAGTTTACGGACCCTATGTTAGGGGCACAGTTCACACTCTCATTCTCACTCTCATACCCAGTTTCATCCTGTCCTCATGCTGAATCTAAAAGTTCAGAACCTTCAGTTGTCATTCAGTTCAGATTCATGAAATTAAGTCTCTTATTATGATAAAATAATGTAGAAATCAAACCCCAGTAAGGGGCATACATGGCCGGTAATGGTACGACAACTCAAGACTAGGCAGGTGAGAGCTGTGGGTCGTTTCTGGCCAGTATGCCCCCCTGCTGTGGCGTGATTGCTATTTGCACCCAAAGTTTGCCCGCAATGCATAAAGTGCATTTTATTTCTCAGGATATTGGTTGCGCTTATTGCCAATTGCCTGAGGAACCCCCCCCCCCAAAACGAAGTCAATATTCTGGTTGCCAGTAGTCGTAGGTGTGCCTGGACCTGAGCTCAAATCTTCAGTCCAGCAGGTAAGTGGGCAAGGAAGGGGTTTGGTTTGGGCGTTGGGAGGTAGAGAGACAACAGGGAGAGACTCCCCACATTAAAACAAAAGATGGTGCCACTTAGGGAAGGGCCTCCGATGGCTAGAAACAGCGAGCAGAGACTGTGTATTCTTGCCAGCTGTTCCAACCACCTGATTGGCTGAGCGCCCTTCCCTGGGAGCGAATAAAGATATCATTTTTGTCATCACCCTTCATTGGTGTTGTTGAAGGCAAAGTCTACTTTCACTCATGTTCTTTCTGCCCAGGCATTTAATATCAAAAGTTCTATCCCGAAAAAGCCACAAATTACAGGGGATATACTGAAGTGCTATTTAGTTTCCCATGGCAGCACTTCAGGTCAACAAGCACAACCATATTACCCAAGAATTGACAAGTCAAATGCTTTCCTTTTCTGCTGATATCTGCCTCTCTCAACACTGGTTCATGATGTATTGAGATGTTTAGTATGTTTGGACGGACACAATATGAATCATTCACATTGGTTTCATGCAGAGATGTCCAGTGTTTATCTTAGAATTCACAGAATAATAAGTGTGAAAAAAAGAAAAAAAGCTATCATGGTTGACTTGACCCATTCCACTAAAACTTGGCATGTAGATCACCACATTTTACTATTATTATTATTATTATTATTATTATTATTATTATTATTGTATTTATTGAGCGTGGACCTAGTTTTCTATTTCTATTTCTATTTCTATTTATGTGCTTATAAAGCACCGAAAGCGCCGCAGGCATCGGGGTGCATTACATAAAACACATAGGTAACAAACAAGACTATAACACTCAAGCCAACGCTGACTACAGAACCGGGAGAATTTCTATTTGAAAATATGTGTTTTAAGGTTCTTTCTGAAAACCTGGTGATTTGGTTCAAGTCGAAGAAGTAGGGGTAGGTTGTTCCAATTTTTTGCTGCCTGAATAGGGAAGGCTCTAACCGAGCCAGTTTTGCTCGGCTGTAGGGCGGCACTGAAATCCTGCATTGAGCCTCAGATCTCAATGCACGATTCAGGATGTATAGTGAGATTTTTTTTCTTAAGATATGCCTTTGCAGTGCCGTATAACCACCTGTGTACTAATGTCAAGGTTTTAAACTTGATCCTATCTTCGATTTTAAGCCAGTGTAGAGTTTTCATTTACATGGAAATGTGATCCTTTTTCTTCATGCCTTTGTTGATACGTACAGCATTGTTTTCCATGGTCTGCCATCTCTCTATACAGTACTTACAGGCCCCAAGCATGAGAGAGTTTCCATAATCCAATCAAGACAAAATAACTGCCCTAGCAATAGTGGCCGTGTTTTTCTCGTTCAGAAATTCAGAAATGGACGGATGGATGTAAGCGGAGACAGTAGGAATAATTCTTGTGTAGATTGTGAACCTGCGCCTCTGCTCCCAGAGATGCCTCCATTATCAATCTGAGGGTTTTCATCTGCCCGGACACTTGAATGCATGTGTCCTTGATATGAAAAGATTCATAATCTGGTGCTAATTAGCGGGCTTGAGGGGAACCAAAGATCTCCGTCTTCTTACTGTTGAGGCACATACAGTTGCCCTCCACCCAGTTTTCTATGACATTATACAGTGTGGAGATGTTGGCGCTATCCTTCAGATAGTCACCCTCCAGCTCAACCACCAACTGGGTATCGTCGGCGTAGTTTGTAAAAATCGCGCCAACGCTTTCCAGTAATTCGCATAGGCATTGCATGTAAAAATTTAAAAGAAGGGGAGATAAACCGGCTCCTTAAGGAACCTGATAACTAATGTGGGCTGCCTTGGAGAATGTACCCCTCAACTGATTTGTTGCCTCGTGGTCTGATAGAAAAGATGTCAACCATGCCAAGGCTTCTTTAGAGCAGCTGGCAATTTTATCCAGGACCTGTTGTAATAATTGGTGGTCTACTAAATCAAATTTTGATCTTAAGTCAAGTAGCATTATTAACACTATTTTACCCTTCTCAAGGCTGCTAAGCATGTGTGTCTGCAAAGCGAGCATGGTGGTCTCCGTACTGTGTGCAGTACGGAAACCCGAATGTTGCTCATGCAAGATGGATGTAGCTTCGACATGCTTCTGAAGTTGGGCTTTTGCTATTTTATCCAGGATCTTAAGAACAAAGTTGCAATTAGTAATGGGTCGCAAAATGCCTGGATCCTTGGGGTCGAAGCCTGGCTTCTTGATAAGTGGAGTAATGGTGACTGCTTTTATACACTTGGGCACAATGCCTTCTTTAAATGATGCATTGACTACTTTGGTCAGGACGGGGGAGAAGATTTTCTTAGTAGCAAGCACTCTGACCATCTCCTCTTTGGAGATGGAATGAAAGTGAAAATTAGCTAATCCCCTCTCCTGGGTTCCTCAACGGGTACAGATACCTGCTAGTAGGGGTTTCCCTGGCAGATATTATAATATCTCTAGCTTTCTGGATTTTAGAGGCAAAAGCCCTTTGCACCAACTCGCAGTCATCCAGCATGTGGTCAAAGGGAGGAGATAGGACCTTAGGTTTTTCTATAGACTTGAGGATTTCTAATAATTTGCCGGTGGAATTAGGTGCAGATGCTATCAAATCATTATAATGGTTTGTTTTAGCATCTCTCATGCCCTTTCTATAGCGCAAGTCCGCACATTTCCATTCTTCTTTATTGGCCGGTGTCCTGTGTTTAAGCCACTTCTTTTCCAAACCTCTTTTTTCTATTTTATGCTTGGTAAGATCACTATGAAACCATTTCTGGTGGTTACTATTTTTCCTTACCAACTTTAGTTTCAGTGGCGTGAATTGTTCCACTAATTCTGAGAGCGAGTCAGAGTAAAGCCGCAGCACATCCTCACATGAATCCCTTTCCTGGAAGTTGTCACAAATCATTTTTAGACATTGTTCCAATTGAGCAGGCCCTAAGTTTTTAAAGTTTCGGCTTTGGACCTTTACATGTGGGTTGAGGGATTATTTTAGGGGATAATTCATTTGTATCTCAAATATGACCTTAGAGTGGTCAGACCAGATACAGGGTGAAGTTGCAACCATCTCTGATTTAAGATTTTGAGTCACAATCCAGTCTAGCTTGTTTCCGTTCGTTGTCATGGGTTCATTATTTATTGCCTTGAAATCCATATTGTTCAAGGTTTTCTCAAGAAGGAGGGCCTCCTTGTCCAGGTGATTCCCTCGCCATCTGTTACGGTCACCTAAAAGCAATGTAGCTGTGTTGGTAGACTTCAAATTGTTTGGCTGCTGTGTTAATTCATTACAGAAATCTGAGCTGAGGGATGGCGGTCTGTAAATTACTATAAAATTAATATAGTCATTCTGTGTCGGTGAGAATTTGAGATGGAATGTGTTTCACATCCAGTGCATGAGATAAAGGCCTTGAACAAATGGATAGAATCTCTAACTATTGCTGCAACACCTCCCCTGACTCCAGTGTCTCTATTCTTATTGTAGATGGTGAACCCCTCTGGAACCGCTATATCGCACACCGGACAAAGGGGGTCTTGGAGCCAAGTCTCTGTGAGGAATAAGATGTCCAGCTCCTCCTCCATTATGAGGTTGTGTACACTTCTGGCATGTTTACTCAAAGAGCGAGCATTCCACAGACATACTTTAAGGGCCTTTCTATCATTCTTCTTATGTATCCATTTGGCTGAAATTTATATGTTCCCCGAGGCATGGGGGCTGATAGAAACTGGGTCAAGAGACTGGGTAGCCGCGACTTCAGCAGGCATAACCTGCTCCAGCTTTGGGATGAAACAGAGCAATGACAACATAAAACAGAGGAAAGACAAGGTGAGGGAAACAGAGATACAAGGGATTGGGGAGCTAACAATGGGGGAGGGTAGGGTGGCAATTTGGCACCAAGTGATCTACAAACAACCACAAATCTCAGATGGGTAGGTAGTGAAGGGTGTGTGAACCTAGGTGTTAGGGGGCATTCTGTGAAGATGAGGGTCATGAGATCCTTCCTGAAATGCTGAAGCGAGGGAGTGCGTCTGGTGTTGACAGGGAAGAGGTTCCAGAGTATTGAGCCATAAAATAGAGTAGTGCCATCTTATGGTTGATTCCTTCCTGAACAGGCAGAGTACAGGTCTTCACATGTCCATGTTTCTCAAGGATTGTAGGTAGCTGGAGATGCTGAGTTTATCAGGAGTGTAGCTTGGGGACTTCAGATTGACAGCTGTGTAGACAATGCACTAGGATCTTTGAAGAGTTGCATATGCCATCAGTTTCAATAGTATTGTCAGGTGTCCAAATATAAAGCAGTTCGGAGGTGAACATCAATGATTTCTCTTTTACAAATCTAAGGGATATTGGCGCTGGCACCTAGGGAATTGGAAGGGTGCTTGATACTGGATTTAATCTTCGATGGTTAGACACAGCAGCATCAGCCTATGGAGAGGACACAGAAGTACAATCATGATGCGAGATAACGATGATGCTGATAAAACCAACAGGCATGTGAAAGAACTGCTATACTCTTCTCACTGCTGCTCTAGTCTGCTTTAGTGATCTGAAGTGGGGGCAGGCAAATGGTGTTTGAATACATTAAGCATGGGCAGAACTTGTGAGGATATATCAGGGCTGTTGCACTCAATAAATGTGTAGTCTAATGTTTATAACTCTTCATTGATGTTACACAATTTCTACCTCTGCTTGTGAATGTTGTCCAGGCCCTCTGATGTAATCCCATCACCATGAGGTTGACAAAATGGGCACAGGACCTCTTTGCCTGAGGAACTCTTAAGAAATTCTCCACCTTCCCTTCCCATCAGCATGATCGACTCCTACCTCCCAATTACAATTCTGTGCTTGCTGATGGTAATGCATCCTACCGCCTCTCCTGGGTATGACACTTGTTCCTCGGCAGCCCGACCATCCCATTCTTACTTTTATTATCATGGTGAGGCCCTGCAGTTGCAAAGTAATTCATTTTGCCCAGTCTTGATGAAAAGTAGGAGAAAAAGATATGACTGTCGTAATCGCTCAATTCACAGGTGCTGGATGAAGATGAAGACCACTGGTAACTGCTGCTCTTTTTGATCCTCCACATTATAATTAAATGCACCACCCCAAAACAGATGCAAAATCAAATCTAGAGGATAGGAGTGGGATCAGATCTTTTCCCAGTGTTGCAGGTCGTCATAAACAATGAATGAACACTAATAAGCTATTCACTGTCAGTTGCCCCTCTCGGCACTGTTATCACCACCACTTTGTCATGATACCTTTATCACAGGCTCCTTGGCGAAATTTCATCAAGGCTTGGTAGCATGCCAGGCAGTACATCTGAAAAGCTTGGTATCATGCCACGAGTAAACAAACACTCTCACACCTTTTTCAGAAACCAAAGGTAATTTAGAAGCAATGATAACCACAACACTCTTTTGTATTTGTTATATTTTTGTTATATTATATTTCATCAAAAACATCCAACACGTAAGAACTACTTATTACACATGGGCGCACATGCAGAATATCATTTAAAAAAGGAAAAAAAATATATCAACACAGCTTTGCAGAAACGCAGCTTTCATAATTCATCATTACATTTATATTCACATGTTATCGGCATGCTTTTAAAATCCATTGACAACACCTACCCCATAACATTGCACAAGACATGCATTCGTTATACGCAACCTTGGAACTATCAATGGCAAGTTTTAGCACTTCTACATTACAATGTAAAACTACCCCATGCTCAACAAGTTACAATTTATGCGCAGGCAAACACAGTTGTACTTCGGTACCTCAAGAACAAATGAGCTCTTGCCCTTTTGTGTTCAGTTTGACACTTCACTAATTTGATTATGGGAGATAGCCTAATTAAATATCTTTTTTTTATTACCAATACTTACCAAGACCTTAGTGTTGAAGCCTCTGCCTGCTTTGGCGAAAGCCCTTTTTTCACAGGTGCTATCTCTCGCTGCCAAAATCTGATGCCTACAGCGTCACAATGATTCCTCAGCCCAGCGCCCAGCACCCGGATCCCGCCTATGCATCTCTTTTCTCCCAGGAGCCTTCGCTGTCACACCTCAGCCAGCTGGCCAACAACACCAATCCGACTTCCTTAATTTTCATTTTTCCTCCTTCGCCTTCTCTCTCTGTTCGTGCTTTTTGTGTATCCAACACCTTTCTTTCTCTTCCTTTCAGCTTTAAAGCTCTCTTCTGTTCACCTCCACTCTACCTATATTTCCCTGTGGATTCTTTACTGTTTCTCTTCCTATTCTGAAATACCACTGTGATGTCATTTATGATGTCTCTGGTCAATCACCACTCCCTTTTAGACACAACCCCTGGGAAATGGTAAGCCTTTTCTGGTCTTTTCTATGATGACTCCTGCACAGCAATCTTGTCCAACATGCCACTGAGCCTGGATGAATGTGAAGCAAAATGTCCTTTCTGATTCCTGACTGATACCAGCCAGAACAATTACATTTTTCTTTCCAGAGCACATTCTGCTGTCTCACTGGACTCTGAATCCAGCATCAGCAAAACGCATCGCTGTTCAGTTATTCAAATTTGCATTTATTTCCTAAATTAACATTGCAGTGTGAATGTTTGTGCACCTGCAACCTGCAACACAGCCTATGGCTGAAGCAAGCCCACTCTGGCTCCAAAACAAATTGCTAATATCAGTAGTGTTAAAATAAGTATTTTTAATAGTTTGTTATCTTGAAGTTGTTATCGCTAATGACATAAACTATGATAAACATCTGCTAAAATTCTCTACTAAGTCTCCCTAAAGGCCATAGCATCTTTTCTGATGGTATGCCCAAACAGTGCATATACTGTAGGAATGTGCAGCTATGGCATGCTCGTAATGTGATCAAGCTCTTGATAAATGGTAGAGCTTTTGCAACAGGTATGGTGGGGTCCTTTGTGGGCAATACTGAGTGCAAATATCAGAGGTTGGTGATGGGAATGATTTGATGGGGGTGGTAGGATGAGGTCACACTCCAGAAGGAACAGCTGTTTCTTCAAAATTGTACCTATGTTGAAGTACTTCCACAATAATGATGATGAGCGCTTTCATGGACCGGGGTCATGCTCCAGAACAAAAGGATGTTTCTTGCAAGTAGTTCCTATTGAATAGAAGGTCCACAGTAGGATAATGTGGGCTTTTGTGGAGTGCCAGCATTATCCAGTGGAAAGAGTTGTTTAATTTAATTGTCCTATGTGCGATTTAGTTTGCAAAAGAAATTGCATACACTTTGTGGAGTGGGGTATAACTCGAAGAAAACAAACTGGTTGAAGAGGGAGACCCGAGAACACCCATCCGTGCCCCCACATTCTGGTCAGGAAGAAGAGGTAGAAATGCTTTCCACCATTCATCTTAAGTTGCCCAAATCCCGAGTGCACCAATGATCGACAAGTACACGGAAAGGTAACCCATTAGCCACTCATACCGGCCGAATACAATGCAAGTCTTCCTGAGTGTGGGAGAAGAGCCAGTGATCATGGTCAGAGACACCTATATGGACAGCCTTGAATAAGCACCAAGAAGCCATGGTATTGACGTCATTAGTGACACCATAACATAGCAGTGTTAGACATGAAGCACATGAGCAGTCCGCACTGCACCACATAAATACACACTCATCACTCATATACATGAAGAACATGAGTGTACAGTTCTATAGCTAGAGGACAGATACACATACATAATGTCAATGCTTTTATTATTTTTGCCATTAGCCAAATGCAGTAACGTGGAACTGCAAGGCACAAGAAATCCTGAGAAAGCTTGCTGATGCTTGGAGCTAATGTTTGTGTGGATATAGGGGAGTGCATATGGAAGATGATCGAACATCGTATAGGTAATCCATAGGGAATATCGTATAGCATAGTATAGCATGCACAATGTAGAAACCGAATTATAGGCAAGATGCATGAGATAGGCCCGCAGCCAAGATCAGAGATATAAAGAAACATTCCAATCCCCAGACAACAAAGAAACCAGCTGCAGAGAAACAGAAAACATCCTCATAATTATGAGTTGCAGAGCTCAAATGTGTGGTCTCTAAACATGTGGTGCAGTCGAGCAAGACAATGGACAGTCATCAACAGTGGAGCCGGTCTCAGCATACCTGACGCAGATTGCAACAAGTGTTGCTACCGTGAGGAGAATATTCTCAAAAGGCACGGTGGTGTACACAAGTTACAATACAGACACATGATCGTTCACATCACTTTGAAGTGGTGCACAGCAAGCTGATAACTCGTTCGAGTCCCGGGCCTGGGGGCAGCCGCTCTAACCAATCACAGTTTAGTATTCCAGGGGTGGATGGCAAGGGGCACAACAAATGGTGAGCCCACTACTCTGCAACAATGTAATAGAATAGTTTTTAGGGACAGGACAGGCCAGCCACCTGACATGTAAGAGCCAGTAGAATAACAGCTATAGGTAACCGTATAGGTTATTAGACTTTCGATACCCAATCCCTCACACCGATAGTTTTTTTTGTAGAAGGGCCCAAGTGATAATGCTAGAGTCATAAAAAACCGGCCTCTGTGCCTTGTAACTTTGTGAGGTACCGTAATCTTTCAGTGTTCCTGTATTGTTCACAGATGGTTTTATTTGCAATGAACTGCAGTTGTACTTGCCGTCTGACTGAGTCGTCTGTTCATCCTTGGGGAGGGAGTTAGGCCCTCCGAGTCCACGGACCCCCAACATCACTCTGGCATACCTGGGAGTTCTCTCTAACAAGTTGGTGGCAGAGCTGAGGGTTGGCTGCATCAGCCCAGCACAAAGTCGTCTCCTCTGCCTCGGAACCTGAAAGGCTGCAGGACCCTTGCTTATTTCAAGAAACATGGGGAACTTGTACCTATGGAAAGGCCGTCAGTAGCCAGCTTGGAAAGTATCCTGCCAGAAAGTCAGCGGGGAGACCAGGCATACACGGTTGGGGAAGTGGCACTTTCTGGAGGACACAACAGTCGAGCAGCACCAGCAGACCACAGAGTGTTGGTATTGAACCAGTCACACAGCAACTGTGGGTGTGAGGGAAGGTATCGAGTATTGTGGTGTATTGTCTAGTATCATTGAGTATTGTTGAAATATTGTCTAGCATTGTTAAAGTTATCAGGGACAGGAGCGGAGGTAGACGTCAGTATTTGTGAGCGGGGCATATCTGAGTTTAGAGGTAAATGGTTCTGGTGAATTACCTAGACTATTGACTCGTGGACATGGATAACGGGAGTTATGTAAATAGTGGATTTTCTGTGGGTTAGGTGTTTCAGCTCAGATCATAGATGATGGTATCCCTATAAGGTTTAGCAGGGGAGCTGGCCTACATTGCATGAAGGTGAGTTGACTGAGATGCTTTGCACACGAGGCGACGCAGCGGGCACAGTTTGATCGCAAGAGAATATTGGTATACTATGCCTGGAGGCGGGACAACAGCTGTGGGGTTTGTGTTGGGGTTTTGTGCATTTTGGGAGTAACGGGTTGTAGCAGTGTGCGTGCAGTATTTGAGTTTTCAGCACTACACAGTTAGCAAATTGGTGACGTCACCCGTATGTTTGTGCATAGGATACGGAAAGTAATAGACGGTGAGGAGCTAGCATTGGAAACTTGGGATTGGCAGACGAGGTGAATGAGCACACGGAAGGCGCATGTGCAAGATTGTGGGTGCGCCTGAGGAGGCAACACATTTGTAAAGGGGCGGTGAGCGGAGCACAGCCTGTTAGGTGTGGAGCCAGAGAGGCTCCTAGTAAAGTAATAACATTGTGATTACGTTGTGTTCCTGCATTAACAGCAGACAATCAAAACCCTCAATTTCAGGTCAGGTAAACGCAAGAGCAATGTATCAAGGGAAGTGCGGGAGGACACGCCCCTCCAGCACCTGTGTAAAACGCTCCCACCCTATCGGGAGAAAATATGCAAATATAGCATAGAATGGTCTAAAGGTACCAAGGGGAAGTTAACTAAACCATGGCCACCTTGCATACGTTTCTCCAAAGATGTGCAGCAATCACTACTTACACACATACAGGGCTCCTACAAGGGGAAGAAGTTAACAAGCTGCATGGCCAAATTCAAACTCTGCCAATTATTCTAGGAGGGAGGGGAGATGCAGTGTGGTGTCAGTGGATGCTGAACCAGCAGGAGGTGCAGGGGCCAACAGCCCTGGCTCCCACTCCCCTAAACGTCCCTCTGAGTGTAGTTGCTGATGACACCGACGATGAGCAAGGGATGTATCCCTCACGAGAATTAAGAGCTGCAGATGGGTATTCAAATCCGGTATATAAACTACCACCATATACTAGGGAAGAGGGGCCGAGAGGTGCAGGACAGCTGATCACTGAGTGGGGATCTGACAGTGAGGTGCAGAAGGGCAAAAGGGAGGGGCTAAGGGGAATAGCCATGGGTGAATGTTTAGGGTGACAGATTCTCCTAAAGATAGATGGGAAGACCGAAGGGGAAGCAGAAAGGGCTACTATGGCAATGGAAGGGTTGAGGGAGAGTGCGCAAATGTCAGATTGGTCTTAAATAATGGAGCAAAAGGACAGGAAGAAGAAGGAAAGAGAAGCGGGATTAGAAAGAGAGGACAAGGAGAGGAGACAAGAGGAAGAGAAAGAGCAGGTCCAGAGAGAAAGAGAAGAAGGGGTAAAGAGGGATCACAGAGAGTGGAAGAGAGAGGAACGGGAGCAGCGGGACAGACTGATAAGGGAAGTAGAACAGATCGAGAGACAGAGGGAGATAGCAGAATAGGAAAAATGCAAGTTGCTGGAGAGAGAACAAATGAAGTTGCAGGTCGACAGATTGGCAAGGGAACGCAAATGCAAGGTGGCAGACGAGTGAGCAATAAGGGCGCTAAGGACACAAGGGATAGCAGATAAGGGAAGCAACAGCATTGGGGGGGGCAGACGCGCAGAGTCAGACAGCACAACCTCAGGGAAGAGAGCAGGCCTAAGGGCCTGGGTGGGAGGCAGCAGATACGACTTGAGAGACATAAACATTGACTTGTAGGCTAGCACGGACACACCTACTAGAAGACTGAGCTTCATAGGCAACTATTGTAGTAACATGGGCTTAGTCCGACAATGAGGGATGAAACAGTGAGGAGGACAGGGGGGAGCAGAGTAGGTCCCGATCAATGGGAACAAGCCCAGACAAGGGAGTGACGTGGGGAAAAGGGACAGATACAGAGGGAAAAGACAAACGCATACCAGGATCAGTGGACAAACTCTGTAACTTCGATGACGTAGGACCATACATAGACAGGCTTAGGCACCTCCTAGGATGAAGGAAGGGGGAGACAGCTATAGTGTGCTCAAGGGGAAGTGTCCCGGAAGGACACAATGACAACAACAGACTACCCATAATGGAACCAATAGTTGTGTACACTGACATTAGGAACAGGAACACGGACAGACAGGTTAGGCTGACCAGGAGCGTGCATGGGGAGGTAGGATTCACACAGATGCCCCTGCTAGAAAAGGGAGTGGAGCGACCTCAGTATATACCATGGACACACAGTGACAAAGAGAACATACGGTGCAGGCTACCCTCTTTGAGCATGGGTGCAGGAAAATGAATTAATGAGATGGAACGAATGACACTTAGAGCAGAGGTTAGCAGTGGGAAATGTAAAGGGAATTCTAGTGGCGATCCTAGGAGATGCTGCTGATGACGTATGGAAGAGGGCAGGGTTCCCCTGTGTGATGACACAGAACACGGCACACAATGGTTCACCATTTGCAAACTGCAGAGCTGCATTATGGCGATCACTGAAGACACAATACCAGACTCCTCTGACATTGGGGCAATTTTGTCCCAAATGATGCATTGGGATGAAGACCCTGTAGAATACATCCAGGCGATCTAAGAGCTTTGGCAATTTGAAACTCAAGAACTGTGGGATAAAACAGTAGCAGTGTTCTACCATATATTATGCCAGGGGCTGCCAGAACCAGTACAAAAGCAACTAAAGAAGTTGATAGGCATGGAAGCAAGGGCTTGACCAGAAAGACAGCTTACAATCATTCACCATTTTATGTTATTGCAAGAGAAGCTTAAGAAAAAGGAGGAAGACAGAAAGATAGACAAGGCGAAGTTAGTGCAGAAAAAACTATGAAAGTACGCCATAGGAGGGGCGGTACTGGCGAGTGCAAGCACATAGGAGACACAGCAACCGCAGCAGCAGTATACGCAGCCGCCCATGTGGGTAGGGTTCATGGGGTGGGGTCACATGCAGCAAGGATTTAGAGGAAGAGGGGGCCATCAAGAGGCCGTGGGTATGGACCACAAAAACAACACTTCACAACTAAGGGGGATTTCCAGGAGGGGTTTGAGGGTACGCACGGCAAGGCCCTGGGGATTACGGCGTGGTTTCCAAAGTCAAGGGAGGGAGCCACCACAGTGTTTGTCATGTGGGCAGCTGTGACACATTTTGAAAGCTTGCAGGAACAGGGGGATGCAGCAGAGTTGGGGAGGAGTATGCCAGCAGACATATCAGGGGGATCACAGTGAATATTATTTGCAGGATCAGACACAGATACAGCAAGGACAGACACAGGGGATGCCCCAGCAGGCACAACAGCCAATGACACAAATACAACAGAGTCAGCCACCTGTACCGCAGATGAAGGCACCCGTACAATTGATGCAAGCACCCATACCGCAAAATTTACAAGCAGCACACATTTGAGGAGGCACACAGCAGGTGTCACAAATGAAGAACAACATACAGCAAAATGACAGCACAGGCCCACTCATGGGCTCTAAGAGCACAGTATCCATTAGGAAACTGTGATGGGTCACAATGATAGGGAACAACCCATTTACAGGAAACAGAATGTCCAAGTACCCTCAATAGGACAGCCCGGAGAAAGAGTTGTTGTGGTCCATCCTGTCTATCACACCCAACCCTTCCTAGGAACCTCACATAGGGGTGGCGATAGGTGACAAGACTTTTTTCCTTTCTTGTAGATACAGCAGCGACTAGATCCTGCAATAGGGAAGGAGCAATTACATTGTCAGGCAATGCCATGAATACTCAAGGATTCTCTGGGACTCAGGAAGTGGTCCCTATCACAGACGATATCTCTTTATCTATAGGAGAACATGATTTATCTCTGCCTATACTATACTCTCGACAGACACCTGTAAATATACTGGGATGAGACATTATGAGCAGATTGAACATCACACTTTCATTCACAGACAAGGGGATAGTTTGCTCCACACCAGGAATTCAAATGTTCAATGTAAGAGGGATCATTCAAGCTTATTGTGGGCAGAAGGTAAAGAGGGGGGTGCCAGTGGAAGAGGAACTTTTTCCAGTATGAATGTGATATGGCAATTTCATGGCTCCCAGGGATTGGAGGGAAGATGTGGCAAATGCCAAATGATTACTTGTTCAGACCCGAGATCCCAATGTACGAGTATGAAGGGGCGATAGTGCCAATAGAGATTGAGGCAGTAGTTCTGAGGGATGAGTGGTTAGCAATACATGGAATGGACGACACAGTTCAGTCGTGACGAGCAGTGATCGCAGTGGCAGAGGGTGCAGGCTAACCACAGTGACAGAAGAACAATTATTCAGAGATGAACAATCAGAACACCATATGGTGTTTGAGATGAGTTTGACATACTGGCTGAGGATACACAACAGGGAGGTGCCACAGAAGATGCCAATGGCGCTGGAGGCACCCCCATATGTCTGTGAGGAGGATCTGGCCAAGGTACACAGCACCCTATGATGTTGGGCGTCTGAAAGGAATTGGGGGAGTCAAGCTAAAGCTGAAACCAGGAGCAATTCTACCCATAGTAAAGCAGTACCCACTTTCAAAGGTGGCAGATGAGGGCATTTATAAGATGATTGCAGCACTAGTGGAAAGAGGCATCGTAGTACCTCAGAGTCCCCATGCAACATGGCTGTGTACCCTGTCAAGAAAACACAGGGGGAGTTGTGGTGTTTTATCCAGGACTCACACTCCCTGAACCACATTGTAGAAGCAGAGTATCCTCTGGTCCCAAATCCAGTGACAGTTTTGTGCAGCGTTCTGGCAGAAGCCACCTGTTTTGTTGTCATAGAATTAAGAAATGTATTTCTTTTCAGTACCCTTACTCCCACACTCACAAGACTTCACTTCCTTTACGTATAGAAACCAGAAGAGGAAACATACAAGGCTCCCACAAGGGCACTTCAAGTCACATCTATATTCAACAGGGTCCTCCAGGTGGACCTAGGCAACGTATAAATGGAAAGCACGGTTTTGCAGTACGTACATGACATTTTGATTTGCAGCAGGACAGAAAACAGGGGTAGAAATGACTCAGTGCACATGCTGACAGTGTTGACAGACAAGGGGTGCAAGGTGGACAAGGGCAAACTACAGTACTGTCAGAAAGAGGTACTATACAGGACAGCCAAATCCACGACAGTAAGAGAAATGCAGCAGTTCTTCGGGGTTGTGCAATTACTGCAGAGCATGGGTACTCGGCTACAGTATATACACAAGGCCATTACTGGGTGCTCTAAAGGAAGCACAGAAGGGACACAATACGCTGAACTGTAGGGAGGAGATGACTGAGGCATTCAATACACTAAAAGAAGCAATATGCACAGCTCCCATGTTAGGGATCCCAGACTACAAAGGTTCAGGCAGCACATGTAAAGATGGGTGAATTAATAAAGAATGTGTTCATGCTGTTGTGTCTCCTTATTCCCAGTGGAGTTGTTGCCTTTATATTTTGGTGGATTTCATTTGTTGCTAGTGCTATTGCTGTATCCGCTACTAACCGAAACAGGTAGAACAACCATGTCAGGTGGAGAGGGGAGCACTGCAGACCTGTTAAGGAGAGGTAAGCACAGTGCTGACACAGACATGAAAGGGGTAAATCTCTATATCAGCTAAGGAAACCACCGGGGAGAGCTGGTATCTATGTTCATTAATCCCATATGCCATAAGTGTCTCCAGAAGGTTCATAGTGACTGAAATACCAGCAGCAAGAGCTCAATGTCTGATGTACCTGTCGATGGTAACAACTTGAGGAAGATTTCAGGTGAAGACAGCAACGTTGAGGTGGATGTCTCGAGCAACATTCCTGTAGGAAGACAATTCCATAAAAACACGAGACATGTTGAACAATTACTGCCAGTTAGATGAAGCAATACAATACATAACGGATGGGCCTGAGAAAGGAGAGACAAAGACAGTAACATTGAAGGAACTGCCATGTCCATAGACAAGAGTGAAGGAGATAGGAGGAGAACCTGGGTGCTGGGAACAACCACAGATACTGGTTTATGGTCAATTGTACACAAAGAATGGATGGAAGGATAGAGTGGTGGGGACATAGGCACTCACCCTAGCACAATCACCTGTGAACAAGGTACACAAAGAAAAAGACAAGTGGAGAATGAAGCTGGACCAATGCCTATAATACCCCTGAAGGCACCAGCACTATGTTACCAGAATTCAGGGTGAGGTGGAAGTTGGCACTACTGGGCATGCAGATTCAATGCATACAAGAAGTTGCCACCCAACTGGGGAGGAGTTTGCTTGTTGATGCACATCAACATGCCATCCTTGGTCATGCCACAATAGGAGGTGAAACTCGATGAGTTCCCGAAAATGGACACTAACAAATGGAAGAAGAGGTCTGTGTAAGAAAAATGGATAAGCAAGAAGGAGAAGCATGCTCAATTAAGTAGACTAAAGAGAGGAGGTAATTAATTCTCAGAAGCATCAGAAACAGCTCTGGATGAAGTGCCAGTGGAGCACAGACTGCTCAGCAGCACACAAATGTTCTTCGCATCAGTAATACCATCCATACAGACATATATGAAGGCGAAATGGCTGCAGATAACCTGTTGGGAACTGATGGTAACGATAAACTCCCCGGTGAATGGGTTCAAAGCAATAAAGGAAGAGCTCCGAGCAGTAAGGTTGGTGGTGCTCCGGAACAGATATGTTCTGGATTTACTGACTGCAATGGAAGGAGGAGTTTGGGCAAAAATTAGGAGTTCCTGTTGCACATTTAACCCTGCCAATGATGAAGACAACAGGACCCTAACAGAGGTGGTAACACAGCTATCCCAGGAGCATGTCAAAATGAAAGAAGAAGCAAAGGGGACTGCAAAATATCAGAGTTGGATAGCATACATATGGTCAGACGGACTAAAGGTGATACTGGGAGCACTAATGCTGGGAGGAGTGATCATGTGTGGGGTGAAGACTTGCCTCACCCAGTGCCACAAGAGAGCAGAAGAAACTATTGGAATGAAGGTTTTGATGAGTGTGAACATAGGAGGTGCAAGAGACATGATTGTGGAATAAAGAGACAGGCTAAGGGTACGTACAGTGAACTGTCAGTTATTCCAACACAAGGCAATGAAGCTAGACAACCCATTCGATGTGAAGTACTATGAAGAAACATTGGTGTGGTGCAACCCAGAAAGAGCATGCAGCTATATGGAATGGACTTTCGATGATCATGTAAATCACTATGGACACCTCAGAGGAATTATGAAGATATGGCAGCCGAGAGCAAAAGGATTGAGTTATAGAGATGTGGTCAACGGGTCGACCAGAGAGAGGCTGAAGAGGGGATCCTGATACCACCCCTCCATGCCCCCAGGTTCTGGTCAGGATGAAGAGGTAGAAATGGTCACCCCCATTCATCTGTTGTTGCATGAATCCTGAGTGCACCAATGATCGACGAACACTGAAAGGTACCCCATTAGCCAGCCGTAGAAGCTGAATACAATGCAAGTCTTCCTGAATGTGGGAGAAGAGCCAGTGATCATAGACAGAGACTCCTATATGGACAGCCTTGACTAAACACCAACCAGCCATGATACTGACATCATTAGTGACACCACGACATAGCAGCGTGAGACATGAAGCACATGTGCAGTCCGCACTGCATCACATAAACACACACTCGTATTCATGAAGAACATGAGCGTGCAGTTCTATAGCTAGAGGACAGATACACATACATACTGTTAATGCTTTTATTATTTTTGACATTAGCAGTAACGCAGATCCTGAACAAGCTTACTGGTGCTTGGAGCTAATGTTCGTGTGGATATACAGGAGTATATATGGAACTTGAATGAACCATGTATAGGTAAGCCATAGGGAACGCAGTACAGCATGCATAATGTAGAAACCACATTATTAGGTTTAGGACAATGACAGCAGGCCTCAAGCCTCTGTGCAGGAGACAAAGAGAGCTGACTAAGGCTGCACAGAGAGCAAGACGCGTGAGATATGAAGACACATTCCAATCCCAAAGGGACCAGCTGCAGAGAAACAGAATAAATCCTCATAATTATGAGCTTCAGAGCTCAAATGTGTGGTCTCTAAACACATGATTCAGCCGAGTAAGACAATTGACATTAAACAACGGTGAGAAAGAGGAGCTGGTCTCAGCATACCAGACGCAGGTTGCAACAAATGTTGTACACAAGTTACAATACAGACACATAATTGTTCACATCACCTTTAAGAGCTGTACAGCGAGCTGAGAACTTGTTCGAGTCCCAAGCCTGGGGGCAGCCGCTCTAAACAATCACAGTTTAGTATTCTAGTGGAGGGGCACGAACCAATGGTGAGCCCACTACTCTGCATCAATGTAATAGAATAGTTATTGGGGACGGGACAGGCCAGCCAACTGACATGTAAGAGCCAGTAGAATAACAGCTATAGGTGACAATATAGATTATTAGACTCTCGATATCCAATCCCTCACATCGAGCGGTTTTTTGGAGAAGGGCTCAAGTGATTACACCAAGTTCACACAAAACCGGGCTGCACGCCGTGGGGGTTTTTGTGAGGTACCAGAATCCTTCTGTATTCTTGTAATTATCCCTGTTAGTTTTATTTGCAATAAAACACAGATGTGTTTGCCATCTGACTGAGTCCTCCATTCATTCCTGGGGAGGGAGTTAATCCCTCCGAGTCCGCAGACCCCCAGCATCGCCCTGACATACCTGGGAGTCCTCCCTAACATGGTTCTTGGAAGTCGTTTTAGTCTGGCAGTGTATTTCCAGTAGTGATGGTGGTGACCTCCTTGGAGTACAGATAATCATAAGTTGATGCAGCTGTTTCCTGGAAGTTGTTTTAGTCTGTTAGTGTATTTCCAGTATTAATTGGTGGCAGCTCAGTTGGAGTGGAGGCAATCACTAGAAAAAATCAGCTGTTTTTGGTAGTTGTCTCAAGCTGGTAGTGTATTTCTAGTAGAAATGGTGGCGGCATCCTTGGGGTGAAGACAATCACCAGTCGAAGCAGCTGTTAGTATTAGCGGTCTCAAGCTGGTAGTCTATTTTCTAATAGTAATGGTGGAGACTTTCTTGGGGTGAAGACAATTACTAGTAAAAACATGTTTCTGAGAGTTCTCTCAAGCTGGTACTGTATTTCCAGTAGTAATGGTGGATACTTCTTAGGAGTGGAGCCAATGACCAGTAGAAGCAGTTTTTGATAGTTGTCTCAAGCTGGTAGTGTATTTCCAGTAGTAATAGCAGTGGCTTTCTTGGTGTGGAGACAATCACTAGATGAAGCATCTGTTTTTTAGAGTTGTCTCAAGCTGGTAGTTTATGTCCAGTAGTAATGGTTAAGGCCTCCTTGAAGTGGAGACAATCACTAGTAGAAGCAGTTGTTTTTGAGAGTTGTTTCAACCTGTCATTTTTTTCCAATAGTAATAAACGTTGCTCCCTGTAATGGAGTCAAGCACGAGCAGAAGCAGTTGTTTCTTGGCAGATGCTCACATGTGACAAGTCATACTCCAGGAAAAGCATAGATAGCTTGTAATGAATTTGCTGTGTTATATGTTTTGTTATTTAAAAAAAAAAAAAACAGGGAAAGCAATGCATTTGTGGCACACAAACACTTCGAAAATGGACATTGATAACAGAGCAGAAGACATTAGTCTTTACAATGGGGTGAGATAATGTGACTTGAAGACAACATGTTGCAAGGGAAGGTGGAAACATAAACCACTGGGGACAGAATGACAGGATGCTGGATGAAGTGCTGAATTAAGATTGGAGGGTTGATGGAAAAGTGCTCTAGGGTTGTCCATGAACTGTAGGGAGAGAGGGTTATGCAGTAACATAGAGAGCTAGGAAACTGGTTCTTCAGAAAGAAGGACAGCTTTGACTATGGATTTAAATAGAGGTAGAGTTGGAAATGTATGGAGAGGGTTATGAAGAGCATTCCAGATTAGGGGTGCTAGGGAGTGAGAGTGGAAATGACAGGGGGCACAGGAGGCTTGAGTGGTGGCATGGAGGTGTGCCAAGGATGATCTTAATGAGCAAGGAGTAGAGTAGGGAGTGAGATGAGAAGATAGGTAGGGTGGGATGAGTCCATACATAGTTCTGAAGATGATGAGAAGAAGGGTATACGTATCCCTTTCTTTCATCGGTAGCCAGACAACCTGGTGATGGGCAGAGGATGTAGAGGTAAAATGAGAAAGGTTGAAAAGTTTGTGGACTGAGAAGTTGAGGACTTTGTCCAGAGGTTTAGAAAGCATAGTTGCGATGGACATAGAGTAGTCAGATCACAGTAGTCATGGCGCAGTAGTCAGATCTATAAAGGACTAAGAAGGAAATGAGCTGTTTAGCAAGATGACACATTTTTCTGATATTGATGAGATTGAGCCTGTCTTTGCTGACAGATTTAGAGATGAAGAGCGAGACGTTGTGTGATGTGTGAAGATGACATCAAAGTTACGAGCGAAAGCAGAGAAAGGAAGATAGTAAAGAGAGAAGAGAAAAGGAGTGGGAGAGGAGGAGCAAGCCTATTTGACTGGAAAGTAGAGAATTGTAATCTTATTTATTTATTTTTACTTTTGTATAGCACACTAAGTCCTCAGGCATCAAGGTGCTTGTTCTTGACCAATTACTTGTAAAAACAAAGGAAGAAAAAATACAGGAAATACCAGGGGTCAAGAACATTACACACAGTTGTAGGGAAGGATCATGGGTGCAAAGGAACAACGTTTATGCAAAGAGTAGCATTTCTAGCTAATTCCTGGAAGGCCTAAAGGGAGTGTTGAGCTTGCAGGGTTGAAGGGAGTAAGTTCCACTGTTTGGCTGTGATGGTTGGGAAGCTTGAGCCTCCAGTTTTCTGATAGAGTTGGGGGGAGCTTCATGTGAAAGACATCACTGAGTTTTGATAGAGTCTTGAATCTGATCCTTTTGTGGATGGGGAGCCAATGTGCATTTCTTTTTGCTGCACTGATGTGATGGAGTTTGGGTATGTTCAGTAAAGCTCTGAGGGCATTGTTCTGTTTGTCCTGCAACTTTCTAATGTTGAGTTCAGAGGTACCTGCGAAGAGTGTGTTGCAATAGTAAGGCAGGTCTCTGTGGAAAAGAAGGGTCTGGCTGCATCTTAGTGGAGTTGAGCATGAGCGAGTGAGACGCCATCCGATATTTGATGGCAGAGAGACAGTTTGAAATCTATGACAACAGCTCTGATAAAGAGTGAAATTAGAAGAAGATTTGAGTGTCGTCAATGAAGAATTGATAGGAGAAGCCATAAGAGGAGATCAGGGTGTTTTGAAAATGATCCTTTCCTTGTTCAGGAGCCAATGGGCATTCTTCTTGCTTCAGTGATGTGTGCCCTTTTGGGAATGTTGAGAGCCACTCGAATGGCATTATTTTGGATCACTTGTAGTTTGTAAATGTTATATGCAGAAGTGCCCACAAATAGGACGTTGCAATAGTCCAATCTTGCTCCGATGATGGCTCTTGTGATTGTGAGGCAGTTTGCTGAGACAATGAATGGTCTAGCAGCATGAATAAGCTATGAGGTGTAGACAGCTGATGTCACATTGGCGTTTACTTGGCGTTTCATAGTGAGCGTGGAGTCTAGGTAGATGCCTAGAGTCTTCAGCGAGGTGGAGACCGGTATCTGCAGATTTCAATGTTAAAGTTCAGATAAGAGGACTAAGGTTTTTTGTCACTGAAGGGGGCCCTACCAGCAAGACCTCTGTTTGTTCGTCATTTAAACACAGGCCATTGGTTGCCATCCAGGTTTGGATGAGGGAGTAAGTTGTGTTCAGAGTGTTAGAATCTTTGAGGCAGTTGCCCGTGAGGGGTAGCAGAATTTGCATGTCATTAGCATAAGGGTCAAAGTGTTACAATGAAGGGTTACACCATAATGGAAATAAAGGCAGCCAATTGGCTGCAGCTTTCTTCTTTACTCTTTCATCTCCTCTAGCTGTGGAACAGCTGGGAATCGCCCCACTTCACACAAATCTTATGTGAGTAGTCACAGATTGCACGTGTTTATGAAATCACACAAATTCCTGCAAAATTACCCAAAGCTTATTCAGAGTTGTACGAGTACATAGCATATACATGTCTAAGTTTTAGAACGTTTGCTAACAGAGGCCCATGTATGGCTTTTACTAACATGCCTCCATTATGACCAGGCCATTATGATTTGTCAATACCAAGACATACTCAGTGCACCTCAGTCCAAAACTGTGGCACCTCTTACATTTGTTTCCCGGGACCCATCACATTTCAGTGGTGCTCTGTATTAGAACAAATGCTCTTTTAAACGCTTGTAAAGTTTGATGGTGACATTAATCTCTGCAGCTGGGAGCAAGAAGGCTTTCCTTGGGTTTTGTGGAGGGGACTTCAACCTTTGGAAATCCAAATGTTTTCGACTACTAGTCCCATCATCCTGGCCAGCACAGGCAATTGCTCTAGATCATGCGAAAGAGCAGCAGATCGCAGAACCTGGGTATAGCAGAGGAAGGATGTGTGAGCTCATGTAAGGGCCACCACCAACCGGTTGCATGTGATTATAACGAATACAAAAACAGAGAGGCATTTTATAACGGAACTTTTATTTGGGGAGTACCCTTACATCCCCTGCTTCCATATGTTTGTAACCCCGCCCCCAAACCCTCCCCACCCGTTTTAACCCCTTAACCCACCCATCATATATATATTTAATAACAAAGTGGCATTTTTTCTTTTTAAAAATGTTCGTCATCAAATACCTCTCTGTTTTGTATTCGATATAATCACTGGATACCCACTAAACCCGTGACTGCATTCTTCAACCTAGAGGTGCCTCCTCTTCTGATCCAGGGCTGAGATCCACACACACACAAATCGTACGATGCAGCCACAGGTTTCTCAAGATGGCCCGGGCCTGCAGTTACACGTTCAGCCAGGTAGGATTCGTGTGTAGCTTCAACCAGTTCACAGTCTGGCTCTTACACTATAAATGCGATACTGAAAGCGCTGCAGTGCAACGCGATGTGAACAGAATTGCCTGATGGACTGGCTCTATGTGCCACCGGACATGGGGCGACCTGAGAAGCACCATACCTCAATTCATATTCACATCGCCCTTCATTATTCCAGTACCTGGACCCCAAAGCAGTTAGGCCAGTGCCTATCAACCCACGACTAAAGCGTGAACTTGCTACTGTTCTGAAGTGTTCACATTTCTTACTTGTGATATTAACAAACAACCAAGTGTGGTTTTTCTAGAAGAAATTGATAGGCGTTATGAAACCCTTGCGTGCATCTTTTTTTGTTTTTGCATCCTGTTTCCACCTCACTATTCTAGCCCACCATCACTCCATCCGCCCACCAGTCGTGGTTGTTGTGACCACTGAGCTTTTTGCACATGTTTGTCTGACTGAGCTGCAGCCTTTGCTGATTTTTTAAACCGCGCTTATTAAAATAAGCAGCATTTCACCAAATGACATCGCACATATAGAAATGATTGACCATAATGGAGAGGATTCCTGCACATGACAAAGGAAACAAACAGTGGTGAAGTCAATAGTTTTGGTGTTCACTGCTTCTCTTGGAATTTTGCATTCATAGGTACCAGGGTGAAAGGAGGAGAGTGCAACGTTTTAAAGGAGGGTGTGATAAGCGGTGCATGTGTGCAAGAGAATGAGAAGGGCAATATAGCAAGGGATGAAGCTCAGAGAGGGTGCCAGCTAAGATGATCAAGAGGAAATAGGAGGGAGAAAGGGCGAGAGGGTAAGAAATAAAAGAGGGAGCGTGAGAGGAAGGATGAGAGAAGGTGGGGTGGTTGGGTTGGGGAACAGAGGCGGTAGGGCGGGTGGGGCTAGAGAGAGAGAGAGTAGGGTGCATAGGTGGGGTAAAGAGAGATGGGATAGGGCTCAGTAGAGAGAGAGGGGGGAAGGGTGGGTGGGGCTAGATAAAGAGGTAGGGTGGATGCTGGTAGAGAGAGGGGGTAGGGTGGGATGGGACAGGGCAGTGAAATGAGTGGGCCAGGTGGATGGGGGTAGAGTGGGTGGAGGTGGAGCAGGTATGGGGGTAGAGAGAGTAAGGGTGGGGAGGGGGGTTGGGGTAGAGAGAGTGGGGGTGGGTGGTTGTTACAGAGAACTGGTGTGTAGGGAGAGTGGGGTAGAGAGAGTCAGTGTGGTAGTGATAGTGGAGGTAGCATGTATCGATGGTGGTAGAGTGGGAATAAGGTGGTTTCATGGGGTAGAGCGGGTGAGGATTGAGAAGGTGGAGTGGGTGCAGTGAAGAAAGTGGGGTGTGGTGAATGGGTGTTAGAGAGATTTGGTATGGGGTAGAGGGAGTGGGTGCGGGGGTAAAGATAGTGGGGTTGGGGCAGGCGGATGGGCATAGAAAGGTTGGGGGTTGGGTGAGTGGTTGCATTGGGTGGATGGGCGTTAGGTAGAATCTGAGTCGGGTGGGGTGGGATAGGGAGAGTGGGGGTTTTGAGGGTTGAGATAGTTGGATAGGGTGGGTTGTTGGGAGTAAAGAGTGTGCATAGGGTGCATGGGGTATGGTATGTGGGTGGGGCAAAGAGAGTGGGGTTTTGGTGGGGGCAATGAGAGTGTGGGTTCGCAGAGACAATGAGGATAGGGTGGGTGGGTTGAGATATAGAGAATGGCGTAGGGTGGGTGGGGCAGAAAGAGTGAGGACAGTGTGTGTATCGGTAAAGAGAGTGATGTAGGGTGGATAGTGGGGGTCGAGAGTGTGAAGGTAGGGTCGGGGGGTAGAGAGAGTGGATGTACGGTGGTGGATGGGGTAAAGAGCGTGTGGATAGGGTGGGTGAGTTAGTGAGAGTGGGGATTGGGTGGATGGGTGGAGTTAGAGAGATTAGGGGTTGGGTGGGTTGGTGGGAGGAGAGAGTGGGGCTCGGGTGGCTGGGGGGTATAGAGAGGATGAGTATGTAGATAGAGTGGAGGGCTGGGGGTAGATAATGGGGTTAAAGGTTTGGAGAGTGGTGGGAGACTTGGTCAGTGGGATAAAAACAGTGAGGGGTGGGGCTTGAGAGAATGGCGGTGGGGCTAGAGTGAGTGGGGGTAGCGGGGTAGGGTAGGGAGAGGGGGTGTGGGTAGGTGGTGGTAGAGAAAATGGAGAGGTCAGGGGTAGGTGTAGAGAGAGTGGTGAAATGGTGGGGTAGAGAGAGTGGGGGTAGGGTGGGCGGGTGGTTTGGGGTAAAGAGAGTGGGGTGAATGGGTGGTGGTAGATGTTTGGGGGAGAAAACATGAAGTACAAAGCAGTCTCGGGAGGATTTGTCAACAATAGCCCTAAATAGCCCAAACAAGACACAGCCAGTACACAAATTGGTGGAGGGGTGGGTGGGTGCTATGAGATATAGGGGGAATGGTGTGGGAGGGGGTAGAGAGGGTGGGGGTTGCGGTAGAGTGAGTGGAGGGTGGGTGTGGGTAGAGTGAGAGTAGTGTGGGAGGGTGGTGGTAGCGAGAGTCCGGGTAGAGTGTGGGTAGAGAGAGTGGGTTGTAGAGAGAGTGTGAGTGTGGAGATATTTAGGGGCTGGGTGGGTGGTGCTAAGGATTGGGGTGTGGGAATGTGTGGGTGGAGCGAGTGGGGGTGGGTGGGTAAGGGTAGAGAGTGTGGCAGATGGGAGTTGGGCTAGAGAGAGTGGGGATAAAGGGTGAGGGTAGATAGAGTGGGGGTGGGGTGGGTGAGTTGGCTGGGGTAGAGAGAGTGGGGGTGTCTGGGTTGGGGTAGAGAAAGTGATGTGGGGTGGTTGATGGTCGTTTTCTGGGGGTGCATAATGCATGAAGTACAAAGCAGCCTCAGGAGGATTTGTCAAAAGTAGCTCAAAATAGTCCAAACAAACCCCAACCAGCACACGTAATGTGAGTGGTGTGGGAGGGGGAAGAGAAAGTAGGGGGTGGGAGTAGAGTGAAGGTTAGTATATAAAGAGAGATGGGAAGTGGGGGTAGAGAGTGTGAGGGTTGGGTTTAGGAGTGGGGATGATGGTAGAGAGAGTGGGGTGTGTGCGGGGCTGTGCACAGAGTGGGGGCTGGGTGGGGGGGGAAATCATGGGGGACTAGAGATTGCGGGCTTGGGAATGTGAGGGTAGAGTGACTGGAGGATTAGTGGGTTGGTGGGTGGCTGGGTGAGGGTAGATAGAGTGGACTGGCCAAAGACAGTGGAGGGGTGGGTGTGAGAGTAGAGAGAGTGGGGGGGCTCAATGTGGCTAGCGAAAGTGAGGTGCGTGACTGATTTGGGATAGAGAGAGTGGTAGTTGTTGGCAGTAGATAGAGTGGAGGTGGGGATAGAGAGAGTGGAGCTATGGTGAAAGGGTAGGGGTAGAGTGAGTGAGGGTGGGAAGGAGGGGTGAGGGTGATAGTAGAAAGAGTGGGGGTGGTTGGGAGTAGAGGTAGGAGGGTGGGGGTAGTGATAGTTGGTGGTGGGGGTTAGGGTAGAGACAGTGGTGCTGGGGTCAGTGAGTGGTGGAGTTAGAAAGAGTAGGAGCAGGGTGGGTGGGTGGTGGAAGTCGGTTGGAGGCAGAAAACATGAAGTGCAAAGCCACCTCGGGAGGATTTGTTTAGCCCACGATAGCCCAAACAAAACCCAACCAACACACTTAATGGGATGGGCGATTGTTGGGGTTAAAGAGAGTGGGAGTTTGGTGAGTGGGGATAGAGAGACTGGAGGTAGAGAGTCTGGAAATGGGGTGGGTGTAGAGAGGCAACATCAGCAGGACTAACAAAAATCAGATCTGCAGTCGAAAATAGCGCTAAATTGCTGAAAAAACTGTACATGTCTATAATTTCCCAATTTCAAAATGAGTGGAAAATTGCCCAATTTCGTAACCTTACAAATCTCAGCACTGCTCGGAAATGGAAATCCCAGTGCCCAACTTTCTTCTTACAAAGATGCTGATTGGAGCAAATATTTTTATGGAACTCCTACCGCGGAGGAGTTTGGAAAAATTAATTTGAGTGATTTGGGATTCTATGCCATGGCATTGCTGGTGGCTACGCAAACCAGATCATTCTCAGTTCAGAAACCCCCTTCCCTCTCTTTTTTCTCTAACAATGGTTTTGCAATGGATTTGCCAAAACCAAAGAATATTCCCCCATTGAATGAGCAGTAATGCTGACATAATATTATTGCCAGTGGGTTGACTATCACACAGACTGTTAGCAAGTGGTAAGGGACCAAATGTTTTCTTTCAGGAGTACATTTCACAAGGCTTTGGGAAAAGCAATACATTGTTATGTTATGTTAATGACATTTATAATGCGCACGTTCACCCAAAGGCATTTTGGAGAGAGAAATGCACAGCCCGACAGCAATGGTCCCCAGGAATTAGCAGAAAAGTACAGTTTTAAGCAGGCACCGGAAAGCAGATAATTCTCAGTCAGCCTTAACTTAAGAGGAAGACTGTTCCAGAGTTTACTAGCCGCCACTGAAAAAGCGTGACCACCAACTCTCTGAAGGTGTAATCTTGGAATCTGAATCAGCCGTTCCTGGCTAGAACGAAGAGCACGACTGGGCATATAAGGTAGAAATGTATCCTGAAGAAAGTCAGAGCCCACATGATAGTATTCTCGATGGAACAGGCAAAGAGCACTAAATGCTATCCTCTGTTTCACAGGAAGCCAGTGCAGAGCTGCAGTACAGGACTAATATGGGAGCCATATGGTGTTGCAGTGGCCGTTCGGGCAGCCAAATTTTGTACCAGTTGGAGCCGATGGATTAAACCAGCTGGTTGGGCCAGATATAATGTGTTACAATAACCAATCCTACTGGAGATAAGGGAAGAGACAACAAGGGGGTGCAAAAAAGGCTGGACCTAGCGAAGAACCCTCAACATGAAGTGCTCAGTTTGGCAGACTGCACTAACCTGTGAGGCCATGGACAAGGATGCAGACAGATAGACCCAGGTTTTTTCACCACCGTCACTGGAGTAGGGAAAGCACCCAGTGAGCCAGGCCAAAAGGAAGTAGAGCAGGAACGAGAATCGGGAGTGGCACGCACCACCATGGCCTCAGTCTTGTCCCCGTTAAGTTTAAGCCAATTGGCACTCATCCAAACTCCCATGGCCGCTAGGCCATTATAAAAATGGGACGACATTGCACTGTGGTCCAGATCTAATCGGATGAGGATCTAAGTGTCGTCCGCGTATGAGTAACACCTAATGCCATGGGAGTGGATGAGGGAAACCAAAGGTTGAAGGTAGATGTTAAATAAAATTGGAGACAAGACAGAGCCCTGGGGGACACCACAGGACAGAGAATACATGGAGGAAAGAAAAGGAGGTAAAGAAACTGATTGGCCCCTCTCAGATAAAAAAGAAGCAAACCACTCCAGGACAGGACCTGAGAAGCCAATGGAGGCCAGGTGGGATAGGGGAAGAGAGTGATTGACAGTGTCGAAGGCTACCAAGAGATTGAGTAAAATAAGGGACCCTACTCCCCCTCCATCAACCAGCCTGACCATGTTGTCCATAATGGATAGCAAGACGCTCTCGGCCCCCCTCTTGGGGCAAAAGCCTGACTGAAAGGAGTCAAGTACAGAAGAAGACTCAAGAAAAGCAGAAAGAAGTGGTGAAATAAGAGCCTCATGAAGTTTCATGAAAAAGGGAAGTAGTGAAATAGGACGGAAATTAGAAAGGACTGAAGCATCCAGTGACGGTTTCTTGAGGAGAAGAACCGCAATAGCCTGCTTAAGTTCTGACGGAATAAAGCCAGAGCAACATGAGTGGTTAACCGCCCGAGTCACCAAGGAGATCATTTCAGAAAGAAGATCCTTCAAGTCAAATAAAGGCACAGGGTTAGAAGGTGCTGCAGATTTCTATGTAGAAACATTGTAGGTTGTGAGTAAGGTACTGCACAATAAAAACAGTAATGACCAAGTGAATAGTTTGGGATATTATATGGGGAAAACATCTCTGAGTTCACACGCACAGACAAACGTATCAGATGGTGGAGAGTTCAAGGGGCTGCTGACAGATATTGGAGACAGGGTTCAAGAGGGGTGGATGAATTAAGACAAATGTGAGGGTTGATGAATGAATGAGAGCAGGGACGCTATGCAATGAATGATTATGACATAGGTGAATGGGTAATAAAAGAATTTGAACTTGGGTGATTTAATGAAAGTGTAAGTAACCATGATAGTGTGAGGATGTATGGACAGAGAAATGCATAACTGTGATATGGATGAGTAGATTATTAAATAAGTATATAGGGATGGATAAGTTAATGTGGTGATTGGTGAATCAAAGAGGGTGTGTAGATGGATGAGTGAGTGTGAAAATAAGAGTGCTTAGCCATCAGCAAGACTGCATCACAAGACCTCCCCACCTTTTACCATGCAATGACCAAGATGTTCAAATATGTAAGGCACAACATGTGAGGAAACGAGGCAACAGCACATTCGAAAACTTAATAAAAGCCCAAACATGGCAGCATGCATGACCTTTTTTCATCAGTATGCCGATAAGCCATTGAATTTGTGAAGAGAATGGCAGATGCAAATCTCAGCTGATCATTCTCCCAAAAGTAATGGCCTGTGATGTAAGCAGTTCACACTGTCATGTCCGACTCGCATGGTAGTGTTTCAGTTTTTGGTGCCATGTGGTGCGGATGGTTCTTGAGTGGGTACCAGTATTCCAAATGATTCAAAGTCAGTGGCAACTAGTAAACATGTTCAACTGTAGGGCATTCATACTTCCATTACATTAGTCTAGGAGACAGAGTAGAGTGAGGGACTCTCTAATGCAGGATAAGAGCTGAGGGAACAGTAATTAGGGATATTTGCACAGCAAATAGTTGCAAGGCAAAAAGCCAAAAGTTATGCCAAAACCATGGAAGTTCACACATATAATTTTACCCGATGAACAATAGGGATTTCTATGGCCTTCAACATGGAAGAAATTAACCAATGTGCATGCTCTTGTTATGTAGTTTAATTGTGCCCTTGCTTTCAAGTGGAGGCGGGCATGGTAGGAATTGGAGAACTAGAGATACATTATGAATGGAGTATCAGTATTTTTCAGCCAATCAGGATCTGCCTAACTCTGTCATGCAAAGGCCACAGAAAAACCAGATTCTATGAATGTTGTAAAGCAAGAAAATCATGTTTTGTGATAGTTGCACAGAATAAAACTGCCATTGGCATGGCCTCAAATTGTTTCAGGCTGTATGTGAGTTAGGAAGACTGTATTTAGAGCATATATGATAAACAATGCACTGTATCACGAAAGAAGGATATCCCATCTATGCTAACAGGAAAATTACCATTTTAGCAGATCTAAATAGAATAATCCCTTTATATTAGCCTTTTCATGTGTTGGTGCTATGTGGTTTGCTATGTCACTACCAGTAGGCAAGCTAACATCTCCTATGCTTTCCACTCTGCAAACTCACATGCACAACAACAACAAAAAACATTTAACCACTGGGCACCCAGGGCACGGAACACCTTACCACTTCACATCCGCACTGCATCGTCCATCACCACTTTCAGAAAGAACCCCAAACTATACCAGTTTCCCCAAATAGAACCCTGCCCTCCTCCACCCCATCTCTTGTCCATCCGAATCTTCCTAGCCTTTCCTGAAAACAGTTTGTAACTTATTTGTTCAAATCCCCCCTTTTCAAACTTTAAAGCATGTAAGGCACTCCGAGACCCTGTGGATAGGACCAGCACTAAAGAAAAATTTAAATAAAATTAAATATACATACAATATAAGATAGCTGGCCCTAATCTGGTGTGGTACTCCACCGTCTAATAAGGATTGCAGCACGAAAGAATGATCGACAAAGAATCGAAAGCCCACACTAAACTGTAGTGATATTTTGGATAAGGGTGCCTTGCCAAAAGGACTTACAACATTACTATTGCAATACGTTTTGGCATAAATGACACAGCTTCATACATTTCTCAAAGACCAACAAAGAAGAAAGCTGTCCCCTGGAGGCATTCCAGGGAGAAATGGGCGTTTCGGTGTTTAAGTGTGGAAAAGGTACAAAAACCTAAATGTTCACAGTTCACCTTTTGAGGTCCTCTGTATTTCCCCCTAGCCGGTCCAGTGCAAAAACTCATGCTTGCATGAGGTCCCTGGCACAGGGGGTACGGAACTTACTGCCCCCTCAATAAGGATAAGTATACATGCCTAGGACCAAAACAGGACCTTTATTATGGTGTATGTTGTTTTCGGGGCATTGATAATGTTAACCTATACTTGAAATTTCTAAGTATATGTTTATATACGTGTGCACATGCATGACGCGTGGAAGGGAAATGTGATGAGCAATTATTTATATGTGTTTCATGACAAGGTGTCAATACGTCCAGAATGAAGTATTGCAAGTCAGACCAACACATGTTTTGCTTCATTGATCTTTAAGCAATCCCTTTCTAGACTTCAATAATCTTTATCTTTTTTTATATTTCTTTTTCGTATTCATTTGATTAAAATGTGTATCTTTTTGTTTAATTGATTTCTTTTAGCATGATAATCTTAAGTACCAATAATAAAACCAAATAAAAAAATTGGCATTCATTTGTGTCAATGTTTATGTAGAATGGTACGCAACTGGTTTTTGAGGCCATTTCTCTTATACAAATCAGCAGTCAATCTGTTGATTGTCATTTCGACTGATCAGTTTAGCAGTAAGCCATAGGCTCCATAAACCGAGTACAGAAAACTCCACAATTATGATCAGGAATGTTCCTCTCTGTTGATTTGAATCATATTAAAGTATAATGTCTCTATGTATCTAACAGCACCTTGACAAGGTAGATAAATAGACCCTAATGCATGAACCTTATAATGTTTTAACTTGATTTGCGCTTTCAGGAAAGGCACATTAGTCCAAATCCTTTTGCTGTATATAGATTCGATTGAATCCAATTAGCAGCTATACCGCAATCAAAAGGTATTCACTCCCTGCAGTGATGTCACAACAGAGGATTATGAAAGTCATATTCCTGTGTGGTGACATCATAGGTGTTCTTGCCCCTCTCAGAGAAAGGAAATGCTGACTCCATTCAATGGTGAGGCTGCACAGCGCATCTCCATTGTCACTGCTCATATGCTGTGCATGGGGACACTCTACAAAAGGCTCCCTCTGTCCCTCCGCCATTACAGAGAGCCCACCTACATTACCCAGCCAGGCAATGCTGCAAAACAGCAATCAAGCTCCTAGTTGCAGACAAATCTTCTTTTGCACCCAGTTCAACGTCGCCCCACACAATCTACTTGGAAGCTGTAAGAATTAAGAAATATACCTTACGTAGCATAACATTATTCATGACTAGCAACAGATGGGAAATACTCCATCTCTGTGTTCTGACTCACATCAGAGCCAACTAGAGGGTTCTTCTTAAGACTGTGGAGCATTTCACCATAATTGATAGCCACCCATGTGCCATGTACCAGACTTGCATTGTTTCCTCCAATAGTAACAACTCAAGGGGCAGTGTTGGGATGCAAGTGCAATGCCCCAACTATGGAAAGAGGTTTAGGCTGCGTAAATTGAATTAGCAAGAAGATCTGGTCAGTTAGTGTCAGAATTCTGTCAGAATTTTGCCGTTTGGCGGTTCTGCACACGTGTTATTTGTAGTTAGCGTTGGCACATTTTACAGAGCATCACAGGGCCGTAGACAATGAAAGAAGGAACAGCAATGTAATAACGTTGTGTATTATATTTAGAGGTTAGAGCCAGGGCATGTTTAATAGTTTTGTATTTAGTTGTAGTGATTGATGTTATGATTTGGTTGCACTAAGGAGATCTTAGAATATGCTATTTCATTTTATATTTAGGAAAGGTTGTAGTAGCAGGTGAAAAGGAAGTGTCCAACAGTGAGATTAGGGTAACATGAGGACTGTCTGCCATGTGAGCTTGTGTTTGTCATTTTGAGTTAGGCCTCTGGTAGTTAGAGAATTAAGGTGGCTTTTGGAACTTTTGCTTTTTCCATTCAATTAGAGTTTATGCATCCATTCAATTAGAGTTTATGCATCCATTCAATTAGAGTTTATGCATCCTCCCTCCAGCAAGTGTGCAGACAGCCAAGGTTATGGAGGAAAGGAGATGTGGAGCGCAGAGAGCAGTTAATTGTGCCAGACCGAGCGACTCACATGAGCTGGAACAGAATATTGATTTCTGACTATTAGATTAGTGCTGCAGCTTTGAAGGATGAATCCTATGAGAACAAGGCCTGGTGTCGGGCACTGCTAAAATGTCGAGCTAGGTCTGGAGCAATTAGGTTTGGAGCAATAGTGCCCCCATGGAAAAGAGGCACTAGGACTCATTACAACTTTGCCGATCCAGAAACTACAGTGCCGGTAAGCTTACTGGCACTGTTCATTCCAGGTCTGACTTGCCGGGTGGACCTGCACCCACCCACAGACTTTCACGGAAGCACTGGCACCATTAGAACCGGTGCCAGTGTTTCCTTGGTCCCCATTCCCATAGAGTCCTATGGGACTCTATAATGGGGAACAAGATATTACTGGTGCCTGACTTTCCGGCCACCAGGGTTGTAATACCCCAGTGTTACCAGCAAGCCAGGCGCCAGTAACTGTTTATTGGTCTGGCGGCTACCTTCCGGTTTTACCGGCACGGTTACCGCAGGACCCGTAATGAGGCCCAGTGTCTTGACTGTTTTTTTTTTTTTTATAAAGCACCCAGTTCCCAAGAGAAAGGTGGGGGGTGTGCCAGGAATGCAACATATTCTAAGACAGGAGTCGGAAAAGATTATGCCAAGTAGTACAGCTGCAAGGTCAAAGAAGAAATCTGGCAGTGCCAAATTGTCTGGTTTTATGAGGAAGCCCAGGAATTATTACCAGGTGGGGTTGACCTCATTGTTCATATTCCCCCCTGATTGGATCCTCTCGGGAGTATGCACATCACAAGTTGTCCAAACTTGACGTGTCAAATAAGGAGAGTACATTATTTCAACAATTTACTTGAATATAGTGGACCAATCACATCACAGTGTTTTCTTGAAAGGGGTTTTATTTAGATGTGCACAATCAATGCGGTGATGAACTATTGGAGATGGTTAGATTTCTGTTTTAGCCAATGGGGAATGTGGGACGATGCTGTATCTGTTAAGCTTTGCTTATGTTAATTTGCAGTCTTTCGCTATAAAAGATTTGACCTGAAATGGGTGTGTCAAATGTAATTTCAGTTTTTAGTTCTATGGGACGACTACCATGCATGTGATAAAACATTGTTTTCCTTGGTAACAGTGCACTTATTATTGACCCCCTTTTTGGAGTGATTTTTATTGATCGTTTTTTTAGCCTACCCTACACTGGGTTTGCAGTTTGGAATCTCGACACTGTTGTTTTAGCACACATGCATTTTCTCTTCTGACAGTAACACCCGGGCTGGGTTAGCAGGCTGGAATCTCGCCACTGCATTTTTTCTTCCAACAGTATCTCCACAGGTGGGTTTGCAGTTTGGAATCTTGTCACTGTTGTGCCCTGCCACACTTTCATTTTCTCTTCCCACAGTGCTTCCAGGTGTGGGTTTGCAGTCTTGACTCTCACTACTGTAGGGTTCTGCCACACTTGCATTTTCTTTTCCCTCATGGTTTCCAGAGATTGGCTGACATCTTCATAGCATCTCACCACCATAGTGTATTGCAGTACCTGCATAGTGCTTCGCAAGGTATTCCAACTGGAGGCGTGTTGCAATGAATATCCTCACTGTTCTGTGTCTTCCCACACTTGCACTGCCTGACTAGGGTTCCCAACTTAGATTGCTGCTCTAAACCTTGCCACTGTTTGTATTTTGCCACCTCTGCTTTTAGCCAGACTAATTTATACCAGATTAGACTAACAATGTGAAGATCATAACTGACTGTGTTCTGACATGCTTGAAATTGGCCTGACTAGGGCTTGTAAACTTGATTGCTACTTTGAAGCTTGCCACTGTTTGTACTCCACCGCATTCATTTCTGCCTGACTAGAGTTCCCAGTTTAGACTGCTGCTTCAAAGCATGCCGCCGTTTGCATTTCACCACATTTACTTTTGCCTGAATATGGCTACTAATTTAGACTGCTGCTTTCAATCCCACCAATGTCTGTACTTTGCCACACCTGCACTGCCTGACTAGGCTCCCCAGTTGAGACAGCTGCTTTGGATCTCACCAATGTCTGTACTTTGCCACACCTGCACTGCCTTACTAGGCTCCCCAGTTTAGACTGCTGCTTTGGATCTCACCAATGTCTGTACTTTGCCACAGCTGCACTGCCTGACTAGGCTCCCCAGTTTAGACTGCTGCTTTGGATCTCACCAATGTCTGTACTTTGCCACACCTGCACTGCCTGACTAGGCTCCCCAGTTGAGACTGCTGCTTTGGATCTCACCAATGTCTGTACTTTGCCACACCTGCACTGCCTGACTAGGCTCCCCAGTTGAGACAGCTGCTTTGGATCTCACCAATGTCTGTACTTTGCCACACCTGCACTGCCTGACTAGGCTCCCCAGTTTAGACTGCTGCTTTGGATCTCACCAATGTCTGTACTTTGCCACACCTGCACTGCCTGACTAGGCTCCCCAGTTGAGACTGCTGCTTTGGATCTCACCAATGTCTGTACTTTGCCACACCTGCACTGCCTGACTAGGCTCCCCAGTTGAGACTGCTGCTTTGGATCTCACCAATGTCTGTACTTTGCCACACCTGCACTGCCTGACTAGGCTCCCCAGTTTAGACTGCTGCTTTGGATCTCACCAATGTCTGTACTTTGCCACACCTGCACTGCCTGACTAGGCTCCCCAGTTTAGACTGCTGCTTTGGATCTCACCAATGTCTGTACTTTGCCACACCTGCACTGCCTGACTAGGCTCCCCAGTTTAGACTGCTGCTTTGGATCTCACCAATGTCTGTACTTTGCCACACCTGCACTGCCTGACTAGGCTCCCCAGTTTAGACAGCTGCTTTGGATCTCACCAATGTCTGTACTTTGCCACACCTGCACTGCCTGACTAGGCTCCCCAGTTTAGACTGCTGCTTTGGATCTCACCAATGTCTGTACTTTGCCACACCTGCACTGCCTGACTAGGCTCCCCAGTTTAGACTGCTGCTTTGGATCTCACCAATGTCTGTACTTTGCCACACCTGCACTGCCTGACTAGGCTCCCCAGTTTAGACTGCTGCTTTGGATCTCACCAATGTCTGTACTTTGCCACACCTGCACTGCCTGACTAGGCTCCCCAGTTTAGACTGCTGCTTTGGATCTCACCAATGTCTGTACTTTGCCACACCTGCACTGCCTGACTAGGCTCCCCAGTTTAGACAGCTGCTTTGGATCTCACCAATGTCTGTACTTTGCCACACCTGCACTGCCTGACTAGGCTCCCCAGTTGAGACTGCTGCTTTGGATCTCACCAATGTCTGTACTTTGCCACACCTGCACTGCCTGACTAGGCTCCCCAGTTTAGACAGCTGCTTTGGATCTCACCAATGTCTGTACTTTGCCACACCTGCACTGCCTGACTAGGCTCCCCAGTTTAGACAGCTGCTTTGGATCTCACCAATGTCTGTACTTTGCCACACCTGCACTGCCTGACTAGGCTCCCCAGTTTAGACAGCTGCTTTGGATCTCACCAATGTCTGTACTTTGCCACACCTGCACTGCCTGACTAGGCTCCCCAGTTTAGACTGCTGCTTTGGATCTCACCAATGTCTGTACTTTGCCACACCTGCACTGCCTGACTAGGCTCCCCAGTTTAGACTGCTGCTTTGGATCTCACCAATGTCTGTACTTTGCCACACCTGCACTGCCTGACTAGGCTCCCCAGTTGAGACTGCTGCTTTGGATCTCACCAATGTCTGTACTTTGCCACACCTGCACTGCCTGACTAGGCTCCCCAGTTTAGACAGCTGCTTTGGATCTCACCAATGTCTGTACTTTGCCACACCTGCACTGCCTGACTAGGCTCCCCAGTTTAGACAGCTGCTTTGGATCTCACCAATGTCTGTACTTTGCCACACCTGCACTGCCTGACTAGGCTCCCCAGTTTAGACAGCTGCTTTGGATCTCACCAATGTCTGTACTTTGCCACACCTGCACTGCCTGACTAGGCTCCCCAGTTTAGACTGCTGCTTTGGATCTCACCAATGTCTGTACTTTGCCACACCTGCACTGCCTGACTAGGCTCCCCAGTTTAGACTGCTGCTTTGGATCTCACCAATGTCTGTACTTTGCCACACCTGCACTGCCTGACTAGGCTCCCCAGTTTAGACTGCTGCTTTGGATCTCACCAATGTCTGTACTTTGCCACACCTGCACTGCCTGACTAGGCTCCCCAGTTTAGACAGCTGCTTTGGATCTCACCAATGTCTGTACTTTGCCACACCTGCACTGCCTGACTAGGCTCCCCAGTTTAGACTGCTGCTTTGGATCTCACCAATGTCTGTACTTTGCCACACCTGCACTGCCTGACTAGGCTCCCCAGTTTAGACTGCTGCTTTGGATCTCACCAATGTCTGTACTTTGCCACACCTGCACTGCCTGACTAGGCTCCCCAGTTTAGACTGCTGCTTTGGATCTCACCAATGTCTGTACTTTGCCACACCTGCACTGCCTGACTAGGCTCCCCAGTTTAGACAGCTGCTTTGGATCTCACCAATGTCTGTACTTTGCCACACCTGCACTGCCTGACTAGGCTCCCCAGTTTAGACTGCTGCTTTGGATCTCACCAATGTCTGTACTTTGCCACACCTGCACTGCCTGACTAGGCTCCCCAGTTTAGACTGCTGCTTTGGATCTCACCAATGTCTGTACTTTGCCACACCTGCACTGCCTGACTAGGCTCCCCAGTTTAGACTGCTGCTTTGGATCTCACCAATGTCTGTACTTTGCCACACCTGCACTGCCTGACTAGGCTCCCCAGTTTAGACTGCTGCTTTGGATCTCACCAATGTCTGTACTTTGCCACACCTGCACTGCCTGACTAGGCTCCCCAGTTTAGACAGCTGCTTTGGATCTCACCAATGTCTGTACTTTGCCACACCTGCACTGCCTGACTAGGCTCCCCAGTTGAGACTGCTGCTTTGGATCTCACCAATGTCTGTACTTTGCCACACCTGCACTGCCTGACTAGGCTCCCCAGTTTAGACAGCTGCTTTGGATCTCACCAATGTCTGTACTTTGCCACACCTGCACTGCCTGACTAGGCTCCCCAGTTTAGACAGCTGCTTTGGATCTCACCAATGTCTGTACTTTGCCACACCTGCACTGCCTGACTAGGCTCCCCAGTTTAGACAGCTGCTTTGGATCTCACCAATGTCTGTACTTTGCCACACCTGCACTGCCTGACTAGGCTCCCCAGTTTAGACTGCTGCTTTGGATCTCACCAATGTCTGTACTTTGCCACACCTGCACTGCCTGACTAGGCTCCCCAGTTTAGACTGCTGCTTTGGATCTCACCAATGTCTGTACTTTGCCACACCTGCACTGCCTGACTAGGCTCCCCAGTTGAGACTGCTGCTTTGGATCTCACCAATGTCTGTACTTTGCCACACCTGCACTGCCTGACTAGGCTCCCCAGTTGAGACAGCTGCTTTGGATCTCACCAATGTCTGTACTTTGCCACACCTGCACTGCCTGACTAGGCTCCCCAGTTTAGACAGCTGCTTTGGATCTCACCAATGTCTGTACTTTGCCACACCTGCACTGCCTGACTAGGCTCCCCAGTTTAGACAGCTGCTTTGGATCTCACCAATGTCTGTACTTTGCCACACCTGCACTGCCTGACTAGGCTCCCCAGTTTAGACTGCTGCTTTGGATCTCACCAATGTCTGTACTTTGCCACACCTGCACTGCCTGACTAGGCTCCCCAGTTTAGACTGCTGCTTTGGATCTCACCAATGTCTGTACTTTGCCACACCTGCACTGCCTGACTAGGCTCCCCAGTTGAGACTGATGCTTTGGATCTCGCCTACTTGCATTTTGCCAAATTGGCTTTTTGCCAGACTAAGGTTCCAGTTCAGATTGCTGTTTTGAATCTTGCCATAGTGGGTATTTCACCACATTCGCCTTTTTGCCAGATTAATTCTCCCAATTTAGATTACTGCTGTGAAGACTCTCACTGATTGTGTGTGCCGAGCTTGAATTTGGCCTGATTAGGACTCCTAATCTAGACTGCAATTTAAAGCTTGCCACTGTTAGTATTTTGCCACACTGGCACTTTTGATTTAAACATTTGCCATCCCTGCTGGTGCTGCTATGCGCTTTCACCCACTCCCCCTCCCTGTGTCCCTGCTTCCTGGCTCACCTTTCCCACCTCTTTCTCTCCCGCCCACCATGATCCCATTGGCCAGCAGGCCTTAATAGTGCTTATAGCTAGACAGCCTCTGATGTGGCAGCCCCCTTCGCAAAGGACCCTGAGGCTAAGAACAGCTCCAGTGGAAGCAGCTCTAATAGGTGTCTGCCCGGGAAGCAAGAAGCCTGCATCCGTCAACCTGCTGCGACAAATCCGGAAAGTTGAATCTACATGTTTTGTATTGTGCTGTGTTAAAAAAATGCCTTTTTTTCACCCTTCTAGTAAAGTTGAATATGGGTGTTTTGTATGCTGTGTTAAAAAACGTAGCCTTTTTCCACCTTCTAGGAAAGTTGAATCTGGGTGTTTGCATTCTAGTAACTATAGCACTTTAGGCTCCCTCCCACTCTAGACCCCCCAGAAGGCGTGCTGTTCATTGGTGTGTGTTACTTGTTCTCCTCCTGTGTCTTCCTTTGTGAATCCCAACCACCCACATGCCAAGCTGTGTGCTACAGTGCTGTGCGTCTCTCTCTCTCTCTCTTCCCTCAGGCCCTTCACCTCCAACCTACCACCTTTGTACCCTATATGGTGCTTGCTGTTTCTCCCATCTTCTCCAACTGCTACTCTATCTCTCATCCTATACCTCTCACAAAGTCTAGAAGGAAGAAGATCAACAGCGACATCCTGGTTACCAATCTGGGCCTCCCTATTGCTGATACCTACACCAGTGCTTCCTCCAGAGAGACCCTTTCCGACATCTTCTTGGTTGTTTCCTCTCCAGGCCTTTGGACCCCTCATATGGTCTGTGTTCTCTCCCCTTTTTCCTCCTTTCAAATAATGGTGGAACAAGGTGGGAGGCCCTCCTGGCTCCCTTACACTCCACCAATACCATCATTAATGTCTATTTGAATGTCACCATGTTAGTCCAGGGCCCTCAGCCCAATCTCCACCTTTTCCGTAGGTGTTTTTCGGTATCTGGTAAATCCATCAATGGACTTTCCATCGAATTCATTTGCATCGAGGGATTTGCATCAAAAAAATATGCATCAAATGCATGTTTTTAAAGGGTAAAGGGATCATTTTTTTAAAGGGTAAAAAACAGGGCATTGGGGGGGTCCCCATTAAAAAAAAAATGTTTTAATAGCATTTGATTGTCATTTTTTCATTGCAAGAAATTCAATGGAAATGTCCCTTGATCCAAAAAATGTGATGGAAAGACCATAAACGATCTTTTCCGCATCTTATCAACTTCCTTCGCCCGATACTTCTACCTACACACCTCTGGCTCCTTTGCCACCTCCTCCTTCTGTTTCCTAGCTGGCACCCACCTCCTCCTCTCTGTCTACTCTGCCATCTCCTTCTTCCTCCTCTACTCACTCTCAGGCCCCTCTACCACCTCCACAGGGCATACCTCATGCCTGTACCCCTCCACGAAAGTCTTTCAAATGTGGCAATCTGCTCCATGTCGCTACTCTCAACTCTCGCTCTGCTGTCAAACACTCCTCCAACATCTGCTGACTCCTCAAAGAACTTGATCTGGATGTCCTCGGTCTCACCGAGACATGGTTCACAGCTAGCTCTGTTACAAGTATTGACACTCTCCTACCTGATGGCTACAAGATCATCTCCAAACCCAGAACTAACCATCCAGGAGATGGAGTAGCCCTGATCTTCCCTGAGTGGATTCCTGCCTCTGTCATTCCTATGCAGGCCTACTCCTCCTTTGAATGCCTGGTCTGCAGGCTGTGTATCTCTTTTGGCCTTTCACTCACTGTGGCCAACACATACCGGCCACCTGACCAGGTCGCCCTCTTCCTATCTGAGTGGGCCAACTTCTGCTCCTCTCTTCTTGCCTATACCTCTCAACTCCTCCTCTAAGATCTCAACATCCACCTGGCTGCTTCTAACCCCTCCTCTGGGCTCTTTCACAATCTCTGTGAATCTCTCTCTTTCTAGTTTACCCTCCAGCCCCACATACTCTGCTGGGCACACCCTGGATGTCATCAACACTTCTGACATCCCCTCTCTAACCCTCTCACCAGTCCTCTATCTTGGACTGACAACTTTATTCGCTCCTCCCACCTGATGCTCTCTGTCTCCCAGGTGAAGGTAACACCGGCACTGCCACCCACCTTCTCGGTCATCTGGCCCATGAAGCATTTGCCAGTGGAGGCCTTCACCACCACTTTCTCTCCACCTCCTGCACCTGTGGCTGACTCACACTCTGACACAGCCCTCTCTAACCTCCTTCTATCTATCTCTAACACTCTGGATGTCCTTGCCACAGTCATGAGGATCTGTTTGAAGCCCACTTCCAAGTGCAACTCTTGTACGACTCCGACCTCGCCACCCTTAAACACAAGTGTAGGGTGGCTGAGAGGAAGTGGAGGGCATCAGGCACATCCTGTGACAAACTGGCTTTCTGCCTGCTCCAAAGGTAATACAGATTATCTGTCCTGTACAGGAAGAGAGCCTACATCCAAACTTTGGTCTCTGCGGGCTCTAAAAACATGGCTGAACTGTTCAAAATCTGCAAAGTGCTTGCCAGACATGCTGCAGTCTTCACCTCTCCTGTTCCCTTCCAGGCCCTTTGCACGGCACTGGCATCTCACTTCCCCACTAAAACTCAGGACATCCTGTCCTCTCTCCCTTCCTCCTCTCCCTGTACTCTTTCCCCTTATTCACTCCCGACAAAGTTTCTAGACAAGTCTGATCTATGAAAGTGTCATCCAAGCAGGTGCTCCCATGCTACTCCCGAACCATCAAGGAACAAATCGACACCCTCGCCTGCAGCCATGGCTGATTTCTGCAATCACTCTTTTGCCACTGGAATTTACCCTGTGTCCTAAAGCACTCCCTTGTGCACCCCCTCCTTAAGAAGTCTTCTGATGACCTTTCCTCACTGGAAAATGACTTCCCGATCTCTATCACTCCTTTCCTGGGCAGACTCCTGGAAAAACTGGCCATTTTCCAGCTTGCTCTCAGTACTAAATCTGTTGCTTTTCTCCATGACCATCAGTCCGGCATAGAGCAGCCAGAAGCATGGAAACTGCTTTCCTGAACACCTGTGAAGACCTGCTCTCTAATCTCGACTCTAGCGTTCCCTCTGCCTCACCCTCCTTGACCTTTCCACTGCTTTCAAACGGTCAACCACACCATTCTGAGCAATTGTCTCTGTGGCAACCAGGGCATCACGGATCAGGCCGTAGACTGGTTGACCTCCTTACTCTCAGATCGACCCACCTAGGTCCAACTAGGGTCCTTTCTCTCCACCACCTTTCTCTCCTCTTGTGGTGTTCCCCAGGGCTCTAACCTCTCACACTGACTCTTCAACCTTTACTTGGCACCTCTGGCCCACCGCATCTCTATAATTTCTCCTAACTTTCAGTGTTATGCAGATGACACTCAGCTCTCCTACAGGCTCCCCACTGCCTCCTCTCCTCTCTCACTCATTCCTGACTGTCTATCCGCGATTCAGGAATGGTGTGCCTCCAACAATCTCTGCCTTAATGCCAGTAGGACCAAGAACCTTCTCATTGGGGTCCCTGCTCCCGCTTTCCCCCTTTCACTCTGGCTGCCCACCTTGGCCCTGCTTCCGACGCCTTTCTGCGCGGCAAAAAACCTTGCTGTCATCTTCGACTCCATCCTCACCTTCTCCCTTCACATCACAAACTCTTTAAGAAGTCTCACTACCAGCCCCCCCCAGAGGTATTCTGCCTGTTCTCACTTTTCCCCAGAAGCTCACTGTCTCCAGTGAACTGGTTCTTTCTAGGCTGGACTACTGCAACAGCCTCTTTCTAAATTGTCCTTCCTCTACTCATCGCCCTCTGCAACTATTCCAGAATAGAACTGTGAGACTTGTCCTTGGCCTCAAGACCAGGGATAGTATCTCTCCAGACTTGAGATCTCTCCACTGGCTCCCGGTGGCTTGAAGGTTCAAGTTCAAGACACTCTTTGAGCATTTGATGCTTCTCCAGGCAGAGAGAGGGGGTAGATCTCTCTCCTCGGCTGATGCCTCCCTCTGGAACAGCCTCCCTGTCACTCTCAAACTTGAGCAGGACCACTTCAGGTTCCGGAAGCAACTGAACACCTTCCTTTTCGCTTCTGCTTTTTCTCTCCCCCGCCCCTGCTGATGTTCTTGTTGTTCTGTGCTAACTGGTTACCTGGCCACCCTCTGAACCTTATGGGGATCAGGCTCCTTCACGACCAGTAGCCACATGCACTGCTTCCGGGCGTACCACGCACTAGGGACTGTATCTGCAACCCTAAAGTCCTTGCTCCTCACACTTACTTAGAGCCGGCCACCCCAGTAGCACTTACTTGAGCATGATTATTGCACTCTCCCCTTTTCTGCCCTGGCACTTCTCCCCTCCCTTCCCCTTGCACTTGCATGATCTGAATGACAGAAGGCCTAGTAAAACCGTTGTTTTGTCCCCTTTGTCATCCCCTTCCTTGTCTTGTCGCACCTAGAAACACTTGTGTACAGGCACATTATAAATGATTTATCATATCATATCATATCATATAAATCCCCCAACCAACAAGACCACACCACAACAAGAATCGTACCAGGAAAGACTGATGCACAAGAAACAGCCAAACCAGAACAAACCAAATGGAAGAAGGCCAACCATCTCAAAACACTACACCTGTGACCAAACCAACACAAGGAAGAGCACACATAGCCGCTCAACAGATGAGAGTGCTTTGCTGGAACAAGGGCAAAATAACTCTACTTATCGCACTACCTATCAATTTACCACCCACTAGCACGACCAACCATCAATTAGAACTGTAAGCAAATAAGGAGGATCGCCGGAAACACAACAGACATACAAGAAGTCCACAGAAGCACAACTGAGTGAAACAATCCCAACACACCATTTGTCATAAAATTGGTGTGAGACAGAAAATCATCAAGGCAAGCAGAACGATGACCTGGTTGAAAACATAAACCCAAAATGCAACCTTCTTGACCTACTAAATGAAGAAACAGACAAAACAAAACCAAAGGCACAATCTGATGGAAAAATGTATCCATTTCCCCCCAAATTACTAACCACACCGCCAAAAGACAAACAAAACACAGAAAACAAACAGATAAAATGCAACCTAGTCAATGCAAGAATAATGTCAAAACACACAACAGAATTATATGAAGTACTAAGCGATATAGGGACAGGCATCCTATTTCTCACTGAAACCTAACTCAAAACATCAAGGTAATAGCACACAATTCCCTACGCAACAACTTCAAATTGAAACAAGCCAACCAAGAAGGGAAAAGTGGAGTAGGTCTCGCTGTTGCATGCAAGGACCTGCTAGAAATGACAACAGCACCACCACTAAACATCCCAAACTGCAAATCAATCCTCTTTCACTTGGCTTTAGAATCACCAAACCAACCTATCATTCCTATTCATCCACAGGCACGACATACAACTCTACTTTCATGGACATAATTGTGGACGCCATCACCAACATCACTATCAAACATGATCACCTGATCATACTGGGTGATTTCAACATCTGGTTTGAAGAAAAAATCATTGATTCACCCAAAATTCTAGCAAATCAGCTAGCAACAATGCATCTACAAGAATTGGTTAAGGGAGCGACACACATAACAGAACACCCTCTAGATGCAATTTTCTGCAACAAAAACCTGGTCACGACGGCACCCACAAAGCAAATCCTCTGTAGAGACCCACCCGCCAACATAAATATGAACTAACCTCCCAAAAATCCTCCAATTCGGAAAAGAAACAGGAAATCTATAAACATTACTGACCTAAACCCCAGACTGGAAGCCACAAACCATCAGTCACCATCTTGGACTCACCCAGCATAAAAGAAAAAAATAAAATAATCCAAAAATGGATCAAGAGAACAACTGATGATATTTCACCTGAAAAAACATTAATCACATCACAAAAGAAAACATTATTGAAGAAAAGTAACAGGGAACGTGAACAAGAATGGAGGAAAAACTATGATAAACAGAACAAAATCACATTCCGAAGACAGATACGACCATGCAAAGTGGAAATACTCAAAGCAAAAAAGACATTACAACAAACGAATCACAAACTCAAGCAAAACCAGAAAGAGATGATTAACAACATCCACAAGCTAGGAAACCCAACAGCATGCAACAACACACCCATGCCATTACATAAAATGATGCAATGACCTTGCAGGCCACTGCAAAATTTTAATAAAAAACATCCAGCAAGTCATTAAGAGTATGCCTAAAAACACCATCAACCCCCTAACCAGCCAATTCAAGGACCATTCTACAAGGCTAAACAACTACCCATCAATTTCGACAGAAAAACTGAACAGCTGGTGAGCAAAAGCAACAGAGTCGCCGCTCCAGCTGACCCCTACCGATCAGACCTATAGAAGACTAGCCTCACCCAGAAAACACCTGCAGATATTTCCTCAACCACTCATTAGCAACAGAAACTGTGTGACAAGCCTTACAATTAGGATACATCAAGCCTCTCTTTAAAGATCCATTGGGAAACACTGATGACCTAACCAACTATCGACCAATCTCAAACATTCCATGCCCGCCGAAACTCCTAGAGGTATGAACAAGTCCTGGAACATGTAGAAAGCAATCAGATACTAGACCAGGCACAAGCATGCTTTAGACACACGAAAGGAACGGAAACTGCATTATTATCAATATGGGGTGACCTAAAAATCAACACATACTCCAATGTTAAATCATCACTAATACTACTTGATCTATCAGCAGCCTTCAACGCATTCAGCCACAAAAGACTCATAAAAAAATGGAAGATATAGGAATCCGCAGCACAGGGTTACATTGGCTAAAATCCTTAATTGCAGAAAGAACAGAAACAACATGGCTAACCCCCTTCAAATCAACAACCCACGCAGTCCCACAAGGCCCATCCTTCTCATTACTGTATTCAACATCTACATGACCCCTTTCATCAACCTCATCAAAAGACACAGCCCCATCTGCTACAATTATGCAGACAACACCCAAATCATCTACAAAATCTATGCTAGTGAAGAACAAAACCGAACCCTTACCAACTGCCTCAGAGAAATAAACCATTGGATAGGTACCAACAGCCTTAAACTCCACCCTGACAAAACAGAAATGATGATGGCACCCAACGACCCGTTGAACCAACACCACATTCTATGGCTACTGAAATGGGAAACCAGCAGGAACCATCCAAAGTTGGAAATATTCTCAGAATATTAAAAAGGGCAATGACTTAACACTCGAACCGCAAGTCAACGCAATTGTAAAGAAATGCTTCTTCCACCCACAAACAATCAAGTGGATACTCCCCTTTTCACCTTTCCACATAAAACAATTTCCATAATTTCTCTTGTCATGTCAAGAATAGACCAGGCCAGCAGCATCTATCTCGGAATACCAGACTACCTAATGAAAACACTACAACAAATGCAGAATGCAACAGCAAGACTACTCTTCAGGCTCGCTAAAATAGAGAACACAACACACCAGCACTGAGATCCCTACATTGGCTCCCAGTCTTTTTTGTTTTTTTTGTTTTTTGTTTTGTGTTATTGTTACAGTTGATAAATCAGCTTTTCAATATAAGCGCTACACAATTTTTTTTTACATCAATTTATTAATAAAAATACTAATGTTCACAATTCCTAAAGTATTTACACTAAAAATCCAATTTTTCCACACAAACAAGAAAAAATGCTAAAATCACATTTCATAATGTTTCAGAAACAAACACAGTGGCTCCCAGTCAAAAAACACACTTTCTTCAAAACGCTTGAATTACACATAGAGCATTCTATCACCAAGGAGAAGAATTCCTACAAGAAAGAATTTCCATCTACAAACCAAACCGAACATGGAGTTCAAGCAACGACATTCACCTCGAACCTAAACAATACCCAAAGCATACATTTGGGGGAACAGCTTTCTCCTGCATTGTGGCAAAACTTAAATTTGGCAGACAGAGGCCCTTATTACAACCCCGGCGCTAAACCATGGCGCTATTAGCACCATGGTTGGTGCCGGTGTTATAATGAGTCCGTCATGGTGAAATGGGGAAATACCGCCCCATTCCAAGGTTGGCAGGGCGGTATTTCCCCATTTCACCATGGCCCTTCGCCATTCCCATTTTTGCCCCGTAGGGTAGAATGGGACTGGGGAAGGCGCTAAGTACGGTACTGCAAATTGCGGTACCGCAATTAGCACCTAGGTCCCTTTGCGGCACACTACTTTAACGACTGGTAAAACCAGCCGTTAAGGTCGGGTCCCGCAAAGGGACCTCGTAATCAGGCATTAAGGGTTTAACGGCGCCGACACCTTTTACGGCGCCGTGAAACCCTTAATGCCAGGGTCGTAATGACCCCCAGAATGTACAATGGATCCCTAATGGGTCCATCTTCTTTATGCTGGTGGATAACATAGAGATCTCCAGAATTTGCACCGGCATGAAAATCAATGCCTGTGCAAATAATGGAGCTTTTATATGGCATAGAGTAAAGGAGGCAGCAGACGTGCAAGTTGCGTTCCACTTCCACCCCTCCTGTCCACTATACCAATGCATGAAAATGTGGCGTGGCATGATTGAAAGGCATAAAAACATTGGATTTTGCACCTTTCAATCACGCCACGACACATACAAAAATGTGCTCCTACCTGTGAACAGTAACGATCAAGAGAGAGGCTTATCCTTAGAAGAGACATTAGAAAATGTGTCAGAAAGGGCAAAGCCAAGAGTAAGCTATTACCATGTTGTTCTTTTGTCTATTTGCCTCCTTTTCACGGTTTTTAAAGTGCAGGCACAATGATGTCTACCCTTGTTTCACCCCTTGTAGGCTTTTACCTAATAATTTCTATACTAAAGATAAAGATGCTATACCCACATTTGCAGGTGTGGTGGGCATTGCTTCAATCCCATACTCTGTCATGATGGTGGCTTACTTATCGAGTAGCGTGTATCATACAGCTGTGGAAGATTGATGCACAGCAACAGTGTGGGAATTATGTGGATAGCAGCATTATTCGTTCAGCTCATCAGCAACATGACCCACAGACCTTCAATTCCAGCTTGATCTAGGGGTGGTAAGCCATGACTGAGGAGTCAGAGGCGTACCCCACAGAGGCTCCCACTTCGAAACAGACAGTTGACTGACTTGGGAAATGTTCCTGCCATACCAGAGCCACCGAATGTCGAGGATGATGAATGGCGCATGGCACAGCTAAAAGGATGGTTAAGTGTTTTATTTATTGGAAACACTACATCAAACTGCTGTGCAAAGAGCATATGGATGGCTGGGTGTTTTCAATGTTTACAAAGGCACGATACAGTCATTTAAGAAGGGGTGCGATGGGGAAGGAGCAAGGAACTTCACAGGGCAGATGGCATGCAGTTCTGCTGAAAAGACTTTGGGATTGTAGAGTGTGAGGGGGTAGAGGTCTTCACTCCGGATTCTTACTACTTCAAGGCACTGTAACAGGTGGTATTGTTACAAATTTTACCCAATCTATTAGTACTAAACTTATCAACCTCAAAAGCATGAAGGCCTCAGGCGGCATTCCTGGAATTCAAACCTGTGTCCTGCACACTCAACACAGATGTCCAGGCAGAGCTATCTTTCAAGGATAGGGTGCACATATGGTTCGCTGAAGAAGTGTCCAGTATTTGTTTGGAAATCAGAATAAGCTCTAGCACTTAGACTCCAATTGTAATTTCAATTTTAAATTCAATATGTGCACCCCGGGAAGAATGCTCATACAGTCCGATGCCTGGAACTGCTGTTGTCCACCCATGTTCCACTTGCCACTGACGCCTCTTTCCTGGGTGCTGGCAAGATTTTTTTTAGGTGCCTCAGCCCGCCAAATCTCCTTCCCATGCCTCTTCGGCACCCATACCATCCCCAACCCACCTTCCCTCTCAACGTGCTCCATGGGGGTTCCTTCTTGAATTCCAACAATCCATCCCTTGTCAGCGCTGGGCCGATGCTACCAAAATAGAAAAGGGTTGTAGGCCTGTTTGTATGTACGATGGTGGTGACCATCTTTGTTTTTCTTTTTTTGTCAGGAGATCGTCTCATGCTATGCATGCAGAGTCCCTCTCCTGACAAAACAAAAATGTCAAGTTTTACCCGGGTGTCAACAGCAATCTCTTTACCCGAGGACTTCTGTTCCACGTACACTTTCCTGTAGAGCTTATAGGGCCAGAGTACCCCATCGTTCAGCACAACTAAAACACTTCACAAATTATTTCTACAAATCACTTAACCTTAATCATCTTCCTGGGACTCAGAGAAACTCTTGCAAACAATTCTAGGACTAGGAAACATGAAAAATACTCCAATCATTGAACCAACATCCATCAATATGTGTTTCTGATGATATCGCTCTTTATACATCGCCTGTCATGTGACATAGTTGTGTATGAAGTTCCTTGCACACTCACTGACCACCCCAATTCAACAAAGTTACTGTGTTCCTCCAGGTTCCCTCCCTTTGAGTCGTGCAAATGGTGACACCTCCCTGGCCCTCTGTGGGATCGTACAGTATCCCCTTAAAAAAATCTTTCTACTTCAATGTACATACAGCTGTATGCCACTCTTGATCACACAATCATTCCTCATAGCTAATCCATTTGATTGGTGAAGGTAGAGCATGCTCGGACTAAAGCACATTTAGCCAGTAATTTATTTGCCTCACTTGAATAGAAGTGTAGATCAACATTGGTAACATTTTCCCTAGTCAACCCTTTCGTGAAAAAAGCTTCCTCCATGAATATGATATGATAAGTCATTTCTAACTTTTCTAGGTGCGACTAAACAAAGGAGGGAAGAGAGAGGGAGGAAAAGACAACGATCTTACTAGGCCTTGTGTCATTCAGATCGTGCAAGTGTGAAAACGAAAAGTGCAAGTGGAAAGGGAGGGGGGACGTGCAATGGAGAGGAGAGGGGAAAACAGCTCTAAGTATGTGCAATCAGGGCAGCGCAGCTCTGGGTAGTAAAAGAAGAACAAGGAACTGTATGGTTACAGTTATAGGTCCTAAGTGCATGGTAGGCCCGGAGGCAGTGCACGGGTGACTGAACAAGAAAGAGCCTGGTGCCCAGTGAGACTCTGAGCATAGCCAAGTAGCCATTCGGTACAGGGATAGGTCAGCAGGGGAGTGAGAGAGAGAAAGCAGAGGAGAAGAGGATGGTTTTGAACTACTTTGGGAACTTCAGGTGATCCAAGTTTGAGTGGGCCAGGGAGGCTATTCCAGAGGGAGGCACCTGCAGAATAGAGAGATCTACCCCCCACTCTCTGCCTGGAGAAGCATCTAACACTTAGAGAGTTGGTGGTAGCTGAGCAAAGGGCTCAAGAAGGAAGGTATTTTGGAAGAGAGCGTTGGATGTAGTGTGGGCCCCATATAATCCCAAGACATCACTGGGTGTTCGTATATCCCCCTAGAATGGTAACATTTTAAGCGGCTCCGGCCACACAAAGCGCACTCTCTCCAGTGCAAAAGCTGGTGTCCAACACTCGGAATTGCTCCAGGAGCAGCATTACCATCAGCATACATAACGTCGTCTGCATCAGAGGTGGAGCGCACTCCCCCTGCTAACCCTTCATGATCCCTCATCACCTGGAAGCACTCTGCACCTTTAAAAGGGAAATCCACAAGACTTCTGCTACGTTGCACGCTTGTCCCTCAGGTGCATCTTGAATCGGATTGGATGCACAATATTTTGTATTCCTTCAAAATGACTGTGCTGCTTGTGGTGTAACAGGCCACCATCAACTTGCTTCCTGTTTACCTGGTAGCTTAGCAATGGGTAACACAGCTCACATTTAAATGCACCCCAATGCTGGAAGGCGTTAGCTGGCCCCTGTAGGCAAGGCCTGTAGAGAACTCCCCTGTCTGTGCCTCTCAGTGCCGGAAGTGCGGCAGGGCAGATCAGACCCACTCAGCGACCATTTACACTGAACTTTAACGCCTACCCGAGGAATTACACGCCTGCTACTGCTTGACTCTCTCTACAATCAAGATTTGCGTAAAGCGCGTTTGCCCTACTCACGGAAAAACACCATGAGCCAACTCCAGATTAATGTATTGCAATCTACTACACATAATAACTGTATAGTATTCCTTATACTGTAAGAGGCTGCACACGGTGGTTAAGTAACTGAGCATCGCCCTGTTCTTTTAAGGTCATTATGACCTTCCTTGCTGGAACTGGTGTGTAACCAAATGACTATATGTGCAATGCTATTAAGTTTGTAGTAGGCCATTATAACAGTAATCTGGGCCCACAAGTAGTCCTACTAGTAATCAGTATGCTCACACAACCCTTGTACATGTCATTGTTATAATCACTATACCCTGTGTCTTGACTATCATTTGTGTAGGCACCTTTTGATGAGATTACAACCTCAAACATACTCTTAGATTAACCCCAAAACTTCCTTGACCACTTAATATCCTACTGCTTCTAGTAGCCACAACACATGTTAGACTATCAAACAGATAGTATTGTTAGCCTTTGATGTATATTGATGAAGTATTGACATATAATCAGTTCCTGAGTTGTTACTAAAGTGCCGCCTTGTTAAACATATGCCATACCTACTTTCATTTTACTGAATAATCAAGTTACACACTACAACTTAGCCAGCACCAGGTAATGTCCTCTAAAACCGATTTTCTACGCCTTAATTCCTTTCTCATGACCTGCCCAGACCAGAACGTGCCAATCACCCTAAGGATAACTTTAACCAGGTCTAGGTCGCTTCCTCTAGCTCACTCCATACTGCCTACCAAATGCCTCCCTGCATTTCAACAGTTCAACAACTTTGCTCAAACTACACTAGAGACAACACCTAATGAGAACTCTCCATTACGCAAACCCAGTGGATCCTAAAATTTGCCACTCACCCTACACCTAATCTACCTTGTCCTCTCAGCATTAGGAAACATTAGACTCAGATCGCAAGGTACAAAGACCCCACCGTCTGATACTCGCCTCAATAAAATGTTTTACCGCAAGAACCTCCATGGGACTTTCAATGACCACATCAAACCAAGGAGTCAGAAACACAATAGCTCCTTTTACACTTCTAGTCCCACTACGAGCTCAACTAGTTCCCCACTTCTTGGCATTTGTCTTGATTCCTCTGATCAATGTCCAACACCAATAATAGACTTGTTGCACAACAAGATTCAACATACGCTCACCCCATTGCATGTACCTGTCTCACGGCAACACTGAGACACCTAACTCAGAGCTCCCTTTTATCAACGATGCACTCATTAACGGGAGATCTCTTATAGCACATGCACTTGATATTGCTGATCTCATCCTGACCAACAAACTGTATATCCTAGCTATCTCAGAAACATGGCTGCATGCAGAAGAGGGCCTGACCCTCTCATTAGCCATACCAGATGACTACACAATCCTCAGAACAGATAGAGAAAATTCTAGAGGTGGTGGTGTAGCACTTATTGCGAAAAAACAACTGGGCTTAAGAGAAACCCCCAACCAACCTTTCCCTTCGGGGAACTCCTCTCCATGAAATTACCTCTCACTGCCACCTCAACTTTGACTAAACACCTTATATACATACCCACAGGCCCAACATCATCTCTGGATGAAGATATAACTCAACTTCTCACTAGTAATGCCAAACTAGAGTTCAAAATGATCCTACAAGGAGACCTTAACTTAGGACTAAACAACCCTAAAGATGACAATGCCACAGCACTAGCCAATACAATAACAGAACTAGGCTTCCGGAACCGTATTACCAACCCCTCCCATAATAAGGGTAGAACACTTGATTGGATAGCAGATCTAAACTGCAATACACAAATTCTCTTGAATACCCCTTGCACCTGGTCTGATCCTATGTGATCGCCTTCACTATCCAGGACTACCCTATCCCAGACCATGGCCACAGTATGGCATCTCCAGCCCTTACCAGGTACATACGTAATATTGCAGCAGAAAGATTAGTACTGTTACTTCACTGTTATCACCAGCCAACCCAACTTTGACAACTTAGACCCTGTAGCAATGGTAGAGTTGTACAACCAAACCCTCTCTCAGGCTGTAGACAAAGTGGTGCCATTAAAAATGCGTAAAGCTAAACAGCTTACTCACCTAAACACTTGGTACGCTACTAACCTAAAAAACCTACTCAGTATCAAGAGAGCAGCTGAAGGGATTTGGAGAAAAAAACTTCTACTATGAAAAAAGAGAAATGTCTCACTGCCTCAAATAACTACAAAGACACCATCCACCAAACAGAAAGTGCCACTTACAACAAAAAAAGCATAAATGCAAAATCAGGTACCAAAGAAATATTTGCCTTTCTCAGAGAATTAGAATCTGCAGTGACATCGTAGGAACCCTGCACTAAAGACTCTACTTAATGCTTGAACATCCAAAAAGCACTGCTGGACAAAATCTCTCTTCCTCAATCAAAAATCGAAGCAAAAAAACGTAGCCTGCCTTCTGACTCCGAACATTTTGAGAACTTAGATTCCACCCCGAATTGGCCTACTCCTTTTGAGTTTGCCCCTGTTTCGGTATCTGAAGTAATATAAATAATCAGGAGCCTCAAACCATCAAGATGTCAAGGAGACATACGTCCAGCCATGATCATCAAAGATGTGGTATTGGAGCTTGCCCCGTTTATCACTACCTTAATAAATGCATCCTTTGATTCTAGTACAGTCCCGACTAACCTCAAGGGGGATGCCTGGGTCCTCACACTTCTAAAGAAACCTACACTAGACAATAACACCCCTACTAACTATCAGCCCATAACCTCTGTACCCTTCCTACTTAAAATCTTGGATAGGACAGCCGACCTGCAAATTTAAAATTAGCCAAAATCTAATAATCTCTTGGGCCTTCACCAGTCATGCTTCAGACCAGGTTGCAGTAAATAATCAGCTCTCATAGATCTTAAAATATAAATGGACGAGTTAAAGGACAAAGGTTACAAGGCTCTCCTTTTCCTATTAGACCTATCAGCGGCCTTTGACTTGGTCAATCACAATGTCCTTTGGAAACACCTGACATCAGCGGAACACTTTTCCGCTAAAGCTTCATCCTGGATTCAATCTTTCCTTTCCAATAGAACAATGAGGGTATTCGCCACTACGGCAACAGCAGACCTGCCACAGTTCTGTGTGGAGTACCTCAGGGATTGTGTGTTTCCCCCACTTTGTACAACATTTTTACAAAGCCTCTATTTGACAACCTTGACAGTTTGGGTGTTACCTACACTAACTATGCAGATGAGACCCAAATCCTCATTCCTATCACAGGTTCCTACGTTACTGACACTAAACTATTGAATGAAATATACCAAACCATACAGGCATGGGTGGCCATTCATGGCCTCTGTCTGAATGATGACAAAACTGAGATTCTATTGATCGGATCCAAAAATCGATTAAACAAATTTCCTGAACAATTCAAATCCTTTGTTATTGATAACATCACTATTAAAGTCCCAAAAGAAGTCGAAACTCTAGGTATCTACCTTGAATCGACACTCTCACCAACCAAACAAATCAATGCTACAGCTTCCACAGTGGCTTTTACTGCTAAACGTATTGCCGCCTGTAGGCCATTCCCCTCTCCTGATAGCTGCATTACCTTGGCCAGAGCCCTCATATTTTCGAGATTGGACTGCTGCCATGCCCTATATATTGGGGCAAATAGCCACAATCTAAATAAACTACAAGTGCTACAGAACAACGCACTAAGAGCGTCACTTAACATCCCTAGAGCCAACCACATCACTTTTGCCAGACAAAATGCCCACTGGCTACCAGTGAACGAGAGAATCGCCTTCAAAAAGCTATCACTAACCCACAAATGCCTTTCGAATAAAGCCCCCAAATACCTAAATAGCAGGTTTACTAGAAACCAATCTAACAGACCTCTCAGGTCAACCAACTAAGGATACCCAGATACAAACTAGAAAAAGCAGCGGGTAAAAGTTTCCCAGTCCTAGCCGCCAAACTCCGGAATGCCTTGCCTTTAGACCTAAGAGTTGAGCCAGCCATCTGGTTCTTCTGCAAAAAACTGAAAACATGGCTGTCTGCACAGGGACAATAACGATTCTGTTTATCCCCTCAAACACAAACCTGCTAGTGGTCATCTTGCAGCGTTTGTGGATTGACTACAACATTTTAATGTTTCATATTATTGGCACAATGGCATACGTAGGGAACCTATTGTATCTCCCTTATTGCAACTGTGTTGTGTTTATGTATTATAATTGTATCTCCTTTATAGTAACTGTGTTATGGTGATGCATTATAATTGTATCTCCTTTACAGTAACTGTGTTATGCTTGATATATTATAATTTGCTTCCCTTATCAAATTATCGATCTTGCTACATGTGATGAAACGTCCTGTAACACAATTGTAACCTTCAAACTTGTGCCCAGATACTTCTGGGTTAGGTGCGCTATATAAATAAACAAATAAATGAATAAATAAATTATAATTATGATTGTACTAAAATGTATGGTAATGCCCAATGCTGTCCGGAGCAGGTGTATGTCATGGTTGAATCTGGACACTCATAGGAGACAGTGTGGCCTCATTCAAGGACTTTGTCTTGAAACTGTCAGTGCAAAGCAATCATTATCACAATATATGCTTAACATGTTTGTCCAATTCGGCCAAACCAATGAAATACCTTCACTATTTGTGTTCATCATGTTCCTACCTAGATGACCATTATGGGATAATGTGGTGACACATTTGTGACCATAAATCACTTTTGCATTTTAATTTTTGTTTTTATTTATTGCGCATTTGTAAGGCAAGTAAATTTGTACATCAAGTAAATTGTGTTTCAAAGCGCCCACAGGGCAACAAGGGAGGGAACATGACAATGAGAAGCAAATGAACAGTGAAAGAAAGAGGCAGACCTACTAGGCCTTGTGAGCATTCAGAACGGGCAAGTGGTGCAGAGAAAGAAGGGATGAGGGAGAGGGGGGAAAGTGGTAGGTGTACCAAGAGTGCAGTGGTAGGAAATAAGTAGCTGTTGATGAGTGGTCGGCTGTCAATAAATAAGTAATTGCAGGCCTGAGGTAGCATAGGCCAGTGGGTGCTGAGGCAAGTGCTGGGAACGTGCAGAGTCTGAAAAGCGATTGGGTGTGGGAGGCAAAGACTCAGCAGGGCACATAAGGGTCCTGGTCACCAATCTCATCAACTGTGGGGTTTAGTAGAGGAGGGGGAAAGGGAAGGAGGAGCTGAACAGGAGTAAGTGAGGAGCTTCTGGAATTTGAGAAGATCCGGCTCAAGATGAAGAGGAAGGGGGATGTTGTTTCATAGGATGGAGCCTGCCGAGGAAAGAGATTGGCCACCAGCTCACGGTTTAGCGAAGCCCTTGACACACAGTGAGTTGGTGCCAGAGGAAAGTATAGATCTAGAAGCAGTGTATTTAGTGAGAGCCAGTTGTAGATAGCATGGCCCCCAGCACCAGGCAGCCTTATGGATGATGCAGAGGGATTTAAACCGAGAGTCAGTGGAGAGATTTTAGGGCTGGAGAGATGCAGTCCCTGGACTTGAAGCCAAGGATAAGTCTTGCAGCCCTATTCTGGATTAGCTGGAGGGGTTATAGAGAAGAGGAGGGTAGATTGAGGAAAAGGCTATTACAGGAGTCTAGCCTAGAGAGAACCAGAACTCTAGAGCATCTTGGGGAAAGTGAGGAAATAAATAATTCCTTTGAGGTTGTGGAGTTGAAAGTGGGCCTTCTTGGCAAGGTGCTGAATGTGAGGGAAGAAGGACAGAGAGGTTTTGAAGATGACTCCAAGGTTTATGGCTTCAGATGTAGGAGAACGGGGAGAGCCCATAGAGGATGGCCCGAGTGAGGGGAAGTAAGAGGCAGCAGGAGTCCCAATAGGAAGGATCTCAATCTTGCTGAAGTTGAAGCAGAGATCATTGGAAGTGCACAAGGACTGGATGGCAGATCGATGGGAAGTATGAAGAAGAGTTGTGTGTCATCTGCATAACAGTGGAAATTGGGGGGAATGGTGGAAATGTGGTGTGCAAGTGGAGCAAGATAGGTGTTAAAGAGCCAGGGAAAAAGGTTGAAGCCCTGGGTGACACCATAGGTGGAGATAGAGGTGGGGCCGGAGAAAGCGTCCAGAATAACCTTGGATGGGCGGTCATTGAGGAAGCAGGTCAGCCAGTCCAGTAACCGATCTGAGATACCCAGGGTATCGTGGAGCCATTTTATGAGGATGCAAACGTTGACCCTATCAAATGCAGAGGAGACATCAAGTAGAACGGGAACAGCTGGAGAGATGGAGTCAAGAGATGCAAGCAGTTCCTTGCAGGTGTTCAGAAGAGCAATTTCCATGCCTGTGGATGCTCGGAAATCCAGATTACTGGTTGTGTAGGCAACCAGCAGGTTCAGTGTGTTGGGTTAGTTGGGGAGAGCATCTTCTCCAAGAGTGCCCCAAGGAAGGGGGTGATATATATGGGGTGGTAGTTGGCTGGACAAGACAGGTCTGCAGAGGTTTTTTTTCAGGAGGGGGTGCACAAGGGAGTGCTTGAAGGAAGAGGGGAAAGATCCAGTAGCAAGAGAGTGGTTGCAGAAATCAGCAAATGCAGGGGCAAGAGAGCCAATATTGTCCTTAAAGGTTATGGAGGAACAGGGAAGACCTGTTTGGAGGAGACCTTCGTGGAGCGGACAACTCTGGTGACCTCATTGGGTGTGATAGGAGAGAAAGAGGTGAGATAGACAGAGGGGAGATAGGAGGCAATAGGAGACAAGGGGGGGGGGGTGAGAGGGACACAATGGTGCTCAGCATGCCCTGAGTTTTTGGAGTGAAGTGTGTGGCTAGTTCATTGCAGAGTTCAGCCGTATTATTGGATGCACCAGAGATGCGAGCCTGGATGTGGACCTTTTTCTTGGAGAGGATGAAGATTCAGTATTGCCTTTGGAGCAGGCGACAGGCCAGTTTGTCAGAGGCTGAGCCTGAGGTCTGCCACTTCAGTTCTGCAGCTCTGCACTTCAGAGTTGTACCAGGTGTTAAGCTTGGAGGCATGTTTCATGCAGATCCTCGTGACTGGGACAAGAATGTCAAGGGTATTACTTGATGGCAAGATGGAGTTTGCTGAGAGCAGAGTCAGAGATAGAGTCTGGAGTGGGAGATATGGGGGGATGAAGGTGGTTGCGAAGGCAGCAGCTGACACTCATTTAATTGGACGGATGTTCATGAATGAGGTTGGCAGGGTTGGGGAAGGTGTGTTCACAGGGCCAAGAGGACCCAACTGAGAGCAAAGGAGAGAGTGGTCTGACCAAGAGAGCAGGATGATCAGTGGGGTGGGGGGTGAGTGAAGGATCAGTGTGGATGAAGACATCAAGAGTGTATCCAGCCAAATGGGTAGGACCAGAAGGGAAAATGGAGAGGGAGAGGGAGGTGCAGAGGTCACAGAAGATGCCATGATTAGGAAGTCATGGTGGATGTTCACCCAGGAGAAGGAGATTAGAAGTGGTTGTGAGGAAAGAGGAGGAGCAATCATCCCATTCAGAGACGAACAGAGTGGTAGAGCCAGGTGGCCTGTAGATAGTGACAATGGTCAGAGAAGAGGTGCACGAGATTACCAGCTTGAAAACCAGGCTCTCGAAGGACGAATAGAGCTGGGTGGGTATGAGGGAAGAAGGGACCCAGGCAGGGAAGATCCTAGCAACCCCACCACCAGCACGGTTAGGGGCAGGCTTGGAGATCATCTTATAGCCATCAGGAAGTCAAAGGCATTGACTGATATGATATTGAACCACGTTTCGGTAAGAGCAAGGATATCGAGGTCAAGGTCTTCAAGGAGGAGGCAGATGTCGCCAGAGTGTCTGATGGCAGAACAAGCATTAAGTGTGTCTAGATACAAGAGGTACAGGGGCATGGGAGGGATTCAGGGGTGTGGTACACCAGTTGGAGGAGGGGGATAGAGAGTGTGTAGGAAGGTGTAACAGGTGTGTGAAGGAGGTTAATGAGGGACAGCAGGCACTGGTCAAAGAGGAGGAGGTTGTGTTGAGGACCCTGAACCAAGATAGTCCCAGTGTGATAGACATTAATGAAACACCTGGAGGTTGAGAAGCCTGCCAAGAGTACTCCCCATCTAGTGAAACCATTAATGGGTGAAGATATGTGAGGAGAGAGAGCCGAGATGAGGAATCCATAGGTCACGAGAGGAGACAGAAAAAAGGATGTCAGTGAAGATCTGTCTGGAAATTGTGTCGATAGGTAGGCCAGGGTTACTGGTCAGGATATCTTTTTTAAGCTTTTTCCTTTCAGGCTTTGTGAGAGAGAGGATAGGCGTTAGTATGGCAGTAAGAAAAGATTGGGGGAATGGTGAGTGCCGTAGAGGTGGTGATAGGGGAAAGAAAGAGGAGATGCTGCACAGCACAGTACAAGCAACGACTCACCAGGTGGCCTTGTAGCCAAGCAAAGAAAGAGAACAGATGCCCTGGGAATACTTTAGTACTGCAGATGGGTACAGAGATATTATAAAAACACACCACACTTCGAGTTTGCAAAAGAGATACAAACAAAATGCAATGCAAAAAGTGGTGCAGAGATCTTAAAAAACACACCAGACTTCGAGTTTGCACAAGAGGCACACAATGCAATGCAAAATGGGATGCAGAGATGTTAAGAAACATACCAGGATTCGATTTTGCACCACCAAATGCAATGTAAAATAGGGTGCAGAGATGTTAAAACAGGGCTTCAAGTTTTCACAAGGGACACAAAAATTGGCGAAAGAAGGGATGAGTGAGAATAAGTAAGGCAAGGAAGGAAGAAAGGGTTGTGGAAACTGTCGCAGGAGGTGGTTGTCCCAGAGGCGCACCCTGAAGGCAGGAGGATTATTAGGAACACCTATGCTAAGTGGATTAGACTCCAGAAGTATTCTAGAGAATGCCAAAAGTGGCGCGACCTGGTGATTACTACAATTAACAACGACACAAGGAAATTCTGGCAGATTGTCAATGGCCAAGGCTCTCCTCCGTCTGATCTCAACGGCGTCCCTGAGTATGAATGGATTGCCTGTATTACATCTGCTCTGAGACACTCCCAATTGAGACAGCCCCTAGGGAAATGGGGCACTGGACGTTTGGGAAAGACGCAGAGGAGGTTGCTGGGTTCATTGGTGCTAGCAAATCCTCCAGAGCTCCGAGGCCGAATGGCCTTTGCAATTTGATCATCAAGGCTGATATTCCCCTCTGGGAAAGGGGCCTCCACCATCTATTTAGCTGTAGTGACATTACCCAGATTCTCCCCTAGCTGATCTCCGCAATAATCGCCTTTGACCATGTTGGACGTTTCATCCAAGGACTTTGCGTGGATCTTATTGGATGAGCTGACCAATTGGGCAGAGGTTAATAACATCAGCCATCGGAATCAGACTGGCTTCAGAAAGGGCTGCTGTCAACATACTGGCCCTTTCAACCATTGGCAAGGAAGCATGGATAATTCGCAAGAGACCTATATACGCTGCATTTATGGATGAATGTGCTGCTTTCGACACAGTTGATTGTGCCAGGCTGTGGTTAATGCTATGTAGCTGGGGGATTCCATCTGGCTTGTTAAAGATGATTATGCTGTTGCATGCTGAAACCCATGTTAAAAAAAGGTTGGAGGGCCATGGGGGAACCTCGGCCTGGATTCACACGGATGTCGGCCTGAAGCAGGGCTGTATCTTGGCCCCCATTCTTTTCAACTTATATCTGTTTTATACCCATGCATGTTGATATGGTGGTAATATGGATGTGGTATGCAGATGACATCGTCGGCTTGGACCTCACGCCGGATGGCCTGAACTCTTTGAGGGTAAATACTGCCAAAACCAATTAAGATCATGGTCTTTGAGATTTCCCGCAAACATGCAGTAAGAGCAAGTTGGAATTTGAAGGGAACTCCAATTGAGGTTGTGAGCCAGTATGTTTATCTTGGCATTGTTCTTGAAGCTAGTCCCAGAGGCACGTCTCATCTGAGCAGCTTAAAGGTGTGCTCTGCTCGTATTCTTGGTGCCGTTTGTTCATTTGCAAGTTGGGGGGAGGTTACTCGGCGGGAACATTGCTTAAATTGCTTACTGCAAAAATTGTTCCCATGCTTTGCTACATAGCTCAGGTCTGGGGCTTGTGTATATTGGGTGTCCTAACCAAAATTGAAATCAAGCTCCTTCAGCGTCTCCTGAGATGACACGCTTATGTCCTGGCTGCGATGATTGCCTTGGAATTTGATCTCTTTCTGATCCAAGAGCGCATCCTTTTAAGCAGCTTGATGCTATATTCGAGACCGGCAAATGGCCGGAGTAAAACTTTGATGTGGATTTTGTACAAGGCTTTCATTACCAACACTGCCTACATGAAGTATTTCAAGCATGTGATGAGGGGAACTTGGTAACACTAAACTGTGAAGAAATGATTGCCACCCTGGCTACCAATTCTACGACAGATGGGTTCTATCCTTATATACTTGAAAGGCAGCTGGTTCCTCCATATATTTGTAAGTTTCTGGGTACCCGTACCTTTGTTTTAAATTCAATGCTGAGAATACACTTGAGATTGTTGGACGGTGGTCCAAAACACCTAGGGAGGACAGATGCTGTTGATTTTGTGGCAACAATGAGGTGGAAACGGTACAACATCCACTTTCACACTGTGATGTCATAGTCAAGCTGCGTAGAAGCGCCCTTAGAGTGTCAGGGTTGGAATGTCCCCCATACCCCTGGCCATCCATGGGATCTTTTTATTTCTGGCTCCCATGTGGGACTCATTGTTTTTCTCATTGAAATGTGGAGAGAGGTTTATGGCATAATTCAAATGCCCGAGGAGTGAATGTTTTTTGTAATCTTTTCTTCGGTTCCTCTAATTGGTAGGACTGTGTTAACTGAGAAACGCTTTTTTTTGCTAAAATGTATTTTACTGGTCGGCTACACCTCTACATAAGGTCTGGACATGATGATATGTATTAAAAGCTTTTCATTTAACTGCATGATTCAATAAGAAATAATAATAATAATAATAATGTAAAAACAGGATTTCAAATCCACTACTGGTTTTAATGTACTCTGTAAAAGGTCTCCCATAAATTATCTCACTCAAATGTGTACACCTCCCATACCAGTAATTCCAACCATAAGCATGCCTTGGCCTTAATGCATTGGCCTTTTATTATACATATTCGTTTGTGAACGCATAAGTCAGTCTAGCTCGCCATTGGACCTCATGTTCTCTTCTATTACCTCCTATTCCTCTTTCTCTGCTATTCCGTTACCCTTTTCTGACAACTTTCTGCTTCCTATCTTTCTTTTCCTCAATCCCAACCCCCTTCTCTTCCTCCTGCGATGTTTTTTCATTGCGCTCTCAGCAACATTATTCCACCTATGTTTATTTCCTCGCTTAGTTCTGTTCTTCGCACTATCACTGAATTCTCTGCATTGCTCTTTGAAAGTGCTGCAGACACTCTTTAATCTAGTCTTCAATCTACTTTGGACCACCTCTACCCCCCTAGACCTTTTTCTTCTCTTTGTTTCCTCAGATGCCAGCTCCGGTGTGCCTAGCATAAATGGAAGAAATCTCACTTTTCCCTTGATATGGCATGAAGTTCTAATATCCATTTTCTCTATGACAACTGCCTTCTAACTGCTCAGTCTTCTTAATAATCTTTTCTCCCATTGATGCAGACTATTTTTCTAACTTGGCTGTCTTCATTCGCCCCCCATCTGGTCCCTCCTGTCCTACTCCAGGTGATTTTGCCTTTATTACACTACTAAAGTTATCAATCTCCATTCATCCTGATTGTCCAGCTCTAATACTTCACTTACTGCTGTCCCCCTCTCGCCCTCCTTGTCTCTCTTCTTTCTCCCCTCTTACTGATAGCGATACCCCTATTTTCCTTGCTTGTGTTAACACTAGTGGCCTCATTACACGGTAGGCGGTAAGGGTTAATGGTCACCGGTAATGGTAGCGGTGACTGTTAACCCTTAACGCCTTACTACGAGGTCCCTTAGCGGGTTGGTACTTTAACGCCTGCTTTTAGCAGGCATTAAAAACCAACCCGCTAAGGGACTGTAAAGACTGGTGGGGGGGTCTGTACTTCTGCTCTCTATATGGTAGAGGAGAGGCACAGAGGACCCCAGCCAAGATTCTCTAATACGGTAGCTATGGGCGAGCAATCAAGGCCTAGCTTCTCAGGAGGTGATGCAGGCTGGTTCTTAAGTACAGTGTATCCCCAAGCCCCCACAAAGGAATGTCCACACACTGTATTACTGAAAACACAGTCTTTATATAATTAATATTCAAGGGTTATGTACACTTATCACAATAACGCACTTTGTGCTCAGGAAAATCAATAATGGTAAATATCTACAATTCTAAAGTGGTACCACTAATATTAGACCTCATTAAAGTGCATTCACAATACTGTAGAAATGGCACACAGATCAATAAGAAGGAAACCAGCAATAGAGAGAGGAGAGATAAAAGATGGTTGACACAATAGGCAGAATACGGGCCCTTGCTACTGGACACAGTTCTGTGTGGAGATCCCCCCACCTGGGCAACCTGTAAAATAAAGAGATATAACACAAGCCCAGTCCATATATTGTTCAATAGTCTTATTCTCTCCTACAATGTTTTTACCCCCCCAATGTACCTGGTGGAGTCGAGTTCTTCGAAGAGGCGTCGACAGATCCTTCTTGAATGACCCCCTTTAAAGCAGGAGTCACGGATCGTCGAGCGGCGTCGAGAAACGTCGAGGAACTCGGTGTTCGGTGTCGGGGAATCGACGGCCCTTCTTGAATGCCTTCCCTTTCAAGCGGGAGACACGGGGCGTCGAACGTCCGACAACAAACAAGGTAGAACGGCGTCGATGAGGCGGCAGGCTTCGATCCGAGCGGTGCTCGTCGGCGTCGAGACGTCGGCGTCCTGCGAGGAAGAGGCGTGCGGGGCACCTCGGCGACACTAGTTCTGGACCGCAAAGATTGTGGATGACGGTGGCCCAGCAAGGGCGTCGAGTCGCTCGAGTCTTTGGGGTCGTGAGGTGGCGGGAAACCCACCGGCGGATTCTCCTCGGCGCGTTGGTCGTCCTCGACTTTCTCCGGCAGGACGAAAGCGGTCGACGGTGCGGACGAGGGAGTCCTTCGAGTCAAATGTTCTTAGGCAAGGAGCGGACGGCTCCGGTCGTCGGCGGCACGGCGTCAAGTGGTTCCCACGGCTGGGCAACACAACTTCGACGGGCCTCCAGCGGTTACACAGACCTGCAAACCCTGGTCGACGGCAATGGACTTCGACAGCGTCGATGTCCGGGTGCTTCACTTCGATCTCCTCGGCGGTCCCGTCTCGGGTCGGCAGCCTTTCGAGGGTCTGACTTCCAGGGTGCTTCGGCGAAGATTCAGCGGTGCTCGATGGTCCCTCGGAGCACGGGAAGAGGGCGCCTAGCCAGGTCCTCTCTCGGGTCAGTCCTCGACGATTTCGACAACCTTCAGTTTCTGTCGAAGCAAATGCCACAGCAAGTCTTCTTCTTCCAGCTGGACATCGAGGATCAGCAAATCCAGTTACTCTTGAGTGGAGACTCAGCTTCTGAATGCTTCTGAACAATTTCCAGTGGTGAGAGGTCCCCAGATATACTATTCTGTCTCTCATCCACACTGCTGGCACACACACAGCAGCCAATCACACAGAAGGGCATTCATGCAGTCAGTCAGCCAATCAGGCACACAGTGCATTCAGGCCACACTCCTCCCTTTCAGACACTCACAACAAGGAATGTGGATTGGGACAAGTACCCAGCCATTCAACACTACACACTGCATTCAGGCCAGTTTCGGGCAGGGCTGTCTCAGTCTTTGTCTCACATGCCAGAAACCAGACAACCACAACAAGAAGTGTATATTGGTCACACACTCCATTCACCCAGGTCCCACCCACAGGAGGTACCCACAACATACAGTCAAAGGGAAGGCTCCAGTCAGTCTAGCTGGGCCTTCACAACAACACCATATATGGAACTTCCACCCAACAGCCAGTCAGGGGGAAGGGACAGAGTCAGGGCTTCCCAGGACTTTGGGAAAAACAAGACAACAGGCAATAGAAAGCAAGAGGCCACAGGGGCCATCTTGTTTTCTATCAGGAATCAACTGATCCCAATGGCAGGGCCTGGGTATCCCAAAATGGAGGACACCCAGAGCACCTGTCCAATTCAGCATGGAGCTGCCACCAGCCCATACCCTGCTCTGTGGGCCACCCACAGGTGCCCAAAAACATACACTAGGGGCACAGGGTTGTACCCCTACCCAGGGGTGCCATAAGGGTATCCCATGGGTCTGTTCACCAAACCAAAAGAGAGAGCTGCACTGCCAGGAGTCCCAAATGGACTCCTGGGCAGAAAACATAACAGAACACACGATAAAAAGGCAGAAAAGGACAAGGATTCAGAGGCCCTGTCCCTCTGATGCATTTCCAGCATCACAGTCGCCCCCCCCAGACTGAGGTGGAGGGTGTCTAATCTCCCACGGGATAGACACCCTCATCCAGACGGTCAACATACCTTCTGGAAAGGCCATCCGCATTATCGTGACTCTTCCCTGGTCTGTGCTCTATGGTGAAGTCTAGCCCTTGCAGGCTAATGGACCACCTGAGCAATTTCGGATTCTCACCCTTCATCTGCATAAGCCACTTCAGGGGCTTATGATCTGTTTGGACCTTGAAGGTAGACCCCGTAAGGTAGGGCCTAAAACGCCTAAGGCTCCAAACTATGCTAAAACACTCCTTTTCAACAGTAGCCCACCTAAGTTCTCTACCCTTGAGTTGTCTACTGATGAATATGATAGGATGTTCTCTCCCTTTGTCATCTAACTGGGACAAGACAGCTCCAATTCCGGTGTCGCAGGCATCCGTCTGGACGATAAAGGGTCGGCTGTAGTCAGGCGCACACAACACAGGTGCCCTACACAGACTTTCTTTCAAGCCATCAAAGGCCCTCTGACAGTCTTCGGTCCAATTAACCTTCCTAGGCTGTTTGGGTGAAGTTAGAGCTGTCAGGGGTGCAGCTATGGTTCCATAGTCTGCCATGAAATTGCGATAGTACCCAGTGAGGCCCAAAAAGGCTCTCACCTGGGTTTGAGTAGTGGGAGTCTCCCAGTTCTGTACATCCTGTACTTTACTGGAGAGAGGTTGGATTTGACCCCCTCCTACCTCATGACCAAGATAGGTAACTTTCCCCTGAGCTATCTGGCACTTGGTGGCCTTGATAGTGAGGTTAGCCCTTTTCAAGGCCTGCAACACCTTATCCAGATGTGTCAAATGCTCTTCCCAGGTGGAACTGTAGACGGCAATGTCGTCTAAGTAAGCCACACAAAAGGCTTCCAGCCCACTGAGCGCATGGTTGACCAATCTCTGGAAGGTGGCAGGGGCATTCTTCAACCCAAAAGGCATGACCCTAAACTGGTAGAGTCCCTCAGGTGTTGAGAAAGCCGTCTTTTCCTTGGCATGGTCCGTCAGAGCTATTTGCCAATAGCCTGAGGTAAGGTCAAAGGTGCTCACAAACTTGGCAGCACCTATGGTGTCCACGAGCTCATCAGCCCTGGGCAATGGGTGCGCGTCAGTTTTGGTGACGGCATTGACTCCTCGGTAGTCCACACAGAACCTCCAATCTTTGGTACCCGCCTGGGAACTTGCCTTGGGGACAAGGACCACTGGACTGGACCAGGGACTGGTTGAGGGTTCAATAACACCCAGATCCAACATCTTGGCGACCTCAGCCTGGATGTGGTTCTTGACGGTATCTGACATACGGTAGCACCTGCTTTTGACAGGCACACTGTCACCAGTGTCAATTTCGTGCTTACACCACGGTGTAAGGCCCGGTGTCAGTGAAAACAGAGAGGCATATTGCTGGAGCAAAGCCCTGCAGGCCCTCTGCTACTCTGTTGTCAAATCGGGAGAGAGTTGTACTCCCTCCACTGAGCCATCCTGAGGGTTGCTATGCAGCAAATCAGGAAGGGGCTCACTCTCATCCTCTTCTTGCCCTGAAGCTAGCAAGAGACATGAGACCTCTGCTCGCCTGTGGAAAGGCTTGAGCCTGTTGACATGGAATACCTGGGGGGCTACCCCAGAGGCTCCCATGTCAACCAGATAATTGACTTCGCCCATCTTGGAGATGATCCTGAAGGGTCCAGTCCACTTGTCTGCCAAAGCTCTAGGCTTGGTAGGCTCCATCACAAGGATTTCCTGTCCCGGAGTCCAATCCACTTGCGAAGCTTTAAGGTCATGCCAGTACTTGTTCAATTCCTGGCTGGCCTTGAGATTTGCTGTTGCCTGACCCATCATTTGTGTCATCCTCCGCCTGAGGCCTAACACATAGTCCCCCACTTGCTTGGCGGGACCTGGAGGGGTGGCTTCCAAGCCTTCTCGGATCAAGGCGAGGGGCCCCCTCACGGGATGTCCAAAGAGTAACTCAAAGGGGCTGAAACCAACACCCTCTTGAGGTACCTCTCTGTAAGCAAACAGCAGGCATGGCAGGAGGAGATCCCATTTCCTCCTTAGGGGCTCTTCCAAAGCACCTAGCATGCCCTTGAGAGTTTTATTAAATCTCTCAACCAGACCATTGGTCTGGGGGTGGTAAGAGGTGGAGAACTTGTAGGTTACCCCGCACTCTTTCCACATGGTTTTCATGTAACTAGACATGAAGTTGGATCCTCTGTCAGAGAAAACCTCCTTGGGGAATCCAACGCGGGTGAAAATGCCCAGGAGAGCCCTGGCAACCACCTTGGCAGTAACAGTCCGAAGGGGTATTGCCTCAGGGTACCTGGTGGCATGATCTACCAAGACCAGGATGAACCGATGTCCACCTGAAGTGGGAGGGTCAAGGGGACCGACGATGTCGATGCCCACCCTCTCAAATGGTGTGCCAACCACTGGTAATGGCTGCAGTGGGGCAATGATCCTGCCTCCAGTCTTGCCAGACAACTGACAAGTGGGGCAGGTCCTGCAGTGGGACTCCACCTCTACCCCCATCCTTGGCCAGTAGAAATGGGCAGAGAGCCTCTGCTTAGTCTTCTTAGTCCCAAGATGACCAGCCAAGGGTACCTCATGCGCCAACTGCAGTAGGAAGGGCCTGTAAACCTGGGGTACCACCAACCTCTTGCGGGCACCAGGTTCAGGCTTAGTGGGCTCACTAACAAGGAGCTCACCCTCCCAATAAATCTTGAATGTCCTAGGCACTTCACCTTGTGCCTGGGACAGGGCCTGTTTCCTCAGACCCTCGAGAGAGTGGCACTCTCTCTGTCCTTTACAGAAGTCTGCCCGGGAGGGTCCCCCTTCAGCTAACAAGCATTGAAGGTCGGGGTGCTCCTCCGGGTTAAGAACCTCTCCCACAGGAGAGTCTTCTGCCTCTTCTCCCACAGGAGTTGAGTTTGGGTTTTCCACTGGACCCAGCCCGTCCGGAGCATGGATCCCAATGGGTGCTGTCGGAACAGCAGGAAGAGAAGGTGTTCCCTCCACAGAGGTGGCCTTCTTGGTCTTCCTTCTTCTTGCCTTAGGCCTCGCCTTTGGCTCGGGTACCTGACTCACAGCCAGACCCGGTGTCACCTGTGACCTAGTGACCGCAGCAGCAGTCAGGGGAAGACCATCCGAGATCAACCCCAACTCCACTAGATCATTACCTAACAGAATGTTAGCAGGGACATTGTCCTGAACCAGGACAGGAAGCTTTGCTGTCTTGTCTCCAATCATGAGTGTGACTAAGGCTACAGGTGATAATTTGGGAGGCCCATCAGCTAATCTGGTGGTTTGCAGAGGAGCACCTTCATAGTCCTCTGGCTTGAGCAGGGTCCTGTCCACCACTGTCATGCTTGCCCCAGTGTCTCTCAAACCAGTAGAAGGCTGGCCATTCAAGAGGACACTTCTCAAAAACCTACGGGTGTTCTGTGGGATAGTCGCCAGTACTTCTGCGTACTGGTCCCAGGCCCCAAGGGACACTAAGGAAATCTCTACCGGAGCACCAAAGGTGATTCCGGTAGAGGAGGGGAGGACAGTGGCCTCCACCTCAGACACGGGGTAAGGGTAGGTCAGGCTGACAGCCTGTACTCCAAGTGCCTTACCTTTACACTTGGGGTCACCCCTTTTGTGATCCAGAGCCCCACAATCCCAACAAGTGCCAGGAGTGCGGGGTACGGTACTGGAACCACTGGGAACCTGCTTTGCAGCAGGTGGACCACTACTCTTATTCCCACCCACAGAGGACTTATCCCCACTAGATTTTTGGGTCTTAGGAGAGGAAGGTTTTGGTTTACCCGACTGTGACTGCTTTTGGGACTCCTCAGCTTTCTGAGAGGCCCCCTTTTCTTTGTCCTTGTCCTTCCCACTGGAGTCCTTAGGGGACACCCGGTGGGAGACCCACTTGTCAGCCAACCTAGCCAGCTTAAAGGGGTCCAAAATGTTCTGGTCAGCCACATACTGACGCAGCTCTGGTGAACAGGCTTCAGAAAAATGCTCAAAAAACAAGAGGTGGGACAACTCAACAAAAGTTTTCACCTTGTATCCATCAATCCACCCCATCATGTTCATGTGCGCAGTACTCACCCAGTCAACCCAAGACACATTCTCTCTTTTCTTAAATTCCCTGAACCTTTTAAGGTATTGGGTAGGTGTCTTGCCAAACTTGGCAATCAAAGCAGACTTCATGCACTCATACTGACCCCTTTCTTCCAAACCCAGCTTCAGAATACAGTCATATCCACTTTGAGGCACTCTGCTTAACAAACACGTAGCCCAATCTCTTTTATCTACATCATGAATTGCACAAGCCATTTCAAACGCTTCAATCCATTGGAGGATATCTGAACCCTCCACAAACACACCAACCAAATCTTTCATAAACTTGGTGGCTGGGGACCTGACACTCTCACTGGATCTAGATGAAGTCTCCACTCTAGCTTTCTCTAGCTGGATTCTCTGACATTCAGTGTCCTGGCTTTTGAGTTCAAGGTCCTTATTTCTGAGTTCAAGATCCCTATTCTTGAGTTCCACTTGCTGTGCCAGCTCCTCTTTCTTAAGCTCAGCTTCTATTTCCAACTTGCGATATTCAAAGGCTAACTTCATCCTTAATAACTCAAGTTCCATGGAATTGCTGGGGTTTGGAACAGAGGCAGCAGGAATGGTGGCATTCCCAGAAACAGATTCAGCGACAACCCCAGGGGCAGAGTCCTCACTGGTCGCATCCCCCCCTTCCTCAAGAGTTTCACCATCAGTCTGGTAATCCACCAGGGCAGCTATCAGCTCAGCCCTAGACTTATCCACAAAGTCTAACTCCCTGGCTTCACAAGCACTCTGGAGAGCCTCTAAGCTCATCCGAGTCAATTTACCATTTGCAATGGACTCCATTGCTTGTAATGCAGTTATTTGGAACACACCCGAACCTTAATCTAACAAAAGTGCGGATTTTTTGTAAGTGGCACGGTTATACACTGAGTCTTAAAACCATAAGCATCCCACCGCTGCCACCAGACTTTGTAAAGACTGGTGGGGGGGTCTGTACTTCTGCTCTCTATATGGTAGAGGAGAGGCACAGAGGACCCCAGCCAAGATTCTCTAATACGGTAGCTATGGGCGAGCAATCAAGGCCTAGCTTCTCAGGAGGTGATGCAGGCTGGTTCTTAAGTACAGTGTATCCCCAAGCCCCCACAAAGGAATGTCCACACACTGTATTACTGAAAACACAGTCTTTATATAATTAATATTCAAGGGTTATGTACACTTATCACAATAACGCACTTTGTGCTCAGGAAAATCAATAATGGTAAATATCTACAATTCTAAAGTGGTACCACTAATATTAGACCTCATTAAAGTGCATTCACAATACTGTAGAAATGGCACACAGATCAATAAGAAGGAAACCAGCAATAGAGAGAGGAGAGATAAAAGATGGTTGACACAATAGGCAGAATACGGGCCCTTGCTACTGGACACAGTTCTGTGTGGAGATCCCCCCACCTGGGCAACCTGTAAAATAAAGAGATATAACACAAGCCCAGTCCATATATTGTTCAATAGTCTTATTCTCTCCTACAATGTTTTTACCCCCCCAATGTACCTGGTGGAGTCGAGTTCTTCGAAGAGGCGTCGACAGATCCTTCTTGAATGACCCCCTTTAAAGCAGGAGTCACGGATCGTCGAGCGGCGTCGAGAAACGTCGAGGAACTCGGTGTTCGGTGTCGGGGAATCGACGGCCCTTCTTGAATGCCTTCCCTTTCAAGCGGGAGACACGGGGCGTCGAACGTCCGACAACAAACAAGGTAGAACGGCGTCGATGAGGCGGCAGGCTTCGATCCGAGCGGTGCTCGTCGGCGTCGAGACGTCGGCGTCCTGCGAGGAAGAGGCGTGCGGGGCACCTCGGCGACACTAGTTCTGGACCGCAAAGATTGTGGATGACGGTGGCCCAGCAAGGGCGTCGAGTCGCTCGAGTCTTTGGGGTCGTGAGGTGGCGGGAAACCCACCGGCGGATTCTCCTCGGCGCGTTGGTCGTCCTCGACTTTCTCCGGCAGGACGAAAGCGGTCGACGGTGCAGACGAGGGAGTCCTTCGAGTCAAATGTTCTTAGGCAAGGAGCGGACGGCTCCGGTCGTCGGCGGCACGGCGTCAAGTGGTTCCCACGGCTGGGCAACACAACTTCGACGGGCCTCCAGCGGTTACACAGACCTGCGAACCCTGGTCGACGGCAATGGACTTCGACAGCGTCGATGTCCGGGTGCTTCACTTCGATCTCCTCGGCGGTCCCGTCTCGGGTCGGCAGCCTTTCGAGGGTCTGACTTCCAGGGCGCTTCGGCGAAGATTCAGCGGTGCTCGATGGTCCCTCGGAGCACGGGAAGAGGGCGCCTAGCCAGGTCCTCTCTCGGGTCAGTCCTCGACGATTTCGACAACCTTCAGTTTCTGTCGAAGCAAATGCCACAGCAAGTCTTCTTCTTCCAGCTGGACGTCGAGGATCAGCAAATCCAGTTACTCTTGAGTGGAGACTCAGCTTCTGAATGCTTCTGAACAATTTCCAGTGGTGAGAGGTCCCCAGATATACTATTCTGTCTCTCATCCACACTGCTGGCACACACACAGCAGCCAATCACACAGAAGGGCATTCATGCAGTCAGTCAGCCAATCAGGCACACAGTGCATTCAGGCCACACTCCTCCCTTTCAGACACTCACAACAAGGAATGTGGATTGGGACAAGTACCCATCCATTCAACACTACACACTGCATTCAGGCCAGTTTCGGGCAGGGCTGTCTCAGTCTTTGTCTCACATGCCAGAAACCAGACAACCACAACAAGAAGTGTATATTGGTCACACACTCCATTCACCCAGGTCCCACCCACAGGAGGTACCCACAACATACAGTCAAAGGGAAGGCTCCAGTCAGTCTAGCTGGGCCTTCACAACAACACCATATATGGAACTTCCACCCAACAGCCAGTCAGGGGGAAGGGACAGAGTCAGGGCTTCCCAGGACTTTGGGAAAAACAAGACAACAGGCAATAGAAAGCAAGAGGCCACAGGGGCCATCTTGTTTTCTATCAGGAATCAACTGATCCCAATGGCAGGGCCTGGGTATCCCAAAATGGAGGACACCCAGAGCACCTGTCCAATTCAGCATGGAGCTGCCACCAGCCCATACCCTGCTCTGTGGGCCACCCACAGGTGCCCAAAAACATACACTAGGGGCACAGGGTTGTACCCCTACCCAGGGGTGCCATAAGGGTATCCCATGGGTCTGTTCACCAAACCAAAAGAGAGAGCTGCACTGCCAGGAGTCCCAAATGGACTCCTGGGCAGAAAACATAACAGAACACACGATAAAAAGGCAGAAAAGGACAAGGATTCAGAGGCCCTGTCCCTCTGATGCATTTCCAGCATCACAGGGACCTTGGTGCTAATTACGGCACCGCAAATGTGCGGTACCGTAATTAACACCTTCCCCATTCCCATTATGACCTATGGGGCAAAAATGGGAATGGGGAAGGGCAATGGTGTAAGGGGGAATTACCGCCCCACCAACCTTGGAATAGGGCGGTAATTCCCCTTTCCACCAAGGCGGTGCCAGTATTTTACCGGCATGGACCAAGGTGCTATTAGCACCTTGGTCCACCGCCTACCGTGTAATGAGGCCCTATGGCTGCCTGTACTGCCTCAACTCTTTCCAATCTTAATTCCCTGCCTTACTTCCTTATTTAACAATTCCCTAGCTTCCACTATAGCTCCTATGGTTTTCAAACATGTTATGGCCATCCCTATCCTAAAAAAAACTTCCCTCGACCCTTCAATTGCTTCTAATTTCCATCTTATTTCTCTCCTACCCTTTTTATATAAGATTCTTGAAAAAAGTGTCTACTCTAAGGTTTTCTCTTTTTAAACCTCCATTCTTTACTTCTGTCTCTAAAATCTGGGTTCCTGCCTTTTCATTTAACTTAAAATGCTCTCTGTTCTGTAACTGCTTCTCTCTTATAGGGTTGTAACACTAAGCACTTGTATTTTCTCATTTTACTCAGTCTTTCCACTGCTTTTGATACCAATGATCATCACATTCTTATCTTATAACTATCTCTGGCACTGTCAATAATAGGTTTTCTTCCTACCTATCTAATTGCACTTACTCTATTTCATGTTTCTTCCTCCTAGCATCTATGTTTTGGGGTTCCCCAATGATTTGTCCATAAATGCTCTTTTTCCTTTATACTTTTGGGCTTTCTGATACTATTTCATTCTATCATTTCTCCTATCACCTATATGCAGGTGACACCCAAATCTTCAGTTCCTTGTCTGCGTCCCTTCATGCAAAATCTTCTGCTTACCTTTCTTCTATCCAGTCCTGCAGGTCTTCACATCTTAACTCATCCAAGACTGAAATTCTATTTTTCCCTTTGTTGCAAATTCCTCCTAACATTCCTCCTCCTTCCATTCTCCTTCCTGCAACCATTGCAACTTTATCTACTTCTGCCCCCAATCTTGGTATTACATTGGATCCCTCTCTGTCTTTCTCCAGCCATATTCTTGCGCATCTGTCGTTACCACCTCTTCAATATATGAATATCTCGTCCATTTCAGACTTTCCTGGCAACTAAGCTCTTAGGCTTTAGCATCATTCTTGCTTGTCTTGGCTGTTGCTCCACTCTTTTTCTCCTCTATCTCTGAGGCTCTTAACTCCCTCCATTGGTTAACCATTGAACACTGTCCTTAATATCATTTTCTTTCTATTGTTTTATAAATGACTGTTTGGAAGGGCATGTCCCTACCTTAGTTCTCTTGTATACTGGTACCAACCATTACTCCTGCTTCGGTCTCAATCTCTTTTTCTTATTTCTGTTCCACAGCCTCCTCTGACAAATTATGCTTTTGCTCTTGTTCTCTCCTAGCCCACACGCTCCAGATCTCTTTTTCCTCTACCCATCCGCTATCCTACCTTGTATTCTAAATTTCACAGTGAACTGAAATCCCACTTTCTCTCCTCTTCCTGAAGATATCATTTATCTAGTTCATGTGTTCTACCATTGACTGATTGATTTGATTGTATATTTCCTTTTTTCAGCTTTTCGATGATATGCTCTTTATAAGCACAAATAAATTAAATTAAATTAAATATATCATATACCAAGTGTTGCAACTATGCTTGTCTATTGCCAATGTGGCCACACCCTTCAGAAATATGATATATTGGTTGACATCTGTGATCATGTTTTTTAACAAATGGGCAGACTGGCAAGACATCAAAAGAAACAAGCATTTGTTGCCTAAAAGAAGATCATTCTTGATGGGTTGCAATAATATCTACATTATTTGCTGCACCTCATTACATTTTTTGAAAAAAAAAGAATTGTACCCTCTTTGCTTTCTCCTAGCAAATTCAAACTCACTAAAAAAGTTCTAACATGCAAATGGAGTAGGAATCTAGCAGTCCACGCCATGGGGGTAAAGAGTGACTAGAACACATGTAAATTTCTATTTGTAGATGATTTACTTCTTACCCTGACTAACCCTTGCAACTCAATACCAACAAGTCATGCAAATCATCAAGTAGTTCAAGAGCTTTGTAAGCCACAAAGTCAACTCGACTAAAATGAGGGTAATATGTGGATCCCAAAGCTGTTGTGGTAATAACACTGGGAGACTGTGCAATCAATTTAGAGGATGATCATATCAACTAATCCAGGGTAATATCTGCCTTAAGACCTTAATAATTCTCTACATGATAGCATTTTCTCCCTCATCAAATCTATCAAGTCCATTAAGTGCATGCTAGAAAGTGTCTGAGTTTGAATCTTGGTCTCTGGGCAAAACGTAAAGTGATTAAAATGCCCAAATGCCAAAGTTACTATGAATACTCAGTGGGTACCCAAGAGAGAATAGCTGTATAAGTAGGCACAAGATTCTCACATTACACTTTTCAAGTTCCATACTCAGCAGGAACAACTCAGCCCTTCATCCTTCTATTTTTAATTAATTCAGGACCATTATAGTTGGCAAGAATAACAACTATCCTTGTAGCATTTATAAGAAAGAGACATTTGTCATAAAGCACTTCATACAATCCTAACTTAATTTTGTATTATTATTCTTCATTAACGTGTAGTTCAGTTTCCATTAAACTTTTTACACACAATTAAAGTTTCAAAAATGGCAAAATCAATCATTCAAAATTCCACAGTTCATAATCCAAGAGAAGTAATTTCCATAAAATACAACTAACAATTCAAATTACGCAAACTCTAAAATTGATTATTAAGGAATACAATTGATGAGACTTTTAACAATTCCAAATATACATGGAATTTGTCAAATTCTTTATTGTACATCTTTTGCTTATCTTAGTTTTATTAGGTTGATAAGATGTAAATACCTTATCAGTGCTAATTTCATGGGGACTTTGTTTCCAGAAATAAACCACTGCCAAAAGTTTAGGGTAGTTGAGCATTCATCGCTAAGTATGAATTTACTAAACGTTTGTGCCCTTAGAAGGGTCAAGGATAGGCATTCAATTACAAGATGATAAAGCGATTCAGTGCTATTCTGTTCTTCACATTGTTTACGAGAGGATAATGATATGAGATATTAAGGGGCCAATTCATAGAATTCGGCGCACAAGTGGCGCACGCAGCTGGCGCACAGTGTGCGCGTGCGGTAGTCTGCGCCAGCCGCGTGCGCCGAAACACATTCAGGCGCACAGCGTATTCATGGATTCCGACATCCACAACCAGCCGTGGCGCAGAGTGGCGCAGCGACCCTGCAGCAGCGTCAGTTACGCCCCCAAGAACGCCCCTTGCGCAGGGAAAAGCCATCAAAATCCCCAATCCAGCGCAAAGGGCAGCAGCAAACGCAGAGCGGGGAGCGTGTATTTCAGGGGTGTGCGGGTGTCCCCACACGCGTTAGTCCTGGATACGTGTATTACAGGGGTGCGCGAGAAAATCTACACGCGATTGGCCTGGGTACGTGGATTTCAGGGGTGCGCGAGAAATTCTACACGCGATTGGCCTGGGTACGTGTATTACAGGGGTGCGCGAGAAATTCTACACGCGATTGGCCTGGGTATGTGGATTTCAGGGGTGCGCGAGAAAATCTACACGCGATTGGGCTGGGTACGTGGATTTCAGGGGTGCGCGAGAAATTCTACATGCGATTGGGCTGGGTACGTGGATTTCAGGGGTGCGCGAGAAATTCTACACGCGATTGGCCTGGGTACGTGGATTTCAGGGGTGCGCGAGAAAATCTACACGCGATTGGGCTGGGTACGTGGATTTCAGGGGTGCGCGAGAAATTCTACACGCGATTGGCCTGGGTACGTGGATTTCAGGGGTGCGCGAGAAATTCTACACGCGATTGGCCTGGGTACGTGGATTTCAGGGGTGCGCGAGAAAATCTACACGCGATTGGGCTGGGTATGTGGATTTCAGGGGTGCGCGAGAAATTCTACACGCGATTGGCCTGGGTACGTGGATTTCAGGAGTGCGCGAGAAAATCTACACGCGATTGGGCTGGGTACGTGGATTTCAGGGGTGCGCGAGAAATCCTACACGCGATTGGGCCTGTGCGAGTGGGGCAGTGTATTACGTAGGTGTGCGGGAAGTTGAAGAGGTGAATTGCCAGTGTGGGTCCTCCAAGGTCTCCCCTCTACCCCCTCCACGACCTCTGCAGGCAGCCCACACCACAGGGGACTACCCTGCACCCCTGGTCATGTCCCGCAGGCAGCCCATCCACCATGGGCATGCCCCCCAGCCAAGCCACATGTCCCCTTGCACCCCCACCCCCCAGTACCGTGGGGCACCTGCCAGCAGGCCCCCAACCATGTCCCACTCATGTCCCCTTGCACCCCCACCCCTCCAGTCACCAGGGGCAGCCTCCACCAGGCCCCCACCCATGTCTCCCACCACCCCCACCCCTCCAGTCACCAGGGGCAGCCTCCACAAGGCCCCCACCCATGTCTCCCACCACCCCACCCCCCAGCACTGTGGGGCACCTGCCAGCAGGCCCCCAACCATGTCTCCCAGCACCCCCACCCCCAGTCACCAGGGGCAGCCTCCACCAGGCCCCCACCCATGTCTCCCACCACCCCCACTCCTCCAGTCACCAGGGGCAGCCTCCACCAGGCCCCCAACCATGTCTCCCACCACCCCCACCCCCAGCAGGCCCCCACTCATGTCCCCTTGCACCCCCACCCCCCAGCACTGTGGGGCACCTGCCAGCAGGCCCCAACCATGTCCCCTTGCACCCCCACCCCCCAGCACTGTGGGGCACCTGCCAGCAGGCCCCCAACCATGTCCCCTTGCACCCCCACCCCCCAGCAGGCCCCCACTCATGTCCCCCTGCACCCCCACCCCCCAGCACTGTGGGGCACCTGCCAGCAGGCCCCTACTCATGTCCCACTCATGTCCCCTTGCACCTGCCAGCAGGCCCCCACTCATGTCCCCCTGAACCCCCACCCCCCAGCACTGTGGGGCACCTGCCAGCAGGCCCCCAACCATGTCCCACTCATGTCCCCTTGCACCCCCACCCCCCAGCAGGCCCCCACTCATGTCCCCTTGCACCCCCACCCCCCAGCACTGTGGGGCACCTGCCAGCAGGCCCCCAACCATGTCCCACTCATGTCCCCTTGCACCCCCACCCCCCAGCAGGCCCCCACTCATGTCCCCCTGCACCCCCACCCCCCAGCACTGTGGGCCACCTGCCAGCAGGCCCCCAACCATGTCCCCTTGCACCCCCACCCCCCAGCACTGTGGGGCACCTGCCAGCAGGCCCCCAACCATGTCCCCTTGCACCCCCACCCCCCAGCACTGTGGGGCACCTGCCAGCAGGCCCCCAACCATGTCCCCTTGCACCCCACCCCCCAGCAGGCCCCCACTCATGTCCCCCTGCACCCCCACACCCCAGCACTGTGGGGCACCTGCCAGCAGGCCCCCACTCATGTCCCACTCATGTCCCCTTGGACCCCCACCCCCCAGCACTGTGGGGCACCTGCCAGCAGGCCCCCACTCATGTCCCCCTGCACCCCCACCCCCCAGCACTGTGGGGCACCTGCCAGCAGGCCCCCAACCATGTCCCACTCATGTCCCCTTGCTCCCCCACCCCCCAGCAGGCCCCCACTCATGTCCCCCTGCACCCCCACCCCCCAGCACTGTGGGGCACCTGCCAGCAGGCCCCCAACCATGTCCCACTCATGTCCCCTTGCACCCCCACCCCCCTGCAGGCCCCCACTCATGTCCACCTGCACCCCCACCCCCCAGCACTGTGGGGCACCTGCCAGCAGGCCCCCAACCATGTCCCACTCATGTCCCCTTGCACCCCCACCCCCCAGCAGGCCCCGAACCATGTCCCCTTGCACCCCCACCCCCCAGCACTGTGGGGCACCTGCCAGCAGGCAACCAACCATGTCCCACTGATGTCCCCTTGCACCCCCACCCCCCAGCAGGCCCCCACTCATGTCCCCTTGCACCCCCACCCCCCTGCAGGCCCTCACTCATGTCCCCCTGCACCCCCACCCCCCAGCACTGTGGGGCACCTGCCAGCAGGCCCCCAATCATGTCCCCTTGCACCCCCACCCCCCAGCAGGCCCCCACTCATGTCCCCCTGCACCCCCACCCCCCAGCACTGTGGGGCACCTGCCAGCAGTCCCCCAACCATGTCCCCTTGCACCCCCACCCCCCAGCAGGCCCCACTCATGTCCCCCTGCACCCCCACCCCCCAGCACTGTGGGGCACCTGCCAGCAGGCCCCCAATCATGTCCCCTTGCACCCCCACCCCCCAGCAGGCCCCCACTTATGTCCCCCTGCACCCCCACCCCCCAGCACTGTGGGGCACCTGCCAGCAGTCCCCCAACCATGTCCCCTTGCACCCCCACCCCCCAGCAGGCCCCACTCATGTCCCCTTGCACCCCCACCCCCCAGCAGGCCCCCACTCATGTCCCCCTGCACCCCCACTCCCCAGCACTGTGGGGCACCTGCCAGCAGGCCCCCAACCATGTCCCACTCATGTCCCCTTCCACCCCACCCCCCAGCAGGCCCCCACTCATGTCCCCTTGCACCCCCACCCCCCTGCAGGCCCCCACTCATGTCCCCCTGCACCCCCACCCCCCAGCACTGTGGGGCACCTGCCAGAAGGCCCCCAACCATGTCCCCTTGCACCCCCACCCCCCAGCAGGCCCCCACTCATGTCCCCCTGCACCCCCACCCCCCAGCACTGTGGGGCACCTGCCAGCAGGCCCCCAACCATGTCCCACTCATGTCCCCTTGCGCCCCCACCCCCCAACAGGACCCCACTCATGTCCCCTTGCACCCCCACCCCCCTGCAGGCCCCCACTCATGTCCCCCTGCACCCCCACCCCCCAACACTGTGGGGCACCTGCCAGCAGGCCCCCAACCATGTCCCCTTGCACGCCCACCCCCCAGCAGGCCCCCACTCATGTCCCCCTGCACCCCCACCCCCCAGCACTGTGGGGCACCTGCCAGCAGGCCCCCAACCATGTCCCCTTGCACCCCACCCCCCAGCAGGCCCCCACTCATGTCCCCCTGCACCCCCACCCCCCAGCACTGTGGGGCACCTGCCAGCAGGCGCCCAACCATGTCCCACTCATGTCCCCTTGCACCCCCACCCCCCAGCAGGCCCCCACTCATGTCCCCTTGCACCCCCACCCCCCTGCAGGCCCCCACTCATGTCCCCCTGCCCCCAGGTCCTGACGAAACGCAATCATGGCAGTAATGGGCAGCATACCCAGCACAAACACCCAGCCAAGGATTGCATCCACCCACATAGTAGATGCAATTACATGATACAACCCCAATGGAAAGTATGTAAATGAACACATGTCCCTCACACACACATACACAATGGGTGCAAGTGAATGTCAAAACCCATATCATGACATGCATGAAACCAATGAGAAAATACCACAAATGTAAGTAATAAATATATGTATTAAAGATGAAAATGAAGTAAAGAAATAAAACACACAACAATGGGGATGACAAAACAAATGGTCCATGTCCGAGAACTAATAGAAAAAATCAAAAAACAAAGGAATCCAAAAACTAATATAATCCAAAGCAAAATAATGGGGGGAAAAATAAGGAAAAACCATTGCCTCATGGTGAACACAAATATAAATCCAACAAATGTTTTCCAAACATCAAACTATGTACAAGAATATCCCAGGGTCCATGAGCCCAACACCATAAATTAAACCTACTACTAATAACTAATAATAAAAATATATACAGAAAAGTGGCCATTGTCCGAGCGGTCCAAAAAAAACTTAAAAAATAAAGGAAACCTAACACTAACTAACTAAAGAACTATATACAATGGCAGCGGGCAAGTCCTGCGGCTCACTCTGTGATGTTGCCGGCCAGGGCATCCTCGAACTCCATGTCGATGTCCCGGAGGCGGGACTCTGTCCTGGCCCCGAGGTTTCGCAGGGACAACCCCGTGTCCACCTCAAACTCCCTGCGAGCTTCCTCGAGGCACTCAGCCCGCCTCAACGCCCGACGCATGGAGAACTCCGCCCTGACCATGGTGAGCCGCTCCTCTTCCGCCCGCTGCCGCTCCGCACCTATCCGCTGGACCAACTGCTCCCACACGGAAGACACTGCCATCCCAGGGTTCTCCTGCCCTCCGGCCGATGCCTGCCCCTCTGATCTTGATGGCCCCGAGCCATGATGCCTCCCATGTCGAGCCTGCTGCTGCCTCCGACGCCACTGCCTCTGCCAGCACGACGGCATCCAGGCTGATGGAATCCACCGATGCCGTCGTGCACGTGCCCTGCCAGATGATGCCGGCACATCCTCCATCTGCAGGGGGACAGTTGCTGGTGTGTCCACCCCTGCTGGACCTTCGACTCCCGACTGTGGCAGGGATGGGGTCCCCACTGAGCTGGCTGCGTTGGTCGGGGCAGGTCCACAGGGGGCCCTGGTGGCATCTGGGCCGGAAGACGGCATGGAGCACGACTGGCGCATAGCCTCCACAGAGGAGGAGAGGGTCGCCAGAAGGCCACACACATGTAGGAAACCCCCGACCATGGCGGCTCCCAAATGGTTCACGTACGCACGGTGCTCTTCGTGATGATGTGCTTGCTCCTCCCGGGAAGCATGCACCTCATCACGAATGCCAGCCGTGCGCAACGCGACACCAATCAGGACCCTCTCCACACGGCCAGGGGTCCCCTCGTCCGCAGGTAGAGGAGTGTCAGATGACATGGACATCTCCCCTACCTGCGGACGGGCCTGAAGAAGAGGGCGGAGAAGTGGTCAGTGTCAGGGACAGTGACATGCACAGGCACCTCCACGGCGACCTGTGCTGCCTCCTGCCCCTGGCCCTGGACTGCACCACTTGCACCAGCGGGGATGCCCCCACCAGGCCCCATGTGTGGCTCAGTAGCGGCCTCCTCCCCCTCTGTGGAAACCACCAACCTGGATGTCTCCACGCCGTCTTCCGCCGGTGCAAGCCCCTGTGGGGGCTCACCCACCCCTTCCGCTGCAGCCGTGGTGGCATCCCCGCCGCTCTGCTCCACAGCGCCTTCTCCGCCCTCTTCTTCACTTGCCACTGTGTAGAGGGAGACATAGAACACAAGCATCAGGGTACTGTACAATGGTCCCCTAGACAGGAAGCAACAGCAGATGAGTGGCACTGTCATACATCACTTCCATCATGTCCCTCCACAACACATGGGTCAGTGCAGGCAAAACACATACAGTAACAGGCATGGCGCATGCCATGGACATTGGCATACATGACCAAGGGACTCATGATTCATACAATGTTGGTTTTAAACTCACATGCATCATGGGTCTTGCCATCACATGCACACACCTCACCGTAGTTCCATCCATCTGGCCTCGTACACCACAGACGCAGTGGATACAAGGATGACTAGGCTGCATCAGTGAATCTGAACATTGTCACAGACATGTGTCATGCATCCATGGCAGTTACAAGTCACAGACACGCAGGTCAGACACACACACATGGACACCATACGTGTACATGGGACCAGCACCCATCCCTCACCCCCACCCATGTCCAGGAACAGAGACTGCCATGCTTCCATGTGTCCATTCCGCACAGAGCCCCCCATGTTGCAATAGAACACATGCACCAACCATGTGGTTCACACATCACTGTACTCACATGCCTGACCATGATGCCCCTGCACACACACATACGTACATGGCCTATGTCACACATACAGGCAGGTATCAGACAACCAGCACACTGCAACATGCCCTGTCTCACACAGTAATGCTTGGCCACTTACCGGCCAACTCCAGATGGGTCTGCCTCCGAAGGATCTGGGCGTGGAGCGCTGGGTCTACGCATTCCAGGACCCTCATCTGGATGTCACTCAGGTGTGCCCGGCCCCCCTCCGCGAGGCGCCGGGCCTTATTGAGGGTCCTGGACCTCAAGTCCTCCCAGCGCTTCTTGATGTGCTTGATGTCGCGGGTTGCCACCCCCTCCGCGTTGATGGCAACCACTACATCGTCCCAGATCCTCTCCCGTCCTTCCTTGTTGGCGCGTGGTCTTCCGAAGAGGGCATCATAATGCCCCAGGACATGCTCCACCAGGACACCAACTTCCTTCTCACTGAAGCTGGTGGCCCTCTGCCTCTCTGGCTGGGGGTCGCCACTGGTCTCAGATGGTGCTTGACCCGACATGGCGACCCCCGAGGCAGGCGTGGGTGGGCAACTGGGTCCTGGGGCTGGGCTGTGGAGCGATGGTATCCCAGTCGGGAGTCTACTGTTCCAGCAGGGGTCGACACAGCAACTGGAACCCTGCAGATGGCTGATGTGCAGGCACCAAATGGCAGGGCACGGTGGCAGCAGGCAGGCAGGCAGGCAGGCAGGCAGGCAGGCAGCAGCAGATGGCACGTGGGAGGCTGCTCGGGGCACTGGGGGGCAGTGATTCGGCCTTCTGGGCAGGAGCGTGGTCTTCCGTGTGTATTCACGTGGCCAGCTTGATACGGAGTGATTTGGCACGTGAAAAATCTGCACGTCAGCGTGTAATTCGAGGAAAGGCCCTTAGCGCGTAAGCGCGTCTGCACGCATACGCATTTTCATTGGACCAAAGGCCCTCAGCGCGTGAGCGCGTCTGTGACGTGTCGTGCGAGGGTGTATCCCTCATTGCACGTGATGACAGAACACACGTGGATTTCAACCAATCGCGTGTGAAAGTTCACGCCACCCCGGAACACACGTACCCAGGCTAATCGCGTGTGGAACTACCCGCGCACCCGGAAACACACGTACCCAGGCTAATCGCGTGTGGAACTACCCGCACACCCGGAAACACACGTACCCAGGCTAATCGCGTGTGGAACTACCCGCGCACCCGGAAACACACGTACCCAGGCCAATCGCGTGTGGAACTACCCGCGCACCCGGAAACACACGTACCCAGGCCAATCGCGTGTACGCTCGCTCCCCTCCGATCACATGCGATGACACCCGAATACGGGAAACACGTGCACGGCAAAAGACGTGCACAAGCGTCAACGAGTCCGCCCACACGGAGGCGTCCCGCGGACAGCATAAAAGTGCGCGCAAACAACAAACGCGTATATACAGCGACGATGAATGCCCCATTTGTTGCAGCACTGATCGTGGGACACCGCAGGAGGAGGAGAATAGCCAGGGCACGCATTTTTGCACCACGGACAAGCCTTTTTGGGATGCCTGACGACCAGGTCTACGGCAGGTATAGGTTTCCACCCCATATCATCCTAGACCTGGTTAGGGAGTGGGAAGATGACCTCACATCCCCCACCCTTTGCTCCCAAGCATTGAGCCCCTTGGAGAAGCTGCTCAATGTCTTGCATTTTTTGGCCACTGGGTCGTTTCAGCGGACCACTGCCATAGTGGGGGGGGTCTCACAGGCCACGCAGTCACGCTGCCTACATCAGGTACTGGCAATCATGACAGCGCGCCCCTCAGTCCGCAGGCACATATACATGCCCAGAACACCCGCAGAAAGGCAGGCCGTTGTCCTGGAATTTTTCAGGGTAGCACACTTCCCCAAAGTGCTCGGTGCCATAGATTGCACCCATGTGGCCCTACGTCCACCTAGGGCCACTGAGCACATCTACCGAAACCGCAAGCACTGGCATTCCATCAATGTACAGGTGGTATGCGATGCAAAGGGAATCATCATCTCTGTCTATGCAAACTACCCTGGCTCCACCCATGACAGTTTCATATACAGAATGTCCGCCCTGAGCCGGGCCCTGGAAGCTGGGCAGCATGGCGACACATGGCTCCTAGGTCAGTACAAATGCCCTTGCACATGCATGCAAGTCACACACAGACAAATATCCCAACCCTAATAATCTCAATTATTATCACCTCCCCAGGGGACAGTGCCTACCCTCTGAGCAACCACATGGTGACGCCAATCCGGAACCCCACCACACCACCCCAGGTAAGATACAACGCCGCCCATATTGCAACCAGGGGCATAGTGGAGCGCACATTCGGAGTGCTCAAGTCACGTTTCCGCTCCCTTGACCGCTCTGGTGGGCAACTACTCTATGCACCACCAGTAGTGTGCAGGATCATTGTGGCAGCATGTGTCCTGCACAATGTTGCAACACGGCAGGGCGTCCCGGTGGACATGGTGGTGCCCCCACATCCCCAACCACAGGCACAGGCGCTGCCCATGGGAGGGGACAGGGCACGTGGCGAGGAAGCCCGGACCCAGCTTGTGACCACATTTTTCACCTAAACTCCCACCCCTGCGGAGTGCACACAGGCCTGGCACATACCAGGTGACAATCGATGATGACAAAGTGACAGTCACTGTCACAACCCTACCACCCTGAGATAGTTGCCATGGAAGTGCCACATCTTCTGCATCCCTAGCTACTTAAACACAAGCTATCCTGTGCAACCAAAATGCACACATATGACATGTGACATGACATGGGCCATACACAAGTATTCCAAGGCGCAATGAGGCGGGGGGGGGGGGAACAAGGGAACACAGAGAACGGTACTACTAGGCCAGGTGTCATTGAGATTGTGCAAGTGCAGGGGTAGGGGGAAGGGAAAAGTGCAAGGGGAAGGGTGGGGGGGAGTCCAGTACAGGGGAAGTAGGCCAAAAAAATAATACATAGGTCGCCTGGTGGCAACTGCAAAGGTAAGTGCAGACAAGTGCTGGGAAGGGAGGGCTGTAGGGATAGAGAGACAGTACTGCAGTGCAGGGGTTGCCAGGGTGGCAGTGCAAGTGGACAGTGGCTGGGCCAGGGACCGAGGTTGGTGAGAGTGTCCCAGTAGCAGCTCCTGTGCAGTTCCAGTGAAGAATTCTGCAAGGGAGAGGCAGAGAGTAAGCAGAAGCAAAGAGGAAGGTCTTGAGGTGCTTCCAAAACTGGAGATGGTTCCCCTCAAGTTCAAGTCAGGCAGGAAGTCTGTTCCAGGGGGAGGGCCCTGCTGCGGAGAGAAACCTACCCCCAGCTAGTTGCTCTGAGAAGCGGATGACCTGGACATGCAAGGTGTGCATCACACACACCTGCAAAACAGGCCATGGCCATCACTGTCATGTCAGTCAAACCCTCCCAAACATCAACATGACATGGCAAGCAATACCCATACACTGACGCAGTAACAATAAGGTACACATTGCCATGTCCTAAATGTACAGTGGCATCGGACAATGATGCCTGACCCGGAATCAGATGAAATGACAGACCAACAAAATGTCCCACACAAAATAAGTCGTTTCCAAATGCATTGCAACAGTCGTAGACGTAACATCACAATGAATGCCTGTCTATATGCACATTATGCATTGCAAAATCAACACTGCAGCTCATGTGTGCAGTGTCCCACTCCTGCATCACACTGCTCAGCGCACAGCACAGTGAACAGCCATTGCGTGTGATGCACACCCTGAGCATCACATCTAAGTGACAGACTACATCAAACATCAAATTAGGCATGTACTGGAACCATAATCGGTCACAGAACATGTGCTGCCGGGACACAGTGGGCACCAGAAGGCAAACAGTGTACACGTGGATATGCAAGGGTGGGAGTACATGGAGTGCATCCGAGTGCAAGTGTGTGGTTCTGCAGGGACATGCACTCCACATATGCATGTGCACTCAAGTGACCATCAGTGTTCCCTACACATCACATGTGAACATCCACCATGTGTACACCCCAGCATGTCAAACCACAACTATCCCCTCGCACCTGAAAGGAAAACACAACACCTGAACAGGCATTGATCAGCAGAACACAACATGTACATAGGACAACAACATTACAATGTCAGAGTTCCCATCACACTGCAGGGCAATGCAACTATCAACAACAACCCCCCCTCCCGCGCAAATGACCATGACCCACTGAACAACTGCACCTGGGTCATGGAGCCTCCAACCCTCATTTCCACCTGGCCACAGGATCACCTTTACCCTTCGTGTCCATCTCCCACCTTGTGTGTAAAAAGATGCCTGAACCCTCAGAATCCATACTCATTTCCAAAATCACAAAATCCAAGGCATGAAAACGAACCCAAACACCCTCCAGTAGATGACTTGACGTAGCAGTACTTCACAAACGCCAAGTACTACCACAATGATGCAACAACCAAGGTAGCACAGCAGAACAATGTCACCACAGGATGTGAGACATGTGTGGTACATGACATAGGATGATGCACCATGAATGGATGTGTACTGTCACAGGTCCCCTGTACAGGCGCGGGAGTCTCATGAAACAACCACCCACACCATGTCCCGGGTGCCTGCAAGGTCAAACTCACACAGGCCCCTGAGATCATGGTGGGGAATGAGGTTCAGGGATATGCAGTCGGGACAGGTGTAGACACACTGGATGACTGGAATGAGTGGCAGGTGAGGGGAGGAGGAATGACACATGAAACTAGGGAATGCACGAAAATGTACAACCTGCATGAACACATACACAATCCAAACAAACTTGGACATCATTGTCATGGCCTTCTGTAGTCCAGGCTCAGGAGTGGTACGAACCAACCACCCCCTCTAGGGTTTTGGCGCCTGCAAGTTCGGGGCTTACACAGGCATCCGCAACCCCAGTGGGGAAAGAGGGTCAGGGAACGTTGCTTGGATAGGCACGGGAAGCAGGAACACCGGGTAGAGGGTACAGGTTTCATAATTGCATAGGATCACGGGTGATTAGGGAAAAAAACATACCAAATAGGACCACACATACATCCGTGCATCAGTACACTCCCCAGCAAGCCTATGCAGGGCAGTTTGTAAGGAAAACAACAAGACACTTAGCTCTGGTTTTGAGTGCTGGCCTCCTGCCTGCGCACTCTCAGGGCCGGTTACAGGAGCACTGCAATGCTGCAAAGAGAGACACAGTCAACAACCTGTATGTGCCAATTACACGAAAACACAACACAAAACATGCCCCATAGCAACAAACTACTCTACAAACAGACAATCAGTGCTCGATGCTTCGTACCCATATATAACATCCCCCCTGTGACAGGTCATACACAGTCAATGCAGTAAGTCAGGCGCTGGTGGGTGCGTGGCAAATGGAACACCAATGTGTCACAATTCACACAACATGCAATGTTCCCTTGGTAAGCAGACAGACCCATATGGCAAGCCATGACTACAGAGCAAGTTGCGTACCACCATGACCAAAACAAAGTTGGCAGTGCATTTATCATGAAGTACGTGGAATAGACATGCACTGCACCCAAGTATGTCCCTTGCTGTATGTCCCTGTGAGCTGCCCCTTTCCATGTCTCGGAAGGCTACATGGTTGATACAAGTGCCTCAATGAACCTTGGTGTACCGCAGGGTATGTGCCACTGCCCCTGCATGTGTCCCAGACAACCCTACTATCAACAGCCATCAGTCCACAAACACATCTGAGCTGCATTGTGTGCTTCAACACCAATATTCGTCTAAGCTCACCCTCAGTGCTGTGACTAAGCCTGCATGTGCAACTCGCCTGGTGCAAGCTTTGCTGTGTCGTGGCCCCCCTGTGATGCTCACCTTGCCTGGAGTTCCTTGGAACATGTCAGCAGTTCTAGGATGTGGGTCTGCAATCACTGTGGCTCTGCTCGTGCACACATGTGCATGTGGGCACCAACAAACGGGTCAGGAATTCCGTCGTCCAATGGGCCATGTCTGCTGGCAAAGGTGCTCTGGTGCCTCATCCCCCTGCAGAAAGTGCATGAAACAAATGATTAATGCATCAAAGTGATCTGTGTGTGTCTCATCAGGCATCTCATTACTTGACCATGTCAGAGAGTCACATCACAAATCACACCATCAGTCCGTCTTTGACTTCCAAAGTGTGGAACACTATCTACAGCATGAATTGCAACAGGCACGTGTACAGGAAAGATATGAGACATAATACACAATGCATAGCAATCAATGTCCACATTAATCATGACACACCCCATCTAGCAAAAGCTGAACAGTGGACAATTACACCTAAATAATCCCCACTAGGGGTGTCAACACAAGTCACAAAGCACCAGACATGCCACAGATATGACAGTCCAAAGCCCTTGTGTAAAATTTTGTAACACCGAACCATCCTTGCGAGCCCATGGATAAGGGAGGCAGGAGTGGCATATGTGAGTCAAGGAACCCAAGCAGCAAACACATACACAAGACAACCATGAAGGGCCCAGCTGGAGCAGACAGTGGATGCCTTCAAAAACCACAAGGCACCGCACTGTCACATGAAAGCACAATAGACTACAAATTTTAAACTAACTCAACTAATAACTAATTACACTAACTATGGAAAACCTACATTACCTATTTAAACTAACTATTAAACAGAAACTTAACTAACTAAACTAAAAGAAAAATCAAAAATGGCCACATACGACCCGGGGGGGAGGGGAGGCACCCAGGAGGGGGGAGGTACAGGGTGCTGTTCAACATCCACATGCGATGATGCTGAGCCAAAAAAAAATACCTCCATGGGCTCAACGCCTGCACAGCACGACCTATGTGGGAGATAGATGGTCATCCGAGTCTGGCTCATCCTGGAAAGGAGGACGTGGCACAGTAGCCTGGCCACGCCTAGCCGCAGCTTGCCCCTCGTCGGCAGCAAGTCTGCCGGACAGGTGAGCCTGGTTCTGTGTGGCGATGTTACATAGGTCTGCATGCAGAACCTCACGTGATACACGTGCTTCCTCTTGCAAGGTAGCACGTGTAACACGGAGTTCCTCCTGCAAGGCCTGGCTGGACAACCGCTGCACCTCCCGGCAAGCCTGTAGCTCAGCCGAGATGGTGCGCTCAAGCTGTGCAAACCTCTCCTCTGCCTGCTGCCTCTGGGACATCATAAGGACACCCAGAGTGGATCTGAGGGAGGCATACTCCTCCCTCAGGGCATCCATGTGCGCCTCTGCGTGAGCAGCAATTGCTTGACGCAGAGACGACATTTCAGCCTGGCGTGCCCTGTCTGAGGCCGCCATGCCCAGCCTGAGCAAGCAGGCCGTGGACCGTGCCACCTGCTGCTGGAGAAGCACCTGCCTAGCAGGGGGGAGCACAGATAGGGCCACACGCTCCATGCTGTCAGCGATGTTCTCCATTGCTGCCCCCTGCCGTTCGGAATTGGCAGTCATGTCTTGCTCCCACTCAGTATACAGTGGTTGCGCGCGGCGACCGCGTTGCCGGGCTTGACCCCTGTGGGACCCAAGGACCGGAGGTCCTCGCTGTGTTGGCACCGCCTGCGGCTGCACGACTACATGCCCCCGTCGACGTGATGTCCCAGGCACATCAGTGACTGGTGTGGAGGGTGACCCTGCGTCCCGATCCACCACGGGCGGAGGAACCAAGACTGTCTGATCCCTCAGTGCAGGTGTCGCAGACAGAGGAGTGTCCACATCAGAATCACTCACCCCTGACACATGGACTTGATGCTCATCCAACTCAACATGGACGTCAGAGTCGTCATCAAGGCTGGACTCATAGGCAGCTAGAGACAGGATGGACTGCAGCACTTGGGGGTTTTCGTGGCCTACCACCCCACGACCCCCACTAGTGCCGGGTTGATGTGGTTTTACCAACCCTGTGTCTGGCATGACAACACCATCCTCTGCATCCATTGCGTCATCACCTGAAAAATAGAGAGGAAAAGGTCACTACACATGTCAGAAGCACACAACACACACACACACCGACAGCAAAGGCATCCGGCAGACATGTGACACACAACATATGACCTGGCATGCATGCTGGGTCTACTTTGAATAGCCACTGTGATCAGACCTGTTGAAAGGTGGCAGTTTGCATGGAAGTGGGTCTATGCAGTGCTGAAAATGTGTACGCCACTCACTTCCTACATGTACAAGCACTCCATGGTGTGTGCCAGGAAATGTGAAGGCAGTGCAATGTCAAATTCAGACATCACGTGCATTGTGTATTCAATGTGTACCATGTCTAGCAGCCAAGCACCCCTCCACCCCAGTACCAAAGCAGGGATGCCTAGCATGGTATCAAAAGGCTGCCCATACACCTGTGTATTGACAAGCAGTGTTGACTGGCATCAACAGCTTAATGTGAATCAAATTACAACACTGCTAATGATGCTGGGACAGTGGGCAGGACACATGATGGAAGATCCGGAGGCCAGCCACGTGTGAAGAAGACACGACAAGAGTTGGACAGAGTCATTAGCCATTGAACAGGCTGAGGCCTGTGAGCCACACAGATTGTCATTGCCTAAACATGTGTGCAACGCAGGACTGAGCCACAGTTGACATGGGGAGGCCGATAATATGGCAGGCAATGTATGTAACCAAGGACTCATATTACAGTGATCATCCAGTCAAGGACACATAGGGGCAGGCGTGCAATGCACATGGAGCATGAATGGGCACTCATGTCCCTGCGGGACATCTGACCCATGCACAGTACAAGTGGGATACCCTGCATCGAGTACTAAGGCTGTACCACACGGCATATGTCTGGCAGTTTCCAAGCTGGAAGTTAGCATCTACACAGGACACATGAACAAGAAACTACACATTGGCAAGAATGTAGCAGACCAGTGCAAAGGTGGAACTGGGGTGCAGAGTGGCGGAGGAGGGGCAAGGGAGCATGCCCACATGGAGTCCCGCATGCAGGCAGAGGAGACATGCATGACGGTAGCATTGCATTACTTTCACATCAGAACCATGTACACGTCACATGTAGCAGCAATCATGTTCAACACATCCCACAAGTGAAACACACACGTCCTCAACAACTACGCATCAACACTCACTGGACTGGGCATCAAAGTCCAGCATCTCTCCCACACCTTCGACCAATTCTGGTGGTATGAACTCCGCAACGAGAGCCTCATGCGGAGTGAGTTCTTCCTCCTCTGGTGCAGGCCCACCGCCAGTCACCAGAGTCAAGTTGTAATTTGAGGCACGCTTAGCCTTAGTGCTGCGCTTGATGTCATTCCAGCGCTTTTTGCACTCCTGCGCCGTGCGCACCTCATGGCCGAATGAACTGACATGTTCCGCAACATGCTTCCAGTGGGTGTCACGTTGGGCAGCCGTAGTCTGACTATTGGCACCCACTAGCATGTCACGGCTGTGTTCCCGCACGTAGTCCACGAGGAAGTCCAGTTCCTGCTTACAGAAAGGCTTCTTCCTCGACGTGCAGGAGGTCGTGGCTGTGTGTGGGGTCCCAGCCTGTGCTGCAGGTGCAACCTTCCTCCTCTTGGACTGTGGCGCAGACCCTGGCTGGCTAATGCCGCCCTGACCAGTATGGCCAGTGGGTTCGGTGGATTGAGCCGAGGGAGTGGCAGGTGGAGGGATGACCAAAGGCCTGACTTGTGTCAGTGGCAGCTGGGTGCCCACTAATGGACCCTGCGCAGCAACATCAGCTGTGGCAGGGTCCTTGACCGCAACGGTCCTGGTTGGCAGACTCACAACCGGGGTGCTGTTGGGTGCATCTGCCCCTGCACTTGCCAACACCCGGCTGTTCGGGGCAGCAGATGACATAACTGCCCCAGGGACACGTGCCTTGGTCTGAGCAGCCCGGCGTGCCCCTATGGTTTCCCCCCTGGCCTGTTGGAGATCTACCAAGGGCTCTTCAAGTGCCAACGCAGCCTGCGCTGGCAGACCCTGAGCCTGGGTGGTGGTGTCCACAGCTGCACCTGCAGCTACCGCTACCCTTGGGCCCGTGGCAGTCGATGGAACGGACTGCTGGTTCATACGGGTGCCAGTGCCAGATGCAGGAGCTGCATCCCCCGGAACCACAGGGGGTGGTGGCATGGCTGCACCAACACATGGCACAACATTGTGCTCAAGTGGCGCACCCCTGCCTCTTCCCCCTCTGTGGCTGCCCCCTACTCCCTGGTCACCACGGCCACGTCCCCGACCACGCCCACCACGAGGAGTACGCCCAGCTGAGGCGCCCCTCACCTTTGGTGGCCTCCCAACCATGGCACAGATGGAATAGTGCTGGCACAGATGGAGTGGTGCCAATGGGAGGTGTACACCACAATTGACCTGGGCAATTGGGGTGAAGGGGGTGGGAAGCAAGATGTTAACAGCCCCCCTGCACCTGCAAGGCTGTATGTGACCCCGGTGATGTGGTGACGGGTCACGCAACGCTCAGGCACCCCAAAACTGCAGTAAAACCGTGCACGCAACCCTGCAGCCTACGTGTGTGGATTTGACCTCCCGCAGTACGCGGTGGCACCCAGTAACACGAATAACGCGTACGCGTGGGACACGCAGGCTACGATGACATCGAAAATGGGTGCAATACACAGGGGCACCCGCAGTGGGAAAAGGAGCGTTTGCGACTCACCGTCTGACTAGCGCGATGCAGAAAAACACGCATAACCAATACCCCCGCCAAAAGAAGAGATACGTCCTTGAGAGCTGTGAAGTAGATGGCGCGCGAAACAACTGGAAGCAGCAACACACGTCGGTCTCCACGGAAGACACGTACAGCGAACTGCTGGGCCCGCTCACCTTTAACCCGTGCTGAGGGAAACGCACGCGCGCGTCACGTCACATGCGGACGTGCAGTTTTTCATGCGCGATTACGCGCATTACATGCGGACGTGCAGTTTTTCACGCGCGATTACGTGCATTACACGCGGACGTGCAGTTTTCCACACGCGATTAGCCTGGGTACGTGTTTTTCCGGGTGTGCGGGTAGTTCCACACACGATTAGCCTGGGTACGTGTGTTCCGGGGTGGCGTGAACTTTCACACGCGATTGGTTGAAATCCACGTGTGTTCTGTCATCACGTGCAATGAGGGATACACCCTCGCACGACACGTCACAGATGCGCTCACGCGCTGAGGGCCTTTGGTCCAATGAAAATGCGTATGCGTGCAGACGAGCTTACGCGCTACGGGCCTTTCCTCGAATTACACGCTGACGTGCAGATTTTTCACGTGCCAAATCACTCCGTATCAAGCTGGCCACGCGAATACACACGGAAGACCACGCTCCTGCCCAGAAGGCCGAATCACTGCCCCCCAGTGCCCCGAGCAGCCTCCCACGTGCCATCTGCTGCTGCCTGCCTGCCTGCCTGCCTGCCTGCTGCCACCGTGCCCTGCCATTTGGTGCCTTCACATCAGCCATCTGCAGGGGTCCAGTTGCTGTGTCGACCCCTGCTGGAACAGTAGACTCCCGACTGGGATACCATCGCTCCACAGCCCAGCCCCAGGACCCAGTTGCCCACCCACGCCTGCCTCGGGGGTCGCCATGTTGGGGCAAGCACCATCTGAGACCAGTGGCGACCCCCAGCCAGAGAGGCAGAGGGCCACCAGCTTCAGTGAGAAGGAAGTTGGTGTCCTGGTGGAGCATGTCCTGGGGCATTATGATGCCCTCTTCGGAAGACCACGCGCCAACAAGGAAGGACGGGAGAGGATCTGGGACGATGTAGTGGTTGCCATCAACGCGGAGGGGGTGGCAACCCGCGACATCAAGCACATCAAGAAGCGCTGGGAGGACTTGAGGTCCAGGACCCTCAATAAGGCCCGGCGCCTCGCGGAGGGGGGCCGGGCACGCCTGAGTGACATCCAGATGAGGGTCCTGGAACGCGTAGACCCAGCGCTCCACGCCCAGATCCTTCGGAGGCAGACCCATCTGGAGTTGGCCGGTAAGTGGCCAAGCATTACTGTGTGAGACAGGGCATGTTGCAGTGTGCTGGTTGTCTGATACCTGCCTGTATGTGTGACATAGGCCATGTACGTATGTGTGTGTGCAGGGACATCATGGTCAGGCATGTGAGTACAGTGATGTGTGAACCACATGGTTGGTGCATGTGTTCTATTGCAACATGGGGGGCTCTGTGCTTAATGGACACATGGAAGCATGGCAGTCTCTGTTCCTGGACATGGGTGGGGGTGAGGGATGGGTGCTGGTCCCATGTACACGTATGGTGTCCATGTGTGTGTGTCTGACCTGCGTGTCTGTGACTTGTAACTGCCATGGATGCATGACACATGTCTGTGACAATGTTCAGATTCACTGATGCAGCCTAGTCATCCTTGTATCCACTGCGTCTGTGGTGTACGAGGCCAGATGGATGGAACTACGGTGAGGTGTGTGCATGTGATGGCAAGACCCATGATGCATGTGAGTTTAAAACCAACATTGTATGAATCATGAGTCCCTTGGTCATGTATGCCAATGTCCATGGCATGCGCCATGCCTGTTACTGTATGTGTTTTGCCTGCACTGACCCATGTGTTGTGGAGGGACATGATGGAAGTGATGTATGACAGTGCCACTCATCTGCTGTTGCTTCCTGTCTAGGGGACCATTGTACAGTACCCTGATGCTTGTGTTCTATGTCTCCCTCTACACAGTGGCAAGTGAAGAAGAGGGCGGAGAAGGCGCTGTGGAGCAGAGCGGCGGGGATGCCACCACGGCTGCAGCGGAAGGGGTGGGTGAGCCCCCACAGGGGCTTGCACCGGCGGAAGACGGCGTGGAGACATCCAGGTTGGTGGTTTCCACAGAGGGGGAGGAGGCCGCTACTGAGCCACACATGGGGCCTGGTGGGGGCATCCCCGCTGGTGCAAGTGGTGCAGTCCAGGGCCAGGGGCAGGAGGCAGCACAGGTCGCCGTGGAGGTGCCTGTGCATGTCACTGTCCCTGACACTGTGACTGCACCACCATGCACCAGCAGGGATGCCCCATCCCAGGCCCGTCCGCAGGTAGGGGAGATGTCCATGTCATCTGACACTCCTCTACCTGCGGACGAGGGGATCCCTGGCCGTGTGGAGAGGGTCCTGATTGGTGTCGCGTTGCGCACGGCTGGCATTCGTGATGAGGTGCATGCTTCCCGGGAGGAGCATGCACATCATCACGAAGAGCACCGTGCGTACGTGAACCATTTGGGAGCCGCCATGGTCGGGGGTTTCCTACATGTGTGTGGCCTTCTGGCGACCCTCTCCTCCTCTGTGGAGGCTATGCGCCAGTCGTGCTCCATGCCGTCTTCCGGCCCAGATGCCACCAGGGCCCCCTGTGGACCTGCCCCGACCAACGCAGCCAGCTCGGTGGGGACCCCATCCCTGCCACAGTCGGGAGTCGAAGGTCCAGCAGGGGTGGACACACCAGCAACTGTCCCCCTGCAGATGGAGGATGTGCCGGCATCATCTGGCAGGGCACGTGCACGACGGCATCGGTGGATTCCATCAGCCTGGATGCCGTCGTGCTGGCAGAGGCAGTGGCGTCGGAGGCAGCAGCAGGCTCGACGTGGGAGGCATCATGGCTCGGGGCCATCAAGATCAGAGGGGCAGGCATCGGCCGGAGGGCAGGAGAACCCTGGGATGGCAGTGTCTTCCATGTGGGAGCAGTTGGTCCAGCGGATAGGTGCGGAGCGGCAGCGGGCGGAAGAGGAGCGGCTCACCATGGTCAGGGCGGAGTTCTCCATGCGTCGGGCGTTGAGGCGGGCTGAGTGCCTCGAGGAAGCTCGCAGGGAGTTTGAGGTGGACACGGGTTGTCCCTGCGAGACCTCGGGGCCAGGACAGAGTCCCGCCTCCGGGACATCGACATGGAGTTCGAGGATGCCCTGGCCGGCAACATCACAGAGTGAGCCGCAGGACTTGCCCGCTGCCATTGTATATAGTTCTTTAGTTAGTTAGTGTTAGGTTTCCTTTATTTTTTAAGTTTTTTTTGGACCGCTCGGACAATGGCCACTTTTCTGTATATATTTTTATTATTAGTTATTAGTAGTAGGTTTAATTTATGGTGTTGGGCTCATGGACCCTGGGATATTCTTGTACATAGTTTGATGTTTGGAAAACATTTGTTGGATTTATATTTGTGTTCACCATGAGGCAATGGTTTTTCCTTATTTTTCCCCCCATTATTTTGCTTTGGACTACATTAGTTTTTGGATTGCTTTGTTTTTTGATTTTTTCTATTAGTTCTCGGACATGGACCATTTGTTTTGTCATCCCCATTGTTGTGTGTTTTATTTCTTTACTTCATTTTCATCTTTAATACATATATTTATTACTTACATTTGTGGTATTTTCTCATTGGTTTCATGCATGTCATGACATGGGTTTTGACATTCACTTGCACCCATTGTGTATGTGTGTGTGAGGGACATGTGTTCATTTACATACTTGCAATTGGGGTTGTATCATGTAATTGCATCTACTATGTGGGTGGATGCAATCCTTGGCTGGGTGTTTGTGCTGGGTATGCTGCCCATTACTGCCATGATTGCGTTTCGTCAGGACCTGGGGGCAGGGGGACATGAGTGGGGGCCTGCTGGGGGGTGGGGGTGCAAGGGGACATGGTTGGGGGCCTGCTGGCAGGTGCCCTACAGTGCTGGGGGGGTGGGGGTGCAAGGGGACATGAGTGGGACATGGTTGGGGGCCTGCTGGCAGGTGCCCCACAGTGCTGGGGGGTGGGGGTGCAGGGGGACATGAGTGGGGGCCTGCTGGGGGGTGGGGGTGCAAGGGGACATGGTTGGGGGCCTGCTGGCAGGTGCCCCACAGTGCTGGGGGGTGGGGGTGCAAGGGGACATGAGTGGGGGCCTGCTGGGGGTGCAAGGGGACATGAGTGGGACATGGTTGGGGGCCTGCTGGCAGGTGCCCCACAGTGCTGGGGGATGGGGGTGCAGGGGGACATGAGTGGGGGCCTGCTGGGGGGTGGGGGTGCAAGGGGACATGGTTGGGGGCCTGCTGGCAGGTGCCCCACAGTGCTGGGTGGTGGGGGTGCAAGGGGACATGAGTGGGGGCCTGCTGGGGGTGCAAGGGGACATGAGTGGGACATGGTTGGGGGCCTGCTGGCAGGTGCCCCACAGTGCTGGGGGGTGGGGGTGCAGGGGGACATGAGTGGGGGCCTGCAGGGGGGTGGGGGTGCAAGGGGACATGGTTGGGGGCCTGCTGGCAGGTGCCCCACAGTGCTGGGGGGTGGGGGTGCAAGGGGACATGAGTGGGGGCCTGCTGGGGGTGCAAGGGGACATGAGTGGGACATGGTTGGGGGCCTGCTGGCAGGTGCCCCACAGTGCTGGGGGGTGGGGGTGCAGGGGGACATGAGTGGGGGCCTGCTGGGGGGTGGGGGTGCAAGGGGACATGAGTGGGGGCCTGCTGGGGGGTGGGGGTGCAAGGGGACATGAGTGGGACATGGTTGGGGGCCTGCTGGCAGGTGCCCCACAGTGCTGGGGGGTGGGGGTGCAGGGGGACATGAGTGGGGGCCTGCTGGGGGGTGGGGGTGCAAGGGGACATGAGTGGGACATGGTTGGGGGCCTGCTGGCAGGTGCCCCACAGTGCTGGGGGGTGGGGGTGCAGGGGGACATGAGTGGGGGCCTGCTGGGGGGTGGGGGTGCAAGGGGACATGGTTGGGGGCCTGCTGGCAGGTGCCCCACAGTGCTGGGGGGTGGGGGTGCAAGGGGACATGAGTGGGGGCCTGCTGGGGGGTGGGGGTGCAAGGGGACATGAGTGGGACATGGTTGGGGGCCTGCTGGCAGGTGCCCCACAGTGCTGGGGGGTGGGGGTGCAGGGGGACATGAGTGGGGGCCTGCAGGGGGGTGGGGGTGCAAGGGGACATGAGTGGGGGCCTGCTGGGGGGTGGGGGTGCAAGGGGACATGAGTGGGACATGGTTGGGGCCTGCTGGCAGGTGCCCCACAGTGCTGGGGGGTGGGGGTGCAGGGGGACATGAGTGGGGGCCTGCAGGGGGGTGGGGGTGCAAGGGGACATGAGTGGGACATGGTTGGGGGCCTGCTGGCAGGTGCCCCACAGTGCTGGGGGGTGGGGGTGCAGGGGGACATGAGTGGGGGCCTGCTGGGGGGTGGGGGTGCAAGGGGACATGAGTGGGACATGGTTGGGGGCCTGCTGGCAGGTGCCCCACAGTGCTGGGGGGTGGGGGTGCAGGGGGACATGAGTGGGGGCCTGCAGGGGGGTGGGGGTGCAAGGGGACATGAGTGGGGGCCTGCTGGGGGGTGGGGGTGCAAGGGGACATGAGTGGGACATGGTTGGGGGCTTGCTGGCAGGTGCCCCACAGTGCTGGGGGGTGGGGGTGCAGGGGGACATGAGTGGGGGCCTGCAGGGGGGTGGGGGTGCAAGGGGACATGAGTGGGGGCCTGCTGGGGGGTGGGGGTGCAAGGGGACATGAGTGGGACATGGTTGGGGGCCTGCTGGCAGGTGCCCCACAGTGCTGGGGGGTGGGGGTGCAAGGGGACATGAGTGGGGGCCTGCTGGGGGGTGGGGGTGCAAGGGGACATGAGTGGAACATGGTTGGGGGCCTGCTGGCAGGTGCCCCACAGTGCTGGGGGGTGGGGGTGCAAGGGGACATGAGTGGGGGCCTGCTGGGGGGTGGGGGTGCAAGGGGACATGGTTGGGGGCCTGCTGGCAGGTGCCCCACAGGGCTGGGGGGTGGGGGTGCAAGGGGACATGAGTGGGGGCCTGCTGGGGGGTGGGGGTGCAAGGGGACATGAGTGGGACATGGTTGGGGGCCTGCTGGCAGGTGCCCCACAGTGCTGGGGGTTGGGGGTTCAGGGGGACATGAGTGGGGGCCTGCAGGGGGGTGGGGGTGCAAGGGGACATGAGTGGGACATGGTTGGGGGCCTGCTGGCAGGTGCCCCACAGTGCTGGGGGGTGGGGGTGCAAGGGGACATGAGTGGGGGCCTGCTGGGGGGTGGGGGTGCAAGGGGACATGAGTGGGACATGGTTGGGGGCCTGCTGGCAGGTGCCCCACAGTGCTGGGGGGTGGGGGTGCAAGGGGACATGTGGCTTGGCTGGGGGGCATGCCCATGGTGGATGGGCTGCCTGCGGGACATGACCAGGGGTGCAGGGTAGTCCCCTGTGGTGTGGGATGCCTGCAGAGGTCGTGGAGGGGGTAGAGGGGAGACCTGGGAGGACCCACACTGGCAATTCACCTCTTCAACTTCCCGCACACCCACGTAATACACTGCCCCACTCGCACAGGCCCAATCGCGTGTAGGATTTCTCGCGCACCCCTGTAATACACGTACCCAGGCCAATCGCGTGTAGATTTTCTCGCGCACCCCTGAAATCCACGTACCCAGGCCAATCGCGTGTAGATTTTCTCGCGCACCCCTGTAATACATGTACCCAGGCCAATCGCGTGTAGCATTTCTCGCGCACCCCTGAAATCCACGTACCCAGGCCAATCGCGTGTAGATTTTCTCGCGCACCCCTGTAATACACGTACCCAGGCCAATCACGTGTAGAATTTCTCGCGCACCCCTGAAATCCACGTACCCCGCTCAATCGCGTATTTAACTTCCCGCGCGCCACTTTTTTGATGCGCTGGGACTCTACCGCCTGCCTTCGTGTGGCGGCCGTGTTTCAGCTTGTGCGTGTCTTTGGCTGTGCGTGGCTTTGCCCTATTCGATTCCATGAATACGTGTGGTTCGAGTGCGTGTGGGCGTTCCGTCTGCTTCCCTGCAGTACATCCCCAGTTACGCCCTTATTTTCGCGTGTTGTTCCCCATTCCGCGCGTTACGCCCCATGTCCCGCCCACTTTCTGGTGTGTGCGCTGAGGTTGTGCGCTTTCACTGTGCGCGTCGCGCACGCCTTTCGCGATGTTGCAGTGACTTGTGCGCCATGCACGGGTTTGGCGCACATCCCGCGGTGAACACGCGCAGGTACTTCCATGAATCGCACGCGTGCGCGTGCGCCTGTTTTTTTCCGCTTGCGCATGCTTGCGCATGCTTGCGCGAAGATTTTCGGCGCACGTTTGTTCCATGAATCGGCCCCTAAATCCTGATATTATTGATTTCACCAGTAGGTAGAAAATTAATCATGAAATTATGAAATGAAGGAACTGTGTTTGCCAGTAGGTATTTGGTAGATTTATCAGATATTTTGGGGTTGTGCCATAACTCATATCTCAGAAGAGATGGCTATATAACTTCTACCTTAATATTGCCTCCCGTGTATCTGGCCAATCTTTTCTAAACAGACTTTTTTTACATCATATGTGTTGGTAGTTAATGCTTCTGTCGATATTGCAGGCAAATTTAGATTACTATCACATTCAATGCAAAAGCAATAATAATGTGGTTTTTCTACCCATTTGCAAGTTAAAGTCTATAAAAAAAAATAGTTTTTCTGGGTAATTAAAATGTTTCTATAAAATTGCAGCATTTACCATTGATACAATTCCTTTAGCAGGATAATCATAGTTCATGTCTGAGGATTTGGATAGGAACATAATTGGGTAGTTTTAGTACCTTTCTCCATATTTTGCACTTGATTCTACTCAGATCAATGGACCCCATGAGATGGTTTATTTTGGAAACGCACATAAGGGATGGAACATGTTTACCTTTATAGATGTTGATCAATGGACAAACTGAACATCTCCAATATTGGTAAGTAATTTGCTTCATCTGGGGGGCCAAGCCATTCACATTTCTTTCCAGCTCTACCCATATCGCTTCGTTTGTTGGTCTGGCTCTCAGATAAAAACCTAAATATATCAATTCCTTGGTCATTGTTAATGGGAAGTTCCCCATTTTCCATTGAAAGTTGTATTTCTTTGTGGTATTTCTTATGAATCAAATAATTTTGTTTTTTTCCGAATTTAGCCTAAGATCATCGTCACAAGAATATTCAGGGAAAGTGTTTATCAATCTCGGCAATACTATCTGGGTGTGATCGAGAAGAATCACATTGTCTGCATAGGTCAGCCAGATAATTTTGAGGGGACCCAGGTATGGAGTGATGAATCTGATGTAGGCAGCACTTACCCCATATCAGACACATAGAGGTTGAATAAGCAGGGAGTCAATACACAGCCCTAACGCAGGTCCTTGTGAGTGGAATTGCGAATAGATATGGCTCCCTGCTGACTCACCCTTACTCTTATTTTTGTCTCTGAATGGATGTTTACCAGCATATTCAGTAGACCATCTAGAATACCCCAATTCCTCAGTTTACACCATAGTCTCGCAAGGCTAACCATATCAAAGGCCGGTAGAGAGTGCAAAGATTGGGAGTGCATTTTTCAATAAGATTGACTGCATGAAAGCATCTATAATAAATCAATTTAGTGTAGTACTCAAGCCTTTTCTAAAGCCGGTCTGTTTTCTTATATATACTTTGTAATGTTGGCCCATTCTTCCAAATCCCAGAGAAGAAGAGAGGCATAAAATGTGCTATCCATGTCTAATTTAGCGATGGGTCGATAATTAGTTGGACTTTCTTTATTACCCTTCTTGTGGATTAGGATAATATTGGATAGTTTCCAGCAATCTGGAGTTTTCCTTTTTGAGAGGATGTCCTTAAACATTATAAACAGGATGGAGGCCCAAATGTCAATTGCATTCTTACCAACATAATTGCACAATACATTTGGGCCTGGTGCCCTAGAGTTGGATGATTTTTATATTAGTAGTTAGATAGTTTATATATCAAACTTTATCACCAAGTCCACCTCATGGATTGGTATTGGAAACGGTTACAAGGGATCCTTACACAATTCACTGAAGTATTCTTCCAAAATATGTGCTGGCATGGGATTGCTTGTAGTATAGTTTGGGGGGAATCAAGATTTCGAAAATCAAAATGTCTCCTAAAGCACTCCTAATGTTTTTAAGATACTAGCAAAAAGTACCTGTACTTCGTACTAGTTCTGTTATTTCCACAGCCCTTGATTTTGCCATCCTTATTCGTTGTTGTTCAAGCCGGTCCTGATTTTGCTCAGTCGTTTCTGCAGCCCTTGACTCAGCCTGCCTTGTTTGTTGTTGTTCAAGTCAGGCTTCACACTGTTGAGGTGTCTCAGCGGCCCTTAATAATCTTACTTTCTTTTATTTTGGATTAATTTGTCCAATAGATTTTTGCTTTTGGGAGGCATCTGGAAAGAGAAAAGCATAGAAATTACAAAATATTCCTTTTAAATTGTATTTATTGCATTCAAATTGTAAAACAATTTTTTAGCAATGACATTTAGATGAGAACTGTGACAGAAAAGAAAGAAGAGTAGAAGAATAACACACTATTAAATTGTATCTGGTGTGGTGCAGTACGTTGTGCTGCAAATATCTTGGAAACGGTGCATCCTAGGTCCTTGAAGTGTGGTTTTCACAGTTTGAGTCATCTTCCTTGCATTGAGACTCTGAAAAATACCTTTATCTGGTACTTCTAAGTCCACATTCATGTTTCACCGATTTCAGGCAACCATCTCATGTGTGAAGGGGCTGAAATCTGAGGAAAGGGTTGGGATGTTCAAATGTCATGTAGATAGTAATGTCCATAGGGTCCAGTTCTTCTACGACCACATTGATGTTTTACCGATTTCAGGCAACCATCTCATGTGTGAAGGGACTGAAATACGGGGAAAGTGGTGGGGTGTCCAAAAGCCATGTAGCCAGTAAGGGTCCTACCAAGTAACTAAGCCACATTTGGTCCACATTGGTGGAATGGTGTGGAATTGTATGACAAACAAACTATCAGATGTTCTGTTGTATATATATAGAGATGAAGGCATCTTTTGATAATAGTTCAAAAATAAATCTCTAATAATTAAGGGTGAATGGGGAGGTAATCACATCCCTGACACATGAGATGAATATGCACCAAAATGTATAGTAGTATCCTAAAAATAATGGATACTCCAATCCACTGCACACTTGCTGCACTGGTATCATTCGATAATTGAAAATAATAACTGGTATCAGTCATTAATTTAAAACTAAGGTTCAATCAATAATTTAAAACTAAGGTTCAGTTTAGTAAAATCACTATTCAAGAAAATTCAGATAACCAGACTTTGATTTGTTCAAGCTCTAAGAAAACAATTCAATATTATAAAACATTCATTTTTTAACAGCAGAAAACCTCTGAACAGACCACATCTTTTTTGTAGACCGCTGTTGTAACCAGTTTTGCACTCTATTATAGTTCAATGTATATATTCCATCATGTTTATTATGTTCTGCTCCACACGTTTTGGGATTATTTTCCCTTCATCAGGAGTTTTATTTGTACAATTAGAGTTGTAATACTGGAATTAATACATACATTCCCTAGAGGAGGAGAAGTAACTAAGAGATTATTACAACATGAACTTTACTGGAATCATAATGTTCCACGTATCCTCTTGGAATGAGCATGGAGTTTAACTTGGGTGTTTTCATTAAAAAAGGCAGATCAGTAAGTTGTCTTGATTGGTTGAGAACTCTGTATATTATGTTCTTTATTTTTTGTAATATTTGTTTATATTTGTTAAGCCCATAATATCATTGTAAATATAAAGAATATTCAACTTTATATTCGCTCATGACATATTGTGGATTCTATTACGAATACAATGACATGCTACCATAATAACACTTTAGTAGTTATAATATGTCTTATTGTAACAACTATTCACAACTATTAAGATTTCAGGTATTATATATACTAACAACATCGTTATACATGTGAATGTTATTTTAACATTTGTTATGTTTTATATTTGTTCTCCTTCATTCTTTATATGTTCCGATATGATTATTAAATGTATTTACATATCATTTTACTTTTAAACATACTCATATATTGGACAGCTGAATTTCTTTCCATCTATCTACTAAGCCATTTCTTACCCCTAGCATATAAACTATTGGCATCCGGTTTGTACACCCTAATTCACATAGATGTTAACATTATTTATGTCTACGCAATTACGTCATTGTTTTAAGCTTAACATACATGGCTATGTTTATTTATTTAGACACCATCTTTTATCAACCTTTGGTGTAGCAACTTGCTCACGTGCACCATGTGGGCATAGAAAAACCTTCATGTGAGTTTGACATAAGAAAGTAGACTAGATCTAAAACCAGTACCATATTAAGTAATTTAATTTACCCACGTCCTAATAATGCCTACATATTACTTTTTTGCCATTTCTTGAAGATACTTTATCTCAAGAGCGAACATTTGAACTTATCAAGAGCACAATATATTCTTATTGAATACTAAATAGGGATTCTTGCATATTTCTTCTATCTCCATAAAAGTCCTTCATGTAAGATTTATAAATCTGGAATAAGTGGAAAGCAACATAGTAGATAATCTACATACATTGATCCTCAAAATTCTATCATCAGGTATCTATACTTAATCTGAGAAGTTGTAAACATACTCTACATAGAAACTAATTTGGCTTAACAAAACTGTGTTCAAAACATTCTTATGTGATAGAATTAACATGATGTTATCAACATTTAACTATTATGAACAGTGTATCATTCAACAGATAAAGATAAATATATATAGCTCGTGATGAAGAGACAATAATCCCAAAACACATTGAGCAGAACATACGAAAAATGATGGCATATATAAATTGAACTGTAATAGAGTGGTTATTATGCAGAGTTGGATATGGCTGCATTCTAAAAAGAAGATTTGGCTCTGGTCAGAGAATGTTCACGGTTAAAAAAGGTTTTAGGATATTGAATTGTTTCAATAGGACTTGAACAAATCAAAGTCTGGTTATTTGAATCTTCTTGAAAAGTGAATTTACTAAACTGACCATTAGTTTTGAATTATTGACTGAAACCAATACAGCAGGTGTGCAGAGGACTGCAGTATCTGTGACCCCCTCTGCCTGTTTTTTCTTCATTATGACTTATTAAATCCTTTGTTTCTCATTTTGTGCTCTGTGCGTGCTCTGTCCCCTTCCTGCCCCATTGTGACCCACTTCTTGCTTCCCTGACCTCCCATTCAGCCCATCAGGCCTCTGATTGTCCAAGAAACCCATTTAGAACAACCACCCAGAGCAGTCCCTGCCCGGGTAGCCCTCGGGTAAGGGTCACAAGTCAAAGGGCAACTCCACTGTTAGCAGCACCACCCCATGTTTGTTCGTGTTCACCTGGGATGCATGAAGCACAGCCTACAGTGACTGATAAGGTAAGTGTGGTGTGGGTGGGAAATGCAGCCATTACTGCACTCTAGTAAAACCCCACCAAACTTATTATCTAATTATCATAGGTCTACTTGCATCTAACCTAACTGTGTAATAATATTTGATCACACAGCTAAGTTTGAAACAAAGAAGATTTTCATTACATTTTCATTACATTGTTGAACAGAAGTGAATCTTACATTCTAGGTGCCCTCTCCCTTGGCTGAGGCCCACCTGTGTATAGGTACTTTTCCAATGCTGTGTTCTTTTAAATCTAGGTGCAAATTTTGCAAATACTGTGAGTTTTCAATCTAGGGATGTTTTCCCCCATTGTGTTCTTTAAATCTAGGTGCAATTCCAAAAAGTTTTGAATCTAGGTTGTTTGCCCTGTTCTGTTCTTTTAAATCTAGATGTAAATTTCCAAATACTTTGAGTTTTTAATCTAGGTAGGTTTTCCCCTGTTGTGTTCTTAAAATCTATGTGCAAATATCCAAATAATGTGAGTTCTGTATCTAGATACATTCTGCCCCTGTTGTGTTCTTTTAAATCTAGGTGCAATTCACAAATAATGTGAGTTATGAATCTAGATACATTTTCCCCAGCTGTGTTTTTCTAACTCTATTTGTAATATGCAAATACATTCTGTGAGTTTTGAATTTAGGTATTTTTCCCCTACTGTGTTCTTTTAAATTCATGTACATTTTTCAACTACAGTGAAATTTTATTTAGCAGATTTTTCCCCACACTCAACCCTCAATCTATGTGCACTGTGCCGTCTATGTAACCTCTGAACCCAGGCAAATCTTTCCCAAATGCCCCACAATGCCCAAATCAGAGCGGCACGCTGGCTCTCCAGAAAGCGTATTAATGACCTAACCAGCCAACTGCTACCCCCTTCCTCGAACAAGCCCCATACACCCATCCTTAGATAAAGTCCCTTCCTCTCCCTTCACCCCACACATACAACCTCAATGCAGATCTCGCTCCTCCCAAGCCAGAGCGGCACATTGTTGGACTAGAGATGAAAACATGGTCCCCTCCAGTGTCCCCAATCTCTCCTGCTCAGTCACAACCACCCATGCACTCACACCCTCCCCCTAACAATTTCCCTGTGCTCCCCCTCCCATATATCCCGCACATCCTCCCTCTCACCCCTCCAAATCACACTTCCCTTTGCTAAGTGCAGCACTTGCTGCCCTGGCCAGTACACTAATCTCAACAGTCCCCCCCACCCTCTCCCACACCCCATGGGTCACGCCTTCAACCTGAATGGACCATGGCCTCAGCCGCCTAATGTCCCCCCTCTCTTCTCCCCTGCTCCACGCTAGGTCCCAATCATTGCCACCTCTCTACCCCTTGCAAATCTCCCCACCCACCCCCAATACTGTCCTAGATCTATTCCCTTCCTCACCAGAACACCCTTGACCCATTTCCCACCTATCCCTCACATGCCCTCTGCTGGACATGCCATTATTTTCCTTGTTTCAGTCCCTCTCCTCGTACCCCTTTGTCCCACAACAACACTGCCTGTGTCTGTAGCCAGCTCAGGCCTGCCAGCTCACCTTTCGTCTCCAACAACACACACACCAACCCCTACTGCTACCAGAAATACCCCCACCCTTGAAATCAAACCTGCCCTCTTGCATAATCATCAACACCAGGTTGGTCTCTAAAAACAAATTTAACATTGTTGACTTCATCTCGGATGAAAATTCAGACATCCTCTTTATCACAAAGACCTGGTTTGCAGATGACTATGAACCTATTGCACATAAGGCATCACCCCGCCCCCTTATACAACCTGATTGTCCAGAACAGACACAGAAGAGGAGGGGGGATAGCCATCCTACACAAACACCAGATTCCAGTCCTACCTAAGGACTCCCTAGCCTACAGCACACTGCTTGTACAATTCTGACTCTCCCCCGCTATTTCCCACTGCTTTATTCTCATATACAAACCCCCTGGCTACAACAGGAACTTTCCAGACTCTCTTATTGACACACTATCAACCACCTTCAACCAGCATCCTGCTCTCACCATAATAGGAAACTTTAACATCTCATGTGACACCCCCTCAAACCGTATGACCAACTCCCTCACGGATAACCTGGAAGCTCTCAACCTAACACTACTCATATCCCTCCCAACTCATACTACAGGCCACACCTTTGATGCAGTATTCAGCACCACAAGCCTCATTTATACTCTCCCCCCACCCCCTAATCTGGACAGAGCACCCTGCAATCTTGTTCCTCCTCCAGACCTCTCCTCCCAGCACCTCCCAGGTTCCTGTCCCGACATCGCCAGCCACCCACTCTCGCCCCTCTCTGACATAAAGTCACCATCAACCTAGATCTAGCCAAATCCCTCGACAACTCACTCCCAGTACTCTCTCTCCAGAAAGGCCCGCCCTCCATCAAACTCTTTGATCACTGGCTCACCTGCGCCCTCATCCCCCGAACTCCAACAAAACGATCCTCTCAGAGAGCAGGCCCCACCCCCAAACGGTACACCACCCACCTCAAATCTATCAAAGCTCTCAAACAATGACTGGAGTGAACCAACGCCACCCCTTAAAACAAATCCTCTCTTGCAAGACTGAGAAGGGCCAACAGGTCAGATATTATGAAGGTTCAAAACCCCTTCTATGGCAACAGAATCCTACACTCTCGTAACCCAAGTAGGAACTGCACAGAATCCTCACTGAATTCAAGTCCCCAGGTTGTTCAACCCCCCCCCAACTCCCAAGCCCTATGCAACACCTAGTCGCTCCAGTAGACCCATGCCTGCCCTCACTCCTCAAGAACATCCTTTCTACAACCTGCACAATCAGCATTCAACAGTCAATCCTTAATCAGTCCCTCACCTCAGGAATCTTCCCAAAAGTCTTCAAAACTTTGTATATCAACCCTTTCCTCAAAAAACATTTGCTCGACCCACTTCTCCCCCAGAACTACCAGCCTTTTCCAAAACTTGCTTCATTGCCAAGCTCCTGGACCGTAAAGCATATAAACAGTGCTGCCTCTTCACAGAAGCCAACAACCTTCTTGACACAGCCCAATCAGGATGAAGACCACTCTGAGGCACTGAGCCCTCCCGGGTGTCCCTTTCAGATGACTTACAAAGGACAGATGACATGGAAGGATGCACCGCCCTCATTATCGCCCGCCTTTAACACCATTGACCACTCCATACTCCTAAATAGGCTACACTCCTTAGGTATCAAGGACACCACTCTCACATGCATCTCCTGCTTCTTTCAAATTTCTCGCAAATCATGCTTTCACCTCCATTTCTAACTCAGTTCCTAAAAGGATTCCCCAGGGAGCATCCCTGTCTCCCCGTGTGTTCAATATCTTCCTTAGCCCTCTCACTGCACTCATCTAGTCTCATAACTTCATCTGGTGCAACTGCATAGATGACACTCAGACCATCCTTAAAATCCCCAAATCACCAGGTGCCACCCGACCAACCAGCTCCTTCTCAGTCCTGGCAAATCTGAAATCCTAGTATGTGCCAAAATCGCTCTCCTGCTCCAACCAACAAACCCCTGGCCTCACTCTCTAGGCCCTCGCCCCATACCCGACAACTTCCACTTCTGTGAAAAACCTTGGATGCACACTGGACTCTAATCTATTGCTCTCCCAACACATCAAGTTTGTGTCCAGAACCTGATTCTTCCACCTAAGTATCCTCAGGTGAATCTTCCCGTACCCCCCCTACCCACACCGAATCTCTGCCATCCTTGCCATCATCCTCTCCCGCTTAGACTACACAAACTGCCTTTATATAGGTGCACTGGCTTTCCAGCTCAGGAAACTCCAAAGAATCTCAAAAGCTGATGCCCGTCTCCTTATTGCTCTCTCATCTAGAGAACAAATTAGCCCAACACTCAGACTCCTACACTGGCTCCCTATAGGTTGACGGTCTACCTTTAAAGTCAAGTGCATCACTCACTGTGCCCTCCACAACTCTAGACCTGAATCACTCCAGGATAAACTCATATGCTAACAAGACACCAGGAAACTCAGATCTGGTGCTGCTCTTCTCCTCGTTATCCCCCATTGGGAGGATCCTCTTTCTCCATCTAAGCTCCTACCATCTGAAACTTTCTCCCTCTCCAGATCCGCTGCCTTGGCAACCACCATTCAGAAAGGCCCTCAAAACATGGCTATTCCCAACCACAATCTGCATCCTCATCCCTCCTCACTCCCATGATATTTCTACACACACAAGCACCAGCCCCAGACTCATCGAAACATCAACAAGACTTGTTGCAGTGGATGCTGGCTGTCTTTGCGGCATCCCGCCGTGTGAATCTCAACCCCCAGTACACTCCTTGCACACAGTCACACATCAGCCCCCAGACCTCCTTCCATTCCGACTTGTGTGCTCTGGTTACCGGTATACAGCACCTGACAATCTGATATTAGCATATACATTACCACTGGAAAGTTTTGGGACAAACGTCACATCCAAACATACGCCACAGGTGTTATCTAATATCAAAGGGGCTTGCCAAAGCACTCTGGAAGCTGATTATATGAATTATTGGATGTAGCAAAAAAGGTGCGCTTACTTGGATTTTGGAGATAGGAAATGCAATGGATACTCAGGGGCAAAAATGGAGACACACTAAGCTGGATTTGGGGATGTGAAAGATGACACACTTAAATTGACATTTTGGGAGGGTGGAAAATGTGTAATAGGTCATAAATGAGAACCGGATTGGTGAGCCTAAAGTCCTTTAGGACAGACTGCTGGTTGCACCAAGATGATGTGTTGCGAGTGCCCCTACTGTGCCCTAACACAGTGGCATGCCTTGCCACTGCTCTGGGGCCTTGGTGCTGAGCCTGTCAATTTGATCTTAGCCGGAACACAATACATGAAGGGACAAGCCATGTGGCTGGGCCTGGATATGTGGGTGGACTGGCACTGCAACTCGAGGAAAGCACATGCATACTTGCCAACCCTACCGATTTAGGCGGTAGGATACCGCTTTTTAAGCAGTCCTACCGCCTACCGATTTTTTGACACCAAATACCGATTTTTTTGGTAAAAAAAAATGTTTTTTTTTACATTTTTTTTTTTTGCCCATGCCAGCTCGGGGGAGTCTTTCAAGGGCTCCCCCAAGCTGGCGTACCTGGAGAATGCCCGGCATGCAGGCTTTTAATGTCAAAGGCACCCACGGCGGTGGGCTAAAGTGCCCCTCCGCCGCGGGTGCCTTTGGCAAAAGGCGCCATTAGTCCCCCACCACGCCAGCTTGGGGGAGTCTTTCAAGGACTTCCCCGAGCTGGCGTAGCGGGAGAAGGCGTGGCATGCAGGCTGTTAATGTCAAAGGCACCCACGGCGGTGGGCTAAAAGCGCCCCTCCGCCGCAGGTGCCTTTGGCAAAAGGCGCCATTAGCCCCCCACCACGCCAACTCGGGGGAGTCTTTCAAGGACTTCCCCGAGCTGACGTAGCGGGAGAAGGCACGGCATGCAGGCTGTTAATGTCAAAGGCACCCACGGCGGTGGGCTAAATGCGCCCCTACGCCGCGGGTGCCTTTGGCAAAAGGCGCCATTAGTCCCCCACCACGCCAGCTTGGGGGAGTCTTTCAAGGACTTCCCCGAGCTGGCGTAGCGGGAGAAGGCGCAGTATGCAGGCTTTTAATGTCAAAGGCACCCACGGCGGTGGGCTAAAAGCGCCCCTCCACCGCGGTTGCCTTTTGGCCAAAACGCGCCATTAGCCCCCCACCATGCCAGCTCGGGGGAGTCTTTCAAGGACTTCCCCGAGCTGGCGTAGCGGGAGAAGGCGCAGCATGCAGGCCTTTGATGTAAAAGGCGCCCACGGCGGTGGGCTAAGGGCGCCCCTCCGCCGCGAGTGCCTTTCACAAAAGGCGCCATTAGCCCCCCACCACGTCAACTCCGGTGAGTCTTTCAAGGACTCCCCCGAGCTGGCGTGATGGCAGAAGGCGTGGCAGGCGCCTCATTGTCATTGAATGCACGCGCGGCGGCGGGCTCATTCAATGACAATGGGCTGCTGACGCGCCCTATTCCTATCATTACCTCCTCGCCTTACTATTTTTGAAACTTTAAGATTCCTACAGATTTTTGGTCACAGAATGTTGGCATGTATGCACATGTAGTTCAACACAGATATGATATGATATGATATTTATAACACTCCTATGCACAAGTGTTTCAAGGCGCAAAGCATTACGCCTACAAGGTTCAGCTCACCCATGACACTCCAAGATATTTGTTAGTAACCCCCATTGCACTTACAACTGCTTAACGTTAGCCATTTGAACGCACAGTAGTTACATGCCAATATTCTTGATATTGCGATTATTAGACTACCTTGGTCAGCATCTGTAGAACATGGAAGATCTGTAGTAGCTATGTTTATTTAATATTTTGTTGCTCAGAGATTCTCATTAGCCTGGCTTTTCTATGGTAGCATGTCTGTCCCACATAGAAGATTCTCTAGGACAACGAGTCTATAGCCCCGGCAGACTTAGCGACAGCCTGCATATAGTGCCAGTAAATCTGACACAGTGACAACGAAGATAAACTCTGTCCGAGTTTACGGTATGTATAAACACACCACTTCTTTGGACACCTGCCACAGGCACAGCTTTCCACCCACACATTCTAGAATGCAGCTATGACTATAACAAATTCTGTCTAGCTGATCACATAACCTTTGCACTGAAACACCTAACTTGCCTTAACACCTCTGCCATTGGAATACAGCGACAACCTATGACAAATTCTTTCTAACTGAATATACATGGAGTCTCCTGCACTAGCGCTCTGTCCTGACCACCTTCAGCATCTGCCCACGTGCCTCATCTCTTGGGCTGCTTACTGGAGCCTGGCCAGCCCTCTTAAGTTCTAATCTTGACCAAATGCACTCACACATCTTAAATCTCCTCTTAGAAAGTTTCCCATACCTGGACCGCGGTCCTGGAGGGTGTTCCTACCGCAAAGCACTTTGCGGACATACCAATGGGAAAAGGCGCTATTTAAAGGACTACTACAAAACATTAAAATGTGAAATTGGGAGGAAAGATTGTAGAGTGTCCACACTGGGTTCAATTTGGCCTGGTGAATGTACTGCAATTATATCTAAATGTCGCTCAAATCCTTTCGCAAACTTAAGGGGGAGAGAATTCAGCCTTCCACAGAAAGCCGTACATAAGTATTTGTAGCTGAGCAACTCTCTATTGATAGCTGGTGGATAGCCTGGTTAAGTCATGGGAGAACACTATGCATTATTGCTCTGATGTTTCTAAATGGCTAACTGGGGCTCTCATCTTTGAAAATTGACACATTCCTCTGACATGGCAATAGGAAACTTTAGGAGAAATATCTACTTGACCAGAATAGAGAGGTGAACAGTGGAATGTCAGTCATAGTGTGGGAAACTACTAAGGAAGACAAATCAAAATTCACAACAATAGAGAAGACAGGTTGTGTCAACACATTATATGTGTCGAAATGTATCTGAAGACAGTGTGAAAGTTAAGGTTAGAAGGCCGGATTCCAAAATCTGCTGCAAATGTGTTCAAGACGACAAGATTACGATAAGCTGTTTTCTATTGCAAGGCCCGACCTATTGCAACCACGTTATGGTGACTTTAATCACCAAATGAATGCAGCACTGATTATTAACAATATGGTCAACATGAATGCAGCCCTCTTCACAACAGTGTCCATTTCCCTTGGGCAAATTCAGGGCCATAGGCTTTGGAAATAAAAATGGCAATTGATGGAAAATGTGTCATTTTGTTTTACTGGACATCAAATAAGGATCTCAAAGTGAAAAAATGAATAACAGAAATAAGCAAATTACCCACCATGTGAAAGGTGAATCTTAAATTCATGAAAGGAGAATCCTGATTTGAGCAAATTTTGATAATTATTTAGATTGCTGTATTGCTTGAAGTGAAAAAGTCCATATGACTCTATCACCCAAACACTAAGTTAAAACCACTATGCTTTTTTAAGTACCTAATCTCTATCTTTTCCGCTAACCATAAATCATTAAATCACACCATACACATTTTATGTTCAGTATTTTCTAATTCAATGTATTGCTTTATCTCCTCTCTGTATAGAAAATGTTTTCCTGAAGAAGCGAGTGTTCTGTATGAAACAGATGTTTGAAAAACTACTGCATGGTAATTTATTGAAGTTTGAAATACCAGGAAAAATATCACAGTGTTTCTGCATTGACCACGGCTGGTCAATGGCCACCATCATCATACATCATTCTAATATGGTGGAATTTAAAATGTATTGGTGAACCGAAGTCCACTTCTTCTCCAATTGTTAAGACTGTTAAGATATCATGTTTCAATAATTCATTCAGCAATCATATCAACTCTCTACTGCCTGTAGAGTAAGAACTCCAACTGTCCTCTTCAACTGTCAATTCTAGAATCATGGCACACTCTATTAAGGTCACAACATTCCAATCCCAGTGAGCCAGCTACATCACTCCCTAAAGGTTGAATTAACCCATAAGAAGAGACATGGGCCTCATTACGAGTCTGCCGATAACCCGCTGGTGCTACTAGTGGTTTTGCCGGCAGACTCGCCTTACCATTACCGACACCCGATCACCCAATACCACAGTTTTACCCGGATGTTACGGGTGCCGGCAATGGTGGTAAATTCCCATTCCATTGAGTTCCATAGGACTCCATGGAATGGGAACTACTGAAGCACTGTCACCATTTTTAATGGTGCCGGTGCTTCAGTGATTTCTCTGCCAGTAGGGGCCTGAACTCCCATCAGGGCAGACTCAGATTAAGCCAGTCCAGGAGAAATGCCAAAGCCGGTAGTACCGGTTGTTTTACCTGCATTTTTCCTGGACTGGCTTACTCATAATGACCCCAATGGTTCAATGGTTCCCCAGGTGTGAGTAGCGTGGATAGCAAAGCTCAGTGGCAAGCTGATCATCTTGGAACTGAAACGACGCAGAGCAACACAGGATCGAATCCCGGGTCCATACTAATAAACCTCTTGGTGTTAAGTGTGTTATAAACAAACATTTTAATATTAAAACTATTGTCTTCCTATATGGTCATTCTTGCCCAGCAACTATTTTCCACTGTAATACAAAGATCAGCTGAATCTGTTGGACAGAAGACCTGTTTGGCAGGCCCATATGTTCTGCTCTCTGGGGGCAGTGGTCATCCAGTACATCACAAACCATGTCCCTGTGCTGGGCTACTCATATGCCTGTTTCGATCCTTGCACAACAGGTGGGAGCACATGACTGCTCTCAACAGGTCTCATGTGTGCTGTAGGCCTTCTGACCTCATAAAGCAAAAGTATTAATTGTACAAATGGAAACTAGATCAGGTGGTTGAATGTGTTATTAGCATTTTAATGAATCACCGACATTACACATGTTGCTCTGCATAACACTTTTGTGAAATCCTGCCCTTGAGAAAAACCTTTAGGCATAAAATAAGGGGTTGGCCCATGTCCCTGCGGCAGCATTTTTCCGGTCCATCTTTTTTTATTCAATCCAGTTTGATTATAAATTATCTGAGTATTAAAATGTAACCATAAGCTTTCGCTGTCTCCCCTTTCTATTGGGTTGAAACCTGAGTGCAGTGAATCTCACAATATGACAACTTTATAATGCATACGTTAAGTCCCATAAATCATTAAGTTGAGTATTAAAAAACAGAAGTGACAGTAATTTAATTGAAGTGCAGACACAACATTTTATTGACCCTTACCCCTTCTGCTCTGCCGCATCAACATTCAAACATTGTCTACATTTAGCCAGGACATTCTAGCAGAATTCTCATGTTGAATGATATCAGGCATGTGTACCTCATCCAGTATTTCTTCTATCAAGTCTAGGTAGAGAGAACTCTAGCTTCCTCTCAAGTTTGATGCAGCCGTAGCTTGATGTCAACCAGCTCACTCGTGATGTACAAACTGTCTTGTGTGGGTCCATATGTTGTTGTGGACCCCTGGCAGCCTCCCTTTTGTCTGTCCAATGCACCCACTCAACTCGCAGTACCACACCTATCTGTCCTAGTCTTGTTCCTAGCCACATACTCTCTAAGAGGTCTCCTGGAAGCCAGAAATTGGGTCATTTTCTGTGTTGTGAAAATTTAATGGAGAGGTGACCAAATCACGCTGGAGAATTGGAAAATTACCCCAAAAATGTAATTATCCTATCGCCGGGAACCATGCATACTTCATTATCATCGGATTTGATATTGAATTTTTCCATGCCGTGGGATCTCCATTGGTAATACGCACAAAAATAAATGTCTGAATTTGCTCTTTGTCTTAATCTAAAATGTAGGTGCATTAATGTTTGCTTAATTAGTGGTAGTTAGTTCATTTCTGAATGTTTTAAGTGAGAGCTTTGAGAGAGTAAAAAGGAAACACGTTTTTACTTTGATTCTGAATGACCAGAATGAGGTGTCAGATCTAAGTGCCAAGGGAAGAGAGTTCCAGGTTTTGGCTGCAAGCACCGGGAAACTAAATCCACCAGCTCTTTGTCTCTTGTAAGATTGGACAATAAGGCGATGAGAGTAATTGGATCTGGTTGGTCTGAGGGAAAGTTTCCTACAGAATTAGTTGACTAGGTATCGGGGTGGGGGGGCAGAGATAGAAATGCATGTGTGCGTAACCATTAAGGATTTGAACGCGATCCTACCTTGTATAGACAGCCAGTTATAATTACGTCTAATTTGTGAGATGTGGTCGGAATGCGTAATTTGAGAGCGGATCTAAGGGCATTATTTTGTAACACTTGTAGCTTATTTAGATTACGCTTGTTAGTACCTAAGAATAAAGTGTTACAATAGTCTAGCTTCAACAGTATCAGTGCTCTGGCCAAAGTGATGCAACTGGGTGTGGATAAGAAAGGCTGCATGCATTTATAAGTTTGGTGGTGTAGGTCATGCGGAAGCTGTGGCATTGACTTGTCTGTCAAGGGAGAGGGCAGAATCAAGATACACTCCAAGGGTGTTGACATCAATGGCTACAGAGATATTGTCCCCATCGATGTTAAATGACTTGTATTGAGGCTCTAATTTATTGAGGCGAGGCCTAAACCGACAAGTAGAAGCTCAGTCTTCTCATCATTAAGGCAAAGGCTGTGCTTCATCATTGATGCCTGGATTGTGAGGTATGTTTCGTTCAGTAGCTTGGAGTCTTTGTTGTAGGAGCCTGAGAGGGTGATGAGTATCTGAGCATCATCAGCATAATTTGTCTATGAGACTCCCAGGTGATCTAAGTGATCAAACAGTAACTTCGTAAATATGTTGTATAGGGTGAGGGATACACAGGATCCCTGGGGGACACCGTGTGTGATTGGGGCAGGGTCTGCAGAGGCTGAGGGGGCAAAGACCCTCACAGTTCTGTCTATGAGAAAGACTGGATCCAAGCAGCCGCTTTAGGTGAGAATGAGGCTGCTGTAGTCAGGTGTTTAGTTAGGATGTTGTGGTCAACTAAATTGAACACCGCCGACAGGTCAAGCAGGAGAAGGAGAGCAGGGTATTCGTTGTCCTTGGATTCATCCAGTTGGATTTTTAGATCCAAGAGTGCTGTCTCTGTGTCGTGTCTAGGTCTGAATACGGATTGTCGGAGGCCTAGCAGATTGTTTACCTCGAGATGGTTTTGAATTTGAATATATTCCGCCTTGCCTAAAATCTTCAGAAGAAATGGTACAGTGGGTATGGGTCTGAAGTTGGTTGGGATGTTGGGGTCGAGATTATGTTTTTCTAGGAGGGGCATGACCCAAGCATCTTTGAGATTTTATGGGACAGTGCAAGCTTCAAATGATGCGTTGATGAAGGACGTGATGAAAGGCGCAAATTCCTTTGCCCCCTCCTTTATAATGGTAGCTGGGCAGATGTCACCTTGGCATCTGAAAGGTTTAAGCCTCGCGATGATGGCTTCTACATCTGTCGTGGTGACTGGGGTGAAGTAGAATGGGCTACAGGGACTAGGGGGGGTGAAGTGTGGATTTCTGGGTTACAGTTAGGTGTGAGGCTAGGTTTTTTTGGATTGTAATAGGGAGATTTTGTCTAGGAGGGCCTTTTGGATGTTGACACACCATAAGGCATCATTTGTACAAGGGTCAGGAGGGGAGAAAGGAGACTCCAGATCTCTGAGAATGGTGAAGAGCTCTTTTGTACTAGATTTGGCATTCAGAATTCTAGAACTGAATGTATTGGTTTTTTTTTTCAAGATGGCTTCTTTATAGGCGTTGGAGGCAGCAGTGCATTTTTCCTTAATCAGGGTTGTGTTTTCTTTTTCTCCAGGTGGCTTCTGCGCATTTTTGGATTTGCAAAGGGTTTTTAAGTCTGAGTTGAACCATTTATTTAGATGAATGGGTAGCTTGGCTTTTCTTAGTTTGAGCAGAGCTATTGAGTCTAAGGCTTGCAGTAGGTGTTGGTTATATAGGTCCACCAGGCTGGCTGGGTCCTTGTCTGACTCTGTGTGTGGTTTGGTGATGGAATGGAGTGCTGGAAGAAGGTTCTCAAGAGTGATGAGGCGATTGTTTCAGGTTAATGCAGGCAGTGTTTGTGACAGGCTAGGGATAGGGCAGGTAGTATCCTGAATAGCAAAGGAGATGGTGTGGTGGTCAGTTCAGGCACAGGGGGAATTGGATAGTAGCTCTGTATTACAGTTCAGGTCTGCTAAGCAGTCCAGGGTTCTGCCTTTTTTGTGTGTTGGTTCAGGGACACAGTGTGTAATGCCTCACTCAGTGAGTCTGTTTTCTAATGCTGTGGCTTTGGTATCTTGGATGTCGCGAAGGCCTAAGTTAAGGTCTCCCAAAAACATGATTTGGGAGTCTGATTTAGTGTTGTGGGTGAGAGTGATGTCTTCCTCGAATGGCCTGCTGATCTGTACAGTAGGTGGAGTGCCCGTGTCGTGGAGAGGGGGAGTTTGACTGAGAGATGTTATCCTGCAGAGAAAGGTTTGTTAGGAACTTCTCGGATGCTGAGCTGTTTTTTCCAATAAATGCTACTCCAATACCTCTGCTGGACGTTCTATCAGATCTAATGATAGTGTAATTCTCGGTTTATAGTGAAAGGGTCGAATACATTGTTTTGAAATGCAATAGTTTTGAAACAAGAACCAAGAAAAAAAATAATTCAAATGCATGGTTTTTTTTTTTGGTTTTTTTTGTGAGGGTCCCACCCCAAACCCCCGGTTTTTGGGGAAAAAACAGTATTCTTTCCTATACGAAACCCAACAAAAATATATACATTTAAAAAAAGGCATTCAGATTTTTTTTTTCGATCCTTTTGTTTCGAACCTATTGCATTTCGAAACAATGCATTCGAAACTTTGACTGGACACCTAATTGTCTGGTAGTGTTAATGTTAGGGAAGGTCCTGCAGCTGGGTAAAGCCAGGTTTCAGTGACTGCTAGGAAGTCAAGCTTATTGGATGAGATGAGATCTGCTATGTCTAGTGCGTGGGCGATAAGTGACCTAGCGTTGTCAAGGGCTCCTTTGATGTGGGGGGCTGCGGTAAGTGGGAGGCTGGTGGAAAAATTGGAAGTCTTTTGGGGTAAGGTGTTAAAAATTGAGAAATGCCCAATTATAACATATCATGGTTAGTTGAGTAGCAAAAGCACAAAGGCTGATGTACAGTTTGAAAGTTAATATTTCTAAAAACGAAAGTTACAATGGACTTACACATGTGATTTGGAACTTGTTACTGGCAGCAAGGGCACGTTTGACGATACATTGGAAACAAGCTTTCCTCCCTATGCTTAGTGAATGGCTCCACAAAGCATATGTCATATACTATATGGAAAGCTTAACAGCACCCCTCTCTGTGACAAATAAACTTCTGGGGCACAAGTGGTCCAGGGATGAATATTGGTTTCTAAACCATCAATCAACCCCACACCTCTAGTACACCAGAAAGGATCCAAACAGATTGGAATACAAGTGAATTATAAGACCCCCTTGTCCAATATTGGTAACGTGGACGGAACGGCAGGCTTATCTCCGCAAGGTTGTGGATCATTGGTTAGTTGCAACAAAGCAGAAATACAATTATTATCCAATGATAAAAGGGACTGTCCAGTTAAGGTTGTATAAAAATATCTACTTTATTATTACTACAACATACAGTTCTAGCACACTACAAAATACAGCCCACCCTGTAAAGGAACACAGAGGACAGACAGTTTCACAAAGGAAAGCGATGCCCTCTGGATACTGACAGGAGGGTAGTTGGTAAAGTAATCAGTCTAACTGTTCAAGATTGTTTAGACTCAGCACCAAGGGATTTAACGGGTATAACTGTATGTAGGGGCCTTAGGAGAAGGACTGGGGGGCAGAACCACAATGCACATCGTGCTGAAGAAGTTCTTGATGCTTGACAACATCGAATCGCTTCCAGGACACTTTGCAGCCCTTGAGACAGATTTAGTGGTGGGAGACAGCTGCAGGTACCAGGCGGTAGGCAGTTCAGCAAGCGAGGCTGGACGGACGTCTGCAGGGTGTCTGACGTGGGGGCTCGGGGCCAAGAATCATTGTCTCGATGCTGGATGGTGGATCTGGAATGCCGGTCGAGTCTTCTTGGATGACTCTGGCGACTGCGGTGTGACAGCAGTCAGTAGTGCAACCGGATGCGGTTCGAGGACTCGATTGTCTCGAAAAAGTTCTTAAAAGATGGACGCTGAAGGATGCTTGTGTGGCACTCCTCCTACCTTCTTCGCAGGGCTTGTGTCCTTTCAAGGTGGACGGCCCAAAGCTCAGGAGAGTGCTTGCAGACAACAGCTTTGTCCTTAGTTTTGATACTCTCCAGCACTTCCCACCTAGGAAGCTTGCTGGCAGAACCTAGCAGGGCACACTGTGTACTGTCTGGGTACCAGTTCTGGAGCTGCTGGATGGGTCCTCTGAGTTTGGTATCTCCCTCTGTTCCCTGGGAGACATTTAGGGGAGGGCTCTTGCTTCCCTCTTGGAACTCCAGGGCTTCATTCACTGCAGGAAGATGTAAGGTAGAATGTACCTTCAGCTAGGGTCCAAATGAGTCCTTCTTCTTACTCCTTTCAAACTCTTAAAATGATCTGCTAAGTGAAGGGTTCAGCCCACTTTTAAAGCCGAATGGGCCTCAATGATTGGTGCATGCTAAGCCTACCTTGATGAACCAATACTGGGTGCCTACCAACAATCTTCTGTTATGCATGAGGCGAGGACCAGAGTGCTCTGCAACGGGACAGACAAGGGGGTGACAACATATACCCACCCATCTCCCTGTCTGTTGTAGATCAAAGTGTCTCTCTGGTTAACTGAGTCATGTGTGCCTCCTGATTAAAGTGCAGGGTTCCCTTGAAGTTTGTGCTGGGAGCAGGCTTCCTATCTTCCCCAAACCACATACTTCTCCCCTCTGAAAGGGGTCAGCTCTGCAGGGGTTTACCTATGGTAAATAGTGGAACCAGACATGCATTTTGGCAACCAAGCCCTCTTCAGGCTTACTTCAATTATCTCTCTTTAGTATGCACTGCCACCAGCCGGAGGACAAAGGAAAGCAGATCCATGGGGCCTTTGATTTTTAAATTAGGCGGCCCATGCGGGAGGAAGGTGTGCCTTCCCCCTCCTTCAGATGCTTTCATGTACCCAAGGCTGCCACATTCCAGCTGACCATGACATGGGAAGACGGCTACCGTAGGCTGTGTCTTCCCGGAGTACATGTGACTATGCATTTTGTGCTGGAAGCAGATGGTCTGGGTGTGGAATGGCCTCACACAGTCCTCAGAGGTGGGTCTCCCATCATTCCTTTCATTATGAAAAAAAATGTTAAAAGCCCAGGCGAGCATCCTCTCCCTGTGCGGATGGTCAAATTCCTCACACTCCAAAAAAGGTAGCAGGCGCTCATCTCCAGAAAGAACATGGCATGATAACCTGTTCTGTGGTTTTTTCCCACTTTGAGATGAGAGTTTGCAGCACACGCTTTTTGATCACTGTACCTTTCATAGATGGGAAATATCCATTTGCATATCAGTCTTTGTCCCGTCCATATGGGCAGTCCAGAACCGAAATGCTATGGCAACTCCCTTCTGAACAAGAGTACCAACAGCAACCCCATACACGTGTTTCAGCCTTGTTGGCCCTCATCAGTGAGGTGGAGCTATGCCTCTCTGAGCACAGTGAGCAGGGAGACCACGTCTGGGTTCCCCCAGGTAACTCAGGGTGACCAACCCCAAGTTCCTTGCAAATATTTCAAAAAATGTAGCAGGCGCTCCTCTCCAGAAAGAACATGGCATGATAACTTGTTCTGTGGTTTTTTCCCACTTTGAGATTAGAGTTTGCAGCACACGCTTTTTGCTCACTGTACCTTTCACAAATGGGAAATATCAATTTGCATATCAGTATTTGTCCTGCCCATATGGGCAGTCCAGCACCAAAATGCTATGGCTCCTGTAGGATGTGTCTTCCCAGAATACATGTGACTATGCATTTTGTGCGGGAAGCAGATGGACTGTGTGTGGAATGGCCTCACACAGTCCTCAGAGGTTGGTCTCCCATCATTCCTTTCATTCTAAAATAAATTCAAAAAGCCCAGGAGAGTGCACAGTCCCTGTGTGGATGGTCGAATTCCTCACACTCTCAGAGACACTTTCCTTATTGACTCAGAATGGCTTCCCTTCTTTGTTCACTATAGGCAGTTGCAGTTGCAGACAAAAGTGAAACCTCAATAGAGCCCTCTCAAGTTGGAAAAGGACATGACCAAATGGTCGGATGGTGAAGTAAGTCACACTCGAGTGAAGTGGTACTTATTGTTGGCTGCGAGAATGTATGATAGCTGGACAATTGCAAAAGAAAAGATGGTTTATCCCGTTGGAATTATTATGAGGGGTACTCCTGCTGGCTCCCCATTCATGAGTAGGTGGGAGGAGGGGGGGAGTTGGAGAAGCAAACATAGAGGGAGTACATTGCGTTTTGCATAGTGTAAAGTCAAGAGATGTTTCGATGGTGGCAAAGTGCAAAGGATCCTGTATTTTGAATTCACAATTTTAATGTATTCCTTTTCCTAAAAAGAACATGTTCAATGACAAATGTTTTGATGTACTCGATAGTACTCCTTAGAAAACTTTTTAAAAAAGATCGATACCTTTTTTTTAATTGAATTAGTTGAATATAATCAACCTTACAATAATAAAAATGTATACATCATAAATAATTTCACAATAAAAATATCAATAACATAACAGTCAATCAACTGCATAATTCTGTTCATACATTTAAATGATTTGTTAAAAGAAGAAAAAAGAAAGGAATAAACTAATATCAACATATTTGCGTTCATGATCTTTACATATATATACTCGTAATTAATTCCTGGTACATTCATAATTCATGGCTTGTTGGTAATTGTTTCTTCACATGCATTTACAGTCAATAATGATACACTTATTTGCAGTAGGTCAGTCAAGACATAATATATATCCGTCTTGAGAAAGGCGCTATGCAGTGGGCTCTGGTGTTAAATTGAGACTCAATAGAAAATGTACTGTAGCATATTGTATCATTGGCTTATTGCAGCTGAGAATAATACTCCAACATGTATCTTCATTAAGATTTGAAAAATATTGGCAATGTTTCCCAAAATGTGTCTGTCTCTGAGAGATCAGGCAAGGACGCTGAGTTATGAGGTGCTGTAGAGTCTCAGGGACACCTTTTATAGCACAAAACCGACAAATATTATCGCCTACAGACATTAGTCGCCGTTTCATCAAGACCTCTTGAGTCAGACATAGATTAAAACGTAGACGCATAATTGCGTATCTATATGTCGGAGTCGGGGATCTTAGTAGATACGGAGGCAAGGTTTTTAGTTTTTTGGGTGGAAATCTATCATAGTCACCTCCCTTGCATTGTAAGCATTTGTCAAGTGTATTTATCCAGTCTGCATGGTACAACTTTATTTTGGCTTTGGTCAGAAAGCTGACTAAAAGTTCAAGTGTAAAATCGGCATTACATGAAATGCAGTTGATTTTACTCATCCAATCTGTGACAACTGTATCCCTGGTTGAAAACATATAAGTAGTGAGAGATTGCAAGGTGGATTCTACTGAGGTCTAGAGAAGGCATTTCCTAAATAATGCGCATAATCTCCAGTTGTAAGTGGCCCGAAGGGAAACCAGGCCCAGCTCGTACCTAATCCAGACATTTGGAACACAACCTGGTAGATGCAAAATTTGTTTCCAAAATTTGGCTTCCCATTTGTCAAATTCAAAGACTGTGATACTTGGTAGTGTTTCTAGCCCATATAATAGGGCCGGGATTGCCTTCTGAATCCAGTAAATCCAGGCTAGCTTGATAGAAAATTTCCCAAATTTTACCATGATTATATTAGCTTGTGTTATTGCTGTGTCAAGCTTTCTCTCAAGCCACTCCAACTGGGAATTAACATTAGCAGTACCCAGAAAGCACATGCCCAAATAGATGTAATATGGCACTGTTTGTAATTCTACTTGATCAATTGTCCATATAAAACGCCTTGACCCTGGTTTTTTTGGGAATATGTAACAATTTGCGTTTTTTTAGTGTTAACTCTCAGTTGGTTCAGATGGATATATTGTTGGAAGGCTGTTAGAAGATTTTGTAAGCCAATCTGGGTTTTGGCAATCAAAACCAAATTGTCTGCATACATGAGTGCCTTGATGGTATGTACACCCAGTTTTGGAGAATCAGACAAGATAGCAATAAAAACATCTTGAAGGTCATGTATGAAGTAGTTGAAGATGGACGATGCTAACAGACATCCCTGTTTGAGTCCTCTTGCTGTTTTTATTGCTGTGGATAATACTCCATCAAGCGAGAGTCTGATTCGGATAGATGTATCTGAGTGTAGAGCATAAATCAAATCATAAAGCACCTTGGGGCAGTGGTCTCTGATTAACTTTCTAAACAGTAAAACCCTGGAGATCGAATCAAATGCTGAATGCAGATCTACGAAAGCAAAAAAACACTGGTTGTTTCATGGCTTGACATTTGGCTTTGATTGCGTTTAGAGAGACCAAATTAATATTGGTCCCCATACCCGCAACAAAGCCCAATTGACATGGGTCTCGTAGATGATTTTCCGCAGTCCAACTGTTGAATTCTTGAAGCATTATTTTTGTGACTATTTTCCCCGGGGCATCTAGTAATGCAATGGGCCTGTAATTTTCTGGCAGATCAATACACAAACAAAACAAAAGACATCTAAAAACAGGCAATATCTATCATTTACTTGGAATTGTATAAGCAGGCAAAACAATTAAGAAATGGACTACATCTTCATATACAGCCTTGCATAAAGTGCATAAAGTGCATCTCCCACTAGATCCACGTTTCCATGTATGTGTAAATGCAAGGCAAAATTCAAGTATAACAGCTTACCTTCATTGTCCTCCATTTTGCTGAGGTATGTGTTGTGTGCTAATTCATGGATGCATGAGTGAATGATTTCACTGTGAGAATGTTGATGAGTGCTTGGATGGTTTGGTTGCGAATAGAGTTCCAGCACAGAGAGTTGGAGAGAGCTAACCTGGTTGATGGGTGCCACTGGGTCTCTTCTTAAATGAGCTACCTACCTGTAACATCTCAATAAAGGAACTTGAGTGAACTTACCTGCTGCCTCCTGGAACTTACTTTTCAACAGGGGTGACGAGGTGATTCTGAAACAGGACTCAGGCGTGAAGATCAAGGAGCAAGTAGCTGCAAGCAGAAGTGAAGGATTAAACCGCTGCGGATGGTGAAGTAATGAGTTAGGACCCACTATCCCGAGAAGTTGTCAACCAACCACCCAGGGCATAGAAAAGAGTGCCAGGGAGCTCAAAGCTGAGTGGAGAATAGAGACTTCAAACAAACAGCACCCAAGGTGGCACAGAGGACGGCTGGTAATGTCCTTGTTCAATCAGCTGCCAGGCCCTGTAGCAGTAGTTGCAAGAAGGACACCCAGGGCGGATTACAATGGTGCTGACAGCAGAGAGTGTTGCTGGAAATGGCCATGTGACAGCGGCAAAGGTGAAGAAAAGGGGTACCAGAGTATCTGTCCGGCATTAAGAGGCTGCACACCCAGGGTGGCTACCAAGAAAGAGAGGCTGCTGGCAGTAGAGTGGACGGCACGACCGGTAGGAAGAGAATGTGCTGAAAGGCACACAGGACAACGTAAAGACGAGTTTATTGCACCCAAACAGAGTTGTACTACGGAGATTGGTGCAAGTCGCCAGGAGCTCGCTCTGTGATGCTGCAGTGAGGAGTGTGGAGTTAGGCCGCACCACGACACTTACCTGACATCGAGATCCCAGGAGGGCCATTGGATTGGTTGGTTAAAGGTAGTGGTCGAAGTGGGCGGGATCAGTTGGGATAGGTGCACCTCCACATTTAAAAAAATGTTGTACTGTTCTTATATTTTTATTTTTAAAAATAAACTTTTCCACAATGGTTTCGTTTTAAAATAAAAGTGTAGGAAGTAATTGAAACTTGCACTTCAGTGCACTGCACTGAACATTCCCTTAAACAGCAGGTGCGTTTGTTCGGGGGTTCAGATTGTGCTTGAAAGGGGGCGTGGTGATGGGGATTTGTGTGACGGCTTGTCGTACACTTCGACCACTGCTTAAAAGGAACTCTGTCCTGCTCCCTGGCCCATCGGCAAATGATGATGTCACAAGTGCTTCGTGGGGTGATGGTCAAGGTTGGAACATCACGGCAGCTTTCGGCTTAGCTGCGTCCCCAGAAGTGCTGTCGCCATTCCGCATGGATGGTACTAGGAGAAAAGGACCCATCATCGTCCTACTATGTCTGTGCTGATAACAACAGAGTTTCCAGGGAGATAAGGGGAACCCTCAAGAAAAGGGTCACAAAAGACCTGCACGTGGAAATGAGCTCATCCACTGGTTACAGGTGGAGAAAGAAAACAGAATTAAGATTTGCAAATGAGCGGTCAAGGGGTCATACTTGTTCCTTATGGCTACGTACTGTAATAGTACACAGGTTTAGATGCATGGAGCTAGAATTACACTGCTGCATTCTTAAGGGATTAGTCACCGTTCCTTAACAGTGTATATAGTTCAGCACTGGCATTGTGGCACTGTGTTTTTACAAAGGCCTCCAGCCTTTACAACTTGTCATGGCTGTCAAGTGGTTTTATGGATCCCTGCCCTGCTTGGTGAGCGTGAGATAAGGGTGTCACAATGATTTGGTCTTGGAAGTTATCAGTTCTGTTTGCCAGACCTGTCGTGCGTACTTTGAGAGAGCATTTAGTTACAAGAGAAGCCGTAATCTCTTGTGTAAGACGTACTAAAAGTAATACAGTTAAAGTGATGACACTTTTTTTGTTATGGCCATTTCAGGATTAGAGCGGCTACGTAGCATGGACATCTAGAATTATTTATCTTGTTTGTTGAATTTTTTTTATTAGTGTTAACCTTATAACACTAGTACACATTAAGAGGAAACAGCTAAGATACAAGGTAATAGAGTATCATATTACACTATGTACAATTCATACAAAATTGTATAAAATCCTGATAAACTGACTTTAAATTCATTCAAGATCATTCAATATAGAACACATAGCTTACACTTTTCATTAATTCAGAATAACATCAATAAAAAAGCTAAGATAATACCTTCAAATGAAACCGATCCTACATCTAAGAGGGTGAGACCATGCATTAATAATTACATTCACAGTCCATGTATCATCTCAATCAATCTCTGTCACATGTAAAAGGTTTTAAAATTCAATTTAAAGCATTGACCTGAGAATGTAAAGAGCCCATGCCTGGTCACCGGTCAGATAGTCAAGACTTAGGAAACCCTCATATCCTTTTTCATACAGTTCTATGAGCATGGAAAATCCAGTAACCGGATGCTCTGGTGCTTCTCTCTCTTCTACAGATATGGCAAAGGCGTTCCTGCAGTGGAATAGACGACCAAGCTTCAATGCGATCAAAAGAAGCATATGTGCCAAGCGAAGTTGGAGGAGAAATCTTCTGACCATGGTCATTTTGATCTTTGTATTCTATTTAAATGGAGCATTAATGGGAAAACCTTGTTTCACATAAACAAAATAAGCAGATTGTATGAGTAAGAGAGATGTGTTATTATTTTCAACCAAATGAGGGCCTTCTGCTGAAGTTCCCTTAGTGCCAAACCTAGGTTTATAGGATTAGTAAGAACCAGGCCAATGTCCTCAAAAAAGGAGGTACCCTCCAAAGTCCATACATTTAGTGCCTTTAAAGGAGATTCAGTATTCATCATAGGAGAAAAATTATAGTAAATAGATGCAAAATGGTCTCTCTCTGCATGAATGTTTAGTAATAGATTGCTACTAGCAATTCTCTTAAGTGTCAATAGGGAAACTAAACCCAATTCACTACGGATTGCTTCAAGCGGTGTTGAGTTAGACAAATTCAATGTGGATCTCCAAATTTTGCCTTCTAGTTTGGTAAGCCACAACTTTTTTATTAGTATATAACTCCATACCATAGAGTGCACAGGGAACAATATTTGTTCTATACATTTGTAGCGGGCCTTCTAAGGAGTAACGTCCTTGACTGGATATACATTTCTTAATAACATTTAATTTCTTGCAAGCCTTGCCCATTACATCACTCGCCATCAGATTGGTTATTAACTTTTCAGTTAAACAAACTCCCAAATAAGTGTATTTATTGACTACTTCTATAGTTTCATTTACCTTCCAATTGAATTTAGTCTGCTTCATTCTGCCCACCTCAAGGATCATTATTTTTGATTTCTTGAAATTGATTGTGAGATTATTAAGATTGGCATGTTGATATATTGCAGATAGACTATGCTGGAGCCCAGTAGCTGTACAATCGAGAAGGATGGTGTCATCAGAGTAGGTGTAACGCTCACCTGATTCCCGCAGAGGCGCCGGTCTTGACTGGGTGAATGCCGTATCTTCAAAGGTGATGTGTAACACACGGTTGGCTCTTTGGGCTGAACCTCTGTGCACTGTATGTCTGACTCGAAGAGTAAGATGTCTTAGGTAAGTGAACGCCGAGCTCTCCATCTGCCTCGGGGCAGGTTGCCGTAACCAGTTTCTTTACTGGATAAGGGTGCAGGCCTCTTGACCTCAGAGGACTGCTGTCCGTCGTTAACTGCACGAACGGTAAGTTCTGGGCACTTCAAATGTCTTAAAAGTCTTTTGTAATGATATCTCTTGTTTTGCAGGGTTCCGGCGATGGCGGATGGCGGGCTGATGAGAGTTGAGGATCGGACCCGCGTGAGGAATAGAAGCGCCTGGAAGCACGTAAGTAAGCGCTTGTAGACTGCTTCACGATGCGCACTAACTGTCCCTTTTATCTTGCAAGTACAAGTTCGGAGCTTTAGAGAAGCTGAAGGGTGCTGGAATACCCACTGGATTTGGCGTGGGAAGGAGTAATGGCACGTGAGTAATAAAGTTGCCCAATGTCTTTAAACGCACCTTCTTTTGTCTTTCAGATGCAGGATGCAGCGCCGAAGGCCTCCGGAGCGTGCGAAGAGCTGGTAAGCTTTTGTCTTTCAGATGCCGGAATGCAGTGCGAAGACCTCCGGAGCATGCGAAGAGTAGGTAAGCCTTTGTCTTTCAGATGCCGGAATGCAGCGCGAGGCATTGGTGACAGCCGATGGACCAGGTAAGAGATGCGCTGCCACTGAAGACCGTAGTGCTAACCTGTTCTTTCTTTGTCTTTACAGGTGCTGCTGAAGACTGGATTCCAGGATGGTAAGCCTTTGTTCCCTTAGGCCCAGGATCAGAAGCAGAAGACACGATGAGCGTTCTGCTGCAGAGAATGCAGAATAACACAAAGCAAGATTCATCCATGGGGTGTGGTTTAAATAGCCTCCTGTAGTGCTTAGGTGTCTTCTTCCACAGCCACGCCTAGGTAAGAAAAGAGTTCCTGCTTTCCAGAAGAGTTCCAGTGTTCTGAACCTAGGGAGTGGCTCCTGCCCCACCCAACAGGAAAAGTAGTCCCAAACAGAAGAGGATCAGGGGTTCAACTGGCAGGTAAGTAAGCAGCATGGTCTGCTGCAGGTAAGTCCACCCAAGCATTATGAGTCCTGATCTTTTGGAAGCAGAGATCTTGACAGCACCCCCCCTCAAGGCCCCTCCCAAACCGGGCTTCTCCGGGGGTTTGGGCTTGTTAGGAAATGTTCGATGAAATCTTTTGATTAGACGAGGCGCATGGACATATTCTGCAGGTTCCCAGGATCTTTCTTGGGGACCGTAGCCTTTCCAGTCAATCAGGTAAAATAGTTTAGATTTGGAGATCTTGGAATCCAGGATGCTTTTGACTTCAAACTCGAGTTCTCCATCAACTAGAATAGGTTTTGGAGATGTAGTTAGTCGGGTTTGAGGTTGCACGGGTTTTAATAGAGAGACGTGGAAGACCGGATGTATCTTCATGTGAGGGGGCAAGTCCAACTTGACCGCTACTGGATTTACCATGGTAGTGATGGAATAGGGACCAAGGTATCTTGGGTTGAATGTGCGTGGTCCTTTTAGAGGTAGATATTTGGTGGATAACCAGACTTGATCTCCTACTTGATATTGGGGGGCTTCCTTCCGATGTTGGTCTGCTCCTTTCTTGTATTGTTCTTTAGCCCTTTGAAGGTGAGAAACGGCTTCCTTAAAGGCTTGGGTGATTGTAGAATGCAGGTGGTCTACTGCTGGTGTTCCAAGATCTTGGAGTGGATCCAACTCCGAGGTTCGAGGGTGACTACCGTATAAAAGAAAAAACGGGGTCTTCCCAGTTCCCGAGTGGACAGAGTTATTGTAGGCATATTCGGCTATCCAAAGGATATGTTTCCAAGTTTTTTCAGTTTGTTGTAGCATGCAGCGCAAATACTGTTCCAGAGTTTGATTGGTCCTCTCGGTTTGTCCGTCGGTTTGAGGGTGGTGGCTGGTCGAAAGTCTCACATCAATTTGAGCCGACCGGCAGCAACTTCGCCAAAAATGAGAAATAAACTGACTACCTCGATCCGAAATTAGAACTGAAGGAAAACCGTGCAGTCGGACGATGTTTTCGAGAAATTCTCGGGCCAGAGTTGCTGCTGTTGGTAAGCCTTTGAGTGGAATGAAATGCGCCATCTTGGAGAATAGGTCCACGATTACTAGGATCGTATTGTGTCCGGAGCATGGAGGTAGATCGGTGATGAAGTCCATAGAAAGCGTATGCCAAGGGCGAGGCGGGATGTCAATAGGGCGTAAGAGGCTGGCTGGTTTTTCCTTTTGACTCTTGTTTTGGGCGCATACTCCACAGGACATTATAAAGTCTCTGATATCTTTTTTCCAAGACGGCCACCAGAAGTAGCGCTTGATCTTTTCCGAGGTCTTGGTCATACCGGGATGTCCTTCCATTAAAGAATCGTGATAACAAGAGATTACCTTTTTCTGTAAATCTGTGCTGGGCAGGTATAACCGTTCTTGGAAATATAATAGGTTGTCCTTCACCGTAAAGTCCTTTCCCTGCAGATGCCAATTCTGTATGTCTGCTGGAGTTACCAGTAGCCTGGCTTTATCCTTAACTTCCTCTATGGTTTGTGTGAGGATTACACCTAGAATTCTTTGTTCGGGAATGATAGGTACAGGTTTAGGATTGATCAAATGTTCTTCCACTCCCATCCGAGAAAGGGCATCAGCTTTACCGTTTTTTGTACCAGGTCGATAGGTAATTATGAAGTCAAACTCGGCAAAGAATAGTGCCCAACGGAGTTGCCTAGAGGATTGAGCTTTTGCGGTTTTCAAATATTGCAGGTTTCGGTGATCTGTAATCACAGTAACGGTGTGTCGGGCCCCCAGAAGATAATGCCGCCAAGCCTTAAAGGCGGACTTGACAGCTAGAAGTTCCTTATCAGTAATAGTGTAATTGATTTCAGGAGGCGAGAATTTGTGGGACCAAAATACCACGGGATGCAACTGATTGGTTACTGGGTCCTTTTGTGATAGAACTGCCCCCATGGCAAGGCTCGAAGCATCAGTTTCAACGATGTAGGGGAGTTCTGGGCGAGGATGTTTTAAGATCGGTGCAGAGATAAATCTAGTCTTCAAATTCTGGAAAGCTTGTTCCGCCTCGGTAGACCATTCAAAACGTTTCTTTTTCTTTAACAAGGCGGTGATGGGTTGGACTATTCGAGAGAATTCGGGGATAAACCTGCGGTAAAAGTTAGCAAAGCCTAACATGCTTTGAACACCTTTTACGGAGGATGGCGATGGCCATTTGAGAATTGCATCGACCTTCTTTGAATCCATACGCACTCCGCTAGGTGATAATATGAATCCCAAGAATTCAACTTCAGTCACGTTGAAAACACATTTTTCCAACTTAGCAAAAAGTTTGTGTTGACGCAATCTCTCGAGGACCATTTTCACGTGTTTCCGATGTTCAGTTTCCGATGAAGAATAAACGAGGATGTCGTCAATGTAAACAACAACACACACATCTATGAGCTCTCTCAGGACATCGTTCATAAAATATTGAAAGGCGGCCGGGGCATTGCAAAGTCCGAAGGGCATGACCTGATATTCAAATAGCCCATACTTGGTGCGGAAGGCCGTCTTCCATTCATCGCCCTCTTTTACTCGTACCAAGTGGTAGGCTCCTCTAAGATCCAGCTTTGTATATATGCATGCTTTTCTGACTTGGTCCAGGAGTTCAGGGATCAAAGGTAACGGATATCTATTCTTAACGGTGATCTGGTTCAGGGCGCGATAATCTATACAAGTTCTAAGGTCCCCTTCTTTTTTTGGAACGAAGAACAAAGCTGAGGAAGCAGGGGACTTGGAAGGACGAATAAACCCATTCGCTAGGTATTGATCCAGGTATTGTCGGAGGTGAAGATTCTCAGGCTCGGTGAGGGCATACATTCTACTACAACGAGGAGTAGATCCAGGTATCAGGTCTATCTGGCAGTCATAAGACCTATGAGGAGGTAGAGAGTTAGCCTGATCCTTCCGGAAAACATCTTGGAATTCTAGGTATTCAGGAGGTAACTGGGGAGCCTCCGAGGAAATTGCTGCCAGTGCAACACCAGGTCGAGGGTGACAAGTAGAGACACATTCTGGAAACGGAACCGTTCTTGCTCGCCAATCGATCTGAGGATTGTGCTTCTCTAACCAAGGAATTCCTAGAATAATCTGGAACTGAGGGGCCTTGATCACATCGAACACGATCTTCTCATGGTGTCCATCTTGACTTACTAGCGTCACTTCTTGGGTGCTATGCGTTACTGGTCCGGAGGCTATCTCCGTACCATCCACCGTAGTAATGACGTCCTTTATAGCCTTTGGACAAAGAGTCAGATTCATCCTCAAAACCATTTCATGATCCACATAATTGCCGATGGCACCGCTGTCGACGTAAGCTTCAATCGCATGTAATCGATCCGGATGTTCAGGGCTAATGAGGACCATAGGTATCACGAAATGAGAGGTCACTGAACTGGTTTTAAGGCTCGGCAAGAGGACCTCTATTCTTGTCGGGCGAGGTCGTTTCCCTGCTCAGAGTTTGTGACCCTGGTAACTGCAGCTCCTACTGCCTTCTTGGCTGGTTTCACCGGACAGTCTCGAAGAAAGTGCCCCGAGTTTCCGCAATAGAGGCATAATTGCAGCTGTTTTCTCCTTTCCCACTCCTTTTGTGTTAGTGGTCCTTTCAGGCCCTCTATTTGCATGGGTTCCCCGGAGTCTACTCCTTTGGTAGGAGTTGGTGGTTTGGAAAATACTCGAGCATCAAACTTGGAACGATCGGCCTTCCTGTTCTGCAGTCTGTGGTCAATTTGAACGACTAAGTCAATATAGTCCGAACAGTCTTGCGGGGGATTCACTACTTGGGCTAACACATCTTTGAGCTCTCCACGTAGACCTCTATAAAACAGCGTAATCCTTTTGTCCTCAGGCCATCGAGTTTCCACTATCAGTCTGTTGAAAGACGCAATATAAGCCAAAAGGTCTTGATTACCCTGTCGCAATGAAAGGAGCTCATTGTCCAAGGCCTGCCCCTGTGAATGTCTTGCAAACAGTTTTTCCATACTGAGCTGAAAAGCTTGAAAATCATGGAGAACCGGATCATCTTGATTAACTAGAGGGATCGACCAGTCTGCCGCATTGCCACTAAGGTACGAAAGCATGAAAGCTACCTTAGCTTGATCAGTTGGAAAGGCTGCTGGCCGGCATAAGAAGTGCAACCGGCACTGATTAATAAATACTGCAAACCTCTTTGGGTCACCAGAAAATCGTTCGGGCGGAGCCAGAGGTACATTCCCAGGTAGGTTGATCTGCACTGGGTTCGTAGAGGATGTTGAAGGAAGATTTGCCCCTGATGCGGGTAACGGAGTTTGTCCGGCTTGTGACTGTAGCAATTGTCTAGCGAGATCGTCTGTTCGCTCCTTGGAAATAATCAGTTCCCTTCTTAGAGCATTCGTTTCCTGACGGGCTGCATGCACTTCTGCTCTTAGTTCCCCAAGTAACTGGACTAGCTGGTCGGTATCAGAGGTTTCCATAGCTCCTGGGTGGGAGTTTTGCGGTAGGCTTTGTGTTCTGTAACGCTCACCTGATTCCCGCAGAGACGCTGGTCTTGACTGGGTGAATGACATATCTTCAAAGGTGATGTGTAACACAGGGTTGGCTCTTTGGGCTGGACCTCTGTGCACTGTATGTCTGACTCGAAGAGTAAGATGTCTTAGGAAAGTGAACGCCGAGCTCTCCATCTGCCTCGGGGCAGGGTGCCGTAACCAGTTTCTTCACTGGATAAGGGTGCAGGCCTCTTGACCTCAGAGGACTGCTGTCCGTCGTTAACTGCACGAACGGTAAGTTCTGGGCACTTCAAATGTCTTAAAAGTCTTTTGTAATGATATCTCTTGTTTTGCAGGGTTCCGGCGATGGCGGATGGCGGGCTGATGAGAGTTGAGCATCGAACCCTCTGAGGAATAGAAGCGCCTGGAAGCACGTAAGTAAGTGCTTGTAGCCTGCTTCACGATGCGCACTAACTGTCCCTTTTATCTTGCAGGTACAAGTTCGGAGCTTTAGAGAAGCTGAAGGGTGCTGGAATACCCACTGGATTCGGCGTGGGAAGGAGTAATGGCACGTGAGTAATAAAGTTGCCCAATGTCTTTAAACGCACCTTCTTTTGTCTTTCAGATGCGGGATGCAGCGCCGAAGGCCTCCGGAGCGTGCGAAGAGCTGGTAAGCTTTTGTCTTTCAGATGCCGGAATGCAGTGCGAAGATCTCCGGAGCATGCGAAGAGTAGGTAAGCCTTTGTCTTTCAGATGCCGGAATGCAGCGCGAGGCGTTGGTGACAGCCGATGGACCAGGTAAGAGATGCGCTGCCACTGAAGACCGTAGTGCTAACCTGTTCTTTCTTTGTCTTTACAGGTGCTGCTGAAGACTGGATTCCAGGATGGTAAGCCTTTGTTCCCTTAGGCCCAGGATCAGAAGCAGAAGACACGATGAGCGTTCTGCTGCAGAGAATGCAGAATAACACAAAGCAAGATTCATCCATCGGGTGTGGTTTAAATAGCCTCCTGTAGTGCTTCGGTGTCTCCTTCCACAGCCACGCCTAGGTAAGAAAAGAGTTCCTGCTTTCCAGAAGAGTTCCAGTGTTCTGAACCTAGGGAGTGGCTCCTGCCCCACACAACAGGAAAAGTAGTCCCAAACAGAAGAGGATCAGGGGTTCAACTGGCAGGTAAGTAAGCAGCATGGTCTGCTGCAGGTAAATCCACCCAAGCATTATGAGCCCGGCGCTTCCAGCGCTGGGACTGGGCATCTTTATGAGCCTGGTGCCACTTGCGCCAGGACAGGGTCCAAAAGGTCCCAATTGGGACTGGCTGGCACTCGAAACCGGGGTTATGGGTCTGCTTCCAAGGGAGTCGGACAAGTCCTGATCTTTTGGAAGCAGAGATCATGACAGTAGGTCAGCCAAGAAGTAGGATGGCGACCTAAGCGAGGAGGAGCGTAAGTGCATTTACCTAAAACATCCTTAAGTTCTGCCGCATATAGGTTAAACAAGGTAGGGGCTAAAATGCAACCTTGTTCAAGCCCTTGGTTGGTTTTGATAATGTTACTAAATAACCCTTCCTGGATTAGCCTTCCTTGGAACATGGTATCTGAATACAAAGATGTACTGAAATATAATACGAATGGGTGCGAGCCCCATGCCTTTAATTTGGCCCAAAGGAAATCTCGGTTAAAGGTATCAAAAGCGTCAGCATCGTCTTTAAACATATATATAATGCAGTACCCGTAGTAATAAAAACATTGTGCATGAGGTAAATAAAGACATATTGTAAAGACTAGAGGTGGGTATTTATACTTCTGCCCGCTATATTGTTGGGTGAAGGCACAGAACGCCCCAGCCAAGGCTCTCAATGGGTGGCAATGGACGAGCAATCATGGCTTAAGCGTTCAGGAGGTGATGCAGGCTGGTTCTTAAGTACAGTGAGTCCCCCAGCCCAACAGGGGACTGTCCACACAGTATGTTAGATAATAACACAGCTTCTTTGAATAAAATAAGGTTCAGCAATATGTATACATTTAAATAATAACACTTTGTACTTTGGCAATACCTATTCAAAGAATAGCAAATATATACACGTGTGGTACCACACAATACTTAAATTCAGTAATAAGTGCACCAACTGCAGACAGTTTCAAATAGGCATGTGAATTCTTAAGTGAGGCATATCAGCATAGATTAGGGAAGAATGACAGGTTAGCTATGAACGGTGGCAGAATGCATTCTTAAGTCTAGATATACAATTCTGTGTGAGGATCCCCCCACCCGGGCAATCAGTAATGGAAAAGCTAGGGTGTTCAATAACCCTCTACTTTCTTATTTAAGGTTCTACCACCAGAAGGTACCTGAGAGGCCACAGCAGAACAGGATCCAGGACAACTCTGGGACAACTGCAGACAACGGTTCCACTCGACGATTCTCTCTGAGGACGGACCCCCCTTGGAAGAAGGAGCCACTGGGATGCTGAGTCCAAGATGAAAAATGGAACCAAAGTCTTTCTGAAGACCAGCAGTTTGGCTCTTCGCTGTGCTCTTATTTGGTTGATGATTTCTCCAACTCTAGGAGTCCTGGGAAGATGAAACATGCTCTGTGCTCCTTAAAAGCTTGGCAGATAAGAATAAGACCCCTGGAGACCTTCAATGACTTCTGGTGTCTTCGGGTGCATAGGTCACTTTTCGTGGCAGGTTTCAGAATATCGCATTTGTCTGACTTTCTGTTCTTTGGTGCTGCAGCCGCAGCACAGACTTCTGGACAGATTCTGGTGGCCTGCATTTCACCAATAGAGTGGACCACAGACCCTCACCAAGCCTGGACCCTCAGGACAGCTTCGTTAGCTTCTGGTGGTGGAAAACCCACCAGCAAACCATCCTCTGCACTCAGCAACTCTAGACTCTCTCTGGTGGGAAAACGTGGTCAGGGAGGTTGGCAAGGATGTCCTTTGAAATGTTCTCAGGCAGTTTGGAACTTTTACAGCTCCAGATGTCCAGCAGCACTATGCCGGGGAACCCCCTCTTCTGGGTGGTAGGCAGCAACGATCCTCCGGACCTTAGGTGACACCAATGGACTTCTCTGGCTCCAGATATCCAGCTCTCCTCTTCTGTACTTCAAATACCCCTTCTGCGGATGGCAGGCACACAGTACTTGCTTCCAGGATACTTCAATGAGGAGTGGCAGTTTTGCACAATGGCCTCTCACAGCTCAGGGAGAGGTCTCCTTTGCAGGTCCTCTCTGAATCAGTCCTTGGGGGACACAACAGCTTTCTGATTAATCAAAGAAATAGCAGCTGCACACTTCTCCTCCAACTGGGCTTCAAGGAACAGCTTTTTCTTGCTTCAGCTTCGACTTCAGCTTCTGAACCATTTGATGAGTGAAAGGTCCCCAGATATACACATCTGTTCCCCATTCACTCTGGCTGAGCCAAGCTCATTCATCCAATCACGCAGAAGGACATTCATGGAGACAGGCAGCCACTCAGGCTCACAGGCATTTAGGCCATCCACTCTATCCAGGCACCCATAACAAAAAATGTAGATTGGGGCAAGCACCCAGCCTTTCAGCACACTACACTGCATTCATGACCGTTTCAGTCAGGGCTGTCTCAGTCATTGTGTCACACACAGAAACCAGACACCCATAACACTATTGTGAGTTCACTTCAGACTACATTCACACAGGTTCCACCCCAAGGGCGTACCCACAAAACACAGCCCATGGGAAGACTCCAGTCAGTCTGACAGGAGACAGCCCCAGTACCATATGTGGTATGTCCACCCATCAGCCAATCAGGAGGAAGGGACAGAGTCAGGGCTTCCAAGGACTTTGGGAAAAATGGCAAAGGACAATAGAAACCAAGATGCCAGAGTGGCCATCTTGCCTTCTATCAGGAATCCATTGAGTCCCCCAGCAGGGCATTGGTGTTCCAAAAATGGAGGACACTCAGTGCCACTGCCAAGTCAGCATGTGGTGGCCACCAGTCCATACCCTGCTCTGTGGACAATACACAGGTGGTGCCCAAAAACACACATAAGGGGTAAAAGGGTGTACACCCACCATGATGGTATCCCATGGGTGTTGCTCACCAAAAGGAAAACATGAAGATCTGCACTGCCAGAGATCCAGACTGGACCTCAGTGGCAGAAAACATAGCAGAATCACACAGAGAGAAGTGGTAAGACAAGGAATAGGGGGCCTGTCCTTTCATAAGGCATTTCCAGCATCACATTCACCCACCCCACCCCCCAGGCTGATGTTAGGACAACTGATCTTCCACATAATTGTTACCCTCATCCAGACAGTCAACATACCTTCTGTAAAGTCATCTGCTTTGTCACGCCTCTTCCCTGGCCTATGCTCAATGGTGAAGGCTAGCCCTTGCAGACTAATGGACCACCAAAGCAGTTTGGGGTTTTCAACCATCATCTGCATAAGCCACTTTAAGGACTTATGGTCAGTTTGGACCTTAAAGGCAAACCCTGCAAGGTAAGGTATAAAATTCCTAAGTGCCAAAATTATACTAAAACAGTCCTTTTCAACAGTGGCCCACCTAAGTTCCCAAACCATGAGTTGCCTACTGATGAAAATGATGGGGTGTTCTCTACCTTTGTCATCAAATAGAGACAAGACAATTCCAGTGTCACAGGAGTACAAGGATGAGTAGAGACTATAGCACCTACTCAGCCATTACACTTCTACAAACAAAGAGCCAACACCACCATAAAGGCAAAACAGGTACTTTTAAGAAATGTATTTCCTTCGCCTTTTGTGGTAAAGTGGACCTAGGGACATCTATGCTCTTAAGAGGGGTGTAAATGTGGTTCAGTGACATCCCAAACAACAGAGTATAACAGTCCAAAATAAAGGAATGCCAAATCGAGGTTCTATACAAACAAATATTCTTTAATTAAACAAACCATGTACAATAATAACTAGTTAAAAAACACTACACAAAAACCTGTCCTGAAGAAAGAACACAGAATAAGCAAAGACATCAAGAACCATCCTTTTAAGTAATGACTAATAGTGCTAAATTAAGTAATAACCACAATTATATTTAAAAAGGATATGCTCTTGGATGAAAAAGGGATTAATGTGACCTAGCCAGTCTCTAAGGACCAACGTTGGACCAAGTGGGCAGTTAGCAATCCATAATACCTTTTAAAACAGTTTTTGAAATCAGCTTGAAGCAGTTCAATGGCAAGAACACTAGGATCTCGGCTATCAAGGTGCTGTGAGTCATAATCAAGGAGCTCATGGAGAAGATGAGTCATTTTCTTGTGCTCTGAAACACAGTGGAGGCTGGCAAGCAGCTGCAGGGGTCCTTCAACATGGTGAGGTCCTGGGTACCGTTGTGGCTGCCCGAGAGGTAGGTGGGGATCATTAAGAGCTTGCCTCTGCCTTGAAGCACCCATCTTCAGCTCACAACTGGAGGACTTTGGAAAGGACTGCTCCCCAAGAGGATCCATTAAATATGTCTCCAAGGGTTAAAGTCCAAAAGATGATTCCAAGAAGTGTTTCGTTTAAAGGGAAAAGTCAACAGGTGATTAGACAGAAACTATTCTGCTTTAGGTGTTCAATCCTTGTTCTTGAAAAGAAGAGACTTTACCATTCAGACATCACACCCAAAGTGCTTTGTGCCACAGCAGGTGGAGGGGATAGGATGGAAAGGCAGTGGCGGAGAGAAACAAGATGGTGGAACCATCCCCTAGCTGGATAGAGCTCTCCCTGTCTACACTAGCCCACCCCTTTCCCTTCGCAATAGGATTAAAGGCCCCTTTGGTATGAGGCATCCAGCTGTGAGGCTTCACCTTTTTGATGGGTGTCCTCCTTTGATTCCTGGGCCCAGAACAGCTTTCTGTGGAGTGGCTGTCTCTGGGGCAGGGCCTACCCTCACAAAGAGATCTAAGAAGATGCATAACCATTCAAGTTCCTGTCCTGTCACTTGGCAGGGCCATCAATAGCTGAGCTGGCTCACAGGATTTTATCACTTGTGTGATATCAAATTGCATGTTGCTGCAATTATTATGAGCTGTACCATGCACCATACCCTTCCACTATCATGGGCTACTCATAATCATAATATTTTGGAACAAGGGTGCATATCTTAAATTCCAACCCTGTGACTCCTGACCTGAACCTGTTCTGCTCTGTGCCACTGTAGGGCATGCACTGCAATCAGGCTACTGATGCAGCAGTGAGTGGGTGTACACTATGCTTTTGGCATGGAGCTCATGGGAGGGGAATCTGATCAGCAGATTACCCTATCAGAGAGTGAACTACCCACATAATTTTACTGATTAATAAAAGTTAAAAAAGCCAGGGCTTCTAGACCCTTGCCACATGGCCTTTCATCACAGTACCTGAGCACAGTTATCTCAGTCAAACAATCTTTATCAAAAGCAACATGAAACTAAAAATCTACATTGGATTGGCTCTGAATATGGTAGAATTCAGAGGTGGGGACCATACTAGATATACTGTGTGAGAATTGTATACCATTTTGTCACTTTATTACCCCAACTAATGTACACCATAACATGGAAAATCAATTGAAGATATGGCGGGTTGGTCACATACAAGACATACATAAGTCTAGTGAACTACAGTAACCATCTAATCAGAGACATTTAATTTTGTCTCCTGACCTTAAGCCAAAGTATTTACTATATTCAAATCATGTAAACAAAAGAAATGTTATAGCTAGGGCTAGATTTAACTGCCTTCATCTCAGAGGGGTCAAAGCGAAATGGACAGACCAACAAACAGAAATAACCTGCTTATGTTGGTGATTCCCGGAAAAGGATCTTATGCACTTTATGTTTTTCACTCTGACTTACGCAAAAATGAGAGCAGGAACACTAAAGTCTATTTTGAGAGAACATGGCATTAGGAAATGCCGTCAGCAATAGTATACTTGCACCGGGTAGATAGGCCATTGGTTAGCTGGTGCTTATTATCGTATAGTAGTAGTCAGGCTTAGGAAACATCTATTGGAATCTTAATTTCTGTAACACTTGCAAATTATTGTATTTCAATGAATATTTTTTCTGTTTCCTAAAATGTCTAAATGTATTGTCATGATGAAATAATTTCTTGCTGAACTGTTTTATGGATTTATTTTCAGAAATAAACGTTGTATTGATGGTTGTTATCTCAGTATAAATTCAAAATGGCAGCTATTAGATTTGGCGGGACTCTTATATTATATATACACTTACATAGCTCAGTAAAATCACTGAGAAAATCCACAAAGACCAGGTAAATATTATGTTTTACACATACATTTCTGATGTAACAGAAATAACTGAAACACCTGATCAATTGTGCCTACACCGGCCCTAATACCAGCTCGACAATGAAACCGTACATTGTTGTCATTTGCCTAGCTTTGGAGTCACTTGTATTAAATCCTCCCATACATTTATGTGGGGGGTTGATCATTTGTTACATCATTTTGATCTCCCTTTTTATGTATCAGGATAATCCCTGCACCTTTCCAATTGGGGGGGAATGTGATTATTAGTTGTGATAGAGGACAGTAGGAGAGGGTGCACAGTTTATTCAAAATTGTTCTATGCGATTTGTTTGATTCATTTTCAAACACTCAATATAGACTTGAATAAAAGAAAGGACCTAGGCTAATTAGCCATCGGTGCGGGCGCACACCTGTGATTCCCAGTAGGTGTTAAATGTCTTATCTATGTTCATTGAAATCAATGTAAACAAGTTTAAGAATGTTTTTAATGGATTCATTTAGTCTTTTTGCTTTCAATGATAATTGGTTAAACATCACCAATTAGACTGATGCTGAATTAATGACAAATAAAACCCTCTGGCTAATGCATTTCGGAAATTATCCTTCGTCAGAGCCGGGTTTCAATGCAATATATTATTGTTAGAGTATACAATTCACATAATGCAATACCATTAGATACATTACACATTGACAAAACAGGGTACCTACAGATGAGAGAAAGATACACAGCACATTTCAAACGAACAGTAACTGCAACAAAGAGTACTGCCTACTGGTTTTGACTTAACACCTCTGTTGGTTAGTATTCTGTCTAAATTTAGTAGATTATAAGAATTACAGTTGTGTATTCCCTCATGCCATACTCTATCTGTCCTGTGTGGTTAATCCGTTGTGTATGACGTTTATTCACTAACGTGGTTTTAAAGGTGCCTAGTACCACCTATAATTCAAAAACTTGTACATGGTTCATCACCCTCCTTCACTATGTGTGCTCAGGATCAGCGTGTGTGGGCAGTCTCATCCTGCGTTTCTAACTGCTAAAAAATATAACGTGTCAAACTCGTTAATCACTCGGTCCAGTTTTTGATTCACAATGCTTAGCGGTGTCGCTCATAAGAGCACACTGTTTATGCAATCCGTGCTCTTACCTTCTGAGCGCTCGCAGTGCTGCTATGGTAGTTGTCTGTGTAGCTTTCGGTCTGTCTCTGAAGCCGGGGCACTGTTCAAAAGCAGTCAGTGTCTACGAGTCTACACGTTGCCGTGGCAACATTTGGATATAAAATGGCTGCACTCTGTGAAACGTGACGGCCATGTTGATGTGGGCAGTTGATAGTGTCTGTGCAATCAATTTGAAAACTTCGGAAGCATCTTACTGTTGCTTATCGAAAATTGGTGTCTGGGCTAGTAAATTACATAAGGAGATTATGCTCCTAATACACTAATAGGTGTAAGCTTACTTTCAAGTTGCTTAATTTATATTGACTTCACACCATGGTGTGTGTGGTGGTTAATCAAGCGGGAGTGGAAAATGAACTAAATTTAACATTAAATGATTTGTAGACAGTGATCGTGGTATATTGTCGAATATGCAGTGGTATGCAGTGCTCTCACAGTTGTATGGAAAACATGTTAAAATAAAATCTAAAACTAAAAATAAATATAAATTTGTGTCCCTTTGTTAATGTCGCTCAATAGTGATGTGATTGTTTAATCTCATAATTAATGTGGTACACCATAAAAGATACTATTCTCTAGGCATGGTAAACTAATAAATAACATCATGTTAAATGTGACAAAAAATTAACAAACATGACAGTAGATTGTTTGACAGATCACATAAATCAGAATCTGGTACATCATAAAAAGCAGTTTAGGTTGAGCTCCTCGTTCATTCCTCGTGGTGATAATGCCTCAAGCCTGTCGATCCAATAGGATTCTCGCTGTTGTCTTCTTCTCTTAATGCCAATGTGGGTTGAATGACTTCTAACACCTGAAATTTTACTTGCGATATATTGTGCTTTTTTTCATTAAAGTGCTTTGCTACTGCTGAGTTGGTGTTCTTATTCCGTATACACGATTTGTGTTCATTCAAACGAATTCGTAGTTTACGGCCTGTCTCTCCCACATAATACAGCCCACAAGGACAGCGTATGCAATATACGCAGTTCTCTGTATTGCAGGTTGCATAGCATCTTACTGTGATTTTTTCTCCTGTATAGGGATATAAGACAATACCTGCTTTGATTATGTTGTTGCAATTGCTGCAATTTAAACAGGGATGAGTACCAGTCTTCTTTGTTGAGTTGTTTTTTCTTGGTTTGTCTTCACATGTGTTCATAAGTAGGTCTCTCAAATTATTTGATCTTTGGTAAGCGAATATCAGTGGATCAGTAAAAAGATATTTTGTTCTCTCATCATTTGTGAGTATTTGCCAATGTTTGTTGATGCACCTCTTGATTTGCATACTCTGCGTGGAAAATTTGGACACATATACCAGTGATGGTGATGCTGGCTTGTTTTTAGACAGAAGGTACTTGCTCTCGTCTTTGTGGCTACCTTCTTTGTTGCCTCTTTCAAATCTTCATCTGGGTACCCGCGTTCTCCTAACTTCTTACTCAATTTGACCATCTCTTGCTCAAACTCACTCTGGTCACTGATAATCCTTTTGAGGCATAACATTTGCCCGCATGGTACATTTCTTAGAGTGTTTTGAGTGTGAAAACTCATCTGGTGTAGCAAATTGTTTCTGTCTGTGGGTTTGGGGAACAAGGATGTTGTTATCTGTTGGTTGTGTACATTAACGTTATATCCAAATAGTGTATCCCAGGGTTTCCTATTTCAGAGGTAAATTGGATGCAGTGATCTTTGCTATTTATATATGAAAGAAATTCGTCCAATGTTTCTCTTGTGTCTTGCTATATACCAAAAATGTCGTTGATGTTACGTACCCACAATTTTAGTTTGTCCTTCCATTGTTCTTACTGTAAAATGTGGGTTGTTTCAAATCGATGCATAAAAGCGTTCACGTGTGCCGGGGCCATAGTAGCTCCCATGGCTGTGCCAGATGTTTGGATGTAGTAATCATTCTTGTATTTGAAGTATTAATTTGTTGAAATGAAAATCCATAGTGACAAGATAAATTCCTTAACTGCCCCTATCTCTCCATCTCGTAAAAGAAGCCACTCCACTACCTCTTGGCCCAAGTCGTGAGGGATGTCTGTGTAAAGGCTAGTCACATCGATCGTAAAAAGAATGTCTTTGTCTGTTAATTGTGTTTTTTTGAGGATGTTCAGAAAATGTGTACTATCCTTAACATATGTTTCAGTTTTCTGTATTATTGGATTGAGAAAGTATTCGATATATGTTCCAAGTAGTTGAAATATTTCCCCTGTTGCCGCTACTATTGGTCTTCCGGGTGGGTTTGTTAAGCCTTTATGAATTTTTGGTAAAAGGTCAAAGTGTGGGATGGTTGGTCTCGGTGTCTGTAAAAATGGTTTGGTCTTTTTTGTGATCATTTCTCTTTCTTCTGCTTGCCAAATTGTCACGACTATCGTTAGTAGGGTCATGATCAATCATCAAATAGACTGTGTGGTCATCCAATTGTCTCTTGCATTCTCTTTCATAGTCTTGTGTGTTCTGAATTACCAACGCTCCACCTTTGTCTGTCTGTCTTATTGTTATGCTGTCATCAGAATATAAATTACAGACTATCGCCATTTCACATCTGCTTAGATTCTTCTTTTGTGGTGTTCCATACTTGATTTTTTCTAAGGTCTGATATCACCATTTTTTCAAAAATGTCAATGGCAGGTTCATTAATGGGTGGTACCAATGTGCTCTTAGGTTTAAACTCGACTAGTTCAGATGGTTCACATTCAGTACCCTTGTGTGTCATTTCTGTGAAAAAAACGTTCAATTTGAGTTTTCTTGTTAATTTATGAAGCTCCACTTCGTTATTGAACAAGTTGGTTCCAAAGCTAGGTACAAATTTCAAGCCTTTTTTCAGTACTGCTTCTTCTTCTTGGCTCAGTACTCGATCAGAAATGTTCACTACTAAGTTCCTCGAGCTTGGAATCTCGTTGTCACTCTGGGACCTCTTCCTCTTCCCCCTCCTCGATCTCTTCCTCCTTGGTTTCTGCCTAAAAAAAGAGGAAGAGTGTGGTGTAGTACCACTTGTGCCTGGTGTTGCTCTACTGGCTCCACTCTCTGTTTCTGTTGTTGTTTGTTGCGGCTGTGGATTCTGTTCGTCTCTGTTAGAATCAGTATCTGAGATGCTGTTGTCTGAGTTAGGATTAGGGTTCCTTGGGTGTTGCGGTTGGTTCTGATACTTGTCCGCCCATGTATAAACTTTGTCTCGTAAATAATCGAAGGTGTAACGTCTAAATTGTCTTATTTTCCTGGCTTCCAAGTCCGTTTTGTAGCCCTCAAGTTGTTTGTTAATGTCTATCAGAATGTCCTTAAATGTTTCTGTGCTTGTAAGTGCTGTGATTTCAGTTGTAAGGTCCTGTATCTCTTGTTCCAGGATCAATAAGTTTGCAGATAGTTCTCTGATGGTCAGTAAGATCAGATCGAGGGAGCACTTATTGACAATCTGTTCATATTTTTGCACAAACTCTTTACTTTCCTTGCAAAGGGTAGGCTTTAGACCAATTTTTGAAGTCCTCCCAGTATTCTCTTGTTGTGATGCCATTAAAGAGTTTATTTGAGAAGAAGAAGAAGCAGCTCCAAATATTAATCTACGATTTATATAGCTCTTGGTGTAGCCTCTCTATGCCAGGGGCTTTATTATTGTGCTGCAAATCTATGGCTATGTCAACTTCCTTAATTGTGGAGCCTAAAGGAAGAACATCTCCTAATGATACACTCAAGCAAACACACACACACATTACGTGTATTACAGGGCCAGCTATAGAGACCCTGGAATAATAGTTAATTTGGTTTCCCTTAGGAAGATCACTTTTTGGGTGAAACTTTCCAAAAATATAGGCCTCACTCTTAATCATTTTGAAAAGTTTGGTGTGGTTTCATCGGGGGCACATCTGTAGGGGAGGGGTCCCAAACATTTAAAAGTCCAGGTAGACTTCAATGGGAAACAGATTTCTGTTACAGCTACAACCCGAGCCGCTGGATGAATTTCCACCAAACTTCCATGAGGAATGGTGGCCTGCTACTGAAATCTGCTTTTGCAAACTTGGTGTTACTCTGTACTACAGATTTTGATTTAAATGGCCAAACAAAAAATTGGTCAAAAGAAATTTGTGATATCTTGGTCCGATCCTCAGATCCACTTCCTGATTTTGTATTTTCGGACCCATCTTGACCAATCAGGGAACTGTGTGCCATTTGTGGACACTGCGCAAATGCACTGATTGATCAACTATAAAGGTGAGGAAGGTTTAATATTTGGAAATGGTCACTGTGTTGGCTTTACAACCAGTTTCTCGGTTTCACCGACACCATGGTAGAACATGTTTAAAAACAGAATTAATGTGTGTTACACATGAAAACATCTCTACAGAGGAAATGAATAGAATAGAAAGGGTGGCACGAAATATATGTTGTAAAGGGTAAACAAATGCAGGTATTTCTTCAACTGTATTCGCAAGCTCACGCACCATGCTCGGAGCCTTTCCAATTACTACATTATAGTCAACTTCAATAGACACAATTCTAGAAAGGTGAGGGATGATGAGGATGATGTGGAACCTGTGTAGTAAAAGGCAAAAAAAGTGTTTCTTTTCTGATATCCGCAGACACAAACATGTACGGGGACTATATTTTATGTCCACAGACATCTATGCACTACATTCATTACACACAACATAATTTCTGCTCATGTCATTAATATGCATTGAAGGGTTGTAGGGTTAACAACCCAATATGACCGTGGTTTATATTTTTAAAAAGTGTGTTCAATGGGGGCATGTATATGAGTGTGGTGCAGCAGATCTGTGTGTCTGCTTAAGAAGGAAAGCCAGTGCCAGACTTCCATAGGAAATGTTTATATATAGCAGGGTGATGCAACAATTGGAAAGATGTGGCTACTATAAGCCATATCCTGGTTATTGTTTATAGGTACGGTTTGTAACTGGGGAGGCAGATATCAGGGGAGCTGAAAGTGTAAATGAGCACTTTGCAGCTATGACATTCACTGGGCCTATTTTCTGTGGCTCTTTCATGCTGTGGGCTGTATTATAATCAGTGTCAGGCAAAGTGAGCTTGTGGCTTGGCTGCAGGGAGACCTTGAGCCCTTGTTTCCCTGTCCCTGTTGTTGGTGTGGGTTTTGTTCCAATCAGGGCCAGGGAAATGTGGGCCGGCCCACTTTCCCATGCCATTGTTCATGCAATATGTGATGTGAGTGAACATTTAAAAAGTAGGTCTGAGAGCAGGCATGAGTCTGCTCTTATTTGGGAATGATGATGCATTGCTTGATGGTACATTTTAGAGCTCAAGTTTGAAGGCTCACTTTATGGAACTAATGATACTGTTATTGGTGTCTGCATCCATCTTCAAGTTGCAGTCTCAGTGTTGTCTTGCACTGATAATGTTTGAATGCTGAAACATAATGTTTGCAGTATGTCTGTAAACAAAATAAAACATAATTAGTTGTAGAGCATGATGTGTAAGTTGTAACATTATAGAAGATTTGGTGTAGCCAGGAGTTGGAGTGGCTGATGTAAAACACCCTCTAGCTGTATGCTTCGTACTCCCCTTGGAACATTTAGGTGCTCCAAACAAAGTGGCAATCAATATGGTTATAAAATAATCACACACTGCGTTCCAAGATTTCGGAAAACTTTTTATACATGCAAGAATTATGTGGACTGGCCATATGGATGTTGCACTTTGCTACAGCCACTGAATGTGATATACTGCCTGCTACTTCTTCCATCTGCCATCAGATTCAATGCAATCTAACAGCCAATGGCACTAGTGAATATGTTATGCAGGACTCTTCTATCTACTACTATAATAGCACACTCAGTTACAGCATTGGAATGCAAATGTGCCTAAAAACATTTCTAAGACTTTTCATTGGCACATAGAATTCTAACACTTTTCTGTGCAATATGGTCTAACCGTAAAAGGATGAAGCCTTCAGCTGCAGCCACTGAATGCACATATATGCCTTAATTATTTCTAAGAATTTTCTTTGGCAGATGATTTTAAGAAATGTAATCGCAGAATTATTTCTAAGACTTTTCATTCTCAAATTGATTTCTAAGACTATTAACAAAGGATTTCTACACAAGTAATACGTATGTGGGCTGGTTGTGAAGGATTTCCATCTGGTAAGGGTGTAAAGGCCCTGGCCTTTTTGATTTGTATTAATAATAACATGTGGCAGGTAATTCTGTCGCAAAAAGGTTAGCCTGATGGCCAGGCCCGCTTTCAGCAAACTCCATGCTAAAGGCATATTTAATCCATGTGTCCTGGTGCATCAGTACACTAAGCAGCAGCCCCTGCTCAATATGCGGCACAATGCAGTTTCAGAGGTCACATATGCCCTCTTGACAGCTGCAGTGACAACAGAGTAATTTCAGCAGAGGTGCTGCATTTTAAATATGCGCCCCTTTTCCCAAACTACATAATTATAAGAAATAGATATCCTGGTGACAGTTATATTCTAATCATCTTTAAACATGGACCACACATGAGTTAGGGTATGGGGGATGGTATTTCTCATTATTTAAGTCACCTCAAATTGATCACATACTTATGTCAACCCTGTGTTTCCACCCCGGCTATGAGCAGACTACGTGTATTCTCCTAGACTGGTTGTCGTGTGGCGCCCAGCAGGACAGGAGCCGGTGGGGGTTGTCTCTCTTTTGATCCTTTGTGAAATTGGTTATACCTCGCTCAAGCAAGACAGCCCATCAGTAGGTGATGTCCAGGGAACAGGAATCAAAATTCACACTCTATACAAATGGACTAGCCTCACACCAGGGTTCTGCATATCAAAGATCCTTCAATGCTATGGGTCTGGTAAGGGGGCAGGTTAGAATAGTCAGAGCAGTTGTAGAAAGATGCCACTATCTTGTTACTCTTTGTACTTCTCTTCCTTTCCTGTCTCTTTCACTTGCTGTAAACCGAAGCACTTTGGGTAGAATACAAGAAAGCAAAGACCACTTGTATCAAGAACATGGATTGAACCCACTAAAGTAGGGTGCTCCTGTCGAATCACATGCGGACTTTTGCCTATAAACTATTCTCATTCCTTTTTTTAATTGCTTTTGGACCATCCAGAGCATAAAGAAGAATGTATTCGTACCTGTTTTGGGAAAATGTGACCTTTAAAGCTCAGCCAGGGAGTTGAAGAAGGAATGTTTCCAATTAAAAATCCTAGCGCTACTCGCTACTACTATTCGGGTATCTTAGGGGTGAATCTTGCTGAGGACCAATGCCTGCAGCTCTGCTGCATACCTCCCTAGTCTCAGAGAACAGAGACTGTAAGGCTCCATCCACCTTGTACAAGTACCCTGCATTGGGTTTAACAGCATACTATGAGCCAGAGCAGTCAGCATCCCTGTGTTTGTGTTGTGCAAACCGGCTCTTACCTTCAAGCCACCTTCAATTCTGCTAAGCTAACAGGAATCCCCAGTGTTGCCCTGGGAACCGGCACGATGTCAGAGCGCTCCAGCAGAGCCTTGTCACCTGTCTGGCTCGAGCACCAGCGTACCACGTATTCAAATCCAAAGTGCCGCATCAGACCCAGCATCAAATCACCAGGGCTTTTCATCACAGATCAAACCTCTGGATTTTCGTTTTACTCATCAACCCAAACCAGCAGTTCTCATTGTCTTGAAACACGCTCAATCATCTAATCACGTCTAGTGAACCCTTCGACCTGCACTGAAAGACACCACTTTCTACCAAAATACACATCCTTTTGAATTCTATTGCATGTCTTGCCTGCTTTTCCTCACTGCTGAACCCCAGAGTGTTGCACCATTACACTTTTCAGTTCCCTGTCTTTGCTTTACAATTATGGATTTTTATAGTGTTTTTATAGTTATTTGCACATTGGTGTGTTTAATAATAATTTATAATTTATAATAATTTAGCATTTATGTAGTGCCACGAACCCTCAGGTATCTGAACGCTGTTTATTATTAACCACGGTGTGTGGTGCTCATTTATCAACCTCGGAAAGATGAAAGGCTGAGTTTGGCCCTGCTGGGATTCGAACCTGCATCAGCAGGCTCTGCTCAGATCTCAAGGCGAGCGCTCTACTCGCTGTGCAAACTATATGTTTATAGAATTTTGATTGGCTATTAATGTTATTTTGGAATGTTGAGCTTTGCTGTTTGGGTCACTAATGGATCGCATTCACACACTTCCTGAGGGCGTAGCCATCCGTCTGCCGACGTCACAACAAAAGGCGAAGGAGGTATCTATCTTGGCTGTGTCTGTTTTACCTTTATGATTGGGATCACTGTTAGTTTGTAGATGTGTGGAGGCTTCGTATCTGGTGTAGCCACTACTCATGCAGTGCAGAACTCATTTCCTCACACTTGCCAAAAAAGGTGAACTTAGAAACAGACACTGGAATGTTTTGCCAGCTGCCACTGACGCCAAACATCTATGTCATACTATTATCTCCAGACGAGCAATGCTGCATGCGCGTATTTCATGCACGGTGCTTGCTGGAGTTCTTTCCTGCATGGTGCCAAGAAGACACCCTCTGTTACCGCCACTAAATAAAATACCCTTGAGCCTCTAAAGAATTCTAAGACTTTTCTATACAAGTAGCAAGTGTGCGGGCCAGCCACAAAGATACGACAGTCTCAGTTACACCCTATGAATGCACTCTCTTGCCTATAAAGATTTTGTTTGTTTGCAAATAAAGTTTGGAGAAACCTGAACAAGAGCAACAATAATGTAGACTGGCCACACAAATGCGTGCACATAGTGACAAACACTGAAGGTGATCTTCTGGCGGCTGCTGTCTCCAAATAAGTGTTATCCTCTTTAATATTACAAGCAATGGCACATATGTTTACATGATTCAGTGGGTTCTCCCCTTCCTGGTAATTTGATAGCAGGGTCTGTTTAAACCACTAAAACTAAACTGCTAATGCCAGCCAAGAATTCTAAGAGTTTCCTAAGCAAGCAACACATATGTATATTGGCAATGAAAGGACAACGCTCTCAGTTGGAGGCATTGATTGCACTCTCTTTCTTGAAAAACATTCTCAGACCTTTCTTTGGCAAAACGAATTCTAAGAATTGTCTATCAATGTGGCGATTATGTGGACTAGCCACACCAAGATGGCACACTTAGTTACACACACTGAATGCCACTACCTCCAAACAATGCGGTCACCCTTTGCCCATCAATTGCACATGCTAGTATGTCATGCAAGGATAGTGGTAGCCAAATAAATGGGCATATCCTATATCAGTGTTCTACCTCGACCTCATCTTCTGGAACATGCCTAAGCATATGTTGCTTCTTACAAATGTTTCAGGATTGCTATATACAGTGGCTCTGAATCAAGGGAATGTAGACAAGTCAGAGATATTAGTAAACAAGGACCATTTTTTTTATGCCTGATTGTTTGTTTTTTTTTTTTTTTCCCACAGGAGAAACAGAAGCAATTTGGTACATTGTGCCCACTGATAAAATACCAATCATAAATGATTTGCATAAGGCTATATATCACCTGTAATGCATTTGACAAGAGCTGTGAAACATATCAAATGCTCTGTACCAGTAAATATCACAATTTCTGTACAAGAAATACAAATAAAATCAAAATAATTGCCATTGGCTTGCAGGGTGCAACGAATATAGGTACTGTGCAAATATTCCAGGGCGCTGCCAATATTATGGCCTAATTGGTATGCACCAGTGGGTCTGCCAACACAATCAGTTTGTTGAAGATGATAGACAATGATAAGTAAGCCATTTGGTAAGAGTTCTTGCACATTTCACTCTGGGATTACTATAATCTGTTCTTCATTGTGCTCCATATTTGATAGTTGGGATAACATTTCTCATGTTCTTCATACTTTGCAGTGGTCACCCCTGCGTTACAAAATAGGTGCTCTGCATTTACCACCAACAAGGCAAATGTCCTGTCACAGATGTCGTTTCCAGTGGAGATACTACAGGTGACCTGTGGTTCCCGGAGCACACACAGTTCAAGCCCTTGCATCTATTATATTCCAGGCGACTCTTCCATTAAGCTAAATGTAAACCACAGATCATCTTTCCCAGAGTCCCTTCCACATGTCGCTGACCTTTAAATGGCCCTCAAGGGTTCACTCATATATTAACCTGGATGTAGATAGTGCACACTTTCAGATCCACATCAAAAGAAAAATCATTATTTACCTAGAAATGCCCCGAAAATTGTAGTTGCCAGACACCTGATACTGTGCAGATTACCCTACTAAAATGGGATTGTCCATGGTCCTATTAAATACCTACCTCAGTCATCAACCCCAGCTTATCAAAGACCATGCATTGGGAACCACCTTACCTCTAAAACCATGAGACCCAATCCCCCAGGGTTTGCAGCAGGGCAGTGATTACCTATAAAGCAAAGGTTAATGTTGAAGACCCTTTGGATAATCTACTGCAGCAGTGGAAACAAAGGCCCTAGATGCACATGCATCAATAGATAGAATCCAGGAAAGAGTCCAGTATCTTCACTGGCAAACAGGATGGGTGCTCAACGATGTGAAGTAGTGCCCCTTTAAGATTTAAAGAGTCCCTGCTAAGGGCTTGTGCTGCTGTCACCTCTCTGTGGCTATGGTAATAAAAGGGATGAGCCGTTTCCCGCTAATCGGTCAGATCCATCAGACTCCTGCCTCCTGTGGTTACTACAGCGCTGCGCCAGCATGGCCGGCAAGACAGTGGGCCTGCTCTACAGAGCCCTTCATCAAGACAGGGCCCCTGTGAGGCAGCGCTGTCCCCTTGCTCTGCTGTGTAATGCAGAGCCCCTCAGTGGCAACTGTGGGCGTGTGGGCTGGTCTGGACTGAGCGCCTCCAGGCCATGAGCCACCTGTGTTCCCACGGCCTAACAGGATGGTCCCTGTTATCGTGATGTCGGCTGGGTGCCCCACGCAACTATATGCCTGGACCCTGGGCCCTCTGGCCCAGACATAACAGAGGATACACAGGGATCAGACATGGTGGAAGAACTCTAGACGCGCTGGTGCTCAAACATGGATCGCAATACCTAGCCCCCTCACAGAGAAAACAGGCTGTATGAATTTCAGAAACACCTAAAAACCAGGCTGTATCGACAGGCTTTGGGCTTTAATGACTATTTAAACTATCATACAATGATTAAACCTATGTAGTCTAATACTCCTATTTTCTTTCATTCATCATTTTGGAAAATATTTCTTCTGCGAAATCAAATGACTATTATTTATCCTCCCCCATCCCATGGGCTTACCCTCCTGTTTCCTGTTCCCTTCTCTAACTGAGGTTAGGTGCAGAGAGCACTGAGTACTGCTGATAGTTTCTTTTCTTTGCTGTTAACCAACCATGATTATACTTCCATTGTGAACTGCTGTCTCGCTGATTCCATTCTTCCAACTCCCTTCCCTCCACATGCAGCGCAAAGAAGCTTTTTTTAGGTTGCAATATAAAACGTCAAACAATGTAAAAATGGATGTGGTTTGTCTACGCTTCCCATTTCTTTAGTAACACGTGCCTTTCCAGGTCAGCACCTCTAGGGGAATCTGCAGGGCTCAAGTCGAGGATACACGCGGATGGACAGAGTCCCCCCCCCACTTTTTTCAGAAGTCCCCTTGTTTCTTTTCAGAGGGCACCTTAATATGCACATTTCGGGTGACACCACATTCAATTGATAGGTTAATGAGTCCCCCCACTTTTTTTTTAGGACTTGACCCCTGGGAATCTCCATACCCCAATAGCGGACGGTTGTTCTCATTGCTACATTTAATGAATGTACAAAACACTTATATTTGTTTCAGTCTTTTTTGTTGGATTAGTCCTTAGTTTAGCTTTAAACCTTCTGCGTCAGCTTCCTGGACGGCAATTGTCCATTTCTCATTCAGGTTTCATTCTTTTTTAATAAAACTGCAATTTATTTTGCATTTAAATGTATAGTTCCCATTTGCATACATGTATAGAGGGAAACGCTGCACGAAGAGTTATTTTAAAATAATAAGAAGAAGAAAGCGATCAGGGTAAGCAGCATCTCATGGACAGCCGTGTGGGGTCCGCCTATGGTTTGCTGAAAGGTTATTTCCACAACTAAACAGGACGGTGGTCGCCTCTGATCCCTCGTTTCCTGTGTGCGGAAGGAAGGGTTTGACTATACCTCTCGAATGGCACGCCACAAATGCACGTTTCCTGGTGTTTACACTGAGAGTAAGCCGAGAAGCCGAAGCGCTCCTGCTGTGGTCACGTGCCCTTTCAAGATGCGACCTTTGGTGTTTGGACGATGCCTTGCAGTCCGGGTATCACAGCCGGGGTTCTGAGAGAAATGAGTATTTGCTGCGTTTCATGCCCCGTTATGATCTCTTGGTATCGAGACTGTGGAAATGATGTAATTTACAGATTATTTTACGCCCCTTGCAGTTTCCCGATTTTAACAGCAGGGTATAAACATAATCTGAAGGCGTGCAAGTATTCACCAATAACCTCCTGATATTTCTTTCCAGCAGGTATGCACTGCAGATGCACCTTAAAACCGTATCACCCATAAAAGAGCATTTGGTTTTGCACTGATATAAACCGTGTCAAAGTAAATCTCTATATGTATTTGTGAAAGTGTGCCTGTATGTTTGGCGTTGGCTCCAACCCCATAACAGTTGGTAGGATGAAATGTTGGCCCATGGTTGGCATACCAGTGTGGGGTGTACTGGTGATAATGAAATGTAACCAACCCCACCCCTTCGCCCTGCACAGGGCGCGGTTCCGGCCCAGTGCTATTAATATAGTGGGTTTCGGGAGATTGCCAATTTTGCGATTGTTGGCTCCAGCCCCACAGCAGTTCGTTGGCTGAAATGTTGGCCTGATGTCGGCATACCAGTCCGGGGTATACTGGCGATAGTGAAATCTGACCAACCCCATCCATTCGCCCTGCACAAGGGTGGAGCGGGGTCTGTCCCTGTGCTATCAGTATAGGTGATTTCGGGAGATTGATGATTTAGCGATTTTTCAAAAATAGGAAGTTAGGACGCAAGGTTGGCATACGAATCTGGGGTGTACTGGCGATAGTGAAATTGGATCAACCCCAGCCATTCGCCCTGCACAAGGGTGGAGCGTGGTCTGTTCCTGTGCTATCAGTATAGGCGGTTTTAGGAGATTGACGATTTTGCGATTTTTCAAAAATAGTATGTTATGACACAATAAAACATACACAAGGCTATAGCAGACCCCACATGCAGGCCAGCTACAGACCCGGGCAATTTTGGGTGGTACAACTAGTAAAACAACAAAACGTACACACCTTCTCAAGCACTGAACCAACTTTTAATACTTCTACACGTTTCTCTCTTCTGCATCATTTTCTGGTCAATGCCTTCTAAACAGACACAAAGGTCCTGCTGTTCCTGGGCGGGACTAAACGCACCTTAACTTGGACAAGGTTAAAGTTCTTTGAGACTACTCCAGTATGTGGTGAGTTGGCACAGTATGAAAAATGTAACAATAATAATCACAATAACTTCAACTGTGTCAAAAAAGAGAGGTATTAATATCACCTAGTTCAATCTCATTAAGTAATAATTTGAGATATTTCTTTGTTGGGCACACAGATAAAGAATGGACACATACTAAATTAACAGCTGTTTGCCAATGTAATGGCACTCTTTGCCCATGTTAATGCAGTACCATTTACTTGTGAATGATGGCAAAATAACTGGTCTAAATTTCACAGAGGGCCATTAATACAATATTATCTAGGAGGTGTCCAGGCATCTCTGCGTGCTCATGTTCTAGATATGAAATTTTCTGCAACATTATAGCCATATTTAGGCAGTGCAGGATTGCCTCTTTTGGAGCAGCACAAGGTGATTTGTTCAACTTCTCACTAGGATAGGCCTGGGTCAAATCTATTTTTCCAGCTGTATTTCTGATCCCCTTGATTGAGAGCAGCGAGTGAGCCTCCCACCTTCCCCTTCAGTGTCTCTCTGCAGATTAGGAACAAGGGTGCTGAATCGAAGTGGCAACACATTTCCCATCCACCAAATTTCCTTATAACAAGTGTAACTAAATCTCATATATATTCAGGATTCAGCAACTTGTGAGTTCTCAAGAAATTCAGAAGCATTACAAATCGTGGATGCAAATTCTGTGAATGGGCTTGATTTGACACGCAAATAGGAAACAGCAAATTGCTTGAAAAGGTAAGGCGTGCAAATCAGAGCCCTAGAATATCTAAAGAATGCAGTGGCCATTTAAAAGGTGATCAGCTCAACCAAGATGGGTTGTCTTGGATAGTAGAGGGAGGAACAGGGCTGATCCACAATAGAAGAGAGCAGGAGACAATTGGGTCTCGGGACAGGAGGCAATTGGGGTAGAAATCGGCAGTAATGCAGTGGTAATTTGGTTACCACCGCAATACTGCATCACCCAATGAAAAGTCTGGAGGTAAGGTGGAGGAAAAACCTCCAGCAAGAAGCTGGAGGTAGATCCTCCACCTTAATGCCAAATCCAGGCAAAATCAGAAGAATTAGCACCGGTGGTCATTCCACCAGTTGCATTTCCAACTAAAATCCCCAGGGAGTCCTATGGTCTCCAATAAATGGGTACTAACACAACGTACCACCATTTGCAATCCAGCAATAAATCCGCTGGACCAAGTGGCAGTAACAGTGATTCCATTTGGTGGTATTCCAGCAGATTTAGCACCGGAATACAGCAAGCCTGTAATGAGGCCCAATATGCTGTATCCAAGAAGGTTGCAACAACAAGCTATAATGTTCTTAATCCATAGATGGGTTATCAAGCCAAATCTTCATAGGGTCAACATGCCAGATTCAAATGACCATTGTAGCAAACATTCTCCCGTACAGCAACAGAACTGGTGAAATCACTTGCTGTTGCATTTTGCAACCCTGTTCACAATGTGAAGTGATGGTGTAAGTGATTTCAATCCAGCACTCCAACTAAGTCAATGCCTAGTATGGGATGCCCAATGGAAAACCTTATTTATATATTTTTATGTCAAAAGTTCATTTAATTCTGGATGATGTACCCTTATATAACGCCCCTCTCTTTGAATTCCCCCAGTCTGACTGAACCAAGAAATAGGTTTGTCTTGCAAATGAAAAGATTTTTTTTGAAGAATTGAACAATATATAGATTACACTTTTATGAATATGAATAATATCTGAATAACACACTTATGAATATGAACAATGATCAGCAATGGGTAATATTACAATATCAACAATCTCTTTAATCATTTAGGAGTGGGAATAGGAAGAATAATCTAACAGAGAATACTTTCTATGGTTCAGGGAAATGCAACACAGAAATAAGACTTGATATGATTTCAATCAAAAGACAATATGATCACTCTTTCCCTCTGTTGTTACTCACTCCCCCCAACATGCACTATGGATATATGGACCGAGGCCGCACAAGTATCAGGAATAACAATCAACAATTGAAGGTTGAATCCCGATTCCCACCCAGCAAGCTTAGAGAAAACAGTAATGATTTTAAAACAGGTCAATTGCTTTTAAATGTGGTTGAATTGAATGGGAAAAATGCTAAAAATGATTTTAATTCGCTAAATTGAATTCAGCACTATTGAGATTTGCTTTGGATTGGGTCAGGTTAACACTAGCAATGATTATAGAATGATTAGCAGATGGAAAACGAAATTCAGAAGTTGAAATCAAGAAATAGCTATTTTTACATGGGTTAAATTGAGCCAAATGCGAAATTGCTGCAACTTTTCCACATGTGGGAAACGCGATTACGGACAAACTATAAGGAATTGGAATGTTGTTTTGGGTTCATTTGAAAGCTGAGGATGTTAGCTTCAAAATTACATTTTCGTTTCTAGGATGTACGGTTCAAAAGTTACAGAGGTTTTTGTGAAGGTAGATTTTTCTCAGAAACAGAGTCAAGATTTCAAAATGAAAGATGCACTTTAAAGATTTAGCAACCAATATGGACTTATACTATGGGGCTATGAAAGTACAAGATACCCAACAGGACAACCACCAGAACAGGGCACCTTCTGCTCTGATTGTTGTGCGCCAGGACACTTGACTTTCTTCAGAAAATATCAGTGCACAGATGATTATCACTACAATTATCACTCAGAATGGAGACAAGATTCTATAATGCAGTTCTGGATAGATTAAAATGGAGCGGATAAGATTACTTAATACTAAGAGGTTGGTTATGGACAGTTCTACACTAAATACTTACAACTATGGCTTTGAAATGGAATGGGCCCGCCAAAGGTCTGGTCAAAGGTTTGGACTTCACTCGCCACCAGACAGGTTTCCGGGCACCTGGACTCTGCTCTCAGCAGGGCACTCTGGTCTGCGTGGCCTCTTAGACTGGATCTGTCGGGTTGGTTACAGCTCTGCTCTATGGGTCTGGATCTTGGTTCTAGCATGAGGTTCTTAGCTAGAATAGCAAAACAGCTCAGCCAGGCTGTTGGATTTTGTGGTGCCCCTTGGAAGTTTAGGGGCTAGAATCAGGTTGTTTAAGATTCTGAAGGCCAGCTGATAAGAGTTCAGCTTTTGGGATTGGGCCCTTCTGCTTCCAAGGTCTAGAGTCTGGTTTCTGGATGTATGTCTGGAGCCTGGATCTTCCTGCAGGGTGCTTCACCAAGGAATCAGTTGATGAGTGGAAAGTGTGTGTCGGGGTCCTCAACAGTCCCTATTAATCCATTTCCAAAGTTGGTGGGGAGGCTGATTATCTATGCCCAACACTCTAAAGATCTGATAGGTCAGAGAATTTCCTCTCTCCTGATTTGAGACAGGAGCAGTGTGTCATATGTGTCAGAGTGACACTGTGTTTATGGTCCAAAGGAAATCCCTTCCCTTTGCTTTTACTTAGGAAATCTATGTTCCACAAAAAACATATTTCCAAGAGGCACAACTTGTTAATAAATCATAATTACATGACAGATTGCTTAAGGTACATTGCTGTCCAACTCTCATCTTCCTGCAAGCTTTAGTTCATAAATGACAACATTTTCGCACTTTTGGTGGGTTTCTCAATGTTAGTTCTGCACCAATTTTTATATATGCATACACATCCCATCTGGGCATATTCCTGTAATTTTTCATGTTCCTACATAATCACAGTGTCTGGAATATGAATAATTTCCGGGGTTCAGTCTCAGAGCATCGCACAGATTCTAGATTAGTTTTAAACTGTGAGCAAATTTTTCATTTTAACGACCTAAAAGTTTCATATTTTTGTCAGTTCATTACAATTTGCTTTAAGCATTTTTCTAAAACATACATTTACTTCAACTTCAATCCACATTTCCAGTCTGGCCTGCCTCCAAAGCTGGGCTGAGTCAGAGGGTCACATGGCTTGCCTTCCTGCCAGAGCTGTTGTTGTCAGTCACAGCCGAATTAGCATTTTCTATTCAGTTCAAGGAACCCATTGTTTCTTGCTCAGGGCAGCAGAGGAAATCTCCTCCACTTCTTTTTAACATGCCAATGCGAAATCCTCTCCTTTTGGTGGGAATGAACAAGGTGGGAGATTCTCAGGAAAAGAAAGCCTCTTGGGAGTTTTAGCTAAATCAGGTTACCTTATGGTCAATTGTAACATAGTTCGTTGTGAAAACATTATATTTATACATTTAAAATAAGCAAACATATCTTTAATTCCAGTCTTTTTCAACATGAAATCCATGTTTGGCACTCTATATGGCATTTTGATGGAAATCCCTTCTTTGGCATATTTAGCTTTTGACACAAGTTTCTCTTGTCAGATTTAGGGATCGCCAGCATCTGTTGGAGGCGAGTAACGGTACTGCACCCATTTTGACAGATTTCTTTCCATCAAGTATCTTTAAAAGTGGATTTTGTTCTGATAACATATGATTCTTGCTGACATTGTAATTGTATGGGTTCTTGAAGTAGCATGATGTGGAACACCCAACAAGGAGGTTGGATCTTTTGGGTGGTTTGCGAGCCATGATTTTTGTAAATTTGACAACCAAGAAAACGGATTTCCAAACAGCTCTGTGTTTCTTTTGGCAATCAGCATTGCTTTTTCAAATGGTTTCAGGCTACTTGTGGGTAACCCAATGCTGGGTTTTGGCAGTGGTCTCCTGTGTTCACTGAGATAGGCAAAAGTGGATGGCGGCCTATTTTTCAGATTTTTACTGCACAATTTTGGGTGATTTTGAGCGAGCAGCATGCTTTCCAGTGGCCTTTTCTGATGTTTCTGCTGCCAGCAATGCACAGTAATGTTGCAGGGCCTGGACCAGTGGGGGTTGAAACATCCCACAAGCGCCCCTCTTGCGATTGGCGTTTTGTCATCCATCAATGGAAACTCGCAAGACTGGGATGTCAGCCTCATCTCTACTGACTCCACAAATGGCAAGTTCAGCATCTTTTCCTCCATCAGGGGTGGATCGATCGGTTCTCCTCGCCAATCCTGATGTGAGTATTGAGTGACACTCCGGACTCTTCGGATATTTGCTCCCGGTCCCCGGGTATTCCTCCTTGGTTAGTCTCCACGTTTCCAATCTATTATGGCTTATCTCTCTCTCTCCTAGGATGACAAAGCAAAAAACATATTTGTAGACATTTCCCCACCATTATTAATGTAGTGGGGCGGACACATACATTTTATAACTCAGGAGACTTTTTTATTATTGTATTTTATAGGCTGTATGTGGAATATTTTAGAGTTGGAATTTTATGGATCTGGAGTGGCCCCCTCTGGGGTTCCAGAAGACTCCTCCAGTTGCTGCAGAGTGTGCCTAGGATGGCAACACTCTAGTTGAATAATATGGACCCACTTATCCTCCCCTTCTGTCAAACTGCCTTTGGGGATGCAGATCTTGTAGACGACTGGTGAGATTTTGCCTACAATTTCAAAAGGTCCCCTCCAGGTAGGCAAAGATTTGTGTCGTTTGGCCTGGTTCCTTTGGAAATTGAATAAGTAGACCGGTCTCCTACATTGTATTATTTTCTGGTAGTCTTTACGTCATAGTGGGTCTTCATGCTGTCGGCTGATCTCTCTAGATTTCGCTGAGCATAGGCAAAAGCATGTTGAAGGTGTTTTCTTAGATTTTCAACATACTCATGAGTTGTGGAGGCATTGATCAATGTCTCACTCTTGGGTTCTGTAGAGCAGATGCTGGGGAAGCACCATCCTGCATCCAGTCATCAGCTCAAATTGTGACATTTTAGTTGCAGATGAAGGGGTAGATCGGATGGCCATTAGGACAAGAGGTAATCGAATATCCCAACTTGGCCCAGAATCTGCCACAAACTTTTTTAATATGCTCACAATCTTTGAATTATATCTCTCTACTACACCACTAGAGGCTAGCCGATAAGCAATATGTAGCTTCCTTTTAACCCCAAGTATCCCCCACATCTTTGTCATTACTTTGCTGGTGAAATGCCTACCTCTGTCTGACTCAATCCTTTTGGGTAGACCAAAACGCGAAAATATATGGTTGATCATCAGGGCAGCTGCTGTTTCTGCCTTGCAGTTTGGGGCCGGGAGACATTCCACCCATTTAGTAAACAAGCATGTCACGGTCAACATGGACTTGTTCCCCCTAGAGGAGCGAATCACGGGCCCGATGGCAGTGTCATCCCCCTCTTTTGGAGAGACGCACGGTGTGTGAGGGATTTTGGCTGAAATTGTGCACACACAAGACACCCCTTCAAGAATTGGTCAAGAACCTGCCCCATGTGTGGCCAGTATCCAACCTCTCTTAAGATTTCAAGTGTTGTATGAAACCCCCTATGACCGGCTGTGGCCGCATCATGGGCGTGACTTAACATCAGTCTTCGGAATGAGGTAGGGACCACTCACTGATCATGGCAAGCTAGGGATTTCCTCACCAACAAACCGTCTTGGATTTAGAACATTTTTTGGACATTTCATCAGCACTCTGAGGTCCTCTTTCCCTATGTAATCGGTATCCGTCAGGGGAAAGTTCTCAGGGTCCTCAATGTGTTGATAAAACTTACCAATTATTTTTGAACCGTAATCAAATCAGCATCTGGGGTCTCCTTACTCCATTGTGCAGTTGAAAGATCATTGTGAGCATTTGTCTGGGACCTAGTGATAGCAGTGACCGGGATTTCCCCCAACAGGGACTCAATCTCAATTAGATCCCCTTGGATGGCCCCGGTTTTGACCAGCTGGTCAGCTAAGTCATTTCCAGTTTTGACTGGTCCCTCTACTTTAGAATGACCCTTGATCTTTTTCCAGTAGATGGTCATCCCATTCGAGGTGACCAGATCATCAATATTTTGGATTAACTTCCCATGTTTCAAGGGTTTGTTATTAGCACATAACATGCCTCTGGCTTTCCAATTAACCAGGTGCTCCACGAAATCGTTCCGTACATAATCAGAATCTGTGATTCACTTTGGAAATATTGCAGAGGCTGGTGTGGAGTCTCCACTATGATGTGATCCCCCTGGATAAACGGGCGGTAATTCTTCAATGCCCATACCATTGCCAGGAGTGCTTTCTCACAATCGTTGAATTTTTCCTCCAGAGAGGATAAAGTTTTATTCGCATAGGAGATTACTTTATTGACTTTGTCATGCTTTTGGTATAATACTGCAGTCAAGCATGTATTAGAGAACCCTGTCTCCAAGAAGAACTCCTTGTTTCTGACAGGGTAAGCTAGGCAAGGCGCTTGTGAGAGGCTTCTTTTGAGTTGTCTTACTGCCACAGCTTTTTCTGGACCCCATTCCCACTTGACTCCCCCATTCAAAAGATGAATCAGGGGTCTGGTGATCTCTGCGTAGCCCTCAATGAACTTTCTACTGTAATAAGTCAGTCCAAGGAGGCTCCTTAGTTCCCGCAGAGTTGTGGGGTCTTTCAATTTCTGGAGTGCTTCCATTTTCTTTTCATGGGGACAGAGACCCTGAGGAGTAATCTCATGCCCCAAGAAATTTACACGGGTTCTACACCACTGTGCCTTTTGAAAGGAAAGTTTTGCTCCGGCGGCCCTCAACTGTGTCAGAATATCACAGATCTCCTCTATGTGTTCCTCCACAGTTGAGCTTTTTATGAGGACATTATCTACATAAGCCAGGTTACCCCTCTCACCCAGGTCGGGCATGGCCTTATGTAGAAAAATGTTGAACTCATTGCCAGAGTTGATGTATCCGCAGGGAGTCCGGGTCCATGTGTACTGCTGCCCCCCAAAGGTAAAGGCCAGCTTGTATTGGTCCTCCCTACTGACAGGTACAGTCCAGTACCCATTGGTCAGGTCTATTGCAGTGAATACCTGTGACCCCTGGATCTGGGCCAGCCCTTGGTCAATGTAGGGAAGAGGTGATCGGGAAGTATGGACCTGTTTGTTGAGCTCCCTACGGTCGGCGCAGAGACTCCACTGACCGTTTGGCTTCAGTAACCCCAGCACCGGATTATTGAAGGTGCTGTGGACTGGACGGATTATCCCACGGGACTCAAGGTACTTAATTATTTCAGTAAGGGACTCCATTGATGCGAGAGGCAAGCGATATTGCCTCACAAACGCTGGAGTCATGCCAGGGTCTGTGGGAATTGTGATTGTGTGGATGTCGGTGCGACCACAGTCATATGAGTCCACCGCAAAGAGATCCTGAAAATCCAAGAAAACTTGTTTCAACTTTTGCTTTTGCTCCAGAGTCTCACAGGCATCAGCTAGGTTGACTCTCTCTTCAACCATCTGCCTGAAGCCTGGAAAGACTTCTGGTTTTGCTATCTCAGCGGCCTCCTCCAGCTAGGTGGAGATGTCCCTGGTCAAAGTGCTGGTTTGGACTGATGGCTTCAGGTGGGAACGTCAGCCCTCCTGGACCTGGAAAATCACCTCATCCCTCCTGAAGTCACAAGTCACATCTTCCTTACCATAAGGGCAGGAAGTGTACACCAGAAAGTTCAACCCCTGCCGGGTAAAGATCCTGTCTGGTATTGTGTTTTCATCACTGTGAAAACAGTCCTTGGGGATTGGTCCTAACAGTTAATTTCCTAAATCAATGGAAAAAAGTCGGTCATCAACCGCCATTCCAATAATGGTGCCTCTGGCTAAAGGGATAATCTTTAAGTCGCTTTTATCCACCTCTATTGGAATGGTGTCATGTTCTACATTGACTAGTGGTGTTGGGTTTACCCCCAACCCTTGTTGTTGGAGAGAAGCATTTAGATGAATATAAGTATCAGGGTTTTTCAATTTCTGTCCTCTTTTAACTTTCACTTCCAGGGAGAATTGTCATTTCAACTGCATAAGGCAGCAGTTGAGCTTACCTAAATGCTTTCTCTGGATCATCAAAGCCCATGGGATTATCCGCTAATCGGGACCAAGCTTTGAAGTTTATTAGGTCCAAACTAATGGTAAAGCGATTGAGAATGTCACTGCCTAAGTAAAAGGCCAGGGACGTCTCGCACAACCCAACATTTATGTATTATGCTCTTGTTGCCTATGGAGATTTTGAGCATACACCTGCTTGGCAGGAGATGTTTGGAATTGGGTGTTTCCAGATCCATTTCCCATTTGTTTATCAGTTTGAATGTGGGAATGGCTGGATCTTTTGGGAGTTGGCGGAACATGGCTTTGCTGATGAAGCGCTTACCGTTGTTCACACACACTCGGGCGAGAACAGAGTCCTTCCCTTCATTTAACTGAACAGGGATAAACAACTGCTCTCCAATTTGTTGAATATCAGCCAGGCTCTGAGCTGATCTCTCATCTTTCTGGACTATAGGAGTGGGAATGTCTGATTGTGGATTGGTAAAGAATTTCAGAGAATTGTGGGGATGACAAACTCTGGATCATTTGGGCGCTGGTAGGGGGTAGTGGTCCAATGGTTGCTGTTGAGCGATTTGATCAATTATATGGTCCAGTTAGGTCATAGTCATTAATTTGTTTATTTTTGGTTAGTTAGCACCAAATAAAACATCATTGTAGAAATAAATGACAAGTTTTTGACATGGTAACTCGCTACACAGCCGACGCGCGTTTCTAACTTAAGTGTCTTTATCAAGGCCAATTAAGTTAAGGGGTGGACTTCAAAATGCTGTAAAATGGTCCTCCCAGATAAGGGCGCCAGGGGGGCTGGATAGCCGATCGTTGGCCGGGTCCGGCGAGTTCGTTGCGTGCAAGCGTTCTCGGAAATCCGTGACCATCCGTGGATTTCCGAGAACGGTCCCTGTGGCCCTGGGCTCATGTGCGCCAGTGGACATGGGGGTGGCAGAGTCCAGGGACTGGGAGAAATGAAGACCTCTGGTACGAGGATTCCTGAGGTTATGCTCAGGTGTTTCCCTTTCCCAGCGAACCTCATCTCTATCAGCCCCTGCTCTCTGTTGCCATGCTAGAGCTTGAGCTTTCTGTTCCTCAATCAAGGCCTTACTAGACTCTTTCAGTCTCTCTTGCCTGGCTGCCTGCCTGTGGAGCCTATCATTGTTTTGACAGAGACCCTCATTTTCTCTCTGTGCTTCCTGGTTTGTCTTGGAGTACTGGGCTAGTCTTTGCTGCAGGAGGGCTACCTCCTTAGTCCTGTCCATACTGGCCTGTTCCTTTCTTGCCAGAGCATCTTCCACACTCCTGGTGTGCTCTAACAAGTTTTGATGCTCTTTTTGGAGGTCACCCAGTCCCTGGAGAGCCAGGTGATTTTCTTCCAGTTTCCCTTTTAAGTGACAGACTTCCTGGCATAAGGTGTCCCTTTCCTGAGTAAGAGCCTGCCTCTTTGTCGCCAGGTTGTCCCTCTGCCTTTGAAGGGCACCAGCTTTCTGAGCTCTTCATCAAACTCTGTCTGGGTATCCAGGTCTTTCAAAATCAATTTATTGCTCTCTGCCTTCTCTCTATCTAGGTGGCTTTGCAGGGTGACTACCTGCTCTGCGCATGCCCTGTTGAAATCCAGTTGTTGATCCAGCTTTTTCTGGCTCTGCAGTAGGGAGTCCAAACTTTCTTGGTACTCCTTCTGGAAGGCCAGAATTCTGGTTTCCTGGTCTGCCTTTTAGTGTTGTAGGATACCCACGTCCTCTTTTATTTTAATTATATACTGCCTGCTTTAATTTTCTGACTCCTGGATCCTCTGCAGCCTCTGCTCAGAAGGGTCCAGATCAGATTGGGCCTTTTCTAATGCCATCAATTGCCTACTTGTCAGATCTTGGCCTTCAGCATATTGATCCTGTATGGCTCCAATAGACAAATATAGATATGCTGCTATCTTGGCAATCTTGTTGTGCTCATCCTTGGCCTTAAGGGGCCATATATAGTTCGCTGAGAGCCACATGTAAGGGACCCTGGCCTCTCCATATATTTGACCCTGTTGCAGTGATCTTTTGTGTGATTGCCTGCAACCATACATTCTTGTCCTGCTCAGTACACTCACCTCTCACAAATAACTTATGTAAAAGGTGCTCTCTAGCTATCTTGATGTCTACCAATGTCGCCATTCTGGAAATTGATTTCCTTCCTGACTTACAGAAGTTTATTATTTTATCTTTGCAAAACAGACCATTTCCTTAGAGCGTTCTCTTTTGAGGGGTGTTTTTACAGTATAACACAGCGTGGTAGCCCAACAGGATTTATGTATCCTGTCAGTTAGTACACTGTATTAAGTTGCACAAGTGGTAGACCTAATCCAGAGGTCCCGCTACGAGCCCCCAATCTGTAAAGTGATTTCAATCCAGCACTCCAACTAAGTCAATGCCTAATATGGGGTGCCCAATGGAAACCCTTATTTATATATTTTTATGTCAAAAGTTCATTTAATTCTGGATGATGCACCCTTATATAACGCCCCTCTCTTTGAATTCCCCCGGTCTCAGTGAACCAAGAAATAGGGTTGTTTTGCAAATAAAAAGATTTATTTTAAGAATTGAACAATATATATATTACACTTTTATAAATATGAATAATATCTGAATACCACACTTGAATATGAACAATGATCAGCAATGGGTAATATTACAATATCAACAATCTCTTTAATCACTTAGGAGTAGGAATAGGAAGAATAATCTAACTGAGAATACTTTGTGTGGTTCAAGGAAATGCAATGATAGGAAAGAATGCAACACATAAATAAGACTTGATATGATTTCAATCAAAAGACAATATGATCACTCTTTCCCCCTGTTGTTACTCACTCCCCCCAACATGCACTATGGAGATATGGAACGAGGCCACACAGGTATCAGGAATAACAATCAACAATTGAAGGTTCAATCCCGATTCCCACCCAGCAAGCTTAGAGAAAACAGTAATGATTTTAAAACAGGTCAATTGCTTTTAAATGTGGTTGAATTGAATGGGAAAAATGCTAAAAATGATTTTAATTCGCTAAATTGAATTCAGCACTATTGAGAGTTGCTTTGGATTGGATCAGGTTAACACTAGCAATGATTATAGAATGATTAGGAGATGGAAAACGAAATTCAGAAGTTGAAATCAAGAAATAGCTATTTTTACATGGGTTAAATTGAGCCAAATGCGAAATCGCTGCAACTTTTCCACGTGTGGGAAACGCGATTACGGAAAAACTATAAGGAATTGGAATGTTGTTTTGGGTTCGTTTGAAAGCTGAGGATGTTAGCTTCAAAATTACATTTTCGTTTCTAGGATGTACGGTTCAAAATTTACAGAGGTTTTTGTGAAGGTAGATTTTTCTCAGAAACAGAGTCAAGATTTCAAAATGAAAGATGCACTTTAAAGATTTAGCAACCAATATGGACGTATACTATGGGGCTATGAAAGTACAAGATAAGATAAGATAAGATTACTTAATACTAAGAGGTTGGTTATGGACAGTTCTACACTAAATACTTACAACTATGGCTTTGAAATGGAATGGGCCTGTCAAAGGTCTGGTCAAAGGTTTGGACTTCACTCGCCACCAGACAGGATTCAGGGTACCTAGACTCTGCTCTCAGCAAGGCACTCTGGTCTGTGCGGCCTCTTGGACTAGATCTGCTGGGTTTGTTACAGCTCTGCTCTATGGGCCTGGATCTAGGTTCTAGCATGAGGTTCTTAGCTAGAATAGCAAAACAGCTCTGCCAGGCTGTTGCATTTTGTGGTGCCCCTTGGAATTTTAGGGGTTAGAATCTGGTTGCTTAAGATTCGGAAGGCCAGCAGAGAAGAGTTCAGCTTTTGGGATTGGGCCCTTCTGCTTCAAAGTTCTAGAGTCTGGTTTCTGGATCTATGTCTGGAGCCTGGATCTTCCTGCAGGGTGCTTTGCCAAGGAATCAGTTGATGAGTGGAAAGTGTGTGTCGGGGTCCTCAACAGTCCCTATTTATCAATTTCCAAAGTGGGTCGGGAGACTGATTATCTATGTCCAACCCTCTAGGGATCTGATAGGTCAGAGAATTTCCCCTCTCCTGATTTGAGACAGGAGCAGTATGTCATATGTGTCAGAGTGACGCTGTGTTTATGGTCCAAAGGAAATCCCTCCCCTTTGCTTTTACTTAGGAAATCTATTTTCCACAAAAAACATATTTCCAAGATACACAACTTGTTAATAATACATAATTACATGACAGATTGCTTAAGGTACATTGCTGTCCAACTCTCATCTTCCTGGTGAGCTTTAGTTCATAAATGACAACTTTTTCACACTTTTGGTGGGTTTCTCAATGTTAGTTCTGCACCAATTTGTATACATGCATACACATCCCATCTGGGCATATTCCTGACATTTTTCATGTTCTTAACATAATCACACTGGCTGGAATATGAATAATTTCCGGGGTTCAGTCTCAGAACATCGCACTGATTCCAGATTAGTTTTAAACTGTGAGTAAATTTTTCATTTTAACGACCTATAAATTTCATATTTTTGTCAGTTCATTACAATTTGCTATAAGCATTTTTCTAAAACATACATTTACTTCAACTTCAATCCACATTTCCAGTCTGGTCCGCCTCCAAAGCTGGGCTGAGCCAGAGGGTCACATGGCTTGCCTTCCTGCCAGAGCTGTTGTTGTCAGTCACACCCGAATTAGCATTTTCTATTCAGTTCAAGGAAACCATTGTTTCTTGCTCAGGGCAGCAGAGTAAATCTCCTCCCTTTTTTATTAACATTCCAATGCGAATTCCTCTCCTATTGGTGGGAATGAACAAGGTGGGAGATTCTCATGGAAAGAAAGCCTCTTGAGAGTGTTAGCTAAATCAGGTTACCGTATGGTCAATTCTAACATTTCCTTGTGAAAACATTACATTTATAAATTTAAAATAAGCAAACATATCTTTAATTCCAGTCTTTTTCAACATGAAATCCATGTGTGGCACTCTATATGGAATTTTGACGGAAATCCTTTCTTTAGCATATTTAGCTTTTGATACAAGTTTCTCCTGTCAGATTTAGAGATCGACAGCGTCTGTCGGAGGCGGGTAACGGTACTGCACCCATTTTGACAGATTTCTTTCCATCAAGTATCTTTAAAAGTGGATTTTGTTCTGATAACATATGATTCTTGCTGACATTGTAATTATAAGGGTTCTTGAAGTAACATGATGTGGAACACCCAACAAGGAGGTTGGATCTTTTGGGTGGTTTGTGAGCCATGATTTATGTAAATTTGACAACCAAGAAAACAGATTTCCAAACAGTTCTGTGTTTCTTTTGGCAATCAGCATTGCTTTTTCAAGTGGTTTCAGGCTACTTGTGGGTAGCCCAATGGTGGGTTTTGGCAGTGGTCTCCTGTGTTCACTGAAATAGGCAAACGTGGATGGCGGCCTATTTTTCAGATTTTTACTGCAGAATTTTGGTTGATTTTGAGCGAACAGCATGCTTTCCTGTGGCCATTTCTGATGTTTCTGCTGCCAGCAATGCACAGTAATGTTGCAGGGCCTGGACCAGTGGGGGTTGAAACATCCCACAATGTGTAACAAACCTTTACAAATACAAGCCTCAATTATTTCTTCAATCCTTTCACAGTTCTCTGCAAAGATAACAAGTGAGTCACTACCAATAAACTGATTCTCCACTCTATTAAATACCAAGTATGCCTCTGCTTAGATTATTAATTTGATCAATTCTGACAGTATATTAATGGATCTCCAATTTATATAATTACAAATACATATATAAAGCCTTTTCAGGACAACAAAATTAGACTGATAGCCAAGCCCAGATAACACTCCTAAAGTATGGAGAAAATAAATGTGGTCATAGTTATGAATAAACTCAATCTTTTCAAATAGCACATGGTAAGCACAGTTTAGGTTGTATACACCAATCATTTGACGCAGTTGAAGTCATGAAATAACATGCACTCTATAGCAAATCATATCATGCCTTTGGGCCCATGTTTGTGCCCACCATCATGTTGGTATGGGGAGTAGTACACAAGAAGATGGCAGTGCTCTGTTTCTGTCCACAAATACAGTCAAACATGAAAAAATGAAGTCATATATCAAAGATCTCAAGTACAAAACTCATTTTGTTGACCATAGCTAGACAAGCACATGTCCAGAAAGCATTTAACACCTTGTATATCATCATTATGTTTAATAAAGTTATGAAACTACATAATATCTAATGTCACCATTAGGAAATCATCCTTCCATGGTAGCTCATTTTTTATAAACATACATCCATGTTATCCCGGTCATACTCGGACAGATTAACAACCCAATGTGTCAGAAATTGATTTACGTAAGAAGATGACTTCTTACATATGGAACCCAGAGAAGCAGCAATACATTTCAGGGTTGGGGTCACCAAGAATGTATTGATCTTAAATATAATATGCAAGCAGGAAACTTGACAGTTAGAATGATTGCTCATAACGGGTTAGCATACCCTCTTCATACACTTCATACATCATTGAACCATTGACATTTCATTCACCAGATCAATATTGGTGATATCTCAGAGCATGCTTTACTATTAAACTGAGAGTAGGCTTGTATGTTATATTCCTGGTGCAGCTGAATAAGGATAAAAACATAATGATGGAAGAAGAAAGCAAAGGTGGTATAGTTGGCATCATCGACTACTGAGCTGACAAGCACTTGTACCGTCACATGACACTAACAGCTTTAGGAAACTACCCAACTTACAAATCTAATGTTATAGAGATAATGACAAAACACAAAATCACAAATTTGGAAATATATAAGACTCAATGCAAAAAAGTTGAATTTACTTTCCTCACTGCCAAAGCCTTTCAACCTAATTCTTCCTTCGAGCACAAAAAAGACAAAGAGTACTGACAATTCAGGGTGATAATCAATGGCATAAAGTCAGTTACTGTGCTTAACCCAATGGTCACCTGCCACAATTCATTTGTCTACAATAGCATGGACACAACTGAGCATGGTGCATGGCATCTAACATACATTGGTCACCCCAGATATGGGGCATTGTACACATCTATCAAGCATGATCAAATCATGTTGAATTGAATTGTTATTTTGTAAACAGTCAGCTAGTTACCTCTTTCCTGGTTGATTCTACTTGAAATGATGATTCTGATCATGAAAAATAATGTTTTCCCTTTCAAGATATGCCACTATCAGCAAATCTGTGGGTGGGTGTCATTCATGCCTATTTACAATAGGATGAATTGAAAATTAGCTGAATGAGAGATATCTTATTCAATATCGAGTCGACAGATATACTCATTTCTGGGATATTGAGCTGTTAACAGAATGTGATTTACCCGCAATAACATTTCACACTCATGTTTTAATTAATATGCTAATTTAGTTTAATAATTTCTGTACAGTTTATAAAACCATACACATGTAATACAAATATATGTTTCAAAAGACTTTTCATTAAAATCCCTGATCATGACTAAACACAATTACTCAAATATTTTTAAAATACTGTAACATATAATTTTCACTGAAGCATTTCACTTTTGTTAACACAATGATTTTAAGCGTAACCTCCTACTATGCATCAAACTCAAACCAAACAAACAAAACTTGAACAACATCTTGAATACCACTTTTACATAACAGCAATGTATCCGAATGAAGTCTTTTGAAGATATTTCCTGGACTCAGAAATTCTAATAAAAGCTACAAATCTCTCTATTGTCAAGTTAGCAAAATATCTTGCATCATACATGGGGAATTTGTTTATTCCATCCTTACACAATTGTTTATTTTAGAACAGCAGAGATAATCTATCTCATAGCTTGCCTGTCTCACTTAAAAAAAAAACACATTTCACTATTCTTATTTAAGAATTAAAAAGTTTGAGAATTGAAGTGAAGTGCTGATACCATGAAATCGGGCAGTTCCAAAAAAGTATATATAGCAGTGAAAAAAACTTTGTTAAAGGGACGTTATGGTTAAGTTGCGCTACTAAAAACCTATGAAATTCCGTGAAAAAACTTTGTTAAAAGGACGTTATGGTTCCAAGTAAAACCGAAAAACCCTTGAAATTCGCCAGTTATGGTAAGCTAAGCAACCATAACTCACGCCACCACCGTGCACTGCTAAGACTAACACCCAGGACATCAAAGATGACATCACAAATGGACTCCATCTTTGCGAAAAATGTATGTACTACAAAACATAATATTTTCATTGTGAAAAGAAGGCATGCCAAAATCTCTTAGAAAGCCACAAACAGCCTTATTAACATTGCGCCTTGCTTTTTCCATTTGTGGACCAAATGAAGAAGAACGAAGCCACATTTGTCTCTGCGCAATCCGTGAAAATATCACTTGCGAATTAGGAAACATGTCCATAACCTTCCTCAGTCCTTCTTTCATAGCAAATTGCAAAAAAATTCCAGTCACATGTCCTAAACTGTTCCCTCCACAATGAATTACAATTATGTCTGGATGTTGTTCTGTCTCCAAAGTAGCACAGAGAGGTAGCAAATCCAACCACTTCATTCCACGTACTCCATGCCAGTGTACTTCCACATGTGGGAATCCAAGATCTACAGCTACTCCACAGCTTTCTGCATGCACCTTCAACCAATGTATCCACGAATCTCCTAAAATCCAAACAATCTGTTTTCTGAAACACACAGCCATAGCTATCTTTTGTTCTCTCAGCAAAAAGAGTATCTCAGAAAATCTCTCCTGGCACAACACACCCACCAAACTTTCCTGACCAATCCCTTTCAGTGCTTATTCTCATTTGCATGACTTCTGAACCCAAAAATCCCCGGATGTAACTGTCCTGGAACTACCGCCATGTCCGCGGACATATCGTAACATGAACAGCCCTTCTACCATTTCCACTACACTCTCTCTGCCATTCCCTCATTGGATGTACCTCAAAAATCACATGACCATGCACCAATCACATTCAAGACCTCTACATCTAACTGCATCATCATAGATCAGCACTGCAAATGTACTCTGAATCTCTCTGAGTACAAGTGTCATATCATTGGCAAGCAGCATCTACCACAAATACTGTACAAGTCTTCAAGAATTCTACTTGCAGCTCCATGCATATCCATATGCATGAACACAAACTTCAGGTATGCAAATTTTCTGTATAGTACATGACATAGCTCTCTACCATTTTTGTTTTACAGGCGGGTGAAATCACCCGATTTTGTTTTTAGCGGGTGAGACGCCCATTAGAATGAATGGGCGTGCAGGAGGCTTGGCGGGTGAGTCTGCCCTTTACAAGACATGTGACACCCGCCAAAAGCGTGTGAGTTGAGAGCTATGGTAGATGAACACATTTTCAAACAGACTTTTACCTTGTAAAATCTGTTAAATTAATTTACTGTACTTTTTTCAATTTCCTAAAATCAACTACCACTTATACACCTTTATACTTTTTACTTTCTTTAAACACACACACTCAAATCATGTTAAACTAACATTTTTTAAATGAAATATATAGACTACATATATTCAAACAAAATTGCATGCAAACACAATCTATGTTTAAACCTTTATAAAAATACTTATACAATTTCATATTTTTTGTTTTATTTATTTATTTACTTAATTACTTTAAATTATACATGACATTGAGGCGCTATTACCTAGAACAGTTTACATACAAAAATAGTGGTATTCACTAATATATTATAAATTTCACAAGACATAGTAAAGATATTTTGTTTTTGCTACAGTTAGTCATTCAATACAATTTGTTCATTAACAACATATCATATGCACTGAACTGATGCAATGTATCTTATGTAAATAAATTAGTTTAATGGTTTTACAGAAGGCACTGAGGATTTCAATTAAAAAAATCAATATCTGAATTAAAAACAGTGCTATATACAAACAAAGTTACTAATTTGAAGCTTTCACAGTTGCAGTGAAGACCAGTTTCCTGAAAAGAAGCAGCCGAATTCGAAGAAGACAGAAAAACTAAGAAGTTACCTGTTAATTTAAAAAAAAAAGTAAGTAAAATATCACCATATTATTTATATTATTAATCAAATATACTATAACATTAATACCACCTATTTTGGTTTCTTAAAATAGAGATTTTGTACCATTTTGTCCAAAAATGTCCATGTCGTAAACAGCGATTTACAACCAGAATGGCCCACAAATTTCTATTTTTGGACACACAAATTAGGCAACTGAACCACTACAATTTTCATATTATAGAACAAACAACTGTTTTAATTGTATACATTACATTTACTATTTGTACTTTTCCACACCACTAGCTTACTTTTTTTTGTCATCTGAACCCCAGTTTAGTGACACATAAATTCAAGAATACCTACCCCTACTAGTTTTAGTTCCCAATGCACAATCACACACCATTACATACATCTTTATCATCTTACTCAAACACTCATGCACACAGCACACATACATTCCAGGACACCCCAACCCATATCTTCTTTATTTTTTTCAACAGACCCTAAAGAATGACTACCAAAAGACAACTCCGTAGAAAGCAACGCAAAATAAGAGCAAATGAAAATAAAGGTGTCCAACATAAACATCCATCTCTAGCAGAATTTGTAAAAAAAGTTGAAACAAAACAGCTAATACAATCATTTAGTGAAACACAAGAAGTTTCAAGTACAACAACTTCACTTCCTCTATCAAAATGTAAAACAAACCAAAAAACAATTAACAGAAAATCACTTATCAGTACAGATAAAACTACTTCTTCAAATTTTAATGTAGTGCAAAGTAAGCATACCAAGAAAAGTATTTTAGGAAAAAATATACTGTCACAAAGTCCTTCAAAATCTTATAAAAACAGGAGAGAAATCAGGTTCAAAGCTTAAAACCTATCGTAGGAAATTAATCTTAGAAGCATTGATGGACAGTGCAATTCTTCTCAAAAGAATTGATGGACAGTGCAATTCTTCTCAAAAGAAATGTATTTATTTTACTGTTAAACAAAATGAAACCACTAACAAAACTAATAACTAACTTACAAAAAAGACTTCTCAATAAGCAAAATGTCAACAGAAAGAACTTCTTAAGTATCTGCGGAGGTGAATGGAATCACACTACGAGCACAGAACCATATTTTAATGAAGAAGCGTACAAACAAAAGCAAACGAATACAATTGCCATAAATAACAGTGGTCAAGGTTATGAAAAAGTGAATAATACCATAATGGAACAAGAAGTACTCCTTACAAAAATATGCCCTGAAAACTTAGAATTACCCCTCCATTCAACTGTATCAGAACGTCTAGTGTACAAATGGCCATGCACGTCAATGTGTAACATTCCCAAACAATGTTTCAAATCTTTACACCAATTCCTCAATAAATATGTAAAAAGCAAAGACAAAATCAAAATTAAATTACTGCGAAATATAGATACCTGTCCAGTGCGCAAGTACACAGGACTACAAGGACATTCATTGGCCTGCATTACAGGACCTACTTGTAAAACCACTTTCCATGATATCAAAAGGATATCAACACATCATTCAACTATAAGACATCTAGTCTATAAATTGTACTATGCTAAAAGTCCTGCTTCAGCACTAGCAAAGTTAAATAACATCCTTCTACAAGGTACAGCAAAAGACCTACTTGAAGAAATTCACTATATCCAGAAAAAAAATTTTGGAAGTGAAAGCCATTTACAGAATGAAATAGCTTTAAACCAATTAAGCAACAATTCTACACATGGCAACCTTTTGCTAAACACATACAAAAAAGAAATACTAAAATTTAAAGTACATCAGCTGAAGTACCAAACCATGTATGTGTATGTTCCCGTAGAATTTTTCATAAAAGTAACACAAAAACTGTGGACCTATCATACAAAATAGAAGACAATGAAGATTCTAAATGGTTTGAATTAGCTCTCTACCTTCTAGCAGAAAACAAATATGAAATAACTGAGCCCTTAATACTTTGCAGTTATTGCACTACAAAACTTGACAACAACCAAACTCCTTCACGTTCTATCACAAATAATTTGGAATTATACCCAGTACCAAAACCTCTACAACAACTTAATTTATATGAGAGCATCATAATTCAAACAGTACACCCATTTCAAGCAATAATACGCCTTCAACCAAAAACAGCAAAATTACCTCCCTCTGAATTGGTAAAAGGCATTCGTGGAAAAGTAGTTTATTTACCATTAAATCTAAAAGAAAATGTGCATACTCTAGGAGTGCAACGTCAAATGCAGCAATCTTTAATTATATTAGTAAATGGAGTACCTACAAAAGACAAAACAATATGGCATCAGCTGGTAGATTTATATAAAGTTAGAGAAGCCTTCCAATATCTTAAAGAGAATAATGAATATTACAAAGAAATTAATATTGAAGAAAACTTGAAAGATACAACTGAAATAATTCAAGAAACACAAGAAGCTGGTCAATTTGAGCTACTAGATCCTGCTACAATATCAAATACTTTAGACCAGTATACAATTCATCCTTTGCACTGTAATGACACCGTACAAGATGTACTGAAAACTTACCAAATGCGTCAAACAAAAGGATTGCCAATCAGTATTTGGGAAAAAAGTATAGAAGCACGTGCTTTTCCTCTACTCTTTCCAACTGGCAAAGGAGGAAGGTATGATGATAGACCTATTCAAATGTCAGCTTCAGAATATCGCTCATTACGGATGTATTTTGAAGATCCCAGATTTAGACAAAATGTGGAATACATATTCCACCTACTCTTTGAAAGTGAACTAGCAACTTTATGTTACGGAGTTGCACACATATTAAAATCAGGATCACACTTTCAAAATATGACAGCTACACAATTATTAGAGAAAGTGCAACAAAAGGATGAGGTTTTACAATCAAATATTACAAATCTATTAGCAAATATGCGTGGTACTAAAGAGTACTGGTTTCGACGTCATGGAGATGTACGTTGTATGATCAGAAACCTTGGCCCACCCACTTGGTTTGTTACATTAAGTTGTGCAGAATATGCATGGGAAGATTTACATGATTTCCTACGCATATCAAATAAAAACAAAACAAACATAGATATTCTAACACCTGGAGAACTTTGTTCTTTGGATCCTGTTAATGTTTCAAGATATTTTCACCATCACTTCATTGCTATGCTACATTTTATTTGTAATAAAACTGTTCCTCCCCTTGGAGAACTGCAACACTTCTTTTGGAGAAAAGAATACCAAGCCAGAGGAGCACCACATATCCACATGCTTTTATGGATTAAAGATGCTCCTAAATTTGGTCAAGACAGTGATGCCACTGTTTTACAGTTTATTGAAAAATATGTCACTTGTCAAATTCCATCAGAAGCCACAAATAGTGATCTTTGTGCACAAATTTTACAATTTCAAAGACACAAATGTGGAAAATATTGTTGTCGCAAATACAAAAACAAAGGCAAATACTACACCAAATGCCGATTTGGTTTCCCTAGACCAGTTACAAATACAGGTCAAGTAAACAACCTCATGTCTTCAGTTAGACATACTGTTAAAGGAAAGTCAGCTAAAAATACATATTACATAAAAAGAAAAGAAGAAGAAAAATATATCAATGATTATAATGCAATCATTGCCCACTTATGGAATGCAAACATAGATGTGCAGTACATTGCAGACAATTCTACTGCAGTTGCACGATATGTCACAGCATACTTAACTAAAGCAGAAAAGACAGAGCTCCAAGACCTCTGGAATGACCTGTCATCAGATAAAACAGTATCTCAGAAATTATACAGCTTGGGCATAAAAATGCTCACCCATAGAGAATGTGGATCTTATGAAGCAGCTGATCGTTTAACTGGTACTTCATTGTATGGTAAATCTGAAAATATAGTATGGCTAAGTCTTGGTCCAGCTAAATCTAGAAAAAGAGTTCTAAAATCATATGAAGATATAGAAACAATAGCCAAACATGATCCCAACAGCCAAGACATTTTAAAAAACAATTTATTGGACACATACTACCCAAACAGAAGTAATACTTTGGAAAACATGTGTCTATACCAAATAGCCCAAAACTACACATACAAAAATAATATGAAACCCGATGAAAAAAAGGTAAATATAGAGTGACAGACTGTGAAGGCACCTTAGTCAAACTCACTAAACCAAATTTCATTAATCATATGAAATTGTCATTGAAGACTCCTCAACATAAAGAAGTATATTACATGTCCCTGCTACAACTCTTCAAACCATGGATAAAAGAAGAACAATTACTAGATAACTATGACTAATATGAGGATGCTTTCAAAGCAAATGAAAGCACTATAACTGATGTAAACTTTACACAGTACAAAACAATGTTGCACAATGAACAGCAACATGAAGAAGAACTCCAAGCTCAACTAGATAAGGATACTCCTGACAGTAGTCAACCTTCTGTAACAGGAAGCCAAGAACCACTGGGAGAACCACTAATAACAAATGAGGCAGAATTAGCTATGATAGAAGTAGAAAACACCATGTGTCAGTATGAAGATAAGGAAGACTTAACTATACTACAATCAAAACTAAACAATGAGCAAAGTAGCATTTTTCAAGAAGTAACAAAACAAATTGCACATGGTGTAAAACATGAAAATAAAGAATGTTCCTGCCATAATTATAAACCTATACTACTGTACGTCAGTGGTGAAGCTGGTTCTGGCAAAACATTCCTAATCAAAATCATTAGTAAGTTCCTTCAACAATTGACAAACAACAAACTGTCAGCTGTTGTCACTGCCCCCACAGGTTTAACTGCCTACAACATAGGTGGTATTACATTACACCGATTACTACTATTACCAGTAGAACACCAGAACAAATTAGACTATTACAAACTTTCTGCAGAAGCTGCAATGGAATTACGCAGAGTATTGAAACAAATGAAAATGCTACTAACAGATGAAGTGAGCATGGTCTCCAACCTGATGTTAGCTTTGATTCACCTCAGATTACAAGAAGTACTCAAAACAGACTATGAAGAGCTCTTTGCAGGAAAACACATTATTGTTTTTGGAGATCTGCTTCAATTAACACCAGTAAAAGGTGAACCTATTTTTAAAACATTAGGGCACAAACTCTGCCGTAAAACTGTTGGCAGCATTGGAAATGTCAACCTTTGGCAACATTTCCAATACAGAGAATTAACAGAAAACATGTGCCAATCTGCAGATGTAACTTATGCCAACATTTTAAAAAGTTTGAGAGTTGGTATACTTTTTAAAGAAGCAGAAGCAACATTGAAAACCCGGCACATTAATGCACTTTATGGCGATAATGCATGTGCTACAGATATTATGGAACAATTAGCCCACAAAAATGTCAATTGTATGGCCTTAATGCCAACTCTTGCAAGCTGTTTCAAATTCAATGAAATCATGCTAAGTAAAGAAATGCAACCAATAATGGAAATTAGCGCCACAGACAAACTAGATGTACATGGTATGACACTACCCATGTGTGACCAAGCCACAACAAGACTAAATAATTTAGAAAAAATCAATCTCAAACACAGCAGGCTTAGAAAAGATGTTAAAATTATCCTTAAATTGCAGAGTAATGCTTAAACGTAACCTTGACGTGGACCAAGGACTAGTTAATGGAGCACTGGGTACAGTTGTTGGCTTTCAAACATACCCACGTGACAACAAAATTCAGTTTGTCAATATACTCTTTGACAAACTTTCAGAAGTAAAACGGATAGGACGCTCAACAGCTAGATTCCTTCTCTTCAAAGATATGTATGTACGCAGAGAACAATTTTCTCTAACTCTTGCATACGCAGTCACAATTCATAAATCACAAGGTCTTACCCTAGACAAAGCAATGATAGATATTGGTAACACAGTCTTTAAAGAAGGCATGAGCTACGTAGCACTATCACGCTTACGTACACTTGACGGTCTATTTCTAATCAACTTTGATGCAAGTAAAGTAAACGCTGATATTCCTTGCATTTTAGAATTTAATATACTTCGCTCACTATATACTCCCCATCTAAACACATATTCTGTTCCACAAAAACTAAAACGTTGTAAAAGAAAACTAAATCAAACTGAAATGCAACAGGACGTCACTGCAAATCCTCCAAAGAGAGTAAAAGAAACTAATACTTCAACAAGTACCACAAGCAAAAAAGAATCAATTAGAGAAAGTAAACCAGGTACTTCTTTAAAGAAGGAAGACAAACTCCAAAAAAAGCAGTTAGATACAGAACTACCTGGACCATTTAAATTCTCAAATATAGTTGGTGTAAGTTGCTATGCAAAGGTAGCAATGAATATTCTATTTCAATTATCACCAATTGTTGACAACATTTACTCACACAGTACAGACCCATTGTGTTTGCAAATGTTAGTACTTCACAGAAATGCAGCAAACAATCCTGACAACACATATAGTGTTTTTGGAATAAGACGACAATTGGACTACTGTGCTGGAATGGTGAAATTCACTATAAACTCACAGGAAGATCCACAAGAATTTCTAATGTACTTACTACAAGTACTGGAAAACAAAAACATACCTATAAATGAAATCTTTCAGATTTCATACATGTGGAAACATACATGCACTCTCTGCAACAATGTGACACAAGAAGAAATCCCCAATGAACGCTTCATATATATATCAATACCAAATTGTGAATCCATTCCATTTCAGCAACTTGTACAAAATGCAAACCATGGTAGATTATGCTCTACCTGCAATTCAGATAATCGCTCCACGTTAGTAATACAAACACATAGTAAATACGTAATACTAATGCTTCTACATTACAATGCAGATGGTACCAAAAACAACTGCAAGCTGACTGGATTCACACATGGTCAAATATCACTTGGTAAGAAAACCTTCACAACAATAGGTATAATCTACCACGCAGGAGCCACAGCCAATTCAGGGCACTACACTGCATACATAAAAAAGAAATGTGGATGGTTTGAATGTAATGATAGTACCATTACTCTAAAGCAGAGATTACCAGCAAATCTTACAAACGCTTATTTGATGTTCTTAAAACCAAAATTTGATAAATAAACTGTATTTAAACCTTTAAGTAAATTTGTGTTACAAAAATATAAACTGTTAGAATACTCCAAAAGCTATCTAACTGCTCAAAGATTCTACAACAACTAATCAGATAAATGAATACAACTAAATTAGACCAAAAAATACACAGTTAGAATACGCCAATTGGTATCTAACTGTCCCAAAATTATAAATGTGTGTTAAAATAATATAAACTGTTAGAATACTCCAAAAGCTATCTAACAGCTCAAAGATTCTACAACAACTAATCAGATAAATGAATACCACTAAATTAGGCCAAAAAATACACAGTTATAATACGCCAATTGGTATCTAACTGTCCCAAAATTTAACAATATCCAAATAGGTAAATGAAAACCACTAAAATATAATAAAAAAATAGACAGTTAGAATACGCCAATTGGTATCTAACTGCTCCAAAATTTTATAATATCAAAACAAATGAAGAATCTGTTACTGTTCCAAAAAAAATACAACAAAGCAAAGTATAAAGCATTAGCCAGAAACAACAAGTGAACACTGAAAACAAACAAACAAATAAACTGTAGCATAAGAGAAAAAGGGTTTTTTTTAAATCCAACATGGATTTTTTTTTCTCCCACAGACCCAATGATTTTAGCAACAAATACAGAAACTGAGCAAATTGCACAGTACTCTGATTTGTACTCTACTAAATATGAGGGTCAAAAAAAATAAAAGTATATTGCTTATATATTGCTTATACAATGTAATAAGTCATTACAAAATACTAATACTAACATGCTATTTTCTTTTATCACAGAAATGAAGAAGAAAAACATGGACTCCCATTACTAGACCAAACAGTAAGTATACAATAATAAGGACAACCATAGCAGCACATCACATCCATAGTATCTAATACCTTTGTTCCTTATACATTTGTTTTTCACCCAAAGTTATAAACAAATATGAATGTGATATGCTGCGGTGGTTGTTGCCAAGGCATAGACTCTATGCCCTGGCAACAACCACCGCAGCATATCACATCCATAGAGTCAAACATTTCAACTATGATCTATGGGAAACTTTTAATGTCCGCGAACAATGTGAGTGTTCTTAGAACACTTTGAACTTGCCAGCGAACAATACGGACACCGTTTTCAGGACACCCCCTACGAACATTTCAGAACAACGCGATAGTTCTTAGAACACTTTCAACTTAACAACGAACAATACGGACAGCGTCCTAAGGACACCCCCTACGAACATTCCAGGACACCGGGGGTGTTCTCAAAAACGTCTTCAGAACACCCCCATCTTGTTTATTTGCGAACATTTCAGGACACCGCAAGTGTTCTTAGGACACATTCAACTTGACAGAGAACAATACGGACAGCGTCCTCAGGACACCCCCTACGAAAATTCCAGGACACCGGGAGTGTTCTCAAAAACGTCTTCAGAACACCCCCATCTTGTTTATTTGCGAACATTTCAGGACACCGCGAGTGTTCTTAGGACACATTCAACTTGACAAAGAACAATACGGACAGCGTCCTCAGGACACCCCCTACGAACACTCCCCGGACACCGGGAGTGTTCTTAGAAGCGTCTTCAGAACACCACCATCTTGTTTATTTGTGAACATTTCAGGACACCGCGAGTGTTCTTAGGACACATTCAACTTGACAAAGAACAATACGGACAGCGTCCTCAGGACACCCCCTACGAACACTCCCCGGACACCGCGAGTGTTCTTAGAAGCGTCTTCAGAACACCCCCATGTTGTTTATTTGCGAACATTTCAGGACACCGCGAGTGTTCTTAGGACAGACTCAACTTGACAGAGAAAAATACGGACAGCGTCCTCAGGACACCCCCTACGAACACTCCCCGGACACCGCGAGTATTCTTAGAAGCGTCTTCAGAACACCCCCATTTTGTTTATTTGCGAACATTTCAGGACACCGCGCGTGTTCTTAGAACACATTCAACTTGACAGAGAACAATACGGACAGCGACCTCAGGACATCACCTACGAACACTCCCCGGACACCGCGAGTGTTCTTAGAACAGTTTCACTTTGCATGCGAACAAAACAGACACATATTGACTCCTTAGAACACCCCCTAGTCAGTTTATTTAGAAAATTTCAGAACACCCGTGATGTCCGCAAACAAATCGAACACAAAAAGAACATCTAACACATAAAAAACACAACTTTCATCCTATCTCACACACTCCCACCCTCCCCAAACACTCCTACACACCAACACACTCTACAAAATACACATTTTGAACAAAGTTTCACTGCGCTGTCCGGGGACGTCCACGAATCCAATATGGCGGGCGCTACCGAAAAATCTGACGCGCTTCACTCTCCACGCCGTCCAATCAGCAAACACTTTGCATGTCCGCGAACATCACGCAAGACGATTGGCCAATCAGGACACTTTCCGCGGAGCGAACAGGGAAGTGTATCCGCAAACCGAACACAGATATCACTAATTTTTTTTTACCTACTTTTTGTTCATTTAAAAAAAAAACTACTGCACGAATTTTCACCAAATTTGCAAAAGCACGCTTTCGGGACCAAGCCGCTGCTCCTGGTCCAAATTTGGTGGAAATCCGTGCAGCGGTTTGGGCTGTAGACGCGAGCAAAATTTTTTTCCCATTCACTCTATGGAGAGTGAGTACAATGTATACAAATATGAGCATACAGAGGGAAGGTAGAGTAATAAAAATAAAACTATGACAAAGTGCTGATAACCATAATGATTATCTTCATGCACAGAAAGGATTGCTCTCTTTCAAGCATGTATCTTCCGCTATGTACATGTTTCATATGATGTGACAGGCCCCCAAGTCTACAAATATAGTACCTTTTCAATTTTTACTTCCTGACTGTTACTGTAGAAAACTATGTGGCTTCGATATGTCAGTAAAGGATAAAAAGGGAGAGCCAGCCATGTGATGTCATCAGTTATGTCATCAATGACATTTGTGATGTCATCTTTGATGTCCTGGGTGTTAGTGTTAGCAGTGCACGGTGGCGCGAGTTATGGTTGCTTATGTTACCATAACTGGCAAATTTCAAGGGTTTTTCGGTTTTACTTGGAACCATAACGTCCCTTTAACAAAGTATTTTCACTGAATTTCATAGGTTTTTAGTAGTACATCTTAACCATAATATCCCTGACATGTAACATAGAACATAGAACATACTAACCCCCTCGTAGTGATTTTCATGTCCGCGGACTACGGCCATGTCCGCGGACACATCGAAAATCTGAGCGTGGTGAATGTAAATTTAAATAGTGTGCCCCATTTCCCCTTTGAAGTCGGCTCTGAAAAGAGCCGTTTTTTTTACAGATGCTTGACAGACACCTGTTATTTTATATTTTTTTTCTTGTTTTTTTTTCTTACTTTACTCCTAAAATCTTCACATAACCTTCTCCAAAGCAACCCTTACATTCCAAAATAGAAAGGCATTTCCGGTAAAAGATAAACAAATGCCATCTTCTTTAAAATTAACAGCATTACTGGCATCAATATTCTCATTGTTACAGAAGAACATACCAGCTCTAAGCATGAAGGCAAACATGCCTCGGTTGATAACACACCTAGCAATGTTTTGCTGAGGACAAAAAACTGAACTATTGTCCCATATTGCCCTAGGTAGTAATCCAGAAAAAATTACTTTCGCATTTGGAAGGATCTTCACTACGGCTTGAACCAAGCGTTCCAAATCAGCCAACAAAGTAGGGGCACTGACGTTGCCCAAATGGAAAGCACCATAGTGCAAAACTACCACATGCGGACTGTTCATCGTGGCCATATCCACACAAACTTGTACAATTCCCTGTACATTGCAATCAAGCACAGTGCTCCACACCACCTCCACTCCTTTCACATCAAAGTTCTTTACAACATGCCTGCATTCAGCTTACTGCTGTAAACCATGCACAAACATATCTCCGACCACCAACACCCTGACTTTCTCCACTTCTGCCATCTTCACCACACACAGTCTCTTTCAACACAAATCCACAATCTCGACATCTGATTGGCTGATCCGTACAGTCTTATTTCCATGTTGGATTTCCTGGAAAAACCCGGATTTACCACGCCCTGTCCACGAACAGCCGCGGAGTCCGCGGACGGCGTCCACTTTACTCTCTGTACCATTCCCTCATTGCATACAGCTAAGCAATCACACAATACGAATAACGTCCTCAGAACACCCCCATTTTGTGAATTTTCGAACATTTCAGGACAATTATCATTTCATTATTCTACATATTAACATTACAAATATTATACTTTTATCTTGTACTCTGCACACAATGCTATCTTTCTCCATTAGTAGCTCAGTATACTACATAGAATCCCATAATACAATTCTATTTATTGATATAAATGCATCATTCAAAGCACTAATAACGGTATGATATTTATTGCAATATCCTTGACACTTTTTTCGGAACATTATAATAAAAATCCCTAGTACACAAATTCCATGAAAAGTACATACACATGTGATGTCATCAGTGATTTCATCAATGACATTTGCGATGTCATCTTTGATGTCCAGGGTGTTAGTCTTAGCAGTGCATGGTGGTGGCGCGAGTTATTTTTCATAGCTTACCATAACTTGCTATTTTCAGGGGTCCTTCGGCTGTACTTAGAACCATAACGTCCTTTAAACAAACTTTTTTTTAATATCACGCAAACAATATACAGACATGGCGTGCAAAAACCAACTTCTACAGATGGCTTTACACAGAATGTTGCAAAGTAAGAATTTATGATCGTTCACAGTGAAGGTCACCTGCTTCCATTTTTTTCTCGGGCCCCGGAGAGGCTCACAAAGCAGACTATAAGGTTGTATTGTGTTTTGACCTTGACAGACAGAGATTGTGATGAAAGACTTCTCTTGAAGGAGTGTTGCTAAAACGTAAGAGAAGATAAAGATGAAATTTCTGAAACGAAACCACTTTTACATATTATATCACTATGCGAAAGATCGTTGGCACACGCAGAGTCGTATTTTGGGACTGCACCACTCGTAGACAATGGAAATTGCAATTGTACTGTACGTAACCCTTTAGATTACTTTATACCAAATATAATTACAATAGCGTAGCATTAAAGACCGCTGAAGTTGAACTTGTTCGTTGAAAGTGGCATAATGTTTTCTACCGCGCACTATCACCGCCGAATTGATCCCCTGTCGTTTAGAGGGCTCTGAAAAAGGCAGACGACACAGAGTGGGTTAATATAAATAATTTAACCGTCTATAGGCGGTCAAGCGCTCTACTCGCTGTGCCACTTTACTGTAGCCTGTCAAGTGGCACAGCGAGTACAGCGGTTGCTTTGACATCCGTGCACAGCTTTCTAACGCAAGTTCGAATCCCGGCAAGGCGAAACTCATCCTTCCGTGGTCGATAAATGAGCACCACACACTGTGGTTAATAATAAGCACCGCTTACATACCTCACAGTTCTTAGCGCTATATGAATGGGAAAATATTATTATTTTATTATTAACATACTCTGTTGCACTATCTTCGATAGCAAATAGTTTCACGCCCTAATAAATAAAATGATGATTTTTAATGAAGATCGGCTGGTAAGACTAATTTTTTTATGGGACAATCGCCAAGGACCAATATGCCCTTACGCAGTACTAGCGGCTACAAACAACATACCAACCAATACGGTGGTCTAATGGCTCGTTGTTGGAGCAACCTTCCGATTATCAGAGAGACCATTTACTGCTTTTATCATAAACCAACAGCCTATCTACCTGAAAGGAACAACGCGTGGCTCCAAATAAACTTTTGCTGATCGACAGCAGAGACAATAGCAAATCGCTGAAGATTCACTAAACATTTCATGTGAAATAAATGTACTTTACCAAATGTACAATCCTGCTGTTTACTTTTAAACCACAGTTTCATATTCCGAATTGTGGTGCACTGAGTTGTAACCTGATCTAACACTCTCTGTACCGCAAAGGAACATCGCGTGTCTCAACATGAACTTTTGCGAATCGACAACAAAGACAAATGCAAATTGCTGAATGTTCTCTAAACATTTGATGTCAAATAAATGTACTTTACAACATTTACAATCTTGCTCTTTGCTTTTAAATCACAGTTTCATATTCTGAATTGTGGCGCGCTGTGTTGTGACATAATGTGTGTTGTCTTCCGGGTTCTGTGTAAAGTCGCGTAGTACTGGGGACAACTGGGCGCGTTTCATTACCACCCTGTAACTTCACGGAGAAAGGCGGGGAATATGAATGCTTTGATAATATCAGGCTTAGGGACGGGAGATATGATTTAGTGTCGCAAAAGCAAGTCAGCCAGGTCAATAGCGCCAGTCATAGGATTATCACATAATGTCGACGCACACCAGCCGGATTTATCGTTTCTTTAGTGGACAAAAAGTCGGTTGACGCCCCTAGGAAATTGTACTATTAGCGAACAAAAGGAGTGCTCTTAAAACACTTTCACCCTGACAACGAACAATACAAACAACGTTCTCAGAACACCCCCATTTTGTGTAATTGCAACCATTTCGGGACACTGCGAGTGTTCTTAGAACACATTCAACTAGACAGATTACAATACGGACAGCGTCCTGAGGACACCCCCGGTTTGTGTATTTACGAACAATTAAGTACACCACGAGTGTTCATAGCTCATTTTTACCTTCCTTGCGAACAAAAGTGACACATACTCCGTTAAACACCCCACCATTTAGTTTATTTACAAAATGTCAGAACAGCCGTGTTCTCTGCGGACAAATCAAACGCAACAAAAAGGTCTAGCACATAAAAAAACAAAGCAATGAACCTATCTCATACTCCCCAAGCCTCCCCAAACACTCTTACACACCAACACACGGCACTAAATACAATTTTTTATCCACGTTTCACTGCGCTGTACACGATCGACTGCGAATACAAGATGGCAGGCGCCACAGAAAATCTGACGCGCTCCACACCCCTCGCCGTCCAATCAGCGAACACGTTGCATGTCCGCGGACATGACGCAAGCCCATGGGCCAATCGGGGTGCTGTCCGCGGAGCGAACAGGGAAGTCCGTCCGCGAAGCGAACGCAGATATCACTAATTTTTTTGCCTTACATTTTGGTCATTTTTAAAAAAACTACTGGACAGATTTACACCAAATTTACAAAAGCACGCTTTTGGGACCAGGCTGCCGCTCCTGCCGCAAATTTGGTGTAAATCCATCCAGTGGTTCGGGCTGTAGCCGTGCGCAAAGTTTTTTACCATTCAGTCTATGGGAAAAAAAAAGTTTTGGGACCCCCCCTATAACTTTTCCCCCCCTGGACGAATCCTCGCCAAACTTTGCAAATAAAATTCAGAGTGACCCAACTACTTTTTTTGCAAAGTTTGGTGAGGATCCGTCCAGGGAGAGCGAAGTTATAAGCCACCCAAAAAGTGCTCTTCCTATGGAAACAGCAACTTAACCACTACTGTGGCCATGTAATATATATATATATATATATATATATATATGGTTCAAAGTAAAACCGAAAACCCCCTGAAATTCGGCAGTTATTGTAAGATAAGCAACCATAACTCGCGCCACCGTGCACTGCTAACACTAACACCCAGGACATCAAAGATGACATCACAAATGTCATTGATGACATCACTGATGACATCACATGGCTGCCTCTCCCTTTTTTTCCTTTGCTGACATATCTAAACCACATAGTTTTCTTCAGTAACAGTCAGGAAGTAAAAATTGAAAAGGTACTATATTTGTAGACTTAGGGTGAAGTCAAATCATATGAAACATATACATAGCGGAAGACACAGGCTTGAAAGAGAGCAATCCTTTCTCTGCATGAAGATAATCATTAGGGTTATCAGCACTTTCTCATAGTTTTATTTTTATTACTCTACCTTCCCTGTATATGCTCATATTTGTATACATTATATTCACTCTCCTTTCCTTTGGGTGCAGTCACATCATGTGATACACATACATATGGTAACTCAGCTTTGAAAGTTTCTCTACATAAAGACAATCAGTTAGGTTATGAACTCTTTCTGCTACTACTTCTGCATTTTTGTTTACTTCACTGTCCCTGTATATACTCATATGTGTATGTGTTGTTGTCTCTTTGTGTTTTGTCTGTAATAATTATGTATTAAGTGGGTTTTATTATCTACTTATTACATGTTTCACAGTACGCAAAACTCTAATAAGAAAGCAGTTATCATTTCACTATTCAACATGGCAAGATTATTAATATGGCACCTTCATCATGTTTGCGGCACACACTGCCTATGTTTCTGCATGAGTAGCTTAGTATACTGGATAGAACTTCATAATAGAATGCTATTTATATCAATGCATTGCTTAATGCACTAATTAGCTCATGATATTTATCCCAATGATCCTTGACAGTTTTTGGTCAGCATTATAAGATTCCCTTGCACAGAGTTTTAATGAAAAGTAAATGCACATGTGATGTCATCAGTGATGTCATCAATGACATTTGTGATGTCATCTTTGATGTCCTCTGTGTTAGTGTTAGCAGTGCACGGTGGCGTGAGTTATGGTTGCTTATCTTACCATAACTGCCAAATTTCAGGGGGTTTTCGGTTTTACTTTGAACCATAACGTCCCTTTAACAAAGTTTTTTCACTGAATTTCATAGGTTTTTAGTAGCGCAACTTAACAATAACGTCCCTTTAACAACGTTTTTTTACTGAATTTCATAGGTTTTTAGTAGCGCAACTTAACAATAACGTCCCTTTAACAACGTTTTTTTACTGAATTTCATAGGTTTTTAGTAGCGCAACCTAACAAAAAAGTCACTTTAACACATTTTTTTAACTGAATTTCATAGTTTTTTATTAGTGCAACGTAACCATAACGTCATTTTCAATGGAGGAAGACCACTAGCATCCTAGGTTCTCAAAGTGGGACCCCGGGGTGGTAAAAAAATATTTTTCTTCCCAAACTGGGACGCCGCAGGCAGGCGACCCGGTGTAGGAAGGAAAATCTTTTACCGAGATGGATACCAGGGAAAGGGAAGGCAGGGTGTATAAAGAGAACACAACAGGCCATCGGCGGGGGGTCGGGAAGACCAGGAGAGAGACACGGGGCATGAGCAGGGGGTGGAAAGAAGGGACACACGGGGCATGAGCGGGAAAGAAGGGAGACACGGGGCATGAGCGGGGGTAAGGGGGAAGAAGGGAGACACAGGCATGAGCGGGAAAGAAGGGAGATACGGGGCATGAGCGGGGGGTGGGAGGGAAGAAGGGAGACACGGGGCATGAGCGGGGGGTGGGGCTGAACAGGGGAGACACAGGCCATGAGAAGGGGGAAAAGGAGGGAGACAGACACGGAGCATGAGCGGGGGTGGGGGTGAACAGGAGAGACACGGGGCATGAAGTGGGGGTAGGGCATGGTGGGTCCCCACCCCCGCTCATGCCCCGTGTCTTTCCTGTTCCAACAGTGCAGACATGGGGCATGAGCGGGGGGTGGAGGGGAAAGAAGGGAGACACGGGGCATGAGCAGGGAGTGGGGGTGGAAAGGAAGACACGGGGCATGAGTGGGTGGTGGGGGGAAGAAGGGAGACACAGGGCATGAGTGGGGGGTGAGTGGAACAAGAGGTCAACAAGGGGCATCATAGGAGGAGGGACAAGAGGAAGACACGGGGCATGAGCAGGGGGTGGGAGGGAACAGGAGGAAGACACAGGGCATCAGCGAGGAGTGGGGGGGCAGGAGGAAGACACGGGGCATGAGCGGGGGGTGGGGGAACAAGGACATCATAGGAAGGGGGGACAAGAGGAAGACACGGGGCATGAGCGGTGGTGGGGGACAACAGGAGTGAGATACGGGGCATGAGCGGGGGATGGGGGTACAGGAGACAGACACATGGCAGGAGCGGGGGGTGGGGGGCAACAGGAGAGAGACACGGTGCATGAGCGGGGGGTGGTGCCAACAGGAGAGAGACAGTGGGCATGAGCGGGGGGTGGGGAGAACAGGAGACAGACACGGGGCATGAGCGGGGGGGTGGGGAGAACAGGAGACAGACACGGGGCATGAGCAGGGGTTTGGGGGCAACAGGAGGGAGACACAGGGCATGAGCGGGGGGTGGGGAGAACAGGAGACAGACACGGGGCATGAGCGGGGGAGGTGGGGGGCAACAGGAGACAGACACAGGGCATAAGCTGGGGGTGGGAGGCAACAGGAGAGAGACACAGGGCATGAGCGGGGGTGGGGGGTACAGGAGACAGACACGGGGCATGAGCGGGGAGTGGGGGGCAACAGGAGAGAGACACGGGGCATGAGCGGGGGTGGGGAGAACAGGACAGACACGGGGCATGAGCGGGGGGTAGGGGGTAACAGGAGACAGACACGGGGCATGAGCGGGGGCTGGGGGGCAACAGGAGAGAGACACAGGGAATGAGCGGGGGGTGGAGGGGTACAGGAGACAGACACAGGGCATGGGTGGGGGGTGGGGGGAACAGGAGACAGACATGGGGCATGAGCGGGGGTGGGTGGAACAGAAGACAGACATGGGGCATGAGCGGGGGTGGGGGGCAACAGGAGAGACACGGGGCATGAGCGGGGGGTGGGGGGTACAGGAGACAGACACGGGGCATGAGCAGGGGGTGGGGGGCAACAGGAGAGAGACACGGGGCATGAGCGGGTGGGGGAACAGGAGACAGACACGGGGCATGAGCGGGGGGCAACAGGAGAGAGACACGGGGCATGAGCGGGTGGGGGAACAGGTGACAGACACAGGGCATGAGCGGGGGCGGGGGGTACAGGAGACAGACATGGGGCATGAGCGGAGGTGGGGGACAACGAGAGAGATGCGGGGGTGGGGGCAACAGGAGACAGACACAGGGCACGAGCGGGGGGTGGGGGAACAGGAGACAGACACGGGGCATGAGCAGGGCATGGGGGGAACAACAGACACGGGGCATGAGCTGGGGGTGGGGAGAACAGGACAGAGACACGGGGCATGAGCGAGGGTGGGAGGAACAGGAGACAGACACGGGGCATGAGCAGGGGGGTGGGGGGCAACAAGAGAGAGACACGGGGCATGAGCGGGTGGGGGGAACAGGAGACAGACACGGGGCATGAATGGGGGGGTGGGGATGAACAGGGGAGACACGGGGCATGAGCGGGGTAGGGCAAGGTGGGGCCCCCACCCCCGCTCATGAGCGAAGGTGGGGGGGAGGGAGAGAGACACACGGGGCATGAGCGGGGAGTGGGCGGGAGGGGGAGAGACACACGGGGCATGAGCAGGGGCGGGCGGGAGGGGGAGAGACACACAGGGCATGAGCGGGGGTGAACGGGAGGGGGAGAGACACATTGGGCATGAGCGGGGGTGGGGGGAGGGAGAGAGACACGCAGGGCCTGAGCGGGGGGTGGGCGGGAGGGTAGAGAGACACACGGGGCATGAGCGGGGGTGGGGGGAGGGAGAGAGGCACACAGGGTATGAGCGGGTGTGGGAGGGGAGAGAGACACACGGGGCATGAGTGGGGGGTGGGGGGAGGGAGAGAGACACACGGGGCATGAGCGGGGGTGAGGGGGAGGGAGAGAGACACACGGGGCATGAGCAGGGGGTGGACGGGAGGGGGAGAGGGGGAGAGACACACGGGGCATGAGCAGGGGTGGGGGCGAGGCAGAGAGACACAAGGGGCATGAGCGGGGGTCAGGGGGAGGGAGAGAGACACACGGGGCATGAGCGGGGGGTGGGCGGAGGGGGAGAGACCCACGGGGCATGAGAGGGGGTTGGGGGAGGGAGAGAGACACACGGGGCATGAGCAGGGTGTGGGGGGAGGGAGAGAGACACACAGGCATGAGCGGGGGTGGGGGTGGCAGAGAGACACACGGGGCATGAGCGGGGGGTGGGGGCGAGGGGGAGAGACACACGGGGCATGAGCGGGGGTGGGGTGGAGGGAGAGAGACACAAGGGGCATGAGCGGGGGGTGGGCGGGAGGGGGAGAGACACACGGGGCATGAGCAGGGGGTGGGCAGGAGGGGGAGAGACACACGGGGCATGAGCGGGGGGTGGGCAGGAGGGGGAGAGACACATGGGGCATGAGCGGGGGCGGGCGGGAGGGGGAGAGACACACGGGGCATGAGCGGGGGGTGGACGGGAGGGGGAGAGACACATTGGGCATGAGCGGGGGTGGGGAGGAGGGAGAGAGACACAAGGGGCATGAGCGGGGGGTGGGGGGGTGATAGAGAGACACACGTGGCATGAGCGGGTGGTGGGGGGGAGGGAGAGAGACACACGGGGCATGAACTGGGGTGGGGGGAGGAAGAGAGACAAACGGGGCATGAGCGGGGGGTGGGTGGGAGGGGGAGAGACACACGGGGCATGAGCGGTGTTAGGCAGAAACCTGTGCAGTTCCCACAAACCCAGAGACACTAAAGAAACGCTGGCTGAGACTCCAGTGGGTTCATCAGGTCAGCAGTAGAAAGTTTCCACTTGCCATTTGGACTTCCTCCTCTGGAGCAAAGGCTAAGGAGACAAGCTGGACCCCTGAAGGTTTACCCTTGCATCTGGGATCTCCTTTCACATGGTCAGTAGAGCCACAAACAAAGCATTTACCGAATGCTTTCTGGAATGGTGGCTTGTTCTGGCCTCCCGCTGGTTTGGCACCAGACGGTACACTATTATGCTGCAGATTTGTTTGTTTGTTTGTTTATTTATTTGTATGGCGCACCTTACCCAGGGGCAACAGGGCGCAGGCAAAAAGATAATTCGAGGCTTACAATGTTACAGAAATATACAGTTGAAGTAAAATTAAAGATATTCAAGGATTACAGGAATGAGAAATATACAAGTCTTCATACATAAAAAATATCAATATCTATACAGGAGTGAAATATACAGATATGTACAAGGGCTGTTAGAGGCGAGAGCAAGGCCGCAAACAAAGAGTATCAATATCTATACATAGGTATAGAATGTACAAATAAATACAGGGGTTATTGGAGATCAGGTGACTGATGAGGTGCCTTCTAAAGTGCAAATATGGTTGATCAGCTCTCAGGTTGTGTGGCAAAGAATTCCAAAGTGTGGCCGCTTTCACCGGGAAATTGTTGCCACCAATGGTGGAGAGTTTGAATCTGGGAATTATCAGACAGTTGGAATTGATAGTTCTTGTTTGTCTGATGGAGGACTTTCTCTTTACCTTGTCCATCAGATAACTAGGGGCGGCATTGTTGAGGGCTTTATGGGTTAGGGAGGCCAACTTTAGTTTGATTTTGTTGTCTGTGGAGAGCCATTTGTGTTGGCGTCTGGTAGTGGAGATATGATCTCTCTTATTAATGCCGAGGGCAGCTCTCAAGGCATTATTTTGTAGGATTTGTAGCCTATGGATAATGGCTTTGTTAGCACCACTATAAAGGGCATTACAATAATCGAGCCTAGATAATATGAGTGCTCTTGCCAGGATCATACAGCTGTCATTGGATAGGAATGGTCTGCCTGCTCTTATTAATTTGCAAGTATACGCAGTGGTAGATGCTAGTGAGTTGACCTGTTTAGTGAATGACATAGTGGCATCTAGATAAAAGCCGAGGGTTTTTACTTCCCTGGATACTTTGATAAAGTTACCATCTATCTTAAATTCGGCATATTCAAGCCCTAGTTTGTTGATATTAGCGGGGGTACCCAGGATGGTGAGCTCTGTCTTGTCATCATTCAGGCATAGACCATGAGATGCCATCCATGCCTGAATGATGAGATATACCCTATTCACCAACTCTCTGTCCTTACTGTGATCCCCTGAAAGTGGGAGGAGAATCTGAGTGTCATCTGCATAGTTAGTGTAGGTGACACCCAGATGGTCAGGATCGTCGAACAGAGGTTTGGTGAAGATGTCATATAGTGTGGGGGAGACGCGTGAGCCCTGCGGGACTCCGCAGGTAATAGGAGAGGGGTCTGCTGCTGCTGAAGGGGAGAAGACTCTCATTGTTCTCTCACTCAGAAAGGATTCAATCCATCTGATAGCTTCTGTGGAGAAATGAGCAGCTGAATTCAGGTGTCTACAGAGGACCTTGTGGTCGACAATGTCGAATGCCGCGGAGAGGTCGAGTAGGAGGAGGAGTGCTGTCTTACCCTTGTCCCTCAGATCAACAATTTGGGTTTTCAGATCAATGAGGGCTGTTTCCGTGCCGTGTAATGGGCGGAAGCCTGATTGTCTGGAGCCTAGTAATTTGTGTAGTTCTAGGTATTTTTGAATCTGGACATAGGCCACTTTATCCAAGATTTTCAGTAGGAAGGGTACCGTGGTGATGGGTCGGTAGTTGGTGGGGATGAGAGGATCAAGCGTCTGCTTTTTGAGGAGGGGGAGCACCCAGGATTGTTTTAAGTTGAAAGGGATACTGCCTGAGGAAAAAGAGACGTTTATGAGTTTGGAGATAAAGGGCGACAAGTCTCTGGCTGCATCCTTGATTATGTGTGCAGGGCAGATGTCGCCTTTACAGTTTGAGGGTTTAAGAGAAAGAATGATTTTCTCAACCTCCAGGGTGTTGGTTTTAGAGAAGGTGAATGAGTTAGTGTGTGTGCTTGGTAAGGCATTAGGCGGAGATGTGGGAGAGTTAGTGAGGTTTAAGGAGTCTTTTTTTTGTTGAATTTTGTTTTCTAGGGTGTTTATTTTATTTGCTAGTGCCTGTTGGATGTCTGTGCACTAAGTCTGTTCCTTGGTGCAGGTGTCGGGTGTGGCAATGGGTGACTCAAGTTCCTTCAGTATGGAGAAGAGCTCCTTCATACTTGAGTTGGAGTTGGCAATGCGGTTGTTATAGGAATTCTGTTTAGCTAAGCAGATTTCAGCTTTGCAATGACGAGAAATCGTGTCAAGGATGGCTTTCTTTTCACTGGAGGGGCATAGTTTCCAATCAGCTTCACATTTTCGCTTTTTTAGGCAGAGGGCTTTGAGTTCAGGTGTGTACCATTTATTTAAATGGGTTTTAGGCTTTCTGGTGCGAAGTTTAAGTGGGGCAATTTTGTCCATGGTAGTTAACATGATTTTATTATATTCGTGAACTAGTGTGCTGGGATCTAGATTGTCTGGCAATGCGTTTAGCGTTGGAAGGATGGCTGGGATGATTTTTTCTACTGATATATTTTTCTTGTTTCTTGTGAGGCAGGGTGGTGCCAGTGACACGGTTGTGGCAGGTGGTCTGGAGGTCAGTAGGTTAAATGAGACCAGCGAGTGGTCAGTCCAAGGTAGTGGTGTGATGGAGGAGATGACCGCTGAGCAGTTAGCATCAGCAACCCAGTCTAGGGTTCTTCCCTTCAGGTGGGTGGGTAGGTTGACTTTTTGTGAAAGCCCGAGTGATGAGATCGTATTGGCTATGATAGAGGCATGTATGTCTGCTGGGTCGTTAAACCCTAGGTTAAGGTCACCTAGTAGCAGTTGTTGTGAGGTGGTTTTCGCATTGTTGGAAATTAGGTTATGCAAATCTTCCTCGAAGGTCCTGAGCGGACCTGGTGGTCTGTAGATCAGGTGGATGGTGAGGGATTGGGTGTTGTTTATAGGGAGTTTGGCAGTGAGGGATTCGCACGATTGCAGGGTTTGGGTCGGGGCTAGTCTGAGAGCTAAACGTTCTTTGGATATGATGGCGATGCCACCGCCCCGGTTGCCCACCCTGTCCTGCCTGGATATGGTATAGCCATCTGGGATGGCCAACATTAGAGACGGGCCTGCTGCATTGTGGAGCCAGGTTTCAGTTAGAGCAATAAAATCTAATTTGTCTTTAATGATTAGGTCTGCTATATCAAGGGCATGTGCGACCAATGATCTAGTATTGAGGAGAGCTCCTTTATAGGAATGTTCATCCGTTTTTACCGAGATGTTTGTATGAGCGATAGGTTTGGACTTGGTTGTGGGGATGGTGGGGCCTTTAGTAATGGGAGGGGCACGCTGGTGGTTTAGGGCCGTGGGTTTTCTGGTATGGTAGCTTTTGGCTTCACATTTGGAGTCAGACAGGAGTCTTCGGGGCGGCTCATATAGTTTAGAGAGTCTAGCGCGAAGTTTGTTGTTTCTTTCGGTGGTAGAGCAGGGGTGGGAGGCAAGGGTTATTGGTCCTGACCTGCGATGATATCTTGGGCAGGAGGGGTCAGAATAGTAACTAGTTATGTAGGAATCGTTGGTGAGACTGGTGCCTGGCTGGGAGGGGGGGGCTCCTGAGTCCGTATCCTAAATGGGAATATCTGGGGATGCGGGCGTGGCCATTGCACAGAAGATGAGTAATATAGTTAGCATTTTCTGCAGAACAGCGCTGGCGTTGTGTGAGCAGAGTGGAAATAGCAATGTAGGTGCAATCTAGGAGATGGGATCTAGGCAGGAAAGATAGGGTAGGGTGGCAGTCTGAAAGTCCAGCTGCAGGTCAGTGGAATTCAGAGTTGCAGTAATGGCTAAGTTCAGTGTGCCGTAGCATGGCGCAGAATAGTAATAAAGCAGGGGATAATGCGATTCAGTGGTATGGCAGTTAGGACACAGGGATACTGCAGTACAGTGGGGAGGCAATTCAGACCAGGGGAAAATGCAATATAGTGATATGGCGATTCAATGCCGTGGCTGTTCAGAGCAGGGCGAAATGCAATACAATCACGTGCTATTCAATTCAGGGCAGGGCAGTACAGATGCAGTATGCAGATAGGGCAGTGGTACCTAGATTCAACATTAGGCATATGGCACAAATACAGAGTGCAGATAGGGCAGTGGTACCTAGATTCAACATTAGGCATATGGCACAAATACAGTATGCGGGTCACTAGCATTAAGGAGCAGCTCTAGTGCTCGCAGGTTGGCGGGTAGGTGAGTTAGTTCAACGATGCAGAGTCACGTGAGCAATAAGGGTGCCGTGGGAGTGCTGGAGTATTGCTTACCAGGTAGTGGCCTCGAGCAAGGTCGCGTTGCACTTTCACCGTGTGTTGTGCCTGCCTGTGAGGTCCAGGGGGACTGGCAGACGGCAGCTCTGGCAAGCAACAGGCAAGAAACAGGAAATGGCCTTGCAGTCGTGGGCCTTGGATGGAGTGGGCCGGCTCCGCCTGCCGGCTACCAATCAGGGGGTTAAGGATATTGCCGGCCAATCAGCTGCAGCATGTGGCTGAAGTGGGCCTGGTTAGGCTCTGTGGTGAGCAACAAAGGGACGGGTGGCCATCTTTGAGTGTGGTGGGCCGTGATGTACCTGGGTGGGGGACAGGTGCAAAGATAGCGATTCCTGCTATATCAGGCACGGCAGCCTGTTTCCTTCTCTGAGCGTCGGTGCAGCTTCATTTATGGAGGCTCCGACGCTCATAGGATGGATTCGGCGTGTGTGGGCGTTCAGGCCAGAGCGCTGCAGTAGAAATTCGGCGCAGGCCGAGCGGCCTGCAGGAAAGGTACCCCCTGCTCCTGCAGTGGCTGGGCCTGGACGGGGAGCTCCTGCTCCTCGGTTGTAGGGGTGCCAATGAGCACAGGCAAGAAACAGGAAATGGCCTTGCAGTCGTGGGCCTTGGATGGAGTGGGCCGGCTCCGCCTGCCGGCTACCAATCAGGGGGTTAAGAATATTGCTGGCCAATCAGCTGCAGCATGTGGCTGATGTAGGCCTGGTTAGGCTCTCTGGTGAGCAACAAAGGGACGGGCGGCCATCTTTGAGTGTGGTGGGCCGTGATGTACCTGGGTGGGGGACAGGTGCAAATATAGCGATTCCCGCTATATCAGGCACGGCAGCCTGTTTCCTTCTCTGAGCGTCGGCGCAGCTTCATTTATGGAGGCTCCGGCGCTCGCAGGATGGATTCGGTGTGTGTGGGCGCTCAGGCCAGAGCGCTGCTGTAGAAATTCGGCGCAGGTCGAGCGGCCTGCAGGAAAGGTGCCTCCTGCTCCTGCAGTGGTTGGGCCTGGACGGGGAGCTCCTGCTCCTCGGTTGTAGATGTGCCAATGAGCACAATGGCTTACCCTTATGGTTTTGGGCCCTCTTTGGAATTTGAGTTATTAGAATTCTCTTCTGAGTCTTTTTTAGGCTGTTTTCCCTCATCCTTTTTCTGAGTTGCCCCAGAATCCTTATGAGTAGCCCGGTTGGCAACCCACAAGTCAGCAGCCTTAGCTAACTTCCTGGAATCCAATTCCTTCGAATCAGCCAAGTGCTGTCTGAGCTCAGGAAAACAGGCATCATAAATAGACTCCAACATAAAAAGATTCTTCATACCCTCATAAGTGTTCACTTTGTAACCCTTAATCCATCCCTCTAAGTTTTTCAACCCTTCACTCACCCAGGTAGCCCAAGGGGTACCATCATGCTTTTTGAGGGTTCTAAACCTCTTAAGATACTGGGAAGGGGTCTTCCTGAATCTAGCTATCAAAGCTAGTTTTACACTTTCATAATCCTTCTTATCCACCTCCCCCAACTCCATTACCACATCAGTTGCAACAGGGGGAAGCCTAGAGTACAACCAGGGAAGTAACTCATTCCCTGTGATGTCCTGGAGCCCATGATTATACTCAAACATTTTCAACCAATCCAACACATCCAATCTAGGTTCATACATACCCACTAATTCCTTAGGCATCCGGGGTCTTTTGGGACTGGAACTTCTAGAGGAACCAGAGGAGAGAGACAGCTTTTTCATTTCCAACTCATGATTAAGTTTGATTTCTCTGAGTCTTAACTCAGCTTGCTTCTGCTCAGCCTGGGCATTCATTCTTCTGAACTCTAGCTCTTGGTTTCTTTCAGATTGAGCTAAAAAACGTTTGTACTCTAATTCGAGCTTCATTTTTTCAAGTTCAAAATAAGCAGGGTTACATGTGGGACCTGGTATGGGCCCCATAGGTACAGTAGGTAAGGCAGAGGTTCAGAGTGGCTAACTTCATTAGGTTCACTTTCCTCTTCTGACTCATTATCAAGACTTTGATTCAGATCAATACCATCACTGTTTTCTACAGTTGCTGGGGGGGTAGATTCCTCTGCACCAGTACCCAGACTTTGGTTGTCCAGCAATCTCGCTATCAGTTCTTCTTTCTTGCCTCTTACAGAAAGATTCTCTTGTCTACAGAGAGCTCTCAAACTCTCAGTATTTTCACCTGACAAGGACTCTTGACTGTAAACTTCCATAGTAGACATGTTGAAAGTTGCTTTTTAGTGCTAAGCTTTGTGGTTAGTTATCCTAAAGTGTTGAAAAGCACTCTAAACTGTATACTCGATACAAATCCCACCGCTGTACACCAGTGTTAGGCAGAAACCTGTGCAGTTCCCTCTGGGACCACTGCAAAAAGTTTAAGTCTACAGGAGTTAGAAGTAAACCTATTTGGTAGCAGTCTGTAGCACCAAGATTTACCTGGTAATTGTGGCTGAGCAGTCAGACTTCTCTCAAGATGAATTAGGCAGTATTTAGAGTATACAAAATAGGGCAATTTACACAGTAGAATAAGCAGACACTGATCAGAGCTTGGGTGTAGAGATATATAATTATTTAATTAAAAACACATCTACGAAAAACACACTGGCACTAATATGGCAAACAACTTCATTCACACTTACTATAAGTAGATATCAATCCCCTAACAATATTTCGACAAGTCTAGGTTCAACGGCACCACTTATTTGCAGACAGAGGTGAAGGCTTTAACCTAGATGGCACTCTAATATTCATTAGAAAGGGAGAGAAAAGGCAGGGCATGAAACCAACTCGGTACCAACACTTTTACGAAGCAAATGCAAGGCAAGCAAGGCAGGGTCTACTGTAGATCACAAAGTTCAGAGGCCAGGCCCACTCGGAGAGAGGCAAGGCGATATGTCCCAAAAAGTATCACAGTGGAAATGCACTTCGAGTCTTTGTAGCAAAATGTCACAGAAAGGTTGAACCAGTTTTAGAACAAAAGTTAATAAGTTCTGGAGGCGACCCAGTGGAAAGGTAAGGATTTAAGAGACCTCACGCTAACCTTCACAAGGGAAGCCAGGCGGACACAGTACCTTGTAAGTGAAGAGACAGCTCCGGCGGGGGCAGTTGTTCCTGGTGGTGGATGCAAGTCGGGACTTTGCCAGAAGAAGAGATGATCTCGTCGTAGAGGAAAGCGACGATCGTTGCACCACCAGGGAAGAGACCAGCCGCGGAGTGCTCCATCACAAGGCACCACCTTTTGGTCGTGGTACAGTGGTTAGTGGCTATCCAGTTGCCGGGGTGCTCTGCACGGGCAATTCAACCACTAGACGTCCTGGAAGCGAAGAAAAAAGCAAGGGACTGGTTGTTCCCACCAGTCAGGGAAAGAAGACTCTCCAGCAGGGAGATCTCCTCTGTCGTTGGGAAGTGGTGAGTCGGTTCATCAGGGCTCCACCGGAGGTGTCGTCGTTGCAGGTTGGCTCAGCTTTACCCTCTTCGGATTCTTAGGCCTGTGGCGACTTCTGAAATTCCAGTCCCAAAAGCCCTGCTTTTATGCAGAAAACCCCCATTCATTCAGCCTAGCTGTCAATCAAACACGCTAAGTGGTGAGCGGGGCGGCTCACCACTTGGGCCAATCACACCAGAGTGCGACTGGAGTTGGCAAGGCAACTCAGTCCAGGGTGCCTAAACCCCCTTCCTCCCCGCCTGTGGTACCCAGACAGAATGGCACCACTCTGGAGGGCCTCTGAGCAGAAGCCCGCCAAAAGTGGAACAAAGGGCTCAACCTTTGGTTCGGAGTCACAGAGGCGGACACATATGCCATTTTAAAAACCGAGTTCTGGCAGAAAATACCAACCAGGGAATTTATTTAAGATAAATAAACCGGCGGTATGTTAGAGACTAATGTGAAAAAGTATTAGCCTCGAACAATGGGAAGAATCCCATAGGAATAAATTTGTGGTCGAATATAAAAAGTAGTATCCACTGCCACCAGCCAAAACTCAACGAGGGGGGACGGGACAGTACCCCCTCGAACAACAGACCCAGGGGTAATCGAATTACCCCTACCAGTACGTCCACAATAGGATGCTTTGCATTGGTTCTGTTAGTAAATTTAGGTCTAGTAAAGCCAATGGTGACTTTACATGCCCTGGGAGACAGTAGTCAGTCTCAGGGTATGGAGTCTATGGTGGGGATCACCTAGGACACCCCAGTGTTATGGCACAGAGGGTGTGGTGTAACACAGAAAGCAAAACACATGAGGCCCTATGGAGAAAAAGACCCCATAGCCCATCGAACACATTGACATTCAAAGAAATCAACCATTAATCATGTCCAAGAGTGGGAGAAAAAAGTCTCACTCTTGGCAGGATGAAAAAAACAAACTCCAGAAATCCAGCAAAGCTGCTGGGGGACTCACTAGGTTAGGAAATTCAGCCTAAACAGAGAATTCTCCCTAACAGTAGTCTAATTTATCTTGATGCTCTACTGGAAGCTGTAGTAATCGGTGTAAAGTCACACGCCTATGTTGTAGGCAGCTAAACCTGTGGGGGCTGTTACAACAGCTGACAGTTTGTTGTTTGTCATTTGTTGAAGGAACTTGCTGATAATTTTGATTAAGAATGTTTTCCCTGATCCAGCTTCACCACTGAGGTACAGCAGTATAGGTTTTTAATTTTGGCAGGTACATTCTTTATTCTCGTGTTGAACGCCATGCACAATTTGTTTTGTTACCTCTTTAAAAATGGTGTGATGATCATTGTTAAGTTTTGCTTGTTGTACAGTTAAGTCTTCTGTAGCTTCTTGATGCTGATACATGGTGTTTTCTACTTCTGCCATAGCAACATCAGCCTCATTTGCTATTAGTGGTTGTCCTAATGGTTCTTGACTTCCTGTTACAGAAGGTTGACTATTGTCGGAAGAGTCTTTATCTAGTTTGGCCTGAATTTCTTCTTCCTGTTGCTGCGCATTGTGTAACATTGTTTTGCACTGCGTAAAGTTAACATCGGTGATAGTGCTTTCATTTACTTTGAAAGCATCTTCATAGCACTCATAATTATCTAGTATGTCTTCCTCTTTTCTCCATGGTATGAAACATTGTAACAGAGACATGTAATATAGTTCTTTCTTTTGAGGAGTTGTTAATGACAATTTCACATGATTAATTAAGCTACGTTTGTTAAGTTTCACTAAGCTCCCTTCACAATTGGTCACTCTATATCTACGTTTGCTTTCATCGGGTTTTACATTATTTTTGTATGCAAAAATTTGAGCTATGTGGTATAGACACATGCTTTCCATAGTGGTACTCCTGCGCGGATAGTATGTGTCCAGTAAATTGTTTTTTAAAATGTCTTGGCTGTTGGGATCATTTCTGGCAATTGTTTCTATGTCCTCATATGATTTTAGCACTCTTTTTCTAGATTTTGTAGGACCAAGAATGCACCATACTATGTTGTCTGATTTTCCATACAAAGCAGTGCCGGTTAAATGATCTGCCTCTTCATAGGCCCCACATTCTCTATGAGAGAGCATTTTTATGCCGAGGCTGTACAATTTCTGTGATAATGTTTTGTCTGATGCTAGGTCATCCCAGAGGTCTTGAAGCTATGTTTTTTCTGCTTTTGTTAAGTAGGCTGTAACATATCGTGCAACAGCAGTTGAATTGTCTGCAATGTACTGCACATCTATGTTTGCATTCCAAAATAGGGCAATGATTGCATTGTAATCATTGATATATTTTGATTCTTCCCTTCTTTTTATGTAATGCGTGTTTTTAGGTGATTTACCTTTAACACTATGTCGAACTAAAGACATGAAGTTGTTTACTTCACCTTTTTCTGAAACTGGTCTATGGAAACCAAAGCGGCATTTGGTGTAGTATTTATCTTTGTTTTTGTATTTACGGCAACAATATTTGCCACATTTGTGTCTTTGAAATTGTAAAATCTGCCCATGCAGCTCACTATGTGTCTGTTGTGAAGGGATTTCACATGTGACATATTTTTGGATAAACTGCAAAACAGTGCTATCACTGTCGTGCCCAAATTTCGGAGCACCTTTGATCCATAACAGCATGTGAATATGTAGTGCTCCTCTCGCTTGATATTCTTTTCTCCAAAAGAAGTGTTGCACTTCTCCAAGGGGAGGAACAGTTTTATTGCAAATAAAGTGTAGTATTGCAATGAAACGATGATGGAAATATCTTGAGACATTGGGCCTCATTACGACCCTGACGCTAAGTGAAAAACGATGGCGGTAAATGGTTACCGCCATCGTTTTCCGCCAGGTCCGATCATGACCCGTGACCGTTAACTACGATGCCATTAGCGGCATCGTAGTTAACGCTGCCGCTAACGGCGCCAAGGGCACGCGCACGCGACCTCCCACACCGTACTTAGCGCCATGGCGGAAATGTACGCGAATGCCGACCCAAGCGGACATGCACCTAACGCCATCACCAAGCCCGTTAAGTACCTTACCGCCATGGTGCTAATTACGCCATCGCGAACCAACCGTAAAGGGCCATGTAAAGTGAATGCAGCTGCCACAGGTGCACAGAAACAGCACAGGTGAAGGCAATACAGACTCAGGAAGTACAAAAAGAGCACATCCCTCCCCTTCCCACACCCAGTCACACTCCACAATGATACCAATACGACTAGCAATGTTGGGACTGGAGGACCTGATAGCAATGCAAGTGCTACAACAGCAACAACAACAACAGGCAGCACAGAGGAGACGCAGGAGGAGAAGGAGGGCAAGGCAGGCCCAGCAAGCCCCACCAGCACAGCCAGTGCCACCAAACAGGCAGCCCCCAATCCCACGCATCAGAGCCAATCAATTCAACCTCACTGCTGAGCAGATCCACACCCTGTACCATTTGGACCGGGACACCATCACCGCCATCGTAGACATGACACACAACGACATTGTCAGCATGATAGAAACTCAAACCGCCATCCCACCCCTACTGAAGGTAGTGTCTGCACTACACTTCCTGGCCACAGGCACCTACCAGCACACAGTGGGGCACTTGCATGGCATTTCACAACCATTATTCTCACGAACACTCATCCAAGTGCTCGATGCCCTCCTCAAGCACACAGACGACCAAATCTCATTACCACGGACTGCCCAGGAGATTGCAAACACCAAAGTGGGTTTCCATGCACTAGCCGGCATACCCGGTTGCATTGGTGCCATCGACTGCACCCATGTGGAATTGGTGGTTCCACGTGCCATGGAGATACCGTACCGCAACCGGAAACAGTTTGTTGGGTGTCCTGACCCACGTTTAAGCTACCCTGCTACAACATTTGGTGCTGTGGGCTTAGAAAATTCAAGATGGCGGAAAACCCACATGTGCGCTGAAATCCAGGAAAGCTGCGCAGTTTGTGCGCCCACCAAAATGGTTGCCTCACTTGCCACCCACCAGTGCGAGAATGAAAGGCCGGGTTGCCATGAGGGAAATGGGTTGCCAAAGGAAAAACAGTAGCGCCGGTTAGCTTCAAAGCGCTTTAAAACCACCATTGGACTACCAGCACAGTAGTCTGAAACCATTGGGAATGGCAATGCTGATTGCCAAATGCAACCTAGAAGTGTGGGGAATTCATTTCTTAAATCCCAAAAATGAGTGCAGTACCAGTACTCACCACTATCCAAAAGCCGGCGTTTTAAAACCACTCTGTGTGTTTTTCTGAAGGCAAGCAAAATGCCTATTTCAAACCTTGCAACATGTGCAAAATATTCACTGAACACCAGCAGACATTTGGCAGAATGGAGTTTTGTGTGCCTACAAAATCTGGGAAATAAAGAGCCCAAAAACAATGCTTATAACAAAAATGCTATGGAGTCAGCAGCTTAAGCCTAACTACAACTGGATTTAAAACCACCAAAATCGAAAATGTTAAATTAAATGAGTGACCTATGTTTGGTGTCACATGCCTTTGTAACTGTTGAAATGTCATAGTTTTGCGCTTAGAATCAGCATTCTAGCTGCATGTGTAAAATTACAAGTTATTTTGAAAGCAACAAAAAGTTAGCTGAAGGTCTGGCTTAAGGAACTTGATTTTGCCTAGCAACTAACCCCCATCAGCAGTGAAACTTGAGTCACCACTGTGTTCCCAGGCCAACCTTCCTTTTGCTGCCCAGGCTAAGGATATGCCATCTATCTGATAATTGAATTTCCTGTGCTCTGCCAGAGAGTGAACAAAGCCCTCTCCACTCAGGCAAAGGTTTTTTATTACAGACGTCGTAAAAAGTGGCTTCCTCCTGGAGAAGCTGGGAGGAGCACTGCCTGTGAGAAGCAAGCTGGCTTGGCAGAAACTGGAAAGACTGGTTTCTGTACCATGTGACCTGAAAAGACACACCCCTGCAGCAAGGATATGGTTTTATAAAAAGATGAATAACTCATAGAGCGGACATGTGAAAATTTTATAAATGATACCATAATTCTTGTGATTTTTCTGCCCACAGTTTAAGACGTGGTAGGAACCGGTGGTATGTTCGGGGAGGTTTTAGCGGAAAAGTGGATATTACTCTAAATGTGTGCATGTTAAAAATCTGAAACTTCATCAGTTAATGTCCCTACCCCCTGCACACATGTATGTAAAGTTGGGTCCATGTCGGAAATTGGAAAAGCAGTTAAAAAGTCAATTATGTACACTCTTTGAATGCAAGCTCCGAGAATGAGCAGATTTGGACATAGACATGGCTAAATTCAGCCACACCATGTATATGTAATTTTAAACAAATGTGTACCTGTGCAAATATGTTTTTAGGTCAGATATAGATTGTGTGTAAAGTTGACAGGGGTGGGTTCTCTGTATCATAAACAGACCTCATCATGATGACACTTCATTTCATTCCCCCAATCAAGGGGACGAATGAAAGCTGACCAATTAGAAGCTGAGAGAGAGGTAGGGTCAGTGATGCTAGAACACACCCACATTCTAAACACATAAAAGCAGACAGACAGGACAGATAGGGACCTTCAAAATCCATCTGCCGCTGGAAGCCCTGCCGGAAAAATCCATACTTACCTCCATCAAACTCCAGAAAGCCAAACTAGAGACTTCAATCTATCCAGAACTAGAGACCAGAGATCCAGAAAGAGAGAGACCCAGACCAGCAGAGAGAGCTGACCCAGATCACTGTGAAGTGCAGAGGCCAGACCAGACCAGACCAGAGCCCAGTCCAAAACCCTGACCAGATCCATGGCGAGGCCCATTTCCCTCAAGAATATAGTGTGAGTACATAGCAAACTGTGTAGAACCAAGCTTTTAGTTTAAATTCATCTAATTCAATCTATTTAACCTAAGTAGAACAGTCTCCTAACTGTCACCTGTCACTTGTAAAGCTGTCACTTGTCATTTGCTAGTTGCAAGCTGCACTTGTCTTTTTGAACTTTAAAATTTCAAATCTGAAAAACGACCTTCACAAAATCGTTCATATCTCCGCAACCGTTTGAGCTAGAGACTTGCAGTAACTTTCCTCTGATAGCTTAGAATCGTGGCTTTCCTAGGAACCTAGAACCGCATTCCTACCTCTTATAGTTTTACCGCAATCGCGGAACACGCATCCGCGAATTTTACCGCGATTTGCAATTTCTTCACATGTAAAAACTGATGCTGTTTGCCTTCCATTTGCCAGAAATTCGTTTAACCTGCTAACTATCCCTGCATCATTGCTAGTGTGAGCCTGGACTAATATTAACTAGATACCACTCATCCTGAACCTCTAAAAGGGAATTAAGAGCGTTTCCAGCATATTTCTCATTCATTGCTAGCACCTATCAAAGCATTTGCCTGTGATTTCAAAAACTCCTATCTGTTTTCTGTTGTATAAAGCTTGCTGGATTGAACTGAATTACAGTTGATTGCATTTCTGAGAACTGTGTGTTTTCCTTCCATTTCCTTGCCTTGCATCAAGGGGGGGAGGGGATTGCCAGAGAAAAGTGATTACATTGTTTTGTTGAAATCATATTGAGTATTTCTATACTGTATTTCATTCATTCAACCTTGCATCCATTTGAACTCTATAAAGCATTTTGTACCACTTTCTTCTTTTGTCCTATTTACCAGTGTGCTACCTTATCCATTTCAGGTCAACTCATTAGTCATTATAAAGAAGTGTGCTAGTGCCAGATTCTCCGTTGTTAATATTTACCATATCAGATTAAGTGTGATATTCAATTATTAATTTATTATAAAGTGTGATATATATATTTTAATTTATCAAATAAACCTTTTAAACTTGCAAAACAGAACTACTTCTTGGCTCAGTGGGGTCAGGGGGATTCCAAGAGAGGGGTGTTATACAAGGGTAGTCATCCAGGACGCATGAACTGGACCTAAAGATATATCAATAAGGGTTTTCATTCAGTATTCTAGACTAGGCGTTAACTTGGCTGTAGTGCTGAATTGAATCCTCTTACAAATTGGGGGCTCGAGCCGAGACGTTGGGTTAGATTTACCACTTGTGCAGCTTAATACAGTGTGCTAACTGACGGGATACATACATCCGGTCGGATCACCACGCTGCATTACGCTGTGAAGCATTCCTCAAAAGGGACACTCCAAGAAAAGTTCTGTTCTGCAAAACTAAAATACTAACTTCTGTAAGTCAAGACAGAGACCAATCTCTAGAATGACGGCCTTAGTAGACATGAAAATAGCCAGAGAGCACTTCTTACATAAGTTATTTGTGAGAGGTGAGTGGACTCACCAGGACCAAACAGTCTGGTTGCAGGCCATCATGCAACAGGTCACGGAAACAGGGTCAGACTTATGGAGAGATCAGGGTCCATTACATGTGGCCCTGAGTGAACTATATATGGCTCCTAAAGCCAAAGAGGAACACAATAAGATTGCCAGGATAGCAGCATACCTGTACCTATATATGGGAGACATGCAGGATAGATGTGCTGAAAGCCAAAATCTGGCAAATAGGCAACAGATGGTGTTAGAGAAGGTCCAATCTGACCTGGCCTCTTCTGAGCAGATGCTGCAGAGGAGCCAGGAGTCAGAAAATGACAGCAGACTGTACATCACTAAAATAAAGGAGGATATGGATGTGCTGCAAAAGGAAAAGTCAGAACAGGATACCAGATTTCTGGCCTTGCAGAAGGAACACCAAGAAGGTTTGGACTCCCTACTGCAAAGCCAGAAAAAGCTGGAGCAACAACTGGACTTCAACAGGGTATGTGCTGAGCAGGTAGTCACCCTGCAAGGCCACCTAGATAGAGTGAAGGCAGAGAGCAACAAACTAATTCTGAAAGACCTGGATACCCAGGCAGAGTTTGATGAGGAGCGCCAAAAAGCTGGTGCCCTTCAACGGCAAAGGGACGACCTGGCGGCACAAATGCAGGCTCTTAGTCAGGAAAGAGACGCCACAGGCCAGGAAGTCTGCCACTTAAAAAAGGAAATTGAAGAAAATCACCTGGCCCTCCAGGGGCTGGGTGACCTCCAAAAAGAAAACCAGAACTTGGTAGAGCACACCAGAAGGGTGGAAGATGCTCTAGCAAGAAAGGAGCAGGCCAATAGGGACATTGCCCAGGAGATAAACCTCCTGCAGCAAAGACTGGCCCAGTTCTCCAGGACCAACCAGGAAGCACAGAGGGAGAATGAGGCCCTCTGTCAACACAATGATAGGCTCCAGCAACAGGTAGCGATGCAGGAGAAACTGATAGAGTCGAGTAAGGCCTTAACAGAGGAACTGAAGGCACAAATGCAGGCTCTTGCATTGCAACAGGGAGCAGGGGCGGATAGAGATGAGGTTCGCTGGGAAATGGAAACTCCGGAGCATAACCTCAGGAGCCCTAGTACCAGAGGCCCTCATACTTCTCAGTCCCTGGACTCTGCCGCCCCCATGTCCCCTGGTGCACATGAGCACAGGGCCACAGGGATGGCAGATTACTATCCAGCTAAAAGTATGGGGCTCATAGGCCAGTACCACTCAGGAATGGAGGGGTGGGCATCCGGGTATGGGCACCCAAGTACAGTACAGTCAAATGGGGAACCCCAGGAGAGTAGGCCCATTAAGGGCATCCTGAAAACCTCTGCCCAGTTAGGTCAGTGGAGGGGGTACCCATCAAATCCTGGCAGCAAGGAGGAATCTGAAGACTCCTCTGAACTGCGCAGGACACAGGAGACCAGGTCCCCACATTCTGCCAGCCATTCCCAGGCTCGCAGAATCCGGGAAAACCTGGAAGAACAGACAGGAACCTCTGGGAGCAGTGCCTCTGAGTCCGACGAAGAATGGACAAGGGTTACCCGAACCAAAAAGGCCAATAAGGCAAAAAGGGCCTTGCGTAAGGACCCCTTAAAGCAGATTAAGGCTATCAGGAGCGTCATCACGCCTTACCATAAGAACGCTAAGTATTCTGTTTGGGAGCACTTAGAGTTGTTTGAACAAATGATGGAGACTTTCCATTTGAAGGACAGCCAAAGCTGCATTCAATATGTAAAATGGACATTCTCCCCAGAATACTCCGGTTTCTTTGCGGGGCTGGAGGACCAGAATCATTTAAGATGGTCCACCTATAAGGCGGCCATCCTGAAACATTTTTCTGTTCACAGAAATCCTCAAGAGGCTCGCAAGGCAGCCTACAATTTGCAATGTGGGGAGGATCAGGCCCCACAAGAATTTGTGCAGGAGTTAAAGCGGGCTTTTGCACAGACCACAAGAAGGGTGCGCACGGATAGCCGTGAATTCATCAACACGTTTTTCCATGCCTTGCCCAAATATATCATGACCCAGCTCGTGAGGGATTTTCACGAGAAAAGATCTTTAGACTGGGTCATTGAACAGGCTACCCGCATCTATGAGGTGCAGAAGCCCATAGAAAATAAAAGCAACGCCCAGAAAAACCCCAAAGCCAACAGCACCCCTGCTGCTGCCAAGGTGGCAGAGGTAAAGGTCACCCCCGTTTTGGATTTGGAGATGGGGGGGCCTAAAAACCTACCTGCACCTAATAATGCTAGGCCCAGAAGGTCCTCGGGCCAGTCACAGACAGGGAGCCAGGGAGGCAGCCCCACAAATGGGGTCCCTCGCTCTCCTGACTATGTAAGTCCTCGCTACAAAGGTAACAGACCCATCCTGGGTTATGTGTGGACTCCTCCAGCCCAAGGGGGGGGATCCAGCCAAGCACCTAACCCAGGGAACTTCCCTCCAAACTTCCCACCGGAGGGCAGAAATTTACCAAACCCTGGGCAGAACTTTTTCCCCAGATATCCTCCCGACTTCCAACCCCAAAATCATCCATCCTTCTTTCCTCAATTCCCTGAGCCCAGACCACTGAATCCGGGAGAGGGGAGGCCAAGGGTGGAGGGGTACCAAAATCTTCCCAACCAGGGGTACTACCAGAGGAGGGACAGCTACCCTTCCCGGGATCAGCCCAGGGGAGAAAACAGGGCCCCGTATCAGCCTGAGCGGGTTTCCCAGTTAGAGCGCCAGGTTCAAAACATGGCGCGGGATATGGGTCATATACTGAGGGCACAGCAGAACCCTCAGATCAGCATGCCGGCGCAGAACGCACCCAACTCTGGACCTGGTGCTCCAGAACAATGACGGGGGCAGCACCCCGATAAATCACCGGTTCCCAGGGAGGAGGCACAAAGGGAAGGGGGGTGTAAAGCCTTGGAGGAAGCTTCCTTCCTCACTTGTAAACAGCCCCTGGAAACCCAGGAACCGGAAACAAAATCTCTTGCCCCTGAAAGTCTGCCTCCTAAGGAGCAGAGGGGGGGTAGGAGAAACAAAAGACCCAAACAGACTCAGTTTGAGGAGGAGGTACAGATCTTCCAATTTGAGGGAGAGGGATCCTCAGAGGATCCTGGGAAAGGGATCTTCTCCTTCAGAGAGGGGGGAACTCCTCCCAAAGAAAAATGGGTCCCTAGGGATGCAAATCCAGACTGGGGAGATGTGGAGACTGAGCTACCGCCGCCCACCATCTCATCCCAGAACCAACAGCAAGAAAATCCCCTGGTTCAAACCCATCCTGGGGACTGCCTCCAAAAAGGGGGGGGCGGCCCAGAAACGGAGCCAGGGGAACCCACAATGGCTCTGATCTCCAGTTGCAAAATTTTTCTTTCAGATTCCCAAGACTCTCCACAGAATTCTGCCCAAAATTCTTCTCTCGCGATGTCCAAAACCAGAAAATTAGCCCACCAGTTGTCCAAAAATGTACATTATCTGTGCCCCCTTGAGGAGAAGGAGGGAAGATATTATGCCCCGGTACAAGTACAGGGGCAGGGTACAATCTCAGCGCTGGTGGACACTGGATCTCAAGCTACCCTTCTGTCCAGAAGGGCCTTTGACGAACTGAATGCAGGAAGGGGAGAGAATTACCAAATTCCTCTCACCTCTCTTCCTGGACAACTGCAGAACTTTGACGGGAAGGAAATTCCCGTCGAGGGGACGGCAGACTTGGACATTAAGATCGGGCGACACAAGTTGAAACACCCGGTCATAGTTGTGACCCCAGAGGGCACCCCTTGTTTACTAGGGAATGACCTCCTGAGAAGGTTGTCACCCCTAATAGATTGTGTAAACAAGGTCCTCTGGACCCAGACTAGCCGACCAATAAAATTAAAACAGAGTGTCAACCATGTTAGTTTAAACGGCACATGCCACATGGTTGAACAAAAATCTGACCAAGTAGAATTTCACTTCCAGAATAGCCAAATTCCAGACGTGACAGTAATAGCAGTAGGACAACAGACTGGTGATGGGGGGTCCTCTCTATTTCTGAAAATCAACCTTCCTTCCAGTCTAAAGTGGTACTCCACGCTGGAAGGAAACACTCTGAAATTCTATACCAATCCACAATCTGAAACTCCCACTCCTATAGTCCAGAAAGATGTGAAATCAGCTCAGAGCCTGGCTGATATTCAGCAAATTGGAGAGCAGTTGTTCATCCCTGTTCAGTTAAATGATGGGAAGGACTCTGTTCTCGCTCGAGTGTGTGTGAACAACGGTAAGAGCTTCATCAGCGAAGCCATGTTTCGCCAACTCCCAAAAGAACCAGCCATTCCCACCTTCAAACTGATAGACAAATGGGAAATGGACCTGGAAGTACCTAATTCCAAACATCTCCTGCCAAGCAGGTGTATGCTCAAAATCTCCATTGGCAACAAGAGCATAGTCCATAATTGTTGGGTCGTGCGAGACGTCCCTGCCGCCTTTTACTTAGGCAGTGACATTCTCAATCGCTTTGCCATTAGTTTGGACCTAATAAACTTCAAAGCTTGGTCCCGATTAGCGGATAATCCCATGGGCTTTGATGATCCAGAAAAAGCATTTAGGTCAGCTCAATTGCTACCTTATGCAGTTGAAATTCAGGTTAAAGAGGAAGTCACCATCCCAGAAAGGACCCGACAATTCTCCCTGGAAGTGAAAGTTAAAAGGGGACAAGAGTTGAAAAACCCTGATGCTTACATACATCTAAATGCTTCTCTCCAACAGCAAGGGTTGGGGGTAAACCCGACTCCATTAGTCAACATAGAACATGACCCCATTCTAATAGAGGTGGATAACAGCGACTTAAAGAGTATTACTCTAGCCGCAGGCACCATTATTGGAATGGCGGTTGATGACCGACATTTCTCCATTGATCTTGTAAATGAACTGTTAGGACCCATCCCCAAGGACTGTTTTGACAGTGACAGTGATGACAACGCAACACCAGACAGGATTTTTACCCGGCATGGGGGGAACTTCCTGGTGTACACTTCCTGCCCCTATGGTAAGGAAGATGTGACCTGTGACTTCAGGAGGGATGAGGTGATTTTCCAGGTCCATGAGGGCTGCCTTTCCCACCTGAAGCCTCCGGTCCAAATCAGCACTCTGACCAGGGACTTCTCCACCCAGCTGGAGGAGGCCGCGGAGATAGCCAAACCAGAAGTCTTTCCAGGCTTCAGGCAGATGGTGGAAGAGAGAGTCAACCTAGCTGATGCCTGTGTGACTCTGGAACAAAAGCAAAAGTTGAAACAAGTTTTCTTGGATTTCCAAGATCTCTTTGCGGTAGACTCATATGACTGTGGTCGCACCGACATCCACACCACAACAATCCCCACGGACCCTGGCATGACTCCAGTGTTTGTGAAGCAATATCGCTTGCCTCTCGCATCAATGGAGTCCCTTACTGAAATAATTAAGAACCTTGAGTCCCGGGGAATAATCCGTCCCGTCCACAGCACTTTCAATAATCCGGTGCTGGGAATATTGAAGCCAAACGGCCAGTGGAGACTCTGTGCCGACCTCAGGGAGCTCAACAAACGGGTCCATACTTCCCGATGGCCTCTGCCCTACATTGACCAAGGGCTGGCCCAGATCCAGGGGTCACAGGTATTCACTGCAATAGACCTGACCAATGGATACTGGACTGTGCCTGTCAGTAGGGAGGACCAATACAAACTGGCTTTTACCTTTGGGGGCCAGCAGTACACATGGACCCGGACTCCCTTCGGATACCTCAACTCCGGCAATGAATTCAACATTTTTCTACACAAGGCCATGCCCGACTTGGGTGCAAGGGGTAACCTGGCTTATGTAGATGATGTCCTCATCAAAAGTTCATCTGTGGAGGAACACATAGCGGAGATCCGTTATGTTCTGACACAGTTGAGGGCCGCCGGAGCAAAACTTTCCTTTCAGAAAGCACAGTGGTGTAAAACCCGTGTTAACTTCTTGGGGCATGAGATTACTCCTCAGGGTCTTTGTCCCCAGGAAAAGAAAGTGGAAGCACTTCAGAAACTGAAAGACCCCACAACTCTGCGGGAACTAAGGAGCCTCCTTGGACTGACTAATTACAGCAGAAAGTTCATTGAGGGCTATGCAGAGATCACCAGACCCCTGATTCATCTCCTGAAGGGGGGGGTCAAGTGGGAATGGGGTCCAGAACAAGCCGAGGCGGTAAAACAACTCAAAAGAAGCCTCTCACAAGCGCCTTGCCTGGCTTACCCTGTCAGAAACAAGGAGTTCTTCCTGGAGACGGGGTTCTCTAATACGTGCTTGACGGCAGTATTATATCAAAAGCATGACAAGGTCAATAAAGTAATCTCCTATGCGAGCAAAACTTTATCCTCTGTGGAGGAAAAATTCAACGATTGTGAGAAGGCACTCCTGGCAACGGTGTGGGCATTGAAGAATTACCGCCCGTTTATCCAGGGGGAACACATCATAGTGGAGACTCCACACCAGCCTCTGCAATATCTCCAAAGTGACAGAATCCGGGCCGGAAATGTGAGTAATTCCCGAATTACTTCCTGGATTCTGTCAATGCAAGGCTTTCCTGTGGAGGTCAGATATGGCCAAAACAAGAAGAGTCCCCTCGCGCAAGGTCTGGCTGACTTGCATGATTGTGCCAGAGAAAACTGTCTCGAGGACGAAAGTCTAAAAATAAAGGACAACATGGAGGCATACCTTAATTCCCCACACAAAGTCTTTGAAGAAGACAAGTGTGAGGGAATGCCCACTGTCTATGTGGATGGATGCTCTTACCATGTTGACTACAACGGGGAGAAAGAACTAGTGGCCGGCGTAGGGAATGCATGGGTGAATGAGTCCCCAGAACCCTCCGCCGGATTCAAAATTGGTCCCCGAAGTAGTCAGGTGGCAGAATTGATGGCTGTGCATCAGGCCATCCTCACTGCTGTCCAACATCAACTCCACGAACTGGTCATAATCACAGATTCGGATTATGTACGGAACGGGTTCGTGGAGCACCTGGTTAATTGGAAAACCAGAGGCATGTTATGTGCTAACAACAAACCCTTGAAACATGGGAAGTTGATCCAAAACATTGATGATCTGGTCACCTCGAATGGGATGACCATCTATTGGAAGAAGATCAAGGGTCATTCCAAAGTAGAGGGACCAGACAAAACTGGAAATGACTTAGCTGATCAGCTGGCCAAAACCGGGGCCATCCAAGGGGATCTAATTGAGATTGAGTCCCTGTTGGGGGAAATCCAGGTCACTGCTATCACTAGGTCCCAGACAAATGCTCACAACGACCTTCCAATTGCACAATGGAGTAAGGAGACCCCTGATGCTGATTTGATCACCGCTCAGAAGGGGGATCCAATAATTGGTAAATTTTACCAGCACCTTGAGGACCCTGAGAACTTTCCCCTGACGGATACCGATTACACTGGGAAAGAGGACCTAAGAGTGTTGATGAAATGTCCCAAAATGTTCCGGATCCAAGACGGTTTGTTGGTAAGGAAATCCAAAGCTGGCCACGATCAGTGGGTGGTTCCTACCTCATTCCGAAGCCTGATGTTAAGTCACGCCCATGATGCGGCCACTGCCGGTCATAGGGGGTTTCACACAACATTGGAAATCTTAAGAGAGGTTGCATACTGGCCACACATGGGGCAGGACCTCGACCAGTACCTGAAGGGTTGCCTTGTGTGTGCACAATTTCAGCCATCATCCCTCACACACCGTGCGCCTCTCCAAAAGAGGGGGATGACACTGCCATGGTCAGATTTACAAATCGACTTTGTAGGCCCTGTGATTCGCTCGGCTAGGGGGAATAAGTACATGTTGACTGTGACATGCTTGTTTACCAAGTGGGTGGAATGTCTCCCAGCCCCAAACTGCAAGGCAGAAACTGCAGCTGCCTTGATGATTAACCACATCTTTTCCCGTTTTGGTCTACCTCAAAGGATTGAGTCAGACAGAGGTAGCCACTTCACCAGTGAAGTAATGACAAAGATGTGGGAGATACTGGGAGTCAAGAGAAAGCTGCATATTGCTTATAGACCAGCTTCTTCTGGGGCAGTAGAGAGATATAACCGGACAATTGTGAGCATATTAAAGAAGTTTGTGGCAGATTCTGGGCCAAGTTGGGATATCCGATTACCTCTGGTCCTAATGGCCATCAGATCTACCCCTTCATCTGCAACCAAAATGTCACCATTTGAGTTGATGACTGGGCGCAAGATGGTGCTTCCTCAGCATTTGCTCTACAGGACCCAAGAGCAGACACTGATAAATGCCTCCACTACTCATGAGTATGTAGAGAATTTAAGGAAACACCTCCAACATGCTTTTGCTTATGCTCAGCGGAATCTAGAAAGATCGACTGATAGCATGAAGACCCATTATGACCTGAAAACTTCCAGGAAGGAATATCAGGTGGGAGACCGGGTCTATCTATACAACTTCCAAAGGAACCAGGCCAAGCAGCGCAAATTTTTGCCTACATGGAAGGGACCCTTTGAGATCGTCGATAAGATCTCCCCTGTGGCCTACAAGATCCGCATCCCCAAAGGTGGTTCGGCAGAGGGGGAAGACAAGTGGGTCCACATAAACCAGTTGAAATGTTGCCATCCCAGGCACACTCTGCAACAACTGGAGGAATCCTCTGGAATCCTAGCAGGTACTGTATCAGACTAATTCAGTTCCAATCATAAAACATACCACATCTAGTCTCTAACATACTGTGATTGTATGAAACTGTCTCTTAGTCATACTGTTTTTATTAAAATAAGAATGTAATGTTTCGTTATGATAAAATGCATATGCTGCCCCACTATCTCAACAGTGGTGGAAAAAATCGCCTATGAGTAGATATTGCCGCTTTTGCTTTATCATCCTAGGAGAGATGAAACCATGAAGGATGACCAAGAAGGACGATCCGGAGACCGGGAACGGAGATCCAATGGGCCCAGTGGACCGCCCAATACTCCCATCAGGACCGGCGAGGAGAACCGATCGATCAGTACCGGATGGAGAAGAAGATGCTGAACTGTGCCATCTACAGAAGAGGAAGAAGATTATGCGGACAGACCGGTGCATGGGTCAAAACCCTTGTGCACGCGACTCCCCATCGACTCAAATTCAAAGTGCAGTCGCGTGGGGGGGACTTGTTGGGTGTCCTGACCCACGTTTAAGCTACCCTGCTACAACATTTGGTGCTGTGGGCTTAGAAAATTCAAGATGGCGGAAAACCCACATGTGCGCTGAAATCCAGGAAAGCTGCGCAGTTTGTGCGCCCACCAAAATGGTTGCCTCACTTGCCACCCACCAGTGCGAGAATGAAAGGCCGGGTTGCCATGAGGGAAATGGGTTGCCAAAGGAAAAACAGTAGCGCCGGTTAGCTTCAAAGCGCTTTAAAACCACCATTGGACTACCAGCACAGTAGTCTGAAACCATTGGGAATGGCAATGCTGATTGCCAAATGCAACCTAGAAGTGTGGGGAATTCATTTCTTAAATCCCAAAAATGAGTGCAGTACCAGTACTCACCACTATCCAAAAGCCGGCGTTTTAAAACCACTCTGTGTGTTTTTCTGAAGGCAAGCAAAATGCCTATTTCAAACCTTGCAACATGTGCAAAATATTCACTGAACACCAGCAGACATTTGGCAGAATGGAGTTTTGTGTGCCTACAAAATCTGGGAAATAAAGAGCCCAAAAACAATGCTTATAACAAAAATGCTATGGAGTCAGCAGCTTAAGCCTAACTACAACTGGATTTAAAACCACCAAAATCGAAAATGTTAAATTAAATGAGTGACCTATGTTTGGTGTCACATGCCTTTGTAACTGTTGAAATGTCATAGTTTTGCGCTTAGAATCAGCATTCTAGCTGCATGTGTAAAATTACAAGTTATTTTGAAAGCAACAAAAAGTTAGCTGAAGGTCTGGCTTAAGGAACTTGATTTTGCCTAGCAACTAACCCCCATCAGCAGTGAAACTTGAGTCACCACTGTGTTCCCAGGCCAACCTTCCTTTTGCTGCCCAGGCTAAGGATATGCCATCTATCTGATAATTGAATTTCCTGTGCTCTGCCAGAGAGTGAACAAAGCCCTCTCCACTCAGGCAAAGGTTTTTTATTACAGACGTCGTAAAAAGTGGCTTCCTCCTGGAGAAGCTGGGAGGAGCACTGCCTGTGAGAAGCAAGCTGGCTTGGCAGAAACTGGAAAGACTGGTTTCTGTACCATGTGACCTGAAAAGACACACCCCTGCAGCAAGGATATGGTTTTATAAAAAGATGAATAACTCATAGAGCGGACATGTGAAAATTTTATAAATGATACCATAATTCTTGTGATTTTTCTGCCCACAGTTTAAGACGTGGTAGGAACCGGTGGTATGTTCGGGGAGGTTTTAGCGGAAAAGTGGATATTACTCTAAATGTGTGCATGTTAAAAATCTGAAACTTCATCAGTTAATGTCCCTACCCCCTGCACACATGTATGTAAAGTTGGGTCCATGTCGGAAATTGGAAAAGCAGTTAAAAAGTCAATTATGTACACTCTTTGAATGCAAGCTCCGAGAATGAGCAGATTTGGACATAGACATGGCTAAATTCAGCCACACCATGTATATGTAATTTTAAACAAATGTGTACCTGTGCAAATATGTTTTTAGGTCAGATATAGATTGTGTGTAAAGTTGACAGGGGTGGGTTCTCTGTATCATAAACAGACCTCATCATGATGACACTTCATTTCATTCCCCCAATCAAGGGGACGAATGAAAGCTGACCAATTAGAAGCTGAGAGAGAGGTAGGGTCAGTGATGCTAGAACACACCCACATTCTAAACACATAAAAGCAGACAGACAGGACAGATAGGGACCTTCAAAATCCATCTGCCGCTGGAAGCCCTGCCGGAAAAATCCATACTTACCTCCATCAAACTCCAGAAAGCCAAACTAGAGACTTCAATCTATCCAGAACTAGAGACCAGAGATCCAGAAAGAGAGAGACCCAGACCAGCAGAGAGAGCTGACCCAGATCACTGTGAAGTGCAGAGGCCAGACCAGACCAGACCAGAGCCCAGTCCAAAACCCTGACCAGATCCATGGCGAGGCCCATTTCACTCAAGAATATAGTGTGAGTACATAGCAAACTGTGTAGAACCAAGCTTTTAGTTTAAATTCATCTAATTCAATCTATTTAACCTAAGTAGAACAGTCTCCTAACTGTCACCTGTCACTTGTAAAGCTGTCACTTGTCATTTGCTAGTTGCAAGCTGCACTTGTCTTTTTGAACTTTAAAATTTCAAATCTGAAAAACGACCTTCACAAAATCGTTCATATCTCCGCAACCGTTTGAGCTAGAGACTTGCAGTAACTTTCCTCTGATAGCTTAGAATCGTGGCTTTCCTAGGAACCTAGAACCGCATTCCTACCTCTTATAGTTTTACCGCAATCGCGGAACACGCATCCGCGAATTTTACCGCGATTTGCAATTTCTTCACATGTAAAAACTGATGCTGTTTGCCTTCCATTTGCCAGAAATTCGTTTAACCTGCTAACTATCCCTGCATCATTGCTAGTGTGAGCCTGGACTAATATTAACTAGATACCACTCATCCTGAACCTCTAAAAGGGAATTAAGAGCGTTTCCAGCATATTTCTCATTCATTGCTAGCACCTATCAAAGCATTTGCCTGTGATTTCAAAAACTCCTATCTGTTTTCTGTTGTATAAAGCTTGCTGGATTGAACTGAATTACAGTTGATTGCATTTCTGAGAACTGTGTGTTTTCCTTCCATTTCCTTGCCTTGCATCAAGGGGGGGAGGGGATTGCCAGAGAAAAGTGATTACATTGTTTTGTTGAAATCATATTGAGTATTTCTATACTGTATTTCATTCATTCAACCTTGCATCCATTTGAACTCTATAAAGCATTTTGTACCACTTTCTTCTTTTGTCCTATTTACCAGTGTGCTACCTTATCCATTTCAGGTCAACTCATTAGTCATTATAAAGAAGTGTGCTAGTGCCAGATTCTCCGTTGTTAATATTTACCATATCAGATTAAGTGTGATATTCAATTATTAATTTATTATAAAGTGTGATATATATATTTTAATTTATCAAATAAACCTTTTAAACTTGCAAAACAGAACTACTTCTTGGCTCAGTGGGGTCAGGGGGATTCCAAGAGAGGGGTGTTATACAAGGGTAGTCATCCAGGACGCATGAACTGGACCTAAAGATATATCAATAAGGGTTTTCATTCAGTATTCTAGACTAGGCGTTAACTTGGCTGTAGTGCTGAATTGAATCCTCTTACAAGTTCCACTCAATCAACGTGCAAATGGTCTGTGACTCCAACAAGATCATCACACATCACACATCCCTGGATCAACCCATGATTCTATGGTCCTGAGGAACTCCACAATACCACGCTACATGGAGCGACATGCAGGCCCAAGATCCTGGCTACTAGGTGAGTCCAATGTCATGGAAGTGGGCAGGTGAATGACGTACCGATGCATACTCCACCTGGCTGAAAGGGGGTGGGGGATGATGCATACTCCACCTGGCTGAAAGGGGGGGGAATGATGCATACTCCACCTGGCTGAAAGGGGGGGGGGAATGATGCATACTCCACCTGGCAGAAAGGGGGGCGGGGGGAATGATGCATACTCCACCTGGCTGAAAGGGGGGGATGATGCATACTCCACCTGGCTGAAAGGGGGGGTGATGCATACTCCACCTGGCTGAAAGGGGGGGGAATGATGCATACTCCACCTGGCTGAAAGGGGGGCGGGGGAATGATGCATACTTCACCTGGCTGAAAGGGGGGGTATGATGCATACTCCACCTGGCTGTGAGTAGCAGAGAGAACGGAGACAGAGGATACCCTGAAGCAACCCATACTCCACCCAACACCAGTAAAGCCAATAGCCAATGTATGCAGCCCTACCATGTGAATGAGGTTGTGTCCCAACCATGACACAACCAAACACCATCAGCCTGTCCCCCATAACTGCCCACGAAGGAGGAACATGACGGACAAAAACATCAACACACCATTACACAGACAGCAGGGCCCCCACAATGTCCCTGTCTACATCAGCATTGCTCACTGGGGTCATGATGAGGCCCACAGCAATGTTGCAATGTTGCAATGTTGTGCGCATTGCCATCACAGGACATGTGCCAGGCCAACTAACCAAACGGCATGAACGGACACAGTGGATGGGCACTCACAATGCACTCAACTCCTCTGCATACATTGGGTGATGGCATGCAAAACAGGCCATGGGAGCCATGAGCATATACTGGTTGCATTGCGTGAATCAATTAGTGCATGTAGAAGTGAGCCAAAGTAACAGTTGGATGCAAGCCATGGTGGCACATCATGTTCTTGATTAGACGACATGACTGACACATACATTCTTGCCTACATACAGGTGATGCAGGCTATCCCCTGAAGAGGTGGCTCCTTACACCAGTCCAAAACCCGCAGAACCAGCACGAGGAGGACTTCAACCGTGCACATACACGTACTCGCGTGGTCATAGAGCAGACATTCGGCCTATTGAAGGCACGGTTCCGAAGCCTCAGCAGGTCTGGTGGGGCACTCCTGTACCGCCATGAGAAGGTGGCAAAGATCGTCATGGCATGTGTCATGCTACACAATATGTGCGTCAGACGGAATGTGCCCCTGCCCCCTGACGCAGGACTGCAACCACCTGACGATGAGGATGAGGAGGGTGCAGATGGGGCGCCACCCCATGGAGGAGGCGATGCACAGGAGTGGCGTGCAATGCGCCAAAGTATCATCGACCACTGCTTCTAGCACACACGGCTGGTGTGTATCACATGGAGACTGCACTTGGGGCACTGTGTATCTCTGGGACATGCACACTGTGGACTGTACACCAATAAAGCACACATATGCAATGAAAATGTCCACACATTTCATTTCGGGAAAGCAAAAAGTGTATTTCAATCATAAAACGTCGTGACACAACCACTCCCCTCTCCCCCTCCCCCCTGCACACCCCAACACATGCCCTCCCACCTCCCCCCTGCACACCCCAACACGCCCCCTCACCCCTCCCCCCTGCACACCCCAACACACCCCCTCCCACCTCCCCCCTGCACACCCCAACACGCCCCCTCCCAACTCCCCCCTGCACACCCCAACACATCCTTCCCAACTCCCCATGCACACCCCAACACACCCCATGTAGGTGTCAACAGATGCCTGTGACAGTGGCCACAGGTTGTTACAAGCCCCCTCTCCCGGCCCCCGGGGCACCCCTGGCTGTGGAGCGCAGGTTACGTCCGGAACGTCGGACGGGGCTGCTCTGTGCAGAACTGGCAGCGGAGGATGTCCCTGCCTGCCCCCGTACGTCCTGTAGGGTGTGGGTGAGCTCAGTGAGCGCACGACGCAAGCCGGCAAGTTCACCACAGATGTCTCTGGACATGGCCTGCATGGCATCCCTCAGGGTGGCAGTGCTCTGCGCTACTTCGGCCCTTAGGGTCTCCGTGGCCTGTTCAATGGTTGCCCTAGCCCCCACACATTCCGCGGCATGCTCAGTCAGCATCGTGGACAGTTGTTGCTGCTGTTCTATGATGTTCTCGAGGGACTGCTGCCCCTGCTGGGCCATGCCCAGTGCTGGTGGTGTGATGGAGGGGCTGCTCCCCTCCTGTGGACTGAGGACTGGGCATGGGGTAGAAGGCCACTCCTCTACCTCTGTGTGCCCCTGTGTGTGATCCTCATGGGGGCTGGCGTTTGACAAACAGGGGGAATGTAGAAGGTCAGTGGGGCTTCTGACTTCGTGCTCCTCAATGTCTGAGTCTGAACATGCAGCAATTGCAGCTGTTTCACCCATGTTGCTGCTGGCCACAGACCCGGTGCCTTCTGTGGCAGGCAATGTTGGTACAGGTGGAGCTGCTGCTGCTGGCCTGCTGCCTACAGGGGTGCTTGCCGGTGGGCCGTCCGGTTTGCTTGTAGTGGATTCTGCTTGTTGTGGGGTCTGCCTCACTGCAGCTGAGGTTGAGGGTGCGGGGATGTATTATTGGCCTTCTTGGCTCTCTTCGTTGCAGGGGTGTCCTGGTCCTCGGGGTGTGAATCTGTGCCTGTGGTGGAGCAAAGGAGGGAGGGCGTTATTGATGGGTCTGCAGACTTTGGAATGACAATGATTGACATGATTCTGGTCAGTAGGTGAGGCAGATTTCAGGCAGGGCCGTGCAGCTTGTCTCCTTTTTGTGTGGAATGTGTATGCAGGTATGTGGGTGCCAGCAGTGTATACAGGGTGGTTCTCGCATGTGGCTATGGGCAGTGTGGAGCTAATGTGTTGCATTTACACTCTAGGGCAACCTTGTGCTACACATGAATGGACTGCAGGGACTATGGCATGTTTTGTTTGAGGCACCTACCTTCATCGCCTGATGTCGGAGCTCCCCTTTCCATCCCTCCGACGCCTTCAATGCTTTCCATGCCAATCATGGTTGCACAAATCTCCTCCCATGGTTGGAGTTTTAGTGGGGATTCCGAACCTCCACCGGTACCCAAGGCAAGGTTGCGGTGCGCAGAGATGACGGCTCTGACCCGTATGCGAAGGTCATCCCAGCGCTTCCTGCACTGCTGTGGGGTGTGGGGTACGGTCCCCACCGCGCTGACGCGCTCGGCCACCAGGGCCCAGATGGCCTTCTTTTTCGCTATCGCTGTCCTGGTCATTTCCGGGGAGAAAACGACAGCTGCGTTGTCTTGCAGGGTCTCCGCAAGCATGCAGAGTTCCTCCCGGCTAAATCTTTCCTGGCGCTGGCGGTCACATGCCTTCTTGACAACTTTAGGCATTTTCGGGTAGTTGGATGGGTGGGTGATTGGTTGGGACAGGTGTCTGGGTTGGATCTGGTGTTGTTCGGTAGGATGGCAATGGATTGTGTTTTTAAAGATGGCCGACGTGCTGTTTCCCGTTTCGCCGCGATGACGCTATTTCCGGTTCTGCTTTTTACGGTGACCGCTAATTGCGGCCACCGCTAATTACGGTGGCCGCTAAGTACGGTGGCCGCTACTTACCGTGGCGGAAGTGCACCTTGCTCGACTTACGATGCCGGTAGGGGCCTTTTCCGCCATGGCGTTAATTGCATTACCGCCATGGCGTAATGCTCGTGCGCGATGGGTCGTAATGTGCCGCTCTTTACGCCATCGGCCCACGGCGTAAACGCTCATTATGCCATGGCGGTAATGACGGCAGATTACCGCCTGGGTCGTAATGAGGCCCATTAACTGGATTGAGAGAGCAAAGTTCTCCAGGTGTTAATATATCTATGTTGTTTTTGTTGCTGTTTGCTAAGCGTAGGAACTCATGTAAATCTTCCCATGCATATTCTGCACAACTTAGCATAACAAACCAAGTTGGTTGTTCAAGGTTTCTGATCATGCAACGCACGTCTCTGTGCCGTCTAAACCAGTATTCCTTTGTACCACGCATGTTTGCAAACAAATTTGTTATGCTTGATTGTAAAACCTCATCTTTTTCTTGTACTTTTTGTTTTAACCGCGTAGTTGACATATTTTTAAAGTGTGTTCCAGATTTAAGAATGTGTGCATCTCCATAACATAGTGTTGCTAATTCACTTTCATAGAATAGGTGGAATATGTATTCCACATTTTGCCTAAATCTGGGATCTTGCGAATACATTCGTAATGAGCGGTATTCTGATGCCCCAATCTGAGTGGGTCTATCATCGTATCTCCCACCTTTGCCAGTAGGAAATAGCAGTAGAAAAGCATGTGCTTCTATACTTTGTTCCCAAATACTCATTGGTGACCCTTTGGTTTGTCGCATTTGGTAAGTTTCTAGTGCATCATCTATACTTTCATTGGAATGCAATGGATGAATTGCATAATGGTCCAAAAGAGTGGATACTGTAGCTGGATCCAGACGTTTGAATTGCACAGTTTCTGATGGCTCTTGAATTATTTCAGTTGTTTGCCTTAAGCTTTCATCAATATGTATTTCCTTGTAGTACTCATTGTTATCTTTTAGATATTGCACTGCTTGTGTAACTTTGTGTAAGTCTACTAATTGTTGCCAATTTTTTGTTATCCTTTGTTGGTACTCCATTTACCAAGATTATTAAAGAATGGTCTATTGAATGTTCTACTCCTAGAGTGTGCACATTTTCCATTAGATCTAATGGCAAGTAAACTACTTTGCCACAAATTCCTTTCACCAGTTCAGAGGAAGGTAAATTTTCTGTTTTTGGATGAAGGCCTATAATTGCTTGAAATGGGTGAACTGTTTGAATTATTATGCTCTCATACAAATTGAGCTGTTGCAGGATTTTTGGTAATGGAAACAATTACAAATTATTTGTAATTGCACGTGAAGGAGTGTGGTTGTTGTCTAGTTTTGCAGTACAGTAACTGCAACATATTAGGTGTTCAGTTATTTCATATTTGCTTTCAGCTAAAAGGTACAAAGCAAATTCAAACCATTTAGAGTCTTCATTGTTTTCTATTGTGTATGCTATGTCCACATTTTTTGTGTTCCTTTTGTAAAATGTTCTGCGGCAACATACACACACATGGTTTGGTACTTCAGCCAATGACCTTTTAAATTTTAGTATGTCTTTTCTGTGTGTGTGTAATAGAAGGGTGCTATGTGCAGAATTGTCGCTACTATGCTCTAAAACTGTTGCATTTTCTACGTAGCTTTCAATTCCAAAATACTTTTATTGAATACGGTCCATTTCTTGTAAGCATTTGGGTGTACCATGCAGAAGAGTGGTATTTAACTTGCCTAATTCTGAAGATGTACTGGTATTCTTTTGATACCATGGAAGGTACTTTTGCAAATATGGCCAGAAATGCAGGCTAATGAATGTCCTTTTAGTCCTGTGACTTTCCGCATTACACAAATATCCATATTTTGCAGCACTTTCTTTTTACTTTTGTCTTTACCTTTTACATATTGATTGAAGAACTGACGTAAAGATTTGAAAGCTTTGTTTGGAATGGCACACATTGATGCGCACGGCCATTTGTATACTTGACGGTGTGCTTCTGCTGAATCAAGAGGTAATTCTGAGTTTTCAGAATATAGTTTTGTAAGCAGTGTTTCTTGTTCCATGATGGTAGTATTGATTTTCTAATACTCTCGTCCACTACTATGGATGGCAATTGTGTTTGTTTGATTTTGTTTGTATGCTTCTTCTTTAAAATATGGCTATGTGGTTGTTGTGTGACTCCATTCACCACCACAAACATGCAAAAGATTATTTTTGTTCACAATCCGTTTATTGCTGAGTTTCATTTGTAGTTTGGTACTTAGTTTTGTTAGTGCTTTCATCCTTTTTAAAACTAATATGAACAACTTCCTTTTGAGAAGTATTGCACTGTCCACGAGTGCTTGTAGAATTAACTTTCTACAGTACGTTTTAAGGGGCGAGGATGATTTTGGTCCTCTTATTAGTAGATTCTGAAGGACTCTGTGACGAAACATTTTTGCTAAAATACATTTTTTACTAGGAACATTATTAGCTGTACTGGCAACCGTTTTTTTGACAACATTTCTTTGTTTTGTGACACTTTTTGATGGAGGAGCTACAGTTTCGGTAGTTGAGACTTCTTTTATTATGTTACCCAACTGCATTAGGTGGTTTGTACCAAGATTCTCCACTAACTCTACAACAGGTGGATGCTGACATTGGGCACCTTTATTTTTATTTGCTCTAATTCTGCGCTCCTTTCTACAGAGTTGGTAGGCATTCTTTGGTGTCTGTTGAGAAAAAAAGTATACTTTGGTCTGTTGTCCAATGTATGTGTGCTGTGTGCATGTGTGCATAAGTGTGATGGGGAAGCTCTTTGGCATGGTGTGTCAACACACAGTGACTAACTATCATTTGGTAAGGCTACTTTACTGTTTGTATACTAGTACAATGTGCTTCAGATGAGAGTACAAAGTGCCCTACTTATGACGAGAACCATTATTAATAACCGAAATGGCAAAAACTTGCTACCACAACTTACTTTCATAATCTAACCTTCTAAGGATTCCCTATGTTATTTCAGTACCAAACACACAGGGATTTGCCAGCCGTTCGACCTGTTATTCTTGTTTCAATAAATGGATATTTGTAGGTAGAATGGTTTACAAATGAATGCTTGCTTTGGTAACCAAAATAAACAAATAAACCACGCAGCCTCTTTAAGGAGTAGTTACAATATGAAGTTTGTACTGTACTTACTTTTTTGTACAAGATGACCAGGTTTCTTCGGATATGTTGTCTGCAATGTAGATGCTGTTGATTCTCAGGACAGTAGTCTTCACTGTGAATTTAAAAAATGATATCAATTACTTTGTGTGTTTGCAGCGGTCATGATACTGGAGACTTTACTTGTACTTCTTTCGTCAGAGGATTTAACTTTCATATTTCAACCCAGTCCACATGCACATTTCACTTCTCTCTTTGCAGTCTTTCCATACTACTTTCAATATGGTACTTGAAAGTCCTTCAAAATAACTACATGCTTTAAGGGTTTGGAAATGACTTAGTCTTTACAAAGTGTAGTATGGATAGGAGAGAAGTTTGTAAGCGATAGGGCAAAGTACTAGATGGGCAAACACTTTGTACTTGTTAATGAAAAGCACGATGTCCAAAAATCGGGAGACCTTCCGAAGGTCATGTCAGCAACACAATCGGGAGCGATTACTATTCTCATACGATCACATTGCAAGTAGCATTACTGTAGGCAGTACAGAGTACAGAACTCCGACATTTTCACATACAAAATTGTGGTCTGCCCTAAATTCTACTTCTCAACTCACACGCTTTTGGTGGGTGTTACCTGCCTTGTAAAGGGCAGACTCACCCGCCAAGCCTCCTGCACGGCGATTCAATCCTATGGGCGTCTCACCCGCCAAAAGCAAAATCTGCTGATTTCACCGGCCTATAAGACAAAAATGGTTGAGAGCTGTGCCTAAATAGGCATGCTTGCAACGTATGTACAGGTTATGCAGAAGACAGTAAGCGGTCGGGCGATTTGTTAATGACAAATCGGCATTCTTGCACTTTAAAAGGGGGAGCGTTGTTATGTGTTCCCTATGGAAATTTACCGCCATTACTTTGTCTATTTTAAATCATAAGGCTTCCACATGTACTGTGATTAAAATATACATACCTGTACTCTATACTGATGCATGTGCACATGCATGGAGCTATGCATAGAAATTAGCAATCCTTGCACAGTCGCTTGTGAAATAGATGCTTTGCAATGGTATGCGATTTCAATTAAGAATCATCAACAGTAATTTTGAAGTGCGCAATGTTGATGACAGAGTTAAAATTAGCGATGTTCTATGTGATTGGTGGATGATTGTGTGCCCGCTTAGTTGTGTCCAATGAGGTACTCGCTTTGGTACCGCTGTAGAAAGGGTGGAAGGCTTGTCCGCTGGTAGGGCGTGTCACATACGGGTTTCTACAGCAAATCCTTCATGGAAAGACGACTGTAGGCATCAGCCAATCAGATGTTCACATTAGACTTTTGTGTCGAAAGACGGTGCGCACACTGAAAAGGGCAGAGGTGCAGAGGGTCAGGGTTTTGCTGCTTGGAGACATTTTTGTGCAAGGCTTACAACACTATGCCGAGAGTAGGCATGTGGCACATCATTTCGATGTGTGAGGAGTGGAGGTGGTGTGGAGCGCTGACCCTGATGCCAATGCTGCAGCAATTCTGCAAGTATGCAGAGACATGCATCGAATGACCACTCCTCATGTGGTAATTTTGCACTACGGTGCTTGCCACTTGGAATACCTGACTTCGCGTACTTTGTTGGTAGATTTGGCACAGATGGTTGAAGCACTCATGACCATCTTCCCAACATCGAAAGTTATTTTTTCTGCTTTACTCCCAAGAGTGCAATGGAACAACACTTCTGTTTTCTGTCCAGATCAAAGCATCGGGAGTGGATCATCAATCGCGGCATGCGTGCATTCATGCTACGAGTTGGTATGTTTTTTTGTAGCCACGATAACATTGCTCCAAGCAATGCACATTACTTTGAAGGAGATGGTGTTACGCTATCCTCTTTGGGAAATGCAATGTTTTTTTGGAACATAAGACTTGCTTTAGAGATGGTTCTGTAATGTTTGCAAGAGTAAAGGAAGGACAAAAAAATACAAAATATATACATAAAATACCACATGTCTGTACGATACGTGGCCAAAAATAAAAAAAAAAACGCTCTTTTCAGAGCCTACCTTAAAGGGGAAAAAGGGGAATAGTACTTTAATGTACCGTTGTTACGCTCAGATCCAGTACATGTCCGCGAACATGGCGGTAGTTAGCAGCCAGCACATATCACCACCGGGGATTGAAGGGTGGAGCCGCATGTAAATGAGAATGAGCAGAGCTAGGGATTGGTCCATAAAGTTAAGTAGGTGTGTTCGGACCAATGTTCTTTAGTAAGACCGTCTTCTCCCTCACAGTACACCACACAGCCATGGCTTTCCATGCTCGAAAACAGATTATCTGGATTGTGGGAGACTCATGGATACATTGGTTGAAGGTGCATGCAGAAAGCTGCAGTTTATCTACAAATCTCGGATTTCAACATGCAGAAGTGCACTGGCATGGCGTGCGTGTACACGAGATGGGTGGACTTGGTACCTCTTTGTGTTACTTTACAGACAGAGCGTCCTCCAGATATACTCATCATTCATTGGGGAGGAAACAGTTTAAGCCATGTATCTGGCATTTCTTTACAATTTGCGATGAAGGAAGGACTCGCGAAGCTCAGATTTTAAATACTTTTTTCCCATATTTCCCAAAGACAAACATTTTTGCGTTCCTCTGCATTTGGTCCACAAATGGAGAAAGCAAGACGCAATGTGAATAAGGCTGTGTGTGCCTTTTTAAGAGATGTTGGCATGTCCTCTTTCAACAATGATAACATTTTGTTTCGTAGCAGTTTCATTTTCCGCAGAGTTGGAGTCCACCTCACATATGTTGGTAATCAGATGTTTCTTCACAATTTACAAAATGCATTGCGCCCTCTTTAGCAATCACACTAACCTATCTGACAATCCGTTTTCCTCAATCCATTGTTTTTGACCCACATAACACACCACCAACAGGCTCTTTTTAGAACTTCCACTTACTCCCAACGTACACTTTATTGCATTTGCGCCGCTTGCACCCTCCCTTTTCCCCCTCCACGACTGTCCGCAAACTTTTGCTGAACTGCGCAGGGGTCTACAGCCTTCACTTCATAGTTCTATTGTTACACTGAGAAAGGTGGCTCTGAAAAGAGCCTTTTCTGTTATTTTTGTTGTTTTTACGTTCATTAATTAACAGCACCCGACACACTAGGAGAAGAGGTGAAAGGAGGGTAATGAAGGGACACCAGCCACTGGGATAAGAAAGGGCAACTCAACAGGCAAATATTACGGGTGATCTTTATTTAGGTGAGGAGCAAATCTTCTGGTGCTCGGTGACTGCAGCCTCAAAAGCACTTCCCCCCCGCAGAGTACTGCGTCACAATACGTGCACACTACTGTCACCCTTGAAAGGTAAGGGTCCACAGCATTGAAAATGGCTTGTGAAGCAGCTGGAGGGAGGCGCTCCCCCACAGGAGTGTCTCTTGTGTTGGGAGGAGTGGATTCCGAGGATGCTGTGGAGGAACCCAAACGACTACGCTCTTCACATGGCACCACCTTGCAAATGTCTGCAGTGTGGAACGAAGTGAGATGTCGCTTCATGGTTGTCGTACCAAAACTGTACGCTCCAAATCTCCCGCAACTCAACACCACATCACTGTGGTTGCACTTCACCAGGTTCGCACGTGCTTTTGGTACGTTCCCATAAACGGAAAACAACAGCCACACCCACGACTCCCGCTGAGTGCTCCTAGTGTGGAGTTCCCCCACTTCATTCTCTTCCTCTTCTTCTTTCTCAATCTCTACATCCTCACCCATATATCTCTCTGCAGGCCCTTGGTGAGGTGATGATGGTGGCGGGTCTGGGGGTGGTGCATAGGCTAATAACCCAACAGCAGCCATGGAAGCCATACCAATTAATTTCCTTTTGGCCACTACAGCAGTAAAGGCAACACACCTCTATCTGCTATAGCTAGCAGGATAATGAAGATGCGCTCGGGGGAATGGCCTTTTGTAGGAGTGCAGGGGTGTGCCTCGTGACCGTCTTCATCCCTTCAAAGCGGTACACACATTTTACACAGCAACTCCTGAGGTGCCCTATTGTTTGGGATGTGTGAAATTACATTTCTACACTCCACAGTACTTTGCCTTGTGTCTACAAGTTCATTTTTATTGTTGCGGAAGCACACAAACCGCGGAAACTAGTCCCGCCACTCAGCGTAGGTGCGGTCACAAGATGACGTCCTCAACACATCCGCCCCCATAATGAAAGTCCCCTGGACAGCAAATGCAAAGAATCAAACATGCGCATGCGCACAAGTGTCCTACGGACACTGTTCGGGTTCTCAAACTACTTCAAAGTGCGACACAAGTGAGACGGACAGTTAGGAACTGGCGCGCTGTTTGCAATACTTACGTTTGTACTGCACATGTGCATGCATGCTATGTTCACTGTACGGCCAGTTCCAGTGTCCTTAGGAGAACTCCATTTTGTTTGCTAGCACCATTTTGACTGCGCTCAATACGGACCGCTATAGTATCCTTCATACACTCCCTTTTTTACTCATTTACACCCATTCCGGACATCTTGTGTGTTCTACAACCATGTATTATCTCGTTTCCAAGCGGTACGCCGACGTAGTATATCATTTGGGCACCCCTTTTTGTTTATGTACGCACATTTTCTACAGATGGTGCAATCACACATCACATCCGTCTTACTTCACATTAGACAGCACCCACATTCCATTGCTTGCCGATAGGTCGAACAGGCGCGCTATTCGCGAACATTTTACGTCTTTTTAAAAAAAATTCTACGCACACACTCTTTCTCTACAACTACTGCACAAAAACATTTTAAACACACACACATCAATCTAAAGAAAAAGCAGGGGAAGCGGACACAGAAACAAATATGGGGGAATTAGGATTCAACACGGGCTGGTTATGAGGAGAAGATTTGTGAGGGGAAGAAGGGATGGATATTTTGTCACAACGTCTATTTTCCAGTTCATGGTTTGGGGATGGTTCACTAGGGAATGGAGAAGCAGGGCAGGTGCAGGTGGGGCAATGATAACAAACTTTTCCTCTCACACGGTCCTCCACAAACTCCCGTAAACTTTGAAAATTGTCGTTCAATGTGTCTATTTTCTTCTCTATCCTTTTTATCCTTTCTTCTTCTGTCTCGTTTGTTGCCCTTTCTTCTTTTATTTCCTTGTCTGTTAAAAAATAAATTCCATAGGTTGAATGCCTCTAAAATACTGGTCACTATTTTGCATATGCAGAGCACTCTGTACCATTATTGTCGCTGTCTTCAGACATTTCGTCATGTGGGAAATGCTCCTCCAGCCATTCCAAAGTACTTGCCATTTCTGAGTCACAACAACAGAAAGAAATTACTATTTATGCACTACATACCACAAAAAAATATCACCCATATAAAAACATGACCTGTACTCACTCTTTTGCTGTAATGTCCCTTCATCCTACTGGGTCCGTCCACTGTCGTTCTAGGCAGCCGGGTTTCTGTGAAGTGATTACGTTGGAGGCATCCTTTCTTTTTTATGGTGCCATCCACTTTATTCTACATGGTTATTAAATGTGTGGTTTTCTTTTCCTAACTTCAGGTTTCCATATTTACTTATTACTACTTCTAATATCTTTATTTCCTTCATCTACGTTGCACATTTTTTGTGTAAGACAATAGTACATTTTCAGCTATCCCCCGCCTCTTTGGGTAATGTTGAAGCTGTCCAACCCCGTCCGCAAACAGGCGCTCAGTCCGTCCCTTTCAATATCATTACGGAGGGGGTTCTGTATGTTCTATGTTAAATTTATGTCAAGTACGTACATTATACTACATATCTTTCGAAATCATATGATTGCAGTGTATACTCTGCTGAACGACTTCATTGCCACCATTTCATACTTAAGTTCCACCTTCCAAAAGCCTATGCAATTCCCTACAAAAAAACTTTGTTACGGGGACATTATGGTTAAGTTTCCCTCCCAAAAACCAGTTGAATTCACTACAAAAAAAACTTTGTTAAGGGAACATTATAGTTAAATTGCCCTAACAAAAACCTGTACACTTCACTAAAAAAATACTTTCCACCTCCCCTTTATGCTTCAAATTAAAACCGAAAACCCCCTGAAATTCGACAGTTAAGGTAAACTTACACCCCAAACCTGCCATCACCTCTTTGCACTGCTCACACTAACACCCAGACCATGAAAGATGCCATCTCAAATGTCAATGATGACATCAATGACGACATCATTTGTTTAGCCCCTTTCTTTTCGTTCCCTGCCATACATATATATGTACATTCAGTAAAAAAAATTCACTAATGGAATGTTATACTTCACAGTGAAACCAAAAACCACTGCACATGCCCCCATTATGGTAAGCTAAGCAACCATAACTTGCACCATCTACGTGCATTGCTAAGACTAACACCCAGGACATCAAAGATGACATCACAAATATCATTGAGTCAGAACAGAGTCAAATCAATGAGACTACTAGAAATAACCTGGGTAGACCATAAGTGATAATATGTCCGGCCTAATTGCCATTCGTAAAGTTAACAAAACTATTAAAAGGCCAGAAACCACATGTGCCCAACAGCACCACAGAGGTCACAGTCACAGGACAGAGTACCCCGTGGTAAGAATAGATCACCCGTAGGTTGATAGTGTAATATTATAAGCATGACCAAACTTACAACATCTCTCGTAAATAGCTATTAACAGCAGCGTGGCGCAGTGAACTATGTCAGAAGAGCAACACCCGTAAGAAAGTGGCAATCATTACCAAAAGAGGGAAGAAAACCCCTGCGGCTAAATTAAAACGCAGGGGGCAGGTGATACATACCTGCCGTTTTCAGAACAGAGTACATCGGAAAATGCTGCAGCCAAATGAAAATATCCGAAAGCATTTATGCTTAAGTCATGTCGCTCCCGGGTTAACAGGATGCGAAGTAGGACATATCCACAACACTGTAAAAAGTGGAAAAACAAGTGGAAAGACAAAGTCAGGTTACAGACCTGCTCAAAAGGTGAGTCAGCGCTCAGCCCGCGTAGCAAAGGATGCATACCTGTATGCAGCGGTCCAGTGTAGGAATGCGCCTCGTAACGCAGCAAGTGGCGTTGAGGGAAGGCTGGCCGCGCGAAGTAAATGGAAGTATAAACGTTGTCATGGAGACGGTCTAAGTCTTATAACTATGTCCATGGAAATGCGAACACAGGCCAGGAGGAATAACAACAGAGTTAAAGGGCAGCCATCTTAGATCAGCAAGAGAGATAAACTCTAAATGGTGAATCCTACCCCGATGGCTTGAATAAAAAGTAAAAAGGAGCCCGGAACGGGAAAAATGCTAACCAATAACGGCCGCTCCATATACCTGACAAAAAATTGGAAAAACGGAACACATCGAAGACGCAATGTGTAGCCAGAGTCGTGGAACACTAGTGAACCTAACAAGGAAAAATAGGTCAAGAACAAATCAAAACACCTACAGATGGGCAAAATGGAGGGCCTCCCTAGCGTGACATCAAATAAATAGGAGCTGCTCAATTAGGAACAGAGCTATTGCCTAATCATCCGTCAAGAAGAAATAAATAAATAAATACACGCGTGGGTGCACAATATATTGCTGCAGTTATAAACAATAGAAAGCACTACCATGGTAATAATAGTATGCAGACCCTTGCCTCCTAATGGGCGTCCGGAGTAGAGTGCAGATGAAAAATAACAAATAACTCAGCACTACGAGCTCTCTGTGGAAAAAAATCCAGAGAGATTATAAATAATCTCGTATGATGTTCAGGACTGTATTTTGTGCCATTCAACTGACTCAGTCAAGCCTGTGACATCAATACGCAGCATGTAAATCAGTTTCTGTTCACTTTTAAACAATTTATTTTCATGAAAGCGATTTCAATCCTTAATAAAGATGATATTGGGATCACTACCCCAGATACAGATGAATGGAATGAATTTATACAACTTAAAAAACGACTAACACGCATGGAACTACATGGGGCAATTATGTTGGAATACCTGAAGAACAAGGCATTACCACAAGGCCTTACTCTCCTTAATGAACCTAGATTGTTCCTCGACAATGAAAAATTTAGAGTCTAGTGGAGTTACATCGCCAATCGCTGTGGTCGAGACTGGTCGAGATTGGCTAATCTTCATCATAGATACAACAAAAGAAAAAGCAACCAAGATCGAAATAGAATTACTCAAAATTGAAGAAAACATAAAAAAACTATTTCTATTGGAAATTTAAAAAAAAAGATTAGAAGAAATTGAAAAAGAAATGAAGGAATTTACAACTCATAATACTAATGAACGCATCCAGCACATGAAAAAAAACTAGCACACTTTGCCCATGATAAAGCTTTTCCATATGTTAAAGATGACTATGTAAATAAAAATCTTCAATCCAATGGACCCACGAGGAACAACAGGAGAGTGAAGGTCCGTCATACATCGTATAGTACTAGCAATGACAGCAGCGACCCCGATGATTATGGGGAAGGAACATCAGCTGGAACTAAATCGACTAACAAAAGAGGTAGAGGACAGCCTACGAGGAATCGCTTCTGATCAATCTATCTGACTACACCTTGACAGGCGTGGAACAACAAGTTCTTAACAAAGGACTGCTATATGTTATTACTAAAGAACAGGACCCGTTCGAATTTCGTATTGAGTTTAACAAACTCATGAGAAAAATTCATCTAAGGGAATTATTTGCGCTAGAAACAGAGAACAGGAGATGGTCCTATTAACTGCACCGGTTTACGGAACCCCTCCCCTTGTCACCAGAATCTCTGATTTTTTAAAGGAAGGTATGTGCCGATATCACCTCCATCGAAGCAAAATCTACAGAGACCGTTTCAGAGCCTATCCAAAGCGGAACAAAGAGACTTGAATTCACTGTCAGCCGACCCTTCCATCATCATTAAAAAAGCTGATAAAGGCAGAGGGATTGTGATCCTGAACCGCACTCACTACATTAATTAGTGTGATAAACAACTTAGCAATACCAATCACTATCGCCCACTTCAAGAGGATCCCACCAAAGAACTCCAATGATTGATTTCGAGAAGGTTTCAAAGGCTAAAGATTGTGAATGGATCTCTAAGCAAGAAGCTGATATTCTGTTCAATAGAAAACCTAGCATCCATACATTCCATACCCTTCGAAAAGTACACAAGACTTTAATCAACCCCCCTGGACATCCTATAGTGGCTGGAATAAACTCTGTATTGGAACCACTCTCAAAGTTTGCAGATCACTATCTTCAAAAATATGTACATAAGCTGCAATCTTATCTTAAAGACTCCAGGGATGTTATTAATAGCCATGAAGATCTGGAATTTGACCCCTCGACCTCTTTATTGCTAGGATTTGACATAATCTCTCTATACACTAATATACCTCAACAAAATTCGTTGGACACTATAGAAGAAATACTACTTACACGCGATGACCATGATCCAGTTCCTACCTCCTTCATCATTTGGTGTGTGGAGCTAGCCCTAAAACGGAATTATTTTGAGTTCAATGGAAATTTCTTCCAAACAGATTGAAGGGACTGCTATGGGGGCCACCATGGCCCGAGTGTGGGGCACCTTTATGTTGAAACCTTTGAAAAAGCACATATTTACAGCATCAATAATCCATTTTTCAAGAACACCAAAAAGTGGAGCCGCTATATTGATGACATTCTGGTGGTATGGGAGGGCACACGAACCACTGCTGATAACTTCTTCAACTGGCTTAATACTCTGAACCCCCATCTAAAATACACTATTACAGCCAGTAATGAATCCACACATTTTCTTGATCTGATTATCTATCCCCAAAATGACGTACTAAAAATCAAGCCATACCACAAACCCACAGACAAGAATTCACTATTAGACTATTCCAGTCACCACAATAAACATCTGCGGGACAATCTACCGCTTGGCCAATTTTTGCGCTTAAAAGGGAACAGCTCAGACAAAGATATGTATGAGGTTGAAGCAGACTCCCTAAGTAAAAACCTAGACAAAGAGGCTACCCCAAGAGGCTAATCAAAAAATCTGATAAGAGGGCCTTTAATAATAACCGAGCAACATTATTGGAACCTAAACCGGTTAAAACAAAAGATGAGCGAATTGTCTGTGTTAACACCTTCACGGACCAAAGTTTGAAAATTACCAATATTATCAAGAAACATTGGAGAATTTTCAACATGGCCACTCAGCCACTACCATTGCCAATGTTTGCTTATAAAAAAAGCACTACTATAGGTAACAGAGTGAGCAACAGCAAATTGAAAAGCATAACCACACCAGCCCCCAAACTCACCACTCTATGGGGATTGCCCGAAGCTACTGGACATTACCCTTGTGGGTCTTGTGGGGTCTGTAAATGAACCTCTAGGAGTCAAGAAGTTGATATTGGCCTTCCTAATCCCTGGATCCAAAAAAGCCTCACCAATTGTAACACCAAATTTGTTGTCTATTTAATTAGATGTAAATGTGGATTACTTTATGTGGGAAAGACTATTCGAAAAGTAAAGACCCGAATAATGGAGCACCGAAGCTGCTTAAAAAACAAAACTGAGAATGCACCTCTAGTTAAGCATTTTAGCCTGCTAAAGCATGATCATGAGCACTTTACATGGACAATTTTGATGTCTCTAAAAGGGGTTAATCCCCAAGAACTTGAAAAAAAGTTGTTTAAAAGTGAACAGAAACTGATTTACATGCTGCGTAGTGATGTCACAGGCTTGAATGAGTCAGTTGAATGGCACAAAATACAGTCCTGAACATCATACGAGATTATTTATAATCTCTCTGGATTTTTTTCCACAGAGAGCAATCTCGTAGTGCTGAGTTATTTGTTATTTTTCATCTGCACTCTACTCCGGAGGCCCATTAGGAGGCGAGGGTCTGCATACTATTATTACCATGGTAGTGCTTTCTATTCTTTATAACTGATGCTATATATTGTGCACCCATGCGTGCATTTATTTATTTATTTATTCTTGCCGAGTGATTAGGCAATAGCTCTATTCCTAATCGAGCACTCCTATTTATTTGATGTCACGCTAGGGAGGCCCTCCATTGTGCCCATCTGTAGGTGTTATGTAGGTGTTATGATTTGTTCTTGACCTATTTTTCCTTGCTAGGTTCACTTGTGCGCCACAACTCTGGCTAAACATCGCGTCTTCGATGTGTTCCGTTTTTCCAATTTTTTGTAAGGTATATGGAGCGATTTTATTACTATGTTATTGGTTAGCATTTTTCCCGTTCTGGGCTTCTTTTTACTTTTTATTCGAGCCATCGGGGTAGGATTCACCATTTAGAGTTTATCTCCCTTGCTGCTCTAAGATGGCTGCCCTTTAACTCTGTTGTTATTCCTCCTGGCCTGTGTTCGCATTTCCATGGACATAGTTATAGGACTTAGACCATCTCCATGACAACGTTTATACTTCCATCTACCTCGCGCAGCCAGCCTTCCCTCAACGCCACTTGCTGCGTTACGAGGCGCATTCCTGCGCTGGAATTCTGCATACAGGTATGCATCCTTCGCTACGCGGGCTGAGCGCTGACTCACCTTTTGAGCAGATCTGTAACCTGACTTTGTCTTTCCACTTGTTTTTCCACTTTTTACAGTCTTGTGGATGTGTCCTACTTCGCATCCTGTTAACCCGGGAGCGACATGACTTAAGCAAAAGTGCTTTTGGATATTTTCATCTGGCTGCAGATTTTTCCGGTGTACTCTGTTCTGAAAACGGCAGGTATGTATCACCTGCCCCCTGTGTTTTAACTTAGCTGCAGGGGTTTTCTTCCCCCTTTTGGTAATGATTGCCACTTTCTTATGGGTGTTGCTCTTCTGACATTCACTGTGCCACGCCACTGTTAATAGCTATTTACGAGAGCTGTTGTACGTTTGGTCATACTTATGATATTACACTATCAACCTAGGGGTGATCTATTCTTCCTATGGGGTACTCTATCCTGTGACTGTTACCTCTGTGGTGCTGTTCGGCACATGTGGTTTCTGGCCTGTTAATAGTTTTGTTAACTTTAGGAATGGCAATTAGGCCGGGCATATTATCACTCATGGTCTACCCGGGTTATTTCTAGTAGTCTCATTGATGTGACTCTGTTCTGACTTCCACATCCTCGTGATTCCAATTCGGTATTTGTTATTGGCTTTTATCTGCAGGATAGCTTATTCTTACTCCTTTGGGCGCTACCTGTCCCGTAGAGACCTACTTCTGACACGTGTAGTAGAGAGTTTCCCGTACAGTTCTTGAGACGCTGTTTGGCCCTCCCTATACTTTGATAGACAGGTGAGCGTTATTCCTCGGCATTTCTTGTAGCCACCTCTCTACCCTATAGTTCTCCTTTCTGGTTTTGTCTACTGATCCAGTGATTGTGTTGAAAGCACAGATACTGGTATGTGTTAAAAGCTCATGTTATAAGCTTTTCTTGTATTAGATACTTTATAGGACATATTCTTCTTCCTATTCCAACTCATCCATTGAAGTTGTGAGCCCCCATGAGCACCAGACAAGGTCAATTTTCCTTTTTGGTTCTCCAGTTCAGTAAGTTTGAACTTTATGAAGTAATTTAGCTATTCACTAGCTTATCCTTTTTTAAAAAATATTTTTTAACTCTACACATGCTATGAGACTGACCCAGATGAAGTCTGTGACTCTATAGGAACTAGGATTTTCGTTGTAACTATTTTCTCCTGATTAATGTTCGTTATTTGTGTTTGTGAACAGAAACATGTTGAGACAGCTCTCTGGATTGTAAACAGAGATATGACAATATAACATACTAACCCAAATGGAGTTTGGTACATAGGAGGTTGTCCTAGATCTACTCTGTTTTTCTTAAATTTGTTGTAGCTAGTATTTATTGCCTATTACGTATTCCTATGTTTGTTGGATAAGTCTTGTTTTGTGGACCACCTAATTTAATCATGCTTTTTAATTTTTCTAATTTATTAAAAATGATGTAATTTTTTTAAATGTGTCTGGTCCCCCCTTCCTCTTAGAGTTTTTGAGATTAGTACCTGTATCGCTAGCTCTGTCTTCTATTATATGTTGATATTGATCTTCCCGGATATAGACAGAGTAGACACTGTCAACCTTTTTGTACAGTAGTCTACCGGGTTTCCTCTTTGATATTAAGGCACAAAGATTGGTGACATCTGATGCACCAAAACTCATGAACACCTGCATATGAATGGCAATAATCAACTGGAAAAAATTGTATATATATAGAATTAAAATGCAATTACTGTAGGAGTACAGCAATAAAAAGCCATCTAAACTGGAGCTGAGGAAAGTGCAAAGTGCCCTAAAGTGCTGATGCATGAAAGGTGCTACTCCTACAACAATAATCAGGATACCAAGTGAGGTACACATGCATACAGTAATAAACAAGCATCCCAGTAAAATGCAAAATGCATTCAGTCCAACTGTAAAGATGCGTATAGTGCAAAGTGCCCTAAAGTGCTAATGTATAGAAGGTGCAACTCATACAACTATATACAAGCTTCCAAGTAAAATGTAAATGCATACAGTACAAGACCATATTTAAACCACTTTATCAAATGGTAGAGAAACCTAATTCATAGAACAATTATTACCACAGTCACAACCTAAGCATATAATAAAACACAAGGGGACAAAGAAAATGACACATGCCCAGAGACGTAACACAAAGTCAACAGAAGCTAGAACGCCTGGTGGATTAAAAACGAACACACACAAAATCGCGTCACGCTAGGCTCACAAAAGAACACAAATGAGACACAAGCCGCTGCGATAAATAATAATAAGGTAGACAGTATGAGAAGGACAAAAACATTTGATGAAAAGAAGAAAAGAGAAGAAAAAAAATAAAAAATAAAGCCTGTTTATACTTGTACACACAAAACAACAGAGAAATAGCCAGAACATGAGAAAACCTGGACATCACAATGTGCTCTGAATAGGGAAAGACAATCCAAAACGTATATAGCAATAACCATTCACACTCCGATCAAAGTATAAAGCTCCTCATTAATGTTGTGCCTATGTGGAGCTTTCGTATCAAAATCCAAGATAAACCTTATCTCAAGTTGACGCAATCTTAAGGTCCTATCTCTCCCTCAGGGATGGATGGGTACATGTGCCACTCCAAAAAATGACAAAAGCTGAAAATTGTTGGCATTAAATTCCTTAAAATGCTTGCCTATAGGGAATGAGGGATCCAAGGCCTTGATTGATCTCAGATGTTGCAACATTCTCATCTTCAATGTACACGTGGTGCTGCCCACATACCACTTGTTACAGGGACAACACAGTACATACACAAAAAATTTAGTATCACATGTAAGTGATTTGGAAATAGTATGAGATACCGTAGTGGTAGAGTGTTCAAACTCTTTGCACGGGATAGTATGGACACAGGATTTATATTTGAAACATTTCATAAAACGTATAGGGGCAGTGGGTAACCAACAACTCGATGTAAATGCTTTGTCCTGGGGTTGAAGAAAAGTGTAAACCAATCTGTTTTGCAATGATGAGGACCGTCTAAAGGTCAAGGTTGGTTGCTCAGACAATAATGGCATCAAATCTTTGTCAATTTTTAATATATGACAATGTTTTTGGATGATATTCCTTATCTTATTGAATGACAGTCCAAAAGTCACCACAAAACGAGGATCCTCATTCACCTTCTCATCAAGAGATCTATTGGTGCTAAGTAGTGTTTCCCTGTCAACTTCTCTAGCCTTACAAAAACGTATTCTCTACAGCACCCTTGACGTACCCAGGGGATAGAAATTCATATGCTGTCTCTGAACATTTGTCAAACCACACAAATTCAAGATAGGCGATACATTTCTTGCATATGTATATTCTGTGGGATGTCTTAACCCACTAATCCAAGCCCTGCAACATCACTGTGCATTGCTGGCAGCAGAAACATCATAATGGCTGCCGGAAAGCATGCTGCTTGCTAGAAATCACCAGAAAGCACGCAGTGAAAACCTGAAAAATAGGCCATCATCTACTTTTGCCTATGTCAGTGGTAACACAGGAGACCACTGCCAAAACCCATCATTTGGCTTCTCACAGAGCAAAATCATGTCAAAAGAAACAGAGTTGTTCGAAAAATCCATTTTTATTTGGTGTCAAATTTGCAAAAATCATGGCTCACAAACCACCCAAAAAGATTCAACCTCCATGTTAGGTGGTCAACATCATTCTCCTTCTAGAATCTGCATAAATATAAGGTCCACAGAAGTGTATCTATATCTGAACAAAGTATACTTTTGAGGATTGCTTGCTGGAAGAAATCTGTCAAAAATAGGCGTAATACTGTTACTCACCTCTACCAGAAGCCGGCGTTTTAAAACCATTTTGCGTAAAGTTGGACATGGAACTCAAACTATGCCAAAGAAAGACTTGCTATCAGAAGCCTAAGAGGTGGATACAATTTAAAACTATATTCTGAAAAGGCTTGAAGGAAGAAATTGTTTAATGTATGTGTTAAAAATGTGAGTTATATTATAAGAAAAAACAATTTTTAGACATTGGGTTAAGAGTTAAAGTTTCCCACACTGTGTTCAAACGAATTCCACACTCCTCCCTGGACAAAGGAAACTTCCCCCTGCCCTGGGCTAAGAGATTGACAGGCTGTTGTGAATAGGATCTAGGGGGGGTACCTGGGCCTGTTGCTCTGAGTGCAGACAAAGGGGTCCTGGGCTGAATAGAAATGCAAATTTGGGTGTGACTGACAACAAACTGCTGGCAGGAAGAAGGACATGTGACCTCTGAGTCAGCCCAGCTCTCGAGGCGGACCAGACTCGGATGTGGATTTAATATTGGATTAAATATATATATTTAAGGAAAATGCTTCTAAAATATTGTAACAAACTGACAAAAATGTGAAACTTTGAGATTGTTAAAATGGAAAAATTCACTCACAGTTTGAGACTAAGCTGGACTCCGTGCGATGTTCTGAGACCAAACCCCGGAATTATTCATATTGTAGCTACTGTGTATATGCCAGGAACCGGAAAAATTACAGAAATGTGCCCAGATGGGGTGTGCATGCATGTCTAAAAATTGGTGCAGAACTAATATTGAGAAACCCACCAAAAGCGCAAAAAGTGGTCATTTCCGAACAAAAGCTCTTAGGAAGATGAGAGTTAAACAGAAATGTACCTTAGTTAATCTGTCATGTAAGTTATGTAATATTAACAAGTTGTGTATATTGTAAATATGTGTTTTATGAAAAATAAGGTATACTGTACAGAGACAAAGGGGAGTGTTTTCCCCTAAGCCATAAAGATGACACAGGATGACATATGGATTACTTTCTCAATCAGGGGACAGGGAATTCTTTATCCTATCAGATTCTTAGAGGGTTGGGCATAGAGAATCAGCCTCCCCACCCACTTTGGAAATGCATAAATAGGGACTGCTGAGGACAGACAAAAGACACACTTTTCCACTACTCAACTGATTTCTTGGCGGAGCACCCAGCAGGAAGATCCAGACATAGATCCAGAAACCAGACTCCAGAACCAAGCTATAGAACCAAACTCTAGAACCTTGAAGCAGAGAGGCCTAAGCCACAAGCTGAACCCTTTTCAGCAGGCCTGCAGAATCTTTTGGCAACCTGATTCTAACCCCTAAACCTCCAAGGGGCATCTCAAAATTCGACAGCCTGGCTGAGCTGTTTTGCTATTCTAGCTAAGAACCCTGTGCTAGAACCAAGATCCAGACCTAGAAAGCAGAGCTGTATCCAGAACCCATCAGATCCAGTCCAAGAGGCCACGCAGACTGCAGTGCCTTGCTGAGAGCACAACTCAGGGCCTGAGACAAGTCCGGTCATGAGAGAATCCCAGTTAAACCCTTGACCAGATCTTTGACGGGGCCCACTACATTTCTAAGCCATAGGAGTGAGTATCTAGTCTAGAACTGTCCATAGTCATCTCTTAGTTTAATGTAATCCAATTCCAACCATTTCAACCCATCCAGAACTGCATTATAGAATCTTGTGTCCATCCTGAATTCTTCTCATTATATTGTCTCTGATAATTGTAGCAATAATCATCTTTGCGCTGATATTTTTCTGAAGAGGGACAAGTGTTTTGACGGACAGAGATCAGAGCGGAGGCGCCGCTGTTCTGGTGGCTGCCCGTTGAGTTTCTTGCTTCTTCATAGCCTCTTAGTATAAGCCTTTCCTTGTTGGTAAATCTTTAATTCTTTAAAGCAAAATCTTTCATTTTGAAATCTTGATTCTGTTTCTGAAAATCTACCTTCACAAAAACCTCTGTAACTTTTGAACCGCACATCTATAACCGAAATTTAACTGTCATTTTGAAGCTAAGATCCTTATCGTTTTTCCGTAATCACGGAAAAGATGCAGCGAATTGCAATTTAGTTCCATTTCACCACTTGTCAAAATAGCTGTTTCTTGTTTTCAACTGCTGAATTTCGTTTTCAATCTGATAATCATTCTTGAATCATTGCTAGTGTTGACCTGTACCAATCCAAAGTAATTCACACTAGTGCTGAATCTCCTTTAGTGAATTAAAATAATTTTTAGCATTTTTCCCATTCATTGCAACCCACATTTCAAAGTGATTGACCTGTTTCAAAATCACACCTGTTCTCTCTAAGCTTGCTGGGGGACTGAGATTGAACTGCATTACTGATTGTATTCCTGAAACCTGTGTGCCCTCATTCCCATCTCTTCATATTGCATAGTGGGGGGAGTGAGTAGTCACAGGGGAAAGAGTGATCATATTGTCTTTTGTTGAAATCATATCAAGTTTTATTTCTGTGCTGAATTTGTTCATATTATTATCTATCCTTGAATCCATATAAAGTATTCTCTGTTACAGTATCCTTCCTAATCCTACTCCTAACTGATTAAAGAGATTGTTGATATTGTAATATTACCCATTGCTGATCACTGTCATATTCATAAATGTGCTATTCAGATATTATTCTATTCATAAAAGTGTGATATATATATATTGTTCAATTCTTCAAATAAACCTTTTAATTTGCAAAACAAACCTACTTCTTGGCCCAGTGAGGTCGGGGAGATCCAAAGAGAGAGGCGTTAAATAAGGGTTCATCATCCAAATTTAAAGAACTTTGACATACAAATATATAAATAAGGGCTTCCATTGGGCATCCCGCACTAGGCATTGACTTAGTTGGAGTGCTGGATTGAAGTCACTTACAGATTGGGGGCTCGTAGCGGGACTTCTGGATTAGGTCTACCACTTGTGCAGCTTAATACAGTGTGCTAAATAATAGGATACATAACTCCTGTTGGGCTACCATGCTGTGTTACGCTGTAAAAGCACCACTAAAAAGGGAACGCTCTAAGGAAACGGCCTGTTTTGCAAAATAAAATAAAAAACTTCTGTAAATCAGGAAGGAAATCAATTTCCAGAATGGTGACATTGGTAGACATCAAGGTAGCTAGAGAGCACCTTTTGCATAAGTTGTTTGTGAGAGAAGAATGGACTGAGCAGGACCAGAATGTTTGGTTGCAGGCAATCACACAACATATCACTGCAACTGGGTTAGATAACTGGAGAGATCAGGGTCCCTTACATGTGGCCGTGAGTGAACTATATATGGCACCTAAGGCCAAGGATGAGCACAGCGAGATTACCAAGGTAGCAGCATATTTATATTTATCTATGGGAGCCATACAGGACAAATGTGCTGAAGGCCAAGATCTGGCAAGTAGGCTACTGATGGAATTAAAGAAGGCCCAATCTGATCTGGACTGTTCTGAGCAGAGGCTGCAGAGGAGCCAGGAGTCAGAAAACAAAAGTAGGCAGTATTTAGTTGAACTCAAAGAGTATATGGGTATCCTGCAATAGGAACGGGCAGACCAGGATACCAGAATGCTGGCCTTGCAGAAGGAGTATCAAGAAGGTTTGGACTCCCTACTGCAGAGCCAGAAAAAGCTGGAGCAACAACTGGATTTCAATATGGTATGCGCAGAGCAGGTAGTCGCCCTGCAAAGCCACCTAGATAGAGAGAAAGCAAAGAGCAATACATTATTTCTGAAAGACCTGGACACCCAGGCAGAATTTGAGGAAGAGCGCCATAAAGCTGGTGCCCTTCAAAGACAGAGGGACGACCTGGCGGCACAGAGGCAGGGTCTTGCGCAGGAAAGGGACACCTTAGGCCAGGAAGTCTGTCACTTAAAAGGGACACTGGAAGAAAATCACCTGGCCCTCCAGGGACTGGGTGACCTCCAAAAAGAGCATAAAAACTTGTTAGAGCACACAAGGAGGATGGAAGATGCTCTGGCAAGAATTCAACAGGCCAGTAGGGACGGGACTCAGGAGGTAACCCTCCTGCAACAAAGACTAGCCCAGTACTCCAAGACAAACCAGGAGGCACAGAGAGAAAATGAGGCTCTCTGTCAGCACAATGATAGGCTCCAGGGACAGGTAGCCATGCAAGAGAGACTGATAGAGTCTAGTAAGGCCTTGATTGAGGAACAGAAAGCTAAGGCTCTTGCATGGCAACAGGGAGCAGGGGCTGATAGAGATGAGGTTCGCTGGGAAAGGGAAACATCGGAGCATAACCTCAGGAGCCCTAGTACCAGTGGCCTTCATCTCTCCCAGACCCTGGACTCTGCCACCCCCATGTCCCCTGGTGCACATGAGCCCAGAGCCACAGGGATGGCAGATTACTATCCAGTCAGGAGTATGGGACTCATGGACCAGCACCTCCCAGGCATGGATGGGCAGGCATCTGGGTATGGGCACCCAAGTACTGGGAAGTTTAGTGGGGAACCCCAGGAGAGGAGGCCCACTAAGGGCATCCTGAAAACCTTTGCCCAGTTAGGTCAGTGGGGGGTACCCATCAAATCCTGGGAGCAAGGAGGAATCAGAAGACTCCTCTGAGCACCCCAGGACACAGGAGACTAGATCCCCACATTCTGCCAGCCATTCCCAGGCTCGCAGATCCGGGAGAACCTAGAAGATCAGACAGGCACCTCTGGGAGCAGTGCCTCTGAGTCAGAGGATGAATGGACCAGGGTTACCAGAACCAAGAAGGCCAATATGGCAAAAAATGGCCTTGCTCAAGGACCCCTTAAAACAGATTAAGGCAATAAAGAGTGTCATCACACCTTATCACAAGAACGCCAATTATTCTCTGTGGGAACACTTAGAGCTCTTTGAACAAATGATGGAGACTTTCCATTTGAAAGACATCAGTAGCTGCATTCAGTATGTAAAATGGACATTCTCCCCAGAATATTCCAGTTTCTTTGTGGGGCTGGAGGACCAAAATCATTCAAGATGGTCCACATATAGGGCAGCCATCTTAAAGCACTTTTCAGTTCACAGAAATCCCCCAGAGGCTCGCAAGGCAGCCTACAATTTGCAATGTGGGGAGGATCAGGCCCCACAAGAATGTGTGCAGGAGTCGAAGCATGCCTTTGCACAGACTACAAAAAGTGTGCGCACGGACAGTAAAGAATTTGTGAATAAGTTTTTCCATGCACTGCCAAAATACATCATGACCCAGCTAGTGAGAGATTTTCATGAGAAAAGGTCACTAGAATGGGTCATTGAACAGGCCACCCAAATCTATGCGGTGCAGAAGCCCATAGAAAATAAAAATAATGCTCAGAAAAGCCCCAAACCGACCAGCACACCTGCCGCTGCTAAGGTGGCAGAGGTAAAGGTTGCCCCCATTTTAGATTTGGAGATGGGGGGGACTAAAAACCTGCATGCACAGAATAATTGCAAGCCCAGAAGGCCCTCGGGCCAGTCACAGACAGGAAGCCAAGGAGGTAGTCCCACAAATGGGGTCCCTCACTCCCCTGACTATGTAAGTCCCAGCTACAAGGGAAACAAACCCATCCTGGGTTATGTGTGGACCCCTCCAGCCCAAGGGGGGGATCCAACCAAGCACCTAACCCAGGCAACTTCCTTCCTAACTTCCCCCAGGAGGGCCGAAATTCCCCGAATCCTGGGCAGAAATGTTTCCCCAGGTACTCACAGTTCTTCCAACCCCAAAATCATTCATCCTTCTTTCCCCACTTTCCTGAGCCGAGACAACCTAATCCAGGAGAGGGGAGGCCAAGGGTGGAGGGGCACCCAAATCTTCCCAACCCGGGGTACTACCAGAGAAGGGATAGATACCCTTCCCGGGACCAGCCCAGGGGAGAAAACAGAACCCCCAGCCTGAGCGGGTTTCATAGCTTGAGCGCCAGGTCCAAAACATGGCGCAGGATCTGGGTCGGAGGCTGAGGGCTAAGCAGAACCCTTAGATGAGCATGCCGGAGCAGAATGCCTCCAACTCTGGACCGGGTGCTCCAGAACAATGACGGGGGCAGCACCCCGATAATTCACCAATTCCGAGGGAGGAGGCACAAGGCAAGGGGGGTGTAAGGCCTTGGAGGAAGCTTCCTTCCCCACTTGTAAACAGCCCCCGGAAAAGCAGGAACTGGAAACAAAATCTCCTGCCCCTGAAAGCCTGCCTCCAAGGAGCAGAGGGGGGTAGGAGAAACAAAGGATCCAAACCGACCCATTTTGAGGAGGAGGTACAGATCTTCCAATTTGAAGGAGAGGGATCCTCAGAGGATCCTGGGAAAAGGATCTTCTCCTTCAGAGATGGGGGAACTCCTCCCAAAGAAAAATGGGTCCCAAGGGATTCAAATTCAGAATGGGTAGATGTGGGGACTGAGCTAGTGCCGCCCATCATCCCATCCCAGAACCAACAGTAAGAAAATCCCCTGGTTCAAACCCTTCCTGGTGACTGCCTCCAAAAGAGGGGGGCCGGGCGGACCAAAACCGGAACCAGGGGAACTCAAAACTTATCCTATCTACAGTTGCCAACTTTTCTTTGCAGATTCCCAAGACTCCCCACATAATTCTGCCCAAATCTCTTCTCTCTCAATGCCCAAAACTAAAAAACTAGCCCACCAGTTGTCCAAAAATGTGCATTATCTGTGCCCCCTTGTGGAGAAAGAGGGAAGATATTATGCCCTGCTTCAAGTACAGGGGCAGAGTACAATGTTGGCACTGGTGGACACTGGATCCCAAGCTACCCTTCTGTCCAAAAGGGCCTTTGATGAACTAAATTCAGGTAGGAGGAAGAATTACCAAATTCATCTCACCTCTCTTCCTGGACAACTTCAGAACTTTGACGGGAAGGAAATTCCCGTCGAGGGGTCTGCGGATTTGGACATTAAAATTGGGCGACACAAGGTGAAACACCCGGTCATAGTAGTGACTCCAGAGGGCACCACTTCTTTGCTAGGGAATGACCTCCTGAGAAGGTTGTCACCCCTAATAGACTGTGTAAACAAGGTCCTCTGGACCCAGACTAGCCGACCAATAAAATTAAAACAGAGTGTCAACCACGTCAGTTTGAACGGCACATGCCGCATGGTTGAACAAAAAACTGACCAAGTAAAATTTCACTTCCAGAACAACCGAATTCCAGACGTGACAATAAGAGCAGTAGGACAACAGACTAGTGATGGGTTGTCCTCTCTATTTCTGAAAATCAACCTTCCTTCCAGTTGAAGGTGGTATTCCACACAGGAAGGAAACACTCTGAAATTCTTTACCAATCCACAATCAGACATTCCCACTCCTATAGTCCAGGAAGATTTGAAATCAGCTCAGAGCCTGGCTGATATTCAGTAAATTGGAGAGCAGTTGTTCATCCCTGTTCAGTTAAATGAAGGGAAGGACTCTGTTCTCGCCCGAGTGTGTGTGAACAACGGTAAGAGCTTCATCAGTGAAGCCATGTTCAGCCAACTCCCAAAAGATCCAGCCATTCCCACATTCAAACTGATAGACAAATGGGAAATGGATCTGGAAACACCCAATTCCAAACATCTCCTGCCAAGCAGGTGTATGCTAAAAATCTCCATAGGCAACAAGAGTATAGTCCATAATTGTTGGGTCGTGCGAGACGTCACTGCCACCTTTTACTTAGGCAGTGACATTCTCAATCGCTTTGCCATTAGTTTGGACCTAATAAACTTCAAAGCTTGGTCCCGATTAGCGGATAATCCCATGGGCTTTGATGATCCAGAGAAATCATTTAGGTCAGCTCAGTTGCTACCTTATGCCGTTGAAATTCAGATTGGAAAGGAAGTCACCATCCCAGAAAGGACCCGACAATTCTCCCTGGAAGTGAAAGTTAAAAGAGGACAGAAATTGAAAAACCCTGATGCCTATATTCATCTGAATGCTTATCTCCAACAGCAAGGGTTGGGGGTAAACCCAACACCATTAGTCAATAAAGAACATGACACAATTCCAATGGAGTTGGATAACAGCGACTTAAAGATTATCACTCTAGCCGCAGGCACCGTTATTGGAATGGCGGTTGATGACCAACATTTTACCATTGATTTAGGCAATGAACTGTTAGGACCAATCCCCAAGGACTGCTTTGACAGTGACAGTGATGACAACACAACACCAGACAGGATCTTTACCCAGCATGGGGGGGAACTTCCTGGTGTACACTTCCTACCCTTATGGTAAGGAAGATGTGACTTGTGACTTCAGGAGGGATGAGGTGATTTTCCAGGTCCGTGAGGACTGACTTCCCCACCTGAAGCCACCAGTCCAAATCAGCACTCTGACCAGGAACTTCTCCACTTAGCTGGAGGAGGCCTCTGAGATAGCGAAACCAGAAGTCTTTCCAGGCTTCAGGCAGATGGTTGAAGAGAGAGTCAACCTAGCTGACGCCTGTGAGACTCTGGAGTAGAAGCAAAAGTTGAAACAAGTTTTTTTGGATTTTCAAGATCGCTTTGCGGTGAACTCATATGACTGTGGTCGCACCGACATCCACAGAACAACCATATAAAGTATTCTCTGCTACAGTATCCTTCCTATTCCTACTCCTAACTGATTAAAGAGATTGTTGCTATTGTAATATTACCCATTGCTGATCACTGTCATATTCATAAGTGTGCTATTCAGATATTATTCTATTCATAAAAGTGTGATATATATATTGTTCAATTCTTCAAATAAACCTTTTTAATTTGCAAAACAAACCTACTTCTTGGCTCAGTGAGGTCGGGGAGATCCAAAGAGAGGGGCGTTAAATAAGGGTTCATCATCCAGATTTAAAGAACTTTGACATAAAAATATATAAATAAGGGCTTCCTTTGGGCATCCCATACTAGGGCATTGACCTAGTTGGTGTGCTGGGTTGAAGTCACTTACAATTCAGTAAAAAAACGTTGTTAAAGGGACGTTATGGTTCCAAGTAAAACCGAAAAACCCCTGAAATTCGCCAGTTATGGTAAACTAAGCAACCATAACTCGCGCCACCACCGTGCACTGCTAAGACTAACACCCAGGACATCAAAGATGACATCACAAATGTCATTGATGACATCACTGATGACATCACATGTCTGATTTGTTCTTTTTTCCTTTAGTGATATATCTTGGTCAGTAATAGTTAGGAACAAAAAATTCGAAAAGTACTATATTTGTAGATTTATAATTCTAATATTTTCAATAATTCACTTAGGCACCTCTCACATAATATGAAACATATACATAAGGAAAATACATACTTGAAAGACAGCAATGCTTTCTGTGTATGAAGAGAATCAGTAAGGTTATCAACACGTTCTTATTGTTCTGCTGTTTTTTTATTACTGCACTTTCTCTGGATATGCTCATATTTGTATTTGCATTACTTTCTTTAGGGTGCAGTCACATCATGTGATAGTTATACATAAGGAAGTAATAGGTTTCAAGCAGAGCAGTCATTTCTGTGCATGAAGATAATCAGTTAGGTTATGAACACTTTCTGGTTCTACTGCTGCTTTTTTTGCATACTTCACTTTCCCTTTATATACTCATATTTGTATGAGTTGTTCTGTCTTTGTGTTTTTTATGTCATAATGAAATTATGTAGTAAGTGTGTTTTATTGGCTACTTATTACATGTTGCACTGTATGCAAAACTCTAATAAGAAAGCATTTATCATTTCGCTATTCAACATGGGAAGATTATGAATATTGCACCTCCATCATGTATCCTACTCACAATGCTTATGTTTATACATGAGTAGCTTACTATACGTATACTTCAAATATGTTCTTACAATAATTCACTTAGGGTTCACTCACAGCGTATGAAACTTCATAATAGAATGCTATTTATATTAATGCACTACATAGCTCATGATATTTATTCCAATGATCCTTGACACTTTTTTGTCAATATTGTAATAAGAATCCTTTGTAAAGACTTTTCATAAAAAGTAAATGAACATGTGATGTCATCAATGATGTCATCAATGACATTTGTGATGTCATCTTTGATGTCCTGGGTGTTAGTCTTAGTAATGCACGGTGGTGGCGCGAGTTATGGTTGCTTAGCTTACCATAACTGGCGAATTTCAGTGGTTTTTCGGTTTTACTTGGAACCATAACGTCCCTTTAACAACATTTTTTTACTGAATTTCATAGGTTTTTAGTAGCGCAGCTTAACCATAACGTCCCTTTAACAAAGTTTTTTTACTGAATTTCATAGGTTTTTAGTAGTACAACTTAACCATAACCTCCCTTTATCAAAGTTTTTTTACTGAATATGCATTTTCATAGTGTGGATTTGATAGATGTTTACTAGGATTCCCTTACTTTATATACATGTAACATAGAACATACTGAACCGTCTGCTACTGATTTTGATGTCCGGGGACTGTGCGTATGTCCGCAAAAGGACGCGGACAACATCAACACTACCCAAATACTCAGGGGGTATCTTAAAATGTTCTATCATGCCATATAAACACTGCACAAATTAAAAAAGCAGCACATAAACACATTATATGTAATAATACATAAGAAGTGGAACCTATATATCTAACACATCAACTATCCATTTAAATACCATATATACTAAAATGGAATATAACAAAACAAAAAATATATGCCTACAACATAATTACCTCACAGAAACTGCACTGCTAGGAGCAACAGTAGACCTTCACAACAGTAAGAATACAATTTATCAGAAACTTGTAAGTAAACTTCATTTTTCTTATATATTTCTAAACCTTTTTGTATTAGGTACACTAAAATTGATATAGTTTTGTTTTTTAAACAGAAATGTGCAGTACTTTGGAATGGCTTGAGGAAAATTTCCCACGGGAGGAAATGTCTGAAGACAGTAATACTAATGGTAGACACTTCTCTTTATTAGCAAAATAAAAATCATTACTTTATGTGCACTTAACATATATATATATATATATATATATATATATATATATATATATATATATATATATATATGTATATATATATATATATATTTCTTTTTTAACAGACAATACAAACATTGAAAATAATACATCAAAAGACATATTGGAAAATATTCTGCAGCGCATGGAACAAAAAATGGACATGCTCATGGAAAATTTCAATCTTTTGAAACATTTTGTGGAGGACCACATAAAAGAAAAAAATAAATACCATTGTCCCACATGTATCTGTTCCCCCTCTCCATGTCCCAGTCAACTATCCCCAAACCCTCAACACCAAGAAAAACATTTTGATGAGACTTCCATCCCTTCACCCCCTCCCATCCATCCTCTCCAAACCCCTAACTCCCCTGTATTTGTATCAGTTTCTGCTTCCCCATCTCTTTCATAAATTATGTATATGTATATAATAAAAAAAATATTATCTGTAGTGTCCGCGGACAGTGCGCCTCTCTGGAATGTCCGTAATTAACAAAATGGGGGTGCCCTAAGGACACTATACCTGTCCGTACCCTTCGCAACCCTTCGCAACCAAGATGGAACTGTTCTTAGAACACACCCGGTGTCCGGGATGTCCGTAATTAACAAAATGAGGGGTGTCCTAAGGACACTATACCTGTCGGTACCATTCGCAACCAAGATGGAACTCTTCTTAGAACACACCCGGTGTCCGGGATGTCCGTAATTAACAAAATAGCGGTGTCCTAAGGACACTATACCTGTCCGTACAGTCTGCAGAACATCGACACACATGCGCACCACACCCGTAAGTCCTGCGAACATTGCACATGTCTGTAACTGTCCGTCTCACTTGTGTCACACTTTTAATTTGTTTGAGAACCCAAACACTGTCCGAAGAACACCCGCGCGCATGCACACGACCGTTCCCGTGCATTTGGTGTTCTGTGGACACCTGTTCCCTTCGCGGACGTGTTCCCGATGTCATTATGTGACCACACCCACACTGAGCGTGTGTCCTAATTTGCTGACATTGTCCGGTTCCCCAACATTTTAAAAGAACTTTTTCAGACAATCCAAATTATTTACAGTACAAATTCACCATTGCACATGTCCCAAATAATGACCCCGGCTTTCCACATACTTTTTGGAACTTTATGAACCTTTTTGGGTGTTCGATCTGTTCGCGAAGCGCACCCCTCTGCCCCTATAAAAGGCCACACCCCAGACTTGATCCTCATTGTACTTCTGGCTATTGCAGATTGACTTTTGCTGCCTTTGCTGCTCTTGCTGAGATTATCTCATCAACCCTGATGGCATCCGTGGCTGCTGTTGCTACATCTGCCTCAGCACACCCCAAATCCTCCACCGCCTCCCCAAGGGCCTGCAGAGGGGAACAGGTGTGAGGATGTAGAGAACGAGGATGAAGAGGATGAGGTAGAGGAACTCCCTACTACCAGCACTCGCCGAGAGTCTTGGGTGTGGCAGTTTACCATTCATGGTAACATACCAAAAGCACGTGCAAACAAGGCCAGCTGAAAACAGTGCAAAATGGTGCTGAGTTGTGGGAGACATGGTTTGTACAGCTTTAGTATGACATCCATGAAGCGACACCTAACGTCGTGCTACAGTGGGGCCAATCGCAAGGTTGTACCTTGTGATCAACGTAGTAGGTTGCGTTCCTCTACCACATCCTCCGTTTCGACTCCTCTCACCACAAGAGACACTCCTATGGGAGAGTGCATCCCTTCAGCTGCCTCACAGGCCATTCACAATGCTGTTGACCCATACCTTTGAGGGTCACAATATTGTGTATGTATTGCGACGCAGTACTCTGCAGGGGGGAGAGTCTTCGAGGTGCTTTCGAGACTTCGGTCACAGAGCACCAGAAGACCTGCTGCCCACCTAAGTAAGGCCCACCCTACATCTTCCTCACTCCACCTGCCCTTTCTTATCCCTGTGGTTGGTGTCCCTTCATTACCCTCCTTTCCCCTCTTCTCCGAGTGTGTCATGTGTAAAAAAACAAAAAAAAATATAAAAGAACAAAAATAAAAAAAGGCTCTTTTCAGAGCCGCCTTTCACAGTTTAAAAATGGAAGTGGCAAATAAACAGTGCAGGGCCCTGTGAATTTTTTGGAAGTCCGCGGACAGTTCTAGGACATATAAAGTTTTAGGGTGCTGCCCTAGCAAAACCAATGCACTTTTCTCTGGGAGGAAGTGGTGGCTCTGAAAAGAGCCTTTTGGTGGTGTTTGTGTGTGTTTTAAAAACTTGAAATCAACATCTAATGCAAAATAGATGACTGTAATTCCAAAAAAGGTTGCAATGCATTTTGTACATTTCTCTGAAAAATCTGATTGCCAGCCTAAGTAAGATGGACTCCATCTCTGTGAAAAATGTAAGTGCTATGAAACATAATATTTTCATTGTGAAAAGAGGACATGACAACATCTCTTAGAATGGCACAAACAGCCTTTTTGACATTGCGCCTTGCTTTCTCCATTTGTGGACCAAGTGATTAAGAACGACCGCCACACGAGAAAAATACGAGAAAAAATTACTTGGGAATTTGGAAACATTTCCATGACCTTCTCAAGTCCTTCTTTCATTGCAAATTGCAAAGAAATTCCAGACACATGTCCTAAACTGTTCCCTCCACAATTAATTATAATTATGTCTGGATGATGCTCTGTCTCCAAAGTAACACAGAGAGGTACCAAGTCCACCCACTTCATTCCACGCACTCCATGCAAGTGCACTTTCACATGAGGGAATCCAAGATCTGCAGCTACTCCACAGCGTTCTGCATGCACCTCCAACCAATGTATCCATGAGTCTCCCAAAATCCCGATAATCTGTTTTCGGAAACACACAGCCATAGCTATCTGTTCTTCTCTAAGGAGAAAAACGTTCTGACAAACTCTCTCCTTACACAACACACCCAGTAAACTTTACTGACCAATCGATAGCTCTGCTCATTCTCATTTGCATGCCTCTCCACCCCAAAACCCCTGTATGTGATACGCACTATCCACGGGCTACCACCATGTCTGCGGACATATAAAAAATCTGACTGTGGTGAATGTACATTTAAATACTGTGCCCCATTTCCCCTTTGAGGTAGGCTCTCAAAAGAGCCAGTTTTGGGGTTTTATTTTGGAGATGCTTGACAGACACCTGTTATTTTCTATTTTTTGGTTTTTTTTTCTTCTTACTTTACTACTAAAATATACACATAACCTTCTCCAAAGCAACCCTTATATTCCAAAAGAGCATGGCATTTCCCAAAAAAGTTAAGGAAATGCCTTCTTCTTCAAAATAAACAGCATTACTGGAATCAGTATTCTCATTATTCCAGAAAAACATACCAGTTCTAAGCATGAAAGAACACATGCCTCGGTTGATTGCACACCTACCAATGTTTTGCTGAGGACAAAAAACAGAACTATTGTCCCATATTGCCCTAAGTAGTAATCCAGAAAAAAATTGCTTTGGCATTTTGAAGGATGTTCATTACTGCTTGAACCAAGTGTTCCAAATCTGCCAACAAAGTAGCGGCACTGACATACCCCAAATGGAAAACACCATAGAGCAAAACTACCAGATGCGGACTGTTCATCCTGGCCATATCTTCACAAACTTGTACGATTGCCTGTACATTGCAATCAGGCACAGTGCACCAAACCACCTCCACTCCTTTAACATCGAAATTGTTTGCCACATGCATGCATTGAGCATACTGCTGTAAACCGTGCACAAACATATCTCCAAGCACCAACACCCTGACTTTCTCCACCTCTGCCATCTTCACTACACGCAGTCTCTTTCAACACAAATCAACAACCTCAACATCTGATTGGCTGACCCCTACAGTACCCTTTCCACGCTGGATTTGATGGAAAACCCCGGATGTGGCATGCCCTATTTGCGGACAGCCGCGGTGTCCGCGAAGCGTGTAACTCTTAGCCAGCCCTTCTACCCTTTCCACATCACTCTTGGTGCCATTCCCTCATTGGATACAGCTAAGCAGTCACACAACCATCCACCAATCACATCCAACACCTCGACATCTAACTCCATCATCAGAGTTCCGCACTTCAAATGTACTGTTGATCACTCTGAGTACAAGTCTCAAATCATTGGAAAGCACGTACTACAAAAGCTACTCTACAAGTCTCCAAGATTTCTACTTACAGCTGCATGCATATCCACATGCATGAATACAAACCTTATTGCAATTTTCCCATCTACTATAATAAACTGTCACTTCGAAACCAGTCTGCTATCTACAACACAGCTTTAAAAAACCAAGTGAATTTCATACACTTAAAATTCTGCTCATTAGCAAACCATGTTGAACTAACATATTGTAAATAAAATATAAAGGCTGCACATAGTCAAATGAAATGCATGCATACACTATGTTCAGATATCAAACAAGAATACTACTACAAAAACATAAAAATCAACGTCTAAATTAACATCAGTGCTATAAACACACAAAATTACTAACTTCTTTCTTTTACAATTGCAGTGAAGAACACGCTCCTGAAAATCAGCAGCATCTGAACTACAAACAACATATCCGAAGAAACCTGCTCATTCCACAAAAAAAGAGTAAGTAAAATACTACCTTAATATTCTTACTGTTATTCCAACACCCTGTGTAGTTCATTCATGTAATTTGCGCACCAAAAAAACAGAGATTCCTGAAACATTCTGTTCACAAATCCCCATTTATTAAACAGGGATTAGCAGGCAGAATGGCACACAAATCCCCGTTTTTGGGAACACAAATAACATAACTCAACCAGTAGAATGTTAGTACTACAAAATAAAGAACTGTTTCAATTTTATACCATTAGATTTACTATTAGTGATTCTCCTCACCACTAGCTCAGTTTCTACTGTCATCTAAACTGCAGTATAGTAACAGACAACTGTGTTCCCAACTAAGTTGCTTCACAACTATTTGTAGCTGCCCAATGCACAATCACTCACCACCTCACACATCCTTACCATCATACTCAGACACTCATGCACACAGCACACATACATTGCAGAACGGCACATCCCATACCTTCTTTTTTTTTCAACTGACCTCAAAGAATGCCAAGCAAAAAGCAAGTCCGTGAAAACCAACACGGAAATAGAGCAAATGAAAATAAAAGTGTCCAAAATAAGCATCCATCTCTAGCAGAGTTTGTACAAAAAGTTCAAACAAAACAGCTAATACAGTCATTTAGCGAAACAAAACAAGCTTTCAGTACAGAAAATGTGCCTCCTCCATCAAAATGTAAAACGAAACAGAAAATGATTAACAAGAATTCAGCTACCACTAATGCTAAAACTGCTACTATAAATCTTGATATACTAGCAAGTAACCATGCCAGAAAAAGTATTTTAGCAAAAATGTTCCGCCACAGAGTCCTTCAGAATCTTATAAAAACAGGAGACAAATCATGCACAACCCTTAAAACATATCGTAAAAAATTAATCTTAGAAGCTTCGATAGACAGTGCAATCCTTCTCAAAAGAGTTATTTATTTTAGTGTTAAACAGAATGAAACCACTAACAAAACTAACCACTACATTACAAAAAAGACTTCTCAATAAACGGAATGTCAACAAAAATAACTTCTTAAATATCTGTGGAGGTGAATGGAGTCACACCACGAGCACAGAACCATATTTTAATGAAGAAGCATACAAACAAAACCAAAGAAACACAATTGCCATACATAGCAGTGGATGAGGTTATGAAAAATGTAATAATACCATAATGCAACAAGAAATACTGCTTACAAAAATAATATCCCCAGAAAACTCAGAATTACCTCTCCATTCGACTGAACCAGAACGTCCAGTATACAAATGGCCATGCACGTAAATGTGAAACATTTCCGAAAAATCTTTCAAATCTTTACGACAGTTCCTCAATCAGTATGTGAAAGGCAAAGACAAAATCAAAATGAAAGCGCTGCAAAATATGGAGACCTGTCCAGTGCGCAAATACACAGGACTAGAAGGACATTCATTAGCCTGCATTTCAGGACCTATTTGCAAAAGCACCTTCCATCATATCAAAATGATATCAACATATCTTTCAACTATAAGAAATCTAGTCTATAAACTGTACTATGCTAAAAGTCCTGCTTTATCATTAGCCAATTTAAATAACATTCTTCTACATGGTACAGCCAAAGACCTACTCGAAGAAATCGACCATCTCCAGAAAAAATATTTTGGAAGTGAAAGCCACTTACAAAATGCAATAGCTTTACAAAAGACAAGCAACAATTCTACACATGGCAACCTTCCCCTACACACATACAAACAAGAAATACTAAAATTTAAAAGTACATTCGCTGAAGTTCCAAACCGTGTCTGTGTATGTTGCCGCAGAACTTTTTATAAAAGTAACACAAAAACTGGAGACGTAACATACAAAATAGAAGACAATGAAGATTCCAATTGGTTTGAATGAGCTCTCTACCTTATAGCAGAAAAAAAATACAAAATAACTGACCCCTTAATACTTTGCAGTTACTGCACTACAAAACTTGACAACAACCAGACTCCTTCACGTGCTATCACAAATAACTTAAGAACTATTCCCACTACCAAAACCCCTGCAACAACTCAATTTATATGAGAGCATCATAATTCAAACAGTGCAACCATTTCAAGCAATAATACGCCTTCAACCAACAACAGCAAAATTACCTCCCTCTGAATTGGTGAAAGGCATTCGTGGCAAAGTAGTTTATTTACCATTAGATCTTAAAGAAAATGTGTAGACTCTGGGAGTGCAACGTCCAATAGAGCAATATTTAATTGTCTTAGTAAATGGTGTACCTACACAAGACAAAATAAATTGGCAACAACTCGTAGACGTACATAAAGTTAGACAAGCCTTACAATATCTAAAAGACAATAATGAATACTACAAAGAAATAAATATTGATCGGGCCTGGGGGAGCGTGTGCGTGTATTCCAGAGGTGCGCAAGAAGTTTCTCACACTCGATTGGCCTGGGCGCGTGTATTTCAGGGGTGCGCGAGAAGTTCCACACGCGATTGGCCTGGACGCGTGTATTTCAGAGGTGCGCGAGAAGTTCCACACGCGATCGGGCCTGGGGGAGCGTGTGCATGTATTTCAGAGGTGCGCGAGAAGTTCCACATGTGATTGGCCTGGGCGCATGTATTTCAGAGGTGCGCGAGAAGTTCCACACGCGATTGGCCTGGGCGCGTGTATTTCAGGGGTGCGCGAGAAGTTTCACACGCGATCGGGCCTGGGGGGGCATGTGTGTGTATTCCAGAGGTGTGCGAGAAGTTCCACACGCGATTGGCCTGGGCGCGTGTATTTCAGAGGTGCGCGAGAAGTTCCACACGCGATTGGCCTGGGCGCGTGTATTTCAGAGGTGTGCGAGAATTTTCACACGCAATTTCAGCAGGGTACGTGTATTTCAGGGGTGCGCGCAAATTTTCACACGCGATTTCAGCAGGGTACATGTATTTCAGGGGTGCGCGAGAATTTTCACACGCAATTTCAGCAGGGTACGTGTATTTCAGGGGTGCCGGGGAGTCCTACTTGTGATTTGGCAGTGTGGGTCCTCCCAGGTGTCCCCTGTACACCCTCCACGGCCCCTGCAGGCAGCCCACACCACAGGGGACTACCCTGCATCCCTGGTTATGTCCCGCAGGCAGCCCACCCAACATGGACATGCCCCCCAGCAAAGGCACATGTCTCCTTGCACTACTGATCACCAACTCATGTCCCCTTGCACCCCCACCCCCAGCATTGCGGGGCACCTGCCAGCAGGCCCCCACTCATGTCCCACTCATGTCCCCCTGCACCCCCACCCCCAGCATTGCGGGGCACCTGCCAGCAGGCCCCCACTCATGTCCCACTCATGTCCCCCTGGACCCCCACCCCCCAGCATTGCGGGGCACCTGTCAGCAGGCCCCCACTCATGTCCCACTCATGTCCCCCTGCACGCCCAACCCCCAGCATTGCGGGGCACCTGCCAGCAGGCCCCCACACAAGTCCCCCAGCCAACATGTCATCACAATCTAGATCCCTGGCCCTTGTGGTCAGCCTCCAAATGCAAAACACCCACTCGAGTATTGCATCCACCCACTTAGAAATGGCAATGACATGATAGAACCCCAATAGCAAGTTTGGAAACGAACACATGGCCCTCACATACACCCAATGAGTGTCAGTGAATCTGAAAACCCATATCAGGATATGCATGATACCAATGAGATGATACTACACATTGAAGTTTGATGAAAAAAATGTATTAAAAACAGCATAAATAGAATTAAAAATAAACAAATGACAATGGGAATCAAAAACCAAAAGCAGCATGTCCGTAAAATAATGAAAAACGACAAATCATAATTCAAAGGAAATGTGTCCAAAGTCACAGTTCAAGAAAAACAAAACCGAAAACCATTGCTCCATGGGTAAATCCAAAAAAAAAATAAAATCCAACAGTCAACTATATACAGATAAACAAACCAGGGTCCATGATCCCAACTGAAGAAATGAAACCTACATAAAAATACTACCTAATAAAATAAAACTATATACAAAAATGTGGCCCATTGTCCAAAATTGCGTTTGCTGTTTGCCAGTCCGGTAAACTGGTACAGGGTTGGTACAGGGTTGGCACAGCCCTTTGCGATGGTTTTGCGATCTTGATGGCTTTTCCTTGCGCGAGGGCGTTCTTGGGGGCGTAACTGGCGCTGCTGCAGGGTCGCTGCGCCACTCTGCGCCACGTCTGCTTTTGGAGGCAAGATCCATGAATGCGCTGTGCGCGGAAATTGATTTTAACGCACGCGGCTGGCGCAGCCATTTGCAGGGGTACGCTGTGCGCCAGCCGCGTGCGACACTTTTGTGAGGAATTACATGAATCGGCCTGTATGTGTTCTTTTTAAGTACCTTTTGGACCACCTTAGAAATAAAAATGTTCTATATCTGATGCGAACCATGATAGTTATTAAAAAGTAAAACAATACCTATCGCATTGCCTGCCTTCTCTGCATATTATTTTTATACCGAAAAGGATGGTCTTTGGTTCACTGAATCCAAAAGGGATGGTCATTGGCTCACTGAATCTTGCTTTTGCTCGTCCCTCTCTTGTTCATACTCTTGCAAGCCTACAAAAATGTTTATTCATACTTCTACACATATATGTATGGTTTAGGGGGTAAGGACAGGGCCCCACAAGTTATTGCATAAAGAAAAAGGACAACAAAGACCACAATGCTGAAGGGACCTGATATCCTACGCAGAACCCAAATAGTATTTCAAACCTGTTAAGAATATTATTTTTAAGAATTTCCCAGAAAAATAGACAAACTGTTAATCCAGTGAGTACAAGCAAACTCTTAAAACCCACACCTACACAAGTGTGCTCATCATTGCATGAAGCCACTGACGTATTCTCAAAAGCACACACAAACTCACCATTCCATCTATCCCCCTTCCCATCTAATGACCCATGCACACAGAAAAATGAAAATAATCTCACCCATCATTAAAGAATCAAATACTTAGGGGAAAAGCCAGACCTTTTGACTGTGCTCAGAATTGTGTAACATACACATTGTGTTTCTGAGCTTGGACTCACTTCATTTGGCGAGTAAGTGTGAATCTAGACTGGTCCAACTTACCATCCTCCTTTCATCAGCAATAGGTGATGATCGAAACTGCAGGTGGAGCTCAGAATCGGACACCCCACCATTAAAGCTCAATGCTCTAATTGCCTACTAGAGAGGTTCCGACAACATGCACCATGCCCTGCCCAGAGTCATATGAACAACTCCCAACTTTAACTGTTTCTTTGAAGAGGAGCATTGCACCCAATGCCGAAAACCACTTTCCTATCTTGAGGCACCCAGGTATTTTCCACTCCCATGAAAAATGGGGAAATCACCTGGGCACAAACCCCCTCCATTTCTGAGAGATCACTAAGCGATGGGTAGAAACATCACCTTCATGATAGGTCTCCATTCCAGAAAAAGAGCTACATATCTTTACCTTGCAGAGCAAAGACAAGACTATTTGCTTACAATCCTGTGTCTTCTGGTGGCAGGCCGCTCAGCTGTTTGCAGATTCGTAATGTAATTTAGGGAACTGAGAATGTGGTAGTTCAATGAAGGTTTGTGCCAGTACCGAAGTTCGAAAGCTAACATGTGTGCCTGGGTACCCCTGTTTGGTGATAACCTTCACGGAATCCTTACATGGCAAGCTCAATGAACAGCCCTTTAGTCTTTGAGGAATCCGCCAATGCAATCTGGCAGCCTAATTACCGAAGGTGACATCTAGCGGGTGATCCCTTGCCAACGAAAGTGTTCCATCGAAAGGTGCACCCCCTTTCCAAGCAAAGTCGGGGAATAGACCGGACTTTCCCACCTTAGCAGCATTACTGGCGCTGAATAATGACTTAATAAAGTAAAGGGCAGGTCCCTTTTAAAGTTAGACCTCATCATGACATTTAAAGTGGCACACATATATCTATGACCCTACCAGGGGTGTATACATACACATCAATAAATACCCATCTGCGCCTGGAGTTTAAATAACTCAACAACCACAATTCATACATGGCAGCAGTGTTACCAACACGGTATTCTAAGTAAAAATTAGATCTACCTGCTACCTACAAGCAAATCTGTCTTGACCATACGTTCCTTCGACAGCAGCATTTTTTTGTTCCTTGTTTCTCCTGAAAGCAAACCCAAGGAAATTCAACCTAAGATGATTCTGGACCTAAGATGTGCCTGAGCTGCATCTTGGTCGAGCCTTTGACCAATTACCACGAAAGAAAATGTTGATACTGAAGCTTGTACAGGTCATGCTAAGTCCATTTATGTGGTCTGATCACCGAATGACAACACAATGAGAATATGTTCTCCTGCTTGATTGGTCCGGATTAATGCTTTAATTCAGCTATTAATGTATTGCTGTGCTACCTAAATGGTCATTTGAAATTGAAAAGGTTACGAAAAATTCTTCCCTTCCTACCTCAGGAACTCTGCGCTCCTTTGATCTCAGCATCAATCACAGAGGTCATCGACTACTGTGATGCCACTTTGTTGGCCGAACCTAATTACCATACCAAGCAGTTAGAATGATGGCAGAATTCTGCTGCTAGGTTGGTATCCAACTCTTCTTCACTTTAAGTCCCTTTGCCTTGTTCATCATGCTTTTTTATGGTAAAGGTGCCAGGTACCTCCAGGAAAGGTTAACTAAATATATTCCTCTCCGTGCACTTCGCTCCGCCGACAACCTTTTTCTGGCTGTGCCTCGATTTCAAAAGAATACATTCGGGGGATGTGCATTTCTGGTGGTCGCCCCAAAACCTTGGAATAGCCTTCAGCAATCTCTCCGTGCAACGGCATTTAGGAAATTACCTAAAAACGACCTGTTTCCATCTTGTGCTTAGACTCATTTTGATGACTTGTTCTACTTGCCTCCTGTCTGTTTCTCATTTATTCATTTCTGTCTAAGCACCAGGATACCGTTGGGTCATGACTGCGCTATATAGATTGATATACCTTACCATACCTTTTGTGGTAAAGTTTCTTGAAAGATGATGATTGGTTGTTTTGGAAACTGTGTTTAAACCCATTGTAAGCAATCGGCTGAGGAGATTATCATCAATATTATGGGGTCGAATCACTGCTCTTCCAGCAGTGTGACTTACATATGGATAGTAGCTTACTCATGTTAGTTAGTATTAATTAACAAACATACACATTTGTGGGCCACAAAAACAACATTTACACTTGCAGAGCAGACGTGTTTGGCACAAAGATATCCTCATAGAACTTGAGAATTATGTAAAGAGAGAGGCGATGCTCACTCTTAGTCACGTAATGGAGAGGGGGAAAATGGTAGCCGATAGAGAATAGTGGGGGTTCCCACACCAATGCACCCAGCTGTAAGGAGGAGGAGTGTCCATCCTCCCCTCTTGTGGCACAGTGGCACTTTGAAAGTGACTTGAGTGGTTTGAGATCCTTCACACTCCTGCAATGTACTCATGTTAGTGTATACCCTGCACCCCGCCCCACCTCAACACTTCCCCTTCAGTACTGGCAGGAGACATACATGTACCTGGTTTCCCCGAAAGGGCAGGTGTGCTCTCACTAATTAGCCCCTCCTCTGTTACCTTCTCCATCGGGTCACGAAGGTAGTTATGACCAAAGATATGCGTGTATAATGTTGTATGTTGGATTTCTCGTGGAGCTTATTAGGGATTGGTTTGTGTATCTAAGGGCATGCAATACTCCCCCTTCCTCTATCAACATGGCCAGGGAGTGTAAAGACTGGAGGGGGGTGTGCCTCTCCTCTACCATATATGGAGCAGGAGTACAGACACCCCCCTCCATATATGGTAGAGGAGAGGCACAGAGGACCCCAGCCAAGATTCTCCATTATTGGTAACGTAGTCGAGCAATCAAGGCCTATCTTCTCAGGAAGTGATGCAGGCTGGTTCTTAAGTACAGTGTAGTCCTCAAGCCCCCACAAAGGAATGTCCACACACTGTATTAGTTAAAACACAGTCTTTATATAATTAAGTTCAAGGCTATGTATACAATCACAATAACTCACTATGTGCTCAGAAAATCTACAATGGAAAATATATACAGTTCTAAAGTGGTACCACAATTATTATCAGATCTCATTAAAGTGCATCAACTATACTCTGGTTAAATGTCACACAGATAAAATGAATAAAGGAAACCAACAATAGATATAGGAGGAAAGCAGCTGGTTAGAACAATTGGCGGAATACTGGCCTCTACCATTAAACACAGTTCTGTGTGGAGATCCCCCACCTGGGCAACCTGTAAAGTAAAGATATATCACAAGCCGAGTCCATATTTTGTTCGATAAGTCTTATTTCCTTCTATAATGTTTCTACCACCCCAATGTACTTGGAATAGCAGAGTTTGACGACGGGTCATCGACGGATCCTTCTTGAGCGGCTCCCTTTAAAGCAGGAGACACGGATCGTCGAGATCCCATGAAGAAAGTGAACTTGGCGTCGAGGCGACAGCTCCTCATCCCAGCGGTGCTCGTCGTCGACGAAGCAAAGGCGTCCTGTAAGGAAGAGGCATGCCGGGCACCTCGATGATGATAGTTCAGGACTGCAAAGAGTTTATCAAGAACTGTGGCCCGCAAGGGCGTCAATTCGTCCGGCATCTCTACGGTCTTTGGGTGGTGGGAAACCCACTGGAGGATGCTCCTCGGTGCGTCGACGGCCTGGTCTTCTCCGGCTGGATGAGGCGGGCGGCAGTGCAGATGAGCGTGTCTGTGAATCAAAAGTCTTAGGCAAAGGAGCGTGTGGTTCTGGTCGTCAGCGGCATGGCGTCAAGCGGTCCCCTCTTCTGGGCAACACTGCTTCGATGGGCCTCAAGCGACTTGCTAACCCTGGTCGACGACGATGGACGGAATGTCTGGTGCTGATCTTCGTTCTCCTTGGCGGTCCCAGTCTCCGGTCGGCAGCCTTTCTAGGGTCTGACTTCCAGGCACTCCGGTGAAGGTTAGCAGTTCTCGATTGTCCCTCAGAGCATGGGAAGAGGGTGCCTAACCAGGTCCTCTCATGGATCAGTCTTAACAGCTTTCAGCTTTCAGATTTCGGCGAAGGGAGACAACAGTCAACGCTCTACTTCAGGCTCGGCTTCGAGATTCATCTTCAGTTTCAATGTTAGTTTCAACTCCAGCTTCTGAACAATTTCCAGTGGTGAGAGGTCCCCAGATATACTATTCTGTCTCTCATCCACACTGCTGGGTCACACTCAGCAGCCAATCATACAGAAGGGCATTCATGAAGCCAGTCAGCCAATCAGGCATACAGTACATTCAGGCCATACTCCTCCCTCTCAGATACTCACAACAAGGAATGTGTTTTGGGTTAAGTAACCAGCCATTCAACACTACACACTGCATTCATGCCAGTTTCGGGCAGGGCTGTGTCAGACATTGTGTCAAACACCAGAAACCAGACATCCACAACAAGAAGTACATATTGGTCACACACTCCATTCACCCAGGTCCCACCCACAGGTTGTATCCACAACATAAAGTCACTGGGAAGGCTCCAGCCAGTCTGGCCTGGACTTCACAACAACACCATATATGGAACTTCCGCCCCACAGCCAGTCAGGGGGAAGGGACAAAGTCAGGGCTTTCCAGGATTTTGGGAAAACAATGTTACAGGCAATAGAAAGCAAGAGGCCACAGGGGCCATCTTGTTTCCTATCAGGAATCGCCTGATTCCAATGGCAGGGCCTGGATATCCCAAAATGGAGGATACTCAGAGCACATGTCTAATTCAGCATGGAGCTGCCACCAGCCCATACCCTGCTCTGTGGGCCTCGCACAGGTGTCCAAAAACATACATAGGGGCACAGGGTTGTACCCCCACTCATGGGTGCCATAAGGGTATCCCATGGGTCTGTACGCCAAACCAAAAACAGGAAGAGCTGCTCTACCAGGAGTCCCACATGGACTCCTGTGCAGAAAACAATACAGAACACAAATGAAAAAGGACTACAGGACAAGGACAGGGAGGCCCTGTTCCTCCAATGCATTTCCAGCATCACAGGGAGTCCAAACAGTATGATATGATATGATATGCCATTTATAACGCACCTATACACAAGTGTTTCACGGTGATGCATTATCTCTGTCAATTGTCTATCTACAAAATGGCAGTTTTTCAGGTCCACTGTTGCGAGTCTCCTAAACATCGAACGCCTTTACTACAGAGACATGAAAGGATTTTGATTCATAAAAATATAGTAAGACACAAAGTTGATAAAAATCATTAATTTCACAGTAATACATATACCCATTACTCAATTGTATGCTTCTATAGTGCCTGGACAAGAATAAGTCAAACAATTAGCAGCAATACTAGAAAGGATTTGTAAACGAGTAAGCAAGGCCTTCTCTAGAAATCAGTAGGAACAATTCCCAAGTTCCTTCTGCAGTGGGTTGGGAAGGAGCACAGAGGTCAAATGCCCGGCCTTCATTTTTCCATTGTACTTTTCATATTCCTTTGTGTTGGTGTCTTTATAAATACAATGCTAGGCAATCTAATAGGCATTTCATTTCATTTAGTTCTAGAGCGCCCGGGGAACAATTCCGTTGGTGACTGTGCGCGGTACAAATGCTGTTAGCATTAACAATAACCTAAGTATTCAATCCCGTATACACCCATATAGTTCAATTATTATGTGCATGTTATCTCACTTTTTTTAAACAGTGTTTTTTGTACTCAGCGCATGCATTTTAATAAATATGTAAAATTCACATTGATGTTTAATTCACCTGTAGATTGGAAATGGCTAAAATATTATGACATTGTCCCATCTGGCGAGTTTTGAGCCCGTCAACACAGAACCTGCCAGTATCCCGCATTCTGTATGTCTCACCAGCTTTGGGCACCCCCAGCAGTGAAGAGAACCACTAAAATTAGATCTGAAGCCGTACTCTGGCCATTCAGAGCCATGGTAAAATCATGGCTACTAGCCTAAACAGCCAGACTCTCACCGACATGACTAGCTAGCCGCCACTCTCTACCTGTAGTAATGTTCACTCCACCTACAGCCTACTCAGGACCAACCTGTAACCCGGTCCACTTTAGCCACTATAACTTTTTTTCTTTTTTGCATATTCTCTGTACATACCTTTCTTGGTATATTCTACTCTTGTATGTAACATCCAGAGCCTGGACTAATGTACGTTCTGTCTTTTGCACTATGATGCTCGTGTAACGATATGTAACTCTGCTGTACACATGATTACGCGCCCAGTTACCTGAGTGTTCGGATGCGCTTTATAAATAAACAAACCAAACCAAACCAAACCACCCACCGTGCAGTAGCATTCACTTATCGTTCTTTCATCTATAAGGCTGTGTCAGCCAGAAGGCCACATTGTTCTCTGGGGTATCTCTATCCGTTTTTTGTTTATGTCAGTATCCCACGCATCCTCCTGTGAAAGCAGATATACACTTTTTCTTGCAAACCATGGCTTAATGGGGTTGGCAGTGTATATGTTCTGAGGCTTGTGTAAGGCTATAGAATATTCCTGTAGGAAGAGGTACGGGAGGTAGGGAGGGTATCTTCCCTCACGGGACTGCACAAATTGGATGATACATTTTGGTCAAGACTGGCACCATTGTCCCTGAGACAAAATTAATATGGAGCAGAAGCTAATGAAGGGACCTGTAGAAGTGCTGATATGTATCAGTTGCCCACCACAGGTTAAATGTTTACGAAGATTAATAGAAACGGATACGGTCTAGACAATATATTAATTGTTATAAAAAATGGGATCTTAGGGCTAGAAGATAGCCTCACTCAGAGTGAAGAAGTGACACGAATAATTATGTTTCTAAACTCAGAGAGGTAAGCACTTACAGAAACAGGTTCTAACTACTTGAACATACCTTCACATTGGCACTCAAAAAGAACCATGGCATAGCACCATCTGATAAAGGTACCATTATCAAAGGGGAAGAGGAGATGGCTCCTTGTATAAGTGAAGCAGATGTCTATATCATGTCTAATTGCAGGTGAAGCAGCCTGTCCCTTCAACCTAAATTGGGCCATCCATAGGACCTCTCGAGTACTCCTCTCGAGTACTCCTGTACTGACCATCCATGAAGAAGGTTTTCAAAGGTCTACGCTACACAATAACAGATTTAAGGGTCTGGGAAAGAATGGCCTCTGTGAAGCAGTACTCTCGTGAGGTTTGTTAATTTTGTAGAACAAGGTGAAGACGGTTTATGCAAATAAGTGTGATCTGCCAAACAGGTTCTCGTCATACAAGATGCACATTTTGGTGCCTATTATTGAACTAACTTAAACTACTATGCAAAAATGGAAACAAAGCAATCACTTTCGAGGTCCCACAGGATTCTTCGACAGATGTTGCAAAGTAAAATGATAAGTAAAAGAAAGCCACAGTGCAGATCATTCTCAAAAAGAAGACAAAAGGGAACAATTGAAACTTCATTGGAATGTGGGTCTGGAATTGTTGTCTTATATAACCATAAACATTCCTGGAAGCAGGGAACACATAATGGTTTGGAAACCATAGAGATTCTCAGATTTGCATTTCACAAAAAAAGATAAAAGTATTACTGATGTTATTTTAAAAGGCAAATTGAAGTGTGATGTTTGAGAGCACATGATTAGGAAACAGGTCAAATTTTGCATTTTCCTCACATAAAGTCTAAAATGTGTTTAGCAGCCTCCATGTAGTGCCAGGGCATTGGAGGTCTCCTGGCATATCTTGATTTGATTTGGTTTTTATTTATTCTGCACTATGCGACAAAGTGCAGTACAGGAAAAACAAGAGCTGTATGAATAATGTAAAACAGAAGCATCAGACACAATTTAAGCAGAAAGAAGGTGAGTCTTGAGATGAGAAGAGAAAACAGAAAAAGAAGACAGAGAACGGAGAGAAAGAGGGAGAGCCTTCCAGTGATTCAGGGCCTGAAGGGATAAAGAGTGGGAGCAGGATTTATCACAAGTGGGGGGTGAGGCACAGTAAGAAGAAAATGGCACTCAGCGCGGAGAGAGCGAGGGGGAATATAAATATAAATAAGAGTGGAAAGATAAGCAGGGGCCCGACTGTGCAAGCATCTAAAGACTAAGCAGAGGAAATGAAACAGCAGCCTTGACGCAAAGCGGAGCCATTAAAGAGAAGCAAGAGCAGGGGTAATAGAGTGGTGTGCGGATGGAGAAAAAAGACGACGTACAGCACAGAGACATCATTTCACCAAAATGCCTGGGGTAGCGGAAGTGACATCACACGACCCTTCATCTCCAATGACATCACAGGAAGTGATGTCATTTAACCCCACCCCAAAGTGACATCATAGGAAGCTATGGAACACAACCTTTCACCCGTTGACAAACAGGAAGTGGCGTCACATATCATTGTTCCTAAGTACACTGCGATAAATATGGTTATATCAAAGTAATGTGATATGCATTTCATACAAGAATGAATCACCATATGTATCATTAATATCAATGTGTATAGGCCCACATTACCAAATTACTATGAATGCAAGCAGACGTCCAAGGCCAAACGATATTGGTGTGTTATTATATAGCACTTAAGCTGACGATCTTTATATAGAACAAATATACATACATTATCACCAACCTGTGTTCGTACTCAGTTATAGACCTCAGAAGGATAAAAGGCTGAGTTGGCCTTGCGGGATTCAAACCTGCAACCGGCAGATCACACACACAATCGCAGCAGCACACGCTCAACCCACTGAGCTATCTTACCAGCTACAGCTGTCTTACCGGCTATAGTAGAATGAGCAATTACATGTCTGAATGTTCTCAAAGTCAGAAAGCAAATAGTAGTGGATACCAATAAACTGGTAACTGAGATTTAACAGCAGGCCAGTTCATCTGCAGGTTTGGTGCACATTTGGCCACTTGTCAAGCCTGAATGGATCTACTTTTCAGGGTTCAGAGGTTGGCAAAATACATACTATTGGGAGAGTTCATAACTGTGTATTAAAGAATTTAGAGTAGCACAGGGAAAGCAGCACACTCACATGGCATCCCGTACTCTGGGCATTCATTACCTCATACATTCAAACAAATATCCTGAACAGCATGCCATGGAGATAGGAAAAATAGACAAATTACGACAAAGCATTGATTGTGGCCCAATGAGCTCAAGGGCCACTTGATGTGCTATGATCAAACATTTCTACACTGTACACAAGCTTTTAGGCACAAGGATTTTTTTTTCCAAGTGACTGAGACACCGAGATGGAATGTCTTGTGATGATCGTAACAGAGACAACGACAGACAAAAACATGCTATAACTGCAACTTGTGAGAAGCAAAACACATTTCGTTTTTGTCTGCATTGTGAATTCGAGGAGTTTAAGAACAGACTAAATCAGTGACTCACCCCCTGAAGTGTGCCCAAAACAAACCTTTAATGAGTCTAGCAATTATTGTATAGAATTCCAGAAATACTATTTTGTATTCCTATTCTTTGTTATTTAGGGTCACTTCTCAAAGTGTTACATTTGTGGAATCCGCATTTTTTTTTTAAGAGGCCTGAACAAGATAGCCAGCCACTCCAGAAACAAAGAGCCTCATGGGTCTGGCCACAGCCCAGAAGCTACCATTTAAAAAATAAAAATAAACTTTTTTTGAAATTCTTTTTTTCGGGTAGCAAGGGAGACCACAGGGGTCGCAGGTGCCCTAGGGACCCCCAAATGATGTTGCTGGATCGGAATGCCCCGACACGGCCCCACACGCCCCCACACAAAGCTAAAACAGCCAGAACAGTTATCTTTGCATGCTCCCCGGGTGCGAACAGACACACCCTTCAAACAGTGCATGGGGTCCCCTCAAGCAGGCCTGCATTTTGGGAACCCTACCCAGGGCCTCTGCTAACTGTATCTGGCACACCAACAGCATGCGTATGAAAAATCGTAACTCGGTTGAAATCTCGAAAATTCTGCATGTGAACCTGGGCTCAAGTTGAGGGTACACGCGGGGGGATGGAGTCCCCCCACTTTATTCCGAGGGTGGACTCACTCTCCCCAGCTAAAAGAGAAACATTAGATGTCCTCTTTGAATTTATGAATTAAAGCACACTTCAGAAATCAAACCGCAGTCGTCACGTTTGTAGGCCGGACACTTCACCACTGCACTATATAACCTGATCAAAAATAATTAAAAAACTATAGGTGAAATATCCCATTTCGGTAGTGCAAGTCCCAGGGAAAAGATTTGTATTGGTTCTTGGAGTTTAAAACATGCACACATTTTAACGTTTTGAAAAACACTATTAGAAGAAAATATCCTCTCTTGGTTTTGTGCGTGTGTTGATTTCATGAAAGGCAAATGCCATTCCTCCTGTTCAATTTTTAATGCAATGCGCATATTTCACCTTGATTTGCTCATTTCTGTCGACGTCACATCCCATTGCGTTTGTTGATGAGTCCCCACACTTTAATTTTTAGGACTTGATCCCTGACGTGAACCCCCATAAACCACTCCTGCACCCCGTTACACTGTGCATGCACACACCCCTAAGTTGGATCGGTACCACGGTTGCATACACGCACCCTGAAAACCAACATGCCAACCCACCTCTGTGCTGCGATTCCTATGCGAAAGTTTACTTATGCATGCCTTCAGGTGGAGAATAGAATGAAGGACTTGCGTGGCATTTTCCCGGACAAGAGGTTGTGCGATCAAATCCATGAATACGTCTCGTGCCGCACAATTATGGACATGCGAGGGACTGCCTGCAGGTGGCCCCTGGGAATACCCTCTTTTTAGCAAGTACTTCCCCATTTTTGGTGTTCTGCCCCCTTCCCATCCCTCTGCGCAAGCCACGCCTATTCTCAGCATGGAGTCACGCACAAAGCCCTCGACAGCTGGCAGATATGTGCCGATCCTGTGTGAACTCCAGGCAAGTCCAGGAAAAATACTGCCCATTCGAGTCCATGAATCACAGAATGCGGATTTGCATGAAGTTTGGCCCGCAAGTACCCCATTTTCCATGCAAATAATTCCATGAACCGGGCCCAGAGTGTGCACCTGAGCTGACCTCGAATTAGATCACTCACATGCATATAGAGGTTGCGTGTATCCTTTGAGTGTGCACTGTCCAAAGACACACAAGAAGCTGGGAGATTAAATTGCAACAATCCAGATACAAAGTTGCATGCATCCTCAAATATTCGCATGAGAAACTGTGTAACACTACCCTCATGGTATATACCTTTACGAATCCATTGACAAAACAAAGATGATCTCCATTGGAACATTGGTCCTTATCAGAACCAAAGGATAAGGATGTGGGAAGGGTTATTATACAAAACATTCAGCTAAGAACCAAAACGCTTAGCCACAATGAGGTTTCATTTAAATTGTGACCTATTTATAAGGTTTCATGTTGAAAACCATTAGTATGTCCAATGTACAATAATACCTGTTAGTAATTTATTGCACCTTATAAAACAGATTCTTGATAAAGACAAATATAAAACAAAATATTGCTGCAGCAGCATGTTGTTGTTTGATTAGAAGTAGAAGTACACCTATATGCAAGACCGAAAACAGATTGCTTCACCCCGTCCGGGGAAGGCCTTTTAAACCCTCAAAGTGACATGTTCATGCTTCATCTGAATGTTAATGGGGATTTCCAAAAACCTTGCTGTTAAGCAGGGGGTGATTGGAGCAAAGAAAGATAGTTACAGAGTCCTTTGTTCTTAACGAGGCAGGATATGGCCAGAGGTATTCCGGTACAGTAGCTCAGGGATAAGAAAGATCCCTTCCACCATTTTGGAACCCCTGGCATGCTTATTTGCCTCCATAGATTGACTCCATCCATAATGGGGTTTACACAAGCACCACAACTGCCCAGCTTTGGAAGCATTTTTCTTTCTCAAAGTCAAGATCAGACATATTTTTGTTGAAAGGGTGGCCGTGCCTGTTGCCGTGATGCTCTGCATGGCAACGATCCATGCACACAACTTGTCCAGTCCATTGTGGTAACAATGCTTCATAACACAGAGCAAAATTCACTCATTGCCCCGAAATAGACGAGAAGACACTTTGACCATCTCCGTCAGAATATGCTGTTTCAGACCTCATAATCAGCTCAATATTAACTAAATGTTGGAGTTGTCAAGACCCAAAGCCTACTTCCATAGAAGTACAGACAGCTGATCCAAGGAGAGAGAAACACTCTTTAATATCCCTGCAGCCAAGTGGGACAGCTTGTGGAAGAATCTGAAGTTTGACTACTTCTGAGAACAAGGGGTCATATCACACAAGTAACCAGATGGAGGCAGTGTGACTAGAGATGCCTCCGCTAGCCTCATCTTGCAGGGGAAATTGCATAAGAGAGATCCGGCATATGTGTTTCCATGGCAGAGAAACCCCAACTTCCCAAAGTCCACCTGCATAACTTCTGGCAGCTGCTCAGCAGAACTAAAAGGAAAATTGATCTTGTTTTGAGTCATTCGGCCTTGGTTCACCTGGCCAACTTCTTCACTGAGTCAGTCGAAGATACTTGCCTCAAGTAGTATCAGAGCCATGATTGAGCACCACCAAACTGACTCGTCACTTTCAGGATACCTTGACAAATCTTTCAACTTCACACAATCTAGACCCTGATCAGTAAATTTGAGTTTTCTCCACACAAAGACACCACCACAGTGACCAATTGAAGTTCAGATATTGAGACACTCATTCAGGACAGACACAATGTGGTAACCAAGTATTATAAAAAAACAACAATTACAATCTGAATGCTGTTGTGCACCTCACAAGAACTAAGCTAAAGTATTTGGGGAGTAGTTGTAATTTCCAGTTACCCTAAGTATTTTCATAGTATTCCAGTAGCTCAATTCTCAGGTCGTCAGACTGCCGATGGTGTGTATTGCTGTTTTCAAGCTTCCTCTGCTGATCTACATCTCTCGTGAGGCTAATCTGTCATCTGCCCATGTTTCCAAAGTAAATATGCTCTTTTTTCTGTTTTACCATTATGACTGAACCACATCCAAGCAAGTATGTGTTACAGGTGAACGTAAGGCACTTTGGGTAGCGTCTCATGCAGTGGATGGGAAGCAGAGTAACTCTTACCCCAAATAAAGGAACCAACTCAGGAAGATGGCAAAGATTTCTGTTTTAATATCAATTGTCTAAAACAAGGAATTACATCGGTCGTCACACAAGCTCTCGGCGCATCACACAAAAAATTACATTTATATAGTAAAAATGTGTCATACAAGACATCAAACTATGTGGAAAATAAGAGAAACCTACGAGGGGATGTGATATGTTCAAGGTGAACCTCTAAGTATACTTTCTTTAAGGGGTTGGGTTGTGATATGATCTCTACTGTCAGGTGGACAACTCATGCCCACTCTTACTGCAAGTCATCTTCAACATTTATTAAGTACACGATATATATTTGGCTTTCAAACTATAATGCCTTGTGTTATATGGCCCTTTACAATTGGTTGACACACTCTTGCCAGTCTGGAACATTTGGCTCACTAGCAGCACGTAAGCTCATACCCTAGGTTCCAGGAGGTGGAATTGACTGTACCTCTCCACACAATTAGCCCAACATCTCTCATCACCCATGCCTTCTGCCATGAAGATTTTCTTTGAACTTTGCCTTGCCAAGTATTGTTGTCTCTGGGAATATAAGGGAGTGCGAGTCCCCTTACCTGCACTTTTGGACACCTGCTGTCTGCACTTACCTTGCACCTGCCACATGCTGGTCGCACTTCTTGTTATTGTTTGATCCCATGTACAGCACTGTCCCCCTCCCCTTTCCCCTGGTACTTTTATCCTCCCCTCTTCCCTGCACCTGCACAATCTCAATGTCACTCGGCCTAGTAAGATCATTGTCTCTGTCCTCCCTCCCTTGCCTCGCCGCACCTAGAAACAATTGTTTATAGGCAAATTATAAATGCCATATCATATCATATCACGCACTATCGCTATTCTGGTCCTCCATGCCTGAACTCTATGTCAATCCTTGGCTCACGTGACAGCAGACCACGATTTGGTCAATATTTCAGATTTTCATTGTCTTAAATGAATTGAACTTGGCATTCATGGTGTTCTTTCTTTGCACCTTAACAAGGGATGATTCAGCATCTCAAGGTTACTGCCTTCAAGAATAGATAACCAGTCTTGGCTGCTTCAGCCTTGACACCAGACCAGGCAGCCCTTTCAGACTCATCCACGATCTCAGATAATTATTTGCTGCGACACAGCTCTCGGCACTTCTCTTCATGGGTTTCCGCTAAGTATAGAACACCAATGTCCAGTTTCTATATAATAGCAGTTCCGCATGCAGTCTATTTACAACTATAGCTAGCTTCTAAAATTACTTGATTTACTTGCGTTGCAGCATCTGTACATGTATTGAACGACTTGCATCTTCTGCTGTGCTCTTCACACGTGCAATCTTCTTTTCGCATATGAAAGTTTACTCGATCCTTTATTTCGTCATCAGTTTCTATAAGGTCCGTGCATTCCCATATTCAGCCAGTCTTCTCAGTGCATCACGCTCGTCTCTTTCCACCAGTTCCTCTTTCATTCGTTTTCATATTCCTTCGGGGAGCTCCTCCATTAGATTGTCATCTCTTTGGGGATACATTTGATAGGGTTTTCTCAATGGATTCCTTTTCTCAAATATTCATTGTGGAATGGTAGCAACTGCTTGTGTCAGGCATGGCACAATTGTGGGCTTCCAACATACGGCTGGTGAGCAATTAGCTGCTCCTCTATACAGGTTTGGGCATCTTATATGGCAACCTCTACCCCTTTGTAGTTCTTTGGCCATACACAGGCCAAAACAATGGGCTTTGTTAATGCTTGTTTTTAACAGGACTTCAGTGCAAGGAACGCATATAAATCGAATGGCAGTAGGCACACTTGTTCAAGACATTTATGTTATATAAGTAGGACATATATAGATGCTATTAACCCATTAACTCTCAACTCACTACTTATAAACTGTTACTGGCAGGTCAAATGGTGATGTTACTGCTTGGTAGATCTAGTTTTACAGGGATCTCAAGAGGATGTGTTTTGGTCAGGGAGGGGGGTAGTAGGTGGGAATGGCCCGGGCCATAGGTATTAGCATCATCATGGGCAGTCAATGGGAGGATAAACAACACCGACAACCTGTGTGTCCGTCCTCACGTCCACTCCCTCCCAGCTGTAATCCAATGCAATAGTCTCAGCTGATTAGTGACGCATAAGCACCAGCTAATAGACACAACTAAGAAAGCATAGTGTAACAGTAAGTATGCAACAGTTCTGAACGAGACGAACAAGTTATTTTGAATTTGCTTTCTTACAAAAGGCCTTAAAGCATCACCCAAATGGCCCGTGTGAAGTGCACTTTAAATAAGGTACAGGTCTATGTTACTCGCCGACTGTGCTTTGAAATGCACCAATAAAATGGCTAGCTGCAAGAAGTAAGCGTTCATCCAGCTGAGTGTGCATCCTTCAGTCACAGATAGGAAACCTGGCGGGCCCCGGGTTTCCCTCCATCCTTCCAAGGCACATGCACTGAGTTATGCAATAATGGCGTCTACTAATACAGCAGACCAAATCCGGTAAGAAACACGGTACCATTGAAGTTTACTAGGAAATAACATGCCAACGTTTGTGGTTGTGCTTTGGCTGCCGGCATAAAGCGGCTGATATGTAGCCCACATTTGCAGCTGGAGTAGTGTAAGAGAACGTCACTGGTTTTAATAGCACAGTGCACAGCTGTGTAACTGCGCAGATCTGGTTGCCCAGGTGTGTATAATTAAATTGCAGGTCCGATGTTCCGGTCCATTGATACATTTTGGAACGTTTATGCAGCTGAGGTATAGGAGTATGTGTTATATGACTACTCAAAAGATAAATGCCATTGTTTTAAAAAAAAATATGAAAGTACTTACTGGATTATAATTTCTTAAACAATGTACACATTGACATAATTCTGATAACATCTGAATGTTGGTGAGGGTAAACATAATCGGACACTGAAAAGGAAGGGGAATTCTTTGATTAATGACTTAGAGCCCCTTTTTTAAGTTGTCCGTGGCACCACCGATCTGCCTGCCACCCCCGCAGCCAAAATAATAATAATAATCTTGGCTTTGCCACTGTGGAGACAGTTCCTATGAGAACAATGAGTCTCCCCATCCTGGCACGTCAGCATTCCTTTATTTCTTTGAACGTTGCTTAGTCAAGGCCAGTTAATGACCTAGGGAAGCTCAGTTAAGGTTCCCAAGGGTCGCATTATCTGGAGGTTGGAAGGCCAGGCTGCCTGCTGTTGTGCCGGATCACAGGCCGCACATCAGTGTGGCCAGCCAGTATCAGTGTCATGCTGGGTAGTGAATAGCCACGTGACTTCAACGCCCCAGCCCACTCCCTTCTCAGACCACCCATGTGGTGCCACCACTTGGTAGATGAAGACTATTTGGCCCCCGGGACGTTGGGGCTGTTGGAGTACCTCCATACCCACGTGTGACTCCCTACTAAATCTCTGTGTTGCGGTTGAGGGGAAGTTGGTGATTGTTGAGGGTAAGTTGGTTATTGAGGGGAGATTTCAGTGCTGTGACGTATGCTGCAGCTGGGGTTATTCACTGCCAAGGTCCACGGTGAGGCTATTGTGGGCGGGCTAAGCCTCTACTGCTGAGGTCTATTATGCAGCTGTTTTATGGGGGGGAGCTTGCACCCCAGCCTCTGTCTGATCTAGGAATGAAGCGTGCATTGAGGCTAATGTTCTGCCGCTTTAAATCTTGTATTGGTATCACAATAACAAACCAAATTCGGGTTCTTCAACCCAGAACTCAAAGACAGAGTTCTTGCGTCTCCTGGCAATGACGCCAATGGACAAGTGTGAAATAGAGTAAGCGGGTCGCACCAACTTTGTGCCCTTGCACCACATCAAACCCTGTGCCTGCCCTACGATCTGCCCAAGGCAGAGGCTGGGTTGAGTGAGTAGAACATGGGCGTGGTCATGTTGTTCGCTCTGTGGTGCATGTGGTCGCCTGCTGACAGCTGGCCGCAAGGCCTGTGTTTCTGAGAAGCAGGCCTTGACCTGCAGTGGGATGTGTCCTTCTTGCAAAGCGTGTGGAGCTTTGTCGTATGTGATGAAACCACTGCTTTGTGTTGACCACAACACATTTCGCTAAAGCAGTACAGGGTAAAGGGTTGTTAGTAACATCACGTTTAATACTTGCTCAACTGTTCTGTTTCAGTACAAATGGGTGCTAAAATTGTGAAGCAGCGAATCCACATCATTTTAAAGGCTTTACGACGCAAAGAATAAATTATGCCTTAAAATATAACTAGCAGAGGAATATCGTAACCATTTAGGAATTGGAAGGATGCTTTCCTCGATCGCCCTCAGAACATTTGTCAATCCCATGAACCCCCAACTGCTATATCAGGTGGTCCCATGGCAGGGACGTCATTAAGTTGTTGCCAGGGGTCGCAACTGCTGCGACCCCTGGGGTCCACAGTTGCAACCCCTGGGAATCCCTTGCGACCCCAACTTAAAAAAAAGAAAAGATTTTATTTTTTAAAGATTTTTTTACCCCCAAATAACGAGTGCTCCTGGTGTAACGGGTCCTCCGGCACTGCTGGTTACCTCACCACACCAGGCCTGGTGGGTCTGTGTCCCAGTCCTCACCCATCAGGGTGAAGGCTGGGCCAGTAAGGCACTCATTAGGGGTTGGAGCTGACTGTGACATGTGGCACATGTCACATGCCACGTTCAGCTCCAAACCCTTTTCCCTCGGCTTCCTTGCAGCTCACATACAGCAACCAGGAAGCTCTTGCAGCTTCCTGGTTCCTGTTTGTGAGCAGCATGGAGGAGCCGAGGGGCCCTGGAAGGACGCACCCAAGCTGCAAGTAAAACGGTAAGAAGGCTTTTTTTTTGCAATATGATGTGTGTTTTGCATATGTGAAGTGCATCTCAGATGTATGTATGTGAATGGTGGGTGAATGAGAAGTGATGTGATGTGTGTTTTTGAATGTTCTGGGAGTTTGGGGGGTGCCTGTGTAGAGAATGCAATGAGTAGATGCAAGAAGAGGTGTGAGTGACTGATGGGTGAATGAGAATTGATATGATGTGAGTTTTTGAATGTTCTGGGTGGGTGCCTGTGTGCAGAGAATGTAATGAGTGGATGTAAGATAAAGTGTGAATGACTGGTGGGTGGGTGAATGAGAAGTGATGTGATGTGTGTTTTCGAGTGTTCTGGGAGCGTATCATAGTCATGAAGTCAGAGGCACAGGCATGCAGGGGTTGCATGCACAGGAGTCCTGGGTGGACACTGTCCTGGCGCCTTTGGCACCAGGCTCATGAACAAAAGTAAACAAGAACATCCATTTAATACCAAAAAGCTTTTATTACGGACATAGCACTTCAGATGCATTAACCTTGAACATTCCATCCATTCAGCAGGATGCATTAACCTTGAACACTCCATCTATTAAGCAGCCCCAAGTGTATTCTTGGGTGTGGCTGCTAATGGATTGCTTTTGCACATGCTCACCCTATAGGAGTGGCAGGGTGTGGCTACTAAGCCGGACCTAATGGGGGTGCCCACGATCTCAGCTATATAAGATGTCCCGATCCTCAAGACAGACGCTTTGCGTTATTCTGCACTTGCAAGCAGCACAACTCTCACCGTCGCCTGAGGTCAGACTGACCTTTGAAGATCCTGCTTCCTGGAAATCCTGCTTCCTGCCAGCATACTTAACAACTGGGGGAAGCTGTTATTACCTGTACATCTCTTCTGCGAACCAAGTATTCATCTTTCCACTTTCCGGAACGCCAAAATCTTCATTTTAGCACCGCAGCATGACACGCGCCATCATCGACAGCAGCGCCTGCAAGGAAAAACAGAAGACAAGGTTAGACATCGAAAAAACATTCAGTTTAAGGTTGCACCTCGCCAAACTTCGTGCTTTTCCTTAAACCATCACTTACCTGCTGTCGAACATTGCGGTAACATCCATCTTCCGTCCGCATCTCGCGTCTCACAGCTGCATTGAGGCTGCATTTCCATCTAAGGGTAGAAAACAGAAGAGAGACATTATTGCGGGCATAAATAGGAGCAACATATAAAGACATTAAACAGAACGAACAGCATCACAAGAGTTTAAGAAAGAATTACCAATCATAAGGTGAAGCATAGTCGCAACTGGACTGGATTAATCCTTAACAGGGATCAGTGAAGGAACTAGAACCCATTCAACGCGCCCCTGTCAGAAGTACCAGGACGAAGAGCTTATCTTCCATAATTCACAGGTGAGCTTTATGGGCCGGCGTATGCTCACAGAAACAGTACTTGGGGGCGAATGGTTTGAGAGGTACAACAATCACAGATTGGCGCACTCACACACTGTTATCTCCACGCAGGAGCAGTATCACCACGGCTAATAGCTTTTCTACTGAGGGAGAGGCCTGAAGGGGGTGATTTAATTTCAGGGATGGCTGCAACCATGCACCAATGCCTCCGCAGAGACCAGGTGAGCGTAACAGAGCGTGGATGTGTGCCTGTGTAGGGGATGCAATGAGTTGATATAAGAGAAGGTGTGAGGGAATGGTGAGTGATTGATAAGTGATGTGATGTGTGTTTTTGAATGTTCTGGGTGGGTGGGTGTGTGTTTGCCTGTGTAGACAATGTAATGCGTGTATTTAAGAGAAGGTGTGAGTGACTGGTGGGTAGGTGAATGAGAAGTGATGTTATGTGTGTTTTTGAGTGTTCTGGGTGGATGGGTGTGTGCCTGTGTAGAGAATGCAATGTGTGGATGTAAGAGAAGGTGTGAGTGACTGGTGGGTGAATGAGAAGTGATGTGATGTATGTTTTTGAGTATTTTGAGTGAGTGGGTGTGTGCCTGTGTAGAGAATGCAATGAGTGGATTGGTGTGTCCCTGTGTTGAGAATGCAATGAGTGGATGTAAGAGAATGTGTGTGAGTGACTAGTGGGTGAATGAGTATGAATGTGTTGGTTTGTTTTTGAATGTTCTGGGTGGGTGTGTGCAGTGCCTGTGTAGAAAATGCAATGGGTGGGAGTAAGAAAAGGTGTGTGATTGAGTGTTTTTTTAATTTTCTGGGTGGGCGAGTGTGTGCCTGTGTAGAGAATGCAATGAGTGCATGTGAGAGAAGGTGTGAGTTAGTGACTGTGGTTGATTGAGCATACATGTGGTAGGGTTTGTTTGAATGTTCTGGGTGGGGAGGGTGTGTGCCTGTGTGGTGAATCCACTGTGAGCAAGTGAGAGAGGAGATGTATGGGTGAGTGACCACTGGGTGAAAGGGATGCATGTGTGATTAAGGCGCTGAGAGACTCAGGATCACTGGAGCATTTGTGCCACATCCTTTATTGACTTTGCATGTTTACTGGTAATTCTGGGCAAAGACAAGTTCATGTTCATGTGGGCCATTCCCTGGCTAGACTGGCCTTTTGGTGCAGTGAGTATAGCCATTACTTACTATGACATGATATTTAATACTGAGCATCTTTAAAAAAGCAAGCATGATAAGTAGTGTTACCTCGCTAGACTGATGTTTTGCCGTAGCGGTCTGTACATTCTTTACTGTAGAATTACATTTTTATGAACTGAGCATCTATGATGAATCAAGCAAGATGTGTTCTTTTGGGTCTAAACTGGCTTACATTGGAAACAGTTTGGACAGGTGTTTCTATTGTGATATGTCACTTTTAATGGCCAAACCAACGGGAGTATGTACTTACATAGGAGTGCTGCCCAGTAATGATACTATAGAAAAATGCCTTAAAGTGAACATAAGTATGGTCTTATTTGGGAATACTAGCATATGTTGGTCGAGCCAGCCTGGAAATGTATGGGCACAGCCAGCATACAAATGTTGTTTATACTCGCATATATTGCAGGTACCGAAATGATAATGCATTGGGAAATGCCTGTGCACTTTTGGTGACTTGAATCTATTGTGCTTTGTTTCATGATTTACCCTACACCCTACAGACCTAATGGTTGGCCTTTTACCCACATTTTCCCAGAAAGTGTGCTTTGTAATGCACCATTTTAACCCATTATTCAAAACATTTACTCTGAGGAGGGAGAAGAATCCCCCCACCCCTGCATCCCATTTTCATTAGCTCGGGCTTCCTTACTATGCTTAGTCGGAATCATATACTTGTGGCAAATATTTTCACCCTCCACTGGTGGCTGGTATATTTGTGGACCAGGAACTGCCTCCTTCTCTCTATCTTACGTTAAAGATTTAAGCTTTGATTGACAAACAAATTTACTTCTTTCACTTGCAGTAGTGCATGCCCCTGCAGTGGCATAAACCTCATGGACATTCCGCACACGTGATGGTCTAGACTGGCCCGGGGTGTGGCGTGCCCTGTGCTTTGTTAAAGAGCTTGGAGGGCCCCCACAGCATGGCTCACAGGCGAGCTGCCAAATGTTGTGCTACGCTATTGGACACCACTGGGTCTGACAAAGGGAAAGTGTGCAGTGCGTGTTTTCAATTTTGAATAACTGTGGTGCTATGAATTTATGTTTGCAGCAATGAATTGCATGAAAAGGTGTTTATTTTTTATTTTTTTAAGTCCTCTGGCACCCAGTATAATGCTTACATAATAAAAACTATGAGGGTGGGGGGGGGTTCTTGGGTATAGTGAAAGAAACTTTCCCAGGAATTATACTCCAGCAAAGATAACATTATCAGGTGCACTGCGCTCTGTGCACACAGATTGTTCTAATAGGTTTCTTCTATCGCAGTGGTAGCTGAATCATATATACATTTCTTGATACCAAACCCTGGACAATTATTTCATTTTTAGGACTTGATCGTGCAGCATTTTTCTCCTGGTTAAACAGGAGTGCATGCCTCCCCAGGTCAGTGCTTTCTTGGCATGTTTAACACAGCAACATCACAGATAACATATACTTCTTTGTCCATTGATCTGTAGATGTTTCATACATTAGCTGTAGCCTGCATTACAGATTGTGGTTATCCGGTTAGAAATACTGCATTATGTATGTTTTACATTTAGACCCCATGTCAAATCTGGAAAATGGCCTTCCCCAAATGGGTAATCGTGGACAAATCATGACTCCCTCAGTGCCTCGGTTCTTATATCTGGCTGAAAAGAGAGCACATGGAAACACGGGTGCTAGATGCATCTAAAATATCCGGAGGTCATTTGCCATCACTGCCTGTGAGGTCACATGGGGGTGGGATCAAATGGCATCACTTCCAGTGATGTCATTGGTGGTCAAGGGTCATGTGATGTCACTTCCGCTACCTCTGGCATTTTGGTGAAATGACGTCCTGTGGCAATCGAAATAATATTATACCTCCTATTTCATTGTTTGAATGTATGTTGGCCTACGCCAAGTTGTCTAAAAACATCGTGTAAATAGATTCCACGGCAAGGTCTTGACCTTAATGTATTGTGCAAATCGCCATCTTGGATTTAGCCGTCATTTTTCTTGTAGTGTGGAAGTCACCCTGAACAACAAAATGGAGGCCGAATGACATTTCGAGTGGGATTCTGGCCGTTGTGACCTCCGCACACATGAATAAATAATATGCCTGCAGGCCACTTGTTGAGGTCGCAAAATGAGACCTTGTCCTATCCCTGACCTATGTGTAAATGAACAACTGTATCAGCGGAACTGATCAAATGCATACATTATGGGATTGACCTGGCAGCGAACTCTAGGCCTGGTTCCAAGAATGGTTAACCCGCAAGGGGGTTGGCCAGAGCTGGATAAAAAGTATAAAAACCTGAGCATCCCAATGTACGGTCTCTCACACTAACACGGCGAACTACCGTTGATAGTTCGTTCTGTTACTCTGAGGGCCGAATAGCTATCCGTATGTCAATTGACTTTTGGTAATTGTTGTATCTTTGAATAAAGCGCTTTGTATGTTCTTTGTAACCTGTGTTGGTGTGTTTCCTTTTGGGCTTCCCGGCCTCATATCAATTTTTCTGTTTCCACAGTTGGCGCCCGAATAGGGACCCTCAAGATTGATGCAGGATCATTGAAGGTTGACGCAGACTATCGAACCAGGATCGGACGGCGTGATTCTGCGGGCCCGACCGATCGAGACGCGATACCTCGGCAGCGCTGCACGTTCCGATCCTTGGACGATAGTCGTGTGGTCTGACACGGCATCTTGACGAGGGTCCAATTTTTGAGGCGGGCAGATTTGCCGAAACCACCAAACACAAGGTAAAATTCGTTAGGTAAGTTCTTTGGTAAACCGTACGGTCCTCCTTAGGTTTGGTCAGGTGCAGTCGTGACCCGGCTCTTAATTTAACCCTAACAATTTGAATTTGGCGTATTGTATCTGCAGACACAATTATTGAACCAGGTAACACCAATTTTTTGTGAAATGCCTGGGAAATTGTCTAGCTGCTTTAGGGCTCTGTTTCGCAGCGATCGACAATCCTTGGAATTTAGCCGCCCGGCACCACAGTAGGGGTCGCCGGCATGTACTATGTACTGTAAGTATGGCATTGGAAGTATAGTATTTAATGATATTTGGCACAGACAGACAAGACATGCCTCTGAATTTCAGTGGCCAATCAATGGTAGTTTTGAGATCCCCCGTATTGAGTACTTAGAATCGATTTTATTAAAGAAAAAGGCTAGACCGGCAGCCTTTGATGTGTTACAAAATTGGAAGAAAGAAGCATTACAGCAGCTTAAAAGTAGGGATAAACATGTACGACGTCATAAAACAAACGCTGAAAAAGCATTATTATATGATAAAGAAAACCGGTCAGAATTAGTTAAAAATATGGATAGAGCCTTTTCACTCGGAGTCCAAAAAATTTACCCCTCTAAAGATTTTCATGTTTCTGAAGAATTTATTGAGAAGTTATTAAATGAACGCAGGCCCGATGCCTCGGCGCCACCTCCGTATGCTCCTATTTTGGGCGCCCTGCCCGTTCCTGTTGTCGCTCCTGTCGTTACTCCTGTCCCCCCTATGCAACCTATTGTTCCTAGTCCTTTGGTTGTTGTTCCTCCGCCTATCGCACCGCCCCTTCCCTCTGCACCGATAGTTGCACCTTTGTTAAATTTACCTATACCTCCGCTCCCGAGTGGCCCTGTATTGATTGAAGTCGATCCAGGTGCAGGGTCAAAGATTGTGACTCGTAGTACTGTTTTTGCAGATAGGAAACAGGAATTGTTTGCATGGGCTAAGCATTGCATGGAGAAAGGTGATCAAGCTAATGTTTTTTCTACATTATCTAATTTGAATAGTTTTCCCGAGAAAAAATGTTTTTATCGAAGGTTTGGGGACTCATTTGTGTGTGATGTGGGGTAGATTACAAAATTCGGATCTTCCACAAGGGGTGAGAGATCTGAATGCTTTGGCACTTTCGAGGGACACAGAGCAGAAAGTATATGGACATGTTGAAAGATTGTTTGAGTTTAGGAAAGACTTTGAAAAATCACGAGATGAGGATGATGAAGATGATAGAATATATGTACAGAAACGGTTCCTTCCGTGCGGTAGAGCAGCACCTGAGGAAGTACGAATGTGTACCAAAGATGCGGTCCGATGGATCTCGGATTCATCGATTCCGCCAGACGAAGTGTATGACACGCATAGTCAGTATACAGTAGAAATGCAAAGAAAGGTAATTCAGGTGATGGTACAACACCTGCAAGAGGAATGTGTAAGGAAGAGGGTTAGTTGCCCCATAGAATTATTGGGGATTTGTAAAAGGGCTTTTTCGCCCGACACATCTACAGCTGCCTTAGTGCTCGACCTGGCTCTATTGCTTAGTAAGCGGCCGGAGGTACCTATATCTCAGTTGCCTATGAGAGAGGTTCCTCCGACCTTTGTCCCAAAAGTTGAGATCCCAGCCAATGCTGGGACTGGTGCCCCCGCTGTGGATATCCCTGCACATTATGTATCGCAATTTGTTCACGTCCCGTTTTCACGACAGGAAGTGAACACAATTAGACAATCAGTTCCCGATATCAGGAAAAACCCGACAGGGTTTTACAAAGAAATAGAGTCCGTTTTACAGTCCTCTGTGTTCACCTTGAGTGACATTGACTTGTTATTCCCTGTACTCCTACCCGTAGATGTATGGAAACAGGTTCGGACAATAGATGATGTGCCGGGGTTGGGAGATACGTGGGTAAATATGATTAGAATTGATGGAGAAAGACGAGCTGGTGAGAAACCACCACAGGTAATACTTACTTTACCTGATAGGATCGTCGCTAAACTAAAAACTATAATTCCAGAAAAAAGGATTATTTGGGACAAGCTTACGGCCTGCGTCCAAGGGAAAACTGAAGGCGCCACCGAATTTTTTAATAGATTCGAGCAGGTATTTTCTGACTTCAGTGGACAGGATTTAGGTACAGAGTCGGGAAAAAGGTTGTTCGTGGACAAATTTGTATGTGGATTGTTACCTGACATCCAGTCACAAATTTTGTCCTCAGAGAGCGCTTGGCAGGCAAAATCTCAATCTGAGGTTTTGCACATGGCTCAGTATTATGAGAACCGTGTTAATAATGAAAAGGAGAAAATTGAAAAGAGAAAGGGAGATTTGAAAACCAAAGTATTATTGCAGCAAATTGTTAGAAACCCCAGAGGAGGTACGACACAAACTAGAGGTCAGTATGTTCCAAAAGGAAATGCTCCTCTGAGTCCTGTGAATATTAATCAATGTGCTTATTGCCGCCAGGAAGGTAATTGGCGAGCACAGTGCCCCGTCCTTCACCAGAGGTCAAGCAGTGCATTTGGGGGTATGGGTAGATGACCTAGGGGCTGCCCTGGAGCAGGGGGCCCTGACAGAGGTCAGCTTTTACAAGATTCTCATCAACCTTTTTCACGGGAAAATCAGACCTTGAGTATGGACTCGAGGAACATATTTGATAACCCTACTGCTGCTTACCTTTCTGAAGAGCTTCCTTCTTCCTTCATTAGGATTGCCCGAAGCAGGGTTTGGAAACTTCACCTATTCCCGTTAATCAGAAAGGCCCCTACGTTGAATTATTAGTAGGGAATAGGAAACACCAGTTTTTGATTGACACTGGAGCACAGAAGTGCTCCATTGATCATTCTCGGGTTCCAAACATCCCACTGTCAGGGCAAACAAATGTTTCCGTAGGGTTTTCTGATGTACCAACTGTCTGTCCGGTTTCTGCGCCGGTATCCGTTTCTTTGGGTCCTTTTACGGACCATTGTCCTTTTCTTCTCACATCGAACTGTGGAGAGAATTTGCTGGGGTTGAATTTGTTAAAGAAATTGAACGCAGTAATTCATTGTTCTTCGGATGGAGTACGGCTAACGGTTTCACCACAGCAACTTCCTAATTCTCAGTTCTTGATTCGACCTTTACCTCCCGAGTTTAGCATTGTCCCGGAATGTTTGTGGGCGGTGGACGACAATGATGTCGGAGTGTTACAGATTGAGCCCGTTAAAATAGTCCTGAAACATGGGGTGAAACTGCCATGCATCCTGCAGTATAAAATATCAGTCGAAGGCGAACGTGCTTTGAAATGCATTGTCTCCGATTTTGTACATCGTGGGTTGATCGAGGAGATTACTGGTAGTTTGTGTAACAGTCCGATCTTACCCGTATATAAGAAAGGTGACAATGCAATTCCGTACCGGTTTATAATTGATCTTCGTGCTATTAACCGAGTGGTCGCCCCACAATTTCCAATTGTGCCTGATGTGACGACGATATTAACAATGATCCCTGCTACGGCTACGCACTTCAGCGTTGTGGATCTAAAAAACGCTTTCTTTAGTATCCCTATACATAAAGAAACCAGATATCTGTTTGCGTTCACCTTGGGGGGACGCTCATTTACATTTACAAGGGCACCTCAAGGGTATACTGAAAGTCCCAGTATTTATAGTAGAGCTTTAAAAGAGCAGCTCGACACCCTTGAATTGCCACCTACTTGCACGCTGCTTCAATATGTTGACGATTTACTTTTGGCTGCAGATTCTGAGAATGCCTGTAAAGAAGGCACTATACTGTTGCTTGTTCATCTAGCTAAAAATGGTCACAAAGCTTCGCTTAAAAAATGTCAATATTGTTGTCAGGAGGTTGCCTATTTAGGCTACCTCCTGTCAAAGGAGGGGGGAAGATTGACACCTGAAAGAATAAAACACATTTCTGGCATGTCTGTTCCAAATACACAGAAGGAAGTCAGAGCCCTGATAGGTATGGCTTCTTACTGTGGGTTGTGGATCCCGAATTTCGCACTAGTGATAAAACCGATGTTGGCTTTGACGAAGAAGGGCATTTCTCTGCCACTGCCATGGGAATCGGAACATCAACGATCATTTGAGCTTCTCAAAACCGCGCTATGTTCGGCACCGGTTCTGGGTACTCCAAATTATGACAAGGCCTTTGTGTTGTTTGTGCATGAATGTGATGGATGTGCGTTGGCTGTGTTAACACAGGAACACGGAAGAAAGAAGAATAGGCCGTGCGGCTACTACTCCTCCGCCCTTGATCCTGTCGCATGCGCTTTGCCAAGATGTTTGCGCGCTGTCGCTGCTGCTGCCGCATCTGTAAAACAGAGTGAGGGAATGGTCCTAGGCCATGATTTGATTTTGATGGTACCTCACTCTGTTGATATTCTATTGAACAAAACCCAAACGCAACACCTCACCTCTGCACGGTTAACAAGGTATGAACTAATTTTGTTTGCCCCTCATATTCAAATTAAGAAGTGTTGTGTTCTTAATCCGGCTGAACTCTTACCTTTCCCGCAAAACACTGTTTGCGGTGACGAAGAATTACATGACTGCCTGTATACCACCGAACAAGAAAAGAAGGGCAGGATAGATCTCATAGATACTCCTTTGGATAATGCAGAAGGGGAGCTGTTTTGTGATGGCTCCTGCTTCAAACTTTCGAATGGTACATCTACAGCTGCTTATGCAGTTACTACATTGAGCAAAGTTGTCGAAACTAAGAGAATTTCGCATAACTCCGCGCAGGCCGCAGAGATTATAGCGTTGACCCGAGCTTGTGAACTTTCCCAAGGGCGAAGAGTCAATATATATACTGATAGCCAGTACGCATTTGGGGTGGCTCACAACTTCGGAAAGCTTTGGTCGGAAAGAGGGTTCCTGACCTCACATGGGACCAAGATTCAGCATGGCCCCTTGATAGTGCAATTACTTTCGGCACTCTCACTCCCTAAACAGTTAGCGTTCATGAAATGTGCAGCACATCACAAGGTCATAGATGATGTGGGCAAAGGGAACGCTTTTGCGGATTTGATAGCCAGACAAACGGCCACAGACCTTAGCACGGACATGTATGCCTCGAGGGAAATGAGAGATGCTTGCATAATGGATGAAGGTATTGGGTCTCTGCGAGATATTCAAACTGATGCCACAATGGAAGAATCTAAAAAGTGGGCTGAAGGAATGGGGAAACTGGATGACGAAGGGTGTTGGGTGGATACATCCGAAGGGAAATGGTTGCTTCCTGATTCTTATGTATTGGCAATGGTTACGATGGCACACGGTCCTACGCATGTGTGTGCCCAGCAGATTACGAAAATGTTAGAACAAGTTTGGGTAAATGACAAGATTCTGGACACTGCAAAGAGGCACGTCCAGAACTGTATGATCTGCCTGCAGCACAATGTGGGTAAGGGGACAGTGACTCCAAGGGGAAGTTTTGGGCCCCTTCTGTCTCCTTTGAGGTTATTGAAATGGAGCGATGTAATAATCTAAAATATGTTCTTGTAATTATTTGTGCCTTCAGTAAATGGGTCGAGGCTTTCCCCGTCAAAGATGCTACCGCCATGACCACTGCAAAGATTATGGTAAAAGAGTTCTTTCCTCGATTTGGGCTACCGAGGATAATCTGGTTGGACAATGGTCCTCACTTTATCGCAGCAGTAATTTTGCAAATATGTGCAGCCCTATGTATTGAGAAACAATTTCATTCAGCTAGGCATCCTCAAAGTGCTGGGTTGGTAGAAAGACACAACGGTATTTTAAAGATAAGCTTGCAAAAACATGTGCTGATACCAAACTAAAATGGCCAGATGCCTTGCCTATTGTGTTATTAGCTATGCGTACTACACCTCAGACTAGAACTGGGCTTTCTCCATTTGAAGTAGTAATGGGGAGACCTGCTAACATTTGGGGTCTCCCGAAACCTAAAGCCCTGAGAGAGGTGGAAAATGTATTGCTTGTAGACTACAGTAGCCAGTTAACTAAAAACCTGTATTTCATTTATCATCAGGTGAATTCTGCTTTACCTGTACGGTTCACGGGCCCAGGACACGATATACAGCCTGGAAGTTGGGTCCTCGTGAAGGCCTACGAGAGGTCTTCCTGTCTCGCGCCTCGCTGGCGGGGACCCCATCAGGTGTTATTGGTCACCAGGACAGCAGTGCGGGTGGCTGGAAAGAAGAACTGGATTCACGCGACGCACGTCAAGAAACTTCCTCACACGATGCCACACGTTACAGAAGAAGCAGAACCCCTCGCTGATGCTACAGTCTCTGATCTTGGAGTAGCAAACAGCGCTGTGAGTGCGTCGGAGAAGTTCTCTCAGCCTGAGGAGCTTGGGGAACAGTCCATTTCGTCTCCGCACTCTCTTGAAAAATCACTTCCAGAAAACACTGTTTCGAGCTCTGCGACTTCCGTCGCCTCCAACCCGTCGCTTCCCTCAGGAAGTGACGATACTTTGCTTCCGGACCAGACAATTTTGGGTGCCATCAGGTACAACCTTTGACCAAGGAAATAGAACCACGGCACGAGTTTCGTGCATCTGGAAAAAGGAAGTGATTGGAAAATTGTCTTGTTATGAGAAAGTTTTGTTGAACAAAAAGGGATTCTGCTGGCTAGGGTTGGGAAGGACCAAGAAATCACGCGACCGTAGTGTCGCCAGCAACGAACATTGGGGCCGTCGATCGAGAAACTACGATGCCTGCCACCTTCACCGCTGCTCCCCGTACTGGACTTGTAAATAAGGGGGTGACCAAATCGAACAATGAACAATGTGCCTGGGCCCCGAAAACGTACTGTTGTGTTTTGATAATGATTATTGTTATTTTTGCAACTGCTGCTGTAGGACTTTGGTATTTCGAAGAAATCTATCCTTTGAAACCTTTATTACCGACCGAGATTGTACCAACTGTTTTGACTCCCTCTGTACACCTTCACACTCTGTCCCCTAGAGACTCCCAACATAGACAGAAGTATCATAATAACACTCTGATGATAGTAATGAATGCTACTCATGCCATTTTTAATAAGAGTAATTGTTGGATTTGTACTCATTTACCGCAACATGGGAACAAGGGACTGGGATGGTATATACATCCTCTACCTTTAACAACTGCTTGCTATGCCTCTCTTAGAGCACTATTCTTTGGCCGATGGAATGATAGCATCTCAGGGAACTTTGATGGAACTAATTTAAATGATTTCGAGAAACGTGAATTGACTCCCCTGGGATGCTCGCTTTTTGCAAATAGAAGTAAACCTAACGTCGCTTCTATTAGGCCATCTGACAAACTATCTCTTCCTTTTCAAACTCTGATTTCATTTAAAATGGCTCCGATAGGCAATAAGGATGCTGTACCTCCTTCTTATTCTATAAATCATAGTCCTGACTCAGTTCCCTTTTGTGTACAGAGAAATGACACTAGGCCAATGGGAGATTTTGAAACTTGTAAAAATATTGTAAATTTGACTGGGGAAAACAGGCCTCTGTATGTAGGGGGGCCTGTTTATTTTGTTTGTGGTAGTTTAGCATTTCCCTGGTTGCCCAAGGATTGGCAGGGAGCTTGTTATTTAGGAATATTGTTACCCGGGGTATTTGTAGCTAGTACATTGGAGGTTTCTAAGGCTCGCCCATGGCGAGACAACAACGGAGATACCCCTGGGCAAGTATTGGAAGACATAGCTAAATCGGTTGTGCCCTTTTGGGGACAAATAGCAAACTCGGAAAACATTAGGGGATTAGCAAGGGTACTGGAGAGAACGATCAACCGGACCACGGACATACTCTACAATATGACCTTAGAGCAAAAGGCAATAAGATTGGTAGCACTTCAAAATCGGATGGCATTAGATGTCATTTTGGCAGAAAGAGGTGGAGTATGCAAATTAGTAGGGTCCGCTTGTTGTGTTTTCGTACCAGACTCCTCGGCAACAATTTTTAAAGCAATTCAGAACTTGCATACTCTCAGTTCTGAAGTCCATATCCCTGTAGGAGACTGGAACCTTAGTACTTGGTTCTGGGATTCTTTGCGATCTTGGGGTTGGAAGGTGCTTTCCGTTATTCTGGTTATTTTAGGGATTCTGTTATTCCTTTGTTGCTGTTTTCAATGCCTCCCAAGTATGTGTGGAATGATAGGGGGGTGTTGTGCTCAAGCAGTGAGCGCAATAGGGCATAATATATATACCCCAGATACAGCATCTAAAGAATTCATGTTACAAGAGGTTTTTATGAACAACCTTATGGCTATAGATATTACAGACAATGACGCGGAATCTATGGATGATAACACATGGAGTTATTTTCAAAAGTATTAGGAATGACGTTTAGCACTTGGCATAGGCCAAAAGGAGGGTCTGTGGAAATCGAAATAATATTATACCTCCTATCGCATTGTTTGAATGTATGTTGGCCTACGCCAAGTTGTCTAAAAACATTGTGTAAATAGATTCCCCGGCAAGGTCTTGACCTTAATGTGTTGTGCAAATCGCCATCTTGGATTTAGCCGCCATTTTTCTTGTAGTGTGGAAGTCACCCTGAACAACAAAATGGAGGCCGAATGACATTTCGAGTGGGATTCTGGCCGTTGTGACCTCCGCACACATGAATAAATAATATGCCTGCAGGCCACTTGTTGGGGTCGCGAACTGAGACCTTGTCCTATCCCTGACCTATGTGTAAATGAACAACTGTATCAGAAGAACTGATCAAATGCATACATTATGGGATTGACCTGGCAGCGAACTCTAGGCCTTGTTCAAAGAATGGTTAACCCGCGAGGGGGTTGGCCAGAGCTGGATAAAAAGTATAAAAACCCGAGTATCCCAATGTAGGTCTCTCACACTAACACGGTGAACTACCGTTGATAGTTCATTCTGTTACTCTGAGGGCCGAATAGCTATCCGTATGTCAATTGATTTTTGGTAATTGTTGTATCTTTGAATAAAGCGCTTTGCATGTTCTTTGTAACCTGTGTTGGTGAGTTTCCTTTTGGGCTTCCCGGCCTCATATCAATATTTCTGTTTCCACAGTCCCTGTCCCATGGTTATTGTGGATGACAAGGGTTACGGATAGTCATCTGGGAATGGACAGGGCCGTCCCTAGGCATGGGCTCTTCTGTGCCATTGTCCAAGAGGGCAATGGCACAGCATTTTGCCCAAGAATGGCCGTGCTGCCTGACACACACAGACCCCCATGACTCTCTAGTCATGTGGGTAAAAGGCCAACAATGTGGGAAATATACCCACCACTCAAAAGGCAGCCCATCCGATGCAGCATGGTAGGTCTGACTCGTGCCTTGCAAATACAGCTTACTGCTTGCTTTGTTTTGCAGAGCATTTCATGAGTGATAGTTCATTTACATAGCCCTTGATTTGGACATGTTGTTCTTAGCGTTTTGGTTGAAACAACTGAAAAAGGTGCATTTGTATTTACATGCAAAGTACCAGTAACATCCAAATCGATGTGTTCCTCCATGACAATTTAAGTATGCCATGCAGTTTTTTAAAATATTTCCCTAATGTTCATGTATTCTTATTTGACAAATCAAAAATCATATATTTTTGTTGAAAGTCACATTTTCCTCTCATCCTTTATGAAGCATGCCTTTGTCAAACTATGAATAACAATCAGGTTACCTTTTCACACATGTCTGTTTAGACTAGAAGTCTTGAAAGTACATTTACAAAACCAAAGGCACATTTTTGTAGCCATCTGCTGAATTGCAGTCTGGTAATAGTAGTCTTCCATTCAAGGTGGTTGTGGGGTGAAATAGCCCTGAATGCCATAACTAAAGGCTGGGGTCAGTATGAGGCTCCCAAAATGAAAGACCTGCAGAAGGCCCTGGAATTTCAAAGCGAAAAGGAGCAAAATTAGGAATCAAAACTTTGAAATGCCTAAAAAATGGTCACTGCCTCACAGAAGGGAAATATATGAAACAACAGTCTTGGAGAGCTTAACTCATCTTGTCAGAAATAGCAGTTTCCACAATGTTGAATGAAAATGCCCAGATCATGTGCAAGCCTGCGCAGCGGCATGGGGCTTTTTACTTTGACTGTGTATGAAAAATCGTTTTTTCCCTTTCAGTTAAGAATATGCTCCTCAAATTGTGTGCAAAAGAGTAATAAAGGAATTGGAATTCTGTCCATAAGGAGCCCATCACAGAGGAAACCATCATTCATGGAATATATAAGGAGAGGTGAATTGGAGCAGAATGAAAGGTTTCATGGATGAAACTTCCCCCAGTGACATTGCAATTGTGCCTTTAAAATTAGCAATTTAAGCATTCAGAGGTACAGCTAAAGTCTTTAAATATATATCTATGCAGCTCTCCTGTGATCACTGTTTGCAGGAAATTGCTTTTGCATGGGTTTACATGATCAGATTGTGTACATTTGTTAAGGTTTGTTAAAAACTGCTTTCAGCCTAGGTAAGCCCCAAATATGGGTTTCTAGTTGTATTTCTCTGCTGTGGGTCTCAGAAGCAAAATTAACTTTCAAAGCTCCGTTGTCATGGGAATGGGAGTCTGGTTTGAGGCCATTCTGTTAAAAGTACAAACCTAAGGCTGGAAGAGATCATTTTGGTGGGGACAAGATAAGAACATTCTCCTGTTCCCCAGCTTTTATGACTAAAACCACTTAGGCCGTCATAAAGCTGGCCATTAGCCCTTCAAGCCTTGTGCTAATCTAAACATAGGAACTCCTGTAGACGTCAGAGCCTGCAACAGATCCATTCCAATGGTGGGGGCCAGAGCTCTGGAGTAGTTTCACAACCATTGCACAGAATGGGAGATATGCTGTTTATGGAATATCTTAGGCAATATTGATCGCACGCTATTCAGATTTCTGAAAAGCCGTCAGCGAGCCGCATCTGGTGAGCCAAACAATTTTTGGTTGGCACCAACATATCAAAAGTTATGAGGAAACACTTAATGGGGGTCTCTGCATAAATGTGAGAACCATAAAAATTTGAGGAACGATGTTAAATGTTATCCATATTCCACCACCGAGTGCCATATTTTTCATTAATATAGTTTGGGACTAAATGAGAAAATACTGTGGCTTCGCACGAGTAGGTTGCACAGACATCTCACAAAGTCTTTGTGATTCACTGAAAAATGTAGTATTAAAAAATGCTGTAATTTGTGTCCAAATGTGATGAGAAAGATCATTTGTCATACAGTGAGATTTCCATGTGCAAAAACCAAACCCAGCACCCTGTCCGAGTTAGATGATGGATTGGGTCTCCTCCTTTGGCTTCCCAAAACACTCCCTCATTCCCTGGACCTATCAGTCCACAGAGGGGTGGAAACCCTTGAACACTGCCCTATCCAGTCTGTGAGAACTATAACACATCAGTATTATCACTTCCCTTATAAATAAGTCAGTCCACCTCAAATCAGGACTCTACCTTCCAAACATTGAGGTGTGCAGCTGACAAAAACTGGAACCATACTTGCAGAGTGAGGCCTAAATCTTGTAGTGAAGCCAGGAGCTGTAGAAGTTGGAGTGGCACTCTTTTGGAGGACAGAGAGAAGCCTTGACTGACACCTTGATTGTCCTAGCAGTGAGGCTCTGGTGCCCCCCTGATGTCATCAAGCACTATCCTGTAAGTATACAGCCATAGATTAAATAAGCCCTATTGTCTTCAGCATTGCCAAAGAGATTCCCCATGTAAAAAATCCCCCATCTTATTTGTTTGAGTATTTCAGTCATTTTCCTATTGAGAAATATGTCACTTCTCTGCGCATTGCAGTAAGTCTTCCATTTTAAACATCCTTTGTTTGACTGTGCATTTCAGTCAGCTGCCATTGAATAATCTCTGGTTGCTTGTGTAGATCCCTGGTATATAGTCTCAGTAAATCAATTATTTCCCACATTTATTTCACGGGATTGGGATAGTTGAAATTCAAAACTATCTCTTCCCAGTGCCTTCTGAGTCATTATAGTCATAAAGTGATCCCCAAAGAAGTCATTTCACTGCGCGTTGGCAGTATTTCCAGAGGGTTGATCCCTTCCCATTGGGTTACTTTGAGGATGACACTTTAAGAAAGATGTATTTGCTCGTGTGTTCATCCAATGTCATTTGATTCCAGGTCATCAAATTTGCAGGACAGACACCCACAAGACAATATGAAAGTGCCTGCAAAGTATGTCTTGTATTGGTGATTTTGCTTTGCAGGTAATATTTCAATATAGATTATTAGGTTTAAAAGTTACACACATTTTGGACTTTGCTAGCAACACTATAGGAACATCTCACTTGGGTTATTTTTCAGGTGGTGATAATTATTTTTTGGAATGGTCAATGCTCATTTGTCCTGTGTACTTTCTTCTAAGAAGAGTCAATGCAATTAAAGGTGCATATTTTACATTGTGTTTTGTCCTGTATGTATATCAATGAGCGTTGATATACATGTCGTTTAGGTCTTAAAACTGCTGATTTTGTTAACACATGAAGACCTTTGAAACTGCTTACTCTTACTGCCTCACTCTCACTCCCACACTCTTACTGCGTCACTCTCACCTGCTCACTCTCACTGACTCACGCTCACTGCCCCACAACCGTTTCGGTAAATAGGGTCTGCTTTGATTGCACTATACTTTGCCCTGTCCTCGCCAGGCCCAATCCCCGCACTGACATCAATGAAATCTCCCACCACAGCAAGAGACAGAGACATTCAGTAGGTATGCACCATAAAATAATAAAAACATTGCTTGAACACTTATCCAAAAATGTTTCCTATCTGTATTTCTGAATGAAAAGCATATTGCTACTTTGGACAATATGTCCAAATATACACAACACAAAAAAGCAAACAAGATACTGCTATAAACACAAGCATTTACTTCAGTTAGCAGAACACAATAACAATGTGTTCACCCCAATACAAAGTCAGATGGATTCTTCACACCAGAGTGTCCTTTGGCAAACAATATTTCGACAAACTACAGCTAGATAGATGTGTGTGTGCGAGTGCCCGAGTTCCAGACTAGTCACAAATCTGAATTTCCAGTTAACCAAAGTGTGTGCTCCTCTGCAAATCATTTTCTCACCTTTGCTTGCCTGCCAACATTAGATGTCACTATAACAAATTCAGCTCACACTGCCTGCTGCTCCCAGTAAAGCCGTACTCATGATATTGCCAGGTGCGTACTAGGCGTGACACTTCATAAACTGGACATCATAGTGTGTCTCTTGTCTTGCTCCTGGCAAACTCTTTTTATGAAACTTTACATGACTACATCTAGTATTACAGACTAATTCTGTGACATCATTGAATATGCAAATTACGACCTTGCAAATCCTCAGGTGAGCTCTGCGAATGCGATTTTCGTGCAATCCTCACATTGGGAGCACGATTTGATGAAGTGCCTAGGATAAGGAAATCAGACGGATTCTGAAAAATGGACAAGCCCAGAACTCTGGTTTTCTCAAATTCATAGACAACTGCTGGCTCTGTCCTCTCAACTTGTGAGGGCACATCATCCTGGACTAGTCTTCTGGTGACTTTCAGCTGCAACTGCTGTAGACACTAAGAGGCCCAGCAGAGAGATCTTAGCACCACAGGGGCCAAGAGTCAGGTCAAAGAAGATCTTAAATGGCAGTCAGACATAATTTCGCTTACTACTGTGCCACAAATGAAAAAGGGTTGGACATGAAACCTGCAAACCAATAGCTTTGAACTGGGGGAAAGAGGAAGTGGTTGACAGCCAATGACACAGCAGTACAGCATCAGTGGGAGTCAAAATAGGCACAATGGAATGCCTTTGCCTAAACCCAAGGTGATGTTTCAGAACAGATGTGATAGGAAAAGGGTGTAGACCCTAAAGTGACACTTGTGCTTGAAGAACATGTTTAACCCTGAAAATACTTTTTGGCCCCTGAAATAGCCCTTAAAATAGAGTGTACTGTGACTCCTGAGAATGCACTTGAACATGAGAGACGCTATGATTCCTGAAATGGAATTACAACTAGGGATGTACTTTGACGCCCCTGAAGTAGAACTTCAACATGCAAGGTGCTTGAAGCCCGCAAGTAGTGCTTGATGCTGTGAAGTTTACCCCCCAAAAAGTGATAGAAACTGAGAAGCACTTTCAACACCTAACTGGGGCATGCATCTGTGAGATTCTCCGAAATTCGAAATAAAATACAGTATGATATGATATGATATGGCATTTATAATGCGCCTATACACAAGTGTTTCAAGGTGTGACGAGGCAAGGAGGGGGATACAGTTGGAAGACAGAGACAACGATCCTACTAGGCCAAGTGACATTGAGATTGCGCAAGTGCAGTGGAGGTGGAAGGGAAAAGTGCAGGGGGAAGGGGTGGGGGCAGTGCAATATAAAGGATAACAGTAAATCAATAAAGACAATAAATACAATAAATAAGACAATAAATAAAAAGTGCAGCTAGCTGGTGGCAAGTGCAACGGCAAGTGCAGACAACAGGATCAAGTGCTAGTAGCGGCTGTAGGGATACATAAACAGTCGCTGAGTTCAAGGGTTGCCAGGGGGCAGTGCAGGTGTACAGCTTTTTTGGAGGGGACCTGGGCCCAGGATCAGAGGGTAGCCAGGTTACCAGTGCAGTTTAGATAACGTCACCAATAAGCGCTGCTTTAAAAGACGGCCATTTTGTGAGCATTATTTGTGAGCAAGAACTCCTTCTTCTATTCTACAGAATTGGGTAAGTGAGAGCCTATTTAGATTTGGACCTAGGTCCATGAGGAACTACAACCACTGTCTATCATAGAATAGTGAACTTAAAAGCTTTACTTACCTTTTAGAAACCCGTTTTCATGTTCGCCTGAGAAGTGATCACGGACTGAGATTTCCTTTTTGCAATTCTGAATTACCTTCCATCAGTAAGTTACCTTCCTCACTTGCTTGAATATAACATTGTCGTTTCTCATACACACTTGTATAATGCATGTTTAATCTCATTCACAGGTCATTTGAATTCAAAAATTATTTAACTTCCATTGAGAGCCATTTACCTATACTTAATTGAATAGGATTAGTCATAGGATTGCTCCAAACATATACCTTTATACAACTGGTTCAGCAGTGGAGATGTTCATTCATGAACTATTGGAATTTGAGCTTAGCATTTGGCACTTTCTCAGCCAGCACAATAGAAGGTTTACTCATTATATATGGCTGCATTAGATCAGACATAGAGATGGTGATACTCCTAGAGTGTTCTTAACTAAGAGGTCAAACATTAGTTATTATACACCTACTACTATTTATGGAACTTTGAGCGTTGATTAGGTTTTGTGTACCCTTCATACGGTCGCATAAAAGCCTTATCCTTTGAACATATGCTATTTAAACTGAACAATAATTTTCCTTAGATATGATAATAATTGAGAAATATGCCCCCGTAGAAGAGACGTTATCTCAAAACGTGTTGGGCCTTTTTTGAAAAATTAAACTACGTATGACGAAATCAAAGAATCATGACTTAGTGTGATCATTGAAGTGAAAAACTGCTTGCTGATTAAATTGAAAACCTGGAAGAACTATATGTATAAAACACAAGTTGTGTCAACATATTTCAACCTTGATTGTTTGGCTCTATCTTGGAGACTGTGAAAGTGTGCAGGAGACGGGAGTGATGTTTCAGAGGAACTGAGGGCAAGGGGAGGCAGCAAGGCACAGAAAGTAATGAATTTGAATTGTTTATTTATTTATTTATTTATTTATTTATTTATTTATTTATTCGTGAGGAATGGAGGTGTATGAGCTTTTTACATCAATGGTGAACATGATGAGTCCTGAGGTGTACTTTATTTGCTGGAATAGCTGTACAAATTTAGTTGTGTCCTTAACATATGTGTTTGTTTTCTGCATCATGGGTTGTAAGAAAGAAAACAATCTATTTTCCAAGTAGTTGCAAAATGCTCTCCATGTCTGCCACAATGGGGTGGGCTGGTGGTGCTGTGGGATGTTTTTGTATCTTGTGGAGAGTATAAACATTGGGAATCCTAGGATGGTAAGTGAACAAGAATCTCTTTGTGTTATGATTTATCCATCCTAGTTCTTCTGCTTTATCAACAATCTCCATGAGATTAACTTTATTAGTGAGGGTGGGATCACTGTCTACTCTGGCTGCAACAATAATGCTAATCATCTATATAGGTGTCCAGGCACCTACTTATCTTATATTGTTATGGATTTTTGTATTATTTCTTTATCCTTGTAGTATCACATGAGGATATCCATTGACTGTAAACAGAGCTAATACAATCATATATGTTGGTGCACTGAGTTCAACAAAAAGAGCTTCCAGTGATGATTATCAATTTTCTTTTCTTGTTTTCCTTTCTGTATTTTTGGCTTTTTTCTTCATTGACCATGTTTTCCTACCCTTATACTTTGTATTTAACCTGCATAATGCTTCAATTATGACTATTTTTTCCTGGGGGGCTATATGTGATGAAATGCATACATATGTGTGACACACTGCATTTGTTTGATGTACCTTTTGCACACTGATCATTATATTCATTATGAGCCCTGAAGACGGAGACTACTCTGAAATGCATTGGCTTTTGCACTGCATACTGCATTCTGCAAAAAGATGAAATACATGTATACTGAACTCTTTAACTATGTGAATTGTGTAGTAAGAATATATTGCTGAACGGAATAATGAAACAAATCATCTCTCATATATGGTGACAGTTCAATAGCTTACATCCTGTGAGCAACAGGCCGGACCATGGTGCTCACTGATCCTCTTCTTGTGTCGTTTCTTCCAGGTGCCAGGGATTTTTTCTCTTGGTTTTGCTCCAGAAATGTGTCTTTAATTAACACTAATGACTGTTTGCATAGCTGAATACATTTGTCTAAGTGATCAGTGGTGCCCACCTTTACCCCTCTTTTAGGTCTTGCATTTTACCCATTGCCAGAGACCTCGACAGCTTAGTTAGCCATGATTCAATTTGTGTTAAGGTTGTGGGGGATTCATACGTAATCCCATGCATTATAATCAGGGGGGAACTGGGAACCAAAAGGGGCCCTGGAAATAGTTTTCAAAGTGGCCCCATATTACACATTTTCAGCAAGCCCAACCCTTTTCCTATGGGGACATTTGGAAATACCACACAAAAGAAGCCCAGGGTGCAGAGGCCTACCTGGAAATCTTCAGAGTTCCCTATAGGCCTGTCCACCCCTTGATGTAAATAGAAGGTTATTTTGCCTGTTGGCCATGGAGTAAAGGGAATAGATTTTTTGTGTGTTATTCCCTGATGTGTATATTTGATTTTTAACTTTTGCTCGTTTGTGATGTTTTAACATGCAAAGTGTCTCAATGTTTAATAGTTTTATTATGTATTTATTTATTTATCTTTGACATTTATTAAGCGTGCTAACCCCAGAGGCATCAAGGCGCTGTTGCTGTACCAGTTACACACAAGCAGAGTTAAAGTCAACGGGGATAAGCAGAATCCCATGTGCAGTTATGCGAACAACCACATTTTCAGTGATCTTCTGAAGGACTAGTACGATTGTTCAGCTCTCAAGGCAGGTGGTAGTGAGTTCCACTGTTTTGCTGCAAAGGTGAGAAAGCTTGCACCACCAGCTTTTGACCGTTTGAATTTCAGCAGTACCAATCTAGTAGTATATGCCGATCTGAGGGGCCTGTCAGATTGAGCTCTGGTGATTTTCTGAGACCGTTAGCAAGGAGCTGTTTGGAGAGACAGCTGTGTGTAATAGACCGGGTAGTGAATATAATTTGTTCTCAAATCGGAGGCCAGTGAGCATCTTTTCTTGGTATCCGTTTAAAATACCTCAAACATAAAAACGAAACAACAAAAATTTCAAATTCGCCACTGGAAAAATGATGAAATTACCATAATGATGATTTAGGGGACATGGGGAGGCGGGGATGGCCCCTGCTCCCCTTGATTGACTTTATGGGACTTCGGTGGTAGTGGGAGTGTCCCCCCGATAAAAAAAAAAAAAGGAAATTGGGGAAAAAACAAAGTTAAACAAAAAAACACATAAAGGACCCTGCGGTGTCGGTTGCCATCCACATAAGTGAAGGGAACTGGTGTTGCAGGGAGACGGGGGAGTCGGCGGCAAACAGCAAAGTGTGCTGCCAAAAGGTCAGTAAGGTGGTGGGAGGGGGAGTGGCTTAAAAAGGTGGCATGTTTCTCTGGGCTGATGTTCATAATTTTGGGATTTGAAATGTTCATAACCGAAATAATCACTGACATCCTATTTTCTAGCTGTTGAGATGTACTCTCATTTCGGAATGCTCTGATGCCGTTAATTTGCATCACCTGCATCTTCTGGATGTTGTGTGATGAAGTGCCATGAAACAAGGCATTCAATAGTCTAATCTTGAACCGATGATAGGTTGTGCAATGATAAGGCAGCTGTCCTGAGAGAGGAAGGATCTGGATGCATTGATCAGTTTTGTTGTATATGCAGAAGATGAAGCATTGGAATTCACTTGGCACTTGAGTGGAAGAGTAGAATCAGGATATACTCCCAGCATTTTCACAGAGGAGGAAACTGGGATTTGGATGCTGTCAATCTTGAATGACGCATATTCTGGATTGAGCATGCAGGCAGAGGCGGTGAGTGGCCATCCAGGCCTGGATCATCATTACACTTTGCTTAGTGAGCAGGCATATATATATATATGAGAATATATTTGGCAGACAGGGGAGGAGGATTTAGGTATCATCACCACAGTTGCTGGGTTGTGTATTATTCATTGTTTGTGCTGCAAATCCCATTTAGATACAGTAATCATTATCTACTTTTTGGATTTTCGTTTGGGCAAAGCCAACATCACAATACGTTGTAAAATGCCATTATGTGTCCAGACCAGGGATCTATTAATTATGTTTCCAGTAAAGAGACAATGTTAAATTATATAGATTTTGTTACTCAATGTTTCTGAAATGTGTGCTGTAAAATCCATAATTTCAACAAAATGGGCCTCATTACAACTCAGGCGTTAAGGGTTAACGCCGTCGTTTACCCTTAACGCCTGATTCCAATTCATCGGAATTGTGGACGCCTATTTTACTTGAAAAACATGGCAAGTGTTCTCTTTAGGGGCTAGTTTAGATGCCAATCTTTCTATAGTTTTGCTGCTTGGGCCTGTGGATCCTGTGGATCCTCCATAGGTGTGGTGTTTAGCCTCCAAGTATGTTGGTGTCTGTTTGAACTGTTTTGTAGGTAATAGATGCAGTTTTGAATATGAACCTGCTGGGGAGTCAGAGCCACTGAAGCTCATACAGTGTATTGCAGCTATGGCTCTGTTTTTGCAGGCATCCATAATGAGGTGAGCTGCAGCGTGATGGACTGTCTTGAGGGGGGGCCAGGTGCATGGCTGGAAACCCAATAGAGGGTATCTAGCCGCATGGTTTGCACCTTTGGGGCTATGTGGTTTTAGAAGGAAAGGCGACTGTCAACAAAGAAGCCCATGGATGCGGCTGAGTTTGACAGCTTGGTGTGAATCCCTCTAGGTGCATGTTGTACAGCCATTGTTGCATGAGTTGTTGCTTGTTGGGGGTAATTATTTGGGTTCAGTTTGAGGTATGCATTTGACATCCATGTTTGGATGGTAGCCAGGTATTTGTAGACGTGAACGAATTTCCAGGGGCTACTACATTTCAGGTACAACTGAGTGTCATCAGTGTTCTGATGGATGGCTATTTTGGGGTCTTTTAGGAGAGTTCCCAAGGTTTACACATAAAGATTGAAAAGGATTTAGGAGAGGATGGTAAGAAGGGGGACACCACACATGAATGGTAATCGGATGGAGATCAATGAGCCCATCTGCCCAACCGTACACAAACCATTCTTGGATGGTTCCAGTGAAGCCCATCCTGTCAGTGAAGAAGGACAGTAGAGGTTGGCGACGGTGACCCAGCTGGCATAGAGGCATGAATACCGTGTGTCAATGATTTGCAGCGCATTTTCCACCATTGGGTGGTTAGAGTTTCAGTGCTGAATTTGGGGAAGAAACCAGACTGGTTATTTTTTTTATTTTTTTTTATTTGTAATTTACAGTTTTTTTACAAACTTTTATTACAAAAACCTTAGAAAATCACATCTCCTTATTCAGTTCATCCTTGTCATCAACAGTCCAACAACACCAAAAGAGACAACAAAGGAATTTACATGATTAAGCAAACAAGAAGAACAAAACATAACAGAGCAGCCTCCACTCTATTCACTAATCGTCTTCTCTGATGTAGATAGAACACTGTCCAACAGGTTTGTAGCTGCACAAATTAAATGGACTGAGTTCCCACTTAGGATTCGCATCCATAAGTCCTCTGGGTTTCCAGTTGAAGGTGCAAACTGGCCCATGAGTTAGGATCTAATTTCATTTAGTGATTGACATTCCGTTAATAAGTGCTTTACTGTTTCGGTATCAAGCCCACAGAGCCTACATGAGTCGTCTGTAATATTTTCCATGTGTCTTACAAGCAGCATGTTCCGTGACTTGTAGATATTAGTTCGTAGGCGGAAAAAACAGTCTCTATGGAGTCGAGATGGAAATTGACAGAGATATTTTGGTGGATTGTCTAATTTGTTCATTGTCGGCCCCAAGTCCATTGCAGTTGCCAACTCATAGTATTTATCTGGGTTTTGTATCCATAGCCACTGCCTCAGTTTTTTCCTTGCAATTTGTGGCCAATTCAGTAGCATATCCATTGTAATATTTGCAGACCGCATATAGACTTTTATTCTTTGAGACCATTCTTTCAATAGGTTGTCTTGATTTGTTTTCCCATGCGGAGCAAAGATTTTGTATGCAGGTTCCACATTGTTGAGTTCCATCTTTCTTAACAACGCCATGGATTTCCAAATAACTATGCCGTACAGAGGCTCCACTGCTAGTTCATGACGAATTATTGTTATTGATAGGTATTTTGGTAGTTGTAACACACGTCGCCAAAAAATACCTTCAGGTTTTGTCCAGATTTTTAAGTCAATGTTCCAGCCTGCCTCTGCACCGAATGTGATTGCTGGGATAACTTTTTGGAGGTAGAATGAGCGGACTGGAACAAGCGTAAATTTTCCATATAGCATGTGGATTCTTGCTCCTTGTAGTGCCAGGGTTCGTGTTTGCTTGTCAAGTTTGTTAACTCAGCTTCGTTCTCTGATTGAAGTGTTTATTGAGATTCCCAGATAACAGATCACATTAACTTCGTCAATTGGAACCTTATTGATATACCACTTAAAGTTCTTATTTCTTGCTCCCTCTATATGACCAAATTTCATGATCTTCATCTTTTTCACATTGATCCTAAGGTCATTTGCTTCCATGTACCCTTCCAAGGCACTTAGGAGACGCTGTAGGCCGATTGGTGTTCTGTCGGCTAGCACCAGGTCATCGGCGTCGATCAAGCAACGTATTTGATGTCCATTTATTTTAGGCGGAAATTAATGTGTACTAGCTAAGGCTTCCGAGACATCAGCAATGTACAGCTTAAATAGGACCGCAGCCAAGGGGCAGCCTTGCTTCACTCCTTTATTTGTTGCGATCGATTCTGAAAGATCGCCATTTTCATTAAGCCTTATTCTTATTGTGGTGGATTCATGTAAAGCTTGTATTGGATTTAACAGAGAGAGCGGGCATTTCCATTTCTTTAATTTTGCCCAAAGCATCTCTCGGTTTATGGTGTCGAACGCTTGTTGCATATCAATAAAGGCAAAGTACAGGTTTTCCCTCTTCCGAATGGCTTCAAGCTTCAAGATGTTCACTATAACGAGGTTGTTTTCCGTGCCCACTCCTTTCGTGAAGCCGGTTTGTCTGTCATCATCAATTTTGGATCTCCGAGCCCATGCTGTTATTTTTTGTTGTAACCTTCCCAGTAGTGTCTAGTAGAGCAACTGGGGGATAATTGACAGGATCTTCTCTGTCACCTTTCTTATGTATTGGTACAATAATTGCTTCGGACCAGGAAGCTGGAATTTTCCTGATTTTGGCAATCTCCTTAAACAGCTCCGAGATGAAAACTGACCATTCGTGTTTATGTTGTTTTAGCATCACATTGGTGATGCAATCAGGGCCGGCTGCTCTTGAATTTTTTAATTTTGATATTGCACTTGCTATGTCCTCTTCAGATTCAATTATGTCCCAGGCAGTTAAACATGGCTAATTTTTTACTTCCAGCTCGGTTAGTTGTGACGTGAGTAGTTGTTCAAAATGCCTCACCCAGTTGGCTTCCGATACACCAGTGGCCATAGTACTTGCGTGTTTTATACTGCCTTGGTTCAAAATGTTCCAGATGTCTCTGGTATTATTAGTTTTAATCAGAGCTAGCATTGCCTCGCCTCGTTCTTGATCGTGCTGCAGGTTGAAAGCCTTTAACCAGTTACGATAAGCTTGTTTCCGATGTTTTATCGTAGTAGCTGTATTTGTGTTGCTTCCAGACCTCAGCTCTCGTAGGTCTTTTCTTAATTTCAACTTTTCCTTTCTCAAGGTGCTACTCCAGATATGTAAGTGATCATGTTCTTGATGGTATTGCCTTTTATTTGTCGAGTTAGTGTACGGCAGTAAAGCAGTGTAATTTGGTGTTTCCAGGCTATCTTTGGTTTGTGATTGAAAAACAGATGTAAAGTTCAGGATCTGATTTGCTTTCATACTGAGTCTGTTACGTCCAGAATTTACTTCCAGCTCTGTACATGCCGAACCTACTAGTGTCTTACAACTTTGTTGCCAGGACATGATCAGAAGAGAGTGATCACTATTGTTTGAGGGAATTATCGCCAGGTTGTGAATTAGCTTTGTCACATTATTAGACGTCCAGATGAAATCTAAAGTTTTTTCATAACCCATATTTCGCCAGGTGACTTGTGGCGGGATGTCTCCCTTACGTTTCCGTTGATCATTGTGCAGTCTCGTGCCTCCATTGCATCGTTCCATCTTGTTCGTCTGGAGCTGGCTTTACGTTCTACTACTCGGGATACTTCGATTAATTCTTTTTTCCCATTGAACCATGCTAGGTTTAGATCTCCACACACAATGATCCATACATTTTGATGGGACGACTGGTTCTTGTCTATTAACGTTGTTATGGAGCTAATGAATTTACTACTAGTGATCTTGCTTGGGTTCCAGTAGACATTCAGTAGCAATAACTTTTGGACTTTGTCTTTTTCTCCACTCTTTCTTTCAAGTAGGGTCGCTTGTAAGTGCTGATTTGGATTGATTGATTCAGTGACTTCCCAATTTGTTCCTATTTTTATCAGCGTTAGAAGACCAGAAAAAGGACGACCTGTTATGTTTTTGTCGGCAGGGTTCATCAATATGTGATAACCGTCCTTTACCGGTGATTGCCGCAGCCAAGTTTCCTGCAGGCAGATGGCAAAGTTATTCGTTAGGTCCACTGGGAAGCTGTTGTATAAGTGACTGAATCCCCTGGTGTTCCAGGAAATGAGGGTGGCATCGGCATCCTGTCCGGGTGTGACTAGTTAATGTCTCCTTTTAGCCTGCAATCGCAGCTCTTCATTTGTCGCAGTTGATGAATAGGTACTCAAGTGGGTTCGTATTTGAGCTCGACGTTGGGTCAGAGATCTTTTTTTTTTACTCATTTCTTTCCTTGCAAGCTTCAGCCAACGGTGTTGACATCTCGAGTTGTTCAGAAATCTCGAACCCCAGACGTAGCAGTTCCTCTTTCGCGGTCAATATAGTGTTTCTGACCGCTTGAGAGTTGATGTGTAAGAGAACACTATCAACTCGTTCTTCCGACGTGTATTCGACAATTCGTATGTCATCAGACTTAAGGATCCTTAATGTCGGAACTGAGTGGAATAATCGCATTACATTGCCTCGGTTCAGATTTACCTCTGAATCGTCGTCAAGCACGTTGATTATTTTTATTTTTCCTGAGGCACTTGTGCTTTGTCCTGGCCGGGATTTTGACATTTCTTTTCTTGTTTGATTTTGAGCTGACGTATGTTTTGGATTTAGTGCCGTTTCCAGTTTCTCTCTTGTGAAACGGTTAGCATTCGAGTGTCTGTCGGCCATTTTTGTAGCTGCTGCCTGAGGCAATAACTTTTTCTTGTCTCCCATTTGTTTTCTGACAGCCCTCGAGTACTTCGTACTGCCTTTCTGCCTGCCCTGATGTTTTTGGGAGGAAGCTTCCAGCATGCTCGAACTTTCAGATGAAGAGATGTAGGTTTCATCTTGAGTTTCATCTTCTCCGGAAACATTGGAATATGTGGAGAGGTTGCAGAATTCCTGAATGTCATCGGATAGTGAGTCACTACTTGTGTCTGAGTCGATTCTTATCCGTTTTTTTGGGTTTGATTTAACAATTTTACATACCCTGCGGACAGGATGATCTTTGGGACCTATTTCGGTGTCTTTTTCCTTTTCCTTTTCCAATGTGTCCACATTTACTTCTTTTGAGCCATTTATGATCTGAGGTTTGCTGGTCATTATTCCCACTGCGTTTTCTCAAACAAATAGCTTTGATTTCGGGGGCGTTGTTAGGTTTCTGATAAATTTCCTTAAGTTTGATGTTTGGTTGTTGACTGTCACATGTTTTTTCTTTTCTTTTCGTTTTTTTGGAATGACGGACGCAGAAGTGCCAGGGACCACAGGCTGTTTGGGATCAGGGGTTTTTCCTGATTGGATGTTTTTTGCTAGTCCATGGAAGATACCAAACGAGGCCTTGGCGGTTGAATAACTCGGCACACCTGGCGGAGGCTCCGAAACTTGCATCTTCAAGGTCTCTTTATTTTTCTCTTGGGCATCAATAGAGCGCTTTTCTGTTGCCTTTGCAGAAGGGGCTGTGACACTTGCCTCCTGGCAGCTGGGTACAATTTGAGTACTTAGATTTGCGTCTACCGGATGGAGAATTAAGGCATTAGAAGCTTTTTGTGACAGTGTTTCCTCTCCTTTTGGTTCTGAGCCAATAGGAATAGCAATAGTATTGGGTCCATCGTCCATTTTAACTGAACTTGAGTTTACCGAATTTAGATCCGAAAAAGACTTTTTCATAAAGTCTAGCAGATCGTCCATTTGCTTTCTTCCTTCATTTGTCTGTTTTTCGATTAACTCATAAATCTTTCTAAGGCCATTGTCTATCTCTGTGTATTGATTATCTTTTTGTTGTTGTTGTTGTATTTGTACTAGAGTTTCCATTTTTGAAACTTTTTCCACCAAATTGCCCAAGCAAGCTACATTGTTTTGTGTGGCTTCATTCAAGTTGTCGTATAATTTTATGAAAGGAATTAGGGCCAAGGAGGTTGCAGCAAGTACATTGTTGTGAATCTGGATTGCTGCTGCTACAGATAGATTTGATTTTGCTTCAGAGGCATTTGATGATTTTTCTCTGTCTGGTATTTTTGAATCCATGCAGTCGCAGACCAGATGTCAGTGTTGAGGCTTTTGCAAATGCTCAGTGGTTACACTTGCACCATGGTTAGTTGGAGTGGAACAGTTTGGTGCATTTCTGTCCCTTTTATTCTGCATTTTTTCCCCATGGCCGAATGATTCCCTAAGGGAGCTCGCAGGTTTTTCACCAAGTGCAAGGATCTGTGGGAGATGATGTACCGGCCTCTCGCTACTCAGCTCGAAATCCACTATGTATTCTTTGCTCAACTGACAGTGTACTTTACCTTATAAGTTTGAAAGACTTGAGTTTGTGTCAGTTACTGACTCTGCAGGTACCGGATTTCGACAGCCAATTTTATTGTCCTTCATTTTACTCGCATAGCTGTCTGATAGTTTCGCTTTAATATTTTCAAAATCGGCTTGTAGTCTCAGGGTAAGTCTTGCCTCTCGACCTGCTAAGTCAATGCCACTATAATTCAGACTCTCCATTGCACTTAGTTGTGGTGCGACTTTTCTCTCACCTTCCATTTTTTTTTTCTTTTAGGGTCGCTTGTTGTTTCAGTGTCAGATTTGAATGGCAACTGTATTCAATAGGCAGCGTGAGTCGCAGCGGTTGTATTGAGCTAGTTAGACGTGCAATATCTTCTCGATTACTGCAGCATGGTTCATGTTGGTGAGTGTCGAAGTTAAATATTTTGGGATTTGGTGCAGTTTGTTATGTTTCCATGTTTAGTAGTTCTGCATCCGTCACATCGAATGGGGAATAGAACAGGTCTTCGCCTGCTTCGATTCTTCCATCTTCTGATTGAAATTGTTACGCTGCTGGTGTTTTTGTGTTACCAACTGTTACACATGCCGCAAGTTCATTTTTCTCATCCTGGTTCACTTGTGGTGCAGACAGCACTATTGAGTTTGTTTTGCCAAAAAAGTGCATCTGACTGGACGAGACCAACGAGCCCGGCGCCCGTGCAAAACTTGTTTCACTGACGTTCTTTGAAGATTCAATTCCTTCGTTTTTACTCAACTTGTTTTCTTTATTTTTCATTTCCTTCAGCATCTGATTAGATGTTACTATGGACTCTGTGCTGATGGCTACTATGGGCGCGGGAATGGTTTCCATAGCGGCCAACTGTAATTCACTCGTCCGAGGACAAGGCCTTTCTTCCATTGACCTTTCTCCTGTTTGTGTAAACAAAGGTTCAGGGAAACAACGGGCAGCCAAGTAAGCGAGCGCTGCAGGACCGTTAATACTTTCAAGGGACGTGTGTGGTCGGGGAGGCATGTGGATGGTAGGAGGAGGCAGCGGGGACTGCTCAAATGCACGCGCGCTAATGACGTGAGCTGGGGGAACCACAGACTCACCGCGCGATCGCCCACTCCCCCTCCCCACCTCCCGCTCGCATGTTTTGTTTGCTAACAATGAAATGTCACATAAAGAACTTTCATGCGCTCCAAAGACTTTCTGGCTTTTCATTTTAGCACCGATACCGCACACGGTTGATGCCTGCTTTGCTTTTAGACGGGTTTGGGGACCCGTATCCATGAATTAATGGAGTTATATAGTCTTACCTTCCTCCTGACGTCCTACCGCGGACTGCAGCAGACTGAAACTCTGCACAAAACTCTGTGCACCCTTCGCGCTCGTTCTGAGTTTTTAAAGGGAGGTTGGGCTTACTTTCCTTAAAGCCACAGTTCCAGTTCCACAGAAAACGAGACAAAACTAGCGAAGCAGTGTGTAGCAGCAGCTCCTCTCTCCTCGAGCACTGCAGCAGACTGAAACTCTGCACGAAACTCCGCCAGATTGCAGATTGCAGATTGCCAGACTGGTTATTGTGGAGGAGGCCAAGCTGGATCATATTGGAAAATCGTTGGGTCACAACTACGTTCTCGATAAGCTTCCTGAAAAATGGAAGGCGCAAGATGGATCTGTGGTTGACTATGCCCTCTGAAACAAGTGAGAGTTTTGTGAAAAGGGGTCATATGAGGTCTGTGTTCAACGTATCTGGGAACGCACCTTTGTTTGGGTACGAGTAAACAATACTGAGGAGGTCATTAAATGCTGGACTGGTGAGCTGTTTAATGTGGGAGGCTGGGAGGAAGTGCAGGGAAGCGACTGTGTCAGAGCAATCCACAGGAGAGAGGAGGAGGAAGTCGGTCCATGAGGGCAGAGACCAAGGGGGCAATTATTGGGGTCCCATCTGGTTTTGAGGCACTGATGAGACTGCTGATCTTATCAATTCTGCTAATAAAGAAAAGAAGGGATTGATTCCTTCACATCTCTCTTGTGAAGCTGGCAATTCATAGACAGGTTTTGGCTTGACACAGTAGTTGCCTATTTCAAATAAGGTTTTGCTGCTCTTAGAGGCTGCATGAACGGTGAAAGCGCAATAAATTGACTAAGCCCCCGAGATCCTATGTCTACATTGGGTATGCAAGGATTTCATGGGTGAGAGATCCTATGGGCTGCACTCCTTGTACCACCTCTTATCAAGGGATCTGATTGTGCTTTTCGTGGCTGCAAACTGTGGTGTATACCAAGGTTCAGAATGTTTAACTGCAGTGGAACTTGACCTTAGTGGCATTTGGCATCCACTATTTCATTTGCAAAGTGGTCGAATGTCTCAAGGAAGGCTGAGGTATTCCCTGCAGTGTCAAATGGTGCGAATGTTGCCTCTATTTTTTTTGTCCTGGAAATTCGTTTTGCGCCTAGCCGCCGTGGACTCAGCTTTGTGTGTGATGGGAGAAGGGGGATTTTGATGTGGTTGGCCTTTTGCCCTTTCCAGGCCCTAACAAGAACAAACAGCAATTGCCCTTTTCTTTGTCTGCCCTTCACTTTGAATGCCTGGGTGAGAGACTCTATGTGTTATAATAGTTAAGAAAGGAAAGGAAGAGCCTGGACTAAGCAGGTGGGTTGGTAAAGGTCACATGGCCTACTTCCACTCACAGGAAATAGTAATGATTTGTCTAATGCTTTTCAGCTGCCCAATTTAAGGGCCAGAGCGAAGCAAGGGTCCTTTAATGCAGGCGGTGGTGCCATTACCAAAAGGGTCAGACCACTGGTGGGTGTAATATTGCCATTAGCACCCATGTAGTTACCTATGCAGGTGCTTTTTTTTTATTTTTAAAGAATGACACCTTTATCCCGAGGCCTAAAGCCGCACAGTGCTCTCATCCATGAAGCCAGTTTTCACTGTTGATGAGGGACTGACTGGATGACAGCACTGCTTAGCGCCCAGCCTCGGGATAAAGGTACGCTTCTTTTTTTGTTCAGAAAAAAAATAGAACTCCTTAGCCCCCGTGTACAGAGGTACACAGGTGCTAAGGTGAAGGGGGAGCAGGGAAGGGATGTGCAACAACACCAATGAAGGTGCTCAGAACACATGCTTTCCTTAGTGAATACAGCCCGCGTTCCCAGCATTCTCATTGGTGGACGACACCTCCCAAGGTGCTAATGAATTAAATGACACAGAGAATCCCTTCTGACGTGTAGTTTATACAGAATGAGAGCATCTGGTTTATAGGACAGAGAGTTATGAAGCTGCAGTACTTTCTGAGATCAGTATAACAAGGTAGCTATCTAAAGTATGAGACACATAATAATTTACCTGTATTTCTTTGGGCTCAATTGTACTGAGGCAGAATGTATTTTGGGACCTGGGTTTTCTATGTGGGCTTCTATATTGCACTAGATGAAACGTTCTGTGATATTTAATCCTATGATGAAATTTACACCTGGCGGGGGAAATGTGATGTGGAATATACATTAATGTGAAGGAACCTATACGGAATAAAGCAAAGTGAATGGTTGCGGTGACATTATTACTAGCAGGGCATAATGCGTTTTAGGGCACGTGTTCCTGTCCTGATTTTTGTACTGTGTGAAGAAAAGTGCATTCTTGAAAATTAAGTACTTTGGCGCCTCTCCTATCCAATGTGTAATGTGGGATATGTCACTGTTTTGTGTATTTCCACATAATGAGGCAGAGTGTGTTTTACAATATGTTTCCGTTTCTTTGATGATTGTAGACAGTCCGCTGAGTGATGGCATGTGGTGCCTGTCAATTTTGGAACGAACAATCATGTTGTCATGGGTTTTGGGTATCTAGTTATATGATGGCAAAACCTGCCATGTTATTGGAGTATCTGGGCAGGTGAGACTATACATAATACATTAGGCCATATTTGATATATAAACGGCACCTGGCTACCTTTACCATGCCACATGGGGTTGTCCAGGGACACTGTCCCTTTAAGAGACTCAATCACATTTTAGAATACTAGCAGCCCAGCCACTAAATTGCAATTGTTGTCATAAAACTAATCAATATCCGGAGTGAAAAGTTTGGTGAGGCAACAAGTGCTCCTATAGACAAACTATCAAAAAACGAGATTGTTCTGTTTCAGTGTTACCGAAAGCATGTTAAAATGTAAGCACAATAACACAGTTCAAAGGACTTCTGGCTGACTAAACCAAGCAAGCTATTTTGAAGTTTTGCGCCATTTTATAGACTGGCCAGGAGATGGCGCCTTTGATCAGTGTTCAATTGAATGGATGCTTTATAGTAATACAGTTAAAGAAACACATGTGCGCCTCATTTGGAGTTTGGCTGCAAAGCAGTGGTAAATCTGCTGATTTACAGCCAAAATCGTTTACTGTTACTGCCACTCTGTCCCGTGGCATTACCACGAGATTACAATTGGTGGTAATACACGCTAAATTCCCATTTTTGGAGTCCATAGTACTCCATGGAGATATTTGGTGGATTTACTGGCAGCGGTAATTCCACAAACTAAATCCTCCAATGTTTGCCTGAAAGGGGAGTATTTACCTTCTGAATCATTCTGGAGGTACTTCCTGCACTTCATGGTCACACTCAGAATTTGCGGTGCAGTAAAAATGGCAGTAATTTTATTTACTGTCAAAAAAAGTGGTGGAAACAGGATTACTGACATTTGTTTACCACACCACCTAGCCCATAATGAGGCCCACAGTCTTTTCTGTGAACACCGTGAGCCACAGGAACATTGGAGTTTCCCTTTTGCGTGAATGCGGACAGAGCTGCTCAAGCATGGGCTCTTTCAGCAAAGCACGAGCTGCCCCTCGGCACTTCTCCCTTGCCACTTCCCTGCACTTGCACGATCTGAATGCTACAAGGCCTGGTGAGATCATTGTTTTGTCCTCCCTCTATTTCCCCCCCTTTGTCTTGTGGCGCCTAGAAACACTTGTGTACAAGCATTTTATAAATGCCATATCATATCATAAATTCCACATTATAGCACAGAGATTAGTGTCAGGATTAGCATGGCTAGTCGGGAGAATGAGGGCAGGCTAGTGCAAAGGTGTGCTCACACCACCTGCATACACCCGTGCAAATTATACGCAAGCACAACAGAACACCAACATTTGTAAATGTTTAGAGGAATGAAAGCATCTAGCAAGGAATAATTGTTCGTAACCAATTCCAAGAAAAAATACATTCTCGACACTGGCTACTCCGGTAGAAAGCCAAGGCCCAGCCTTTCAAAGACCGAGCAAAAGTGAACATGCAAGAGCCACTGCCATGGTCTTCAGAAGCAGAACAAGCCATAACAGCAGCTACATGTGGATTCCCCAATGCACCTGCCTTAGGTTAGCTGGATTACAGTAATATATTGATTTTGTGTTGTCACTAATGAAGCATGTTTGCAGTAGCAGTTCCAACACAGAAACACAGTGAAACATCCTGCCCACTTGTAAGTTATAACACTACACTAGAACGATTTGCATACGTTTCTGATATTTGCTACAGGTCTGTTGCAGCAGTTGCATGTGCAGCACAGCAATGTGATTCTCTCATATTGGGTTTCCTACTTGAGGTTGCATTACTGCATAGGTACATAATAGTACAGTTGTAAAGAACAGAAATACTGCTTTCACTATCACGCCTTACCAAGTTTGAAATGTTACTTTTGAAATCATGCCATAGTACCATGACCTGGTGCCCTGTTTTGAATCCTGACCTTTTTTTACCTATGCTATTAGATGGTGGACCTGATGGCTGTGTGGACATTACAGATAAACTTAAAAAACCTAAGGAAGACCTTCTCTGAGTATCATTACTGTGTTGATTCTGATTCTGATCTGCAGTAGTGCAAGGAGGAGTAGGGATACATATGGTCCACTCAACCCTCACACTTCTACAAACCAAAACTCAACTCAATCATAAAGGTAGAACAGGGACAATCACAAGATATAACTCGTTCGCCTGTTGTGGTAACACAGGCCGAGGGAACGCTAGCCTGTTAAGAGGGGTGTGAAGGAGAACCAGTAGTTAACCAAACAACATAGTATCGCGGTCCAAAAAAAGGGGAATGCCCAATCAAGTTTCTATAAAAATATAAAAACTTTAATAAAACACACTATCTGCAAGTAGAACAAAAAGAGATTACTATAAAAAACCCACCCCAAAGGAAAGAATGAAGAGATGCTACAGACTGGAGAAAGTAGCACTCTGCGGGTGCTTCCCAGGGTGCTAGGGAAGGTACTAACAAAAAGGATATCTTGAGAAAACAAGAGGAATCGTGACAGTCTCTAGGTCCTATGGGACTGTGGGGGCAGTTCAGTGTCACAGTACCTGGATTCAATTCTGGGTGTGCTGACGCATCAGACCCTGGTTCGAACTTTGATGTGGGCTGATCAGGCTCACTTGGGCACGTAGGATCGTAGTTGCCATGGCAGCAAGTGGATGTCGAGTAGGGTTGAATGCCAGTGCTCTGTGCGGTCGAACAGTGGTGTCACAATGATGCAGGTCAGGATGGTCCCAAGAATGCTACACATTTGGCCAGGCCGAGTCAGGCTTTAGCCACTGGGAGTGGTCGGCAAGTGACACTTCTGTGGTTCGGGTGGCCTTAAACGATCGTTGAAGTGGTAATCGAGGATGCGTCAATGTGCAGTCAATGAGCCAGCAGTTATTGGTCTAGCTGTGCCGAGCCGTTGTTGTCAACCCCAAGTTAGAGTCACTGAGTGACACTCCAGAGATCTGGTTCGGGTTCCAGCATTGAGCAGATGCTTGTCATGATGCAGTGACAAGCTGGTTTAGATGCAATCCAATAGTTTGTCAGGTTGGAGCAACGCAGACACCAGCACCAGCACCTGCCTAATTTTTTAAGATGAGGGAAACACAGAGCGACTTGTTTTAGGTGGGAGAACAGGGAGCTCACCTTGTCTGGTCCTCTGGTTCACTGCCTTTGCAAAGGACTCGAGGACAGGATACTCAAGTTCAGAATAAGCTCTTCTGGCACAGAAGATATGTTACAGAATGTTTGGTCCTGGTCCATAGCACGGGTCACTCCCAATGTTCCTTAGGAGTGGTTAGGGGACAGATCTTTCTTTTGTCTTGGATGGCTCCTTCTTCACCTCTGGGGGAAGGCTTTGGACAGGGGCAACTGACCCAAAGGAAGTCGAGGTATGAATCTTCCGAATGTCTCACTGACCTTAAAGGCTCCTCGAGGAACTGAGGGAATTCTGCTGAAGGGGTGTGAGATGCCTTCTATTGAAGGCACAAGTCCTCACGTTATTGGTATGAAGTTAGCCTGCTTGACAGGACCAATTCCTGCTCCAGGCTGGAGTGGAATTTGCACTGTTGATCTTGCACCCAAAGTGCTTCGTTCCAGAGGAAATGGAGGAGACAGGAATGGGAAAGAGAGACAGTGAGAAACAAAATGGTGTAAGGCTAATTCCAGAGTCCAGAGCACTCCTGTCTATCCTATTTCCACACTCTTCCCTCCTACTGGCAACAAATATGTTTGGATATGCATCACCGTGGTGTTAGGCTTCTCCTGAATTGACCTTTCATACCTGGGCCTGGGACAGCTGCCTCATTACAAATGTAGCCTAAATTCCCTTCACTTTGGCCTTATGGAGGACCCATTTCCACCAAGCCAGAGGGGGACCACTATGAACAAAACCCTCTTCCCTCTGGACCATCTTTGTGAAAAGGAATATGGTAATCCACCTGCAGTAAAAGGGTTAGCTTGCATGTAACAGTAGTGGGTTATGTCTGGAGCCCCCAGTAATAAATAAGGGCCTGCTTCTTTCAGAATAGGACAGCTGTGTGGCTTAACAGCCAAGTTGGCCTGCCCTGTATGATCTTAATTTGCCCAAGGTGCTGCTTGGATGTGGTGGCATTGCAACTGGCTGTTCTCAATGGCCTGTCACTCATATGGCAGCTCAGGGCTGATCTGAAAGTGGTGTGCCTTAAGCTACACGCTCCCCACTGTCTACCTCTCCCCAGTGAGCATCCTTGATATCCCTGCCTATATCACCACCTACACTAAGTTGGACACTGAGCCATGAGGTGCAGTCCCACAATCATACCAGCCGCAATGCATCTCCCTTAAATGATGGGACATTCAGCATTGTTATCCATGCTAGTGGGAACCTTTCCTCAGCTCACTTCACAATTAGCCCATTTAATGTCTTACCTTGATGGCTCTGGGTAAAAGTCATATACGGACATCCTGGGTGCTGGGTGCCACCAATGACTTGGCCACCATTTCTGTCCCCTCTTCAAATGCCTCCTGCTCTGGATCTGTGCCGGTGTGCCCCAGAAAGCTGTTTGAAGCAGCAACCCCTTCCCCCCAGAAGCCCATGACCACACACAGCCCTCCTCCTCTTTACAACTGTCCTCTCCTATGGATCCCCAGGTTAGCCGCAATGTCCAGTGACACCATGCACATGTCCCATCCATGGTGTCCTCCATAACATTCTGTAGGATGTTGTAACACACTTTGCTCTGCCATGCAGCATCACTGTGTTTGATGGTGCCAAAAATAGTAAAATGGCTGCAAAACACTTGTGCGTGCAAAAACTTCTGAAAATAGCGCTTTGCAAAGCACCAAAAGATGGTGGCCCAATCTGCCATGCTTGTTGTCAGTGGTGGGACAGAGATCTCACTCCTGAAACATGCCACTGGGCTCCACAACATGTGGAAATGGAGTACAGGAGGAAAAAGCAGTGTTTTGCTAAAGGAAACCCCAAATCTTGCTTCAAATCACTTTTTCTTTATTGCTGGAACTGCAGAATGCCAGTACAAAACACCCTCAAACATCCAAAATTCTCACTGGGTGCTACAATTCACTGAGTTCAAGAAATCATTGTGAACTTACAATGTCCTGAAAGGCTGAAAGCATCAAGGGATTTCCACAGCAAAAGTAGGCTGTCTGTGGATCTGTCAAAATCTGGGTACAGTACCCTCAGCCGCCTGAATGACAGCTGTCAGGGGCCTGCCTGAGTAAACTTTAAACATGTATAAACTGAAATCAAATGTTTGAAATCTAAGAGGCCTGTTATTGAGAGCAACCTATGTTGTCATTGTTTGATCCCATGGTTCAAAATCTAGAATGAGAATTCTAGCTGCTATTTAGAAATCATATGTTTGTTTTAAGCTAAGGAAAAATGCAATAGAATTAACATTTAAATTTAAGTCTGGCTAAAGCAACCAAACTGGAATAACAGGTTCCCTCACAGAGGCCTTCTCCCTCTCCAGCAGGAAATCACACCTAAGTGATAATTATAGGGTGGGGAACAAACTGGTCTGCAGTGGGGAAGGAAACAATGAACAGCTGAAAAGCAGGAAATATGAGGTGTGAGGACTGTTGTAAAAGGGACTGTGCCAAGAGAAACAGGGAGGAGATCCTTCTGGACTGAAGGGAGACAAAAAGAGGCAGAGCCAAACAGCCATCTGTGGCTGGACATTCACAAAGAACATTTTGTTTAAATACATATAACTTGCCACTTAAAATTGGCAAAAATACAGAAGTAACATATTTGTAAATCTAAATTTTCGTTGCACATTTCAAGAGACGGAAAGAGCGTGTGACATGTTCTGCAAGGAAAGAGCAGAAAATGTGATTTTTCACCAAATGTATTTCTGCTAGAAGTATGCCCATGTTATACGTGCACACTTGTAGAAATTTGCTGATAAAATGGACATTGTGTTCCTGATGAAAAGGGCGAAATTCGGTGAAAGGCAGACACAAGATCCCACAGTGACGGGGTTTTGAGGAGTAGCTGCTACACTAAATATGTAATCTGTATATGTGATTGTTATAGAGGTTGCTCACGTGTAAACATGTATTGTGTCAAAAGAAGATTTTGTGTTCAAGAGGCTAGGGGTGGACTCTAAGCCTCATAAACCCACACCATAAAGGCGACACACTGTATTTATCCTCCTATCAAAGCAGAGAGGAGACCCTGACCAATCCCTGTCAAAGGGGCGAGCTTAGGCTAAACCAACACACACACACACACCCTGTATCATAGCATAAATAGAGACAGCAGAGGGCAGAAAAAGACACACAGATTCACTCACTATCCAAATGCTGGCAGGGCACCCTGCTGCAGAACTCCATCTTCCTTGCTCCAGACTCAAGAAACTTGGCAAAGCAGAAAAGCCCATTGCATAGCTGAACCATTTTCAGCGAGGCCTTAAATTCCAGAACCAGAATCCCACAAAGGAGAGAATCAAAATACAGCCGGGCTGCGCTGTACTGCTTGCCTGCTGAAATAATTATCATCAGAACCAAAAAGGGCAGATCCAATCCAGTCCTGTGCCCTGCTTTGACCAGAGTGCCTTGCAGATCCGATCCAGTCCTGTGCCGTGCCGTGCTGTGATCAGAGCGCTTTGCTGATTGCAGACCCAGTCCAGTCCGGTGCGCCCAGCTGTCAGTCCCAGAACCAGATTCCCTTCTCTGACCAGGATCTTGACGGACCAGAATCCTGACAGTTCTGTTTAAAACATATTTAGTGAGTATCTATAGATAGAACTGTGTCACTAGCCTATGTGCCTTGCTTAGTTAATCTCTATCTTAAACCCATCCTATCTTGTCTTCAGAACCTGAAATTGTTAGGAGCAGTTTTGAATTGTCTGAACTCTCTATCCAATCCCTCCTATCTTCCTTCTGTGCTAGTATTGTTAAAACTATCTCTGCGCTGATCTTTTCTCATCTGAAGAAGGCGGGACCACTGTAGGCTGTCACCCTGATCAAGTGGCTGTGTTCTTGTGTGGTATTCATTTATTCATAGACATCCTCTAGTGTAAGAAATCCTTTTTGTCATTTTAAAAGTGCATTCCTGTTTCCCATTCTTTCGCCTATCTCGAAAAAGCGACCTCAACTAAAACGTTCATAACTTCCTCAGTTTTCTGCTTGTAGCTAACATCCGCAGCTTTTATTCGCATCTCAAACCGCATCCCAGATCTATACGGTTCTGCCGTTATTGCCATTATGAATTTCATCTTTGGGAAATTCTGACACATGTAAAACAGCTTTTGATTGCTTCCGACCTTAATTTTGAGATTTCAAATTGGTTCTTAGTATTAAATCATTGCTAGTGTTTGTGTGCAAGTATCCAAAGCGGGTCCCATAAGAATTATAACAATTTCAGCAATTTAGACCATATTTAGTGTTTTGCCCAGTCCATTCTAAGATAACTTTAAAAACCATTCTGACAGCTTGCCAATCAATTCCGTGTTTCTCTTGTATTGCTGGGGGAAATTGGGATTGATATTCTGTTTGAATTCTGCCATTCCTGAATACCTGCTCTCTCTCTTCCTATCTCTTTACATTGTCTATTGGGGGTTGAGGGGTGTGCAGGGGGAACTAGTAACCACAGTGTTATTTGATCTGAACACACACACAAAAGTATCATTTCTGTGCTGAATTGTTTTGCTCACTATTACTCCTTGTGTATTAAAGAGATTATTCAGTGCTGCATCACCCCATTAGCGATTATTGTGTACCCATTAAACATAGTGTGATTAAATTGTAAATACATACATAAATATTTTTACTTTGCAAACCAGCCTGATTCCTGGTTCAGTGTAACCAGGGGGGTTCCAGGATGGGGGCGTGATATGAGTGGTACATTGTTCAGAATAAAAGAACTTTTAGACCAAAATAAATAAGGATTTCAGTTGTGGATCAAATGCTAGGCGTTGGCTTAGGTGTTGTGGGATGTATTAACCCACTTATGCATTGCCCTGTGGCATCACTGTGTGCTGGTGGTGCCAGAATCTTCAAAATGGGCGCAAAACCCCTATGAGCGCCAAAACCTATGGAATTTGTGCTCTACAAAGTGCAGAAAGATGGCTGCCAAATCTACCATGCATGTTGTCAGTGGTGGAACGGAGACCTCACTCCTGAAACATGTCATTGGGCTGCCCAACCAGTAAAAATGGGGAGTGCATGAGAATTACTGCTTGCTGAAAGAAATACGGAATCTTGTTTTTAAATCTTTTCTTGGTTGCTGAAAATAAAAAATGCTGGTACAAAACAACCACTAACATCCAGTCTTCTTGCTGAGTGTCATATTTTACTGAATTCAAGAAATCATTGTGAAATTACAATATCCTGAAAAGCTGAATGTATCATCTAAACATCCACAGCAAGAGTGCCTGCCTGTGGGATCTGTCAAAATCTGGGTGCAGTACCAGCGGCCACCTGAATGACTGTTTCAAAAGCCTGCATTAAAACTGTAAACTTGTACCATTGAAATCTAATGTCTAAAATCTAAGTGACCTCTTATCACGAATGACCTAGGTTGTAACTATTTAAACTTCATGGTTTAGAGTCTGGGATCAGTGTTCTAGCTGCTTGTTTTAAAATTACAAGTTTATTTAAACAAAAACAAATAATGTAACAAATGACATTTAAATTAAGCCTGACTCAAAGCCAAAACCAGTAGAACAACTTCCCCCACGGGGCCAGGCACCTCCCTTCTGCTCTCTAGACCAGGAACTCACACCCAGGTGATGATTAAGAGGGAGGAGAACTTGGGCTGCTGTGGGAAGAGCACAATGGACTTTCTCCAAGGCAAGGAGATGCTAATCAGGAAGGAACGTAAATGGCCTCTGCCAGAAGGAAGGGGGCGGAGATTGCTTCTGAGCTGCAAGAAAGAGAAGGAGGCAGGGACAGACAACCTTTTGTTGATTCACAATGGACAAAAAGCATATTTCTAAAAAGACTGATAATTTACTGTGCACAATGGTAAAAAATATGTAAACCCCGGACTATGTTCTGGGAAGTATCTGTAGAAATTGTGGTTTTATAGCAAATGTATTTATATCAAAAGCATGAAACTTCACACGCGTATGCCCATATGCAATGTGCACAGTTGTACACATTTTTGGATAAACAAGATATTGTGTTCCGGCCTAAAAGGGCAGAATTTTGTCAAAAGCCGACACAAGATCCTACAATGACGGGGCTTGGAAGAGCATTTGCTCCACAACATATGTGATCTAGATATGTTATTATTATAAAGTTTGCGAAATTGTAAATATGCATTATACTAAAAGTAGATTTCATGTGCAAAAGCCAAGGGGAAGATTCTCTGACTCATAAACCCACATCATCAGGGTGACACCCTGTTTTCTCCTCCAATCAAGGGAGAGGGGAGACTATAGCCTATAGCCAGCCTAGGGGGCAGAAAATCCAGCACACACACCCCTTCATCAAATGCATAAATAGAGAAAGCTGAGGATTTACAGAGGACACACAGATTTACCCACCAACCGATTGCTGGCGGAGCACCCTGAGAGAGGAACAGACATCTTCCGTGCTCCAGACTCCAGAAACTTGGCAAGCAGAAAGGCCCATTCTATAGCTGAACCATTCTCAGCTTGGCCGTAAAATTCCAGAAACCAGAATTTACCCCAGACCTCTAAGGAGAACCAAAGAACAGCCGGGCTGTGCTGTAACTGCTTTCCTGCTAAAAGAATCCTTACCAGAACCAAAAGATCCCATCCAGTTGTGCCGTGCTGTGCTGTGACCCGAGAGCCCTTGCAGACCCAGTCCAGTCATGCTGTGCCGTGCAGACCAGAGCGCCTTGCTGTCCAGTCTGGTGTACCCAGCAGAATTTCTGAGCAGAATCCCTGATCTTGACGGACCAGAATTCCTGACGGTTCTGTTCAAACCTATATAGTGAGTATCCATAGTATAGGACTGTCACTAGCCTATGTACTGTCCATAGTAATCCCTATCCAAATCCATCCTATCTTGTCTTCAGAACTGCATTGTTAGAAATATTTTTGTATTGCCTGATCTCTTTATCTTATCCCTACTATCTTCCTTCTGTCCTAGTATTGTTAAACATATCTTTGCGCTGACATATTTCATCTGAAGAAGGCAAGCTCTTCGGCAGGCAAAAACTTGATCCAGATGTGTCCTCGTCTAGTGGCTGTGCTTCCGTGTAGTATTTGCTTCTTCATAGTCATTCCCTAGTGTAAAGAAATCCTGTTTGTCTTTTGAAGGCGCATCCCTATCTTTCCATTCTTGCACCTATCTCAGAAAAACGACCTCCACTAAAACATCCATAACTTTCTCAAATTCTATGCTAGAAACAAAATGTCTGCTTGTAGCTAATATCCACAGCTTTAATAATTACCAAATACTGCATCCCAAATCCTTATATTTCTCCCGTGATCGCGATTACCACACGTGGAAAGGTTTGCCGTGAATTTTCGTTTTGGCAAAATATCACACATGTAAAACAGCTTTCAATTGCAATCCACCACAATTTTAAGTTTTCATCTTGCTTATTAGTGTCAAATAATTGCTAGCGTTTGTCTGTAACCATATAAAGCGGCTCCCATTATAATTTAAACAATTTCAGTGATTTAGCCCATATTTAGTGTTTTACCCATTCCTTTCAAAACCAACTTTAAAACCATTTTGACAGTTTGCCAATGAATTCTGTTTCTCTCTTGTGTTTGCTGGGGGAAATTGGGATTGACATTGTATTTGAATTCTGCATTCCTGAAACCTGTTCTCTCTCCTCCTATCTCGCTACATTTCATATTGGGGTGTTGAGGGGTGTGCAGGCGGAAAGAGTAACTACATTGCTATTGATTTGAACACACACCCACAAAAGTATTATTGCTGTGCTGAATTATTTTTGCTCATTAATACTCCTTGTGATTAAAAAGATTGCTTAGTGTGACATCACCCCATTGGTGATCATTGTATTCCCATTAAAAATAGTGTGATTATATTGTGAACTGTGTAAATAAATATTTTAACTTTGCAAACCAGCCTGATTCCTGGTTCAGTGTGGCCAGGGGGGGGTTCCAAGTGAGGGGTGTGATATAAGTGGTACATCGTTCAGAATAAAAGAACTTTTAGACACAAATAAATAAATAAATAAATAAATAAATAAATAAATAAATACGGATTTCAGTTGTGCATTACACACTAGGCATTGACTTAGGTGAAGTGCCGGATTGAAATCACTTACAGATTGGGGCCTCGTCACGAGATTTCTGAATTAGACATATTACTTGTGGCAGTCTAATACAGCATGCTAACTGACAGGGTACATAAACCCTGTTGGGCTACCACACTGTGCTACACTGTGAAAAGCATCCTTCAATAGAAACACTCTAAGGAATTTGGTCTGTTTTTCAAAAATAAATTACCTCCTGTAAGTGAGAAAGGAAATGTATTTTTCCAAAATGGCGACCCTAGTAGAAATTAATATGGCAAAAGAACACCCACTGCACAAATTATTTGTCAGGGGTGAAGAGACAGAGCAGGATCAGACTGTTTGGTTGCAGGAAATCAAAGAACAGGCCACTGCCACCGGATTAGATATATGGCGGGACAGGGTCCATTACTCATGACACTAAGTGAATTGTACATGGCCCCTAAGGCAAAAGAAGAGCAAAGTAAAATTGCCAAAAGAGCGGCATATCTGTACCTCCACATCGCAGCAATACAGGAAAAATATGCCAAAAACCTAGATCTGGCAAATAGGCGAGTACAATCACTAGAAAAAACCCAAACTGATCTGGACTCTGCAGAGCAAAGGCTACAAAAGAGCCAAGAATCAGAAAATGAAACCAGACAGTACCTAATAAAAGTAAAAGGAGATCTAGAGATCCTGCAGCAAGAGAAGGTAGAGCAGGATACCAAAGTACTGGCGCTGCAAAAAGAGTGCCAAGAAAGTTTGGACTCCCTATTACAGAGCCAATGAAAGCTGGAACAGCAATTCAATTTTAATAGAGCCTGCGCAGAGAAGGTAGTCACCCTGCAAAACTGCCTAGTCCAAGTAAAAAAAGAAAATAATAAATTAATTCTCAAAGACCTTGGCCCTCATTCCGAGTTTGGAGGTAAGGCAAAAACGATGCCGGTAAAGGATTACCGGCATCGCTTACCGCTACGGGCTATTCTGACCAACCAGACCACTATTAGCAGCATCGTAAAGTACGATGCCGTTAATAGCGGGCTGGGCGCGCACACGCGACCCACCATGCCGTCATTAGCACCAGGCCGTAAACCGGAGAAGATTACAAGTGAGGCGGACATGCAAATAACGGCCTCATGAAGGCAGAAAAAGTGCCTACCGGCATGGCGTAAATACCGGCATCGCCGACCAGGCGTAAAGAGCCCTGAGCAGTGTTTCCAACTGCCACAGGTGCACACAATCAGCGCAGGTGGAGGCAATGGAGTCAGGCCCAGTACAAAAGGAGCACACCCACACACCACACCCCCTCCCACACCAAGATGATACCAATAGTAGTAGCATTACTGGAGCTGGAGGACCTGCTTGCAATGCCTCAACATCAACAACAACAACAACAGCCTCCACCACAGAGGAGGCGCAGGAGGAGAAGGAGGGTGAGACAGGCCCAACATGTTACCACGCCGGCAGCCCCCAATCCCTCGCATCAGAGCCACTCCCTTCAACCTAACCCCTGAGCAGATCCACACCCTGTACCGTGTGAATGGGACACCATCACCACCATAGTGGACCTGATAAACGACAACATAGTGAGCCTCATTGAAATACGCACTCCCATCCCCCCTTTACTGAAGGTAGGGTCTGTGCTCCACTTCCTTGCCACAGGCACCTACCAGCACACAGTGGAGCACATACATGGCATATCACAACCCTTATTTTCCCGGATCCTGAACCAAGTGCTGGATGCCCTTGTCAAGCGCACAAGGGACTACATATCCCTACCACAGACTCCCCAGGAGTTATTTGATAGAAACGTTGCCTTCCATGCACTGGCAGGCATGCCAAATTGTGTAGGTGCCCTCAACTGCACCCACGTGGAGTTGGTGGTCCTGCATGCCATGGAGGTGGTGAACCACAACCACAAGCAATAACACTCCATTAATGTGCAGATGGTATGCAACGCCAGCAAGACCATCACACATTATTGTGCCCGATATCCCAGATCAACTCATGACCCTTTGGTCCTGCGGAACTCCACGCTACCACGCTACATGGAGAGACATGCCGGACGACGTGCCTGGCTGCTTGGTAAGTAGCAGGACTGGCACATGGCATTGAAAAGGGGGGATAGATGCACACACCACCATGATTCCAATGTTGATGAGAATGCACGATGTGCACATCACCAAATAGTGCCCCAAACCATCACATACCGTACAAGACACACAATTCAAATATGAATGAAGTAAGGTCCACACCTATCACGACATGACTAACAGGAAACCACCCCACATCCCACGACACGTGCACCACCCATCAGCGACTCTCACCCTCCGTAAGGCCATCCTGCACCATGCAGTGCATATGCACCATGTTGCTGTCTATAGCATATCACCACACAGGACAATCGTCCCTGGGAGTGCATTGAACTGAACCAACTAGGGATTCCACAGTGTGTCACCGGGTCGGCACACCCATAGGAGTGCTGCATGTCACCATGGGAATGATCAGCCCAGAATGCCCAATATTGTACAGAACACTGCCAACGCTCCCTAAAAGGAAATCTCACAGAACACAGCACATCACTAATTTGACTCCAACACTGCTGTATGCATATACGATGCACGTGCAACAAGATGTCAGTGCACACCATCTATCATCTTGAAGATGCAACCCACACCATCATTAGTCCATGGCACAGGACACATAGAGGGACCTGAAATGGGGTCAATACAACCAGGGACATGTGCATGTGGGCACCGATTACCTGCAGGCATGTGAGACTAGTAGAGTTGTCTATCATGAATTTGCAAACATTTACCTTCATTCCCCTCTCATGCAGCTGATGGTGGCTATCCCTTGAAGCCGTGGCTCCTCACCACTGTCTGAAACCCACAGAACAGACACAAGGAGGACTACAATCGTTCCCATACCCATACACGTGTGGTCATCGAGCAGACCTTTGGCCTGTTGAAGGCACGATTTCACTGCCTCAGCCGGTTCGGGTGGGGCACTCCTCTACAGGCATGAGACGGTGGCCAAGATCACCATGGCATGTGTAATGCTGCACAATATGTGCATCCACCGGAACATGCCTCTGCCCCCTGACATGGAACTGCTACCACCTGATGATGATGAAGGGGATGAAGAAGATGTGGCAGAACATCATCACGGTGGCGATGACCAGAAGGGACGTGCCTTGCGCCAGTCAGTGATCGCACAATATTTCTGACATACATGTTAGCAGAGGGTGACATAATGGTTCGAAATTGAGCATTGGGTGTGGGGGTACATGAACACTATGCACTGTGATTGATTACATGACACATGCACAATGATGAATGTCCACTCTGGTCTTCTTTTTCACACAACTCGTGTATTGAAAGTAACAATATTAATGTGAGTGACAAAACCCTCCACCAACCTCACCCCCCCCACTCCCACAACTCACCCACACACCCTCACCCGCCTCTGCCTCCCCCCACAACTCCCCCACACACCCTCACCCCCCTCCTCCTCCCCCCACAACTCCCCCACACAAGTCCCATAGAGTCCACAAAGCCTACATGAGGCTGCCTGAACTTTCACTCAGCACTCCCAGAGCCAGGGGGTAGCATGTCCCGTTGGAGCATTGCACGGACCAACTGGCGAAGCGGGCTGGTTTGTGTTGAACTGCTGGTGGATGGTGTGAGATCTCCTTTTTGTGCAACACTGCCTCCCTCCTCAGGTTGCTGCTGAACACTGTCCCTGCATGCTCATGCAAGGTGTCGACGAGCATCTGCAGTTCATCCTGGCTAAATCTCTCCATTCGGAGGCGGGCAGATCCCTTCTTGAGTGCTTTAGGCATTATTGGGTAGTAGGATGTACTTTTCGGCCGGTCAGCAGTGTCCCAGGGGTCCTGTGTGCTGAGGATGGCAATGGATTGTGTTTTTAAAGATGGCCGCCATGCTCCTTCCCGTTCCTGTGCGATGACGCTATTTCCAGTTCCGCTATTTAACGGTGACCGTAAATAGTGGTGTTCGCTAATTACAGTCACAAATATTTACGGTCACCGCTAATGTCGCATTGGACTATTTCGGAGGTGTAATCTGCGCCTAGCTTCATGCCGGTAAGGGCTTTTGGGGGCCTTTTGCGGCATTGTGCTACATCCCTTACCGGCATGGCGCAAAGCTTGTGCCGCAAAGTCGTAATAGTCCTTTATTAGCTGGCTGGTGCCAGCACGGAAACGCTATTTGCGCCGTGCCAGTAAGGGACGGTACTTACCTCCAAACTTGGAATGAGGGCCCTTGACTCCCAAACTGAATTTGATGAAGAGCGCCAGAAAGCTGGTGCACTCCAAAAACCAAGGGACGACCTGGCTGCACAGAGGGGTACTCTAATTCAGGAAAGAGACACCTTAGGCCAGGGGGTCAGTTATTTAAAAACTAAGATGGAAGAAAATCACCTGGCCCTTCAGGGACTTGGTGAGCTCCAAAAAGACTACAGAAAAACTTCGGCATACTTTACAGGGAGTGTGTGTGTGGCTGACCATGGCATCACTCTTTGGACAGAAATTGGCATTGACTTTCATCAGATTTGGCTTAGCAGTTTTTAGTTTGGACACTCACCTCCATCAGCAGATATCGTGGCGCCACACTCCATCTCTCCTACGCCTTCCATTGATTCTGGGCCAATCATGCTTGCACATGTTTCCTTCCACGGGGTGAGTTTAATGGGAGAACTTGGTCCTTCTCCGGTTTCCAAGGCCTGGGTACGGTTTACAGAGAGAATGTTGCGCACCGTCAGGCGCAGATCATCCCACCGCTTACGGCAATCCTTCACTGTGCGGGGTGTGTTGCCCACTCCACTGACCTTCTGGCCAACTAGTGCCCAGATCTCCTTTTTGTGCAACACTGCCTCCCTCCTCAGGTTGCTGCTGAACACTGTCCCTGCATGCTCATGCAAGGTGTCGACGAGCATCTGCAGTTCACCCTGGCTAAATCTCTCCTTTCAGAGGCGGGCAGATCCCTTCTTAAGTGCTTTAGGCATTATTGGGTAGTAGGATGTACTTTTCGTTCGGTCAGCAGTGTCCCACAGGTCCTGTGTGCTGAGGATGGCAATTGATTGTGTTTTTAAAGATGGCCGCCGTGCTCCTTCCTGTTCCTGTGGGATGACGCTATTTCTGGTTCCGCTATTTAACGGTGACCGTAAATAGCGGTGTTCGCTAATTACAGTCACCAATATTTACGGTCACCGCTAATGTCGCATTGGACTATTTCGGAGGTGTAACCTGCGCCTAGCTTCATGCAGGTAAGGGCTTTTGGGGGCCTTTTGCGGCATTGTGCTACATCTCTTACCGGCATGGCGCAAAGTCTTAATAGTCCTTTATTATTTTTATTTATTTATTTATTTATTTATATATTTATAACGCGCCGGAGCTCGCGAGCATCAGGGCGCGACAAGTACACGAGAGGACAAGATCACAGGACAACATAGAAAGAAGAGAAAAGAAGTGACAGGGGACTCAAGGGAGTCTATGCTGAATATATAACAATTACCGAAAGAGTAATGTTTTCAGCTGCTTCCTAAATGGCAGCAGCTGAAAACATTACTCTTTCGGTAATTAGCGGGCTGGTACCAGCACGGACACGCTATTTGCGCCGTGCCGGTAAGGGACGGTACTTACCTCCAAACTCAGAATGAGGGCCCTTGACTCCCAAACTGAATTTGAAGAAGAGCGCTAGAAAGCTGGTGCACTCCAAAAACAAAGGGATGACCTGGCTGCACAGAGGGGTACTCTAATTCAGGAAAGAGACACCTTAGGCCAGGAGGTCAGTTATTTAAAAACTAAGATGGAAGAAAATCACCTGGCCCTTCAGGGACTGAGTGAGCTCCAAAAAGACTACGGAAAAACTGTTAGAAAACGCCAGGAGGGTGGAAGATGCTCTAGCAAAGAAGGACCAGGCCAGTAAGGACAGGACTCAGGAGGTAACCCTCCTGCAGCAAAAATTGGCCCAATACTCCAAAATTACACAGGAAGCACAGAGAGACAATGAGGCTCTCATTGAGAAAAATGACAGGCTCCACAGACAGATAGCTATGGAGGAACAACTAATAGAGACTAGTAATGCCCTGATAGAAGAACAAAAGGGTCAGGTTCTTGCATGGCAACAGGGAGTAGGGGCTGAGAGAGATGAGGTCCGCTGGGAGAGGGAAACACCTGAGCATAACCTCAGGAACCCTGGTAGCAGAGACTTTCATCTCTTCAGTTCCATGGACTCTGCCAACCCCATGTCCACTGGCTCAGATGAGCCAAGGGCCACAGGGATGGTAGACTGCAACCCAATGGGAAATATGAGGCTCATAGATCAGTGCCTCCCAGGAATGGATGGGTGGGCATCTGTGTATGGGTTCCCGAGTGCTAGGGCCATCTTCTCTGATCAGGGAGACTCCAATGAGGAGAGGATCAGAGAAATGGATCCTCAAAAATATAACTTATCCAGAGCTTAGATGGTAAAATATGGTGGGGAACTCCATGAGAGTTGCCCATTAAGGGCATCCTGAAAACCTCTTCCCAGCTAGGACAGTCGGAGGGGAGGGTACTCAGCCAATTCTGGGAGCAAGGAAGAATCAGAAGACTCTTATGATCACCACAGGACTCAAGAAACAAGCCCCCCACATTCTGCCAGCCATTTCCAAGCTCGCAGAATCCGGGAGAGCCTAGAAGACCAGACAGGCACCTCTGGTAGCAGTGCCTCTGAGTCAGAGGATGAGTGGACCAGGGTCACCCGAACTAAAAAAGCCAACAAGGTCAAGAGGGCCTTGCTCAAGGATCCCCTGAAGCAAATAAAAGCCATTAGGAGCGTTATCACGCCCTATCACAAGAATGAAAAATATTCGGTTTTGGAGCACCTTGAGCTATTTGAACAAATGATGGAAACTTTCCATTTGATGGACAGCCAAAGCTGTATTCAATAAGTAAAGTGGACATTTTTTCCCGAGTACTCCAGCTTCTTTGCGGGGCTGGAGGATCAGAATCATTCCAGATGGTCCACCTATAGGGCGGCCATCCTGAAACATTTTCCGTTCACAGGAATCCCCAAGAGGCTCGCAAGGCAGCCTACAACTTGCAATGTGGGGAAGACCAGGCCCCACAAGAATTTGTTCAAGAGTTAGAACGTGCCTTTGCGCAGACCACTAGAAGGGTGCGCACTGACAGAAAAGAATTTGTAAACACTTTCTTTCATGCTCTCCCTAAGTATATCATGACCCAGCTAGTGAGGGTCTTTCACGAGAAAAGATCACTAGACTGGGTCATTCAACAAGCCACGCGCATTTATGAGTTGCAGAAGCCAGTGGAAAATAAAAACAATAGCAAAAGCCCCAAAACAACTAACACCCCTGCTGCTGCTAAAGTGGCAGAGGTGAAGGTGGCCCCCATTTTAGACTTAGAGATGGGGGGGCCTAAAAACCTGCCCGCACAGAATCAAAGCAACCCCAAACCCAGAAGGCCCTCGGGCCAATCACAAACAGGGAGCCAGGGAGGTAACCCCACAAATGGGACCCCAACTCCCCTGACTACATCAGCCCACGCTACAAGGGCAATAGACCATCCTGGGTTAGGTGTGGACTCCTCCAAAAAGAGGGGGGATCCAACTAGACAGCGGGAAAACCAGGGAACATCCCTCCTCACTTCCACCAGGAGGGCAGTAATCCCCCAAATACTGGACAAAATTTCCTTCCTAGGTACCCGCCAAACTTTAACCCCCAAAACAATCCATCCTTCTTTCCCCACTTTCCTGAGCCCTGACAGCCCAATCCTGTAGAGGGGAGACCAAGGGTGGAGGGGTACCCAAACTTTCCTAACCTGGGGTATTTTGGGAGAAGGGATAACTACCCTTCCTGGGATCAGCCCAGGGGAGACATGAGGACCCTGTACTAGCCAGAGCGGGTGTCCCAAATAGAGCGCCAGGTCCAGAACATGGCACAGGATCTGGGTCGCCTGCTGAGTGCTCAACAGAACCCCCAGATGAGCATGGCGGCTCAGAATGCCTCAAATCCAGGATCTGGTGCCCCATAGCAATGACGGGGGAAGAACCCCAACAACCCACCGGTTCCCAGGGAAGAGGCACAAAGGGGAGGGGGTGTAAAGCCTTGGAGGAAGCTTCCTTCCCCACTTGTAGAAAACCTCTGGAAACACAGGAACTGGAACCAAAATCTCCTGCCTCCAAAAGTCTGCCACCCAAGGAGCATAGAGGGGGTAGGAGAAATAAAGACCTCAAAAAGACCCATTTTGTGGCAGAGGTTCAAATCTTCCTGTTTGAAGGAGAGGGATCCTCAGAGGATCCTGGGAAAAGGATCTTCTCTTTCAGAGATGGGGGAACTCCTTCCAAAGAAAAATGGGTCCCAAAGGATCCAAATCCAGACTGGGTAGATGTGGGGACCGAGTTGATACCGCCCATCATCAGTTCTCAGAATCACCAGCATGAAAATCCTCTAGTTCTAACCCATCCTGGTGACTTCCTCCAAAAATGGGGGTGGGGGGCTGGCCCTGAATCAGAACCAGGGGAACCCAAAACGTCCCCCATATCTCTAGCTGTCACCTTTTTCTTTCAGATTCCCAAGACACCAAACAGACTCCTGCCCAAATCACCTTTCTGTCAGTATCCAAAACCAAGAAACTGACCCACCAGTTGTCCAAAAATGTGCATTATCTCTGCCCCCTTGAAGAAAAGGAGGGAAGATTCTATGCCCCAGTCCAAATGCAGGGGCAGTGTACAATGTTGGCACTGGTAGACACTGGATCCCAAGCTACCCTTCTGTCAAAAAGGGCCTTTGATCAACTGAATTCAGAAAGGGGGGAGAAATACCAAATTCCTCTCACCCCTCTTCCTGGACAACTCCAGAACTTTGACTGGAAGGAAATTCCCATTGAGGGGACTGCAGATTTGGACATTAAAATTGGGCGACACCAGGTGAAGCACCCGGTCATAGTTGTGACTCCAGAGGGCACCCCTTGCTTATTAGGGAATGACAAACTGCGTAGGTTGTCTCCCCTCATAGATTGTGTAAACAAGGTCCTCTGAACCCAGACTAACCAACCAATAAAATTGAAACATAGTGTCAACCACGTTAGTTTAAACGGCACATGCCACATGGTTGAACAAAAACCTGACCAAATAGAATTTCACTTCCAGAATAACCAAATCCCAGACGTGACAGTAATTGCAGTAAGACAACAAACTGGTGATGGGGAGTCCTCTCTATTTCTGAAAATCAACCTTCCTTCCAGTTTAAAGTGGCATTCCACACTGGAAGGAAACACTCTGAAATTCTTTACAAATTCAAAATCAGAAAATCCCATTCCTATATTCCAGAAAGATGAGATATCATCTCAAAGCTTAGCTAATATTCAGAAAATTGGAGAGCAGTTGTTCATCCCTATTCAGTTAAATGAAGGGAAGGACTCTGTTCTCGCCCGAGTGGGTTTGAACAACGGTAAGAGCTTCATAAGCGAAGCCATGTTCCGCAAACTCCCAAAAGATCCAGCCATTCCCACATTTAAACTGATAGACAAATGGGAAATGGACCTGGAAACACCCAATTCCAAACATCTCCTGCCTAACAGGAGTATGCTCAAAATTTCCATAGGCAACAAGAGCATAGTCCATAATTGTTGGGTCATGGGAGATGTCCCTGCTGCATTTTACTTCTGCAGTGACCTTCTCAATCGCTTTGAAATTAGTTTGGACTTAATAAACTTCAAAGCTTGGTCCCGATTAGCGGGTAATCCCATGGACTTTGATGACCCAGAGAAAACATTTAGGTCAGCTCAATTGCTGCCTTATGCAGTTGAAATTTAGATTGGAGCGGAAGTCACCATCCCAGAACGGACCCGACAATTCGCACTGGAAGTGAAAGTTAAAAGAGGGCAGAAACTGAAAAACCCTGATGCCTATATTCAGCTTAATGCCCACTTCCAACAGCAAGGGTTGGGGGTAAACCCAACACCACCAGTCAACATAGAACATGACACCATTCCAATAGAGGTGGATAACAGAGACTTAAAGAGTATCACTGTAGCCGCAGGCACCATTATTAGAATGGCGGTTGATGACCAACATTTTTCCATAGATTTAGGTAATGAACTGTTAGGACCAATTCCCAAGGGCTGTTTTGACAGTGATAGCGATGATGACGCCACACCAGACAGGATCTTCACCCGGCATGGGGGGAATTTCCTGGTGTACACTTCCTGCCCTTATAGTAAGGAAGATGTGACCTGTGACTTCAGGAGGGATGAGGTGATCTTCCAGGTCCGCGAGGTCTGCCTTCCCCACCTGAAGCCACCAGTCCAAATCAGCACTTTGACCAGGGACTTCTCCACCCAGCTGGAGGAGGCTGCTGAGATAGCAAAACCAGAAGTCTTTCCAGGTTTCAGGCAGATGGTTGAAGAGAGAGTCAACCTAGCTGATGCCTGTGAGACTCTGAAGCAAAAGCAAAAATGTATACAAGTTTTCTTAGCTTTTCAAGATCTCTTTGCGGTGGACTCATATGACTGTGGTCGCACCGACATCCACACAACAACAATTAGCACGGACTCCGGCATGACTCCAGTGTTTCTGAAGCAATATCGTTTGCCTCTCGCATCAATGGAGTCCCTTGCTGAAATAATTAAGAACCTTGAGTCCTGTGGGATAATTTGTCCAGTCGACAGCACCTTCAATAATCCGGTGATGGAGATTTTGAAACCAAACGGCCAGTGGAGACACTGTGCTGACCTTAGGGAGCTCAACAAACGGGTCCATACTTCCCAATGGCCTCTTCCCAACGGCTGGCCCAGATCCAGGGGTCAAAGGTATTCACTGCCATTGACCTGACCAATGGGTACTGGACTGTACCTGTCAGTAGGGAGGACCAATACAAGCTGGCCTTTACCTTCGGGGGGCAGCAGTACACATGGACCAGGACTCCCAGCGGATACATCAACTCCGGCAATATATTTAACATTTTTCTACACAAGGCCATGCCCAACCTGGGTGAAAGGGGTAACCTGGTCTATGTAGATGATGTTTTAGTCAAAAGCTCAACTGTGGAGGAACACTTAGCGGAGATCTGTTATGTCCTGACATAGTTGAGGGCTACCGGAGCAAAAATCTCCTTTCAAAAGGCACACTGGTGCAGAACCTGTGTCAATTTCTTGGGGCATGAGATTACTCCTCTGGGTCTCTGTCCCCAGGAAAAGAAAGTGGAAGCACTTCAGAAATTAAAAGACCCCACAACTCTGCGTGAACTAAGGAGCCTCCTTGGACTGACTAATTACAGCAGAAAGTTCATTGAAGACAACGAAGAGATCACAAGACCCCTGATCCATCTTTCGAAGGGGGGTCAAGTGGGAGTGGGGTCCAGAACAAGCCGAGGCAGTAAAACAACTCAAAAGAAGCCTCTGACAAGCGCCTTGCCAAGCTTACCCTGTCAAAAACAAGGAGTTCTTCTTGGAGACAGGGTTCTCAAATACATGCTTAACTGCAGTATTATATCAAGAGCATAACAAGGTCAATAAAGTAATCTCCTATTCGAGTAAAACTTTATCCTCCATGGAGGAAAAATTCAGCGATTGTGAGAAGGCACTCCTGGTAACGGTGTGGGCATTGAAGAATTACCGCCAATTTATCCAGGGGGAACACATCATAGTGGAGACTCCACACAAGATTCTGCAATATCTCCAGAGTGACAGATTCCGGGCCGGAAATGTGAGTAATTCCCAAATTACGTCCTGGATTCTGTCAATGCAAGGCTTTCCTGTGGAGGTCAGATATGGCCAAAACAAAAAGAGTCCCCTCGCGCAAGTTCTGGCTGACTTGCATTATTGTGCCAGAGAAAACTGTCTCGAGGACGAAAGTCTTAAAATCAAGGACAACATCGAGGCATACCTTAATTCCCCACACAAAGTCTATGAAGACGACCAGTGTGAGGGAATGTCCACTGTCTATGTGGATGATGCTCCTACCATGTTGACAACAATGGGGAAAAGGAACTTGTGACTGGTGTAGGGAATGCATGGGTGAATGATGCCCCAGAACCCTCAGCTGGGTACAAAATGAGTCCCCGAAGTAGTCATGTGGCAGAGTTGATGGCTGTGCATCAAGCCATCCTCACTGCTGTTCAACACCAACTCCACGAACTGGTCATAATCACTGATTCGGATAATGTATGGAACGGGTTAGTGGAGCACCTGGTTAACTGGAAAACTAGAGGCATGCTATGTGCTAATAACAAACCATTGAAAGATGGGAAATTAATCCAAAATATTGATGACCTGGTCACTGCAAATGGGATGACCATCTACTGGAAAAAGATCAAGGGTCATTCTGAAGTAGAGGGACCAGACAAAACCGGAAATGACATAGCTGATCAGCTGGCCGAAACCGGAGCCATCCAAGGGGATCTACTTGAGATCGAGTCCCTGTTGAGGGAAATCCAGGTCACTGCTATCAATAGGTCCCAGACAAATGCTCACAATGAACTCTCAACTGCCCAATGGAGTAAGGAGACCCCAGATGCTGATTTGATTACGGTTCAAAAAGGGGATCAAGTACTTGGTAAGTTTTATTAACACATTGAGGACCCTGAGAATTTCCCCTACCGGAGACTGATTACATTGGGAAAGAGGACCTCAGAGTGTTGATGAAATGTCCAAAAATGTTCCGGAATCCTAGACGTTTTGTTGGTGAGGAGATCCATAGCTGGCCATGACCAGTGGGTGGTCCCCACCTCATTCTGAAGCCTGATGCTAAGTCACGCCCATGATGCGGCCACAGCCGGTCATCGAGGGTTTCATACGGCACTAGAAATCTTGCGAGAGGTTTCATACTGGCCAAACATGGGGCAGGACCTCTACCAATACTTGAAGGGTCTGTGCACAATTTCAGCCAACATCACTCACACACCGTGCTCCCCTCGAAAAGAGGGGGATGAAACTGCCTTGGTCAGATTTACAAGTCAATTTTATCGAGCCTGTGATTCGCTCCTCTAGGGGGAACAAGTATATGTTGACCGTGACATGCTTGTTCACTAAATGGGTGGAATGTCTCCCAGCCCCAAATTGCAAGGCAGAAACAGCAGCTGTCCTTATGATCAATCACATCTTTTCGCATTTTGGACTACCCCAAAGGGTTGAGTCAGACCGAGGTAGTCACTTCACTATCGAAGTGATGACAAAGATGTGGGAGATACTTGGGGTCAAAAGGAAACTACACATTGCCTACCGGTAGCCTCTAGTGGTGGAGTTGAGAGTTACAACAACACTTTTGTGAGTATATTACAAAGGTTTGTGGCAGATTCTGGGCAAAGTTGGGACATTCGATTACCTCTTTTCCTGATGGCCATCAGATCTACCCCGTCTTCTGCAACAAAAATGTCTCCATTTGAGCTGATGACTGGACGAAGGATGGTGCTACCCCATCATCTGCTCTATAGAACCCAAGAGCAGACCTTGATAAATGCCTCCACAACTCATGAGTATGTTGAGAATCTGAGAAAAGACCTTCAACATGCTTTTGCCTATGCTCAGAGGAATATATAAAGATCTGCAGATAGTATGAAGACCCACTATGCCCTTAAGACAACTAAAAAAGAATACCAAGTAGGAGACCGGGTCTACTTGTACAATTTCCAAAGGAACCAACCAAACAGCGCAAACTCCTCCCAAGCTGGCGGGGTTCTTTCGAAATTTTAGACAGAATCTCACCAGTTGCCTACAAAATCCGCATCCCCAAGGGCAGTTTGGCAGAAGGGGAAGATAAGTGGGTCCACATAAACCAGCTGCAGAGTTGCCATCCCAGGCATACTTTGTGGCAAATAGAGGAGCCAACCAGAAACCCAGAGGGGGACATTCCGGATACCTAGAAAATTCCAACTGTTAAAACCATGCCATCTGTTAAAATAATTAGGAATTACAGGCGGGGAATATTGTAAATTGTATTCAATGTATGCATCTGCCCAACTACATGAATAGTAGTGGGAAAATGTCCATAACTATGCTCTGTTCTGTCTCATAGCACTGGAACCAAGAATTTATAAGTACCAAGGAGGACCACTCGGGAACCGGGAGGAAAGAACCAAGGAGCTCGGAGTATCTCTCCATATTCCCATCCAGAACCGGCAAGGAGAACATGTCGATCCAGCACTGATGGGAGAAGCAGATGACTTTCTCCACCTGGACCAAAGAAAGAAAGAACATCGCAATCTCCCGACTTCCCCTTGACGGGCAGTCAAACTCATGTCGTGAGGGGGGCTCTGTGGGATGTTGTAACCCTCTTTGCTCTGCCATGCAGCATCACTGTGTTCTGATGGTGCCAAAAATAGTAAAATGGCCGCAAAACCCTTGTGCGCACCAAAACCTCTGAAAATCGTGCTTTGCAAAGCACAAAAAGATGGTGGTCCAATCTGCAATGCCTGTTGTCAGTGGTGTAACAGAGATCTCACTCCTGAAACAAGTCACTGGGCTCCACAACATGTGAAAACGGAGTACAGGAGGAAAAAGCAGTGCTTTGCTAAAGGAAACCCCAAATCTTGCTTCAAATCACTTTTTCTTTGTTGCTGAAACTGCAGAATGCCGGTACAAAACACCCTCAAACATCCAAAATTCTTACTGGGTGCTACAATTCACTGAGTTCAAGAAATCATTGTGAATTTACAATGTCCTGAAAAGCTGAAAGCATCAAGGGATTTCCATAGCAAAAGTAGCCTGTCTGTGGATCTGTCAAAATCTGGGTGCAGTACCCTCAGTCGCCTGAATGACAGCTGTCAGGGGCCTGCCTGAGTAAACTTTAAACATGAATAAAGTGAAATCCAATGTTTGCAATCTAAGAGGCCTGTTATTGAGAGTAACCTATGTTGTAATTGTTTGATCCCATGGTACAAAATCTAGAATGAGAATTCTAGCTGCTATTTAGAAATCATAAGTTTGTTTTAAGCTAAGGAAAAATGCAACAGAATTAACATTTAAATTTAAGCCTGGCTAAAGCAACCAAACTGGAATACCAGGTTCCCTCACAGAGGCCTTCTCCCTCTCCAGCAGGAAATCACACCTAAGTGATAATTATAGGGTGACGAAAGAGCCTGGTCTGCAGTGGGGAAGGAAATAATGAACAGCTGCAAAGCATGAAATATGAGGTGTGAGGACCGTCGTAAAAGGCACTCTGCCAAGAGAAACAGGGAGGAGATGTTTCTGGGCTGAAGGGAGACAAAAAGAGGCAAAGCCAAATAACCATCTGTGGCTGGACATTCACAAACAACATTTTTTTAAATACATATAACTTGCCACTTAAAATTGTCAAAAATACAGAAGTAACATATTTGTAAATCTAAATTTTCGTTGCACATTTCAAGAGGGGGAAAGATCGGGTGACATGTTCTAGAAGGAAACGGCAGAAAATGTGATTTTACACCAAATGTATTTCTGCTAGAAGTATGAAACGTTATACACTTATGCCCATGTTATACACGCACACTTGTAGAAATTTGCTGATAAATGAGACATTGGGCCTCATTACGAGTCACCCGGTATGGAAATAACGGTGGCGGTAAACCCGCCGCCATCGTTGTTTCCATACCGGGTGATCTCGAGTCCTGCAGGCGGAGGTGTCACTCCCGCCAGGTCTGACCTGGCGGTTTAACACTGCCCGCCTGCAAGCGGATGTGGAAACACAGGCACCATCACGAGATGGTGCCGGTGTTTCCATGGTCCCCATTCCCATTGAGTCTTATAGGACTCAATGGGAATGGGGATTTACGAAATTCCGGCTCTGGAATTCCCAGGTCACCAGGGTTGTAATGCCCCGGTAATTCCGGGAATCACGGAGGCGGAATGGTAATTCGAGTTCGGCGGTAACCAAGCCGGAAAAACCGGCAAGTTACCGCCAGATTCGTAATGAGGCCGATTGTGTTCCTGATGAAAAGGGCGAAATTCGGTGAAAAGCAGACACAAGATCCCACAGTGACGGGGTTTTGAGGAGTAGCTGCTACACAACATATGTAATCTGTATATGTGATTGTTAAAGAGGTTGCTCACGTGTAAATATGTATTGTGTCAAAAGTAGATTTTGTGTTCAAGAGGCTAGGGGTGGACTCTAAGGGGTCGATTCATGGAGCAAACGTGCGCCGAAAATCCCAGCGCAGGCAGGCGCAAGGTGGCGCAAGCATGAGAAACCCAGCGCACGTGCACGCGTGCGATTCAAGGAAGACGCTGCGCGTGTTTCCCGCTGTCCGTGCGCCAAATCCTGCCATGGCGCACGTGGGCACACACGGCATGCGCTACGCGCACAGTAAAAGCGCACATAGCGCAGCGCACACAACCAAAGTGTGCGGAACAGTGGGCGTAACACGCGGAATGGGGAATAACGTGTGAAAATGAAGGAGTAACTGGGGAAGTACTGCAGGGAACTACACGGAACGCCCACACGCACACGAACAACCCGTATTCATGGATTCGAATACGGGAAACCCGCGCACGGCAAAAGACGCACACAGGCGTCAACGCATCCACCTCACGAAGGCAGGCAGAAGCATCCCCGCGCACAGTATAAAAGTGCGCGCAAACAACAAACACGTATATACAGCTACGATGAATGCCCCATTTGTCGCAGCACTGATCGTGGGACACCGCAGGAGGAGGAGAATAGCCAGGGCACGCATTTTCGCACCACGGACAAGCCTTTTTGGGATGTCTGGCGACCAGGTCTACGGCAGGTATAGGTTTCCACCCCATATCATCCTAGACCTGGTCAGGGAGTGGGAAGATGATTTTACATCCCCAACCCTTTGCTCCCAAGCATTGAGCCCCTTGGAGAAGGCGCTCAATGTCCTGCATTTTTTGGCCACTGGGTCATTTCAGCGGACTACTGCCATAGTGGGGGGGGGTCTCACAGGCCACGCAGTCACGCTGCCTACACCAGGTACTGGCAATCATGACAGAGCGCCACTCAGTCCGCAGGCACATATGCATGCCCAGAACACCCGCAGAAAGGCAGGCCGTTGTCCTGGATTTTTACAGGGTGGCACACTTCCCCAAAGTGCTCGGTGCCATAGATTGCACCCATGTGGCCCTACGTCCACCTAGGGCCACTGAGCACATCTACCGAAACCGCAAGCACTGGCATTCCATCAATGTACAGGTGGTATGCGATGCAAAGGGAATAATCACCTCTGTCTATGCAAACTACCCTGGCTCCACCCATGACAGTTTCATATACAGAATGTCCGCCCTGAGCCGGGCCCTGGAAGCTGGGCAGCATGGCGACACATGGCTCCTAGGTGAGTACAAATGCCCTTGCACATGTATGCATGTCACACACACACACACAAATACACAAACCCCAATAATCACAACCATTTACACCTCCCCAGGGGACAGTGCCTACCCTCTGACAACCACATGATGACGCCAATCCGGAACCCCACCACACCACCCCAGGTAAGATACAACGCCGCCCATATTGCAACCAGGGCCATAGTGGAGCACACATTCGGAGTGCTCAAGTCACGTTTCTGCTCCCCTGACCGCTCTGGCGGGCAGCTACTCTATGCACCCCCAGTAGTGTGCAGGATCATTGTGGCAGCATGTGTCCTGCACAATGTTGCAACACGGCAGGGCGTACCGGTGGACATGGTGGTGCCCCCACATCCTCAACCACAGGCACAGGCGCTGCCCATGGGAGGGGACAGGGCATGTGGCGAGAAAGCCCGGACCCAGCTTGTGGCCACATTTTTCACCTAAACGTCCACCCCTGCGGAGTGCACACAGGCCTGGCACATACCAGGTGACAATCGATGATGACAAAGAGACAGTCAACTGTCACAACCCTACCACCCTGAGATAGTTGCCATGGAAGTGCCACATTGTCTGCATCCCTAGCTACTTAAACACAAGCTATCCTGTGTGACCAAAAGGCACACATATGACATGACATGATATGGCATTTGTAACGTGCCTACACACAAGTATTTCAAGGTGCGATGAGGCAGGGAGGGGGGAACAAGGGAAGACAGACAACGATACTACTAGGCCAGGTGTCATTTAGATTGTGCAAGTGCAGGGGTAGGGGGAAGGGAAAAGTGCAAGGGGAAGGGGAGGGGGGAGTGCAGTACAGGGTAAGTAGACTAAAAAACAAATAAATAGGCCAGCTGGTGGCAACTGCAAAGGTAAGTGCAGACAAGTGCTGGGAAGGGGGGGCTGTAGGGATAGAGAGACAGTCCCGCAGTGCAGGGGTTGCCAGGGAGGCAGTGCAAGTGGAGAGTGGCTGGGCCAGGGACCGAGGTCGGTGAGAGTGGCCCAGTTGCAGATCCAGTGCAGTTCCAGTGAAGAATTTTGCAAGGGAGAGGCAGAGAGAAAGCAGAAGCAAAGAGGAAAGTCTTGAGGTGCTTCTGGAACCGGAGATGGTTCTCCTCAAGTTCCAGTGAGGCAGGAAGGCTGTTGCAGAGGGTGGCCCCTGCCGTGGAGAGAGATCTACCCCCAGCTAGTTGCTTTGAGAAGCGGATGACCCAGACATGCAAGGTGTCAATCACACACACCTGCAAAACAGGCCCTGGCCATCACTGTTATGTCACTCAAGCCCTCCCAAACCACAACATGACATGGCAAGCAATACCCATAAACCAACACAGTAACAATAAGGTACACATTGCCATGTCAAAAATGTACAGTGGCATCAGCCAATGATGCCTGACATGGAATCAGATGAAATGACTGACCAACAACCTCCCACCCAAAATAAGTAATTTCCAAATGCATTATAAGAGTTGGAGACGTAACATAACAATGAATGCCTGTCTATATGCACATTGTGCATTGCAAAATCAACACTGCAGCTTCTGTGTGCTGTGTCCAACTCCTGCAACACACTGCTCAGCGCACAGCACAGTGAACAGCCACTGTGTGTGATGCACACCCTGAGCATCACATCTAAGCGACAGACCACATCAAAAAGCAAATTAGGCATGTACAGGATCCATAAGAGGTCACAGAACATGTGCTGCAGGGACACAGTGGGCACCAGAAGGCAAACAGTGTACACGTGGATATGCAAGGGTGGTTGTACATGTAGTGCATCATAGTGCAAGTGTGTGGGTCAGTAAGGACATGCACTCAATATATGCATGTGCAATCAAGTGACCATCAGTGTCCTCTACACATCACATGTGAACATTCACCATGTGTACACCCCAGCATGTCAAACTACAACTATCCCCTCACACCTGAAAGGTAAACACAACACATGAACAGGCATTGATCAGCAGAACACAACATGTACATAGGATACCACCATTACAATGTCAGGGTTCCCATCACACTGCAGGGCAAGGCAACTATCAACAACAACCTCCCCCTCCCTCACAAATGACCATGACCCACTGAACAACTGCACCTGGGTCATGGAGCCTTCAACCCTCAATTCCACCTGGCCACAGGATCACCCTTCTCCTTCGTCACCATCTCCCACCTTGTTTGTAAAAAGGTGCCTACACCCTCAGAGTCCACCCTCATTTGCAAAATCACAAAATCCAAGCCAGAAAAACGAACCAGAACACCCTCCAGTAGATGAATTGACGTAGCAGTACCTCACAAAGGCCAAGTACTACCACAATGATGTAACAACCAAGGTAGCACAGTAAAACAATGTCACAAGAGGATGTGAACCATGTGTGGTACATAACATAGAATGATGCACCATGAACGGATGTGTACTGTCACAGGTCCCGTGTACAGGCGCAGGAGTGTCACGAAACAACCACCCCCACCGTGTCCCGGGTGCCTGCGAGGTCAAACTCACACAGGCCTCTGAGACCCTGGTGAGGAAGGAGGGTCAGGGATATGCAGTCGGGACAGGTGTTGGCACACTGGATAACTGGAATGAGTGGCAGGAGAGGGGAGGAGGAATGACACATGAAAGTAGGGAATGCACGAAAATGTACTACCTGCATGAACACATACACAATCCGAACAAACTTGGACATCATTGTCATGGCCTTCTGTAGTCCAGGCTTAGGAGTGGCACGAACCAACCACCCCCGCTAGGGTTTTGGCGCCTGCAAGTTTGGGGCTTACACAGGCATCCGCAACCCCAGCGGGGAAAGAGGGTTAGGGAACGTTGCTTGGATAGGTACGGGAAGCAGGAACACCGGGTAGAGGGTACAGGGTTTAAAATTGGATAGGACTCCGGGTGATTAGGGGAAAAAAAACATACCAAATTGAATTACACATTTATGCATGCATTAGTGCACCCCCCAGCAAGCCTATGCAGAGCAGTTTGAAAGAAAAACAACAAGACACTTAGCTCTGGTTTTGAGTGCTGGCCTCCTGCCTGCGCACTCTCAGGTCCGGTTACAGGAGCACTGCAATGCAACAGTCAATAATCTGTACGTGCCCATTACACAAAAACACACCACCAAACATGCCCCATAGCAACAAACTACTCTACGAACAGACAATCTAGTGTAGATGCTTCGTACCCATATATAACATTACCCCTGTGATGGGTCATACACAGTCAATGCAGTAAGTCAGCCGCCGGTGGGTGCGTGGCAAATGGAACACCAATGTGTCACAATTAACACAACATGCAATGTTCCCTGGATAAGCAGACAGACCCATATAGCAAGGCATGACTTCAGAACAAGTCGTGTTCCACCATGACCGAAACAAAGTTGGCAGTGCATGTATCTAAATGTACATGGAAATGAAATGCACTGCACCCGAGTATGTCCCTTGCTGTATGTCCCTGTGAGCTGCCCCTTTCCATGTCTGCGAAGGCTACATCGTTGATACAAGTGCCTCAATGGACCTTGGTGTACCAGAGGGTATGTGCCACTGCCCCTACAGGTGTCCCAGACAACCTTACAATCAACAGCCATCAGTCCACCAACACATCTGAGCTGCATTGTGTGCTTCAACACCAATATTCGTCCAAGCTCACCCTCAGTGCTGTGACTAAGCCTGCATGTGCAACTCGCCTGGTGCAAGCTTTGCTGTGTTGTGGCCCCCCCTGTGCTGCTCACCTTGCCTGGAGTTCCTTGGAACACGTCAGCAGTTCTAGGATGTAGGTCTGCAATCCCTGTGCCTCTGCTTGTGCACACATGTGCATGTGGGCAGCAACAAACGTGTCCAGAATTCAGACGTCCAATGAGCCATGTCTACTGGCAAAGGTGCTCTGGAGGCTCATCCCCCTGCAGAAAGGGCATGAAACACATGATTAATGCTTTAAAGTCATCTGTGTGTTTCTCTTCAGGCATCTCATTACTGGACCATGTCAGAGACTTACATCAGAAATCACACCATCAGTCCGTCTTTCACATCCAAAGTGTGGAACACACTATCTATGGCATGAATTGCAACAAGCACGTGTACAGTAAAGATAAGAAACATACTACACAATGCATAGCAATGAATGTACACATTAATCATGAAACACCCCATCTAGCAAAAGCTGAACAGTGGACAATAACACCGCAATCATCCCCACTAGGGGTGTCAACACAAGTCACACAGCACCAAACATGCCACAGATATGACAGTCCAAAGCCCTTGTGTAATAGGTTGTCACACCGAACCATCCTTGCGAGCCCATGGATAAGGGAGGCAGGAGTGGCATATGTGAGTCAAGGACCCCAAGCAGCAAACACATACACAAGACAAGCCTGAAGGGCCCAGCTGGAACAGACAGTGGATGCCTTCAAAAGCCACAAAGCACTGCACCGTCACATGAAAGCACAATAGACAAGCAATTTTAAACTATATTAACTAATTACACTAACTATGGAAAACCTACATTACCTAATAAACTAACTATCAAACAGAAACTTAACTAACTAAACTAAAAGAAAAATCAGAAATGGCCACATACGACCTGGGGGGGGAGGGGAGGCACCAAGGAGGGGGGAGGTACAGGGTGCTGCTCAACACCCACATGCGATGATGCTGAGCCAAAAAAAAACCTCCATGGGCTCAACGCCTGCACAGCCCGACCTATGTGGGAGATAGATGGTCGTCCGAGTCTGGCTCATCCTGGAAAGGAGGACGTGGCACAGTAGCCTGGCCACGCCTAGCCACAGCTTGCCCCTCGTCGGCAGCAAGTCTGCCGGACGGGTGAGCCTGGTTCTGTGTGGCGATGTGACGTAGGTCTGCATGCAGAACCTCACGTGATACACGTGCTTCCTCTTGCAAGGTAGCACGTGTAACACGGAGTTACTCCTGCAAGGCCTGGCTGGACAACCGCTGCACCTCCCGGCAAGCCTGTAGCTCAGCCGAGATGGTACGCTCAAGCTGTGCAAACCTCTCCTCTGCCCGCTGCCTCTGGGACATCATAAGGACACCCAGAGTGGATTTGAGGGAAGCATACTCCTCCCACAGGGCATCCATGTGCGCCTCTGCGTGAGCAGCAATTGCTTGACGCAGAGACGACATTTCAGCCTGGCGTGCCCCGTCTGAGGCCGCCATGCCCAGCCTGAGCGAGCGGGCCCTGGACCGTGCCGCCTGCTGCTGGAGAAGCACCTGCCTAGCAGGGGGGAGCACAGATCGGGCCACACACTCCATGCTCTCAGCGATGTTCTCCATTGCTGCCCCCTGCCGTTCTGAATTGGCAGTCATGTCTTGCTCCCACTCAGTATACTGCGGATGCGCGCGGCGACCGCATTGCCGGGCTTGACCCCTGCGGGACCCAAGGACTGGGGGTCCTTGCTGTGTTGGCACCGCCCGCGGCTGCACGACTACATGCCCTCGTCAACGTGATGTCCCAGGCACATCAGTGACTGGTGTGGAGGGTGACCCTGCGTCCCGATCCACCACGGGCGGAGGAACCAAGACTGTCTGATCCCTCAGTGCAGGTGTCGCAGACAGAGGAGTGTCCACATCAGAATCACTCTCCCCTGACACATGGACTTGATGCTCATCCAACTCAACATGGACGTCAGAGTCGTCATCAAGGCTGGACTCATAGGCAGCCAGAGACAAGATGGACTGTAGCACTTGGGTGTTTTCGTGGCCTACCACCCCACGACCCCCACTTGTGCCGGGTTGATGTAGTGGTAACAACCCTGTGTCTGGCATGACAACACCATCCTCCACCTCCATTGCGTCATCACCTGAAAAATAGAGAGAAAAAAGGTCACTACACATGTCAGAAGCACACAACACACACACACACCGACAACAAACGCATCAGGCAGACATGTGACACACAACATATAACCTGCATGCTGGGTCAACTTTGAATTGCTTCTGTGATCATACCTGTTGAAAGGTGGCAGTTTCCATGGAAGTGGGTCTATGCAGTGCAGAAAATGTGTACGCCACTCACTACCTACATGTACAAGGACTCCATGGTGTGTGCCAGGAAATGTGAAGGCAGTGCAAGGTCAAATTCAGGCATCATGTTCATTGGGCATTCAATGTGTACCATATCTAGAAGCCAAGCACCCCTCCACCCCAGTACAAAAGCAGGGATGCCTAGCATGGTATCAAAAGGCTGACCATACACCTGTGTATTGACAGGCAGTGTTGACTGGCATCAACAGCTTAATGTGATTCAAGTGACAACACTGCAAATGATGATGGGACAGTAAGCAGGACACATGATGAAAACTCTGGAGGCCGCCCACATGTGAAGAAGACACAACAGTTGGACAGAGTCATTGGCCATTGAACAGGCTGAGGCCTGTGAGCCACACAGATTGTCAGAACCTAAACATGTGTGCAACGCAGTACTGAGCCACAGTTGACATGGGAAGGCTGATGAGATGCCATGCAATGTATGTCACCCAGGACTTTTATTACAGTGATCATCCAGTTAAGGACACATAGGGGCATGCGTGCAATGCACATGGAGCATGAATGGGCACTCATGTCCCTGCGGGACATCTGACCTATGCACAGTACAAGTGAGATACCCTGCACTAAGTACTAAGGCTGTACCACATGGCATATGTCTGGCAGATTGTACGCTGGAAGTTAGCATCTACACAGGACGCATGAACAGGAAAGTACACATTGGCAAGATTGAAGCAGACCAGTGCAAAGGTGGAACTGGGGTGCAGAGTGGCGGAGGAGGGGCAAGGGAGCATGCCTACATGGAGTCCCCGCATGCAGGCAGAGGAGACATGCATCACAGAAGCATTGCATTACTTACACATCAGAACCACGTACACGTCACATGTAGTGGCAATCATGCACAACACATCCCACAAGTGAAACACACATGTCCTCAACAAACACGCATCAACACTCACTGGACTGGGCATCAAAGTCCAGCATCTCTCCCACTCCTTCGACCAATTCAGGTGGTATGAACCCTGCAACAAGTGCCTCATGCGGAGTGAGCTCTTCCTCCTCTGGTGCAGGCCCACCGCCAGTCACCAGAGTCAAGTTGTAATGAGAGGCACGCTTAGCCTTAGTGCTGCGTTTGATGTCATTCAAACGCTTTTTGCACTCTTGCGCCGTGCGCACCTCATGGCCGAATGAACTGACATGTTCCGCAACATGCTTCCAGTGGGTGTCACGTTGGGCAGCCGTAGTCTGACTATTGGCACCCACTAGCATGTCACGGCTGTGGCCCCGCACGTAGCCCACGAGGAAGTCCAGTTCCTGCTTGCAGAAAGGCTTCTTCCTCGACGTGCAGGAGGTCGTGGCTGTGTGTGGGGTCCCAGCCTGTGCTGCAGGTGCAACCTTCCTCCTCTTGGACTGTGGCGCAGACCCTGGCTGGCTAATGCCGCCCTGACCAGTATGGCCAGTGGGTTCGATGGATTGAGCCAAGGGAGTGGCAGGTGGAGGGACAACCAAAGGCCTGACTTGTGTCAGTGGCATCTGGGTGCCCTCTAATGGACCCTGCGCAGCAACATCAGCTGTGGCAGGGTCATTGACCGCAACGGTCCTGGTTGGCAGACTCACAACCGGGTGTTGTTGGGTGCATCTGCCCCTGCACTTGCCAACACCCGGCTGCTCGGGGCAGCAGATGACATAAGTGCCCCAGGGACACGTGTCTTGGTCTGAGCAGCCCGGCCTGCCCCTATGGTTTCCCTCCTGGCCTGTTGGAAATCTACCAAGGGCTCCTCAAGTGCCAACGCAGCCTGCGCTGGCAGACCCTGAGCCTGGGTGGCGGTGTCCACAGCTGCACCTGCAGCTACCACTACCCTTGGGCCCTTGGCAGTCGATGAAACGGACTGCCGGGTCACACGGGCGCCAGTGCCAGATGCAGAAGCTGCATCCCCCGGAACCACAGGGGGTGGTGGCATGACTGCACCGACACATGGCACAACATTGTGCTCAAGTGGCGCACCCCTGCCTCTTCCACCTCTGTGGCCGCCCTGGACACCCTGGAGTCCCCCTACTCCCTGGTCACCACGGCCACGTCCCCAACCACGCCCGCCACGAGGAGTACGCCCAGCTGAGGCGCCCCTCACCTTTGTTGTCTTCCCAACCATGGCACAGATGTAGTAGTGCCGGCACAGATGGAGTAGTGCCAATGGGAGGTGTACACCACAATTGACCTGGGCAATTGGGGTGAAGGGGGTGGGAAGCAAGATGTTAACAGCCCCCCTGCACCTGCAAGGCTGTATGTGACCCCGGTGATGTAATGATGGGTCAAGCAACGCTCAGGCACCCCAAAACTGCAGTAAAACCGTGCACGCAACCCTGCAGCCTAAGTGCGTTTATTCAACCTCCCGCAGTACGCGGTGGCACCCAGTAACACGAATAACGCGTACGCATGGGACACACAGGCTACTATGAAATCGAAAATGTGTGAGATACACAGGGGCACCCGGAGTGGGAAAAATAGCGTGTGTGACTCACCGTCTGACTAGCGCGATGCAGAAAAACACGCGTAGCCAATACCCCCGCCAAAAGAAGAGATACGTCCTTGATAGCTGTGAAGTTGTGATGGCGCGAGAAACCACAGGAAGCAGCAACACATGTCGGTCTCCACGAAAGGCACGTACAGAAAACTGCTGGCCCCGCTCACCTTTAACCCGTGCTGAGGGAAACGCCCGCGCGCGTCACGTCTCTTACGTGCATGGGCCCTTTCCTCGGATTACACGCGGATGTGCAGTTTTTCACGCGCGCTGAAACGCCCATACACGCCTGCGCGCGTCACGTCACAGAGGCGCTTGTGCCTGAAGGGCCTTCTGTCCAATGAAATTGCGTATGCGTGTAGACGCGCTTACGCGCTAAGGGCCTTTCCTCGAATTACACGCTGACGTGCAGAATTTTCACGTGCCAAATCACTCCGTATCAAGCTGGCCACGCGTAAGCACACGGAAGACCACGCTCCTGCCCAGAAGGCCGAATAACTGCACCCCAGAGCCCCGAGCACGCTCCCACCTGCCATCTGCTGCTGCCTGACTGCCTGCTGCCCACGTGCCCTGCCATTTGCTGCCTGCACATCAGCCAGGGGTGCTGTTGCTGTGACCACCCCTGCTGGAACCGAAGACTCCCGACTGGGATTCCATCGCTCCACAGCCCAGCCCCAGGACCCAGTTGCCCACCCACTCCTGCCTCTGGGGTTGTCATGTCGGGCACTGCAACATCTGGCACCACTGACAACCCCCGGCCAGAGAGGCAGACGGGCACCAGCTTCAGTGCCAGGGAAGTTGGTGTCCTGGTGGAGCAAGTCCTGGGGCAGTATGAAGCCCTCTTCGGAAGTGTGCACGCCGACAAGGAAGGACAGACTTGGATCTGGACGGACATCGTGACTGCCATCAACGTGGAGGGGGTGGCAGTCTGCGACTTCCAACATGTCAAGAAGCGCTGGGAGGACTTCAGGTCCAGGACCCTCAACAAGGCCCGGTGCCTCTTGAAGGCAGCGGATGCTAAGGGGCGCCAGGGCCACTTGTCGGAAGAACAGATGAGGGTCCTGGAACGCATATCCCCAGCGCTCCACGTCCAGGTCCTTGAGAGGCAGACCCGTCTGGAGTCGAGCGGTAAGTGTACATGCATCCTGATTGTAAGCTGTGCGTGTGGTGATGTGCCAGTAGTGTGCAGGTTGCACATCTGTTTGTATTGGGCCGAGTATGGGTGGGGGTGTACAGGGCCGTGAGGCTAACACATGCGAGGGCTGTCATGTGTGAGACATGGATGGTGCTTGTGTGTGTAGGCTTGCATGCCAAATGCAGTTGTGTGGGCACACATGTTTGGATGAATGTGTATGTAAGTAGGCATGTTCGTGATGTCACGCATGTATGTTGTTTTCAGCTGCATGTATCAGCACTGTGTACATGGGCATGTGTGTGTATTTGACAAGGGTGCAACAGTGATGCAACATGGATGCATGTGACAGCGGGATGTGGAAGTCTGATTGGCAGATGTGACATGGATGCCCATCTGAACACTGCGACAGTTGGCAGAGGTGTACACATGCATGCAAATGCGGTGGTGTGTGTACATGTGTAGTGCACTCCCTGTGTTGCATGTGATGTCTGGCTCACCTTTGCCTGCTCATGCTGTTGTATGTGTATGGATGGTGCTGGCAGTTGCGATATGGCTGTGGTATGGCTCATGTGTGCAAGTTGAAATGACATGTGTGTTGGGGATTGTGATGGCATGTCTGAGGTTTGCCAATGCCACTCATGTACAACTGTCATGTGTGTATGTGTCCATTGTACAGTGCCCTGTTGCCTGTGTTTTATTTCTCCCTGTCTGCAGCGTCAACTGATGAAGAGGGCAGAGAAGGTGCTGTGGAGCACAGTGGCGGGGATCGCACCGCCAGCCGGAGACGCAAGGCCCGGCTCCCCTCCCAGGTTATGATCTCGTCGGGGAGTGAGGAGTCCGGTGCCGCTTCCCAGGCCGCAGCTGCCGGGGGGAGGTCCAAGAGACGGAGGTTGGAGTTGGACTCCTCGACAGCAGAAGGGGCAGCTGGGACCCCACAGGGCCCAACGGGGGAAGATGGCACGGAGTCATCCAGGTTGGTGGGGGGTTTGGTGGAGGAGGAGGCCGTGCAAGCAACAGAGACGGGGTCTGGAGGTGGGGATTCCACTGGTGCTAGTGGTGCAATGCAGGACCAGGGACAGGAGGCAGCACAGGCCGCCGCGGAGGTGCCTGTGTGCAATCCTGTCCCTGATCCTGTCACTGCATCATCTTCCACCAGCAGGGATGCCTACGTCCAGACCCGTTTTCAGGTAGATGAGCTCACGACAACTGCCTTCCTCTGCCTGCAGACGTGGCTATCTGGGTCCAGGTTGAGCCTGTCCTGACTGGTGTGGCGTTGCGTCAACGGGCCATGCGAGGTGACCTGCAGTCTTTTCATGAGGAGACTGCACGTCATCTCGAATGGCTCGTTGACCGCGTCGGCCTACTGGGACAGGTCACCCAGGCCGGATTCCTCCGTTTGATGGGGCTTGCTATGACCCCCTCCTCAACTGAACCCCTTATGCGCCAGTCGTCCTCCGTGCCATCTTCCCACCCATCAGTCACCTGGGTGCCCTGTGGAGCTGCATCTGACGGTGCGGCCAGGCTGGTGGAGGAGGCATCCCTGCCACAGTCGGGAGTCGGACGTCCAGCAGGGGTGGCCACATCAACGACTGCACCCCAGCCAGCGGAGGATGTGCAGGCAGCAGGAGGCAGTGCACGGGCAGAGGCACAGCAGCAGCAGCAACGTGGTGGGAGCCATGATGGCTCGGGGCCTTCGACATCGGAGGGGCAGGCATCGGCCGGAGGGCAGGAGGACCCAGGACGGGAAGTGTCTTCCGTGTGGCAGCAGTTGGGCCACGCCATAGATGTGGAGCGGCAGCGGGCGGAAGAGGCACGGCTCACGATGGTCAGGGCGGAGAACTCCATGCGGAGGGCCCTGAGGTGGGCCGAGTGCCTCGAGGCAATCCGCAGGGGGTTGGAGGTGGACACATCGACGGCCCTGCGGACCCTCGGGCCATGGAGGCGGACCGCTTCCGGGACATTGAGCAGGAGTTCGATGATGCCCTGGGCCGGGACATCCAAAAGTGAGCCGTCGGACTAGCCCGCTGCCCTTGTAAATAGTTCTGTAGATAGTGTTAGGTTACCTTTGGTTTTGCATTTTTTTTTGGACCTTTTGGACAATGGGCCACATTTTTGTATATAGTTTTTTTTTATTAGGTAGTGTTATTAGATAGGTTTCATTTCTTCTGTTGGGATCATGGACCCTGGATTGTTTATCTGTATATAGTTGACTGTTGGATTTTCATTTTTTTTTAATGATTTAACCATGGAGCAATGGTTTTCGATTTTAATTTTCCATTGGATTTACTTTTGTGGACTGTGACTTTGGACACCTTTACTTTGGATTATGATTTGTGGTTTTGCATGATTTCACGGACATGCTGGTTTTTATTTTTTTTAATTCCCATTTTTGTTTGTTTATTTTTGATTCAATTTATGTTGCTTTTAATACATATTTTTTGTTCAAACTTCAATGTGTAGTATCATCTCATTGGTTTCATGCATATCATGATATGGGTTTTGAGATTCACTGACACCCATTGGGTGTATGTGAGGGACATGTGTTCATTTCAAAACTTGCAATTGGAGTTCTATCATGTTATTGCCAAGTGGGTGGATGCAATACTCGGGTGGGTGTTTGGCTTTTGCTGGCTGACCATAAGGCCCAGGGATCTAGAATTTGATGACATGTTGGCTGGGGGACATGTGTGGGGGCCTGGTGGTGGGTGCCCTGCACTGCTGGGGGGTGGGGGTGCAGGGGGACATGAGTTGGGGGCCTGGTGGAGGGTGCCCTGCACTGTTGGGGGGTGGGGGTGCAGGGGGACATGAGTTGGACATGAGTGGGGGCCTGCTGGCAGGTGCCCCACAGTGCTGGGGGGTGGGGGTGCAGGGGGACATGAGTTGGGGGCCTGGTGGAGGGTGCCCTGCACTGCTGGGGGGTGGGGATGCAGTGGGACATGAGCTGGGGGCCTGGTGGAGGGTGCCCCACAGTGCTGGGGGGTGGGGGTGCAGGGGGACATGTGTGGGGGCCTGGTGGAGGGTACCCCACAGTGCTGGGGGGTGGGGGTGCTGGGGGACATGAGTGGGGGTGCAGGGTAGTTCCCCGTGGTGTGGGCTGCCTGCAGGTGCCGTGGAGGCTGTGGAGCGAATACCTGGGAGGACCCACACGGCCAATTCACGTGTAGTACTCCACGGAACCCCTGAAATACACGTACCCTGCTGATATTGCGTGTGAAACTTCCCGCGCACCCCAAAATACACGTACCCAGGACATTCGCGTGTGGAACTTCCAGCGCACCCCTGGAATACACATACCCAGCTGAAATCGCGTGTGAAACTTCCCGCGCACCCCTGAAATACACGTACCCTGCTGAATTCGCGTGTGAAACTTCCTGCGCACCCCAGTTATACACGTACCACGCTGGCACAGGGCCAATCGCGTGTGAAACTTCCCGCGCACCCCAGTAATACACGTACCACGCTCGCACAGGGCCAATCGCGTGTGAAACTTCCCGCGCACCCCGAAATACACGTACCCAGGACATTCGCGTGTGGAACTTCCAGCGCACCCCTGATATACACGTACCCTGATGGAATCGCGTGTAGAACTTTCCGCGCACCCCTGAAATACACATACCCTGCTGAATTCACGTGTGTAACTTCCCGCGCACCCCGTAATACACGTACCCAGGACATTCGCGTGTCGAACTTCCAGCGCACCCCTGATATACACGTACCCAGCTGAAATCGCTTGTGAAACTTCCCGCGCACCCCTGAAATACACGTACCCTGCTGAATTCACGTGTGTAACTTCCCGCGCACCCCGAAATACACGTACCCAGGACATTCGCGTGTAGAACTTTCCGCGCACCCCTGAAATACACGTACCCTGCTGAATTCACGTGTGTAACTTCCTGCGCACCCCGAAATACACGTACCCAGGACATTCGCGTGTGGAACTTCCAGCGCACCCCTGATATACACGTACCCTGATGGAATCGCGTGTAGAACTTTCTGCGCACCCCTGAAATACACATACCCTGCTGAATTCACGTGTGTAACTTCCCGCGCACCCCGTAATACACGTACCCAGGACATTCGCATGTGGAACTTCCAGCGCACCCCTGATATACACGTACCCAGCTGAAATCGCTTGTGAAACTTCCCGCGCACCCCTGAAATACACGTACCCTGCTGAATTCACTTGTGAAACTTCCTGCGCACCCCTGATGTACACGTACCCTGATGGAATCGCGTGTGGAACTTCCCGCGCACCCCTGAAATACACGTACCCAGCTGAAATAATGTGAGGAACTTCCCGCGCACCCCAGTGATACACGTACCCCGCTTGCCGTGCTGGTACAGTGTTAGCGCAGCCCTTTGCGCTGGATTGGGATTTTGATGGCTTTTCCCTGCGCAAGGGGCGTTCTTGGGGGCGTAACTGGCGCTGCTGCAGGGTCGCTGCGCCACTGTGCGCCACGGCTGGTTTTGGTGGCTGCAATCCATGAATATGCTGTGCGCGGAAATTATTTTGGCACACGCGGCTGGCGCAGGGATTCGCACGCGCACACAGTGCGCCAGCCGCGTGCGCCACTTGTGCGCTGAATTCTATGAATTACCCCCTAAGCCTCATAAACCCACACCATAAAAGTGACACACAGTTTTCTCCTCCTATCAAGGCAGAGAGGAGAACCTGACCAATCCCTATCAAAGGGGTGAGCTTAGGCTAAACCAGCACACACACACCCTGTATCATAGCATAAATAGAGACAGCAGAGGGCAGAAAAAGACAGACAGATTCACCCACTATCCAAATGCTGACAGAACACACTGTTGCAGAACTCTATCTTCTGTCATGACCCTTGCCTCTGGCCCTCACTAGCAAGTCAGCCTTCCAGTTAGGGACAGGTCAAAGGCCTTAAAACCTCATCCAAGACTCTCTTGGAGGCAGTCCTGGCGCCTTGCGCCAGGCTCATAACCATCATGAAGACCAACATTAGAATGGGACTATTTATTTTGGACTATTTAACTTGTTGGGGTTCAGCCAACATGGAGGCACACACATAGCTCAGTTACAAGGAACTGAGCTATGTGGTCTAGTTTTTGGGTGTGGCAGGCCTGGGACTACTTTACCTGGACAACTTTGGGTGTGGCAGGCCTGGGACTATTTTACCTGGACTACTTTACCTGAGACTATTTAAACCGCACCTAAACAGCAGAACATGCTTTGCGTTATTCTACTGTGGGCAGCGTAACGCTCACCGTGTCCAGTTCTTTGATGCCAGCTTACCTGAAACCAAGGACCTGCAGAGAGAGAAAGAACACTACAAAACTTACCTGGAACAGTATCCTGACTTCAATCCATCACTGACTTCAGTTCCACTCACCTGAAGGTACGAACTCCATCATCCGGCACCCCATGCATCCTGAAATACCATAACCTGAAAAGAGGAGAAAGAAAGACAGCATTAGTAAGCGTTTACTCACGTTTCCTCGTGAATGAAGAAAGCCACACAATTCTTACCTGGGTAGTCATCTCCTGGTCAGTATCATTGCTGGAACATTACGGCGCTCGGTGAGGAACATCGCAACCTGCAACGAGAGAAAAGACACAGGTTAGCAATATAAAAGGTGAAACAGCGCCACGCATCGCGCATTACTCACCGGACAGCAAAGCGCACACCGCGCTTTCGCCTTCCGACCCATGCTCATCTTCAAACTGCATGACAACACCAAAATACCTTTCCATACCTAAAAGGAAAGAAGCAAGACATTATTCAAACTAAGAGGAACATAAAAACTGCATATAAAGACTGTAAAGCAGCAAACCTATGGAGTGACAGCAGGCCTGGATTCCCACAGGGGGGCTTGCACCAGTGAAGTAGCTTGGTCGCTGCTCGCCCCCCACATCTACGCGCCCCTGCCACGAGGGTCAGGATGGAGAATCCACCTTTTACAATATTAAGATAAGGAGAAGGCCCAAGGGGGAAGAAGGAGTTGAGGCCAAGGGAGGTAGGAAAACATAAAGACAATCTGGTATTGAATCCAGCTCTCCTATATTGCAGACCCATCTTTAACCAGAGGCCTTACCAAGGGACCGGGAGAGGGTTCGAGAGTGCAAATCATCCAGGACTGGGTGGCGTCCCCGTGGATACCAGGTGAGCATAACATCTTCTTTGCCCCAGACTCCAGAAACTTGGCAAAGCAGAAAGACCCGTTGCATAGCTGAACCATTTTCAGCTAGGCCTTAAATTCCAGAACCAGAATCCCACAAACCTAAGGGGAGGAATCAAAATACAAAATACAGCCGGGCTGCGCTGCACTGCTTGCCTGCTGAAATAATTATCATCAGAACCAAAAAGGGCAGATCCAATCCAGTCATGTGCCGTACTGTAACCAGAGTGCCTTGCAGATCTGATCCAGTCCTGTGCCATGCTGTGACCAGAGCGCCTTGCTGATTGCAGACCCAGTCCAGTCCGGTGTGCCCAGCTGTCAGTCCCAGAACCAGATTCCCTTCCCTGATCAGGATCTTGACGGACCTGAATCCTGAGGGTTACGTTTAAAAACATATCTAGTGAGTATCTATAGATAGAACGGTGTCACTAGCCTATGTACTTGCTTAGTTAATCCCTATCTTAAACACATCCTATCTTGTCTTCAGAACCTGAAATTGTTAGGAGCAGTTTTGAATTGTCTGAACTCTCTATCCAATCCCTCCTATCTTCCTCCTGTGCTAGTATTGTTAAAACTATCTCTGCGCTGATCTTTTCTCATCTGAAGAAGGCGGGACCACTGCAGGCAGCCACCCTGATCAAGTGGCTGTGTTTTTGAGTGGTATTCGTTTATTCATAGTTATCCTCTAGTGTAAGAAATCATTTTTGTCATTTTAAAAGTGCATTCCTGTTTCCCATTCTTGCGCCTATCTCGAAAAAATGACCTCCACTAAAACATTCATAACTTCCTTAGTTTTTGTGCTGTCAATGTCTGCTTGTAGCTAACATCCACAGCTTTAATTTGAAAAGTTTGCCGCAAATTTAGTTTTTGGGAAATTTTGACACGTGCAAAACAGCTTTTGATTGCTTCCGACCTTCATTTTGAGATTTCAAATTGGTTCTTGGTATTAAATCATTGCTAGTGTTTGTGTGCAACTATCCAAAGCGGCTCCCATAAGAATTATAACAATTTCAGCAATTTAGACCATATTTAGTGTTTTGCCCAGTCCATTCTAAAATAACTTTAACCATTGTGACAGCTTGCCAATCAATTCCTTTTTTCTCTTGTGTTGCTGGGGGAAATTGGGATTGATATTCTGTTTGAATTCTGCCATTCCTGAATACCGGCTCTCTCTCCTCCTATCTCTTTACATTGTCTATTGGGGGTTGAGGGGTGTGCAGGGGGAACTAGTAACCACAGTGCTATTTGATCTGAACACACACACACAAAATGATCATTTCTGTGCTGACTAGTTTTGCTCACTATTACTCCTTGTGTATTAAAGATTTAAAGATATTATTGAGTGCTACATCACCCCATTGGTGATTACTGTGTACCCATTAAACATAGGGTGATTCATTTGTAAATACATAAATAAATATTTTAACTTTGCAAACCAGCCTTATTACTGGTTCAGTGTGACCGGGGGGGCGGGGGAGGGTGTTCCAGCAGAGGGGCATGATATGAGTGGTACATCGTTCAGAATAAAATAACTTTTAGACAAAAATAAATAAGGATTTCAGTTGTGCATTATATGCTAGGCGTTGACTTACTTTAAATAAATGACAATACAGAAACATATGTGGTAAGTGCATTTTATTCTTCCCCTTCTAGCCTTTAGCCCATAACCCACATGCATTAAATACCCAATTAATGGTGTTTATGTTCTGATTCACTGTTTGGTAAATAGTGATAAGCAAAGGATAGTAAACCCAGATTAGGCAGGCCGTATTTGGGCCATTAGTTACGCACGATGCAGCTGTATTACAAGATGCTGAACCAGAGTGAGGAAAAAGCTCTTGGTCTGTGTTGGGTTGTTATTTGCACCCCGATGACCTTCGGTGGGATCAAAAGTGTTGCCTATTCACACCGAAGGTACTGTTGTCCTATTTTGTCCTCACTTACTAGGGTCTCACTCATGTAAGAAAGGGGTATGATTGCCTCCATCAACAGTACTCACTTCCACCAGATTGTCCATCAATATACTAAGACACTGTACCTCCCCTTTTCCGACGCAAATACTTTTGAACATCACGAAAGACAACAGACTAACACCAGAGCCATTTACCTGACATGTCCCAACACAAGGGTCAGGCAAAGTCAGGCAATTGACCAGAATTACACATACCTGATGGCCCTTTCCCTTTCCCACAGGGATAAAAGGTGGAGCACAAGAGCACACTACGAGCAATGTAGACCGCATGATGAAAGAGCTATCCAAGCATGGCAGTTCAAGAGGAGGAGAAAGGTGGCAAGAATCGAAAGGGTAAGAAGGAGAGAAGCAAGCTTGCCCTTTCCGACCTAGACCTGCGAAGCCTCCGTGGAAGGAATCGTAAGACCACGAACAATAGCCAGAGTGTGTTGCAGCGGTTGTCAACGGTACACAGAGCATGTCTACGCTGATAAGCAGGGCAGTGAGAGATGCCTGCTACCATCGTAGCATCCTTGACTCCGGATACAAGTAAAGTCAAGCGGTTCATCACAGCCAGTGAGTTAGGGGGAGAACCGATAAGAAACCGAACTATGTTGAATGAAAGTCGCAAAGTACAAGTTAAGAAAAGTTCAAAGAACTGTGTAAATTGAGGGATAACCAGCTGCAGAGGGGTCAGGCACCATATGGGTGCTCATACAAGAGACTCTGGTTGATTCTGCATTTTGTAGAACTACTGATACCAGAAGGCCCAAGGAGAGCTGCCAGGAAAAGGTCAAAGTGGTCATACAGGGGCCTAGCAAAGTCCCCTGTACAGTCGAAAGTTTTTGACCAACAAACCAGTGAAAACCCAACGGAAGTGAATCCTGCATCGTGAGAAAATAGAAGTAAATGTAAAGTTGTCAAGAGTGGACCGGAAGGAGGGATGCGGATGGAAAGGGATGAAGCCTAAAGTCCAAATGAACAGTGTGTTGACAAAGGTGAACCCGACAGAGGGAAATCCACAGTGGTCTGTTTAAAAAGACATTAAGATTTGTGAATACCATAAGTAGAATTGATTTGAAAAGCCTTAGTGAACCAAACAGAGGTGGGCAAACAGTTGAGAAGGGTCTCAGCCTAGAAGAGGGGGATCCAGGGGTGAAAAGCCAACATCCACCGACACGTGAAAGTAACATATCAAGCTATTTGAATACAAGCCAGAGTGAACCCGACAGAAGGAGGCTGGTATTTGAGAGGGGTCTGACCCAGGGAGAGTGGGACCCAAGGGTGAGGAATCCCCATCCAAAGTGCAACCAGAAAGGAATTTTTGTTGAACCTTTGTTTATTATTTTGAACATGTCATGCTCTCAGAAAGAAGAAAACTTAACTACCGAAGGTCCTGCTATCTTTAAGAAATGTCTGTGGGTCTGAGCCCGGAAGAGAGGGATCCAGGGGTGAAAAGTAATGATCCAACGTACTGATGGAAAGGAACTTTTTGTTTATTATTTTGAACACACCAGGTCTTCAGAGGCAAGAGACTTTTTATAGAAAAGAGATTTAACCACTGAAGGTCCTGATAGCTGAGAGCGGAACTGTTGTCTCATGCTGGGAAAGCTTGAGTGCGTGCTGTGCTCCGGAGTCCCGCCTTGTCCCATGCTAAAAACATAGGGAAGGGAGACTCCTGGCTACCACATCCTGATTTATCATTTGTGAACACTTCTTTCTTATCCCACATTATTTTTTGTATTTAGTTGTAAGGATTGGCAAAAGTTTGTTTATAGAATAGGCCCTTTTATTTGACAAGATGCCACTAGGACTGCCTTATTATTATTTGATGGTCGTAGCTTGCTCCCATCTCAGATTTAGGTTTACATTAGGCGTTTTTCCAACATGCACATACAGTTTAATAAACACCCTTGAACTGTGATCACTTGTATTTACTGTTGCCACCATGAGTTCCTTACAGTACTATTCTTTTTTATATTGTGTCATTTTGGTTTCTTACAAACCTTTAACACGTCTAATACATTAAACAGTTTTTACATATACGTTTACCCTTATTCAAAATAGATTTTTACAATGTTTAAAAACAATTACAAATCCCCACATGTTTAAGACATATAAAATGCATTTTTCAAAACACCATTTAAAAATTAAAGAAACACTCTGAGATATATCAATTTTCCTAAGAAAAAGCTGCCAAATATAAAATACTATCATAGTTCTTTTCGCACATTCTTCAAAAAACAACGCTCCCCAAAATGTATCTGGTACAACACTTTCGATTTTAGAGACAAGGGAGATATAACCAGTATTGTAATTGGGCCTCATTACAATCGACCCGGTATGGAAACACCGGTGGCGGTAAACCCGCCGCCACCGTTGTTTCCATGCCGGGTGATCACAACTCCTGCAGGCGGAGGCGTCGAACCCACCAGGTCTGATCTGGCGGGTTCAACACCGCCCGCCTGCAGGCGGACGAGGAAACACTGGCACCATCACGTCATGGTGCCGGTGTTTCCATGATCCCTGTTCCCATTGAGTCCTATGGTAATGGGGATTAACACCATTCCGCCTCCGGAATTCCCGGGTCACCGGGGTTGTAATGCCCCGGTAATTCTGGGAATCACAGAGGCGGAATGGTAATACGAGTCTGCCGGTAACCAGGTGGTTTTACCGCCTCGGTTACCGCCGGACTCATAATGAGGCCCATTGTCTTTCAGCAGAGGACACTTGGTGGCTATATGGCGGATGGTTTCAACCTCGGATCCACATAATCGATAGAATCTCTCAGCTCAGGGAATTCCCTTCAATGGGTAAGCAGCTGTGAGTACTATTCATATCATGTTTATAACAAATTAGAAATTTGCATTCTAAGGGATCTCAAACCGTACCACAACATGGTTAGAGAACTTGTGATAATTGAAAAATAATTGTTACAGCAGGTTTTAAAACAAATTATGAAATATATCCAAAATATAAGTATTTGGAAGGCATCAGCCAGATGGCAAAGCTGTCATGTTTTACAGTGCTATTTATGCAAATTGTTTAACATAGATGTCAGTAAATGTTATTTAATTGTTAAATTGGGACAGTTAAAACGGCTGGGATAATGGGGGCTTGGAAACATTACTGTATTTAACAGAAGACTTTGCCCATTATTCGCAGAGGGTGTCCAGGACCTTTCACACATTGGCCCTCATTTCAACTTTCCTGGAAAAACGCCAGTAAATCCTGCATGTCAGTATTACCATTTCCGGCAGGCCGACCGCAGTAATTACTGGCACATTACAGGTCCTCGGGCACACGCACACCTCCCTGCAGGCCAGAATTACCAGCATCGACAGCAATGTGCTGGTGTTTCTGGAAGAAATGTGCCAGACATAGCTATTCCAGCACCTTAACTGCCGGAATATCTGGCACCTGTATTTCCGGTGCCAGAATAACTGGTGCTGGAAAAACCGTCGCTAGAAATAGCATCACTGCAGGAACGGGAAGCCTGCCAGAGACGATTTTGAAAAAACATTGCACTTTAAATCCCCACTTCCTGCTCCAACAGAACTGGAAGTGCAGACATGCCTGGGAGTGGCAAATTGCGAGTCCTTGATGTCCGGCTAATGAAGCCAAAGTTTGCGGAGCCAGAGCTGGCTGCACTCGCAGACACAGTGATGATGCATGCCGAGTCCCTCTTTTACTTTACTTTACTATTATTCATTTATGTAAGCACTGCCAACATGGCCCGGAGGCATACAGGTGCCCAGGACTACAGTCCCAACAGAGATGTTATGGACAATAGAAACAGAAAGAGGCCTAAAGATAACTATCCGAAATACTGGAGAGGGCTTATCTAAACAGGCAAGTTTCAGTTTTTCCTTAAAACTCTCCAGTGGCTCACATCTTCTAAGATCAAGAGGCATTGCATTCCAGCTCAGATGTGCTGCCACACAGAATGCACTTCTTTTGAACAAAGTCAAATTAGCTCTTGGCATCTCTAATAATTTGAGGTCATTAGATCGGAGGGTCGTGGTTTCTCTCCTCTTGTTAAATCTATCTGCCACATATGTTGCATATTGTCCTGCCAAGCATGTGTAGGTGATAGTTATGAGGTGAAACTCAATCCTAGACTCGATAGGTAGCCAATGGAGACTTCTCCTGGCAATCGGAGACGTGTTAAAATTTCCTTAGTCCCATAATGGCTCTGACTGTACTATTTTGTACCAACTGCAGTCTAGCCAACTCTACCTTCGCAATCCCCACCAGTAGGCTGCCACAGTAGTCAATTTTAGAGCCAATAATTGCTCTGGCCACTGTCTCACAACTTTTTTGGGACAGATAAAAGTGAATATGTCGAAGGAGTCTGATGTAATAAGCAGCTGAGAGACCAGACTACTCACCTGAGCGTTCATGGCAAGGGTTTGGTCAAAGATGACCCTGAGTGTCTTTATTTTATCCTTGGTCACTATTTCACAGTCTGAAATAAAGAAGGTCTTTGGGGCTGGCACCGGGGACCAGCCAGAGGAGGAAGGCGGTCATCTGACAGGAGGTGGAAGACAAGGTCAAATCCGTGGTAACTGTCTCACACACACTACGGGACTGCCAAAAGCAGTGGGACTACTTGCTGCTGAGGGTCTGCTAAACCTCCTGGCCACTTACAGGAGGGTATCTGCTGCCACAGGAGGAGGAACGGTGGCACCCCTGACCCTCATTCCCTGGGAGAAGACATGCAGCTCCATCATGCATATGGAGGGCATAGAGGGAGTTAGGACAACAGAAGCAGAAGCTGGGACCCAAAGCGATGGTGGTAAGCACAACAAACACCATCTAAATCCAAATGTTGAGTCCAAATACATGTATCCCCAGGCATAGAAACACCAGATGGAAAAGGTAACAGGTCAGGCACGTGTCAGTTATAGCAAAGGGCGCACCCACACACATTTATTTATCTTTTGTGCATTTGTATGACGCTACACATCAAAAATTGTATCCAGGTGCCACAAGACAGGGGGGTGCAGGGGAGAAATAACAGCAACGGTCCTACTAGGCTTTGTGACAAGGTAGAGAGGGCCAAGAGACTGGGAAGTGTGTCATAATCATAGCTGGTAGCTTGATTATGTGGCTTAGTGCTGTTTAGTAGTGTTTACATCTGAGTGCAAGTTCAGTGTTCTTACATGCTGACTTGGGTTGTGAGGTCATGCAGAATCTTTAGGTGTCATGGAATGTTGGCAGGGTTCGGGGCTCTGGGATTCTGGGAATGACAGTTGAAGGCTGCATTGGTCGTGTGTGGATGTCCCGGTACTTTACTTGCCTGTAACCACTATACATAATAAACCTGTATTATAATTTACCAGACCCAAGTACTTAGATTATATCACTGGCGACAAGGATTCGTGCTGCCAGGAAGGGGCAGTTGGACAGAAGTACCACCTTCCTTAGGTGACAGTGCATATTTTCTCCAGGTTCGGACCGCCAGAATGAGTTGGCTGGCCGGATTCTGCCAGGTGGGGTTGGAGCAGCAGTGGATCGTCGGGGTCCAGGAGTGTGGCCCTGATTACGGTGATAAGTGATCAAAGAGAGGAGGAGGCACAAGCCATCCTGCAAGGTTTTGCTGTGTGTGCCTGTTGGCGCGGACATCGCTGGAGGAGTGGTCCAGCGTGTGGAGTAGGCTGGTGAGGTGCCGGATGCGGGCCTGTGAGTGTCAGGTCCCACGAACTGCAAGGGTGGTCTACTCGGGTTTATTTCAGTGCACACGGACAGTGTTGGGCTGGGAGGTACTCAGGCATGGAGCGGGCCCATTTCTGTGAGGATTTTGGCAGGCAGAGGGGCAAGCTGTGCAGGGTGGTGCAGCAAAACCGGAACAGTGACAAGGAGGATGCCGGAGTAGGGGTGTCGGTAGGAGACGTTTCTTCTTTGGTGCCAGCGTCCATTATGATGACTTCGAGTGGAGGAGAGTCGGCGTCGGTTGGAGGAGGGCCGGCCTTCCAGCATCATCAGCTGGAACGCAACGTTGGATGTTGCAGTGGCATTTGTTTGGAACGCAGCGTAGGCAGAGTTGTCGGCATGGTCCTGTTGGCTTTTCGAGCCAGGGCGGAGCAGTTTATGGCAGAAGCTGCAAAAACTGAGGAGTGGTATGTGAACATCTCTCGAATGATTAACGGGGAGCTTGGAGGAACCTGTTTAACTGGAAAAAATGTGCAATAAGCACTGAGGACGGCGGATGCAGGATCATGTGCCATGCGGTTGCGCAGAACTTGAGGGAGTTGGATCCCGACCTCTGGGGTCTATTCAGGAGGATGAGCACCAAGATGAACTTTTGGAGTCTATGCTGGTGGATCAAGATGTGCACAGTTGCGGAGGACTAATTGGGTTAGGTGTTGATGAGGCCTGTAATGTTGGTGTTGTGTTTACGTTGTGGCCTCGGGGGGAGGGGTAGTTGCAGCTTGGGTTGGGCCCTGGGTTAATGTTAGCAGTTTTGGGCCTGTGATATTAAATTTTGATTGTTGTTGTGTTTATGTGCGTGGCCTATGGGTTTAGGAGATTGCGGGGTTTCAGTGGACTTGTGGGTGAGGGGTCCTGGGTCTTGTTATTTGGCTGAGACAGTGTTTATTGCTGCAGGATAGGGGTCTAGATAGACTTTTCCTTCGGGGTATTAATGGTTTTTGTTTTCTTCTTCAGGACTTGAGGGTGTGGGGGAGCGTTGTTTTCAGAGCATTTGACAATTGGACTATAGCTATGTGCATTTTATTCCGAAATGTAATGCTTTTGTCGTTTTATCTGTTGTGTTGTTTTGTTTTTGTGTTCATTGATAGGGGAGATTTCCCTTGACTATTTCTGGAGTGGTCCGGTGGGCTCTGGATGGAGGTTAAGTGGCAGTTAGGTGCTGTCTAGGTTAAGGGGCAGTGTGGTGCTGTCTATTTTTGTGGTTAAGGTGGCAGTGTGGTGCTGTCTACGTTAAGGGGCATTGAGGTTCTCTCTATTTTCTGAGGTTAAGGTGGCAGTTAGGTTCTTTCTAGGTTAAGGGGCATTGAGGTGCTCTCTAGCGTAAGGGGCAATGTGTGCTCTCTAGGTTAAGGGGCATTGAGGTGCTGTCTAGTTTAAGGGGCAGTGTGGTGCTGTCTGGGTTAAGGGGGCTTTGAGGTGCTTGCTAGGTTAAGGGGCAGTGTGTGCTGTCTAGGTTAAGGGGCATTGAGGTGCTCTCTAGGTTAAGGGGCAGTTAGGGGCTGTCTAGCTTAAGGGGCAGTGAGGTGAGGTGCTGTATATTTTTGCGGTTGGCAGTTAGGTGATGTCCAGGTTGTGGTGGCTGGTCGTGGTGTGGGGGTAGTTAGATTACTATTTCTGTATTGGCGGGGGTAGAAAGTTGTGCGTTGTGGAGTTGCGTTGGGGAGTTGAGTATAATGGCCACATGCTGTATGGGGTTTTGGTGTTGAGTGTCATGTTTTGGTGCCGGGGGTGCAGGGTGCTTAACTTGGAAAAGTTGTTTTGGTTTTCACTATAGGATTCTAGTGGATTTTCCTGTGACGTGGCATGTTTGCTTTAGAGGTGAGTTTTTATCTCAAGGTTAATATGAGTTGCAGGTTTTCTTCACTGTGTTGTGTATGTTGCTTTCATCTACTTGTTGGTGTACAGAGCTATTGGTGGAATCTTTTCCATCATTGGGTCGTTGTGAAAATGGTAAGGAGGGAGATGTGTCATAATCATAGCTGGTAGCTTAGTGTTGTTTAGTGGTGTTTACATCTGAGTGCAAGTTCAGTGTTCTTACATGCTGACTTGGGTTGTGAGGTCATGCAGAATCTTTAGGTGTCATGGAATGTTGGCAGGGTTTGGGGCTCTGGGATTCTGGGAATGACAGTTGAAGGCTGCATTGGTCGTGTGTGGATGTCCCGGTACTTTACTTGCCTGTAACCACTATACATAATAAACCTGTTTTATAATTTACCAGACCCAAGTACTTAGATTATATCACTGGCGACAAGGATTCGTGCTGCCAGGAAGGGGCAGTTGGACAGAAGTACCACCTTCCTTAGGTGACAGTGCATATTTTCTCCAGGTTCGGACCGCCAGAATGAGTTGGCTGGCCGGAATCTGCCAGGTGGGGTTGGCCAGCAGTGGATCGTCGGGGTCCAGGAGTGTGGCCCTGATTACGGTAATAAGTGATCAAAGAGAGGAGGAGGCACAAGCCAGCCTGCAAGGTTTTGCTGTGTGTGTCTGTTGGCGCGGACATCGCTGGAGGAGTGGTCCAGCGTGTGGAGTAGGCTGGTGAGGTGCCGGCTGCGGGCCTGTGGGTGTCAGGTCCCACGAACTGCAAGGGTGGTCTACAAGGGTTGATTTCAGTGCACACGGACAGCGTTGGGCTGGGAGGTACTCCGGCATGGAGCGGGCCCATTTCTGTGAGGATTGTGCCAGGCAGAGGGGCAAGCTGTGCAGGGTGGCGCAGCAAAACCGGAACAGTGACAAGGAGGATTCCGGAGTAGGGGTGTCGGTAGGAGACGTTTCTTCTTTGGTGCCAGCGTCCATTATGATGACTTCGAGTGGAGGAGGGTCGGCGTCGGTTGGAGGAGGGCCGGCCTTCCAGCATCATCAGCTGGAACGCAACGTTGGATGTTGCAGTGGCATTTCTTTGGAACGCAGCGTAGGCAGAGTTGTCGGCACGGTCCTGTTGGCTTTTCGAGCCAGGGCGGAGCAGTTTATGGCAGAAGCTGCAAAAACTGAGGAGTGGTATGTGAACATCTCTCGAATGATTAACGGGGAGCTTGGAGGAACCTGTTTAACTGGAAAAAATGTGCAATAAGCACTGAGGACGGCGGATGCAGGATCATGTGCCATGCGGTTGCGCAGAACTTGAGGGAGTTGGATCCCGACCTCTGGGGTCTATTCAGGAGGATGAGCACCAAGACGAACTTTTGGAGTCTATGCTGGTGGATCAAGATGTGCACAGTTGCGGAGGACTAATTGGGTTAGGTGTTGATGAGGCCTGTAATGTTGGTGTTGTGTTTACGTTGTGGCCTCGGGAGGAGGGGTAGTTGCAGCTTGGGTTGGGCCCTGGGTTAATGTTAGCAGTTTTGGGCCTGTGATATTGAATTTTGATTGTTGTTCTGTTTATGTGCGTGGCCTATGGGTTTAGGAGATTGCAGGGTTTCAGTGGACTTGTGGGTGAGGGGTCCTGGGTCTTGTTATTTGGCTGAGACAATGTTTATTGCTGCAGGATAGGGGTCTAGATGGACTTTTCCTTCAGGGTATTAATGGTTTTTGTTTTCTTCTTCAGGACTTGAGGGTGTGGGGGAGCGTTGTTTTCAGAGCATTTGACAATTGAACTATAGCTATGTGCATTTTATTCCGAAATGCAATCCTTTTGTCATTTTATCTGTTGTGTTGTTTTGTTTTTGTGTTCGTTGATAGGATAGATTTCCCTTGACTATTTCTGGAGTGGTCGGGTGGGCTCTGGAGGGAGGTTAAGTGGCAGTTAGGTGCTGTCTAGGTTAAGGGGCAGTGTGGTGCTGTCTATTTTTTGTGGTTAAAGATGACAGTTAGGTGCTGTCTACGTTAAGGAGCAGTGAGGTGCTGTCTATTTTTGTGGTTAAGGTGGCAGTGTGGTGCTGTCTAGGTTAAGGGGCATTGAGGTTCTCTCTATTTTCTGAGGTTAAGGTGGCAGTTAGGTTCTTTCTAGGTTAAGGGGCATTGAGGTGCTCTCTAGGGTAAGGGGCAATGTGTGCTCTCTAGGTTAAGGGGCATTGAGGTGCTGTCTAGTTTAAGGGGCAGTGTGGTGCTGTCTGGGTTAAGGGGGCTTTGAGGTGCTCGCTAGGTTAAGGGGCAGTGTGTGCTGTCTAGGTTAAGGGGCATTGAGGTGCTCTCTAGGTTAAGGGGCAGTTAGGTGCTGTCTAGCTTAAGGGGCAGTGAGGTGAGGTGCTGTATATTTTTGCGGTTGGCAGTTAGGTGATGTCCAGGTTGTGGTGGCTGGTCGTGGTGTGGGGGTAGTTAGATTACTGTTTCTGTATTGGCGGGGGTAGAAAGTTGTGCGTTGTGGAGTTGCGTTGGGGAGTTGAGTATAATGGCCACTTGTCTGTGTGGGGTTTTGGTGTTGAGTGTCATGTTTTGGTGCCGGGGGTGCAGGGTGCTTAACTTGGAAAAGTTGTTTTGGTTTTCACTATAGGATTCTAGTGGATTTTCCTGTGACGTGGCATGTTTGCTTTAGAGGTGAGTTTTTATCTCAAGGTTAATATGAGTTGCAGGTTTTCTTCACTGTGTTGTGTATGTTGCTTTCATCTACTTGTTGGTGTACAGAGCTATTGGTGGAATCTTTTCCATCATTGGGTCGTTGTGAAAATGGTAAGGAGGGAGATGTGTCATAATCATAGCTGGTAGCTTAGTGCTGTTTAGTGGTGTTTACATCTGAGTGCAAGTTCAGTGTTCTTACATGCTGACTTGGGTTGTGAGGTCATGCAGAATCTTTAGGTGTCATGGAATGTTGTCAGGGTTTGGGGCTCTGGGATTCCGGGAATGACAGTTGAAGGCTGCATTGGTCGTGTGTGGATGCCCCGGTACTTTACTTGCCTGTAACCACTATACATAATAAACCTGTATTATAATTTACCAGACCCAAGTACTTAGATTATATCACTGGCGACAAGGATTTGTGCTGCCAGGAAGGGGCAGTTGGACAGAAGTACCACCTTCCTTAGGTGACAGTGCATATTTTCTCCAGGTTCGGACCGCCAGAATGAGTTGGCTGGCCGGATTCTGCCAGGTGGGGTTGGAGCAGCAGTGGATCGTCGGGGTCCAGGAGTGTGGCCCTGATTACGGTGATAAGTGATCAAAGAGAGGAGGAGGCACAAGCCAGCCTGCAAGGTTTTGCTGTGTGTGTCTGTTGGCGCGGACATCGCTGGAGGAGTGGTCCAGCGTGTGGAGTAGGCTGGTGAGGTGCCGGCTGCGGGCCTGTGGGTGTCAGGTCCCACGAACTGCAAGGGTGGTCTACAAGGGTTGATTTCAGTGCACACGGACAGCGTTGGGCTGGGAGGTACTCCGGCATGGAGCGGGCCCATTTCTGTGAGGATTTTGGCAGGCAGAGGGGCAAGCTGTGCATGGTGGCGCAACAAAACCAGAACAGTGACAAGGAGGATGCCGGAGTAGGGGTGTTGGTAGGAGACGTTTCTTCTTTGGTGCCAGCGTCCATTATGATGACTACCAGTGGAGGAGGGTCGGCGTCGGTTGGAGGAGGGCCGGCCTTCCAGCATCATCAGCTGGAACGCAACGTTGGATGTTGCATTGGCATTTCTTTGGAATGCAGCGTAGGCAGAGTTGTCGGCACGGTCCTGTTGGCTTTTTGAGCCAGGGCGGAGCAGTTTATGGCAGAAGCTGCAAAAACTGAGGAGTGGTATGTGAACATCTCTCGAATGATTAACGGGGAGCTTGGAGGAACCTGTTTAACTGGAAAAAATGTGCAATAAGGACTGAGGACGGCGGATGCAGGATCATGTGCCATGCGGTTGCGCAGAACTTGAGGGAGTTGGATCCCGACCTCTGGGGTCTATTCAGGAGGATGAGCACCAAGACGAACATTTGGAGTCTATGCTGGTGGATCAAGATGTGCACAGTTGCGGAGGACTAATTGGGTTAGGTGTTGATGAGGCCTGTAATGTTGGTGTTGTGTTTACGTTGTGGCCTCGGGAGGAGGGGTAGTTGCAGCTTGGGTTGGGCCCTGGGTTAATGTTAGCAGTTTTGGGCATGTGATATTGAATTTTGATTGTTGTTCTGTTTATGTGCGTGGCCTATGGGTTTAGGAGATTGCAGGGTTTCAGTGGACTTGTGGGTGAGGGGTCCTGGGTCTTGTTATTTGGCTGAGACAATGTTTATTGCTGCAGGATAGGGGTCTAGATGGACTTTTCCTTCAGGGTATTAATGGTTTTTGTTTTCTTCTTCAGGACTTGAGGGTGTGGGGGAGCGTTGTTTTCAGAGCATTTGACAATTGGACTATAGCTATGTGCATTTTATTCCGAAATGCAATGCTTTTGTCATTTTATCTGTTGTGTTGTTTTGTTTTTGTGTTCGTTGATAGGATAGATTTCCCTTGACTATTTCTGGAGTGGTCGGGTGGGCTCTGGAGGGAGGTTAAGTGGCAGTTAGGTGCTGTCTAGGTTAAGGGGCAGTGTGGTGCTGTCTATTTTTTGTGGTTAAAGATGACAGTTAGGTGCTGTCTACGTTAAGGAGCAGTGAGGTGCTGTCTATTTTTGTGGTTAAGGTGGCAGTGTGGTGCTGTCTAGGTTAAGGGGCATTGAGGTTCTCTCTATTTTCTGAGGTTAAGGTGGCAGTTAGGTTCTTTCTAGGTTAAGGGGCATTGAGGTGCTCTCTAGGCTAAGGGGCAATGTGTGCTCTCTAGGTTAAGGGGCATTGAGGTGCTGTCTAGTTTAAGGGGCAGTGTGGTGCTGTCTGGGTTAAGGGGGCTTTGAGGTGCTCGCTAGGTTAAGGGGCAGTGTGTGCTGTCTAGGTTAAGGGGCATTGAGGTGCTCTCTAGGTTAAGGGGCAGTTAGGTGCTGTCTAGTTTAAGGGGCAGTGAGGTGAGGTGCTGTATATTTTGGCGGTTGGCAGTTAGGTGATGTCCAGGTTGTGGTGGCTGGTCGTGGTGTGGGGGTAGTTAGATTACTGTTTCTGTATTGGCGGGGGTAGAAAGTTGTGCGTTGTGGAGTTGCGTTGGGGAGTTGAGTATAATGGCCACTTGTCTGTGTGGGGTTTTGGTGTTGAGTGTCATGTTTTGGTGCCGGGGGTGCAGGGTGCTTAACTTGGAAAAGTTGTTTTGGTTTTCACTATAGGATTCTAGTGGATTTTCCTGTGACGTGGCATGTTTGCTTTAGAGGTGAGTTTTTATCTCAAGGTTAATATGAGTTGCAGGTTTTCTTCACTGTGTTGTGTATGTTGCTTTCATCTACTTGTTGGTGTACAGAGCTATTGGTGGAATCTTTTCCATCATTGGGTCGTTGTGAAAATGGTAAGGAGGGAGATGTGTCATAATCATAGCTGGTAGCTTAGTGCTGTTTAGTGGTGTTTACATCTGAGTGCAAGTTCAGTGTTCTTACATGCTGACTTGGGTTGTGAGGTCATGCAGAATCTTTAGGTGTCATGGAATGTTGGCAGGGTTTGGGGCTCTGGGATTCCGGGAATGACAGTTGAAGGCTGCATTGGTCGTGTGTGGATGCCCCGGTACTTTACTTGCCTGTAACCACTATACATAATAAACCTGTATTATAATTTACCAGACCCAAGTACTTAGATTATATCACTGGCGACAAGGATTCGTGCTGCCAGGAAGGGGCAGTTGGACAGAAGTACTACCTTCCTTAGGTGACAGTGCATATTTTCTCCAGGTGCGGACCGCCAGAATGAGTTGGCTGGCCGGATTCTGCCAGGTGGGGTTGGAGCAGCAGTGGATCGTCGGGGTCCAGGAGTGTGGCCCTGATTACGGTGATAAGTGATCAAAGAGAGGAGGAGGCACAAGCCAGCCTGCAAGGTTTTGCTGTGTGTGTCTGTTGGCGCGGACATCGCTGGAGGAGTGGTCCAGCATGTGGAGTAGGCTGGTGAGGTGCCGGCTGCGGGCCTGTGGGTGTCAGGTCCCACGAACTGCAAGGGTGGTCTACAAGGGTTGATTTCAGTGCACACGGACAGCGTTGGGCTGGGAGGTACTCCGGCATGGAGCGGGCCCATTTCTGTGAGGATTTTGGCAGGCAGAGGGGCAAGCTGTGCAGGGTGGCGCAACAAAACCAGAACAGTGACAAGGAGGATGCCGGAGTAGGGGTGTTGGTAGGAGACGTTTCTTCTTTGGTGCCAGCGTCCATTATGATGACTTCCAGTGGAGGAGGGTCGGCGTCGGTTGGAGGAGGGCCGGCCTTCCAGCATCATCAGCTGGAACGCAACGTTGGATGTTGCATTGGCATTTCTTTGGAATGCAGCGTAGGCAGAGTTGTCGGCACGGTCCTGTTGGCTTTTCGAGCCAGGGCGGAGCAGTTTATGGCAGAAGCTGCAAAAACTGAGGAGTGGTATGTGAACATCTCTCGAATGATTAACGGGGAGCTTGGAGGAACCTGTTTAACTGGAAAAAATGTGCAATAAGCACTGAGGACGGCGGATGCAGGATCATGTGCCATGCGGTTGCGCAGAACTTGAGGGAGTTGGATCCCGACCTCTGGGGTCTATTCAGGAGGATGAGCACCAAGACGAACTTTTGGAGTCTATGCTGGTGGATCAAGATGTGCACAGATGCGGAGGACTAATTGGGTTAGGTGTTGATGAGGCCTGTAATGTTGGTGTTGTGTTTACGTTGTGGCCTCGGGAGGAGGGGTAGTTGCAGCTTGGGTTGGGCCCTGGGTTAATGTTATCAGTTTTGGGCCTGTGATATTGAATTTTGATTGTTGTTCTGTTTATGTGCGAGGCCTATGGGTTTAGGAGATTGCAGGGTTTCAGTGGACTTGTGGGTGAGGGGTCCTGGATCTTGTTATTTGGCTGAGACAATGTTTATTGCTGCAGGATAGGGGTCTAGATGGACTTTTCCTTCGGGGTATTAATGGTTTTTGTTTTCTTCTTCAGGACTTAAGGGTGTGGGGGAGCGTTGTTTTCAGAGCATTTGACAATTGGACTATAGCTATGTGCATTTTATTCCGAAATGCAATGCTTTTGTCATTTTATCTGTTGTGTTGTTTTGTTTTTGTGTTCGTTGATAGGATAGATTTCCCTTGACTATTTCTGGAGTGGTCGGGTGGGCTCTGGAGGGAGGTTAAGTGGCAGTTAGGTGCTGTCTAGGTTAAGGGGCAGTGTGGTGCTGTCTATTTTTTGTGGTTAAAGATGACAGTTAGGTGCTGTCTACGTTAAGGAGCAGTGAGGTGCTGTCTATTTTTGTGGTTAAGGTGGCAGTGTGGTGCTGTCTAGGTTAAGGGGCATTGAGGTTCTCTCTATTTTTTGAGGTTAAGGTGGCAGTTAGGTTCTTTCTAGGTTAAGGGGCATTGAGGTGCTCTCTAGGGTAGGGGCAATGTGTGCTCTCTAGGTTAAGGGGCATTGAGGTGCTGTCTAGTTTAAGGGGCAGTGTGGTGCTGTCTGGGTTAAGGGGGCTTTGAGGTGCTCGCTAGGTTAAGGGGCAGTGTGTGCTGTCTAGGTTAAGGGGCATTGAGGTGCTCTCTAGGTTAAGGGGCAGTTAGGTGCTGTCTAGCTTAAGGGGCAGTGAGGTGAGGTGCTGTATATTTTTGCGGTTGGCAGTTAGGTGATGTCCAGGTTGTGGTGGCTGGTCGTGGTGTGGGGGTAGTTAGATTACTGTTTCTGTATTGGCGGGGGTAGAAAGTTGTGCTTTGTGGAGTTGCGTTGGGGAGTTGAGTATAATGGCCACTTGTCTGTGTGGGGTTTTGGTGTTGAGTGTCATGTTTTGGTGCCGGGGGTGCAGGGTGCTTAACTTGGAAAAGTTGTTTTGGTTTTCACTATAGGATTCTAGTGGATTTTCCTGTGACGTGGCATGTTTGCTTTAGAGGTGAGTTTTTATCTCAAGGTTAATATGAGTTGCAGGTTTTCTTCACTGTGTTGTGTATGTTGCTTTCACCTACTTGTTGGTGTACAGAGCTATTGGTGGAATCTTTTCCATCATTGGGTCGTTGTGAAAATGGTAAGGAGGGAGATGTGGCATAATCATAGCTGGTAGCTTAGTGCTGTTTAGTGGTGTTTACATGTGAGTGCAAGTTCAGTGTTCTTACATGCTGACTTGGGTTGTGAGGTCATGCAGAATCTTTAGGTGTCATGGAATGTTGGCAGGGTTTGGGGCTCTGGGATTCTGGGAATGACAGTTGAAGGCTGCATTGGTCGTGTGTGGATGTCCCGGTACTTTACTTGCCTGTAACCACTATACATAATAAAACTGTATTATAATTTACCAGACCCAAGTACTTAGATTATATCACTGGCGACAAAGGATTCGTGCTGCCAGGAAGGGGCAGTTGGACAGAAGTACCACCTTCCTTAGGTGACAGTGCATATTTTCTCCAGGTTCGGACCGCCAGAAGGAGTTGGCTGGCCGGATTCTGCCAGGTGGGGTTGGAGCAGCAGTGGATCGTCGGGGTCCAGGAGTGTGGCCCTGATTACGGTAATAAGTGATCAAAGAGAGGAGGAGGCACAAGCCAGCCTGCAAGGTTTTGCTGTGTGTGCCTGTTGGCGCGGACATCGCTGGAGGAGTGGTCCAGCGTGTGGAGTAGGCTGGTGAGGTGCCGGCTGCGGGCCTGTGGGTGTCAGGTCCCACGAACTGCAAGGGTGGTCTACTCGGGTTGATTTCAGTGCACACGGACAGCATTGGGCTGGGAGGTACTCAGGCATGGAGCGGGCACATTTCTGTGAGGATTTTGGCAGGCAGAGGGGCAAGCTGTGCAGGGTGGCGCAGCAAAACCGGAACAGTGACAAGGAGGATGCCGGAGTAGGGGTGTCGGTAGGAGACGTTTCTTCTTTGGTGCCAGCATCCATTATGATGACTTCGAGTGGAGGAGGGTCGGCGTCGGTTGGAGGAGGGCCGGCCTTCCAGCATCATCAGCTGGAACGCAACATTGGATGTTGCAGTGGCATTTCTTTGGAATGCAGCGTAGGGAGAGTTGTCGGCACGGTCCTGTTGGCTTTTCGAGCCAGGGCAGAGCAGTTTATGGCAGAAGCTTCAAAAACTGAGGAGTGGTATGTGAACATCTCTCGATTGATTAACGGAGAGCTTGGAGGAACCTGTTTAACTGGAAAAAATGTGCAAAAAGCACTGAGGACGGCGGATGCAGGATCATGTGCCATGCGGTTGCGCAGAACTTGAGGGGGTTGGATCCCGACCTCTGGGGTCTATTCAGGAGGATGAGCACCAAGACGAACTTTTGGAGTCTATGCTGGTGGATCAAGATGTGCACAGTTGCGGAGGACTAATTGGGTTAGGTGTTGATGAGGCCTGTAATGTTGGTGTTGTGTTTACGTTGTCGCCTCGGGGGGAGGGGTAGTTGCAGCTTGGGTTGGGCCCTGGGTTAATGTTAGCAGTTTTGGGCCTGTGATATTGAATTTTGATTGTTGTTCTGTTTATGTGCGTGGCCTATGGGTTTAGGAGATTGCAGGTTTTCAGTGGACTTGTGGGTGAGGGGTCCTGGGTCTTGTTATTTGGCTGAGACAATGTTTATTGCTGCAGGATAGGGGTCTAGATGGACTTTTCCTTCGGGGTATTAATGGTTTCTGTTTTCTTCTTCAGGACTTGAGGGTGTGGGGGAGCTTTGTTTTCAGAGCATTTGACAATTGGACTATAGCTATGTGCATTTTATTCCGAAATGTAATGCTGTTGTCATTTTATCTGTTGTGTTGTTTTGTTTTTGTGTTCGTTGATAGGGGAGATTTCCCTTGACTATTTCTGGAGTGGTCAGGTGGGCTCTGGAGGGAGGTTAAGTGGCAGTTAGGTGCTGTCTAGATTAAGGGGCAGTGTGGTGCTGTCTATTTTTTGTGGTTAGAGGTGACAGTTAGGTGCTGTCTACGTTAAGGAGCAGTGAGGTGCTGTCTATTTTTGTGGTTAAGGTGGCAGTGTGGTGCTGTCTAGGTTAAGGGGCATTGAGGTTCTCTCTATTTTCTGAGGTTAAGGTGGCAGTTAGGTTCTTTCTAGGTTATGGGGCATTGAGGTACTCTCTAGGGTAAGGGGCAATGTGTGCTCTCTAGGTTAAGGGGCATTGAGGTGCTGTCTAGTTTAAGGGGCAGTGTGGTGCTGTCTGGGTTAAGGGGGCTTTGAGGTGCTCGCTAGGTTAAGGGGCAGTGTGTGCTGTCTAGGTTAAGGGGCATTGGGGTGCTCTCTAGGTTAAGGGGCAGTTAGGTGCTGTCTAGGTTAAGGGGCAGTGAGGTGAGGTGCTGTATATTTTTGCGGTTGGCAGTTAGGTGATGTCCAGGTTCTGGTGGCTGGTCGTGGTGTGGGGGTAGTTAGATTACTGTTTCTGTATTGGCGGGGGTAGAAAGTTGTGCGTTGTGGAGTTGCGTTGGGGAGTTGAGTATAATGGCCACTTGTCTGTGTGGGGTTTTGGTGTTGAGTGTCATGTTTTGGTGCCGGGGGTGCAGGGTGCTTAACTTGGAAAAGTTGTTTTGGTTTTCACTATAGGATTCTAGTGGATTTTCCTGTGACGTGGCATGTTTGCTTTAGAGGTGAGTTTTTATCTCAAGGTTAATATGAGTTGCAGGTTTTCTTCACTGTGTTGTGTATGTTGCTTTCACCTACTTGTTGGTGTACAGAGCTATTGGTGGAATCTTTTCCATCATTGGGTCGTTGTGAAAATGGTAATGAGGGAGATGTGTCATAATCATAGCTGGTAGCTTAGTGCTGTTTAGTGGTGTTTACATCTGAGTGCAAGTTCAGTGTTCTTACATGCTGACTTGGGTTGTGAGGTCATGCAGAATCTTTAGGTGTCATGGAATGTTGGCAGGGTTTGGGGCTCTGGGATTCTGGGAATGACAGTTGAAGGCTGCATTGGTCGTGTGTGGATGTCCCGGTACTTTACTTGCCTGTAACCACTATACATAATAAACCTGTATTATAATTTACCAGACCCAAGTACTTAGATTATATCACTGGCGACAAGGATTCGTGCTGCCAGGAAGGGGCAGTTGGACAGAAGTACCACCTTCCTTAGGTGACAGTGCATATTTTCTCCAGGTTCGGACCGCCAGAATGAGTTGGCTGGCCGGATTCTGCCAGGTGGGGTTGGAGCAGCAGTGGATTGTCGGGGTCCAGGAGTGTGGCCCTGATTACGGTAATAAGTGATCAAAGAGAGGAGGAGGCACAAGCCAGCCTGCAAGGTTTTGCTGTGTGTGCCTGTTGGCGCGGACATCGCAGGAGGAGTGGTCCAGCGTGTGGAGTAGGCTGGTGAGGTGCCGGCTGCGGGCCTGTGGGTGTCAGGTCCCACGAACTGCAAGGGTGGTCTACTCGGGTTGATTTCAGTGCACACGGACAGCATTGGGCTGGGAGGTACTCAGGCATGGAGCGGGCCCATTTCTGTGAGGATTTTGGCAGGCAGAGGGGCAAGCTGTGCAGGGTGGCGCAGCAAAACCGGAACAGTGACAAGGAGGATGCCGGAGCAGGGGTGTCGGTAGGAGACGTTTCTTCTTTGCTGCCAGCGTCCATTATGATGACTTCGAGTGGAGGAGGGTCGGCGTCGGTTGGAGGAGGGCCGGCCTTCCAGCATCATCAGCTGGAACGCAACGTTGGATGTTGCAGTGCATTTCTTTGGAACGCAGCGTAGGCAGAGTTGTCGGCACGGTCCTGTTGGCTTTTTGAGCCAGGGCGGAGCAGTTTATAGCAGAAGCTTCAAAAACTGAGGAGTGGTATGTGAACATCTCTCGATTGATTAACGGGGAGCTTGGAGGAACCTGTTTAACTGGAAAAAATGTGCAAAAAGCACTGAGGACGGCGGATGCAGGATCATGTGCCATGCGGTTGCGCAGAACTTGAGGGGGTTGGATCCCGACCTCTGGAGTCTATTCAGGAGGATGAGCACCAAGACGAACTTTTGGAGTCTATGCTGGTGGATCAAGATGTGCACAGTTGCGGAGGACTAATTGGGTTAGGTGTTGATGAGGCCTGTAATGTTGGTGTTGTGTTTACGTTGTGGCCTCGGGGGGAGGGGTAGTTGCAGCTTGGGTTGGGCCCTGGGTTAATGTTAGCAGTTTTGGGCCTGTGATATTGAATTTTGATTGTTGTTCTGTTTATGTGCGTGGCCTATGGGTTTAGGAGATTGCAGGGTTCAGTGGACTTGTGGGTGAGGGGTCCTGGGTCTTGTTATTTGGCTGAGACAATGTTTATTGCTGCAGGATAGGGGTCTAGATGGACTTTTCCTTCGGGGTATTAATGGTTTTTGTTTTCTTCTTCAGGACTTAAGGGTGTGGGGGAGCGTTGTTTTCAGAGCATTTGACAATTGGACTATAGCTATGTGCATTTTATTCCGAAATGCAATGCTTTTGTCATTTTATCTGTTGTGTTGTTTTGTTTTTGTGTTCGTTGATAGGATAGATTTCCCTTGACTATTTCTGGAGTGGTCGGGTGGGCTCTGGAGGGAGGTTAAGTGGCAGTTAGGTGCTGTCTAGGTTAAGGGGCAGTGTGGTGCTGTCTATTTTTTGTGGTTAAAGATGACAGTTAGGTGCTGTCTACGTTAAGGAGCAGTGAGGTGCTGTCTATTTTTGTGGTTAAGGTGGCAGTGTGGTGCTGTCTAGGTTAAGGGGCATTGAGGTTCTCTCTATTTTCTGAGGTTAAGGTGGCAGTTAGGTTCTTTCTAGGTTATGGGGCATTGAGGTACTCTCTAGGGTAAGGGGCAATGTGTGCTCTCTAGGTTAAGGGGCATTGAGGTGCTGTCTAGTTTAAGGGGCAGTGTGGTGCTGTCTGGGTTAAGGGGGCTTTGAGGTGCTCGCTAGGTTAAGGGGCAGTGTGTGCTGTCTAGGTTAAGGGGCATTGGGGTGCTCTCTAGGTTAAGGGGCAGTTAGGTGCTGTCTAGGTTAAGGGGCAGTGAGGTGAGGTGCTGTATATTTTTGCGGTTGGCAGTTAGGTGATGTCCAGGTTCTGGTGGCTGGTCGTGGTGTGGGGGTAGTTAGATTACTGTTTCTGTATTGGCGGGGGTAGAAAGTTGTGCGTTGTGGAGTTGCGTTGGGGAGTTGAGTATAATGGCCACTTGTCTGTGTGGGGTTTTGGTGTTGAGTGTCATGTTTTGGTGCCGGGGGTGCAGGGTGCTTAACTTGGAAAAGTTGTTTTGGTTTTCACTATAGGATTCTAGTGGATTTTCCTGTGACGTGGCATGTTTGCTTTAGAGGTGAGTTTTTATCTCAAGGTTAATATGAGTTGCAGGTTTTCTTCACTGTGTTGTGTATGTTGCTTTCACCTACTTGTTGGTGTACAGAGCTATTGGTGGAATCTTTTCCATCATTGGGTCGTTGTGAAAATGGTAATGAGGGAGATGTGTCATAATCATAGCTGGTAGCTTAGTGCTGTTTAGTGGTGTTTACATCTGAGTGCAAGTTCAGTGTTCTTACATGCTGACTTGGGTTGTGAGGTCATGCAGAATCTTTAGGTGTCATGGAATGTTGGCAGGGTTTGGGGCTCTGGGATTCTGGGAATGACAGTTGAAGGCTGCATTGGTCGTGTGTGGATGTCCCGGTACTTTACTTGCCTGTAACCACTATACATAATAAACCTGTATTATAATTTACCAGACCCAAGTACTTAGATTATATCACTGGCGACAAGGATTCGTGCTGCCAGGAAGGGGCAGTTGGACAGAAGTACCACCTTCCTTAGGTGACAGTGCATATTTTCTCCAGGTTCGGACCGCCAGAATGAGTTGGCTGGCCGGATTCTGCCAGGTGGGGTTGGAGCAGCAGTGGATTGTCGGGGTCCAGGAGTGTGGCCCTGATTACGGTAATAAGTGATCAAAGAGAGGAGGAGGCACAAGCCAGCCTGCAAGGTTTTGCTGTGTGTGCCTGTTGGCGCGGACATCGCTGGAGGAGTGGTCCAGCGTGTGGAGTAGGCTGGTGAGGTGCCGGCTGCGGGCCTGTGGGTGTCAGGTCCCACGAACTGCAAGGGTGGTCTACTCGGGTTGATTTCAGTGCACACGGACAGCATTGGGCTGGGAGGTACTCAGGCATGGAGCGGGCCCATTTCTGTGAGGATTTTGGCAGGCAGAGGGGAAAGCTGTGCAGGGTTGCGCAGCAAAACCGGAACAGTGACAAGGAGGATGCCGGAGCAGGGGTGTCGGTAGGAGACGTTTCTTCTTTGGTGCCAGCGTCCATTATGATGACTTCGAGTGGAGGAGGGTCGGCGTCGGTTGGAGGAGGGCCGGCCTTCCAGCATCATCAGCTGGAACGCAACGTTGGATGTTGCAGTGGCATTTCTTTGGAACGCAGCGTAGGCAGAGTTGTCGGCACGGTCCTGTTGGCTTTTCGAGCCAGGGCGGAGCAGTTTATAGCAGAAGCTTCAAAAACTGAGGAGTGGTATGTGAACATCTCTCGATTGATTAACGGGGAGCTTGGAGGAACCTGTTTAACTGGAAAAAATGTGCAAAAAGCACTGAGGACGGCGGATGCAGGATCATGTGCCATGCGGTTGCGCAGAACTTGAGGGGGTTGGATCCCGACCTCTGGGGTCTATTCAGGAGGATGAGCACCAAGACGAACTTTTGGAGTCTATGCTGGTGGATCAAGATGTGCACAGTTGCGGAGGACTAATTGGGTTAGGTGTTGATGAGGCCTGTAATGTTGGTGTTGTGTTTACGTTGTGGCCTCGGGGGGAGGGGTAGTTGCAGCTTGGGTTGGGCCCTGGGTTAATGTTAGCAGTTTTGGGCCTGTGATATTGAATTTTGATTGTTGTTCTGTTTATGTGCGTGGCCTATGGGTTTAGGAGATTGCAGGGTTTCAGTGGACTTGTGGGTGAGGGGTCCTGGGTCTTGTTATTTGGCTGAGACAATGTTTATTGCTGCAGGATAGGGGTCTAGATGGACTTTTCCTTCGGGGTATTTATGGTTTTTGTTTTCTTCTTCAGGACTTAAGGGTGTGGGGGAGCGTTGTTTTCAGAGCATTTGACAATTGGACTATAGCTATGTGCATTTTATTCCGAAATGCAATGCTTTTGTCATTTTATCTGTTGTGTTGTTTTGTTTTTGTGTTCGTTGATAGGATAGATTTCCCTTGACTATTTCTGGAGTGGTCGGGTGGGCTCTGGAGGGAGGTTAAGTGGCAGTTAGGTGCTGTCTAGGTTAAGGGGCAGTGTGGTGCTGTCTATTTTTTGTGGTTAAAGATGACAGTTAGGTGCTGTCTACGTTAAGGAGCAGTGAGGTGCTGTCTATTTTTGTGGTTAAGGTGGCAGTGTGGTGCTGTCTAGGTTAAGGGGCATTGAGGTTCTCTCTATTTTCTGAGGTTAAGGTGGCAGTTAGGTTCTTTCTAGGTTAAGGGGCATTGAGGTGGTCTCTAGGGTAAGGGGCAATGTGTGCTCTCTAGGTTAAGGGGCATTGAGGTGCTGTCTAGTTTAAGGGGCAGTGTGGTGCTGTCTGGGTTAAGGGGGCTTTGAGGTGCTCGCTAGGTTAAGGGGCAGTGTGTGCTGTCTAGGTTAAGGGGCATTGAGGTGCTCTCTAGGTTAAGGGGCAGTTAGGTGCTGTCTAGCTTAAGGGGCAGTGAGGTGAGGTGCTGTATATTTTTGCGGTTGGCAGTTAGGTGGTGTCCAGGTTGTGGTGGCTGGTCGTGGTGTGGGGGTAGTTAGATTACTGTTTCTGTATTGGCGGGGGTAGAAAGTTGTGCATTGTGGAGTTGCGTTGGGGAGTTGAGTATAATGGCCACTTGTCTGTGTGGGGTTTTGGTGTTGAGTGTCATGTTTTGGTGCCGGGGGTGCAGGGTGCTTAACTTGGAAAAGTTGTTTTGGTTTTCACTATAGGACTCTAGTGGATTTTCCTGTGACGTGGCATGTTTGCTTTAGAGGTGAGTTTTTATCTCAAGGTTAATATGAGTTGCAGGTTTTCTTCACTGTGTTGTGTATGTTGCTTTCACCTTGTTGGTGTACAGAGCTATTGGTGGAATCTTTTCCATCATTGGGTCGTTGTGAAAATGGTAAGGAGGGAGATGTGTCATAATCATAGCTGGTAGCTTAGTGCTGTTTAGTGGTGTTTACATCTGAGTGCAAGTTCAGTGTTCTTACATGCTGACTTGGGTTGTGAGTTCATGCAGAATCTTTAGGTGTCATGGAATGTTGGCAGGGTTTGGGGCTCTGGGATTCTGGGAATGACAGTTGAAGGCTGCATTGGTCGTGTGTGGATGTCCCGGTACTTTACTTGCCTGTAACCACTATACATAATAAACCTGTATTATAATTTACCAGACCCAAGTACTTAGATTATATCACTGGCGACAAGGATTCGTGCTGCCAGGAAGGGGCAGTTGGACAGAAGTACCACCTTCCTTAGGTGACAGTGCATATTTTCTGCAGGTTCGGACCGCCAGAATGAGTTGGCTGGCCGGATTCTGCCAGGTGGGGTTGGAGCAGCAGTGGATCGTCGGGGTCCAGGAGTGTGGCCCTGATTACGGTAATAAGTGATCAAAGAGAGGAGGAGGCACAAGCCAGCCTGCAAGGTTTTGCTGTGTGTGCCTGTTGGCGCGGACATCGCTGGAGGAGTGGTCCAGCGTGTGGAGTAGGCTGGTGAGGTGCCGGCTGCGGGCCTGTGGGTGTCAGGTCCCACGAACTGCAAGGGTGGTCTACTCGGGTTGATTTCAGTGCACACGGACAGCATTGGGCTGGGAGGTACTCAGGCATGGAGCGGGCCCATTTCTGTGAGGATTTTGGCAGGCAGAGGGGCAAGCTGTGCAGGGTGGCGCAGCAAAACCGGAACAGTGACAAGGAGGATGCCGGAGTAGGGGTGTCGGTAGGAGACGTTTCTTCTTTGGTGCCAGCGTCCATTATGATGACTTCGAGTGGAGGAGGGTCGGCGTCGGTTGGAGGAGGGCCGACCTTCCAGCATCATCAGCTGGAACGCAACATTGGATGTTGCAGTGGCATTTCTTTGGAACGCAGCGTAGGCAGAGTTGTCGGCACGGTCCTGTTGGCTTTTCGAGCCAGGGCGGAGCAGTTTATGGCAGAAGCTTCAAAAACTGAGGAGTGGTATGTGAACATCTCTCGATTGATTAACGGGGAGCTTGGAGGAACCTGTTTAACTGGAAAAAATGTGCAAAAAGCACTGAGGACGGCGGATGCAGGATCATGTGCCATGCGGTTGCGCAGAACTTGAGGGGGTTGGATCCCGACCTCTGGGGTCTATTCAGGAGGATGAGCACCAAGACGAACTTTTGGAGTCTATGCTGGTGGATCAAGATGTGCACAGTTGCGGAGGACTAATTGGGTTAGGTGTTGATGAGGCCTGTAATGTTGGTGTTGTGTTTACGTTGTGGCCTTGGGGGGAGGGGTAGTTGCAGCTTGGGTTGGGCCCTGGGTTAATGTTACCAGTTTTGGGCCTGTGATATTGAATTTTGATTGTTGTTCTGTTTATGTGCGTGGCCTATGGGTTTAGGAGATTGCAGGTTTTCAGTGGACTTGTGGGTGAGGGGTCCTGTGTCTTGTTATTTGGCTGAGACAATGTTTATTGCTGCAGGATAGGGGTCTAGATGGACTTTTCCTTCGGGGTATTAATGGTTTCTGTTTTCTTCTTCAGGACTTGAGGGTGTGGGGGAGCGTTGTTTTCAGAGCATTTGACAATTGGACTATAGCTATGTGCATTTTATTCCGAAATGTAATGCTGTTGTCATTTTATCTGTTGTGTTGTTTTGTGTTTGTGTTCGTTGATAGGGGAGATTTCCCTTGACTATTTCTGGAGTGGTCGGGTGGGCTCTGGAGGGAGGTTAAGTGGCAGTTAGATGCTGTCTAGGTTAAGGGGCAGTGTGGTGCTGTCTATTTTTTGTGGTTAGAGGTGACAGTTAGGTGCTGTCTACGTTAAGGAGCAGTGAGGTGCTGTCTATTTTTGTGGTTAAGGTGGCAGTGTGGTGCTGTCTAGGTTAAGGGGCATTGAGGTTCTCTCTATTTCCTGAGGTTAAGGTGGCAGTTAGGTTCTTTCTAGGTTAAGGGGCATTGAGGTACTCTCTAGGGTAAGGGGCAATGTGTGCTCTCTAGGTTAAGGGACATTGAGGTGCTGTCTAGTTTAAGGGGCAGTGTGGTGCTGTCTGGGTTAAGGGGGCTTTGAGGTGCTCGCTAGGTTAAGGGGCAGTGTGTGCTGTCTAGGTTAAGGGGCATTGGGGTGCTCTCTAGGTTAAGGGGCAGTTAGGTGCTGTCTAGGTTAAGGGGCAGTGAGGTGAGGTGCTGTATATTTTTGCGGTTGGCAGTTTGGTGATGTCCAGGTTGTGGTGGCTGGTCGTGGTGTGGGGGTAGTTAGATTACTGTTTCTGTATTGGCGGGGGTAGAAAGTTGTGCGTTGTGGAGTTGCGTTGGGGAGTTGAGTATAATGGCCACTTGTCTGTGTGGGGTTTTGGTGTTGAGTGTCATGTTTTGGTGCCGGGGGTGCAGGGTGCTTAACTTGGAAAAGTTGTTTTGGTTTTCACTATAGGATTCTAGTGGATTTTCCTGTGACGTGGCATGTTTGCTTTAGAGGTGAGTTTTTATCTCAAGGTTAATATGAGTTGCAGGTTTTCTTCACTGTGTTGTGTATGTTGCTTTCATCTACTTGTTGGTGTACAGAGCTATTGGTGGAATCTTTTCCATCATTGGGTCGTTGTGAAAATGGTAAGGAGGGAGATGTGTCATAATCATAGCTGGTAGCTTAGTGCTGTTTAGTGGTGTTTACATCTGAGTGCAAGTTCAGTGTTCTTACATGCTGACTTGGGTTGTGAAGTCATGTAGAATCTTTAGGTCTCATAGAAGGTTGGCAGGGTTTGGGGTTCTAGGATTCTGGGAATGACAGTTGAAGGCTGCTCTGGTCGAGTGTGGATGTCCCGGTATTTTCCTTCCTGTTACTTTACTTGCCTGTAACCACTATACATAATAAACCTGTATTATAACTTACCGCACCCAAGTACTTCGATTACATCAAAGTGCTAAGGGAGGCCCAGGAGGACAAGTGCTCAGACAAGGGGATAATGTTCAAAAAGTGCGAGGGAGGGGCTGAGGACCAGACTCAGTAGGCTAGTTGGGGAAGGGAGCCCGAGGGCAAGTGCTGGTAAGGGGTGGAGACGAGTTGAAGGATGGCCTGTCCCAGTAAGGTACATGAAGGGTACAGGCCACCAGACATGGAGGCAGGTGGACCTAGCAGGGGAGGCGGAGGGGGAAGAGGAGGAGGAGAAAAGGAAGGTCTTGAGAAGTTTCTGGAATTTAAGGAGATCCAGCTCAAGACAAAGAGGGACAGGAAGGCCATTCCGGAAGGAGGATCCTGCTGAAGAAAGAGCTCTAGCCCACACTCTTTGCCTAGGGAAGGATCTGACTTGCAGAGAGGTAGAGCTAGAAGACCGAGGAATTCTAGCCGGGAGGTATTTAGGGAGAGAGAGTTGGATGTAGTGTGGTCCCAGGCCCCAGAAAGCCTTGTAGATTATGCAGAGTCTTGAATGTGATCCTTGCAGCCACAGGGAGCCAGTGGAGAGATTATAGGGCTAGTGAGATGCGGTGCCTCGGTTTGAGGTTTAAGGCCAAGGATGAGTCTTGCAGTCCTATTCTGAAGTATTTGAAGAGAGCAGGGGGGGGGGAAGAAGCAGATTAAGGAAGAGGCTGTGGCAGTATTCAATCCTAGAGAGAACCAGAGCTCTGCAGACATTGAGCTTCTCGGGGAAGGTGAGGAAAGGCAGAATCTGGAAGTGAGATTTCTTGGCAGGGTCAGCGATGTGAGGTAAGAAGGATAGAGAGGAGTCAAATATGACACCCATGTTTCTTGCCTCAGAAGAGAGCGAGGGGAGGGGGGCCAAGGAAAGCAGCCAGAGGTTAGGGTGGAAGGAGGGGCTAGGATATGATAGGTTATTTATAACACGCTTAATACCGAGAGGTTTCTAAGTGCGGACCCGGGGATCGAACCTGTGTTGCTCCATGTCGTCTTGCTTCCAAGGTAATCACATTGCCCCTGAATTCCTGAATTATCCTCCCAAGACAAAGGAGTCCCAATGAAAAGGAAGGATCTCAGTCCTACTGGCATTAAGGCAGAGATCATTAGAAGCACACAATGCCTGAAAAGCAGTCAGACAGATGAGAATGAGAGAGGAAGGAGAGGACGAAGAGGAGGGAAGCTTAAAGGAGAGCTGAGTGTTGTCAGCATGGCATTGAAAATGAGGAGAGAAGGAGGAGATCAGCTAGGCAAGAGGGTCAAGGTACATGTTGAAGAGCCACAGATAGAACCCTGAGGGATACTGCAAGTGGAGAGTGAGATAGAGGAGAGGAACAGGCCCAGATGAACTTGAGAGGGTCTATTCGAGAGGAAGAAGGTCAACAAATCCAGTGCCCAGTCAGTGATGCTTAGGGTATCACAAAGACGATTTATGAGGGTGGAATGATTGACCATGTTTAAGGCGTAGGATAGATCTAGGAGGATGTGAACAGCGGGAGAGTTGGAATCAAGGTTTGCGAGCAGGTCATCACAGGTGTTCAGGAGAGCAGTTTTGATGCCTCTGGCTGCTCTGAAGCCAGCCTGGTGGTCATGAAGACAGCCAATTGAGTCAATGGGATGGATTGGTTGGGAGATGACCATCTTATCCAAGAGTTTGACCAAGAAAGGGTTGGTGGAGATAGGGCAGTATTTAGCAGGGCAGGAATGGTCCACAGATGGGTTTCCTAGGAGGGGGTGCACAAGGAAGTGCCTGAGGGGTGATGGAAAGGAGCCCGTTGCACAGGAATGGTCACATAACTCAGACAAGGAGGGAGCGAGAGAGGCACTGTTGTTCTTGATAGTTTTAGTGCAGCAGGGGAGCACCAGTTTGGACAAGTCTTTCATAGAGCAAACTGTCTTGGTAACCTCATCCGGCGCTATTGGTGTGAAGGAGGAGACAAAGGAGAAAGGAGAGAGAGTGCCGAGGGATGTCTGGGGAACAATGGGCAGCAGGGAGAAGAAGATAGAGAAGACAGGATGTCCTGCATTTTGGTAATGAAGTGGGTTGCAAAGGCCGTGCGGAGGGAATGGGAAGGCAGAGGAGAAGTAGAGACAGAAGTAGGATTGATAAGTTCCTTGCAGATTTTGAAAGGTTCAGCCATGGCGTTTGTGGCCCCAGAGATGCAGGTGTGGATGTGGGCTCATTTCTTGGAGCAGATGGAGAGTCTACATTGCCTTTGGAGCAGGTGGCAGGCCAGTTTATCAGAGGATGTGCTGAAAGCCAACCATTTTCATTCAGCGAATTTGCACTTCCGTTTAAACAAGGCTAGGTTGAAATCATACCTGCTATTGTACTTTGAGGGAGGCTTTATGCAGATCCTCATGGCAGGTGCAAGGATATCAAGAGTGTTGCAGATGGAAAGGTGAAGTTTAGCAAGAGAAGGGTCAGTGTGGGAGTCGATAGCAGGGGTGGGTGGAGGAATGAAGGAGGTGGCAAAAGCAGCTACTGACACTTGCTTCATTAGTTGAATGACAGAGAAGGAGACTGGCAGTGACAGCAGAGGTTTAGCCAGGGATCCAGGGAGCTCAAGATTGGAGGAGAGGAGAGCATCGTCAGACCAGGAGAGAGGGGTAGTGAGAGGGCTAGAGAGGGAGATATCAGCAGTGATGAGAGCATAAAGGGTGTTCCCGGCTGAGTGATATAAACCAGAGGGAAGAATGAGAGTTGCAGGGGTTGCAAAAGGGTACAGTGGCTGCATCAGAAGAGTGTAGATGAATATTGAAATCTTCAAGAAAAAGAAGCTTAGAAGTAGAGGTCAGAGGAGAAGAGGCCAGGTTGGCCCAGTCTGAGAGGAAGAGGGCGGGCACCCCCGCTGTCCTGTATATGGTAGCCAGAGTGAGCGAGAGGGAAGGGGAGACGCAGAGCTTAAAGACAAGACATTCAAAGGAAGAATAGGATTGAGTGGGTATGACCGACGCAGGGACCCATTCAGGGAAAACAAGAGCCACTCTGCATCTAGACCGGTTGGGCTTGGGTTTGGAGAGCATCTTGTAGCCCCCAGGAAGGAGAGTGTCAAAGGCAGTGACAGAGCTGGCATTGAACCACATCTCAGTGAGATCAAGGATGTCAAGGTCAAGGTCAAGGTCTTCAAGGAGGTGACAGCTGTCAGGGGAGTGTTTGACAGCAGAGCGAGAATTGAGTGTGGCAAGGTGTAGCAGGTTGTCCCCTTTTAATGTTTTTCGAGGCAGGAAGTTAATGAGCGAGGGAATGTCAAGAAGGAGGAAGTTGGGCTGAGAGCCCTGAACCATTATAGTGTAATTCTTATATACATTAATGATGCATATGGAAGATGAGAAGTGTGTCAAAAGTACCTCCCATCTGGTACCACCATTAATGGGTGAATAGGAGAAAGGGGAGATGATATAGACCATATGGGGAGTCCAGAGGTTGGGAGAGGGGACAGCAAAGAGGATGTCAGTTATAGTCTGTCTGGTGGAAGTGTTGATTCAGGTGTCTGCAGCCGGTAATCCTGGGTTGGAGACCAGGAGTGTTCTTTTACATTTTTTCCTTCCAGACTTCTAGAGAGGGTATGGCAAGGTGAAAGAATAGCAATTAGAGTAGGTAGGAGAGATGGAGAGCACCATAGTTGAAGGTGGAGGGCTTGAGAGCAGGAAAGGGATTGCAAAGTACATGCCCAACTCACCAGGCGGCCTGACAGCAATCAGGGGAGACAGTTCAATGCAGTAAACAGCAAAAGAAAACAGTAAAAATAGAGGGCAAGATGGAAAAGTCCTAGGTTACAACAGGCCACTGGGTACACACCATTTCACAGGTATGGAAGCACAGCTAGTAGGAGCAACCAAGAATCATATGGTAAAGAAGGTCTAGAATTGTAATAGCAGTGAATAAGCAGTACTTGGATATGAAATGTGCAGGTCTGTGTTTTAAACAGACATAGGAAACAAAGATGTCAAAATCCAACTTTCAAGAATACTGGTGAAGGCCTAAGCTTAAACATAGAAGTAGGAATCAGAATGACCAATTCAGCCTGAGTATGAGACTTTCAAACTAAGGTAGTCATTCTAGCAGCAGGATTTAAACCAGCATAGCAGCATGATTCAATATTCAGCAATACAGACAACATACGGCTTTAAGTAAAGCCTGCCGAATTAGAGCAACATCAGGATTTGAATTTCAAATATACAGATAAACGAAGATGCAGCAATTCAGCAATTTAGCAAGGAAGTAGAAACACCTAGTTTAGAGGGTCGGGCTTACATGAAGAGTGCAGCAATACAGTAGAGGCACCCACATTTAGAATCAGCTGGAATTGAGGTTAACATATACATGAGAAACGCAGCAATTCAACACAGACTGCCAGAATGAAAACACCTAGATTTGAAATTGACACAAACGTAGAGAATACAAGCTTTTAAGCAGGGCAGATGATTTTTTAAATGCACCCAGATTTGGGGTTCCTAAGGTCGGTAGAGATGCAAAGTTCAAGAAAGACAACAGAGAATAGAATCGCCTAGATTTGAATTTCATCAGACATGAAAAATGCCAGTATATTGGATGGGGCAGCATAGATTAGGGTACCCAACTGTTATTCGAAAAAAAATACATGGAGAATATCAGCATTCCTAAACAGGAGCAGGATTCAGCAGACCAAGTCAGTCAAGAAGTGAAGAATTTGGCAGTAGATAAGGAGGGAGAATACTGACCTGAGGGCGTGTGAGGGTAGTGTGTAAACAAGCGCTTAATGTTTGATGCATGCTGATGCTGGCGCAGGTTGAAAGGTAAAATGGAAGCTCAGACACAGTGAACAAGCATGTGGAGCAGTATAAGGATTCCCATAGCACCGCCACCAAGGCTGGACAGGCCAGACAGTGGCCCTGGTAGTGGGCCTTTTGCCAGGGGGCCGGCTCAGCCTGCCGGCTCCCTGATTGGCCTTTAGATGAAAGGGGATGGCCAATCACTGCTGCGTTTGGGCAGGCTAGCATGGCACTCCTGTGCCAACAATGGTGGCAGCCATGTTTGATATGGTAAAGACCCACATTTAAACAGCCCGACTGGGCTGCACGGATGCTTGAAGTGCAACCGGATTGACCAAAAGAGCAGATCCCAAAAGTCAAGTTTTAAAACAGCCCCACTTGGCAATTTAGAAGATGGTTGTGCAAACGTCATCATGACAGTTAAATTTGGCAGAACACATGAGACACGGCCCAACTAGGCTTACCTAGGTTGCAGTGATCTCATAGCTCGATGGTTGGCCTCGTGGTCTCTTGAATCTTGATGATGCAACCTGCGTTCATAGCCGGACTGGATGGAATGCGGGTAACAGGCCAGCTGGGGTCTTGGTAGAGGGCCTTTGTTGAATGGGTGACTCAGACTACCGGCTCCCTGATTGGCCTTAAGATGAAAGGGGATGGCCAATCACGACTGCGGTTGGGAGGGCTAACATGGCACTCCTGTGCCAATAACGGCAGCAGCCATGTTTGAGATGGTAAGGCCCCACATTTAAACAGCCTGACTGGGCTGCACGGATGCTTGAAGTGCGGCCGGATGATCAAAAGGGTAGAGCCCACAAGTAAACTTTCAAAACAGCCCCACTGGGCAAATGTACAGGCCTTCAAATGGACACATGACGAGCACCCATGCATGCCAAGGGAGAACAGGACAGGAATCATACGCCCACTGCACACACAAGCCACCTTGGCAGACCAACAGTCAAAGTGCACTCCCATCACCCACATGTGGAAGCACATATTGGAGCAAACAGACCAAAGAAACAGCATGACAAGAGCAGGATATGTACAATGTACAATGACATGTACAGTCTCGGGAGGATAGCTCAGGGGTAACGTGCTGACCTTGGAAACAAAACTAGACAGAGCAACTCGGGTTCGAACCCCGGGTCCGCGCTTAGAAACCCCTGGGTATTAAGTGTGTTTTAAGTAACCTATCATATCCTATCATATCATATCAATGTAGCATGAGTGTAATACAAGCACGCAGATGTGACTCCCAGAAGACTGACAACAATGTGACTCTACTGTCAACGTCAGGCCCAGCACTAGCAAGCAGACATGTGAAGGCCGCACTACCACCTCCTGCAGCGCCAGAACCACCACCACCTCCTATGCTAGCACCACCACCGCCAGCTGTGCTGCACCACTACTTCCAGCTGTGCCAGCACCTCCAATGCCAGCTGTGCCAGCACCACCACCGCCAGCTGCCGCCAGCACCACCCCTGTGGTCAGTGGGCCTACCGTCCCTCCTGTACCCTCCGCACCACCATGGGCACACCGGCCACCAGTCCTTTGTGGTAGGCACCACACAGAACAGGAGGAGGAGGATGACCACACCACCTACCTGACCCCATCTTTCAGCCTGACAACACTGCACACCCCCCCCTCCGCTGGCCATGCCCTGCATCCGGGACATGGTTGCAAGATTACCTGCAATGAATGACAGGCATAGGGCAATGATATGATATGGCATTTATAGCGCACCTATACACAAATGTTACAAGGCGCGACAATGCGCGACAAATGATCACACTCCCCCAGCAGCACCTCACTGAATTGATGCTGCTGCGTGAGTGTATCCAGGCCAGCAGCCATAGTAGTGCACGGGCACAAGGCCATACCACTACTGCCCTTCCCATCCTGGCCCAAAGGGTCAGGGAGGTCAATGAGGGGATGTCAGCCATGTCGGAGTCCCACATGCACTCCGTTACAAGTTATTCTTGAACACTTGCGGGCCCAGCGGTCTGATCCGCTATCGTCCACCACTACCCGCGGGATCTCACAGCAGGGCAGCCCAAGGCACCACTCCAGCAGCTTTCATCGATACCTGAGCCAGCCAAGAGCCCTGTGATGAAGAGGTAGCATAAGTGGCACTTGGCATAACACTAAAAATTCTCTTTGTGTTAATGGGGTGTTTGGGCAGGGGAAGGGTAGATGTGGAGAAGGAGGGTTTTGGGGAGGGAGGTGTGCAGGAAAGGGCTGTTTGGGGAGGTGAAGGGGTTTGTGGAGAGGGAGGTGTGTGAGCAGGGTGGTGTTTAGGGAACAGGGTGCTTGGGGGGCCAGGGGTGGGTGTGTGGGGAGAGGAAAGGGCAGAGTGTGTTTGAATTTGCACTTTTGTTTCAATAAATAGTTTTCACTAGAAGCAATAAGTGTACATACCTTATTTTGGTACAAGTATGTATTGCGTCTGCACATCATATGCAGTAAGTTGCAAGGGAAGTGCAGAGAGAAAGGGGTATTCAGAAAAAGTTATCTAGGAGTTCTTGACGAGCCATGCACCCATTCCTTGTCCTCCACGTTTCCGTGCATCGGGCCGGCTCGCGCTGCATCACCAGCATCATCCTCTGGCAGAGGAATGTCCAGATTTGGGGGCGGGGGTATGTTGCGTCTGCTGCAGATATTATGCAACATTTCGCAGGACTGGACTATCTGCCCCACCTTCTCTGGCCTGTTCATGTGCTCACACCCAGACCGGTTTAGGCGTCTAAAACGTGCCTTCAAGAGCCGATGGTCTGCTCAATGGTCACCCTCATCCTCACATGTGCCCTGTTGTATGCCATTGCCTCCTGCATCTGGGGCTTCCTCTGAGGGGCCATCAGCCACGGAAGAACTGGGTATCCTGGGTCACCTGCAAGGGGTATGGACACATGTGTGAGTAATGTTACTCGGCAGTGGTTTTAACTGAGACAGTGGAATCTCAACAGTCAGTATGTGCCTGCATGTCCCTTGTCTCACCAGGACATACATCTCATGACCCTAGGTGCCTAGTCTACAGATTCACTGGCATTGGATGGGGGAGATGTGTGTTGCATTCTGGTTCCTGTATTGCATTACTGTAACGCTCACCTGATTCCCACGGAGGCGCCGGTCTTGGCAGGATGGTGTCTGTGACTCGAAAAGTGAAGTGCAGGACTCGATTGGCTTCCGGGGCTGAGCCTCTTCGCACTGTGTGTCTAACTCGAAGAGTGAGATATCTGCAGGTGAAAGAATATGGGGTTAATGATCTGGGGTTTTCGGGTATCTCTCTCCCTTTCCCTTCCTCGCTTTTCCGTGGAGCCCCAAGGTCAACGTGCTCACCTTAGATAGGTGAATGCTGGACTCTCCATCTGCGTCTGGTGCAGGGTGCCGTTGCCAGTTCCTTCACTGGGTGAAACGTAGGCCTCTTGACATCAGAGGATTGCTACCGTCGTTAACTGCACGAACGGTGAGTTTCCGGACACCTTTTAAGTCCTTACAGTCTTTAGGTGCGTGGGCACGTTAATGTGGAACAGGGCTCTGTATAATGCTTTTTCTATTTGTCTTGCAGGGCTCTTGAGGTAGAAGATGGTGTGAAGAAAGCCGAAGTTCGAGCCAGAGTCTTGGAATGAAGCGCTTGGAAATGCGTAAGTAAATGCCGGTTGCCTGCTTTTCAAAAGCTCTCTAACTGTCTCTTTTCCCTTGCAGTTGTGAGTTTGGGTGTTGAAGAGACGCTGGAAACGCCGGAGTATTTGCAGGCGCCCTATTGTGGCGGGCGCGATGGTGCGTAAGTAAAATACCTGTCTAATGTCTCTTCTTTTGTCTTTCAGGTGCAGGATTGCAGCGTTGAAGAAAACCGGAATTCGCGGAGTGCCAGTAAGTAATTCCACACAGGAATAACTATGCTTTTGTCTTCACAGGCGGAGGAGCAGCGTGAAGAGATGGTAGCTGCCGATGGATCAGGTGAGGAAAGCGCTGCACGTGAAGGTTGCCGTGCTAACCTGTTGTTTCTTGTCTTTGCAGGTGCTACTGAATGCTGGATACAGGAATGGTAAGTGTTTGTTCTTGCAGGTTAAGGATCGGAAAGAAGAAAACTGGAACAGACACGGTGAGCGTTCTGCTGCAGATGCAGAATAACGCGAAGCACGTTTCATCAATCGGGTGTGGTTTAAATAGCCTTGGAGTGATGAGGCGTCTTCCTCCACGGCCTCGCCTAGGTAAGAAAAGAGTTCCTGTTCCAGAAGAGTTCCAGTGTTGTATCCAGGGAGTGGAGCTTGCCCCACCCAGGTAAGAAAGTAGTGCCGGCTCACAGAGGATTCCTATGTGGCTGGTAAGTAAGCAGCATGGTCTGCTGCAGGTAAGTCCACTCAAGCATCTTCATACAAATTATGAGCCCGGCGCTTCCAGTGCCGGGACCAGTGACTTTGATGAGCCTGGTGCCACCGGCGCCAGGACAAGGTCCAAAAGGTCCCAGTGGGGACCGGCTGGTGCCTAGGATGAAGGTTAGGGGCCTGCTTCCAAGGACGTTGGGCTGGTCCTAGCTCCTTGGAAGCAGTGATCATGACAGCACCCCCCCTCAAGGCCCCTCCTAAGTGTGTCTTCTCCGGGGGTTTTGGCTTGTCGGGGTGATTCAGATGGAATTTCTTGACCAGATGAGGTGCGTGGACATGTTCTGAGGGTTCCCAAGACCTTTCCTGGGGGCCGTATCCTTTCCAATCAACCAGGTAATATAATTTAGATTTGGAGATTTTGGAGTCTAGGATGTTCTTTACTTCAAACTCAAGTTCTCCATCCACTAGAACAGGTTCTGGGAGTTCGGTCAATCGGGTTTCTGGTTGTACTGGTTTTAGTAAGGAGACCTGGAATACTGGATGTATTTTCATATGCGAAGGCAATTCCAATTTGACAGCCACCGGATTAATTATGGCAGAGATGAGATAGGGTCCTAAGTATCTCGGGATGAAGGTGCGGGGTCCTTTTAGAGGCAGGTGCTTAGTGGATAACCAGACCTGATCTCCCACTGCGTAGTGAGGGGCCTCTTTACGGTGTTGATCCGCTCCTTTCTTGTATAGAGCTTTAGCTCTTTGCAGATGGGCAGTGGCTTCTTTAAAAGTACGAGTGATCACCGAGTGCAAGTGATCCACAGCAGGTGTTTCGAATTCTTGGGGAGGATCCAGGTTAGAGGTCCTAGGATGGTTTCCGTATAATAGGAAGAAGGGAGTCTTCCCGGTTCCAGAATGGGTCGAATTGTTATAAGCGTATTCAGCGATCCAAAGGATATCCTTCCAAGGGTTTTCAGTTTGTTGGAGCATGCAACGTAAATATTGCTCCAGAGTTTGATTTGTCCTCTCGGTTTGTCCGTCAGTTTGGGGATGGTGACTGGTGAAAGTCTCACATCAATTTGGGCTAAGCGACAGCAACTTCGCCAAAAGTGGGAGATGAATTGACTTCCCCTATCGGAGACCAAAACCGAGGGAAAACCGTGTAACCGAACGATGTTTTCTAAGAATTCTCGGGCTAATACTGAAGCTGAAGGTAGGCCCTTCAGGGGAATGAAGTGAGCCATCTTGGAGAATAGATCCACGACTACTAAAATGGTATTATACCCTGAGCATGGAGGTAAGTCCGTGATGAAATCCATGGACAGGGTATGCCATGGACAGGGAGGGATGTCCAGTGGGTGTAAGAGGCCGGCTGGTTTCTCCTTCTGACTTTTATTCTGAGCACACACACCGCAGGAGATTACAAAGTCTCTAATATCCTTCTTCCATGATGGCCACCAGAAATGACTTTTGACCTTTTCCATGGTTTTGGCAATGCCAGGGTGACCCTCCATTAATGAGTCGTGATAACAGGAGATTACCTGTTTTTGTATTTTCTCACAGGGCAAGTACAATCGTCCTCGGAAATATGGTAGGTCTTGGTCCACTGAGAAATCCTTCCCCTTGAATTGCCAGTCCTGTAATTCTGCCGGAGTTAGGAGTGATTTGACTGTAGTCTCGATGTCTTCAAAGGATTGAGCGCTGACCAAGCCCAAAATCCTTTGTTCTGGAATTATGGGTATTGGTTCAGGATTGGTCAAGTGTTCATCTATTCCCATCCGGGAGAGGGCATCTGCTTTTCCGTTTTTACTGCCTGGTCGATAAGTAATTATAAAGTCAAACTCAGCCAAAAACAGAGCCCAGCGGAGCTGCCTGGAAGACTGAGCTTTGGCCGTCTTCAGATATTGTAAGTTGCGGTGATCTGTCATTACGGTGACTGTGTGTCTGGCTCCCAAAAGATAATGCCGCCAGGCTTAAAAGGCTGATCTGATAGCTAAAAGTTCCTTGTCTGTAATTGAATAGTTGATCTCGGGAGCCGAGAATTTGCGGGACCAAAAGGCTACAGGATGTAATTGGTGTGTGACCGGATCTCTTTGTGATAAAACTGCCCCCATAGCAAGACTAGAAGCATCTGTTTCTACGATGTAGGGGAGTTCTGGGCGAGGGTGTTTTGGAACAGGTGCAGAGATGAATTTAGCTTTTAAGACCTGAAAAGCTTGTTCCGCCTCGGTAGACCACTCAAAACGTTTGTTTTTCTTTAATAGAGCGGTGATGGGCTGGACTATTCGAGAGAATTCAGGAATGAACCTGCGGTAAAAGTTAGCGAAGCCTAACATGCTTTGAACTCCTTTTACAGAGGTTGGTGAAGGCCACTTGATGATTGCATCGACTTTCTTTGAATCCATATGGACTCCGTTTGGTGACAATATGAATCCCAGGAACTCAACTTCAGTTACGTTGAAAACGCATTTTTCAAGCTTACCAAAAAGGTTATGTTGACGTAATCTCTCGAGGACCTCTTTAACGTGTTTCTGATGTTCCTCTTCAGATGATGAATAGACGAGGATGTCATCAATGTAGACAACAACACACACATCTCTGAGTTCTCTAAGGACATAATTCATAAAATACTGGAAGGCGGCAGGAGCGTTGCATAGTCCAAAGGGCATAACTTGATATTCAAACAGCCCATTCTTGGTGCGGAAGGCCGTCTTCCATTCATCGCCCTCTTTTATTCGTACCAAGTGGTAGGCTCCTCTGAGATCCAACTTTGTATATATACATGCGTCTTTGACTTGGTCCAGGAGTTCAGGGATCAAAGGTAACGGGTATCTGTTTTTAACAGTGATTTGATTCAGGGCGCGGTAATCTATACAAGTCCTAAGGTCTCCTTCCTTTTTCGGAACGAAGAACAAAGCCGAGGAAGCTGGAGATTTTGAAGGACGGATAAATCCGTTAGCTAGGTATTGGTCCAGATATTGTCTGAGGTGAAGATTCTCTGGCTCGGTGAGGGCATAAATCCTACTGCAAGGAGGAGTTGTTCCAGGTATCAGATCTATTTGACAGTCGTAAGACCTATGAGGAGGCAGGGTGTTAGCTTGGTCCTTCCGAAAGACGTCTTGGAATTCCTGGTATTCGGGAGGTAGTTTGGGAACCTCAGAAGAGATTGCCGCCAGTGAAACATCAGGCCGAGGATAACAAGTGGAGATACATTCTGGAAACTGAACCGTCTTTGCTCGCCAATCAATCTGAGGATTGTGCTTCTCTAACCAAGGAATTCCCAGAATGATCTGGAACTGAGGGGCCTTGATCACATCGAACACGATTTTCTCCCGGTGTCCCTCTTGGCTCACTAACATCACTTCTTGGGTGGCGTGAGTTACTGGTCCGGAGGCGATCTCCGTGCCATCCACTGTAGTAATGACGTCTTTTACTGCCTTAGGGACAAGAGGTAGATTTATCCTTGATACCATTTCACGGTCAACATAATTACCGATTGCTCCGCTGTCGATGTAAGCTTCAATTGCATGCAAACGATCCGGACGTTCAGGGCTAATGAGGACCATAGGCACCACGAAATGCGAGGTCATGGAACAGATGTTAACGCTCGGCAAGAGGACCTCTACACTTGTCGGGCTAGGTCGTTTCCCTGCTCAGAATTTGTGGTACAGGTATCTGCGGCTCCTACAGCCTTCTTAGCTGGTTTCACCGGACAGTCTCGAAGAAAGTGCCCCGAGTTTCCGCAATAGAGGCATAATTGCAGCTGTCTTCTCCTTTCTCGCTCTTTTTGGGTTAAAGGTCCTTTCATGCCCCCTATTTGCATGGGTTCCACGGTGTCAGCTCCCCTAGTAGAGGTCTGCGGTTTAGAAAACACTCGGGTATCAAATTTGGAACGATCAGCCTTTCTGTTCTGTAATCTGTGGTCCAATTGAACAACTAAGTCAATATAGTCTGAGCATTCTTGTGGAGGATTCACAACTTGAGCTAACACATCCTTGAGCTCTCCATGCAGGCCTCTGTAGAAAAGCGTTATTCTTTTATCCTCAGGCCATTGAGTTTCCACTATAAGTCTGTTGAATGAGGCAATGTAAGTCAAGAGGTCTTGATTACCCTGTCGTAACGAAAGGAGTTCATTGTCCAAGGCCTGCCCTTGTGCATGTCTTGCGAACAGTTTCTCCTTGCTGGACTGGAAGGCCTGGAAATCATGAAGAACCGGATCATCCTGAGTGACTAAAGGGATCGACCAATCTGCGGCACCGCCACTGAGATAAGAAAGCACAAAAGCCACCTTGGCCTGATCTGTTGGGAAGGCAGCTGGTCTACATAAGAAGTGTAGGCGGCACTGGTTAATGAACACTGCAAATCTCTTTGGGTCACCAGAAAAGCGTTCGGGCGGAGCCAAGGGCACATTACCGGGTAGATTGATTTGCACTGGATTTGAGGAGGATGCTGAAGGATAATTTCCTCCTGGAGCGGGCAAATGTGTTTGTCCTGCCTGCGTTTGTAGCAATTGCCTAGCGAGGTCCTCTGTTCGCTCCTTGGATATTATCAGCTCTCTTCTTAGAGCGTTTGTTTCCTGACGAGCTGCATGTACTTCTGCTCTTAGTTCCCCAAGCAACTGGGCCAATTGATCAGTATCCAAGGTTTCCATTGCGCCTGGGTAGGAGTTTTGCGGTGGGCTTCGCGTTCTGTAACGCTCACCTGATTCCCACGGAGGCGCCGGTCTTGGCAGGATGGTGTCTGTGACTCGAAAAGTGAAGTGCAGGACTCGATTGGCTTCCGGGGCTGAGCCTCTTCGCACTGTGTGTCTAACTCGAAGAGTGAGATATCTTCAGGTGAAAGAATATGGGGTTAATGATCTGGGGTTGTCGGGTATCTCTCTCCCTTTCCCTTCTTCGCTTTTCCGTGGAGCCCCAAGGTCAACGTGCTCACCTTAGATAGGTGAATGCTGGACTCTCCATCTGCGTCTGGTGCAGGGTGCCGTTGCCAGTTCCTTCACTGGGTGAAACGTAGGCCTCTTGACATCAGAGGATTGCTACCGTCGTTAACTGCACGAACGGTGAGTTTCCGGACACCTTTTAAGTCCTTACAGTCTTTACGTGCGTGGGCACGTTAATGTGGAACAGGGCTCTGTATAATGCTTTTTCTATTTGTCTTGCAGGGCTCTTGAGGTAGAGGATGGTGTGAAGAAAGCCGAAGTTCGAGCCAGAGTCTTAGAATGAAGCGCTTGGAAATGTGTAAGTAAATGCCGGTTGCCTGCTTTTCAAAAGCTCTCTAACTGTCTCTTTTCCCTTGCAGTTGTGAGTTCGGGTGTTGAAGAGACGCTGGAAACGCCGGAGTATTTGCAGGCGCCCTATTGTGGCGGGCGCGATGGCGCGTAAGTAAAATACCTGTCTAATGTCTCTTCTTTTGTCTTTCAGGTGCAGGATTGCAGCGTTGAAGAAAACCGGAATTCGCGGAGTGCCGGTAAGTAATTCCACACAGGAATAACTATGCTTTTGTCTTCACAGGCGGAGGAGCAGCGTGAAGAGATGGTAGCTGCCGATGGTTCAGGTGAGGAAAGCGCTGCGCGTGAAGGTTGCCGTGCTAACCTGTTGTTTCTTGTCTTTGCAGGTGCTACTGAATGCTGGATACAGGAATGGTAAGTGTTTGTTCTTGCAGGTTAAGGATCGAAAAGAAGAAAACTGGAACAGACACGGTGAGCATTCTGCTGCAGATGCAGAATAACGCGAAGCACGTTTCATCAATCGGGTGTGGTTTAAATAGCCTTGGAGTGATGAGGCATCTTCCTCCACGGCCTCGCCTAGGTAAGAAAAGAGTTCCTGTTCCAGAAGAGTTCCAGTGTTGTATCCAGGGAGTGGAGCTTGCCCCACCCAGGTAAGAAAGTAGTCCCGGCTCACAGAGGATTCCTATGTGGCTGGTAAGTAAGCAGCATGGTCTGCTGCAGGTAAGTCCACCCAAGCATCTTCATACAAATTATGAGCCCGGCGCTTCCAGTCCCGGGACCAGTGACTTTGATGAGCCTGGTGCCACCGGCGCCAGGACAAGGTCCAAAAGGTTCCAGTGGGGACCGGCTGGTGCCTAGGATGAAGGTTAGGGGCCTGCTTCCAAGGACGTTGGGCTGGTCCTAGCTCCTTGGAAGCAATGATCATGACAATTACATCTGGATATCATTTTAGGCTAGAAATGGCATGCTCAGTGACTGCTACATATCAAGTCCTGTGCCACTCCTGTGTGGTGTGGCCTGCACTGGTTGATCCTGCATGTGCAGGGTTCTTGCCGGGCATGCATTTATGACTTAGTCCCGTGCCCTTGGCCTGTCACTAATACTGCAATGTAGTTGTACATGTTCTAGTACTCACCCAACATCCAGGTCCTTCATCCTCTGTGACACGCCATATAAGACAGCAGGGTGCTGTTCCGCAGGACCATGGAGTTGTGGGTTGATCCTGGGAACTGGGTACAGCAGTGCGTGATGGTGAGGTTGGCATCACAGGTCACCTGGACATTCAGGGAAAAGAACTGCTTCTGGTTCCTGTAGACCTTCTCTGAGGCATGGCGGGGCACCAGCTATACATGCGTGCAGTTAAATACTGCCAACGCATTGGGCATGCCCGCAATCACGTAGAAGCGTGCCTTGGTGGTCTTTAACTGTGCCTGGGTGGTGGGGAGGGCGATGTGCTGGCCCACGCGGTTCAGGAGGGCCTCTGGTACCTGCACCAGCACTCTGGAGAAGGCAGGCTGCGGAATGCAATGCAGGTACACCACAAAGTGCTTAAATGTGCCACTGGCTATCAAGTACAGTACCGGCACCAGCTTCAGCAGCAGTGGTATGGCTGTCCTGATGCCAGTCCTGCTCCCAATCTCCCAATGTCCTCCTGGATGTGAGTCAGGAAGACATGAATGGTCTCCCTGTTTAGGCGGTAGACGGTAAGCATCTGGCTGTCTATGAGGGCCTAGGGTGAGGTCCTTGTGCGAGGGATCACAGCACGCCTACGCCTCACAACCTGCATCACTTTTATGCCCATCCTCCTGCTCTGTCTATCCCTGGCCTCCTGTCACCACTGCTGCTGCCCAGCACAAGCAGCTGGACATCAGCATGGAGCACCTCCAAGTCGATGGTAGCAGCAATGAGTGGCAGCATGGTTATGTTGGAAATTATTCTTGGGGAAGGTGTGGCCATTAGGTACTGATCATGTGTGCATTTGGGTTCACCTAGGAGGATTGGGTACACCTGTGGGAATATTTCCATCACCTGTGTTACCAGCTGCTCTGAGGTGATGTCATCTCAGTCTTGGTTTTGGCAGTATTGCCGCAAAAATCTGCTGGTGTTACTGGAAAATCCATTCTCATGATATGCCAGTGATACCATTGTGCCGGTATTACCGGAGCAGTTTTCCTACGTTGCCTTCATTTACCTTGCCGATATTAACAGTGCTGGCAATTCTGCGTGAGGGGGTATCAGCACCGGTAATTTCAGCAACTGTATTATGGTAACCCCATACTTTGCAGGACAGGTAAAAGTGCCCATAAACAGTATTACCAACACTTTTACTGTTTACCAGCAAAGTTGTAATGAGGGTCATTGCATTTTTCTGTAAAACTCTAATTTATATACATAAGTGATATTTAACACCTCCATTTATCTGATATGGTGTAAGGTCTATTAGCTCTATTATATAAATTGACATATAATATCAAAGGATTTTGAAATGTTTAGATATGCTGATGTTGGAAAAGGTTTAAGAATTATGATTGTTATTTAAACATGGTATGTAGCATTTATATTTTTCATGGTTTTAATAGAAACCTTTCACCTAATAACAAATAATCTTGGAAACTTCCCTGTAATGGTTGGCAGACATGCTTGTGCAGCCACCTTAGTTAAACACACAGAGGAACACCCACCTGGCAGAAATGCAGCTATATTGTTGACTTAACTAGGGTCATGATGTTCCAGTGACAAACGTTCTGAGTGTGAAATGTGCCGGTAGAGTGCCGGATGCTCCATGTTCTGATTCTTATGTTCTTCTGCAAGTAGTATTTTTCATTTTGCATTTAATTGGGAAAGTCTGGAATCCAGGATCAGACTCCAAGGTGCTGTGTTGCTATTCTAACATACCTGCATGAGCTGCGATTCAATCGCCTGCATAGGCTCCAGGGACCCCAACAGGGGTAAACAAGGTGGCGTGGAATGCCACCAAGAGAGCCGATGGTGCCCCTGTGCGTGCTAAGGGGAAGATGCCCTGTCCACCCTCCCTGATCCCCATTGTGTTGCAAGGATAATAACAAGAGAAATCTATGCAGACATCTCTCCAGGTGGCAGAGACTGAAGGTCCCATTAGACTGACACAAGGCCCTGAGAATGAAAAGAACACACATTGATTTATTAACAAAACATTTCACAAACAAGGTACTTTAAAAACACACATTTTCACTCTTCCTAAAGATTCTGTTGTAGAGAATAATTCACTTCAACATCCAAGAGATATTTTTCTAAGGCTTGTGTTCCATTCGGGTAGCCAGGGGAGGGCATCCACTATTGGATCCCATCCCTAGGGGTGGATTAACGAGAGAGGATCACCTGAGTAGGGGAGTCTGGGGTTGTGCTCATGGGAATACCCCAGGTGAGATGCGGTATCCCAACAGGATGGTAGATGAGGAGGAAGAGGTGCCAGAAGCCTTCATGGGATATGCAAGTCCCATTGTCCCCAAACCAAGAGGGAGGTGGAAATATCAGGCCAGAATCAGATCAGGCAAGGAGGACGGCCAGACAAGGCAAAGATATGACTCTAACCTCAACATCTATTTATCCTCCCCTAGTTCAGAGACAATAGAGTACTACCAAGACCAGGGCTTTCATGACAGGATGTCTGGCATAGGGAATGACCTAACAAAAGGGGAATCACCCCCATTGTAGAAAACCAGCGACTCTTTATTCTGTCAATCCACTTGCCATAATTCCACCTACAAGTGTCCGTTTTCATCTTGTCCTGTCTCCTCCTCCCCATTTCCATCAGGTACTGGGACAATGAAGAGGCGACCAGGAGTAGTGAAGATTACCCATAGACATGACATGGGGAGGCAGAAAGAGGTTTATTACATCTCACCACTAGGCTGTCCCACTAGTAGAGTCAGGCAAGGTCAGGTAGTTTACTTTGACCATTAACCCCAAATCCACTTGACTCTGCACTAGGGTATAAAAGGTGTGGTTCTGCCCAAGAAGTTGAAGGAGCTGGGATTGCCAGTTGGAATGTGGAGGCTGCAAGAGCAAGAAACTGGAGAGCGCCAGAGGAGAACGGGATGCCGGGACGCTGCAGCGTGACAAGGAGCTGTGTCTCCTTGGAGCCGGAGTAAGGCGGTACACTAATAATTGGCTGTGTCTATTCCAATGCTTGTTCCCCTGGATTGTGTGGCGGTCCCAAGGTTATCTGAGGGGCAGGTGGTAAAACCATGACCTCGACCCATAGATCCCACTGAGCTGCGTGCAAGCGCTGAGCTGTATGGGTGAGTCCCATCTCACCACTAGGCTGTCCCACTAGTAGAGTCAGGCAAGGTCAGGTAGTTTACTTTGACCATTAACCCCAAATCCACTTGACTCTGCACTAGGGTATAAAAGGTGTGGTTCTGCCCAAGAAGTTGAAGGAGCTGGGATTGCCAGTTGGAATGTGGAGGCTGCAAGAGCAAGAAACTGGTGAGCGCCAGAGGAGAAGGGGATGCCGGGACGCTGCAGCGTGACAAGGAGCTGTGTCTCCTTGGAGCCGGAGTAAGGCGGTACACTAATAATTGGCTGTGTCTATTCCAATGCTTGTTCCCCTGGATTGTGTGGCGGTCCCAAGGTTATCTGAGGGGCAGGTGGTAAAACCATGACCTCGACCCATAGATCCCACTGAGCTGCGTGCAAGCGCTGAGCTGTATGGGTGAGTCTCATTGCGAGAGAGAGAACCCCAACGGCCTGTGTGTGGCTGGAGCGGGAGTAAAGGTTTGGAAGCTGAAAGCGACATGAAGATCAGAAAGCACGAGGAAAGTAAAGAAACGAGGTTATAAAGTGTGATTTAAAGAAGACAAAAAACCAAGAAAGTAAATAAAGGACTCACGCGGCCCGAAAGATAGGAAAAGGGTGCAAGTGACCCAAAAGACAAAGTGTGATGTAAAGAAATGAAAAGCCAAGAGAGGGTACAAGCGACCCGAAAATAGGAAAAGTGTGTGCCAAGGGCACGAGAGAGCAGGAGGAGTGTGCAGGAAGCACAGCGAAACAAAAGAAGGTGCAGGAGTGCACAGTAAAGAGGAAAGAAAGAAAAAAGTAAAACAAGACTAAAGGGGAAAGGCATCTGACAGAAAAGGTGACAGAAGAAAAGGGTACCAAATGTAAGGAGAGGGGTCAGAAGTCATAGTGGTCACGCAGGGGAGGAGCAAAAGCCTGGCTTTTTTTAAGGTCTCTGACACAACCCCAAAGACAGAGGGGCCTAAACTTGGGGAAGGGAACCCTGGGAGGCCCACAGATACATTTGTGAACCTTTGCAGGAGAGGCCTAAACTTAGGGAAGGGAACCCTGAAAGGCATGACATGAACAATGTATTTTTGTTTGAAACTGGAAGAAGTAAAGCTTGGGGATGGGACCTCAGGTGACACAGAAACATTGTGAACTTTATTTGCTGCAAGAGCCCTACGTGGAAGGTTCCGAGGGCAACCTTTTTGTGTTGAACTATGTTTTGACTTTGGCAGAACTTCACCTCAAGTTAAGGCCACTCGAGACCAATTGCGGTTTACGTTTCTTTTTCAGACACTACTTTTCTTTAAGAAGACCCCAAACACATTTTGTCTAAGAGTGAGGGCAAGCATAGACAGATTTTGGTTTTGGACTTACAGACTTAGACAGCCCTTAGAAACTGCAGTTTAGGGAACAATCCCTTTAGAATTAGAGCCAGTTAGGCATTACACCAACACAAGAAACCTTTACAACAAAGGTTTTTCAAGCTATTATTTTTGACACTCTCTCTCTGACCCTTACAGAAGTCTCTTCTAGAGTGTCCCCCCTCAGCCAGCAGGCATTGACGGTCGGGTGATCCTCTGGGTTGAGCACCTCTCCAGCAGCATGGTGTTCTGGCTCTTCTCCCTCAGGAGTTGAGTCTGGGTTTACCACTGGTCCCAGCCCGTCCAGAGCATGAATCCCAGTGGGTGCTTCTGAAGCAGGAAGAAGAGAAGGAGCCCCCTTCATAGAGGTGGCCTTCTTGTTCTTCCTTCTTGCCTTGGGATTCCCCTTTTGGCTTGGGTACATGACTGGCAGTCAGACCCGGTGCGACCTGTGACCTAGTGACTGCAGGAGCAGTCAGTGGGAGACCATCAGAGATCAACCCCAACTCCACTAGATCATTGTCTAACAACATGTTAGCAGGTACATTGTCCTGAACCAGGAGAGGAAGCTTTGCTGTCTTGTCTCCAATCATGATTGTGACTAGGGCTACAGGAGATAATTTGGGAGGCCCACCAGCTAACCTGGTAGTTCTCAGAGGAGCACTGTCATGATTCTTGCCCCTCATGTCCCCAGCCCTCCAAGATGTCAGGCTGGAGCCAGGTCACAATCACCTACATGGCCCTCAAGGGCCTCTCCATCCCTCCAAAGACCCACTTGGAGTCAGACTTGGCGTTTATGGCACCAGACTCACTCACTCCCATAGGATAACATTGGGGATTGGACTTGCAGTGCATTGATGGGGACAAGATGGATGCCCCCACATATTTCGGTTCCCAGAACTGCATGTGCAGTCTAGTCCTTTGGGTGTGGTTCAGCCCAGAGACACCTGGGATACCCAGAGACTATTTAATCCACGCCCAGGCTGAGAAACATGCTTTGTGTTTTGTGCACCTGCAGCGTGACACTCACCGTGTTTGGATTGGTCTCCAGCAGGCCTGCATCTTTCTTCTGCGCTCAGCTCCTGCAAGAACAAGAACACTGTTAGGAACAGCCTTACCTTGCGGCGCTTCTGCCCATCATTCATTGCTTCTTCTGTTCTGTGGGCATCTTCGGAGGTGTCATTCCCATCCCGGCACGCCGCTTCCTAAGGAAAAGGGAAAAGAACAGAAAAAAGGTATTAGTAAGCATTCAGTAAATCTTCGCTTATTTTTAAAGACTGTACGAGCTTCAAACGCTTACCTGAATCCCAGCCGCTCTGAGGGAACTCTGTCTCCGGAACTTCTCATCCATCTGCAAGGGGGAAAAGACACTCCAGGTTAGCGTTGAAACATCTGGAGGCACCGCATACCTCGTTTACTCACCGCATTTCTTCTTCATAACCAGCATCCACGCTGAAAACGTCACAGGCACCTAAAAGACACGGAATAAGAACTCCGTTCAATACAAATACGAAAGGGTCGTATCGCGCATCGCGCTCTCACTCACCTTCAGCGCTACTCATCTCAGCAGCACGTCGCCATCCCCGGACGCCGGCCATCATCTAAGGAAGGAAAGGAACAAAGTTAGAGAACTGTTAAAAAAACTCATTATACTTACCTGTCGGACTCTTGCCAGTGAAGTAACTAGGCAGCAACGAGCCTGCATCCTGAAAGCAGGACGGAGAGCACACTTTCCAAGAAAAGAAGGTGAGCTGTGGATCAAAGGGAAGGGTTGGACCCCGGGGAAGAATGGGTTCAAGCACACTGAGGCAATAGGGAGTTAAACTCTACCAATCCTGTGTTTCAGGCCCAGTCTCCAGTCGAGTAGACTCCAGGGAAGGGTTTGAGGTCATAAGAGGTCAGAAGAGGCTGAGTGACGTCCCCGTGGATACCAGCTGAGCGTTACAAGCACCTACATAGTCCTCTGGCCTGAGTAGGGTCCTGTCCACCACTATCGTACTTGCCCCAGTGTCTCTCAAACCAGTAGAAGGCTGGCCATTCAAGAGGACACTTCTCAAAAACCTACGGGTGTTCTGTGGGATTGTTACCAGTACTTCTGCGTACTGGTCCTAGGCCCCAAGGGACACTAGGAACATCTCTACAGGAGCACCAAATGTGATTCCTGTAGAGGAGGGAGGACAGTGGCCTCCGCCACAGGCATGGGGTAAGGGTAGGTCAGACTGACAGCCTGGACTCCAAGTGCCTTACCTTTACACTTGGGGTCCGGAGCCCCACAGTCCCAACAAGTGCCAGGAATGTGGGGTACGCTACTGGAGCCACTGGGAGCCTGCTTTGCAGCAGGAGGACCACTACTCTTTCTTCCACCCAAATAGGACTTATCCCCACTAGATTGTTGGGTCTTAAGAGAGGAAGTTTTGGTTTACCCGACTGTTTTTGGGACTCCTCAGACTTCTGAGAGCACCCTTTTCTTTGTCCTTATCCTTCTCACTGGGTTCCTTTGGGGACACCCGGTGGGAGACCCACTTGTCAGCCAGTTGCAAGGGATCCAAAATGTTCTGTTCAGCAACATACTGATGCAGCTCTGGTGAACAGGCCTCAGAAAAATGCTAAAAAAACAAAAGGTGGGACAATTCAACAAACTATTTCACTTTGTAACCATCAATCGACCCCATCATGTTCATATGTGCAGCACTTACCCAGTCAATCCAAGACACATTTTCTCTTTTCATATATATTCCCTGAACCTCTTAAGGTATTCGGTAGGTGTCTTGCCAAACTTGGCAATCAAAGAAGATTTCATGCACTCATACTGACCTCTTTCTTCCACACTCAGTTTCAGAATACAGTCATAACCAGTCTAAGACACTCTGCTTAACAAACACTGAGCCCAATCTTTTTTGTCAACATCAAGGATTCCACAAGCCATTTCAAATGCTTCAATCCATTGGAGGATATCTGAACCCTCTGCATACACACCATCCAAATCTTTCATAAACTTGGTGGCAGGGGACCTGACAGCCTCAACTGGTTTTGCTGAAGTCTCCACTCTAGCTCTCTGCAGCTGAATTTTATGGTGCTCAGTGTCCCTATCCTTGAGTATCACTTGTATTGCCAATTCCTCTTTCTTTAACTCAGCTTCTGTTTCCAACTTTTTATATTGTAAGGTTAACTGTTCCCAATGTAGGTCCACTTTTAAAAGTTCAATATTTAGGGCTTCCCCCTGAAGAGCAGTGCTGGGTTCCAGATTAGAGGCAGCAGGAGCAGTGGCACTCCCAGAAACAGATACAGTAACAACTCCAGGGGCATGAGCCTCAATGGTTGCATCCACCACTTCATCAAGAGCTTCACAATCAGTCTAGTAGTCCACCAGGACAGCTATCAGCTCAGCCCTAGACTTATCCTCAAAGTCGAACTCCCTGGCTTCACAAGCACTCTGGAGAGCCTCTAAACTCATCCTAGTCAATTTATCATTTGCAATAGATTACATTGCTTGTAATGTAGTTATCTAGTACATAACTAAACCTCAGTTTAACAAAGTGTAGATATTTTGTAAGTGTCAAGGTTACACACTGATTCTTAAAACCATTAGCATCCCACTGCTGCCACCAGTGTAAAGACTGGAGAGGGCTATCTGTACTCCTGCCCTCTATATGGCAGAGTAGAAGCACAGATCACCACAGCCAAGATTCTCTATTTGGTAAACGTGGATGAGCAATCAAGGCTTAAGCTCTCAGGAGGTGATGCAGGCTAGTTCTTAAGTGCAGCGTAGTCTCCAAGCACCCACAAAGGAATGTCCACACACTATGTTAGTGAAAACACAGTTCTTTATCTAAATAAGGCTTCGATTATGTACACATACAGTAACCCACTTTGTGCTCTGGCAATTCTAAAAATGGTAAATATATACAGTCTCTATGTGATACTACCATAACTTCTTTGATTCCAATAAAATGCATCAACTGTAGACAGTTTTAAATAACATACAAATCAATTAATAAAATGAACCAACAATAGACTTAGGAGGAAAACAAGTTGGTTAAACAATTGGCAGAATACTGGGCCCCTACCACTAGGCACAGTTCTGTATGAAGATCCCCCCACCTGGGCAACCTGTAAAATAAAGTATAATGACATGCCCAGTCCATATATTGGGGGTCATTCCGAGTATGGCGGTAGGGGGTTAACGGCACTGGTAAGGATTCCGGTGCTGTTAACCCCCTACCGCCACATTCCGAGGTCCCTTAGCGGGTCCCAAAAGGAAGGCTGGTCTGACCAGCCGTCCTTAGCGGGACTCGTTAAGGGACCATGGAGCTAATAATGGGCCCGCTATTTGCTCCTATGGGGCTCAAATGGGAATGGGGAATAGTATTCAGAATGGGGACCTACTGGGTCCTCCAAGGTCGGAAGGACCCGGTAAGTCCCCATTCTGTCTACCCGGGCCCGGACACGGGTTTGGTGCAGCCATGGTGCCAATAGCACCATGGCTGCCTCCAAACTCGTAATGACCCCCATTGTCTATTACAGTCTTAATTCCTTCTATAAAGGTTCTACCACCCCAACATACCTGGTTTAGCAGAGTTCAATGTCGGGTCTTCGACGGATCCTTCTTGAGTGACTCCCTTTAAGGCAGGAGCCACGGATCGTCGAGATCCCTCAAAGAAAAGGTGAACAAAGGCATTGAGGCAGAAGCTTTGGTTGGTGGTGCTCGTTGATGATCGGTCATGGACGTCCTGCGAAGAAGAGGCATGCGGTGCATCTCGACGATGATAGTTTTTTGCCGCAAAGAGTCAATGAAGAACTTTGGCCCAGCAAGGGTGTCTCTTTGTGGTCTTTGGGTGGCGGGAAACCCACTGGTGGATTCTCCTCGGTTCGATGGCAACCTTGACTTTCTCTGGCGGGACAAAGCAGTCAACGGTGATGAACAAGGGAGTCCTTGATTCAATGTGTTCTTAGGGAATGGAGCGTTGCTGCTCCGATCGTCTGGGGCATGGCGTCAAGCTGTCCACACTTCTGGGCACCACAGCCTTGATGGGCCTCCAGAGGTTACGGTGGTCCTCTGAACCCTGGGTGACGACGGTGGACGGATGTACAGCTGCTGCTCTTCAGATTCCTCGCCGGACCCCGTCTCCGGTCAACAGTCTTTCGAAGGTTGACTTTCAGGCTGCTTCGCGCAGGTTAGTTGGTGCACGATGGTCCCTCGTAGCTTGGGAAGAGGTCTCCTAGCCAGGTCCCCTCTTGGATCAGTCCTCGACGGAATTGCGTTGAAGGAAAACAGCAGTTAACCTCCTTCTTCTGGCTCGGCTTCGAGATCAAGCATCAAGTTTTGACGTTAAATTCTGAACAATTCCCATCACTGAGAATTCCCCAGATATACTGTTTGGTCTCTCATTCACTCTGCTGGGTCACCCTCAAGCAACCAATCATTCAGAAGGGCCTTCATGCAGACAGGCAGCCTATCAGGCTCACAGTGCATTCAGAACATTCTTCTCCCTCCACACACTCACAACAAGGAATATGTATTGGGACAAGCACCAATCCATTCAGCACTCCACACTGCGTTCATACCAGTTATGGGCAGGGCTGTCTCAGTCTTTGTGTCACATACCAGGAATCAGACACCCATAACATGAAGTGCATATTGTTCACACACTCTATTCACCCAGGTCCTACCCCAAGGACGTACCCACAACATACAATCACTGAGAAGACTCCAGCCAGTCTGGTCTGGATTTCCCCACAATACCATATATGGAACTTCCACCCAACAGCCAATTAGGGGAAGGGACAGAGTGAAGGCTTACAAGGTAACAGGCAATAGAAAGTGTTATAAAGCTCAGTCCAGGCAGCTTTAGGTTGTTTGATAAGTTTACTTCAGTTCTTATGTTACAGTTACAGTTCAGAATTCAGACTTAAGCAATAAGGAGATAGAAAGACCAAGACAGGACAGACCAGACACCGGCACCCATCACCCAGGGAGGGAAGGCTCAACTGACCCAGCGTAGAACTCTCATCATAGCATTCCCTCACTCATGCATCAACATTCCACAGGCACTCTGGTGACATCATAAATCACATGACAAACCACATCAGACTAACCAAGCACATCACAACACATCTTCCCCCTTACCAAACACACTTGCAACAAAAGCTTCACAACACATCTCCCTCCTATCAGACATTTTCACAAAGGAACGACTCACATCTCATCCAAACCCAAGAGCAATGGAGGTTTCACATGAAAAACCCACAACTATGCAATTCCAGAACTCCGCCTATCATTCTTAAACACCATCAATAACTGCACTAATCACCTCCGATCCACCCCTGCCACGGGCAGACTCTAGTCTCCCACACTAGACACAAACCAGCCCAGATCCAAGGCTATACCTAACTCACAATACCATAACCAACATAAAACAACTTTGGTCCTCCTGCTCGCCCCTGCCACAGGCAAGCCTTCAGGCTGCCACCCCGAAGCACATACTTGTCACCCCGACGCAATACTAGTTATCAGGATGACAACGAAATCACCATAGACAGATAATAGGTTCAGTAAAATTCTACAACTCGCTGACTCACAACCAGCAACAGGCATGCCTCAGAAACACACAAGCACATATATATATGTATATATATATAGGTGGATCAAGCCAATCGATCAAACCTAACCATACCATGGTGTAAAGCTCCTCACACAGCTTGGAGAGGCTGGCCAGTCAACTCCAAGACCATCAAAAACATATGGTTGACTCTAACACTCTTCTCAACGGCAGTACAATCCAGTCCCATAATCAAACCCTGACCATATAAAATAGCCAGGATCAACACATAACACATAAAGATAAACAAATCACCCTGAGATTCATCACCTCGAACAGCATCTTCAACTTTATCATAGTATATACTGGAGGGCGTCCCCTACCAGCAACCCGCTTCTCCTGACTTCTACAAGCTGTCCTTTGGGATAAGAATCATATTCTCCAAAGAGTGCACTACCGCCTTAACAAAAGCACTAGACTACCGCTATAGCAAAGACACTAGACTTTCCAGTACCATTCACATTTGTGCAACTCTCACTAACCACTAATTAAAATCCCTGACAAGGCGCTACCCTGAGGAATCCCCTTACTTACACTTAAAACCTACCGAGGCGCTACCTCACTTTAGTTGCATCACAAAACGCAATCTCCATGACCTAAACAGTGCTAAATAAACAACACTGATAGAGTGCACTTCTAAGTGGCGCTACCACCTAACCAAACCCATATAAACAGTGAACTTACTACCGTTAATACTAACGGAGGCGCTACCTCCCTAGTATCTAAAACTTCTAGTTAAAAAATTGAATGTTGCACCCACTCATTCTTTTATACTTCCATACGCATTCTAGATAATATGCTAGTGACATGCCTTCACTTCCATACTTTCCAAGTACATGGATATACATGACATTTGTACATCCTCAATTAACATCTTTTCTTTTAGCAATTATCAACACTATAGATTTGCAATTAGAGTACACACCTTTTTTTTTTTAAAAAAAAATATGTAACTTGCATTTCTGTATTATTCATACAGGAGAGTCTTATATATAGAACTCTTAAATCCTATCTCTTAAATAAACTCCAACGCTGCGTTAGCACCTTGCATTGCATTAAGATATGCAAACAAAACATACTAAAACGTTAAAGAAATTGATATGTCCACAAACCTGCAAATGCTTGAAATTTCTTAATTCTCTAAAACATTACATCTTCACTAGCCAACGAAAATGTCCATTTACCTGCAATTGCTTGAAACATGTTAGATCCCTAACACATTACATCTCTACACGCCAATCATACCAATCACCCAAACGACACTAATGCATTTTAGCCTCCTCTTAAACTTGCCGCAAATTTTTTTTTTTCCATTTGCAGAACATAGAGGATCATAAACAACAGCATTGCATTATTTAAACAAGACAAATGTCCCACGATGCCTTCTTCACTTCACAGCCTTTAGAGATAGAAAAACCCAGCCGCAATATTAATTACTCCTTTATACCCATGCGCACTGCATAAATCCTCATCAACTCGAATTCCTGGGACTTACTGGGTCACCGTCAGCAGCTACCAGACACCCATAATGAGCAGAGCGGCCTGCATTCTTCCATTGTCACAACGGTTATCGCCGCATTAATCCACACTGGAGAGCTGCTTCAACCTCAAACAGAAACTCCGAATCCTTTACGGAACTCTGACTTCCGCATTACGCAGCGTGAAACATCACGTTGCGTGATCTAAGCAAGGTCCTTTCTTTAACCCTACGCACCTAGTCCTGGTGCATCTTCAACACGGTCTCTTTAGAACGTGGGAACGTGGCATTCTGATGTTTCGCCGATACCCCCATCTGGAACACTACGTCATAACATTTGAAATCACCACCGATGATGAAGGTACCATTGCACTGTCCCCTGAAATAACGGTCGTTCAATGGTGCCGCCTATGACAATGTCAAACACTCACTTCAGCCGCAAATGTAAAACCTTTCCTCTTAGGCATTATATCACGCTTTCTTCAGTGCTCACTCCAGCCGCTCATTAAATGTGCCTATTGCGCTTTTAAACACCTTCCTCAGCTACACATGCAAATTGCTCCATTAATGTATTGAAGCATACCAACTTTGGCACGTCCCAACATGGCTTTTCAAACTTTTTTCTCTGAATATGTTGGTGCTGCTAAACAGTTTTCGACCCTCTCCACCTTCTGCAAGCGATTTCAATGCACACACAGCCACAACAGTCACTTTAAACAAAATTCTGAGGCTGCAGCTGCATATAAGACCCGGAATTTGCAGCTTTTCATAGTCCCATTCACAGATGACTCCAGCATCACTCGCTGGGCGCAGGGACTTCAGCTCCCATCGGTGGGACACTTGCAGGGTTGGCAGAGTAGCCTGCAGGCGGGGCCCGACCTTCCCGCTTAACATAGGCTAGTTTCTCTTCTGACACAGCATACCCAATTTATAGAGGGCAGTAGATACGACTGATACTCCCAGGGGCACCCTTATTTAAGGGACTCTTTCCAGGTTCACTTCCTTCCTGGGCTACCCCTGTCTCATGGGCCTCTTCCTGCTTCTCTCCCAAGGCGCAGCACTCCCTGGACATGGCCTAGGCTGCTGCATTTATCCTTAATGGAACTTATGGCCCCTTCCTCCCGTGTCCACCCTGGGTGATGGGTTTGCTTACTTGGTTCATGGGGGCGGTGTCATCTGTTATCTTCTGGTCCTGATTCATCCTGCACCCCCCGCAGCAGGTCACATCAATCCTCAGCTTTTTCCTTAGTTTCCTTGGTTTCATCAGCTTCCTCTGCATATGGTTCTTGATTTTAAGGAAATCCTCGTCGCCATTGTTATAAAGCTCAGTCCAGGCAGCTTTAGGTTGTTTGATAAGTTTACTTCAGTTCTTATGTTACAGTTACAGTTCAGAATTCAGACTTAAGCAATAAGGAGATAGAAAGACCAAGACAGGACAGACCAGACACCGGCACCCATCACCCAGGGAGGGAAGGCTCAACTGACCCAGCGTAAAACTCTCATCATAGCATTCCCTCACTCATGCATCAACATTCCACAGGCACTCTGGTGACATCATAAATCACATGACAAACCACATCAGACTAACCAAGCCCATCACAACACATCTTCCCCCTTACCAAACACACTTGCAACAAAAGCTTCACAACAGAAAGCAAGAGGCCACAGGAGCCATGTTGTCTTCTATCAAGAATCAACTGATTCCAATGGCAGGGCTTGGGTATCCCAAAATGGAGGATACTCAAAGCACCTGTCAAATTCAGCATGGAGCTGCCACCAGCCCATACCCCACTCTGTGGGCCGCACACAGGTCCCAAAAATATTCACTAGGGTACAGGGTTGTACCCCTACCCATGAGTACCATAAGGGTATACCAAGGGTCTGTTCACCAAACCAAAAAGAGGAAGAGCTGCAATGCCAGGAGTCCGACATGGACTCATGTGCAGAAAATAACACAGAGCACACATGATAAAGGGGACTACAGGACAAGGACAGGGAGGCCTTGTCCCTCCCAAGCATTTCCAGCATCACAGGCAGCAACAAGAAACAGGAGGAGGATGAAGTGTACTGAGGATCAGAGATCTGAAGGTCACCTCACAAACAAGATGCAGGAAGGAAAGCATAGCCAGGACTAGAGATACTAGCCTCTATGGAAACCAGGAGACACTACTAATTGACTCTTCTGCCGAACACCAAACATCACTTCTTCTTTGAGACAAAGGGTATGGATTCCCCATTTGCACCTGGGAAAGGGCGCTCAGCCAATCTGGTGGCTAGAAACACAGGCAAGAACACACAGTGTACCGCCTGTGTTTCCTCATCCACCTGAGGATCTTCCCGGTTGTTGCCATGTTTTTTGCCCCAGGCTCTCCCAGACACTTCCTGACCCTCCCACTGGCCATCACGTCATCCCAAAGCCACCAACCTCCACCACACCTTCCGACCATCAGCACACTTACCTGATAGTGCTGCCAGACCCACTGCTCCTTCCCATCATAACCTTCATAGAAACAGAAAAGGGACTGTATCCCTTTTCTATTTTCTATGGTGGTGTCCCTCTTGTTTTTTAAAATTTTTACAGGAGATTGGGCTAGCGCAATACAAGTGGAGCCAGTTTCCTGTAAAAATAAAAGAATAGAAAACGATTTGCACCCCAGACGAATCCCGGGGTGCTAATAAGTAACATTCAGCCCCAAGGGGTACAGGGCCATTAGCACCCCGGTGGGGGGAGCTAGCCAATCAGGTGCTAGGAACGCAGGCTTGAACAGCCGGTGAAAGCCTGCGTTCCATCCCAGCTGACGGCCTTCTCTCCCTGCCGCATCTTCCCTCCACCCTCCATCCCATTATATTTTTTTATTTTGCCCCTTCACACCACCCACTTGCCTTATTTCTGTGGCAGCGTCACTCCCCGCCGCTCCTTCCTCTTCTGCAGGCCGCCATGGAAAGGGAAGAGGAGCTCCTTACAGAGCCTTACTTCCATTTCCATGGTGGTCATCTTGGAAAAGTCTTTTCCTTCGTTCAATAAGACACAGCAGCACATCCCGTTGAACAAAGGAAAATACTTTTTTAGCACCCCCGGTTACTCGCTTTGCTTGGGCCATTACCTTAGGCTGCCGGGCCATTACACCCCCTTTCCAGCCCTTGCAATGGGGGGGCTTAACACCACAGTAAAGCCCCTGAGCCCTCACTGAGGCCCAAGCCAGCCCTATACGCCCCCCTAAGCCAGAGTGATTGCTTCAGTAGCCCACAATAGATATTGATAAGAATAAGGGTTCGGAACAACAGAAAACTACAACTAACAGTGATTATGATCCTCTCATGAGAGACATGTAAGAGATCGGGCAGAAAGCCCAACACAAGAAAGGGGTTAGCCTGAGTGGAAAATACTTTAGATGTTGTATTGTTTTATCCTCTATTTATTATTTTGACCCACCCTTTGTCAGTTATCTAAATAAAGATAATACTTAACTACATCTTTGGTCATGACTCTTGGGATAGTTCTTGATCCTGGTCACCTCGTGATAGAGCCAACATTATCATGCAGAATGTACGAGCATTAATGTAGCACAGTTTGTATTCTTTTTCTTTATATTTCAGATCCACGTCTACCAACAACTATTTGTCGTAAAAATAAACTCAGAGTACAGTGGACCATCCTAATCTGTCACTGCTGCTAAGTAAGCTATTCAGACCCATGAGGAAAAACATTTAAGTTGCTCTTCAGCAGTGCTTCACATCAACATTGGAGCGGCCAGCAATAGACTGCACTGGGTGGAAGGAGTACTGGGTAAACTATTTGAGTGATATTGACCATGAGAATCGACAGCAAAAATAATAATCTCTCCTTTAACCTTCCATAGACCACATAGATGCAAGGGGTTCTCATGAAATTAACTGATTTAAGCACACACACAACATTCATTAATATGAGATAGTGGGCCTCATTCCGAGATTGGAGGTAGTCATGGTGCTATTTGTGCCATGACTGCCTCCAATAACGGTACCGGCACCAGTCTCGTTCAATGGGGACTTACCGGTGTAGTCCGACCTTTCGTTATTAGCTCTGAAGTCCTTTAGCGGGTCCCATCCATAACGCCTAGTAAAACCAGGCGTTGAAGGAGGGACCCGCTAAGGGAAATCGTAGTAGGGCGGTAAGGGATTACCGGCACTGGTCTCCTTAACAGTGCCGGTATCCCTTACCGCCCTACTCGTAATGAGGCCCAATGATTCTTAAACGTGATGAACAATAAAGCTATTTGACTAATGTAGGCATCAAAAAGTACAACCTATACTAACACCAACACAATGTGAATGAGAATGGTGTTATGTGGCTGTACTCTGTGTGTTCTCAATACCATGAACCTTTGGGGCTTGAATTAGGTTTAGGGTGCTCAGAAAGGGCCATATACATATGTATGCAAACAACAGTTTAATACAGTGGTATTCAAACTTTTTCATACCAAGTACGCCCCACCTACAGCCCATTAACTAGAAATAGTGTTTCTGGGCCACCCCACATAGGTGTTGCCCCCGCTGTGGGACCCAAAGGATGTCTGGGGAGGGGGCAGATCCTTTAAAATGTAAGCAGATCTTCTACTGCTTATACGTTCTGTTAAAAGTGGTCACCTTAATCCTATTTTATATTCAAAACAGTCATCTTAATCCCTTTTAAAGATTCTGCCCTCCCTGCACATCCTTTGGGACCCCCAGTTTGAAGACCACTGGTGTAGTGCAAGAAAGGTAATGATTGTCTGGTAACCATATGGTGCGGGATGCTGCAACTATCGCTCAAACTGTGTTATGGAATATGTTTCAAGAGAAGGATGTCAATGGGAAGAGTTATCTGACAGTGATGAGGAAATGTATTTGAATGCAATTAACTACATCTAGGATTCAAACAATCTCAAAAGGCAGGTAGGGAGGGTCCCAATGAAGAAAAACGTAAATGGTACTGGTTTTCTAACTTAGAACAAGCACTAACCACAAAGCATATTCTGCAGTAAGACTAAAGGGCAGTAAGTATAGTAAGTTAGGAAAATCTAAATCTCAAGTGAGTGCAGGAAAATAGAAAGCAACAAGAAAGTAAAATGTGTAAGAGACATAAATAGAATTCAAAGGAGGATCCACAACTTTATGTCGTAGGAAATTACAAAAATGAGTGCATGTTGAAGTTTGATATAGTTAGTGTGCACATAATTGTGGATTCAAGGCCGCCATTTACACCTCAGCTTTCATTGGGAAGTTACTATCTAGAAATCATATATAAGCTTAGGATTGCCTTAAGATTGATATTTCAATTCGTAAGGCCATTAAGGGTGCTAAAGGTAGTCTGTCGGGAAGTCTCTTAATTGCTGTTAAGAATAAATCCGGCTTGGAACTCAAGTCTATAAAAACCTCTAATGAGGCTATTCTCGTGGCTAAATTGAACATCTTCCTAAGTCCACAAAGGTCAACGGACACACGTTTAGCGCATCTCTATTGTAATCCTCTAGTGGCTCGGGAAAACCTTTTAAGGGCAAGGGCGGAATTTACTAAAATGTTTGCATATTGGTCAGATCTTGAGCTATCTCCAAAAATATTATGTGCATGCAACTTTAACTGTTACTGTCCGATGTTAGAGATTTATAATGATGATATAGTTTCTCCTTTCTACTCTGTCCCTTGGAAACTACCTGTAATGCTAGAAAAGATCCCAGGGTTGTCTATAACATGTTGTCTTTAGTCCATATAAAATTCTAATAAAAAACTTATTTAACACAAAGAAAAAAAAGGATTTCAGGGTGGGCTGCATGGTCCAAATTTATAGCAGAGTGGGATTTCATGAGAATTAATGGTAATGTGGTTGGAGATACTCCAAGCACACCCACTTGGTATAACTTACCTGCCTACTCAACCATTGATTTTATATTGGTGTCATGTGATTTGTGGGATAAACTTGGCTAACTGTGGGTAACAGAAATTACAGGAGTGACCATGCATTTTTAATAATAATGCTGAAACCCGAAGGGGTAATATTTCACTCATGAGAAATGTGGAGGTAAATGTATCCAGGAACAGCTTGAGACAGGATTGGGTGAATCCGAGGAAATTTAATAAGGTCATTGCTGGTTGGTGGGAGGCATCTTCGGGTGAAGAATGTGCCTTGTACTGCTCACCAGAATGTTTTTCACTCAATTTAGATGTCTTTAAATGGACATTGAGAACATTTGAAGCTTGGAGACAAAGGTCCTTTGTGGGAGAACATTAACAACTGTTTGATTATGCCATCAGAAATAGGAAGAGGGCCATGTGATAGGAGATGAGGATTTATCAAGGTGCTAGTACTTTTGAAGAGAGGGAACCGGTGGAGCTGAGGAGGATTAAGCAGTCTTACAAACTTGGTTAAAATTCTACAAGATAAAAAAATATATTGAATTGAATCAAGAATTTATGAACAATTTGACCTGATATTTGGCAGATGCTGACTAATAATGATCCATGTCAGGTGTCTACTCTCAAACTATTTGTTTTGACTAATTCTCCTGGCTGAGACACTTCTCCATTCTTTTTATGGATGTAGATGCTTCTAGCACCTTAGGGTTGACTTTTGCTCTGACATCATGGCCTCTGAGTTTTGATCAGGAAGTGTTGTGTGATGTGATCTTAAAACGTAACAACTCTAAAGCATGTGGGCCAGATGCCTCTTCAATGGGGTGTGTGAGAAAGCTGAAGGTGTCTCTCTAGATATTCCCCGGGGATCTGTCATCCAGGTGGACAGGACGCGGCCATCGCTATTAGATCCAGTTGCTGGGGGTGGACCAGTGAGGGAGGATCACATAGATGGGGGGTACTCTGTGTGTGGAAGTGGGACACTGACGGGTGAGACGCGGTATCCCCCATCTTATAACACCTTTTCCCCATCCTACCACGTAAGATTCTCAGACACTCCACACATACCCTTTTGCGACACAAACATTGTTTATACCACGAAAGACAACAGACTAACACTAGAGCCATTTACCTGACATGTCCCAACACAAGGGTCAGGCAGAGTCAGGCATTCGACCAGAACCACACACACCTATTGGCCCTTTCCCTTCCCCACAGAGATAAAAGGTGGAGCATGAGAGCGCACTACAAGCAAGGTAGACCGCACGATGAGACATCTATCCAAGCACAGCAGTTCAAGAGGAGGAGAAAGGCAGTGAGAACCCAAAGGGCAGCAAGGAGAGAAGCAACCTTGCCCTTTCCGAACTAGTTCTGCAAAGTCTCAGTGGAAGGAATCGTAAGACCGTGAACAATGGCAGCGTGTGTTGCAGCATATCTCAACGGTACACTCAGCATGCCTACACTGATAATCAGAACAGGGAGAGACTCCAGAGACAAGAAAAGCCAAGTGGTTCATCACAGCCTGTGAGTCAAGGGGAGAAACCGATAAGAAACTGAAATGTGCTCAACGAGGGTCACAAATGGTAAATTAAGGAAAGTTCAAAGGACAGTTAACATTAATTGAAAACCAGCTTCAGAGGGGTCCGGCACCATGTGGGTGCTCATTCGAGAGGCTCTGGTTAATCCCACGTTTGTTGAAACGACCGATACCAGAAGGCCCTAGCAGAGCCAGAAGGAAAAGGTCAAAGTAGTCATACAGGAGTCTAGCAAAACCCCCGTACAGTCAAAAGTCTTTACCTGCACGTAATTGAAAAGCTAAGGGAGGAAAATCCAGAATAGTATGGAAAGAGAAAACACTGTATGATTGGCAAGAGTTGGCAAGAGTGAATCCGACGGAGGGATGCCGATAGAAATGGACGAAGTCTGAAGTCCCAAGCAACAGTGTGTTGACAGGAGTGAACTCGACAGAGGGATGTCCACAGTGAACTGTTTAAAAAGACATTAGGCCTTGTGAATCCCACAGGTGAAATAGTTTTGAGTTCGGAAACTGGGTCTGAGCCCGGAAGAGGAGTACCCAGGGGTAAAAAGCCATCACCCAATGACATGTGAATATAGCAGAGGAAATTTCCTTGAATACAAGCCATAGTGAACCCGATAGAGGGAGGATGACATTCGAGCAGGTTCTGAGCCCGGAAGAGGGGGACCCAGGCGTGAAGAATCCTCACCAACATACCAACCGAAAGGAACTTTTATTTATTATTTTGAACCTATCAGGCCCTTGGAATCAAGAAACTTAACCACTGAAGGTCCTGATATTGCAAGTAACTTTTGTGGATCTGACCCCGGAAGACGAGGTTCCAGGGGGTGAAAAGTCATCACCCAAGGTACATTTGGAAAGGAACTTTTAGTTTGTTATTTTGAAGACATCAGGTTCTCGGAGGCAAAATACTTTTTATAGAAAAGAAACTTCACCACAGAAGATCCTGATAGCTAATAATTGAACTGTCGTCTTATGCTTGGAGAGTGTGCTGTGCTCAGGAGTCCTGCCTTGTCCCATGCTCAAAACATGGGGAAGGAAGACCCCAGGCTACCACAACCTGACTTATCATTTGTGAACACTTCTTTCTTTCTCGTGAATCTTATACCACACCTTTTTGTATTTAGTCGTAAGGATTGACACTAGTTCTTTTTCAGTATATGATATAATATGATATGGCATTTATGACGTGCCTATAGACAAGTGTTTCAAAGCATGACGAGGCAAGAGAGGGGGAACAAAGGGAAGACAGAGACAGCGATCTTACTAGGCCAGGTGATATTGAGATCGCACAAGTGCAGGGGGGGGAGTGTGGGTAGGGGGAGGGGGCAGTGCAATACATAGGATCAACAGTAAAAAATAAATAGGATAAATAAAAACAGTAGGTAAAAGTGCAACCAGATAGTGGCAAGTGCAGGAGTAAGAGCAGACATAAAGTTTCAAGAGCTGGTGGGGACTGTAGGGATACAGAAACAGCCCCTAAGTGCAGGGGTTGCCGTGAGACAGTGCAGGTCTGCAGTTGGCGGGGGAGGGGACCTGGGCCCAAAATCAGAGGGTAGCCAGCTGACCAGTGCAGTTTCAGTCAGGAGTTCATCAGGGGAGAGGAGGAGAAAAAAACAGAAGCAGAGAGGAAGGTCATGAGGTGCTTCCGGAACCGGAGATTCTCCTCAAGTTTCATGGAGGCAGAGAGGCTGTTCTAGAGGGAGGCCCCAGCCAAAGAAAGAGACCTACAAACAATTTGTTGCTTGAAGAAGCGACTGACCCAGAGGGAGTTGGAGGCGGATAAGCAAAGAGCTTGAGAAGGAAGATATTTAGAAAGAGAGAGTTGGAGGTATTATGTCCCCAGACTCTAGAAGGACATGTGGACAATGCAGCGGGCTTTGAACTTAATCATTGCAGTCACTGGGAGCCAGTGCAAAGATTTCAGTCCTGGAGAGATACGATCCCTGGGCTTGAGGCCAAGGACAAATCTCGCAATCCTGTCCTGGATGAGTTGCAGAGGGCGGAGAGTAGAAGCAGGCAGATTTAGAAAGAGGCTGTTTCAGTAGTCGAGCCTAGAGAGAACCAGAGCTCTGGAGACAGTGAGCTTCTGGGGGAAGGAGAGGAAAGGAAGAAAACCTCTGATTTCTTAGAGACATCGGAGATGTGAGGAGAGAAGGAGAGAGTGGAGTTGAAGATAACCCTGAGGTTTTTAGCCCCACAGGTGGAAGAAGGAAGAGGGCCAGGAGAGGCCGGCCAGAGAGCAGGAAAGGAGGGAGCAGGTGTGCCCATGAGGAAAATCTCAGTCTTACTGGCATTAAGGCAGAGATCATTGGTGGCACACCACTCCTGGATAGCGGACAGTCAGAGATGAGAGAAAGAGAAGAGGTGGCAGAAGAGGGCCTGAAAATTAGCTGAGTGTCTTCCGCATAGCACTGAAAGTTGGGGCAGAGAGCAGCAATGCGGTGGGAAAGAAGTGCCAGGTATTGGTTGAATAGCCAGGAAGAGAGGTTAGACCCCTGGGGAACACCACAAATAGAGATAGATATAGAGGAGAGGAAGGAAACAAGTTGAACCTGGGCATAGAGGAAAGAGGTCAGCCAAGCCAAGGCCTGATCGGTGATACCCAGGTTATCAAGGAGACGGTTGAGCAGGATGGCATGGTTGACCGTGTCAAAGGCAGAAGAGAGATCAAGTAAGATGATAGTATAGGCCCTTTTCTTTGACAATACGGCACTAGGACTGCCTTATTATTATTTGATGGTTGTAGCTTTCTCCCAACTTAGATTTAGGTTTAGATTAGGCATTTTTCCAACCCGCATACACAGTTTAATAAACACCCTTCAACTGTAGTCACTTGTGCCTGTCTTTACTGTTGCCACCATGAGTTCCTTACAAGTGTTTAAGGAGAATTCACACTTGTGGTCCAACATTTAGTTTCTTCTTTTTTTCACAGGTGGCAAGGTCCTTGAATTGTCCTAAATCTTGGCAGAGTGCAATACTTGTGCCAATTTATAAAAAGGGAGACAGAGCCTCAACTTGTAGTTATAGGACAATATCTCTAGTGGACTCTTCGGTAAAGATCTTGGCTGGCTTTATATTGAAAGATCTAATCAGTTGGATAAACAATACTAAAAGATTGAGCATTTTACAAACTGGATTTAGAATGGGCATGGGCACTTCTGTAAATAGTTTCTTTTATAACCTTTGTTGCAATAATGCATATCGTACAAATGGCCTTCCCCTTCATTCAGCTAGTTTTACAGCATTCAATAGGATAGACTACAGAATCCTTTGGAGAAAACAAGTTAATTGGGTAATCCCACAAGGTATCCTCAATATGTTGTTGATGTTCCACTCTGAGAATAACTTAAAAATGTGCTTAAGCTCAGAGAGCACAGTGTCAAAGGAAGTGGTGGTCGATAGGGGGTTACGACAGGGGTATGTGCCTGGCCCGATCCCTTTTCAATCTGCATATCTCATATCTTTATATGGTATTGCAGGCAGCACCATTATCCCATCCCAATTAAGGATCCCTAGGAGTTGTTTGCTTGGCATATGCCAATTATCTGATTCTTACAGATGTTACAACAATTGGTTTACAGAGGGCCTTAAACAAGGTGGATGAGTATTTTACGAACAATAAGTTGTTAATAAACTCTGTAAAGTCTAGAACTTTGGTACTCAATAATAAGACAATGAAAAATAAAAATTTTCTTGGTGGGTAAATGATGATAAGATCCAGGAAGTAGGGAGGTAAAGCAATTCCATCCATTTTGTATGGTCTGGACCTTCTGCCAAACAAGATCAGGTATATGCTGATTCTACTGGAAGGGAAGCCCTGGTGGGCTGTATTGGACCTACATTGGTAGCTACCAATAGAGATTTTGCATTTGGAGGTGAGAATGTATTTGCTGTGGTATACATATAAATTAGCAAAACTGAGACTATATTTCAATATTAAAGAAGAGCATCGAGATTCACTATCTTCTACTCTCTGGGAGGTTGGACGCTCGAAGAAAGACCCATCTCGAAATGCTTTCATGCTTTCCTCTGAAAGATTTTTGGAAGAGGCTGGGATATCATCTGGTATGCTCCCAGCAGTAGAAAATACCAAATGGAGAGAATAGGATTTCGTTCAAACCAGGGAACATGTAGCAAAACTCAAACTGTATGAAGAATATAGTAGATTGTTTCCCATTTCTGTGGCCGAGTGCCATACATTATGAATTTTCCTTTGTGTATGACCAGGACCTGTGTTTTTAATTCAGATGTAATCACCTATTAACATTGGAGGTCTTATGCCCGCGATTTGCTCTTACACCTGATAAGAGGATATGTAGGCTGTGTAAATTGGATATGTTGGAATCTCTTTGTCATTTAACTATTGACTGTATTTATTTGAGACAGCAAAGATTTGCGTTTTGGGGAAAGTTTGAACATTGGCATTGAACATCGGCTGTCAATTCGGATTTATTTTGAGGATGTTTTATGCAAGTTAACCAACTTTCCTTAATAAATGCCCTAGTCTTATTTCAGAAAAAATGTAGTCTAGACTTCTAGGGGTATCGCTGCTTTAGCAGATTTCATAGTAAGCATCCAGGATTGATTTTATTAACAGGAGTCCTTTTTTTTTGCTTTGGTGGTGCTCTGTTTGTGCATTATGGGTATGTGTATTGAGACCACCATATATAAATGTATGTAATTTGAATGCAAAATGTGTAACTCTTTGATATGTAATTGTAAATTGTAAGAGGTTTTGTTCTTCAACCAGTTCTCACCTGTGAAAGGTTTGTCTTTTACACCATAACCATAAGAAATACCAATGCTCTAGTGCTGTGAGAAAAGATTCAGAAACGTATAAAATATAGTAATTAGAGTTTAGGACCTTCTAATATCCAGCCAGTCACTTTCGCCTCCCTTACAAATAACAAACAATCCATCACTATAATGAAGCCAGGAAAAAATGTTGTCTGTAAAAATGTTGTTCTCAGAAGACCAAACAAAAGTATGTTCCAAAGATCCCATAGTGAGGTTGTTATATAAGAGGCAAAGATAGTCCCCAACGCATTCTCCCTAACCTGGTTGTAGAAGGAATCTTCAAATAATAAAACATTATGATTCAGACAAAATGAAATCATCTCCTTCTACATTTCTGTCTGATCAAGATAGTTGCGAGACCTTGTGTCCAAGAAAAATGTACATGCCGCGAGACCTACATCATGGTCTATAGATGTGTAGAGAGATACATCTAAATTTGCCAACAATATATCCTCTTTCCACGGCATTCCATTCATGTGAAGAAAATCTTTCATATCCCTCAGGAAATAGGGCAACGTGGACACCAATGGATTCAAAGTCTCATCAACAAATGTTGCCAGATTTTCATGCAGATAACCAGAAATAATGACAATGGGTTTCTCGTGTGGTTTAGAAACAGATTCATGAAGTTAAGGCAAAAAATATTTAGTAGGAATAACAGTAGCTAACAGCAAAAAATAATATGGCAGTGTCTAAATCCAGAATACCAGAATCCAACCATTTCTGTAAAAGAATCGAAAGAACCCTGATGATATCGGGAAAAGGATTAGTAGCCAATTTGGTGTAAAACAATCAATCCTGCAATTGCCTATTGCCTCCCCTTTTCCCGCCCCCATCCCTATTGGCTCACTGTTCCCCATCCTGAGCAAGAACCATGTCCCTCCCTCCGCTTGTCCCGCCCCCTATTTCCATTGACTAACTGTTCCCCTGACTGAACAAGGACTTGTCCTTCCCTCCCCTTGTCCTGCCCCCTATCCCCATTACCTAACTGTTCCCCAGCCTGAGCGAGGACCTTGTCTCTATCCTTGTCGCCAGGTCAGGCATCCATTCCATCCAGCCCCATATTGTTATTTGTGTGTAACGATTGTGTTGTTCCTTCTTAGAGCGCTGTGTGCTGGGTACTTTTTCCCAGCGTTTCCATTGTCTTGCGTCCTCCCACCCCTTTTCCTGCCCGCTCCCCGATTGGCTAACTGTTCCCCAGCCTGAGTGAGTACCTTGCCCTGCGCTCGCTCCTTGCTACTTTTCTATGCTTGGTGCAAGGTGAGGCATCCATTCCTTCCAGCCCCTTATAGAGATTTTTGTGTCTAAAGATTATGTTTTTCCTTGTTTGAGTGTTGTGCGCTCTGTCCTTTGGCCCAGCGTTTCTTCCATGTTGTCTCCTCCCTCCCCTTATCCAGCCCCCATTGGCTAACTGTCCCCCAGCCTGAGCGAGGACCTTGACCTGTGATCACTCCTCGACACTTTTCAATCCTTGGCACCAGGTGAGGAATCCATTCCATCCAGCCCCATATTGTGATTTTTGTCTTAAAAGATTATGGTTTTCCTTGTCTGAGCACTGTGTGCTTTGTCCTTTGGCCCAGCCTTTCTTCCGTGTTGTCTCCTCCCTCCTCTTGTCCCGCCTGCTCCCCCAATTAGGACCTTCAGCCTGGTTAGGTGATTTAATCTGGGCAGCCCCACTGCCGATGGCAGTCCCCTGCAGCTAAGGACCTGAGGCAAAGGGCAGCTCCCATAGTCGCAGCTCCAGAGTGTGTTAGCCAGTGTTCGGCAGTTGTATGTGATCCTTATCTGGTATTGGTGAGTTATCATAAATAGCCTCTGGGCTCTTCCCTACTTTTTCTAGGATAGTCAAATTTGTGTGTTCTTGTATTTGCTGCTATGTTTAAAAATTAGGCTTTTTCCCTCGTTTCTGGTGAAGTCAAATCAGTGTACTCTTGCATTTGATGATGTGTTTCAATATAGTATTTTCCCTCTTTTCTAAGAAAGTCAAATCTGTGTACTCTTGTTTTTTTCTGCTGTGTTTAAATATTAGGTTCTTTCCGTCTTGTCTAGGAAAGTTGAATCTGTGTGCTCTTGTTTAAACATAAGGCTTATTCCTCACTTTTCTAGGAAAGTCAGATCTGTGTGTTCTTGCATTTGCTGCTGTGTTGAAAAATTTGGATTTTTACCTCTTGTCTAAGAAAGTCAAATCTGTGTGCTCTTGCATTTTCTGCTGTGCTTAAAAAATGAGGATTTTCCCTCTTTGCCTCTATCTAATGTCTTCCCTCTGTCCCAATAACTCTCTTCTCTGTTTCATTATCTGGCTAGTTGATGTTACCTAGGCCTTCTCATTCCATTGACATTTAACTCTAGCTGTGTCATTGCTGTGGTTGTAGTTGGTATCGTGCTCTGCAGTTCCGCACTCTCCCCCCCTTGAAAAACATTCAAAGGTGGCAACCTGCTCTACTTAGCTACCATTATCTCTTGCTCTGCCATCATACCCTCCTTTGACATCTGCCACCTCCTTGAAGACCGTGAGATAGACGTGGTTCAATTGCAGATCTGTCCTGAGTTTTGTCACTCTCCTACAAGTTCCTCTCCAAACCCAGGTCTAACCGGCCCAGGGGCGGTTTGCTCTGATCTTCCCTGAGTGGGCCCCTACTTTTATCATACCCACTAAGGCCTACTCCTCATTTGAATGCCTTGTCTGCAGGCTTGATATCTCTCCTGGCCTCTCTCTGACTCTGGCCACTATCTACAGGCCCCCTGGCCAAGTCTCCAATTTTCTCTCTGAGTGGGATGACCTTACCTCTTCTCTCCTTAACTACTCCTCCCAACTTCTCCTCATCAGAGACTTCAATATCCACCTTGACTCCCTTGATGTGGCCTCTGGGCTCTTCTGCAACCTCTGTGATTCTCTTTCCCTCGCCATTCTTCTCTCCGGTCCGATGCACTCAGCCAGACACACCTTGGATGCTCTCATGTCTTCAGAAATCCCCATCTCCAACCCTCTCATTACTCCTCTCTCCTCATCTAAACATGCTCTCCTTTCCTCTCACCTGGACCTCCTAGTTATGATGTGATGTGACATTTATAACGTGCCTGTACACAAGTGTTTCTAGGCATGAAAAGACAAAGAGGGGGAAACAAGGGACAAAAAATAAGGATCTAACAAGGCCTTGTGTAATTCAGATCATGCAAGTGCGGAGAAGAGGAAAGGGGAGAAGTGCCAGGGGGTGGGGAAGTGCAGTTAACTCACAAGTCAAGCCAGCGAGTGTCTCATAAGTGTAGAGAGAAGGGACTATAGGGTTGCAGATACAGACCCTTAAATTCTGGGGAGCCCGTATGCAGTGTGAGGGCAACTGGACATGCAGGAGCCTGGGCCTGAGTTCAAAGAGTGACCAGGAAACCAGTGCACAGGTCAGTCAGGTGCAACAGCGGGGGAGAGGAAGAGAGAAAGCAAAAGCGAAAAGGAAGGTCTTGAGTTGCTTCCGGAACCAGAGGTGGTTCTGCTGAAGTTTGAAAGAGGCAGGAAGGCTGTTCCATAGGGTGGCCCCAACCGAGGAGATAGATCTGCCCCAACTCCCTGCTTGGAGAAGTGTGTGCCCCTCAGAGAGCTGGCGGTGGATGAGTGGAGAGCTCGAGAAGGAAGATGTTTTGGAAGAGAAATTTGGAGGTGGAGCGGTGCCAGGTCCCAGAAACCCTTGTGGACAATGCAGAGGGTCTTGAAGTTGATCCTTGTAGCCACAGGGAGCCAGTGAAGAGATTTCAGAGATAGAGAGATACGATCCAAGGGCTTGAGGCCAAGGAAAAGTATTGCAGTCCTGTTCTGGATAAGTTGTAAGATGCTGCTGCAATAGTCCAGCCTAGAGAGGATCTGTCTGGAGACAGTGAGCTTCTGGTGGAAAGTGAGAAAAGGTGGAATTCCTCAGAGTAAGTGCAGCTGATAGTTTGACTTCTTAGAGATATCAGAGATGTGAGGAGAGAAGGAGAGGGTAGAGTCGAAGATGACACCAAGGTTCTTAGCCATCCAGGAAGGAGCAGGAAGAGGGCCCAGAGTGGGCGGCCAGAGAGAGAGAGGAAAGGAGGGAGTGGGTGTCCCAATGAGGATGATCTCAGGCTTACTGGCATTAAGGCAGAGATCATTGACGGCACACCATTCCTGAATTGCAACCAGACAGTCTGGTATGAGAGAAGAAACAGAGGTGGCTGAAGGGAGCCGCAAAGAGAGCAGAATGTCATCCATAAAACATTTAAAATTGGAGCAGAAAGTAGCGATGCAGTGGGCAAGAGGGGCCAGGTAGTGGTTGAAGAGCCAGGGAGAGAAGTTAGATACCTGGGGAACATCACAAGTATAGAGAGAGATAGAAGAAAGGAAAGACCCTAGTTGAACCTCAGAGGGTCGGTCGGTAAGAAAGGAGATCAACCAGGCCAGGGCCTGATCAGTTATACCAAGATTGTCCCAGAGATGAATGAGCAGGATGGCATGGTTAACCATGTCAAAAGCAGAGGATAGATCAAGGAGAATGAGGACAGAAGGGGCATTACAGTCAAGATTGGAGAGCAACTCTTCACAGGTGTTCAGGAGAGCAGTTTCCATGCAGTTCTGAAGCCAGACTGGTGGTCATGGAGGCAACCAAAAGATGCAGTATGTAGATTAAGCTGGGAGATGGCCAGCTTTTCCAAGAGTTTGCCGAGGAAAGGAGTGACTGAGATTGGGCGATAGATAGCCGGAAAGGAAGGATCAGCCGAGGGCTTCTTTAGAAGGTGGTGCACAAGAGAGTGCTTAAGGGTGGAGGGAAATGTCCCAGTGGCAAAGGAGTGATTGCAGAAATCGGCCAAGGCTGGAGCAAGTGTGTTGATGTGGTCCTTGATAGTTCTGGATGAACAGGGAAGAACCTGCTTTGATGAGACTTTCATAGATCGGACTTGGCTAGAAACATTGTCAGTGGACAACAGGGGAAAGGAGGAGAAAGGAGGATAAGAGGCAGCTTCAGATGGGCCAAGAGTGGTAGAGGAGGAGGAAGAGGAGGTAGCAGAAGAGAGGGTGGACAGGAAGTCCTGAGTTTTAGTTGTGAAATGAGAGGCCAAGGCTATGCAGAAGGCCTGGGAGGGAACAAGAGAGGTAGAGACTGCACATTTTAAAAAGTTTGGCTGAGTTGTTAGATGCTGCAGAATGCGGGCTTGGATGTAGTCTCTCTTCTTAGAGAGGACAGAGAGTCTGTAATGCCTTTGGAGCAGGCGGCAGGCTAATTTGTCAGGGGGTGCACCTGAGGCACTCCACTTCTTCTCTGCTGCCCTACACTTGCATTTAAGGGCGGCGAGGTCAGAATCGTACCAAGAGTTGGACTTGAATTTGACCCTCAAGTGGATCCTCATGACAGGGGCAAGGACATCCAAGGTGATAGGGATGGAGAGATGAAGGTTAGAGAGGGCTGTATCAGGGTGTGAGTCATCCAAAGGTGCTGGAGGACAAGGAGAGAAAGTAGCAGCAAAAGCCTCAACTGACACATGCTTCATGGGTCGGATGACCGAGAAGGAAGGTGGCAGTGCTGGAGTCGGCTTGACCTGCTGGGAAAAGAGAGAGAGGTGGGAAGAAAGGAGAAATTGATCACTCCAAGAGAGAGGAGTGGTGACAGGGTTAGAGAAGGTGAGGTCTGAGGAGATCAGAACATCCAGGGTGTGCCCTGAAGAGTGAGTCAGGCCAGAGGGAAGAATAGAGAGAGAGAGAGAGAGAGAATCACAGAGATTGCGAAAGAGTCCTGAAGAAGGGCTGCTAGCATCCAGGTGGATGTTCAAGTCTCTGAGACAGAGAAGTTGTGAGGTAGAGGCAAGGAGTGAGGGGGAGAGGTCAGCCCACTCAGAGAGGAAGAGAGCTACCTGGCCAGGTGGCCTGTAGATAGTGCCCACAGTGAGAGAGTCCAGGAGAGATGGAGAGGCTGCACACAAGACATTCAAAGGAGGCGTAGTGCTGCATTGGAATGATAGAAGCAGGCATCCACTCTGGGAAAATCAAGGCTCCACTCCCACCGGGACGGTTGCCTCTGGGATCAGAGAGGATCTTGTAGCCATTGTGAAGGTTAGTGTCAAAACTCGTGACAGAGCTGGCCTTGAACCAAGTCTCGGTGAAACTGAATACATCCAAATCAAGCTCTTCCAGGAGATGGCAGATGGCAGAGTGTTTGAGAGCTGAACGAGTTGCGAATAGCGGTGTGGAGCAGGTTGCCACATTTGAAGGACCTCTAAGAAGGGGTACAGGCAAGAGGTACACCCTGTGCAACTGTTGGAGGTGCCTGAGGATAGGCAGAGGAGGAAGGAAAAGAAGGCAGGATAGTCAGAGAGAGAGAAGAGAGTGCCAGAGGGGTGGCAGAGGAGGGAGGCAACAGGGTGGCTAGAGAAGAATCAGGGGGTGCCAAAGAGGTGGGAGAGGAGGGAGGCAGCAGAAGAGCCGGAGAGCGGTAATAAGGGATATCAGGAGTGGAAGGGAAGTTGATAAGGCACAGGAAGCATTTATCAAAGAGGAGGAGATTGGCCTAAGGGCCCTGGACCAAGACAATGTCATTTAAGTAAACATTAATGATTGTCTTAGAGGAGTGGAAGGGAGCCAGGAGGGCCTTCCACTGGGTGCCACCATTAATGGGAGAAGAGGAAAAAGGAGAGAGAACAGAGACCATATGGGCGATCCATAGGCCTGGAGAGGGAATGACAAAGAGTATGTTGGTAAGTGTCTGTCTGGAGGAAGCACTGGTATAGGTATCAGCAATAGGGAGGCTTGGATTGGAGACCAGGATGTCCCTTTTGAACTTCTTCCTGCCAGACTTAGTGAGAGGGATAGTAGAAAAGGAGTTAGAAAAGATAGGTGAGAAAGAGACCACCATAGGGGTTGCTGGGAGGAAAGAGGGGGGTAGGGAAAGGGCAGCCCAGGCAGGGGAGGGGGTAGGTGAGTTCACGCAGGGGGGGGCAGACAGGATGGAGGCAACAGGGGGGACACAAAAGGGAGGGGCGCAAAACAAAGAACAAGAACAACAGACCTGCAAATCAGATGCAGTACAGAACAATCAGAAAGAAAAGAGCACAACAGAGAACCTAGAAGTAGAGAATGCAGATGTAGTACAGAACCAGGCAAAACACAAATCACAACAGGGAACCTGGAAGTAAAGAAAGCAAAGTGAAGAATGGAGGCAATTGCAATGTGATGCCACAAACCGTGGATAGCAACACAATATCAAAAACTGTAGAGAGCAAACACCAAGTCCATACAATCAACAATACAGTCAGCAAGGCACAGAACACATCAGGAACCTAGAAGAGGAATGCAGACAATGCAAAGTAATTCCAAAAAAACAGTGTAGCACCAGAAAGTGTCAGAATAGTATACCATAGATCGAAGAGCGAAGGGCTGAGATGCAAGAGGAAGGAAGAGAAACGCAGGAGGCGGGGAGCAGAACAGGACGCAGGGACCTATGATGTGAGGGAGTGCATGCGGCCAAGTTGTTGGCTAAGTATTTGAGCACAGCACAATATAACACACACAGAGTCAACTTTCCCAAAAGGGGGAAAAAGGCTAGGTTTTTGAGCACAGCACAATACAACACATCCAGATTCCACTTACCTAATCAGTCACAGCAGGTTGACAGCTGCAGACTGCATGCTACCACGGCAGACACCAGCAGACACCACTGGAGCTGTCCTTAGCTTCTGGTCCTTGGTCAAGGGTACTGCCCCGGCAGGGGGTCACTTGGGTAGCCGATTTAAAGGGCCTGCCAACCAATGGGAGCGCGGTGGGATGGAGGGAGATGTAAGGGTCACAATCAAGGAAGAAACCGGGAAAAAGGAAGGGGGGAGCAGGCACACACGTGCTGCACTGCAAGTATACAACATTTACAAATGCACAACTTACTGTTCCACGGAGCACTTGTCCTCACCCAAACACCAGAGAAGTTGACATTGGAAATGCCTGATGATGGTGGGGATGGCCTGTGGGAACAGAGGGATAAAACACATGTTGTGCATGCTTACCTGCTGTATGAGCAGCGGTTCGGGCCCTGGGTCCTCCTGGTCCAAACAGGAGTAAAGAGGAATTGTCCTTTTCTTATTCTGCCCTTTGCTTCGGATGCCAGGTGAGAGACGCCCTTGATCTAAGAGTTAAGAGCAGAAAAGAAAGAGGCAGGGCTAAGAATGTGGGTGATGCTTCGGCTAGGTGACCTAGATCCACTTGTACCTGCTCCCCATCTTCAAAGGAAAAGAGGTTCCCCCGGGTAAGCAACAGCCTGCACTGCCAGAGTCCTTCTCTGTCATTCGACCTATGAAGTGAGTGTCAGTAGCCGATTTTGCAACCACCTTCACTCCCCCCTACTGCTACCACTGATTCATCATATCTTCCCAGCTACTGTCCCACACCACGGGCGTATCCACAATGCACAGACATTGGGAAGGCTCCAGCCAATCTGGCCTGGACTTCCCCACAACACCATATATGGAACTTCCACCAAACAGCCAGTCAGGGGGAAGGGACAGGGTGAAGGCTTCCCGGGATTTCGGGAAATGTAAGGTAACAGGCGATAGAAAGCAAGAGGCCACATGGGCCATCTTGTTTCATATCAGGAATCCACTGATTCCAATGACAGGGCCTGGGCATCCCAAAATGTAGGACACTCAGGGCACCTGTCAATTCAGCACAGAGCTGCCACCAGCCCGTACCCTGCTCTGTGGCCCACGCACAGGTGCCCAAAAACATACACTGGGAGTACAGGGACATACTCCCACCCATGGGTGCCATAAGGGTATCCCATGGGTCTGTTCACCAAACCAAATACAGGAAGAGCTGCACCGCCAGTAGTCCCACATGAACTCCTGCATAGAAAACAAGCAGAACATACAAGATAAGGCAATAAAGGAGAGAGATACGGAGGCCTTGTCCCTCCAATACATTTCCAGCATCACACTCACACGCTGAAGGAGTCTCCAGTTCCACTTTACAATGAATCCCTCGGCAGAAATTAATGATTTAAGTTCCAACACACAACGGCATACAAAAGGACCGCGCGCACTTAAAATCCAACAAGTATGGGTGCTGATCCCAAGCGGAAGGCCAACTGCTGAAAACATATGAAGACACCAAAAAATGGCACAAAGGTGCCGGGATCGCACTCAGCTGCAATGCGTTATTAAACATAGGACTCCAAAGTTTAAAAGTCCATATAAAGTTTATTCACAGTATGTTCAAGAGCTTAGATGTTGTCATGCTTGTCCATGATGATACACTTCTGTATGATGCTAAAGATGTGTTAGTGGATGAAAACATGTTGCAAGAAATTTTAAACAGTCCTCATGAAGACATTTGACGGAACCAAAAAAGATGTATTAAAAACATTATTAAATTATTCAACAGTTGTCATGACGATTTTATAGCCTCTTTTCTTAGTTGGAAATGTCCTTGGATGTATACTTTAACATTTACTGCAGTATATTACCACACACCCTCTCTCTTCCCATTGGCTCTGGCACCTTTGGTGCTCTACCTCTCAGAATACAATGTCAGCAGCTCCTTTCTCCGGCAACCTCTGGTGGCTGCTTGGGTCCTCCTCCACTGCTCCTCAGAAGGCATATTGTCTAACCACACAGAGGATGAGGAGCCTCTCACAAATGCAGCAGTATAACTGGCATAGCTAGAATCAATATGCTCCAGTGACAAACATGAACTATGAAGTGCATGGACCTACATGTCCTGATTCCGTTGTTCGCCTGTGAGGAACATTGCTTATTTGACCGGGAAACTCTATATCCGGGTTAGGACCACAAGGCTGTGTGTTGTTATGATAATGAAAATGATTTGATTATCATCTGAAGTTACTGTCTCACAACAGCTCTTTGGGATGCTTCGGTGCCCCTTTGCTTCCCAGCTTGCTTCTTCAGTAGTTCCCTTTTCACACTTCATCTTTTGGATGCATTGATACTGCCCGTTTCTTTCCCAGAATGCAGCATTGTTTTTTTCTGCCTCTTATAATGTCTATTTGAGATTTGGTGCATTCTTGTTTCCCAGAATGCAACTTTGCAAGATGTTTTGATACTTTACTACATTTCCGGCGGCGCAACATCAAAAGCTAGCTCATCGTGCACATTTCTTTCTGCAATACTATGTTTTATGCTATGGTATTTCTACTACATTTACTGCATTGCAATGTGAGTTCTTCCTTTCTCTCATTATGTATTTTGGAAGCGTTGGTACTTTTGCTCCAGTTCCCTCAGTACATCTTATGTGGATTCCTTCTCACACACCATCTCATCCTCCACTATAAATATGGGATGCTTACACTTTTTTCTGAATGTTCCATAATGTAATATTAATAGTTGTATCCTCGTTCAAGGTTAGAAGAAGGTACTCCTACCAACAGTATAGAGTCGCTGGTAGTGTCAGTCACTCTGTTAAACACTATACGTAAAATAAATTTGGTACATATGCCTGATGCTTTAATACCTGTACCCTAAGGATCTCAAAATGCAGCATCAATATCTTTTCTCGCCCATGTCTCTGTCTTTCACAAAATATGCTTGCGGCCCTCTTTGTGGGAGCATAACTCTAGCTTCCAAATGCCACTGTCTCTTGCTAACCATCCTAGAGATGTGCCATTTCGTTATTGGTTCTCAGAATTAGAAGCAGTTCCCTTCACCCAGGGTCCAACCAAGCTCTGTAGGTCTCCTCCTGCGGCCTTCTTTTATTCTGAAGCACACTGCCTAAACCTCTCCATGACATCTTCAATAGCTCATCTCTGTTCAGGTTGGTTGAAGGTCTGCATGACTCGTCTTATGATATTTACAGCTGCACTCAAATCTTTGTCAGTGTGTGACGCAGCTTCGCACTGGTGTCTCACAGGCAGTTGCTGTTTAAGTTGCTCAGTTCAGTTCCACATCCCTATCTCACGGCAGCTTCCGGTTCACCGTTTCACAACTCAGATTTACCCCAACCGCACACAGCAAGTTCGGGTCACTCTAGCTCAGCTCATTGCTACAGCGGTCTCTCATAGAAGGTTACAGTTCTTTGCTCAACTCAGCTCCAAACTGATCTGTCGCAGGTGCTTGCAGTTGCCGTTCACTAGGCTCAGCAATGCACCGTTCCCTCACAGCTGGTCGCTGTCTTCTTTTAACACAGCTCTGCACTGGCATCGATAAGCTCCTCCTCGTGACCCAATAGCCACCTCCTCTGAGATAATTGATCTACCATCTCCCCAAGTGCAGCTCTCCCTCTTTAATGCTGTCCCGTCATGTAAAGGGGTGTAATTTTCTGGAATTGGGGATTTCAATTTTTTAATATTTCCTGTTGCAGCAAAATTGGCAACTAAAACACAAGGCACAAAAGATTTTTGAGGAAGATTGGGGGATATTTCGTGGAAGAAAAACTTTTGTTAGTCAATTAGTTGGATTGCTGATTGCCTCAACAGACCTGTTCTGACACAATTATTCCACCTTCAATGCAGGGTTGCTATGGGCCTCATTGCGAGATTGGTGGTAGCCATGGAGCTATTTGCGCCATGGCTGCCTATAATAACGGGTCCGGCACTGGTCTTGTTCAATGGGGATTTACCGGTGAAGTCCGACCCTGGTGGGACTAGTAAGTCCCCATTGAACAAACCATTCCCCATTCCCGTTTGAGCCCCCATAGAGCTCAATGGGAATGGGGAGGGTGCTAATAACGGGCTCACGAATGGCAAGCCCGTTATTAGCGCCCTGGTCCCTTAGGGGTCCCGCTGGTCAGACCACACGTTCCTTACGGTTGCCTCCAAGGGACCTCGGAATAGGGCGGTAAGGGATTACCGGCACCAGTCTCCTTACCGGTGCCTGGTATCCCTTACCGCCCTACTCGTAATGACCCCCTATGTGTTGGTTTCCTATGCACATTGAGCTGCATGGTTTATGGATAGTCTGAGGAGCACAAGGCTCGCAGGTATGCAGGTGGGCAAACTATTTTATTTATTTATTTTGACATTTGTATAGCGCACCTAACCCTGGGGCATCTAGGTGCTTTTGCTTAAGAAGGTTATCTCTAACCTTTTATCTGCGTATTTTTTGACAAGTTGCTGAAGGCTACAGCTGCACAATGTGGCGAGAGCCAGGGTGCTGGGCGGGTGATCTGGAGACAGAATGTGGGTGGAGCTTAATGCAGAGGAGTGAACAAGATGGCCCACCAGACACACACGGAATTAAAACGGAGTCTGGGAACTGAAGATCTCAAATGTCATTGATTCCATTCCCACACCATATCCAGTGATTGTACTGGCCATGATGCTGTACTGAGCTACCCAGGCACCGCGGACCGCGTGCCTGAAGTGATACTGAAAGAGCATGGACTCTTGGGGTGTGAGAATGCTGATGAATCCTCTGTACTGCCAGGGAAGTCAGTGAGAGGGTTTCATGGGGGTGGGGTTCGAGACACAGGTACAGTTTTGAGCATTTAGGGAGAGGGGTTTGGCTACAGATTTGCTCTTTCTTTTTCTAACCTTTGCATGTGTTGCTGGCAGGACACATATACCTTATAAACAGAGTGTTTTCAAAATATAAATTATGTGAAATTATGGTTTCGATTTTTAGAAAATACGTTAATTATCTGAAAATGTGGGAAATATTAGCTATTAGAGTATATTAGTTATGTGTACATTAGGGGGTGCAAGGAAGTGAAAAACATCAACCAGGTCGAAATCTTTTTTTTTAGAATTGTTATTAAAAATCCAGCATTACAATCTAAAAACATCTAAAGAGCAGAGCCTGTAACTCGATTTTGGATACATTATCCTGCCATCCCAAGTATACCACTTGGGGAAATGATTAGAGCCAATAGGAACTGTTTCTGTGGAATCGGCCAAAAAGACAGAGTCCAAAAGTCTGAATGGGAGATTTGGCTGAATTTCGGTCGTTTGAAAATACCAAACTGCTGAAAAGTTCAAACAAATCCCCCATTCGGTGGCAGGGTCCCGAATAAGGAAAGGACCCTACGGCACCGGTTCCCGATCACAGAAGTGAGAGGGAACAGGCATCGCAGGGACACAGCGAGTCGGCAGCAAGGTAAGCAGGGGAGTAGGGGTGTGGTGGGGGTGTGGGTGGGGGCCAAGTCAGAAATGTTCAGGGAAGAAAAGGCCGAAGGTTATTTCGGAAAAATAATCTTTGGTCTTTTCTCACTCAAACATTTCCATCTCTGACTTTCAACCCCAATGCATTTCTGCGAGGTTGATTCTGTGAATGAGAGGGGACGTATAGTTATGAGATCGAAACAAATAGCCTAGGAAAGGCTAACAAGTAAAAGGCAAGCAGGGAAAGAAGATGATGTGCTGGGTAGCAGCAAATATGGAATTGAATAAAAGAATATATTGTATAATTGATAACAACCAACATGATCAGATTGGAGAACATTACACAAACATTGGCACAGTTACTTGCAGATCCATATCTTAAAACACGTTGGAACATAATTGTATGTGTTTCATTCACTCAGTATGAAGGGTGCAGAGTAAAAAGGCATTTGTCAGCCAGATGAACACTTTTAACTTGGCTGCTCCAATTACAGAAAGGTTTTTACAGTTGTGGTCACAGCAAGGAATCTAGGAAAGCTTTTAGCAGAATGGACTACTATTTAAAAATGTATTCATTGAAGAGAAAATGTCATGTAACTAAATATCTAAAAGGATGATCAACAATGACAGAGCATGCAATAGACTCGAATTTCCCTAAAGGATACGCCTGGAATCCGGTTCACCCATTGAAGGTGTGGATTTAAGAACACTTGCAAGCCACACCACAACTGTGCATTAGATATTCAACAGTCATTCATTTTCTGGAAAGCCACAGCAGCATTATAATCAAACGGGGTTTCCTAGCTGTAGACCCATGGAGTGGCTTTAGATAATGATCAGGAGCAAGACTTGAACATAAATGAATAATCCACTTGGACTTGAGGACCCCAAAAAGAATGAATCTTGACTCACAGCTACATGAATTTATTACAGATGAATTCGAGGAATGAGAAAGCAATAAAGTGCTTGACTGGAATGCTAAATCAAACCTTTTTAGAAAAGATTGTATTATTTGGGTATTTATTGAGCGTGGACCTAGCTTCGATAAGCAACGGAGAGCTTTACAGAGACATACAACAGTACAGATGCATAACGGTGTGCTTTTCAGAGGTAAAATAGATATGCAGCGGTGGTAGGATACAGAGGGACGCAGAGGAGGGGTACAACTGTAGAGGGTGGCGAGGAGGAGAGCGTTGGACGACATCTAGCAGGGGGGTGACGTGATGGCCTTAGTGAAGAGGAGGGGGAAGAGGTGGGTCTTGAGTTCTTTTCTGTATTGCAGGTTTGTTTTGGCTCGAGCCATTGAAGCGCCTATAGAGTAGATATTGACTCGTATCGGCTTGAATCAGTTCGAATCCAATTTGAGACAAACGCTAATATGGCACGATTTTGGTTAAAAAACTTTTAAAATCCATGTAAATAATAAGAAAAGATAGAGCCGATTCTCACATTTTTTGGGGTGCAAATGAATTGTGCTTGACCATCTCATCACTTCCACCGAAAAATGTCAACCCTATTCTTAAAGGCCTAATGAATGTGTGCATCACAGGTGCACACATTCAGATGCACTTTGTCAACCCCTTTGTAAATATGCGCAAATAAGGGAAATAATAGGTGCATTTCAAAGCGCATCCGAATCCACAATGGAGTGCTCTGATGAAAGGCAGGGAAATTATTCACATTCACCTGTGCTCTGTCGGGTGATCTCCCGGGGGTCGGCAGAGATGTCCGCGGACCTCCCGGGCTGGGGAAGCCCCAACTCCTCCCGTGTCCCAAAAGGAGCATGAGACACACACAAGAGCAAGGTAGAAACTGCTGTTTATTATAGTAACGGCAGGGATATTCTCAGCCCGCATGCATCCGAAGACACTCTCAGCATTAGTGGGGCTCGCAGACCCTTTTTACCGTAGTATGACGCGCTACTTGCGTCACCTGGGAAAATTGTCACAAAACCTAATGCCACTTCTGGTTGGCTCCCCAAGTGGTAGGGTCAGTATGGTTACCAATAGCAGAAAGGATTATTGGATAAGGACAGGTTAGGTGGTACACTTGGGTTATCCCTAACAGTTGCTACACTGAAATTGTTACAAGGGGACACTTGGTGATTGGTTAGCTAAATGGCGTCAGTGGTGCGACTCTTGTATTCTGACTGGTTCCCTCGCAAGCCCCCAAACCTGGGACCATCGCCGTTCCCAGCTCGCGATTCACCTGGTGCTGGCAACAATGTGCAACTATGTGTTAGTGGTGGACAATGGACAGGTCTGGCTAGTGGCTGATGTGCATGTCTTTCCCATCGCTGTAGGTGTCCAACTTCTCACTTCGTTGTTGCAGACTGTGTCCCAGACGTGGGACTCCGGCGACTTTCTGTCTCGTAAACTTGGCATCTTGTCAGTTAGGCTTGGTCACGTGTGGAGAGACTGTGGCTGGAGCAGAATTATGAGCATTTGATTTGTATTTCAGCTCGGGGGAGCGCTTGGCGGTGGCAGGTGTAACCTTGGCATGGGGAGCGCGGCATGTGGGTTGCAACATCGCGGCCTTGGCTATGGGCTCTCGTTGGGGCTCATTTTGCATGGTCAGCACTTGCATTCTCACCTGAGAGGATTTTCGTCTGAGAGGCTCCTGCCTGGGGACTCTTGCTTTGCGGCGTACTTGGGCCTAGCTTCTGGGTGGCAATACACAAGCCATAATATGGGGTTGTAAGGGGTGACAGAGTGTCACAGCAACAGTAAATACATAGGGTGGCATCTTCATAGGGATAGGTAGCGAGAAAGCATCTGCAAGCACGTATACACAAGCTCTTCAGGCGTCTTGCGTTTCTGCGGTGCTGTAGGAGGCCTATGTGAAAAATAACAATGATGCATGTCTGTGGGTGTGTCAGTCCGCTACGTCATAGCACTGAGTATGTTCTTCGTGTGGGTTGGTGTGTGAGTGACCGACCAGTGTGCATGGTGGCATGTGTGTCTGTTGGCTATGTCCTCATGGCATCTCTAATGATGATGGCGTTTGTGTTGGTTGTCTAATCAAGTTGGTCCATGAGGCTGACGTCAGCTTAACAAGGACGTTGTAGTGGGCAGGCTCCCCGAGCGTGTGGGCCGTGGACACAGGGGATCTGGGCATCTGGCATGGCCCTGAATGGGTCAAACTCCTCTCGCGGGGGGTGCTTGGGTCTTGATGTCCTGGGCCATGGTTTGGATGAATATGGGGGGAGGGTATTTTCCCATTTTCCCACTTCAGTGCCCCCTCTGGTCGACTTGTCGACCACAAAATTATCTGCTCTTTTGTCTCCGCATACTCTCCATACTTTTGTTATTCCCGCCAGGTATCCATACTGGTTCATGTGATCTTCAAATGACCCGTACATGTATACGCATCCACTGCCAGGCTTGCAATAAACCCACTTTCCAACGTAGCTCTTCGGGTTCCTTGGGTTTTCAACCTTCACTGATGGTGGATATAAATCTGCTTCTATTATCTGCTGGCGTAACCGTTCTCGTTCCTTTATGATGATGTTGGTGTGCTTGTCGTCTTCAGCTGGCATTAGGACGTGCATGCCGATCATTTCTATCATTTCATTAGTAGTACGTGATGATCTTGCTTTCCATAACCTCATTCCCAGCAGGGCAGCCATTCCCAATAGTATGCATCCTGATATGATTTTAAGACCATCTGACAGCCACGATGGCATCCATGACCACAAGTACGAAAACCAGCTACCATCTCTCTTCACTCCCTTTGCTTCCTCTTCCATTTTAGCATTCATCTAGGCAAGTTGTGATACTGCCTCAGAACGCGTGCTATTGTCTGCGTCATTGGCAGGGTTAAATGTGCAACACGAGCTCCCAATTTTTGCACAAACTCCTTCCATTGCTGTTAGGAGATCCAACACATATCGGTCTGGAGTGCTACCATTTGTACTGCCCTCAGTTCTTCTTTTATCGCATTGAATCCATTGACGGTGGAGTTAATTGTCATCATTAGTTCCCATCTGGTGATCTGGAGCCACTTCGCATTTGCATATGCCTGCATTCCTGGATGTATGATGGAGGAGAAGAACATTGCTGCTCTGCTGAACAGCCAGTGTTCTGGTGGGATGTCAATAAGAGCTGTTTCTGATCTTCCCCACAGGTAGTTTCTGGTCAGTGGTTCTAATTGTCGTTTTACTCTTGACAATATTGCCGTGCTGTTCTTTTCTCTTCCTCCTCCTATCTTCACTGATCTTTTCTTCCTTCTGTTCACTTCGTCCATCTTAGGGAAGTTCCCCAGGTTGACATGTTTCTGCTGTACTACTAGGGATGGTACGTTGATGTGTACCATAGTGCATATTCCATTCCATGATGGTGGCAAGCTGTGGTAGGCTCTTGCTCTGCAGGCCCAATAGTGGTCCATCAGAACTGCTGTACCAGCACCCCCCTCAGCAATCGTTATTGCTCTTTTGCAGTTGCTGTTCCTTCCAACATCGATATTCCCATCGTGCTGATAACATAGTGTAGGTGCAGTTAGTGGATGTATGGTTATTGGTTCTTTGTCCTTTTCTAGCCATGTCAATAGGGCTGCGCTCCTTGTCCATCCATTGTAACATTTGTTGTTCTCTTCATTTACTGTTACCACTGTTGCCTTTGACATTGTCACAATATTGCTTCCTACAACCCCGTCCACCCATCCTTCTTTTGTGTATACTTTCCCATATATTAGTATCAGTGGTCTTTCCCAGCACCCTGGTAACCCAGCACCTTCTCTTGCTCGCCACTCGCATGGTAGGTAGTCCAATGTTACCTCCTTTGTTTCTCCTTTGTCTGGTCCATCGGTTACATATTTGAGCCCTTGTGTATGCTGCCAGTAGTTGTCGTACATGGGTAGTGTTTTGATGAAGTTGTTTTCATAGGGGTATGTATCCCTTGATTTCCATCTCAGCGTTCATAGTTTCCTCTGAAATCGCCCTCTTGTTTGGAACAAGGCCAGGTATAGCAGGCACTCCACTGATGTTGCAGGTACTTCAGTTGCCACACATGTTCTGGATGCGCTCATGGCATATGGGATCAATGAGCACACATAGCAGTTGTCCTTAGTTGTCCCCTTACCAATTTTGGAAATGTGCTGGTACCACATGTTATTTGAGACACGTGCAGATTCTGCAAGATATGTGTCTACCCCATGGTTATCAATAGATGTACTAAGTTTAATCCTCTTCCTGTTTTCTCTTGGGTTACTTGTACCACCTGACACCGTACCTGTTGCAGCCGTGGTGGGGGGTTTGTTAGTAGAAGGTGCAGCCATGACATAGGAAGCATAGTGTGCCTGCCAGACAGTGGCAGCAAGTAGACCAGTGATAAAAAATAGGCCTATTGTCTTTATTACAATTGCTAATATCACTGGCATGGTTCTTCTAACCTGTGCTGCGATCCTGCAGCCTTTTTCTTTACTTTTGATGATATAGATGCCCGCCTGAACATTTCTGTAAACAATCATTAATGAGTTAGTTTCTTTATTCAAGCTCTCCCTATCATATAGTCGTTCAATGCCCAGGCGAAAAGCTGTTCCCACGCTTTCCTTACTGTCCTATCTTTTAGGGCTGGTAAGTGTTCGTGGAGATGTGGGAAGGATTGCTGTATTATCAAAAGGAAGGTGTTATAATACACACATATTCTTCTTTTCATTAAGTGTTTTGGTCTCTTTATAACATAAACAAATTGGTGTGACAATGCTTCTGGGGTGTTGTCATCCGCGGGCAGCATTTACCTCTGGGCAATGAAGTATGTGTTAGTAGCTTATATTGAGCTTTTACTACATATAACAGTACTGTGCGGTACCTGCATGTGCGAGACAGAAAGGAGAAGAGAACATGCACGTGTCTACAAAGTGTGGTGTAAAATTGCAGATCAGTTGAACAATGTTCTTTATTCAGGTAGTAGTTGGGGTGGGGCTTGTTGGGGCAGTGTTTGTTTTTCTCCAGGATCTCGTGACCATGGGGTGGGCTGTGGGTGAATGTTCACTTCTGTCTTTAAGGGGGTTTGGTGACTGGGGCTGGGCTGTGTTGTTGTTGTTGTTGGTTTCTGTTGCTGGTGCGTTGGCACTGTCGTCGATGCAAGGGCGAGTCTGATCTTTGTAGGGCTTGATGTCATGCAGATGGGTCCAGACATTCTTGTCCCTAAGCTACTTGTTCCAGTTCTTTGTTTGTATTTCCTTCTTGTTGGGTGTTCTTCGACCCGCCCCGCGTCCGTTCGATCTGTAGAGAGATAAAGTCGGCACTAGTAACCAAGGAAGATACATATTCGTACATTTCTTCACCAAAATGTTTTGCGAGGCATGACAGTCTGTCATAGCTCTTGATGGTGGTGTGAGTGGAAGGTGCATTTGGCGTCTGGTCACCACCTCGTGGGGTGTGAGGGGGTATTCTGACCCCGGCCTGTTTCTTAACTCGAATAGGGCCAAGGGGAGGCAGTAAAGCCAACTTTTCTTGGTTGTTTGCTGAATTTTTGTTATCTCTTCTTTTAGGACGTTTGGTGACTGGGGCTGGGCTGTGTTGTTGTTGTCGTTGGTTTCTGTTGCTGGTGTGTTGGCCCTGTCGTCGATGCAAGGGCGGGTCTGATCTTTGTAGGGCTTGATGTCATGCAGATGGGTCCAGACATTCTTGTCCCTAAGCTTAACAGCTCTAGGAGCTGTTTTCTCCACCTGGTGGGGCCCAGTGAACTGGGGGCTGTTCCACCGGTGGTTAAAATTACGCAGAAGGACGTGGTCCTCCTCTTTTACTGTCCACTGTGCTACTTGTTCCAGTTCTTTGTTTGTATTTCCTTCTTGTTGGGTGTTCTTCGACCCGCCCCGCATCCGTTCGATCTGTAGAGAGATAAAGTCGACACTAGTAACCAAGGAAGATACATATTCGTACATTTCTTCACCAAAAATGTTTTGCGAGGCATGGCAGTCTGTCATAGCTCTTGATGGTGGTGTGAGTGGAAGGTGCATTTGGCGTCTCGTCACCACCTCGTGGGGTGTGAGGGGGTAGTCTGACCCTGGCCTGTTTCTTAACTCGAATAGGGCAAAGGGGAGGAAGTAAAGCCAACTTTTCTTGGTTGTTTGTTGAATTTTTGCTATCTCTTCTTTTAGGAGGCTGTTGAGGCCTTCACAGACGCCATTTGCCTGTTGGTGGTACGCACATGCAAACGTATTCTTTCTGCCAAGGAGGGCAGTTGTGTGTTGGAACATTTCATTGGCAAAGTGTGGGCCATTGTCAGACCGCAGCACTTCGCATACCCCCCACCTCGGGAACACCTCCCTCACCAGGAACTTCGCTGCTCTGTAAGCGTCTGCATGGGAGCATAGACCAGCCTTGATCCACCTTGAGAATGGGCACACTACCACAATCATGTATCTGAATCCTTGACATACATTGATCATGTCAACGTAGTCAATATGTAGGTACAGGAAGGGTCCTTCTGGCCAGGGTATAATACCTTTGATCACTTGCAGCGTGTGACCGGCCGCAAATTGTGAGACAATTGCTAATGAAGTTTGCAACATGTGAATTTAGCTCGGGACAGAACCATGCATCTTTTATTCGTGCTGCAATCACCTCTTTGCCTGTGTGTGTGTGGGGTGATGTAGTTGGGTCAATGCTGTTTTCAATAGGGCTAGGGGCATCACTATTTTGCTTGTGTTATTTTGTCGCCATAGTGGGTCTGTGGGGGACATTGTGCATCCTTTTTTGACCCATAATTCCTTCTCTGCCATTGGTACTGCTGCCTGTAATTCCATTATTTGGGTTTCAGGGATGTGTGTGTACCCATCCTTCATCAACATCTGCCTTGCCTCCGCCCTCCCCTTATCTTTTTCTTTTTCTGGGGGGGTCCAGATCTCGCCAAAGTACGCAGCATATTTAGCATGTGCTTCTACTGTTTTGTTACCTTTTGAAATTGGATCATCCCCGTTTGTATGGGCCTGACACTTCACCAAGGCTACTCCTCTGGGGTCTTCAATTACTTCAATTAGTTCAGCAACTAATAGAGCATGTTGCACCGGGGTGCCGTCTGCTCTCCTGAGCCCTCTTCGCTGCCATTTTATTAAACCTGAATGTACTGTTGATGTGACGTATGCACTGTCAGAATATATGGTAACTCTTTTGTCACTGCTTTCTTTTAGTGCCAAAATTAGGGCCACTAGTTCTGCTGCTTGAGCTCAGTAGTGTTGTGGTAACTGAACACATTTTACTGGGACATAGGTCCAATCATCTCTTAGTCGTACCACTGCTGCTCCTGTCCTTCTCACCCCATCACCCTGGTCAATTGTTGAGGACCTATCAATGTACATTATCTCTCCCCCTCTAGGGCATTTTCCTCAACTTTTCTTGTGCTGGAGTAAATTTCAATGGTCTGTGTGCAATCATGAGTGTTGTTGCCATCTTCTACTACCTCTGCTATAAACCTTGCTGGGTTCACGTTGCTGCACCTCACAATTTTTAATTCTGGTCTGGACAAGATTATTTTGTACCCTGATGCTCTTTGGGTAGTCAAGGTTGATTTTGGTTTGTTCAGGATTGCAAAAAGGGCATGTTCCACGTACAGCGTGGTTGGGCAGCCCATTGTTATTGAGGATGATTTTTCTACCACAAAAGCAGCGGCAGCCAGGCTCTGTTCACACGGGAAATTACCCAACATTACAGGGTCCAGGTGTCCACTGTAAAATGCTACTGGCTTGTGTCCCATGCTAGTTTTTTGTGTCAATACTGCCTTTCATTACTGCTGAGCCACAATGTGAAAATATGTTAAACTGTTCGTCATAGTTTGGTATCGCTAGTACTGGTGCAGTGGAGATGGCATGTTTTAATTTGCTGAAAGCCTCTGTCATTTCCCTTGTCCATCCCAACTTCTTCTCTCCCCTCTGTGCTTCTCTGAGGGCCTCAAGCAGTGCTCCTATGTATGATCTGTAGTCAAAAACCCATGCCCTGCAGTAGTTGCATAGGCCCAAAAACTGCTTCAGTTCTCTCACTGGCTGGGGCTGTGGTGTGTTTGTTATGGCCTGTGCCCTTTGTGGTGAAGTGTTCCTTCCATGTTGTGAAATGAGCTGGCCTATGTAGAGCACTTGTTCTTAGTAGTACTGCAGCTTCTCCTTGTCTTCCTTGTACCCTTTTTCTGCTAACACTGTTAGCATTTTGACAGAGTCCTTCCTGCATTGCTCCTCTGTGGTGCTGCAGATGATGATGTCATCTACATATTGCAGCACCGTTCTGTCCATGTCAATGTTACCCAAATACATTTGTATCACCCTGTTAAAAATGGATGGTGACTCGCAGTACCCTTGTGGGAGCCTTGTGTGTTTCCATTTTGTGTTGTGGTATGTGAAACTTGTCAGATCTTGTGAGTCAGGGTGCAGAGGTATCGAGAAGAATGCATTTTTGAGGTCAATCACAGTGAACTGTGAGGCCTCTGCTGGTATTCCACATAGTATAGTGGTTGGATTGACCGCTATAGGATATTCTGCTTCTACAATGTGGTTGAGGGGTCTTAAATCCTGGATAAAACGACAAGACCCTCCCTTTGCTTTGCGCACAGGGTACACAGCAGTGTCACATGGTACTTGTATGCCACTATTTATGAGGGTTGTTATTGTTTCATAAATCCCCTCATCTGCTTTCTTTGATAGTGGGTACTGTTTTACTCTTGGCAGCATTGCTCCTTTCGTCAATTTTATGTTTACCCCTCCTAAGCTTTTGATGCAGCCCACATCATATGGACTGGTGGTCCATAGAGATGCTCTCACTGCTTCCAGATCCTCCTTGTAAAATGGCACAGCTGTAGTGGCTGGTGCCTAGAGCACCAGTGCCATCTTTTGTGCTACTTCCTTGTATGTCACTGTCACTCAGATGTGAACGCTCATCTCAAACACCATCTCCCCCTCACCATTATCGTCCGAGAAGAGCTCCTCATCTGGTACCTGTGTTAGTGCTATTACTGCTCTCCATGCTCTCCCTTCCCTGTCCTGGGCATGTACTGCAGTGTAGTCTGGTGTTGCTACAATGCTCTCAATGCTCACTGATGTCGTTGCCCCTTCCTTCTCACTGGCTGGTGTTTCGGGTCTAAAAAGATAAGCTGCTGGTCTCCTCCAAATGTTCCCTTCAATTCCTGGTAGCCATGCTATTGCCATGTCTGTCCCATATTGGAAGAAGTCTCCATCTACTGGTTCTGCCCTGGCCACTGTTTTGCCGCAATAGGCCTGTAGTATTTGTCACGCTGTGAGCATGTTAATGCCTGGTGTGTAGCATATTATTCCCTTTTCAGTAAAGGAGATGGTCATATTCAGTCTGCTCATGATTTATCTCCCTAGTATGTTCACTGGTGATTGCTTTGAGTACAGCAGTGGGAGAGACATATTGTGATCTCCTACAGATAAGGAGATGTTATCAGTGAAGGGAGCCAACCCTCGAGCCCCAGAGAATCCTTGAGTGTTCATAGCTTTGCCTGGCAATTTAAACTTTCCCTCCCTTATGCATGACCTAGTGGTCCCTGTGTCAACAAGGAAGGACATTTTTTTGTCACCTATCGCCACCTGTATGCGTGGTTCCTCCGCAGGGTTAGGTGTTACTGATAGGATGGGACACATCAAAGACATCTGTGGGCTGTCCTATTGTGGGTATAGTGACTGTCCATTGCCCGTGTAAGGGTTGTGACCCAATATTGTCACCCCCACAGCTGTTTCTGTGTTACAGGTGTGTCAGTTGATGATATTGCATTGTCCTGTATTTGTGTGAGCTGCTGCACTGTTTGGACATGTTGTTGTTGTTTTGCTGTGGTTGTGTGTATGTTTGTATGTGTAGTTGTGGTTGCTGTTGTGGTTGCTGCGGCTGTTGTTGTGGTTGTTGTGGTATTTTTGGTTGTTGTGTGTACGCTTGTATTTGTAGCTGGGGCTGTGACATCAGTGCTTGTTGTAGTGGTAGTGGTTGCTTTGTCTCTTGCTGTTGTTGGTAAACTTGTTGTCCCCCCATGGGCCCTTGCTGCCCTTGCTCTCCCCAAGCTGCCTGAGCTGGTCTCATTCTACATGTGCGTGACATGTGTCCTACCATTCTACATATCCAGCATGTCGGTGGTTCCCGTGCCTGCCATGGGAATCCGCCCGTGTTGTCTTGGTACCCCTGATGTCCATGTTGATTGTAATGCCGGAAACCTCCCCCTTGTTGTTGTGCGGGTGGGCCATAGCCCCTCCCCCTCAGTTGGCCGCCCCTCCTTCTGTAGTTATTTGGGTACCCATTTCCCATTTGCATATAACCCCCTCCTGCGTGTGCTGTGTATGGTGGGGGTGGAGGCATCTGCTGTGTCAATATCTGTGCTTGTTGCAATGGTGCTTGGTGTTGTGTTGTGTCTTGCGTTCCTGTGACCTGCATGGGTGCGGGTGCTGTTATCAGTGCTCCTTCCACGGCGTACTTAGATAGTTTCTTTTGAACCAATTTTGCTTCCTCTGTCTTTCTATCTTCCTCCTTTTGTTTCATCTTTTCTTGCCACATTCTGCAGTGGTGCACTATTGTCAGTTGTATTTCTGGCAATGCCTTAGCTTCCATTCCCACTAATTTCATAGCTGCTTCTGTACTTGTTCCGGGAGTCCTTGTATTAGTATGTGGTAAAAGATTGGTAGTGTTTTGTCCCACGGTTCCCGCGTTTCCAGGCGCCACTTCTCCTGAATCTCCTGGATGTAATCAACAGGATCTTCATTCTCACGCATCTTGCGTGAGGTTATTGCTCCTATGTCTGACGTGTCTAGGTACTGGACCCTCAATGCCTGCCAGAGCGCGTGCCTACAGTTGGCAAATGGCGCCCCATCATGTGAAGTGTCACTTATTGTTACCCCCGGGAATCCCGCCCTCTTCCAAATGTCATCTGCAGAATCTCCCAGTATTGAAATTAGCAGCCCCTTCACATCCCCCACCGCTAGTTTTTCTCATATATCCACTTCCCAGCTCCTCCACTTAGAGATGGAAGTCTGCATTTTATATTTTCTTTATCGGCATGCTTCCAGGGGACATATTGTGGTCTGGCTCCTCCCCTCTCTAGTAGTGGCATTAAGTGGTACTCCCTCACCTCCCACGGCGTCCGCTTGTGTGGGGTTATGTTAGTATATTCCTCATCTTCCTCCATATTTGGTAACTCTTCAATGCTATCAATGTAACAGTAGTTTATTCTATCACCTCCTATGTTCTTCCTTCCCCTCCTACTACTCTCCTGCCCCATCATGGGTGTGTTTGTTCGTTCTTCCTGCCTGCATCCTGGGAGGTCCCTAAGTCTGCCAACATATGGAGTGTGCACAGGTGTTGGTGTCAGCGGTCGTGGTATTTTTCTGTTTACTTCTCTGCTTTTCGTTTCTTCTGTGTTTTGTTCTCCCCGTGTCTCGCATGCCCATGGTGACTCTCAGTTAGTGCGCGTTATGTATAGTTTATATAATTTTTCCCTATTTCCTTCTCTTCCCCCATCGCACGACCCTTCCTCTTCCTCGCTGCAGAATCCATCAGGAAATGTCAATCCCCACTCTGTGTGCTTCCCCCCCACTGTCACTGTTCTTAGATCTATTAGGTCAACGTCTGTGTACCCACCTCCTTTCACTGCAACCCCCTGTGTTGATGTTGTCGCCACCTCCTTATCCTGGTGTGTATACTTTTTTGCTCCATGTTCCGGCCTCCTCTCTCCCCTTTCTTCATTCTTCTTTTTCACTACCTCACAACCTATTTCCGCTCGTTTTCAGCAGAGTTCTTCCATTACTTCCTCGCTCACCTTTGCTAATAATCTCTCCTCTTCTTCTGTCCTCCCCCATAGTCCCCCTTCCCTTTTCCCTTTACTTTTTAGTATGCTCTCTATTACCCTTCCTTCTTCATATTTCCATGCGCTTTCTGGTATGATCTTCTTTTTCCACAGTCCCATTTCCCTGTCATTTTCTTCCCACTCCTCCTCCTTCCTTCTCATCTCCCTTTGCTCCGCGCGCATCACTCTTTCTGCTATTGCCCGAATGCGCGCTTCTTCCTTCTTCCTCTCTTCTGTTATTTCCTTCATCCTCTCCTTCTCTTCCTTATCTGCTTTCCTTTCTTCTTTCCATTCCCATGTTTCCTGCTCGAACTGTCTGATCAGTGCGCTTCGTACGTCTCTCTATTCCACCAACCTCTCCTCCAGCATCTCTTCCTCTTCTTGTGACAGTCGCCCTTCTCTCCCTTTACTTACCTCGTGCCCTGTCTGTGTGTGATCCATCTCTTCCTTGCTTACCTTCCTCACTGCCTCCTCCTCTTCCCCTGTTAGTGTCCCCCGGAGCTTCAGAAGCACCTGCGCTGCTATCCATTCATCTGGCCCTATGTTTGCAAATCTTCCCAGTGCCCTCCTTTCGCCCCCCGTTCATACCTGCGCTGTGGTTGAGTCTATTGTTCTGTCGCCCCCATTCCCTTTTGGCAGGTATCTGTTTGTGCGTATGGTGGAGGGCTGTATGCGGGGTTTGAGTACCCCGTTAGTTGCTGTCGGGCGGCAGTTCTGTTATTGGGTACAACCCCTGTCCTTCTTCTTCACTACCTTAGGCATTGGCATGTCTTCTGCTCCTTGTTTTTTAACCTTTGCCTCTGCTACCGCAAATGATCCTTCTGCCTCCTCCTCACTTTCTTCAGTGCTGGGTGAGTTTTTGTGCGTCACCCCGTCCTTTCACCTTCTCCTCTTTTACCTCCTTCTCTTCCCATATCCCCTTCTCCTCCTTTACCCCCTGTACTGCGAACATTCACCGGGGCTCCTGGTGTACCTCCCTGGAACATCTTCCAGAGATCAAAAACCTCTAGATGGATTGCTAACTTTTTCCCTCTGTATGTGTTATGTAGATATGTCAGCAAGTAGTGTTGGGTAAATGTGTTGAAGCTGCTGTTGGGCGGCCACGGTACCCTTATTTTGTTGTCTGTTCCTTGTGTCCATTCTATGCTGTATTTTATAATTTTCTCTTTGTGTGGTGACAGGGTCGTGCAGATGTGTTGGAGTGGTATAGTTAAAGCTCTTGCTCTGAATCCCAACCCTGCTCCTGCCCCCGACCCATAGTACGTGGCCATGTTACAATTTTACTTTTTTCAATGTCAACCTTTTACCTGGCCCCGTAAGCTGGGGACTTTCGATCGTCCGCTGAAAAGGAAGGTAAATTCATTTTTACAGTGCTTTGCATTTGCTGTTCTTTTCTCCCGATTTTACATCTATGGCCCCCTTCGACCATGGCGCACAAAGCCCTCTGCTGCTGCGTGCCCTGTGTGGGGTGCCTTTGAGCTGCCCCACCTTCCTGTGCCGCCTATACTTGGCACACCTTCAGCTTAGTTCCTCCTCCTTCCCGTACCCACTGTCCGCTCAGTCCCCACCCTCTTCTGGTTCAATTCCCTATGTCGAGCGCAGCCGGCGTTCTCTGTGCGGGGCCGCCTCTCCCTATTCGCCCCCACCCTTTCGCACCTCCTGCCCTCGAACACCTCTGAATGAACACGAGATGGTCGTTGTATCCTATACAAGCCCTATGGGTGACGTCCCCAACCTCTCCAAGATGTTACAAGTATGTACAATTTCACAACCAATTAACGCGCCCTATCCTTGACACTTGTATTCCCCGTTTACCCCACAGCTGTCTTCCCACTACGTCTGGAGTGGAGTATGCAACAATTAATCACCTGTTATAATCGGACTGCGCACGCTGCGTCGCCTTGCGTGTGATATGCCCCCTCCCTAGGGGAGCTTCATCAGCCACTTATCTTCCGCACTCGAGAAAAAATCTAGCTACCTCCTGCGGGAAAACATCATCTACCTAGCTAGCTTCAACACTCAATTAGTAGGGATCCTCATCTAATCATTGATCTACAACGTCAATTCATAGGAAAGCCACACCACCCTTACACAGGTGCCCGCGATCTAGACTAATCAGCACGACCTGCCAGTCATACGTGGGTGCTTGTGGCCCCACCCAATTTACTCCGTGACGCTGCACCGGACGGCTTTTGTGCCTGCCCTGCTGCACCTCACACACCTATCAATGCTTATTAATCAAAATCTTTTGAACACCCTGTGACAACCGCCCGCCACCCCTTTTCACAATTCCTCCCCCCTCCAGCACAACATTACATTGCTGGTTGGGTGTGTCATACTCACATCAAGTCCTAGTCTGCCGGGGCCGCTCGACTGTGGGCACCGCTCCAAAGCAGCTTGCCACCTCCCCTCATCTGGACCACGTCTGGACACTCACCAACCACGGGCGGGATATTTCTCAAGTCAGCTCCCGACGGCCAATGTCCGGATTGCGCTGTCCGGTCGTCTCGCAGTTCCGCGATGGTCCTGTAGTTCTCAAAAGGGGGCAATGGCAGAGTGGTCCACGCTGCCAGGTTGCCTCATTGCAAGGGGCCTTGTAGTGATGCCCTTAGGTTAGGTAGACCTCAAACATATCTCAGCAGTGCCTCCAACCTGTCAGGGTGATCTCCCGGGGGTCGGCAGAGCCGTCCGCGGACCTCCGGGGCTGGCGAGGCCCCAACTCCTCCTGCGTCCCAAAAGGAGTATGAGACACACACAAGAGCAAGGTAGAAACTGCTGTTTATTATAGTAACGGCAGGGATATTCTCAGCCCGCATGCATCCGGAGAGACTGTCAGCATTAGTGGGGCTTGCAGGCCCTTTTTAACATAGTATGACGCGCTACTTGCGTCACCTGGGAAAATTGTCACAAAACCTAATGCCACTTCGAGTTGGCTCCCCGAGTGGTAGGGTCAGTATGTTTACCTATAGCAGAAAGTATTATTGGATACGAACAGGTCAGCTGGTCCACTTTGGTTGTCCCTAACAGTTGTTACACCGAAATTGGTACAAGGGGACACTTGGTGATTGGTTAACTAAAATGGCATCAGTGGTGAGCCCCTCGTATTCTGATTGGTTCCCTCGCGAGCCCCCAAGCCTGGGACCATCGCCGTTCCCAGCTGGTGCTGGAAACAATGTGCAACTATGTGTTAGTGGTGGACAATGGACAGGTCTGGCTAGTGGCTGATGTGCATGTCTTTCCCATCGCTGTAGGTGTCCAACCTGTCACTTCGTTGTCGCAGACTGTATCCCAGACGTGGGACTCTGGCGACTTTCTGTCTCGTAAGCTTGGCATCTTGTCAGTTCGGCTTGGTCACATGTGGAGAGACCGTGGCTGGAGCAGAATTATGAGCATTTGATTTGTATTTCAGCTCCGGGGAGCGCTTGGCGGTGGCAGGTGTAACCTTGGTGCGGGGAGCACGGCATGTGGGTTGCAACATGTCGGCCTTGGCTGAGGGCTCTCGTTGGGGCTCGTTCTGCATGGTCAGCACTTGCATTCTCGTCTGAGAGGATTTTCGTCTGAGAGGCTCCTGCCTGGGGACTCTTGCTTCGCGGCTTACTTGGGCCTAGCTTCTGGGTGGCGGTACACAATCCATAATATGGGGTCATGAGGGGTGACAGAGTGTCACAAGCAACAGTAAATACATAGGGTGGTGTCTTCATAGGGATAGGTAGTGAGAAAGCATCTGCAAGCACGTATACGCGAGCTCTTCAGGCATCTTGCATTTCGGAGGTGCAGTAGGAGGCCTATGTGAAAAATAACAATGATGCATGTCTGTGGGTGTGTCAGTCCGCTGCGTCATAGCACTGAGTATGTTCTTTGTGTGGGTTGGTGTGTGAGTGACCAGTGTGCATAGTGGCACATGTGTTCTTGTCTGTTGGCTATGTCGTCATGGCATCTCTAATGATGATGGTGTTTGTGGCGGTTGTCTAATCGAGTTGGTCCATGAGGCTGACATCGGCTTGACCAGGATGTGGTAGTGGGCAGGCTCCCCGAGCGTGTGGGCCGTGGGCACAGGGGAGCTGGGCGTCTGGCGTGGCCGTGAATGGGTCGAACTCCTCTCGCGGGGGGTGCTTGGGTCTTGATGTCCTGGGCCATGGTTTGGATGAGAATGGGGGCAGGGTATTTTCCCATTTTCCCACTTCAGCTCATTTGGAATGGACACAAGGGGATGCACAATGCACGAAAAGCCCCCTGCAACCCGGTCATGCATTTTCTTTTGAATGGAACCACAGTGGTATGAATTGCTGCTGTTCCTCAAACAGGGATAGGAATGCTTTTTTAAAAAAAAAATGTTTTTAAATGATGTTGTTTATTATAGAATGAAAGAAACAAAAAATACAATTATGTATTGATCGCCCAATGTCCTGCTGTCTTAAGCAGATACTATATCTTTCCATTATGATATTCTTTATATGATTCCATAATATTGTTCCAAAAATGAATGATTGTTGTAACAAGATTTTTGTTGTTTCCTAGAAGGATCTGGGCCCATCTTTCCTTGGCATCCATGTTACTGTTTGTACATACCAGCATGTCACTGAACAGGCTTTGCTTTTCTGTCAACGCCATGCACCTCATTATGATATGATGTGATGATTCCACTGTTTCTGGTTGTTGGCAGAAACGACAATATTGCAACGTTGAAGGGATTTGCTTTGTCTTGGCCAAAACTTCACGGATAGGCAACAAATTAAGGCGGAGCTGCAGAAATGAATCTCATATGTGACGATCCAGAAAAATAGTTCAATATTGCGGTAAGTGATTGATAGGTCTTATATCAATTACGCAGTTTAGTGGCAGCTGGTATTGCACTTTAAGATTTGAGTGTGGTGATCCAATCATTCTGTCTAATGTGCTTTTTAGCTTCTTGAGGACGATGTATGAGCATTTCCATGGTAATCTCTGCCATCTGTATCTTCATCTCTGCAGCTTGTTTTCATTCTTTTAGTACAATATCGGCTATTGAATTTGGTCTGTAGTACACAATTTTGATTGCCGGTATAGAGTCATCAGTAACAGTCTTTCTATAAAGATCTATGTGTTTCCAATTAACTATTGACTCAAGGAATTGTGTTGCAATCTCATACCGAATGTGAGGGATAGGATATGTCGCTGGTAATGCCAACATTTTCCACCAAAATATTCCTTCTAGCTGTTGCCATATTGAACGGTCTAAGTTTATCATTGATTGACTCCCATATGTCAATATTGCCACAACCTTCTGTCTGTAGTAGTTAATTACAGGCTTCATGGAATATTTCACAAATTTGTTGTGCAGAAAAAAACCTTGACAGGCCAGAGAGCTGGCCTTAGATTTGAGATGTTCTGCCCACTCTTTTCAAATTCCGAATAGCTGAGCCACATTCCCAGATATTTTACAGTTTTTACTTGTACCAATTTCTTTCCATCAAAGAAGAAAGCCTGAGATTTCGATTTGATGGTCAATATATTGGTCAATGTTGTGATTTTTGTTCTCTTCTTATTGATTTGTAGATCATTCTTTTTCATATAGTCTTCTAACTTAGTGAGGCTTTTTCGGAGGCCCAACAGGGTTTTGTCCACAATCACTATATCGTCAGCATACATAATGCATGGGAGCGGGGTGGCATTCAGTTTAGGTGGATTTTCTGCCGAAAATCGTTGCTCCTCTGCTATGTCTGATGTATATAAGTTAAATAGGGTCGCTGCCAGGGGGCAGCCCTGTTTCAGGCCATTCCAGGTTTGAATCGGAGCTGATACTACTTAGTCCTATGACATTCTGATTTTGATAGTTGTATTCGAATATAGTTGTTTTATCGGCTCAAGTATTTCAGATGGTCATTTCCAGTGTATACGTTTTTACCACAATTTGGATCTGTTAACCAAATCAAAAGCTAAATGGAGGTCTATAAAAGCTACATATACTGGAATGGTATTCTTTATCGATTCTTGTTTCAGGATGTTCAATAAGATCAAATTGATATTGGTGCCAGTATTTTTCATGAAGCCAGTTTGCTTAGAATCATGTCTTTGTGTATTCCTCACCCAATCTGTTAATGTTTTCAGTGAAAGTGTGGCAAAAATCGTTCCAAGTGGGTCCAATAGCGCTATGGGACGATAGTTGCTGGGGACTTTCCATGTCATTGGTATCTTGTTTATCTCTGCAATAATTGTAAATATTTGTGCACATAAATCTGCCCAGATTTCAGGGTTGCGTTTAAACAGGGCATTGCATAGTCCGTCTGGGCCGGGGGCCTGTGATACATCCGCATTTCTGATAAGTGTCAGAATTTTATCTTGTTGCCATTTCAGTATCCATTTCGTGTTATGCTTGTGAGAGGTGTTATCTACACCTTTGTTTCTATTCTTGTAAAGTTCAGTAAAGTGTGCAATCCATGTTGCTTCTGGAACATCTTTGATCAGTTGTTCCTGACGATGGATTTGCAGATTCATAGGGTATGCAAAGGGTATTCTAGTATGGTAAATTGGGCCCAAGGATTGAGGTTAATTGATTCCAAAACTTCTAGCTTTGTTTTGTTTTTAATCAGAGTTAGCTGCACCCTCGATGGATGCCCTTTTGTTCGCTCGATCACTGGATTCATCTATGTGATATATCCAAATTGGGTATCCATTTCGATCATGATATTCATAGTATCTACAGAGTAAAATTCTATCCATACTCTGTCAGTGATGGAATCATGAATAAATTGCACCAACTTCATGTCTTCTGACCTTATAAATCGGAGCAAAGGTATTGCATGGAAGAGGCGAAGGATATTTGTTCTATTTAAAATGAGTCTGTCATTTTTCGATTCAAGTCTTTCTATTTTCAGTATGTTCGCAAATGCGAAATCTCGTGGGTCTAGGAACAATGGTAGTTTCAGCTCCGGATCTTGTGTATTCTGTGTGGGTCATTTCTTCACGTCACTTCCTCGTTTCTTGGGTCTTATTGTTCTATATTCTAGTGACACATCAGTATCAGATATAAGGTCTATCACTGTTGACTGTTCCCACAGGGTGACGTCAAAGTCCTTGTCAGAAATATCCTGACAAATAAGGTAATTAGGCTGGATCTGTATGGTGTATCCTTCATCATATTGATCTATAATGATCAATGATGGTTCGTCCTCTAGTAATGTACATTCAATTTTTGAGGCCTGCTCGTGGTCCATATGTACAGATAGATTCATCAATATATTGTGTTGAAGTTGTTCATCTATATCCTGGTGTTGAGGGGGGGTCAATGGGCTGTCGAGTCAGATTTTTAGGCGATGATTGCATGTTTGTTTTGTCACTTGGATTCGAATGTATGGTATTCTTTTGTTGTTCTTTCTCAATTGCAGGAGCATGTGTTGTAAGATTTCTCATGAATGCTCTAGATCAATTTTTTCTTTTCTTTGTTTTCTTTGACAGCTTTAGCGACTGATTTAGGTTATTAGTGCTAATCTTCTGAGAGAAAATCTCAAAAGATTCAGTTCCTTTAGATGGCAAGGGAATAATAGGCCATTTCTGTGTGGTTGATTTTCGTTTCATTGTGTTCAATGAATTTACTTTCAATGGAGGCTGTGTTACCGGTAAGGGGGTGGGTAGGGACAAATTTCCAGGATTAGAGGGGGGGCCAGTCTTCACCTCTGAGTGTTCATTGATGACAATCGCTTCATTGATTCCATTCAAGTCGATAATTCGTTGTAATTGTTTTGCATGGGTCTTTGTGTATGTTTTTGATTTTTGAGAGTCAATGCTTCTTTTATATTCATTGTTCTATCTTTTAGAGGCTGAGCAGCGGACAACATCTCTAAGACTGCAGTTATCATTTGTGTTTTGTCGGCTTGATCACTCCTGGCCATGTCGAATAGTCTAGTCTGCCATTGCATTGTTGCCTCGGCTTCAGTGTTCAGTCGGTTTTGGATATTATTTACAAATTCTTCTAGATGTATTTGTTTGGAGTGTATAAGAGCATGCAGTGTAGCCTGGTCTTTCATCGCCTCTATTCTTGATTCTTGTAGTTTCATGAATGGAATCATTGATTGCATTGAGACTGCTATCAATACATTCTGAAGATCTAGCATTGTTGTGGTTATAGCCTCTTGTTGATATCCTCTCTGCAGGCTGCACTGGCTCTTATTAGCTGTAGTCTCCTCCTGTACTATTCTCGCCTCTCTTTGCGGAACCCAGACCTCACACTTGTCAGTTTCCTGTAGTTGTATTCGTGCCTGGTAGCCAAAACAGTTTTGGGAGATACAATTTGGTATTGGAATTAAGGGTGTCGAAGTTGTCAGAGTTTCGGTAGATTTAATTTTAGATAAGTTGCCAAAAACTTTGTTCCTTTTTTCATGATTGCTCATGAGTGTTTCAATTTCAGTGATGTCTAATGAAAGACGCGCAGTATGTGGATTGCTTGGTTGCCACCTTACTGGCGGTTTAGATTTGGTCTTGATATCATATCCGTATTTTTTTTGCTACATTTGTTTTGCCATAATTGCTTTCTTCTTTTGTGATAAAGATGTAATTGAGCAGTCATTAGAACCAATCAGATTGCTGTCTTGCTCGAATTGCTTAGATGTTTGTTCTCTTTTAGTTTTGCTACAGGCTCTTTCTGTTTCCTTTTCTATGTTCACAGAATCATCGACACTGAGGTTATGATGATTCATTTTGTTTTGTTTAGTTGCTTGAATGTCATCGGGCACAGACATTCCAATCATTGAGATCTGTAGTAATGGGGTGAGTGACTGATCTGTTTCTGTCGTAAAGCCGACTGTGTCCCTCCCCTCCTCCCCATGAATGGCCTCCTCAGCAGCAATATCGCCAATAACAAGGAAGGGTTCACTCACCTTCGCCAGGGAATCAGGATCTCGCTTCTTTGCGGTAGAAGTCACAGTTCGTGGTCATTTACATCAGGCAGGTGGAGGGTCTATCATCAAGAGAGTAACCGGGGTGAGAGATCGTGAAACAAATTCCTACCATGGTCTAGCCCCATGTGGGAGATCATGCACCGGTCTTAGACAACCCTAGCCAATCCTAGCCAATCTCCTATTGGGTTGTGGATCACTATGCCCCCCCTTGCTTTCGTATCTCAGGGCCTTTGTGCACTGTGTTGCTTCTAGATTACTCCTATCATACTCCTATAGACGCAATAACATAAGACACAAAGAAAACACATGAATCGATTCAATTACAATAGAATACATTTATTCATACATAACAATGCATGATGATGATGCAAGCATTCCATTAAACTATGCAAATTTTCTCGAATTTGCAACTTTATACTTCTGGTGCAAATCTACCATGCTGTGGATAACTATAAGCCTTACAGGCTTCTAATGCAAGCTATCAATGTTTAATGCAATATACATATGGCAAGTGTCACATCAGCATTCCTCTCCATTCCACACCATACTTCACACTCACTCTCTAAGAAAACCCCTGTCTGATTTCCCCTTCCCCAAACCTAAAGCTCTCTGTGTGAGTGTCTGTTCTAATCAATCAGTTTAGGCCATAAACCATACTTCCCATTTGCATGTGCATCGCTCCCCTCTCCAGCTCTGTCTTTGTCAAGTCTCTCCTCTATGCACAACTCTGCAACCAGCCAGTCAGTGTCTGCCTCTCAAGATCTGGTCACTCGAACTGCCTCTGCCTTTGCCAAGCTCGTCGATCTCTCCCAAGCTGGTCTGCCAAGGCTGCACCACAGTCACACCAAAACGCCTTTCTCTTATCGAACTCCATCAACATTTAAAAACTCCCCTCTCTTCACCTCTGGTTATACTATTCCATGACGTATACAAATCCCTACGGTTACTTCATTCTCTAATCTAAGAATATCTCTTTCTCTGTCAGCAAATTCAAAATATGAACGTGCCTGAAAGTCTGTGTACTTTTACTCCGTGTTCTTGTCGTGTTCTGTGTCAATGTGACATTGGACATCATATCTCTATCATGGCCTTCTGTCTGAGGTGCCTGTCTATTTCTCTATTAATACTCATTCACTCCACTGTTGGCTTCACAAAATCCTCTTTCCGTGCATGTGTGCAAGACCTCTCCCTCCAAAAAGCACCTCTCCCATTCTCCATCCAAAAGCACTCCTGCTGCCTGGCCCCCACCTTTTTTGTCTCCGCGAACACCAAGCCATGCTGATTAGGCCAGGCCATCTCTCTACTAAGGCAAAGGCTGTGTTATCTGTCTCTGCCTGCCAAGCAACGGTTTACGAATACTTGTACTCAGTGTAATTCAAAACAATCTTCGCACACCTTGGCGCTTCTCTGTCTCCTTCAGTGGAATGGCTTCATGCTTTCTCTATTCTCAAATGTAGTACCTAACACATTCAAACAATAACAAGCACTATACTTAAAGCTCAATGCATATTTCTAAGTGCACACTCACATGTGTGATGTCTCTACAATGCATACATGTGTACATGTAACTACAAAACATAACATGTGTCTCTAAAGGGCTCTACATGTCTCTATACGTATAACAGTGTGTCTCTAAAGCACTACATGGCATTTTAAATATGACGGTGTGTCATTCTAAAAGCAAATGGCTAATGCATACAAAGTGGCAGTCTAATATGTGGATAGTGTAATGTTACTAGTTCATGTACTAATCAGAATATATGATGGATAACTAAACAGAATACAATAATGGAATGATTCCATAGCAAAGAGTAATGATTGGGTAATGATAACAATCCAGGCCTCTCCATTTTATTAGGTTGTACAGGGGGGAGGGGGAGAATGTCTGTTACCGATCCTGTCTTGTTACTCTGACGCGTGACAGGCCCTGTAGAGGCAACCATAGTTTGAAAGGAGGCTGATGAGCACGAACGATGCAAATGTTCATCCGTAGGTAACACCGTCTCGGAGGAAACCGATCCTCTGCTCAGCCTCCTGAAGACTCGTGAAGACTCAGCCCCGACTCCGCTCCGTGGAAAGACGGGCTTCTTATGTAATAAGACCCTCCTTGTTAAATTGAGCATGAGAACAGACTCAGCAGGTGAAAAAAGGCAAAAACACACCAACAAAGTCTCCGGTCACACTGACTCGTCAAGACTCAGCCCCGACTCCGCTCTGCGGAAAGTTGGACTTCTCATGTAATAAGACCCTCCTCCTTCAGTTGAGCATGACAACAGACTCAGCAAGTGAAAAAAGGCAAAACACACCAACAAATTCTCCGTTCACACTGACTCGTGAAGACTCAGCCGCGACTCTGCTCCGCTCTGTGGAAAGTCGGGCTTCATATGTAATAAGACCCTCATCCTTCAGTTGAGCATGAGAACAGACTCGGAAAGTGAAAAAAGTCAAAAACACGCCAACAAAGTCTCAGTTCACATTGGCTTGTGAAGACTCAGCCCCGACTCCGCTTGAAATGCTTTGTTTTCCTTTTAAACATGGAATTATGAAATGTGCTCCCAGCATCAACGTGGCTGGCCTGGTATTAATGTTTGTTACGGGATGGCTCATGCACGATGAGCACCTTTGTGGATAAAGTAAAAAATGTATGGTGCATAGCATCCCTTGTGCCAAAAAGCCTGCAACCTATAGTCAAAGGGCATCTGAATGTGCGCATCACAGATTGGCACCCTTTTTCACCCACTTTGAACATTTGCACTCAAAGCGCACCCTGAATGCACAAATAGAACGCTCTTTCAAAAGTGCAGAAAATAGTCACATTCCCCGGTGCCTATTGTGAATAAGCGCAAGGGAATGCACATTGCATGACAGATCCTTTCATGCATGTTCTTTTAAACTGAACAGTGGCACTATAAACCGCCTCTGCCCCACTTGCATTTCTAGCGCACAAACAGGGATTGCAATATTTGTTTTTATCATTTCTCAATGATGGGCCAACACATCACTTGTGCTGCTGTACAGGACCCTGAAATGTGCAAGTTACCTTTTTGTATAAGGTGATCTATACATTTCTAAAATGAATGCCTACAAGTGAGAAAGAACATTCTCTGAACTTGTTTCATTTGTGGTTATGTTTATGTCCCTATTGTATCGTTTCCTCAGCCACCAGTAAAACTGATTTCTAGCATACTGTACCAGTATCCTACTGAATGATCTGATTCTAGTATTCCCGAATTCAGTAATACTGGTAGAGCATCCTAGTGTACCACACCTTGCCCTTGCAGCATGTGGAGTTATTCATATGGATTCCACCGGGAACCTGCCCTCTCTGCAATACCTAATCAGAACTTCGCACAGGACACTGTCTACCTTATAACCAATGCTATATGCTACATTTCTCTACTATTCGTGCACATGCTCCCCCTCTCTCATAAAGGACCAATCCACTGTGCAAGTCCACTTCCAAAGATATAGCCCATTCCAGAATGCCTCCGGAAATCACTTCCCAAGTAACTTTCCCAAAGGACACAACTATAAAGCCCTTGTCATGACCATACTAGACGGCAGCTCCACACCACTCCCTATGCCCTCCACTAACCTTCCAGCACTCCTCTTCTCAACCTGTACCTCAAACAAACTATAGGCATACCAACTAAGGGACACACAACTATTCGATAACCCTACCAATAGACATCACGCAACAGAATGCTACACCTCTACAATCAAAGTACCTATCCCAGTCCCAGCCAATGTACCCGACCAACAAAGGTATGCCATGCTACCCTCTATCCTCTCAACATAGGGCTTTCCTCACTCGCCTATCCCACACCACTTCTCTTTCAGATTAACAAGTGTGCTTGGAGACCATGCAAATGGTCATGTCCTGTGCTTCATGTGTTGTCTTTTAGTCTTTGGGTGCACCCGATGCCTGTGTGCTTCAGCGCTGAATAAATAACAAATATATAAAAAATAGCAGCAGTGGACAGTTTAACTTCCAATAACATTGCGTAACTACATTTGGAGTTTTCTGATCAAACATCCGAAGTTGCGTTCTAAATTGGTCTGTTAACGTGTTAGTTTACAAGAAACCACCCGATGGCGAGCTATGCTTAGCTCTGAACAAATGCTTTTTGACTGGATAGCATGTCATTTTTCATTGAACCAGTAGATGGTGAACTAGGCTTAGCTGTGAACAAATGGGTTTGCACCAAATCATGTTCACTCATTAAAGTTACGATGTAATTTGAAACATTCTGGAAATGGTTTTGTGCCACGCACCATTGCACTATGATATTGTGAATTGTTTTATTATTCATAATTATAATTTTGTTCTGTAATTTGAAAATGCTAATGTTCCCTACAATTATTTGAAACTGTAGCCCTGTTTTATGGCCCTAGTCTAGGTAAAGGTGTACACCTCCCTCACCCCAGACCACAGACTATCCCCACCGCACCCAGACCAGCTGCATAAGGAGGGGGGTGCAGCGGCGAAATACAATTGCTATTAACAGAATTCGGTCTACACTCTGAGCTCTTAGCTAACTATGGACACAGACCCCAGAGTGGATTCCTTGTTCACTCCACAGTGGACTGAACACGTATAGCACGGGTAATAAGGAGCGCTGCCCCATCTCTACCTCCATGGCTGTCGCACTCTCCCACACACACACAAGCGCAAGTGCATCACAGACAACAGCAATCCAAGATACTTACACACAGCACCAGTGTAAGCTTCTTCAAACACTGAACATGCACAGTAGCATGAGTACACACTTCCTCAAGGCTATCACTCTTTGCTTTTGTGTTTAAGGCTCTTTCTCTCTGACCCGACTGGTGGTTTGTGTAGTATCAATACGCTTTCTAGCCTGCTTTTACTGACATCTCTCCGGTGTCTCACTCCAGTTGAACTTTATTATCAATTCTTCGGTATTGTCCGTCACCTCTAGTTCTAGATTTTTACCCAACATCTAGCCCTTTTTGAACCAATCACCTACGTCTCGCCTCCATCTCTTCTCTGCCCTCATTTAGCATCTGTCTGTCCCATTCTTTCTTGCACTTCACCTCTCTCCAGATTTCACTGCTGTGTTCCCTCTCTCGTTGTACCTTGCTCTTTCTTTGGTTCCTTCCCCTCTTTCCTTTTTTACCTTTTTATTTCCTCCCCTTGCATTTCCATTTCCTCTTCTTCTAGTTCTCTCGTTCCTCCCCTCCTTCTGATCCTTCCCCTTTGCAATATGTATTCCTTTCTGTCATTGCCCTCTTCCTTCCCTCCTTGCCATCCTCTTGGTCGTCTTCCCTTCCTTGTTCTCCTTCTTGTTCCCGAAATACACCCCTTCATTCTCCCACTTACTCTCTCATTCAGTTCTTTCCAGTTTTTGACCCAGCACTTTTCCCTTGTGTATTGCCTTCTTGCCCTTTTTTATCCTCTCCTGCTTTTCTTCTATGTGCCTTCTGTCATTCCTCCTACCACCTTCTTCAGTCTTTTCCCTTCTTGCCTTTGTTCTATTCCCATTATTTTTGTTGTTGTAATTACTCCCCTTTCTATCGCCTACTTGTCATGCTCCTTTGCTCACCTCCCTGGACCTTTTGTTCATTGTCCACTCTGTTTGTCTACTACCTCTCTTTCAAATATGTCTGTAGGTTTCTCTTTTTTCTTTCTTTTCATGTGGGTTTCCAGTAACTATTCAGGTGATGGCTTCTGAGAAGTCAAAGTGGCAACCAGTTGTACACTAAAGTCAAACTCTCTATTGTAGTTTAGATGAGCAATTAGCTTAGTCTCAGTAAGAGATAGGTTTGGTGCACAGTACAGTTAACAATAGCATAGTCTGTAACAGAGGTCCACAATAGTAAGATCCAAAATATTCAATTATTAACCACAACAAAAAAATAATTTAACACGCTACTTGCAAGTAAAATTGCTATAAAAGATATCTACATAAAGGTTTGGTAACACCAGGTGGATTAACTGACATTTTAGAATTCAACCCAGTTAACCATAGAAATATGCATCGGAAATAGCTCAAGTGTGGGAGCAAGAGGTTAAGAGAACTTATAGTAGCCATTTTAAGGCGTCATATATATAACAAATAGGTTCAGTGCTGAGGAAGCCCAATGCTACCCTTCCCAGAGTGCAGTTGCAGAGAGGTGGGGCCTCATTACGAGTCCGCTATCAGCAGGTTGCCACTGGACTTGTAACACTTTTCCGGCGCCTGATGTCCGGGTGCCACCGGGACATTACAAGTCTCGGCGGATCAGGAAGTGAGGCGCCAGAAAATGTTTCCCATTCCTGTAGAGTCCCATAGGACTCCATGGGAGTGGGGAGACGGATTCGACGGCACCGTTGAAAGCGGTGCCGGTGCTTCCATGACAAGTCCGCCTGCAGAGGCTACTGCGCCCGGTCCCTGCAGACACACTTGTAGTGTGGCGGTACAGAAAGGGTGCCAGTACGTTGCTAATGGAGTGCCACACTTGTAATGAGGCCCGTGATCTTCTTAAGCAGGTTTCTGCAACAAGATCCCAGATAGTCCACCATCTATGAAGGAATAGACTCCCAGTCAGCAGGCTTTATTTGACCAAAGAAAGGACTCCTGGAGGGTCCATCACCTTTGGCCCAATAAGGAAGCCACTTTTAACTTAATGGATTTATCTCCAATGCAAGTCAATAGGGAAATAGGTATGTAAAGAGATATAAAGCATCATGACCCCTGCATTCTGATTTACAACACCACAGACACCATAAGACAGGGAATGGATTGGTGCAACGGGGCGCACAGCCTATACGTTTGAGACTTCAACCAACAACTAGATCAGGCCCTTGCAGAGACCTATGTACTCAGTGAAGACACCTCTAATTCAATTCCTGCAACACTGAAGGATCCCTCAGGAGCAGTAGGATGGAGCAGACCCTGAAGGGATCCAAGACAAGGTTGACAGCCTGTAAGACGTAGCAGAGTCAGACATTTGGTTCCAGCAGGCTCTTGCTCACAGTGAGGATGCCAGCAACGTTTCCAGCAAGGAGACAAGAATGGGCCCATGCAAAGATGTGTTCCAGTCCAGGCAAGGGCAAGGGTAGAGGCAGGTCAACTGCAGACCCGGCGAAGCCTCTTGCACTCTTTCCAGTCGATTTGAAGGAAGATGTCTGAAATGCAGTGGTTGCCTTGGCCAATGCTAGTCACAACAGCAGTCCCCCAGTGGGCATTTTGATTGATTGATTGATTGATTGATATTTTATTTCTATCGCGCTCATACACAAGTGTTTCAGAGCGCGACAAGGCAAGGGAAATGGAACAGGGGAGAACAAAAACAACTATCTTACTAGGCCCAGTGACATTGAGAACGTGCAAGTGCAGGGTAGAGGGAGAAGGGGGAGAAGTGCATGGAAGGGGGAACAAAAGGAGAGTGTGGAGCGAGAAGGAAAAAACAAAAATAATAATAAAATAATAAATAAAAAGGCAACAAACAATGGGAGTGCAGCCAGCAAGTGGCAAGTGCTGGGTTTATGGCAGCAGGCCATGTAGGTCTGAAAGTGCAGGAAGAAAAGGGGAGGGCTGTATGGGGACAGATACAGACCCTAGTGCAGGGGGTGGCCCGGAGGCAGTGCGTGAGGGTGGCAACATGAGCAGGTACCTGGGCCCAGAGGACAGAGGGTGGCCAGGTGCATGGTGCCGAGGGAGAGTATAATCAACAGGGTAGAGGGGAGGAGAAGGCAGAAGCAAAGAGGAAAGTTTTGAGGTGCTTCCAGAACCGGAGATGGTTCTCCTCAGGTTTTAGAGTGGCAGGGAGGCTGTTCCAGAGGGAGGCCCCAGTCGAAGACAGAGATCTATCCCCAGCTTGTTTCTTTGAGAAAAGAATGACCTGAGGGAGTTAGAGGTAGAGGAGCGGAGTGCTCGAGATGGGAGGTATTTGCGGAGGGATAGCTGAAGGTATGTTGGACCCAGGCCCCAGAAAGCCTTGTGGACAATGCAGAGGGTTTTGAATTTAATCCTTGCATCCACTGGGAGCCAATGGAGAGATTCCAGAGCTGGAGAGATACGATCCCAGGGCTTGAGGCTAAGGACAAGTCTCGCAGTCCTGTTCTGGATAAGTTGTAATGGGCGGAGAGTAGAGGCAGGTAGATTAAGAAAGAGGCTGTTGCAATAGTCCAACTTAGAGAGAACCAGAGCTTGGGAGACAGTGAGCTTCTGGGGGAATGAGAGGAAAGGAAGAATACCTCTGAGGAGGAGCAGTAGGAGGTATGACTTTTTTGATACATCAGTGATGTGGGCGGAGAAGGAGAGTGTGGAATCAAAGGTGACACCAAGGTTCTTGGCCTCACAGGTGGGGATAGGAGGAGGGCCAAGGGAGGCCAGCCAGAGAGTGAGGGGAAAGGAAGGTGATGGAGTGCCAATGAGGAGGATCTCTGTCTTGCTGGCATTAAGACAAAGATCGTTGGCAGCACACCAATCTTGGATGGCAGTTAGGCAATCAGTGATGAGAGAGGTGGAGGAGGTGGCCGAGGGCAGGCTAAAAATGAGTTCAGTGTCGTCTGCGTAGCACTGGAAGTTTGAGCAGAAAATGGCAATACAGCGGGCAAGAGTTGCCAGGTATTGGTTGAAAAGCCAGAGCGAGAGGTTAGACCCCTGGGGAACACCACAGGTGGAGAGGAAGACAGATGATAGGAAGGACCCAAGTTGGACATTGGAGGGTCAATCAGAGAGGAAAGAGGTCAGCCAGGCCAGAGCCTGATTGGTGATGCCCAAGTTATCCCAGAGACAGTTGAGTAGGATGGTATGGTTGACTGTGTCGAAGGCAGAGGAGAGATCAAGTAGGATGAGAACAGAGGGAATGCTAGAGTCAAGGTTGGAAAGCAGATCTTCACGGATGTTCAGGAGAGCAGTTTCCGTGCTTCTGCCAGATCTGAAGCCAGACTGATGGTCATGGAGACAGCCAACAGAATCAGAATGAAGGTTTAGCTGAGAGATGGCCAGCTTTTCAAGGAGTTGCCTAAGAAGGGGGTAATGGAAATTGGGCGATAGTTGGCCGGACAAGAGGGATCCGATGTGGGTTTCTTGAGGAGAGGATGCACAAGGGAGTGCTTAAGAGGGGAGGCGAAGGATACTGAGGCAAAGGAGTGGTTGCAGAAGTCGGCAAGGGCCGGAGCGAGGATATTAATGTGGTCCTTGAGAGTTTTAGAGGAACAGGGATGAACCTGTTTCGACGAGGCTTTCATAGATCAGACTTGTCCTCTTCAGGGCAGAAGGGAGGAAAGGAAGAGAAGGAGGGTGGGGGGGTGGCTGGAGGAGGGTCAGTGATTACCGACGGAGAGGGGAGAGGAGAGGGGGTGGAGGAGAGTGTGGACGGGATGTCCTGGGTTTTTGAGATAAAGTGTGAGGCCAGGGCATTGCAAAGAGCCTGAGAGGCAAAGGGAGGGATAGAGACTGCAGCAGGGTTGGCCACGGTACGGACAGAGTGACGGTATTGCCTTTGGAGAAGGCGACAGGCCACTTTGTCAGAGGATGAGCAGGAATCCCTCCATTTTCTCTCAGCCGCCCTACACCTATGTTTAAGTGTAGCTAGGTCGCAGTCATACCAGGAATTGCACTTGACTTTGGACTTCAGGCGGATCCTCATGACAGGGGCAAGCACATCAAGAGTATCAGAAATAGAACAATAGAGAGAAGACAATGCTGTGTCAGGGTGTGAGTCAGCCAGAGGAAGAGGGGGTGGGGAGAAGGTGGAAGCAAAAGCTGCGACTGACACACGCTTCATGGGCCAGATGTCGAGGAAGGTAGGTGGCAGTGGGGTAGGCTTGGCTTGGGGGGAAGAGAGAGAGAGATGAGAGGAGAGGAGGTAGTGGTCACTCCAGGAGAGGGAAGTGGAGAGAGGGATAGATAGGGGGAGGCTAGAGGAGAACAAGACATCAAGTGTGTGCCCTACAGAGTGCATTGGGCCAGAGGGGAGGATAGAGAGGGAGAGGGAATTGCAGAGGTCGCGAAAGAACAATGTTGAGGGACAGGGAGTATCAAGGTGAATGTTGAGGTCACCAGGAGGAGTTGAGTGGTTGAGGCCAGGGGAGAGGAGGAGAGGTCAGCCCACTCAGAGAGAAAAGAGGTGATTTGACCAGGGGGCCGGTAGAGAGTATCAACAGTAAGAGAGTAGCTAGGAGAGATTGAGAGCCTGCAGACAAGGCATTCGAAAGAGGAGTAGATCTGAGTGGGAATTATAGTGGCAGGAATCCACTCAGGAAAGATCAAGGCTACACCCCTCCAGGGCAAGTGGATCTGGGTGCGGAGAGGATCTTGTAGCCATCAGGGAGGAGAGTGTCAAAGCTCGTGACAGAGCTGGCCGTGAACCATGTCTCTGTAAGTCCAAGAACGTCAAGGTCAAGTTCTTCAAGGAGATGGCAGGTGTCAGAGGAGTGTTTGACAGCAGAGCGAGAGTTGATAGTGGCAAGATGAAGAAGGTTGCCGGCCTTAAAGACCTTCCGGGGAGGGGTTCAAATCAGAGGTATGCCCTGTAGAGTTGTGGAGGTAGCCGGAAGATGGACAGAGGAGGGAAGAGTGGACATGGTAGCCAAGGAATGAGAGGAGGGTACAGCCGGAGAAGAAAGGAAGTTGATGAGGCGAGGGAAATGCCTATCGAAGAGGAGGTAGACGTTATGGATGACTCTGGAGGAGTCAAAAGAAGCCATGAGGATTTCCCAGCAAGTGCCACCATTTATGGGAGAGGAGGAGACAGGACAGAGCACAGAGATCATATGGGGGGGTCCATAAATCAGGCGAAGGAACAACAAAGAGGATGTCGGTGAGTTTCTGTCTGGAAGAGGCGCTGGTATAGATATCCTTTTTAAACTTCTTCTTTCCACACTTAATGGGAAGGGAAGGATAGTTGATAGAGAAGCAGTTGGAAAAGATGGGAGAAACAGACAGCGCCATGAGTATGAAGAGAGGAGGCAGGTGGAGGAGAAAGCAGGTGCAGCGGTATGGAACAGTCGCTGGGCTAGCAGGATTACAAACAATGGGCAAAGTTAAATGCAGAATTACACACAAGTTTGACTTTCAAGTTAAATGCAAAATACACCCAAGTTTGAATTTCAAGTTAAATGCAGAATTACACCCAAGTTTGACTTTCAAATTAAATGCAGAATTACACGCAAGTTTGACTTTCAAGTTAAATGCAAAATACACCCAAGTTTGACTTTCAAGTTAAATGCAGAATTACACCCAAGTTTGACTTTCAAGTTAAATGCAGAATTACACCCAAGTTTGACTTTCAAATTAAATGCAGAATTACACGCAAGTTTGACTTTCAAGTTAAATGCAAAATACACCAAAGTTTGACTTTCAAGTTAAATGCAAAATACACCCAAGTTTGACTTTCAAGTTAAATGCAGAATTACACCCAAGTTTGACTTTCAAGTTAAATGCAGAATTACACCCAAGTTTGACTTTCAAGTTAGATGCAAAATACACCCAAGTTTGACTTTCAAGTTAAATGCATAATTACATGCAAGTTTGACTTTCAAGTTAAATGCAAAATATACCCAAGTTTGACTTTCAAGTTAAATGCAAAATACACCCACATTTGGTGGTCCGTTTGGTTTTAGATGGATAGGTCTTATGGTTGATGATGTGAAATCGATCTCTAGGTCATCTAATTTCATCCAGAAATTGGACTGCAGGCTGACACAACCATTGGCCAAAGGGGCCTGAAACATAAGGTGCATAAAGCGCTATGTCAATTTCTGCCAGAAAATTAAGGAAAGTGTCCATCAAAAAAGATGGCACAAAGAACAGGATGTACCACGAGGAACAGCTATTTTGAATATATGGTACTCAAAAAGGCATTATTGCTGTAAAATATAAAAATGCACAGCTGTGTACTGAGAAACAATAAAACTGGATCATCGCCATCAGCCTGTCAGCACACATCAAAAAGTAACTGGACTGTCACTTAACATGTATAGACACACAAAGTGTCCCTGTAGTACTCCACTTAAGATGACTTGTGTTATATCATAAAAATAAAGTTGAAAAATAAAACAATATCCATTTGTCTGGTCAGCACATAACAAAGAAAATGATCAGGTAAGTTAGTCAAAGGGCCTAACTCACCCCCAAACCCAGGGTGGATCCAGACAAAAAGCAGAAATGTTGGGTGTGACGAATTGACTCCTGCACTGCAGGAGTACAAGAATGAGCTGAGGCAAAAGCGCCTGTTCAGCCATCACACTTCTACAAACAAAGAGACAACACAATCACAAAGGTAAAAGAGGCACAGTTAAGAGCCATACCTCCTTCACCTTTCAAGGTAGCGTGGGCCGAGGGAAGGCAATACTCTTAAGTGGGGTTTGAATGTGGTTCAGCAGCAACCCAAACAGCGATGTATAACAGTACAAAGCAAAAGAATGGCCAATAAAGGTTTGATAAGAGATATATACTTTAATCAAACATGCCATGTAAAATATTAACTAGAAAACACTACAAAAACCCACCCCTGTTGAAAGAACACAACATATGCTAAAGATAGCACATCCAGCACTCTGGGTAATGAGACAGGCAGAGAAAATGCAAATAAAAGACCACAATGTTCAAACAGGATATTTCTTAAAATAGGTTACCAAGTGGATTAAAATATCCTATCCAATCTCTCAGGTCCAAAGATGGACGAGGGAGGCAATTAGCAGTAAATAATACCTTGCAGGTAACTTGTCGGTTCAACAGCATGTCGAGCCGGGGTTCTTGGGGCAGTTTGATGGTTCCATTCAGTTCGAGAAAGCAGCAGGTGCAGTTATCCAGCGGCAAGCAGATGTCGATCCGGGATCAAGCGGAAAGAAGCTGCGGTTTGAAACATTAGTCAAGCAGTGTCGATCAGGTAGTCACCACCTTCGATGCAGTAGTTATGGTTTCATGGCAGTGAGCTGGTACCAGCATACGCAGGCGAGTGGGATCAATGCTGAAGCTCAAAGGTAATGGTTCGAGGGACACCAGGTTCGATCAACATACAGTAGTGGTGGCGATGAAGCATGTGGAGATTTGAAAGTGGCTCGAGCAATGCTGGGGCAGCAGTACTTCTTGGTTTGAGAAATGGGCAAGCTGTGTTTGAAGAACGATGAATGCCAAAGGCAGCTGCAGCGGGTCTTGCTGGTACAAATGGTGTCGAACATACTTAATTCACGGCTCAAAGTGGTTTGACGGCAAAAACACAGGGATCCTTCCTTTTCTGGTTTCCAGATGCTGTGAGGCCTAATCCAGGGAAACAGGGACATGATTCCTTGCTCTCGTGCCGCCAAACCTGGGGCCGACAAGCACACAACTGCAGGTGTCTTCAAAAACAGTGAGGTCCTGGGTCCACTGTGGCTGACAGTGACGCAAGTCTTGTTCCAGAGGTAGGTCACCCACAAGGGTCTCTGAGGCGGGTTAGAGGACAGTGCTTGCCTCTGACGTAGAACACCTGCCCTTCACCTCTCAACTGTAGGACTTTTTAAAGGACTGCTCTCCCAGCAGGGTCCAAACAAAATCTTGTTCAGACATTGATGTTCAAAAGATGATTCAAAGGAGTGGTGTGAGACTGTTTTTTTTTTGCAGGTAAATCCCCACAGGTGATTGATCTAAAGCTTGCCTGCTTTAGAAGTCCAATCCCTGTTCTTGAAAGCAGAGGACCTTGCCCTTCTAACATCACACCCAATGTGCTTTGCTCTAGAGGAAGTGGAGAAGACAGGAAGGAGAGAGGCAGAAAGAAACAAGATTGTATAATCCTTACCCAACGATACAGAAATCATCCTGTCTACACTGACCTCAACCCTTCTCCATAGGATCAAAGGCCTTTAGAGATTCATCACCCTGGTGTGAATCTACTCCCTTTGAATAGGTGTGCTCCTTTGATATACAGGCCCAGAACAGTTTCTGTTGGGTGGCTGTCTCTGAAAAAGACTGTTACCTACCTTCACAAAGAGATCATAGAAGAGACTTTGCCGTTCAGGATCCTGTCCTATCATTTTGCAGGATCAGCCTGGGCAGAATACACATCACCTTCGCAGCTGAGCTGACTCACAGGTGTTGATTCATGCATGATGCCAAATTGGATGTGGCTGCAATGATTATGAGTAGTGCCATGCACCATGACATAACGCTGGCATAGCTTATATTTAAAGATTACCCTGCCACCAGCGCAGGCTATTCATATTCATGAGGTTTTATAGAGTGGTGCATATCTTAAATACAGCCCATGTGCTTCTGAGACTTGGCTGTCACTCCAGCTGTCAATTGGGTAACTGTGACCTCTGAACCTGCTCTGTGCCACTGGTAGAGCACTCAGTGCAGATAAGGATACTGATGCAGCATAGCACAAGTACACACTATGCGTTTGGCATGGAATTTATGAAAGTGGAATCAGATCAGTAGATTATCCTTTCAGAGATGGAATTGCATGCATAATGTTATCAAGGAATGCAATTGTGCAATTGTAAAAAAAAAAAAAGCAAGGGCTTCCACACCCTTGCCAGATGGCAGTTAATTATACTGGGGTATTCCATTGAAGTCAATGGAGGTAAACTGAAAAAATATTCCATGTACTCACCCATCTCCTCTGCCCCCCAGACTAGGGACAGGGGAATATAATGTACCCCTGGATAGATGTCTTGTTCCAGTCAGTTGTACTTTCTGGACAGAACATCAGCAGTGCAATGTTGGGAATCTGACCTATGTTCTATGGGTAAGTCAAAGCCTTGGAGGATTATAGACTATCGGTGCAATTTTGAATCCTCTCTCTTTATGTTCATCAACCATTTGAGGGACTATGGTGTGTTTGAAGTTTCAAGGAAGGCCACAGTAGTTAGGCTCTAAATGTTCATGAAGAGCACACTATGACAAATCATTCTTTCTCTTAGTATCCAAGGAAGAAAGAATTAGGTTTCAACAACAAGATTTATTCCACGGAAATGGGGAATGGCTTAAGTAGCCCAGAGCATCACCAGATAACTAAGGTTTTTATTAAACATAAAACTATCACAAAATGGGCCCTAGGGATGAACAGATATAACAGAATAGAACTAGGTCTTCTAACACTTGGTTAGAATTACCCTTAGAGAAGGCAGTACAAGCAAGAAAGCATTGCTTGGCAATGTGATATGGTAGCTCAATTTAATTTGCAGCATTCTCGGACTGTGGGTTCCATCCCTTCCCTGATTCTGTTTTGTGTCCTCACTAGATGACTTACAGTTTTGCCTTTTGTCTGCTCTCCCACCTAAATCCCATTTATCTGCATATCCTGTGTATCAGCTCCCTGCATTCCCTCTTTCCCTGCTGCTCCTGTCCCAGCCTCTGCAGGCAGCACTCCCACTCCATGCCTTCCCGATCTCCGTGACATTCTCATTACAAGACTCCACAGTCCTTGACCATCCCAGTAGTCGATGTCCACTCTCCATTATTGTCCCTCCCTGACCTACAATACCAACCACTGCAGGGTTTGTAGGGAGCATGTGGGCAAAGTGGTCTCATGGCCTCTCCCAGATATGGGAAGGTACTTCATGGTGGGGAACACATCAGAATAAGGAAGGCAAGACTGCACATTTTAATCTCTGTTTAAGTTTACTCCCCTACCCATGTTTTGATTCCCTTTCTTCCCCTGGGCAGCGGGATCTCTGGGTGCTGCATTCCACTTCGAGCTACAGCAACCAGGAGGGAAGTGTTTGGCCCCTGATGCTTGCTGAAAGATACGGCTAGGTCATGACACTTTCCCCAGATTGAACAAACTCAATTATCTATGTTTCCTATGCTTACTGATGTAGGGGTATTCCTGCATTTATTATCCATTTGTGTTCGAACTGAGCCTATACCTGCCCCAGTAACATCTCTTTGTACAATAAATGAGCCTGGGAATTTGTTTTAGCCTTTGAATGGCCTTCTCGCAATTTTCTGTCCAAGTCACCTTATTAGGATTCTTCAAGGTCAAACTCTGAATTTGGCGGTGCAGTAAATGTGGCTGTCATTGCATTACTGCCTAAATAAGGCGTGGTAACAGATGTATCACCCCTTTTTTACCACACCATTAACCTCATAATGAGACTGCTTGTCTTGAAGGAGGAATTGCAACTGGATGACTCCATGGAGTGGGAGAAAGACAAGGAGTCAGAACACCCTGCCCACAATATTGGTAATAGAGTGGAGGTGCAAGAAGTAAACAAGAGTCCAGCGGAACTCTCCTTTGTGTAGGATAAGAAGCAGGGGTCACAACCTGCTTACGATATCAATAATCAAGTTGAGGTTCAGGAAGTGCAGGAATGCCCTTAAAATGAAGAACCATGCATTTTTGGAGACCAAACAATATCCCAGCACCTGCAGGCCTGCCCACTCTGCTCCTGGATGCAGAGGAACTTCGCTGAACTATGCATCTTCAAGTATCAAGTGTACCTCCTGAGTAACTATGTGTGCCTCCTAAATATTGTGCAAGAGGAAGTTGGCTGGTCATATCAAGTGGTAGGGAGTGGTTTGTCATCTCTTTTAATGTACACTATCATCAAGTAAGAATGCTAGGAGAATCGCCAGCTTACGATCCTGGGCCATCTCCAGCCAAATTTTGTAGTCCTAGCTCCTCTGGGTCACGATTTAAGAGTGTGCCACACTGTGAGCATTTGCAGTCCCTCTGTTGCCCTGCTCTGGTGACGGTCATTGTAGGAGCTGTGCAACCTGCCCACTGTGCCCTGAGATGTGCCGCACTGGAACTGTCCTCTTTTCTTCATCGAGAGCTGAGAAAAGACTACTGTCCCGCCACAGATGATCGTCACGTCCCGCAGCCACTGTGAGCCGGAGCAACGTCTAACTGCAGGGGTTGAACCTACAAGCCACATGGCCTAGATTTGCAAAGTTTGTCCCAGACTATGCCGAGGATCGGCAAGTACTTGCATCAGTTACCAGTGGCCCCCTGGCACAGCGATTGTTCTTTACACTTGAGAATCCCTAAAAAGATACCTTAGCTGGGCTAGCTTGCACCCCCTTATCTTTTCCTGAAACTAGAAAGTCACTCTGCCTGCAAGGGTAGACCCTCCTCGAATAGTAGGATACTGTTCTTCATCACCTCAAGCACCTTACCGAACTGCTAGAGCTCCCTGAAGACGACCCGCTTCCGCTCATAACGCACGACCACATGTTTTCAACGCACTACTGTACTGTTGAGCATAAGGCTCCCCACTTCATAGGGCTGGACTGCTTAAGTTAGGGAACGACTCTGAAGAATTATCTAATGCTATATTTGTGATAACTTACCCTTCTGTTGCAGGTTGTGGTTGCGTTTTCTCCTTTACCGCATTAGGCAAAACATAATTGTATATATGGTAAATAATGAAAGGCGTGTGTGGTAACTGTTAAATATTACTTTGGTATATTTGTGTTTAATTATTAAGGCCTATATTAAATGTATATGTATTTTATATATACACTTGTTTAAGCATATTCTGTGGAGTTTACTGTATGTGCTCATTGTGGGCTTCCGATCACTCTCACCACTCCTAAGACTTAAGGGGTCATTACGATCCTGGAGGTAGCCATGCTGCTATTTGCGGCATGGCTACCCCCATTCCGGATACCGGGTCCGGGTTCCGACATTGGAGGGCCCGCTATTTCCCCATTCCAGCAACCCATCCCATTCCCATTTAGCCCCCATAGGGCTTAATGGGAATGGGGAGCATGCTAACAATGGGCCCGTTAATGACGGGCCCATTGTTAGCATGCTGGTCTGCTCGCGGGACCGCTAAGGATGCCTGATGAAACCTAGCATCCTTAGCGGGTCCCGCAAGGAGAACTCGTAATGAGGCGGTAGGGGTTTAACAGGGCCGGCAGCTCTACCGGCCCCGTTAATCCCCTACCTCCAGGGTCGTAATGACCCCCTTAGTCTTCACCACCTGCCAAGCTACCGTAGATTGGTCTGGTTTCTCCAGAAGCTTCCCCTTTTCCACTAAACTAGAGTGGCCTCCTAAACCTCTGCTCACCAGGTCAGAGTTTAGAAATCCATCTTAACACTAACACATCACCACGCATGAACCCAGCAGGAGAGGAGACTGAAATTCTGCCACACAGTCATTTACAGGATCATGGACCTCAATAATCTGGATTGGTTTTTTGTGTGTTTTTGGTCGCATCAAGAAAATATTTTGCAGAATGTCCACAGGGGCAAAAAGACACTCCTCCCCCGGTTGTGCATGGAGAACGTGTGCAACTGCACCCCATACCACAATGTACTCATCTCCTGTGTGTATATTATTGAGCCTGCTACACTTCTTTAAGGATATTATTGACTACAGCCACACTTGTTTCAGGACTTGAGCCCGGTTTATTTTGTTACCTTCTGAAGACCTACTACATTGCTTACTTCACTGCCTCAAGATCTCCCAGGTAAATAGGCTCTATCACACAATAAGGCAATCCTGCAGTAAAGACAACATGCCCTGTCTGCCCCACGGGCAATCCATGCCCTGACATGACATCCTTTGAACTTGCTTGGAGTTTATTTATTTAGTTGACAGTCAAAATAATCCTTATTGGTAGTTTATGAAATAAAAGCATATTGCTAGTTTGGACATAAGGCCCAAACTTTACACAATAAAAATGAATTCAGTTGTGAAAAACAGCAGTTAGCTTTAGTTACCAAAACACAATCACCATATTTTTGTAATGCCTTCCGGTCCCAGCCGCCTGACTTCCTTTCCCACCCCAGCCACTCATGATTGGCTGGGGCAGGGCAGGAATGCTTCACGGCGTCACCATGCAGTGACTGATGGCAGTGGCGTAACACAAAATGTGGGGGCCCCCCTGCGAGCCATGCTGAGGGGGCCCCCCAACTCGGCAACAAATCACAGGTTGCGCCACACTCTGGGCCGGCCTAGACTGTCACGCTTGCACAATACGCATGAACGTGCTGCTGAAGGGGTATGCCGCACACTGCACTAGGAAAAAGATATAAATATGTGTTTTAATGCAATATAAAGCACACTTTCTGAGATAAATTGGCTATAAAGCCAGAGTGTTTGCAATTGTTTTGTAGGGTAACACAATCCAATACATGCAAGACACCAACAGTGCACAGGAACATTAATGCTTCCAACTGGCTGCACAATGTAGACCAGTGTAAACACGTAATAACATTATAGTACAGAATGCCAGGCCACATTTAGACATACCTAGACTGTTTTCAACAAAATGCCAGTCAAAGCAATAACACTCATCAAGAAGAGAGCACACAATAAAGCATGTGTCTCCATGGCCTCGAACAACACGGCCAAACTCTTTAAAATCTGCAAGGAACTGGTCAATCCTGTTGTGGTCTATACCTCTTCTGTTCCCTCCCATGCCCTCTGTACAGCTCTGGCCTCTCATTTCTCTGCTAAATCTCAGGACATTCTGTCCTCTATGTCCTCTTCCTCTCTCGGCCCATTTTGGCCATCTCTTCTCTCCTCCTCCTTTTTCCTCTTTCTCTCTGACAACACCTGACGAGGTTTCTAGACAAGTCCGATCTATGAAAGTGTCGTCCAAACAGGTGCTCCGCTGCTCCTCCAGAACCATCAAAGCCCATATTGACACCCTCGCTCCAGCCTTGGCCGATTTCTGTAATCACTCTTTCGCCACTGCAATGTTCCCCTCTCCCTTTGAGCACTCCCTTGTGCACCCACTCCTCAAGAAGCAGTCTGCTGATCCTACCTGCTGGAAAACTATCGCTCAATCTCCACCTTTCCTGAGCAAACTCTTGGAAAAGCTTGCCATCTCCCAGCTTACTCTCCACACTGAATCTGTTGGTTGTCTCCATGACCATCAGTCTGACTTCAGAGCTGCCAGAGGCATGGAAACTGCCCTCCTTAACACCTGTGCTGCTCTTTAACCTTGATTGCAGCATTCCTTCTATTCTCATCCTTCATCTTTCCTCTGCTTTCGACAGGGTCAACATCCCCATCCTGATCAATCGACTCTGTGAGAACCTGGGCATCACAGATCAGACCCCAGAGTGACTGACCTACTTCCACTTGGACCGCCACTCCGCTCCCAGGTCGATCGTGGTCCCATTCTCTCCGCCACCTCTCTCTACCTGTGGCATTCCCCAGGGCTCTATCCTCTCACGCTGGTTTTTCAACCTCTACTTGGCCACTTTGGCCTCCCTGATCTCTACCTTATCCTCTAACTTTCAGTGTTGTGCGGATGACTCAGCTTTCCTTCAGGCTCCCCTCATCCTCCTCTCCTCTCTTGCTCATTCCTGACTGTCTATCCACGATTCAGGATTGGTGCGCCTCCAACAATCTCTGCCTTAATGCCAGTAAGACAGAGATCCTTCTCATTGGGACCCTTGCCACTGTGTTTCCTCTCTCACTATAGCAGACCACCTTGGGCCCTCTTCCTTTGCCTTCCTGCGAGGCAAAAAACCTTGGTGTCATCTTCAACGCCACACTCTCTTTCTCTCCTAACATCTCGGACATCACCAAGAAGTCCCACTACCAGCTGCTCCTTCTCAAAGGGACTCTTCCCTTTCTCACTCTCCACCAGAAGCTCACTGTCTCTAAGCTGGACTACTGCAACAGCCACTTTCTCAATCTGTCTTCCTCTAGTCTCCGTCATCTGCAAATAATCCAGAACAGGACTGCAAGACTTAGCCTTGGCCTCAAGCCCTGGGATTGTATTTCTCCAGCCCTGAAATCTCTCCACTGGCTGCAAGGATCAAGTTCAAGAACCTTTGCATTGCCCACAAGGCTTTCTGGGGCCAGTGACAACACTAAATCCAATGCTCTCTTCCAAAACACCTTCTTTCTCTAACCCTTCACTCAGCTACCTCCAACTCTCTAAGGCTTAGACATTTCTCCAGGCAGAGAGTGGGGGTAGACCTCTCTCCTCTGCTGGTGCCTCCAACTGGAATGGCCTCCCTGCCCCTCTCAAACTTGAGGCGGACAACCTGAAGTTTCGGAAGCAGCTAAAAGCTTTCCTCTTCTCTGCTGATTTCGCTCTCTCTCCCCCCTGCTGACCTACCTGACCTACCTGTTTGCTGTACTGACTGGCTGCTTGGCTACCCTCAGAGTCTCTCTGAGTCCAGGCTCTTTCTTGATTGGTCACCCTTGCAATGCCTCCAGGCCTACCATGCACTTAGGGGCTGTAACTGTAACCCTGCAGTCCATTGTTCTCCTTGCACAACCAATAGCTGCTCTGCCCTGGCTGCACTTACTGAGAGCATTGCTGCTCTGTTTTCCCCTCCCCTCTCACTTGCACTTCCCTGCTCCCTTTTCCCTTGCACTTCTCGTTCTCACAATGACACAAGGCCTAGTGAGATCGTTTGTCTTGTCCTCCCTCTATCATCCCTCCCTTGTGTATACTTGTGTACAGGCGCATTATAAATGACTTGAATCACATCATATCATTTTATCACAGATGCCCAGAAAAATATACAATGCCGCAGTAAGAAATGGCTAGACTGGCAGCACCCAAATGCCAATCTAGCCAGGTAATTAAAGTTAGCAGGACTACTTTATCAGAAATGTCCAGTTAAAAGAAAGTCATACCAAACTGAGGAATGACTAGACTGGCTAAATCAAAATGCCTCTCTAGCCACTAATACCACATATCAAGCCTGCTTAGCCTGGACATGGACAACCATTATGATTTATCACACAATCCTGCCCACCCACACATCCACTCTCCCTCCCACCCACCACCCCAACCTCCACAATCAGCTCCTTGGCCCAGAATTACCTCTGCATCCCTCTTCCTTGTCCCAGAGCTTTCGTATGAGGCTCCTTGCCTCATAGGTAAGTACTGGGATGAGGAGCAGTGGGACTAGGAGTGATGAAGATTACAGGTAGCTAAATCAGGCATTACCTCCATGTACCTCTACCTCTTCCCAGTACTTTTGTATGAGGCAGAGTGCCTCAAACACACGTACTACCTCGTATATAAGTACTGGGACGAGGAAGAATAGGGCTAGGAGTAAGCAAGGCATTAAACACAAGTAGTAGCGCAACACCATTGAGTTGACTGGGCTTCAGCACTACCCCCCCTGACATTTTGGGCTATATTGACTCAACTTGGCTAACATTTAGAGCAGTTGCCAGACCGAACAGGACACAGATTTTAAACGGCACCTGGTTTTTGCTGTTAACAAGAACCCAGCAATTACCAACGTAAAGCATTTCACTGTTAGTACCTGCATTTGAATTCCACATTGTTTAGGCGATTGAAATCGTGATGTGGGTTTAGTACTTGCATGCCAGGGGAGTGATTGGAAGGGTAGAGAGGGAACAGGAGACTTACAGGAGAGAGTTAACTGCTTGTAACATTGAATCTGCACTAGAATAGTCTCATTAAAATGCGTAAATAATTTGGATGCGCCCACACAAATAAGTTTCCCCCTCCCCACCGCATGTGAAGTTAGCGCCTCTCCCAACAATTGAAGGGTTAGCCCCCCCCGAAATGAAGGTTTTCTTGTGCCCCTGTACACAAGCACACACACCATTCACCTTATACACACCCAGTCATCCACACATTTAAGTGTGCACCCTTTCACCATACACTCACACAGGTAGCCACCTATACATTTATGTGTGCACCCTTTCACCATGCAGGCACACCCCCACAGCCACCCATACATTTAAGTGTGCACCCTTTCACCATACACACACAGGCAGACGGCTATACATTTGAGTGTGCACCCTTTCACCATAGACTCATACACGCACACCTCATGGAGTTGAGGGGGGGCCGTATTACTTAAAAAAGAAATTGGGGCTCATTACGGGTCCAGCGGTAACCGTGCCGGTGCTACCGGCGGGTTGCCGCCAGACCCATAAAAAATTACTATGGCCTGACTTCCCGGTGCCACCGTGCTATTTCAAGTCCGGCGGCTGGGAAATCAGGTGCCGGTAATTTCGTTAAACCCCAGACTCCACGGGAATGGGGACACAGAAGCACCTGCACCATTGTTAACGGTGCCGGTGCTTCCGTGACAGGTCTGCCTACCGTGGCTGCTGTGCCTGGCAGGGTCAGACCTGTCGGGCACGGCAGCCCCACAAGGCAGACCTGTAATATGCCGGTCCGGAAACAACAGTGCCTGTAAGCTTACCAGCACCGTTGTTTCCGGACCGGCATGGTCAGAATGAGCCCCATTGTTTCTTTTTTAAGTCACTATAACTTCATTAAGAAATTATTTCAGTTAAGGACCGAACCATAATCAAAATAATTTCTTTATGATGGCTGAGTGGCTTCAAAAACAAACAATTTCTTTTTGAAGGCATAGGGTTCCCCACCCCCCCCCCACCCCATGACATGGATGCCTCCAGCCTAGGGTCTTCCATGTCATGGGTTACGGGGGCCCTCAGACTTCAAAAATAAAGTTTCTTTTTGTAGTCACTCTGCCTTCATAAAGAAATTATTTCTGTTACAGAAATGTTCTTTATGAATGCAGAGTGAATTTCAAAAGAAACTTTTTTTTTTTTAGAATTTTTTTTTTTTTTTTTTTTTTTACTGGGGCCCCCTCCCAGCCATGTGCTGGTGGGGCCCCCCACACCGCGGGCCCACCCGCACCGCGGGGGCTGCGGGGGCCCCTGTTACACCAGTGACTGATGGCAAATTCAAATGTAAGCAAGCTCAAAGAGTTGGTAGGCAGTGCCTACAAACTCTTTGTGCTCCTCTGGCGCTCACTCCCCTTCCCAAGCACTTCCCCAACCCCCAAAATGGTCCTTTGTTCTCCCTCGATAGAAGGTTTATTGTTTTAATCTGATCAGAACAAATTTCCGATATGTTATGTTATGTTATGTTATGTTATGTTACTTGGCATTTATATAGCGCCTTACGTCTCATTGGTATGACCTCAAAGTGCTGGTAGGTTGAACGCCCTCGGGAACCGCAGTTCAAATCAGTAGAGAGAAAGAATGTTGTATGGTGCGGGGGCGCACCGGGTATGTGTGCAGCTGGTGTGGTTGCTGCATGATAGCTGCTTCTTAGCAGTAGATGTGGTGCTAGGAAATCAGTTGGATGTGTTCAGTCTGGAGGGTGGACACTCAGACTGAGTTCTGGCTGCGTTAGGCCTGAGGAGACGCCGAAGATAGCTGGAATGTGCTCAGCTAGCTGTGTTTTATTAGCATGATGAGCTGTTCATGGGGTCATGTTAGTATAAGAACAGCTAGGCCGAATGTGTCATAGCATAGCTGTGTTCTAGTTGAATGATGGTGTATAGGAGGGAGTAAGCGTAGTAGTGTGATATGGTGGTTTATCAGTGAAGTGCTTGTGGCCAGGCATGAGAGCAGGACAGGGGGTGTACGTAGCGGCAGACGTATATAAAGTGAGAGGATGGATAGGGTAACATGGGGATACAGGTACATAGCAGTCGTTCCATCAGCTTCATCCGTTCCATCTGCATCATCAGTTCTAGCCGCTTCATCTGTTTCATCCACTTACATCCATTCCATCCACTTCATCCGTTCCATCCACTTCGTCCGCTCCAGCCACTTCATCCGTTCCATCCACTTCATCCCTTCCATCCATTTTTTCTGTTCCATCCACTCCATCCAATCCATCCATCTATTCCATCGACTCTATCGATCTATTCATTCCATCCAACCATCTATCCACTCCGTCCATCCATCTATCCACTCCATCCATCCATCCATCTATCCATTCCATCCATCTATCCACTCCATCTTTTCCATCTGTTCCATCCACTTTGTCCGTTCCATCAACTTCATCCGTTCCATCCACTTCATCACTTCAATCCACTTCTTTCATTCCATCCACTTCATCTGTTCAACCACTTTGTCCATTCTGTTCACTTCATCCGTTCCATCCCCTTCATCCGTTCCATCTGCTTCATTAGTTCCATCTACTTCATCCTTTCCATCCACTTCATCCGTTCCTTCCACTTCATCCATTCCATCCACTTCTTCCGTTCCGTCCGCTTCATCCGTTCCATCCACTTCATCCGTTCCATCCACTTCATCCACCCATCCATTCTAGCTGCTCATCTCCTCCATCCACTCGATCCACTCCATCCATTCCACTCACCCACTCCATCCTTCCCATCCACTTCATCTGTTCCATCAACTTTATCCATTCTATCCACTTCATCCGTTCCATCCAGTTTCATCGGTTCCTTCAGATTCATCCACTCAATCTGTTCCATCCATTCCATCCGTTCCATCTACTTCATCTGTTCCATTCACTCCATTCGTTCCATTCACTCCATTGGTTCCATTCACTCCATCCATTCCATCCATTCCATCCGTTCCATCCACTCCATCCGTTCCATCCACTCCATTCGTTACGTCCACTTCATCAACTCTATCCTCTCTGTCCACTCCATCTGCTCCATCCACTCCATCCACTCCATCCGTTCCATCCACTCCATCCATCAATTCGATCCACACCATCCATCTATCCACTCCATCCTTTCGATCCGTAACATCCTTTTGATTTGTTCCATCCACTTCATCCGTTCCATCCACTTCATCCGTTCCATCCACTTCATCCGTTCCATTCTCTTTGTCTGTTTCATTCTCTTTGTCTGTTCCATTCTCTTCATCTGTTCCATTCTCTTCATCTGATCCATTCTCTTTATCCGTTCCATTCTCTTCATCTGATCCATCCACTCCATTCGTTCATTCACTCTAACCGTTCCATCCACTCTATCCACTCCATTCACTCTATCCGTACCATCCACTCTATCGGTACCATCCACTCTATCCATTTTATTTACTCTGCCCGTTCCATCCACTCTTTTCATTCCATCCATTTCATCTGTTCCATCCACTCCATCTACTCATCCATTCTATCCATTCATCCCCTCCATCCACTCCATCCATTCGTCCCCTCCATCCACTAATCCCCTCCATTCACTCCATCCACGCTATTCACTCGATCCACCTCATCCAATTCCATCACTCACTCCATCATTCCCATCCGTTCCGTCATATTCATCTGTTCCATCCACTTCATCAGTTCCATCCATTTCATCCATTCGATCCACTTCATCTGTTCCATCTGGTACCATCCGTTCCATCTACTCCATCAGTTCCATCAATTCCATCAATTCCATCCGTTCCATCTATTCCATCCACTCCATCCATTCCATCCGTTCCATCCACTCCATCCGTTCCATCCACTATATCTGTTTCATCCATTCCATCCTTTCCATCCACTGTCTACTTATCCATTCTATCCATCCATCCCCTCCATCCACTCCATCCCTTCATCCCCCTCCATCCACTCCATCCTTTCATCCCCTCCATCTACTCCATCCACTCATCCCCTCCATCCACTCCATCCACTCCATCCACTCCATCCAATTCCATCCACCCACTCCATCCTTCCCATCCGTTCCATCTACTTCCTCCGTTCCGTCCAATTCATCTGTTCCATCCACTTCATCCGTTCCAACCATTTCATCCGTTCCGTCTACTTCATCCATTCCATCCGGTTCCATCCGGTTCCATCTTCTCTATCCGGTTCCATCTACTCCATACGTTCCATTAATTCCATGAGTTCCATCCATTCCATCCACTCCATCCACTCCATCCGCTCCATCCATTCCATCCACTCATCCATTCCATCCACTCCACCCGTTCTATCCACTTCATCCGTTCCATCCACTTCATCCATTCCATCCGCTCCATCCATTCCATCCACTTAATTCATTCCATCCACTTAATTCGTTCCATCCACTTTTTCCATTCCATCCACTCATCCATTCCATCCACTCCACCCATTCTATCCACTTCATCCGTTCCATCCGCTCCATCCATTCCATCCACTTAATTTGTTCCATCCACTTCATTTGTTCCACTCAGTCTATCTGTTTTTAGTTACACTATCTGTTTTAGTCTTCTATCTGTTCGATCGACTCCCTTTGCTCTTTGTTTTCTTTGTTCAACAACCTTGGGTTTCTATTTATTGTGGTTATTTATTCCATTTGTTCTAAGCATCGATTCTTTAAGGGAAGACGTTTTCAGTAGTTTGCGGAAAGACATGTGGTCTTCGGTGAGTCGAATGTGGGGTGGAAGCGAGTTCCACAGAGTGGGGGCCAAGCCTGAGAATGGTGATCCTCCTAACCTGACTGAATTGGTGTTTGGTATCACTAGGAGGAGGGCAGAGCTTGATCTTAGAGTGCACGGTGGGTGGTAGGGGTTTAGCTTGTCATTTAGGTATAGAGGTCCTGTTTTTTGCATTGCTCGGTGAAAAATGCATAAGGTTTTGAAAGTTACCCTTCGTCCAACCGGGAGCCAGTGGAGAGTTCTGAGACCTGGAGAGGTGTGATCTCTTGGGCCAAGTGCTAGGAGCAACTTGGCTGCAGTGTTTTGTGCTCTTTGTAGTTTAATGAGGTGGTAAGCTTGGACCCTGAGGTAGAGGGAGTTGGCATAGTCCAGTCTTGATATTACAATAGTTTGAACAGCGGTGAGTCTGTTGGGAAAGGAGAGGTATGGAAAAATGCGTCTAAGAATTTTGAGGTGGTAATGGCAGGACTTAGAGACGTTGTTGATTTGGCGAGAGAGGGTTAGGTCAGAGTCGAGAGTGCATCCAAGGTTTTTTACTGTGGTTAAGGTGGTTGGTGGATTGCCCATGGATGATGGCCAGGGTAGAGGGTGGGGGAATATTTGGTTATTAAAACCTAGAAAGAAATTCCTGGTAGTAGTACCTAGTCACATACGGAAGAGACATTATTTAATGTACATTGTCTTGATTTAACAACCTTAGACTTGTGTCTGACTTTTATACACATATAGTGTTATTGGTATATGTGGATACTTGTTGGTTAGGGAGAGTTTCCTCGCTATCCCTTTTAGACAGGCGGTGCACCACTGAGCACCTGGGGAGAGACCCTCGGAATAGTGGCAGGGTGTTTTTCTCAGTAGAGACAGCCTGCATGTGTGTTTTGATTAACAAAAGAGAGGATTATTTATTCTCCTGTGTGACAATATTATTTCTCCTAATACCTAGGCACGTATGGCTCCTTGTAAAACCGTTAAATGTTTTTATGACATGAGGGAAGTGATGTGTTGCATTTTTTAAGATAATGATAAATGATGAAGGATGGATGTAAACCTTTGGAAATTGTTAAAAAAAACATTCAAAAATGTAATAAATAAATAAATATTCATTGTACACAATAAAACAAAGCAATCATATACAGCAGTTTACATCAGCATAAATTACTCTCTGTGTCGCCATCACCTTATTATGATAAGTACACAAAATAAATCATGAACAGTATAAGTCAGTTCACTAGAATATAATGCATGGCTCAAATAACATTGTGCCAAATTGTTTGCAGACAACACAACAACATGTGTGCAAATGAAACACTTAAAACCACTACACCACTGGTGAAGTCGTGAGAATATAATAGCCGATAGCTAAGGGGCAATGTGCTTGCCTCGGTAACAAGACAAAGCCTTGCAGCAGTAGTTTTAACAAACGGGAGAGTTTATTCAGAAGCACATTTTCGACTTCAAAGGGGAGATTGTATTCTGCTACAGAGTCTCCCCTTCAAAGGGGAGAGCTGATTCTGCTACGGAGTCTCCCAATTGAATGGGAGAATTTATTCTGCTATAGAGTCTCCCCCTTCAAGGTGGAGAGTTTATACTGCTACAGAGTCTACCATTCAAGGGGGAGAGTGTATTATGCTGCAGAGTCTTCCCTTCAAGGAGGAGAGTTTATTCTGATACAGAATGTGCCCCATCAAAGGGGAGAGTTTATTCTGCTACATAGTCTTCCCTTCAAGGGGGAGAGTTTATTCTGATTCAGTGTCTCCCCTTAGAGGGGGGAGAGTTTATTCTAATACTGAATCTTCCCCATCAAGGGGGAGAGTTTATTCTGCTACAGAGTCTTCTTTTAAGGGGGAGAGTTTATTCTGATACAGAGTCACCCTTTCAAGGGGGAGTGATTATTCTTACACAAGTTTATTCTGCAACAGAGTCTCCCCTTTAGGGGTAGAGTTGATTCTGCTACAGAGTCTCCCCCTTGTAGCTAGAGAGTTTATTCTGTTATGACTCTTATGCAAGGGGGAACGTTTATTCTGATAAAGAGTCTCCCCCATCCAGGGGGAGAGTTTATTCTGCTCCAGAGTCCCCCCTTTCAAGGGGGAGAGGTTATTCTGCTACAGAGTCTCTCCGAATCTAGGTGAAAGTTCAACAATATTTCAGAACAGAGACTTCCCTCACCTGACTTGACTTTTCCAAAACCCTCCCTAGAAGAGTAGAGACTCAGTTTTAAAAAATGCCACATTGTGAAGGGTACAAATTGAGAGGAAATTAATTTCTTGTTAAGGGGGAGAATTTATTTTACCAGGCGGGGATTCATTTCAGAATAAATTCCCCCGGGGGAGACTTTGTTACGGGGGAGGGTTTATTTCGTGACACCGGGCCTGGATGCCTGCCTAGACCGTAGCACGGGAATGCGGCATGTCTCTGTCCCTAGATATCGCCAGTAGGTTTAGGATCCACATCACACATCGGCAGTGTGTCCGTAGATATCGCCACTAGGTTTAGGATCCACATCGCAAATCAGCAGTGTTCCAGATGTGCTGCTAGTTTTTCTAGCACCCGCAGGTGTCCACAATGGAACAGCAGAAAACCCCATAATATTTCCAGCATGGGTGATTCTGGCACGGTGTCAGCCCGGACTAGCACTATTTGTTTCTATTTCCATGCACCAGTGCCCAACCGCGCTGGATACGTTGTTTTTTCCATCCTCCTGTCTCCCACTACAAAGGGCCTCGCACTAGAAATAGAGTAAATTCTATCTCTTGCACGTGCCCCTTTTTTTTTTTTGGGGCACGTGCCCTTTTGAGCTAGAAATAATATTTATTCCACCTTAGGCGTGGGCTTTCTCGCACTAGAAATAGAAAAGATGCCATCTGCCGTCCTATATATACCAGCTATCTTTCTATTGGTGCTAGGAAGGGCCCCGAAGTCCCCCACCAGGGCGTGGACCCACATGCGAACTGTGAATATGCGTATGCCCCCAGAATACCACAGGGGGTGACAGTGACTCATAATGGTTCGCTCTTTTCGGAGAACTCGAAGGGGGTGTGACTTCCAGTGCGTAGACGAGTCTAGTGGCTAAATGATGTATCTAAGCGCTAAACCGTTGGCTGCGAACCAGGATTTGTGCTTCTAATCCCGGTTTACCTATTGGCTGTATGCTCGTGGGCAAATCGTGTAATCAGCCTGTCACACATTTTTTTCCCCAAAAGTAGAAGCGCTGGAATGAGTTGAATGCTGCAAAATAAAAAGACTCGTCTAGACTCAGACTTTCATCCTTCACAAAAAATATATATGTTAGTATATAGTTGATATCTATTAATTGCACATAAAAAAACATAATTTCACGCAAAGTGTTAGAACATATCCCCCTGCACAATTTGGCATCGTCAAGTCAATGTTCGCCTGCTCCAATTGAGCTAAAAAGAGCATAGAAATGCAATTAGGCGCCATTCTAATTTGCACATTCCACCCGAGTGTCTGAGTGCCATGCGTGTTAGCGTGTGTGGCATTCCCGGGGAGCTGCATGTGGTGGGGAGGAAGCACGGGGTGGGCAGGAGGAATGCCAGGCAAAGCACCTTCCTTCTTTCTGTGAGAACCTATTCCATTGCACCTGATTACACGAGCGGCGAGCAGTGTATACATTACCCTAACTCAAGTTCAACTCATGAAGATGTGATTGATAACCCGGCCCTTTCTAGAGATCCCCTGATAGGTTCACCAAAACAGACAGTGCCAGCCTGCCCTTCCACATAGAGCTGCTGCTTAACTCCCCCATCTCCAGGTCACATCACTGGGGCACCACTTGACACCATAACCTCACTCTGCCCTTGCAGGACTCCACACCCAAAATCTCCAACAGCTGTAGGGCTTCCACTGGAATTCCTTTCTGAAGGTGCGCTGGGTCAGCAGTATCTTCACAGCTGCAGAACCTACTGCTGCTGATTGACCTGTGTGTGGAAGCTTCAGTGCTTCATTTGTGAGGGAGTGGGGGGTTGCCAGGGCTTAGGCCCGGCACTTATTTCTCAGACTCAGTTTGATTATGATGTGGTGATTTGGCAACTTTATATATTTTAAATGCCAGTCAGAAGTAACCACAAAAAAAAAAACAACAACAGTGTAACCTGGCCAGAGGCTGCTCTGCAACCTGGGCTGGCCTATTGTTATTCAATGGCCTGATGATCCAGGTGGGCAGAGAAATGCTAGTTATACATTTTAATGGATAACCATGAGTTGGAATGTGGCTATCAATCCTGGGCGTCTGTGCTGGCCATGCCCACACAGTGCTCCTGTCACCCTGCATGCCATTGATGCAGCTACACTACTGTGACAATCAGCAGCCCTGCCACAGCAGTTAAGTTGACAACCACCAGACAGCAGCACCAACACAGAGCAAGGCCTGGGAAAAAGCCACTGTCAAATATGAGTGCCAAACTGTACAAGAGTATTAAGCTACATTGTTTGACTGGCAAGCACATTACTCCAAGAATGATTATTAATGATTTTTTAATACGTTTTCTGTAGGAGAAAAGCACATGGCTCTTTTTTCTGTGGATAGATGGTCAACATGTTCCACTTGCCACCAATAGAATCAGAGCAAAATCGTAACAGTGATTATGTGTTGTCAAGAAACACTTACATATTCCTCTTATTTCAAGACACTGGTATATGAAGTTATTTTATGTTATGTTTATTTTCATCTATAAAACACACAGCTGACTTGTGCAGTGCATCCATCACCCAAATGAGCTGGTGGGAACTTCAACACCAAATATGCTGACATGGTGCTGCGTGCTCTGATGTGTAACAGGTGTGCTCACAATATTTGGGCCCTGGCACTTAATTATTTACAAATTAAGCACTGAGAGGTTGCACTGCTTCTGACAGACCCACGCCCATATTTTGGTGATGGATGCTTGAATGTTGCTGATCATACTATAATTATTTTATGTGTGATAGAGGCTTGCACTGCTGATTTATGTTCTGTACCTGTCTTCCGTATGAGTAAAGCTTTCATATTTGCTACTCGTACATTTCCCTGGAGCTCATGTTCCATTAAAGTCTCATTTGATGGCGGGGAACTGTTACATTTGCACTGCAACATAAACAGCTCCCCGCCGCCACATTTTCGCCATTTGAACAGCAGTGTGCAAAAGTGCAGGGTAAAAGGTGCTGTACACATGTGTTTGCCGCCTTTTGCCCAGGTCCATGCAAAGTAAGTAAACGCTGCTTGGCATACTAGCATGCCAGGCAGTGTTTACTTTTCATTGTGAGAACTGCTTGCCAAGCTTACATGGCAAGTGGCACTCACACATTTAAACCCTCTGCAACATGCAAGCATGTCGGGGAGGGTTTAATTTCCATTGGGAACTCTGCTTATCATTCACCGCCTGCCATTCAAGCATGGCAGGGCAGCGTGCACAATGGATCCTCATAGGGTCTGCCTGCATTATGCAAGTGCATTTATTTAACTTATTGCTGCTGGTGATTGCCAAGAAACCAGATGGTGCAATTCGGATGTGTGTAGACCTGCACTTCCTAAGTGATATATGGGTTGACCGGCACCCGCTTCCTAGGGTGCAGGAGATGATGACACATTTACATAGGATGAAATATATCACAACCATAGATCTGTCTAGTGCCTACCACCAGATGTTATTAGACCCTTAATCAAGAGCTCACACCTCATTTGTGATGCCTTTCTGGGCTTATAGATTTAGATGGATGCCTTTTGGGTTAGCCTCAGCTGCTGATGTTCTTCAAGGAATAATTGTATTTTTGGTTGGTAGGATGTGGAATGTACAATGCTTTCAAGACGACCTTGTGATATTTACTGACGATTCAGATCAGCATGATGTGTTTTTAGGGGAAGTGCTAACTACTCTACAACAAGCAGCATCGAAACAAAGACTAGCTTAGTATAAGCTATAGTGAGGGCTCTGGTGCCACATGACAAGGAAACCCTGCAGACGTTCTTAGGATTGGCAGAATACTACTGCAATTTTTTAGGGGTGTTTGCCACGTTGAGTGCCCCTCTGTTTGATTTGATGAAGAAAAATGTGACTTTTGAGTGGACTGAATATCATGAGAGTACTTTTCAGCAGATTAAAGTAGCATAGCAGATGCTCCGACTTTGTCTATGGTCGATCCTTGCAGGAACACAGTATTAACTATGGATGTGAGTGCTGAATGTCTAGGGGCAGTGCTCACACAAGTGACAGATGGGCATGGAGCGGTAATTGCATTTTCCTCAAGAGCTTTGCAAGGAGTGGAAAATAGTTATTCGACAATTGAGAGAGAGGTATTGGCAAATTATTGGGCCATGAGCCATTTTACATTCTTTTTGTGGGTATCCAAATTGTGATGAAACCTAATCAGAAACCGTTAGTGCATGCCTTGGTGGGGAAGAAAATATGTGTTTCCCCCAGAATAAATGGTTGTGCCCATGCCTAGTTTGATGGTATATATACTTGGTTTGAGTACTGTGGTTGCAGACTGTTTGTCCCGCCTCCCTATTGAGGGTATGCACAGCCTACCTGATGACCAAGAAGTTGTAGTAGCTCATGTGACCAAAAGGTGGGTTTTTGGAGCTGGAGAAATGACAGGAAGAATGTGCAGCAGATGATGAGTGGAATAGGGTGTGTCAGTTGCTTGAAAGGGGATGGCCTAAGCACCCTTCAGGAGTGAGTGCTCAGTGTGATCAAGTACAGAATGAACTGTGGGTAGAAGGCAACATGTTCCTCCAAGGAGATGTGAACTTTCATCCTTGAAGCAGCTCATAAGGGGCACGTTGGACGTAACATGACCAAGAGGAGGGTAAGAGAAACATATTGTTGGCCATGCATAGATGCGGATGTGGAGCATATGGTGGTGAATTGTCTGCTGTGTGCCGCACGCAATAAATCACATGTTGCAGTGGAACCGCCTTTCAATCATCCTTTGAATCCTGTTCAGATACCAACACTGCTGTGGGAAAAGGTGGCATTCAACATTATTGGTCTGCTGCCAGTTTCCTATCAAAGCAAAAGATTTATGTTAGTTTTGATAGACTACCACAGTAAATGGCCATACGTAGGTTGAATATTTGGATAGCGTGTTTTCCGAAAGGAAGGTTTTCCATCCGTAGTATTGACAATGGTGTCTAGTTTCAGTTGAGGATGTGTGCGGACTATCTGGGCAGTGCAGGTATGAAACATGAAACTACGGCCGTATACTGTCCTAGGCAGAATAGACTTGTTGAGAGGTTCAATTGAGTTGTGAAGGGAACTCTGCAGTTTGCCTTCATGTCAAATTTGGATGTTATGGCAACCATGAGGGACATGGTCTCTGATGTCTCTGATGTCTTTCCTCCCCTTACCCAGGCCGGCCCATCATGGCAGGTATCAATTAAATCCTTGAACCAATGTCACAATTTCTCGACATCTTCCTACAACCAGAAATACCACGAATGAAGTCTTATGTCAAGGATAACACCACAGTGCAAAACCTGTTACAATAGGAGGAACAAACACCCCCTACTGGAGAATCTGCAATTTCTCCTACTGCAATTTGCTGAAATTGCCCTAACGAAAAATGTCTTTCTATACAAAAACGACTACTCTGAACAAATATCAGGCACTGCAATGGGGGCAACCTTCACACCTACACTGGTCAACCTTTATGTGGTGGACTTCAAAAGACACATATCTATACTATCAATCAGTTTCAAGACCAGATCACAACCTGGTGCAGCTATATAAATGATGTTTGCTGATTTATACTGGAGAGCAGGCACACCTAGAAACATTTATCACCTGGCTGAACAGCAGAAATCGATATCTAAAATTCACCTTCACCAGCAGCAAAGAAGAATTACATTTCCTTGACCTCAAAATCACAGCAAAGAATGGGAATCTATGTACTTCTGTATTTAGGAAACCAATGTACAGGAACTCATTGCTGCAATTTGACAGCTTCCATCATCAAAACTATCCTTTGGACAGTATCTGAGGATCCACCATAATTGCTCCGATACTCTGATACTGCTGAATATGCGGGACAAGCATCTGCCCTCATGAATAGACTACAAGCCTGTAGATACCCAAGAAAACATCTGAGATACAGTAAGTGCTCGTAATATCCCCAAGAAACCACCCTTGAGCAAAATACTAGACCTATAGAAGAGTACCACATCAAAGCAGTACTAATCTATTCCTCCCACTTGAACAGAGTGAAAAGAGAAATACTGAAGTTGTGGGCAAATTTAATTCATATTTTTTTTTTATTTATTGTGCATTTTTAACACCTTAAGTGCCATGGGTGAGGTATCTCGTCCTTGGAATTGCATACGCAGTGACACGGATGAGATAGCTCGTCCCTTTTGGCACCTTGTTTTCTGTGATCCCTGCAAAGCAGGGATCACACAAAACAGTAATCCATGCCCCGGGCTATGTGAGGGGGAGATTCCCCATCACTGCCAGGGGGCTGGATTACCTTCAGTTTCACATCGGCATGCGTAAAGCACGCCAACGTGAAAGTGAAAGTAATTTTCACTGCAGCAGCCATTTCAGGCTGCTGCGGTGAACATAGAAGGTGAGTCTTCACCTTTCTACTCCTCGATCTCTGACTGTATGTCAAGCCAGAGATGAAGGGAGGTGAAGTTGGAAAGGGGAGATTCTCCCCTTTCCAATGACACCCTGTGTGACAGCATTGCTGCCTGTGGATCGGGCGCAGGGCGCTCGATGCGCGGGCAGCAATGCCCACTAGTCACCAGGGATACATTTGTGATGTGGGGGGAGAGCGGCTGCTTACAGTAAGCAGCCCTCTCCTCCCCCAGCCCCCAAAGCATGGGGGAACATATATAATGACCCCTGGGGTGGGGGCATAAAAAAAAAGACAAAATGAAAAATACGTGATGGGAAGGGGGAGGGTGTTTGGGGGCCCTAGCCACCAGGGATCTTTCTGGAAATGGTGTCCTTGGAAAGGGGAGATTCTCCCCTTTCCAAGGACAGCCTGTGTGACAGCATTGCCACCCACGGATCGGGCGCAGGGCGCTCGATGCACGGGCAGCAATGGCCACTAGACACCAGGGAGGTGGGGGCTGTTTACAGTAAGCAGCCCTCTCCTCCCCCGTCCCCCAAATGGAGGGGGGTGTACCTCATGCAGCCGTTTGTAGGAGGCCCAGGGAGGACTGCATATGGTGCCCCTTCCACCCATTTGGGGTGAGGGGGGAGAGGGCCCCCAAAAATGGTGGTACAGGCCCCCCAGTGGGTGGGGCAGTAAAGTTTGGGCACCCCAGGGCCAGATTGGCACAACAATGTGCCCCTCTGCGCCAAGGGGAGTTGGGTTACCAAAGGAAAAAAAGGGAAAATGGTGGAACGCATTTTAGGGGGCGCTGTGGGGCACCCCAAAGGGACAGGGAATTTTCTAATGGGATGGGGCGTTGACCTCCCCTCGCCACCCCCCAACCGCAATGGAGTGGGTGCCATGTCAGGCAGCCCTCCTTGGGACCAGATATCTGCTCCTAGGAAGGGACGCCTGAGGCCAGAGTGGAGTGCAGGACAGCCCCCCCTTATCTGCCCCCAGGGAGGGCTACATTTTGCTGGTGTGACCGTAGGTAACACATTTTTTGGTTTTGTTTACAGCTTTTTCTACGCAAGCAGCTGCAACGTTATGTGAGTACTGTTTTTTATTATTCTATGGTTAGGGCCCACTGTCAGTGGGGTGGGTGAGACTGGGGCTTGATTTGTTGGCGGTGTGGGTGGGAATGGCACGTCTGGGCAGATAAGTTGGTGGGCTGGGACACAATTGCAGGGGCAGGCCACAATTTGCCCCCAGATCATTGGTGTCCGTCTGAAAGCCCAGGATCCATCTCTGGCTGTGCTACGTTACAGATGTCACCTCGGGGTGCATGCCAGGCAGTGTTTACTTTTCATTGTGAGAACTGCTTGCCAAGCTTACATGGCAAGTGGCACTCACACATTTAAACCCTCTGCAACATGCAAGCATGTCGGGGAGGGTTTAATTTCCATTGGGAACTCTGCTTATCATTCACCGCCTGCCATTCAAGCATGGCAGGGCAGCGTGCACAATGGATCCTCATAGGGTCTGCCTGCATTATGCAAGTGCATTTATTTAACTTATTGCTGCTGGTGATTGCCAAGAAACCAGATGGTGCAATTCGGATGTGTGTAGACCTGCACTTCCTAAGTGATATATGGGTTGACCGGCACCCGCTTCCTAGGGTGCAGGAGATGATGACACATTTACATAGGATGAAATATATCACAACCATAGATCTGTCTAGTGCCTACCACCAGATCGTATTAGACCCTTAATCAAGAGCTCACACCTCATTTGTGATGCCTTTCTGGGCTTATAGATTTAGATGGATGCCTTTTGGGTTAGCCTCAGCTGCTGATGTTCTTCAAGGAATAATTGTATTTTTGGTTGGTAGGATGTGGAATGTACAATGCTTTCAAGACGACCTTGTGATATTTACTGACGATTCAGATCAGCATGATGTGTTTTTAGGGGAGGTGCTAACTACTCTACAACAAGCAGCATCGAAACAAAGACTAGCTTAGTATAAGCTATAGTGAGGGCTCTGGTGCCACATGACAAGGAAACCCTGCAGACGTTCTTAGGATTGGCAGAATACTACTGCAATTTTTTAGGGGTGTTTGCCACGTTGAGTGCCCCTCTGTTTGATTTGATGAAGAAAAATGTGACTTTTGAGTGGACTGAATATCATGAGAGTACTTTTCAGCAGATTAAAGTAGCATAGCAGATGCTCCGACTTTGTCTATGGTCGATCCTTGCAGGAACACAGTATTAACTATGGATGTGAGTGCTGAATGTCTAGGGGCAGTGCTCACACAAGTGACAGATGGGCATGGAGCGGTAATTGCATTTTCCTCAAGAGCTTTGCAAGGAGTGGAAAATAGTTATTCGACAATTGAGAGAGAGGTATTGGCAAATTATTGGGCCATGAGCCATTTTACATTCTTTTTGTGGGTATCCAAATTGTGATGAAACCTAATCAGAAACCGTTAGTGCATGCCTTGGTGGGGAAGAAAATATGTGTTTCCCCCAGAATAAATGGTTGTGCCCATGCCTAGTTTGATGGTATATATACTTGGTTTGAGTACTGTGGTTGCAGACTGTTTGTCCCGCCTCCCTATTGAGGGTATGCACAGCCTACCTGATGACCAAGAAGTTGTAGTAGCTCATGTGACCAAAAGGTGGGTTTTTGGAGCTGGAGAAATGACAGGAAGAATGTGCAGCAGATGATGAGTGGAATAGGGTGTGTCAGTTGCTTGAAAGGGGATGGCCTAAGCACCCTTCAGGAGTGAGTGCTCAGTGTGATCAAGTACAGAATGAACTGTGGGTAGAAGGCAACATGTTCCTCCAAGGAGATGAGAACTTTCATCCTTGAAGCAGCTCATAAGGGGCACGTTGGACGTAACATGACCAAGAGGAGGGTAAGAGAAACATATTGTTGGCCATGCATAGATGCGGATGTGGAGCATATGGTGATGAATTGTCTGCTGTGTGCCGCACGCAATAAATCACATGTTGCAGTGGAACCGCCTTTCAATCGTCCTTTGAATCCTGTTCAGATACCAACACTGCTGTGGGAAAAGGTGGCATTCAACATTATTGGTCTGCTGCCAGTTTCCTATCAAAGCAAAAGATTTATGTTAGTTTTGATAGACTACCACAGTAAATGGCCATACGTAGGTTGAATATTTGGATAGCGTGTTTTCCGAAAGGAAGGTTTTCCATCCGTAGTATTGACAATGGTGTCTAGTTTCAGTTGAGGATGTGTGCGGACTATCTGGGCAGTGCAGGTATGAAACATGAAACTACGGCCGTATACTGTCCTAGGCAGAATAGACTTGTTGAGAGGTTCAATTGAGTTGTGAAGGGAACTCTGCAGTTGGCCTTCATGTCAAATTTGGATGTTATGGCAACCATGAGGGACATGGTCTCTGATGTCTCTGATGTCTTTCCTCCCCTCACCCAGGCTGGCCCATCATGGCAGGTATCAATTAAATCCTTGAACCAATGTCACAATTTCTCGACATCTTCCTACAACCAGAAATACCACGAATGAAGTCTTATGTCAAGGATAACACCACAGTGCAAAACCTGTTACAATAGGAGGAACAAACACCCCCTACTGGAGAATCTGCAATTTCTCCTACTGCAATTTGCTGAAATTGCCCTAACGAAAAATGTCTTTCTATACAAAAACGACTACTCTGAACAAATATCAGGCACTGCAATGGGGGCAACCTTCACACCTACACTGGTCAACCTTTATGTGGTGGACTTCAAAAGACACATATCTATACTAACAATCAGTTTCAAGACCAGATCACAACCTGGTGCAGCTATAAAAATGATGTTTGCTGATTTATACTGGAGAGCAGGCACACCTAGAAACATTTATCACCTGGCTGAACAGCAGAAATCGATATCTAAAATTCACCTTCACCAGCAGCAAAGAAGAATTACATTTCCTTGACCTCAAAATCACAGCAAAGAATGGGAATCTATGTACTTCTGTATTTAGGAAACCAATGTACAGGAACTCATTGCTGCAATTTGACAGCTTCCATCATCAAAACTATCCTTTGGACAGTATCTGAGGATCCACCATAATTGCTCCGATACTCTGATACTGCTGAATATGCGGGACAAGCATCTGCCCTCATGAATAGACTACAAGCCTGTAGATACCCAAGAAAACATCTGAGATACAGTAAGTGCTCGTAATATCCCCAAGAAACCACCCTTGAGCAAAATACTAGACCTATAGAAGAGTACCACATCAAAGCAGTACTAATCTATTCCTCCCACTTGAACAGAGTGAAAAGAGAAATACTGAAGTTGTGGGCAAATTTAATTCATATTTTTTTTTTATTTATTGTGCATTTTTAACACCTTAAGTGCCATGGGTGAGGTATCTCGTCCTTGGAATTACATACGCAGTGACACGGATGAGATAGCTCGTCCCTTTTGGCACCTTGTTTTCTGTGATCCCTGCAAAGCAGGGATCACACAAAACAGTAATCCATGCCCCGGGCTATGTGAGGGGGAGATTCCCCATCACTGCCAGGGGGCTGGATTACCTTCAGTTTCACATCGGCATGCGTAAAGCACGCCAACGTGAAAGTGAAAGTAATTTTCACTGCAGCAGCCATTTCAGGCTGCTGCGGTGAACATAGAAGGTGAGTCTTCACCTTTCTACTCCTCGATCTCTGACTGTATGTCAAGCCAGAGATGAAGGGAGGTGAAGTTGGAAAGGGGAGATTCTCCCCTTTCCAATGACACCCTGTGTGACAGCATTGCTGCCTGTGGATCGGGCGCAGGGCGCTCGATGCGCGGGCAGCAATGCCCACTAGTCACCAGGGATACATTTGTGATGTGGGGGGAGAGCGGCTGCTTACAGTAAGCAGCCCTCTCCTCCCCCAGCCCCCAAAGCATGGGGGAACATATATAATGACCCCTGGGGTGGGGGCATAAAAAAAAAGACAAAATGAAAACTACGTGATGGGAAGGGGGAGGGTGTTTGGGGGCCCTAGCCACCAGGGATCTTTCTGGAAATGGTGTCCTTGGAAAGGGGAGATTCTCCCCTTTCCAAGGACAGCCTGTGTGACAGCATTGCCACCCACGGATCGGGCGCAGGGCGCTCGATGCACGGGCAGCAATGGCCACTAGACACCAGGGAGGTGGGGGCTGTTTACAGTAAGCAGCCCTCTCCTCCCCCGTCCCCCAAATGGAGGGGGGTGTACCTCATGCAGCCGTTTGTAGGAGGCCCAGGGAGGACTGCATATGGTGCCCCTTCCACCCATTTGGGGTGAGGGGGGAGAGGGCCCCCAAAAATGGTGGTACAGGCCCCCCAGTGGGTGGGGCAGTAAAGTTTGGGCACCCCAGGGCCAGATTGGCACAACAATGTGCCCCTCTGCGCCAAGGGGAGTTGGGTTACCAAAGGAAAAAAAGGGAAAATGGTGGAACGCATTTTAGGGGGCGCTGTGGGGCACCCCAAAGGGACAGGGAATTTTCTAATGGGATGGGGCGTTGACCTCCCCTCGCCACCCCCCAACCGCAATGGAGTGGGTGCCATGTCAGGCAGCCCTCCTTGGGACCAGATATCTGCTCCTAGGAAGGGACGCCTGAGGCCAGAGTGGAGTGCAGGACAGCCCCCCCTTATCTGCCCCCAGGGAGGGCTACATTTTGCTGGTGTGACCGTAGGTAACACATTTTTTGGTTTTGTTTACAGCTTTTTCTACGCAAGCAGCTGCAACGTTATGTGAGTACTGTTTTTTATTATTCTATGGTTAGGGCCCACTGTCAGTGGGGTGGGTGAGACTGGGGCTTGATTTGTTGGCGGTGTGGGTGGGAATGGCACGTCTGGGCAGATAAGTTGGTGGGCTGGGACACAATTGCAGGGGCAGGCCACAATTTGCCCCCAGATCATTGGTGTCCGTCTGAAAGCCCAGGATCCATCTCTGGCTGTGCTACGTTACAGATGTCACCTCGGGGGAGGAATGGGGATCCTGCTGGGGCTCCCTGGAGCTGCTGCTGTGCTTAGGGGACGGTACACCCACATGGTACATGGATGTCCAAGCCAGGGACATCACCTCCAACTGTCCTGGAGTTGCCGCTGGGCTGCATTACAGCTTTTCCCTTCGGGGAGGTATTGGCTCAATGCTGAGACTCCTTGGTGGGGAGAAGCTGTAACGCAGGGCAGCCAGGGCTCCAGCAAAGTCAGCGGTAATATCCCTGGCATTGGGCAGCCTTCTCCCATGTGGGTCTTTGCCGGGGGATCAGATTTTTGATTTTGGGTCAGTAATAGCAATTGGTCTGTAACTGTCCGGTGCTAGTCTCAAACCTTTTTTAAAAACAGGAATATCTAGTGCAAGTCTCCACGACTCAGGTATGGTTTTAGTCATCATAATGTCTGAATATAAAATATGTAAGATTTTAAACCATAAGATAATGTCAGATTTTAATATTAAATTCGATAGATTATTTCATCCGGGCGCCCCCGAGTTTTTGGATTTCGCTATCATACGTGTGATATTGGGAATAGAGATGTCCAAAAACCATTTTCAGACTTTATAATTATCATCTATACCAAGTCCGTTACTACAATCATATATCATCAAGAAATGTTCACACCATCTTCTTTTGTTGATTTGAGTATATTGCTGATCTTTTTGGGTTAAGTTAGCATTATTGATGATTTGCCAAAAATTGGAGATGCTTAATGGCATTAAGCATTTTTTCACCATCCTTCTGAGCTCTTAAACACTTATGACTAATCACCCAATTTTGATAGTATTGTTTAACTTTTTTTATCTGATTGGAAGTCTGACAGCTAAAGTAATTTTCTTTCAGAATCATACGAATGTCTTTCTTAATTTTTGATTCATGGTTGCGCACTTCAATATCAAAAAGGTGCTTGTGTGTATCTCTATTTTTCCTTTCAGGATTTTTCCTTTCTACTGCGTGCAGTATAATATGGTTAATATGTTTGGTGAAGGTGTTCGTACCAAGATACAGCGCATGCTCTTCGGTAGACATATCATCAAACTCTTGCACTAAAACAGAGATAAATCTCTTGGTTTTGGAATAGGTCCATCGTATTCAATTACCTTTAGTATTTACAATCAAACCTTCAGTGTACTTAGAAGTTTGTTCAATTACGGATATAAACATCAGTTTGATGTCTAGCAGGTTGTGATCACTGGTAGGCATATCTATAATTTTAAGATCAGACATAGAGGCGGCGTGGCCTGATGCTCATGGAGTGAGGACGCGAAACTCTTGAGCTCCGGCTAAGCCCTGTAGTCCGATCCTGATAGTGGTGTTTGGAGACTGCTGTGTTGTCCATCCGACAACTTAACCGTAGCTGGGGCGAAGACCTGTGCTCCGCTCTTGATCCCGACGAAAATCGGAGCCCGGGTGCCCAACTTATCGCTCCGGCCCGGCTCCCCCCCTCCCTGTGCTGCCTCCACAAAATGGCGGTCTTGCTGCCCCGGAGAGCCTGAACCGCGCAGAGGGATCCTCTCCTGGGACCAATCGAGCACCCACGCTCGCCACCGGCCGGAAGAATCTAGCGGGGTGGAGGGACCTCCGGAACCGGGCTCTTTGGCCAGATGCAACGGTCCAGTTGAGTAGCGCCCTGCAATCCGAAGCGACATCACAGTGAGGCCGGGACCCGTCCGGCGAGACCTACCTCGCATCTCGAGCACCTGAAAGGAAGGCGCACAGAACTGCTCCCCCCCCGCATCAGCGACCCCTAACACCAGGTTGCCATCGCAGATCCCCGGCGGCACCCCTCCGAAACGAAAGCAGCGGGAGGCTGCGGGGGACCCGAGAGACCCGCGGCTACCTCTGGACTGTGCTCCCAAGTAACGAGCACCTCCTGGCACCCGAGGCCCCCCGCGACAACATGCCGGGGGCGAAGATCAGTGCTCCGCACCCGAACCCGCTACAACCCAGAACCCAAGTCCCTTATCCGGTGCTCCGGCCTGGCTCTCCCCTTTCCTGGGCTGCACTCCCACAACGGCGGCCTAGAGGTCCCGGAGAGCCTGAGCTACCTGGAGGGGCTGGTGAGGTGTCATCTCCTGGGATCAGCAGACCATCCACGCTTGCCGCCGACAGGGTGAACCAGCGAGGTGGAGGAACTGGCTGAGCCGGGCAGCGGCCTGAGGCAACATCACTGTGGGGCCTGGGACTCACCCAGAGAGACCCCCTGTCCCGCAACTCGAGCACCTGAGAGGTAGACGCATGGACCCACTCACCTGAACCCAGCAACTTGCAACAGCAGGCTGCCACCGCACCGTCCCTGGGGACCAACCACTGGGACTCCCGCCGTTCTCCGGCTGTGGCATTCCATCCCGATAAAGGAACCACTGGGGTGGGCCCTGAGGTGGGGGACTCCGACAGCACCCCTTTGCGGTGAGGGTGGAGGGAGGCTCCGTGGGACCTGGGAGGCCCGAAGCCCCCCCTGAAGTGTGAAATCAGGCAACGAGTCCTTCCTGGCACCCGAGGCCTACCGCACCAACATCCCGGGGGCCGAGCTCCGGAATTAACACCGGGGATACTGAAGGTGCCCCCAACTGGCCCTGGAACTTCACCCCAGTGCACACAATTAGGGCCCCCCTACTCCTCGCGGGCTTGCCCTGCGAACAAGCACTGCAAGGTTGACCCGACAGATGGATCAACTCACTGCGACACCCCCCTCAGCACGGTCCTGACCACCAGCATCAAAACAACATCGGGGTGCCCCTGCCAGCCAAACAAGGGAGCGGACTGGGGGGACCCATTCCACTGCGCACCCTGACCAAGCGGCCCAGGCGTCCATGTCAAACAAAGGGGACCGGAGATCCCGCAATGTCCACTTTAAGGGGCAGGGCCAAGAATGCCACCATGGATCCTTTTGTCACCCCAAAACCCCACCCGATCGCCCAATCCACACCGAAATGCGCCGCCTCACAGACCAGTCCAGGAGAACGTGCCAGGGATCAGCGAAGTAAAGGCTGACATTCAACTAATAAGACAAGATGCCCGTAACCTGACGGAACGAGTCACCAACATAGAAACCACCCAGAAGGACATTGCCGAGGACACACAAGACCTCAAGGCAGAGGTGGCGGACCTTCGAAGAAAGGTGAGCCACTTGGAGGCTAGGTCGGAGGAGGCGGAGGGCCGCGCCAGGCGCAACAACATTAGAATAATGGGTATTCCCGAGGGAGCCGAAACCACAGACCCTACGGCCTACATAGAATCCCTAATACAACAGGAAATTGGGGCGGAGAAACTTTCGCAGGGTTTTGCCATAGAAAGGGCCCACAGATCGCTCCAGAAGAAACACCCTCCCGGCTCCTTCCCTCGCCCCACCATAGCGAAGGTCCTCAACTTCCGGGACCGCGAAGTGATCCTAAAGTTCTCGAGAGAGGGTGGAGAGATAGAACGGGACAACTCGAAAATTACCATTTACCCCGATTATACACAGTCAGTGCAGAGAGCAAGGAACTCTTTCGTCCCAATTAAAGCCAGATTGAGAAAACTAAATCTCAAATACATGCTGCTGTATCCTTCCAGACTAAAAGTGATTCACAAAGGGCGAGCGATATTTTTGGAAACTCCGGCCGCAGCCACCATGTGGCTGGAACATAATAACCTAGCAGAGCTCCTCCCCGAACCCACCCATGAGAGCTGAACCAGAACCCACAAGGGGCGACGGATCGACACCTGGACACCGCCACCCCTGAACCCGCACTGGACACCATTACAAGAGAGTAAACCACCACCATAGAAACCACACTGAGAATATTAAGCGACTACGGGGCCCACCCGGCCTCCCACCAATGAGCACACAGCACGCACCCACGAATGACCAGTGCTGGCCAGTTGCCGGCACAAACTCACTTGTGCCAGAAACCCGGATGGGGTCAGACAGCACGAGAGCACCCGAGCACTGCCCTCCTGAGGCAGCAGCTGGGTGTACCAGTTATAGTTATCTTCGTTCAGTTTTTGTTATGACTGCACTCCTCATGAAGACTGTCCTCCAATTCACGAAGGATCAAAGGCCGGAAGCTGAAACCCACCACCTCACGCAAGCAGATCGAAGCACGACACCTAGCAGTGGACGTCCAATCCAGAAAATAGGCGTGAAGCCTCTCATATCTACAAACAAAGTTAAGCAATGGCAACACGCCTCAAAATAATCACATGGAACGTCAGAGGGATGGGATCCTACCTCCGTAGGAATCGAATACACTCCTACTTGAAAAGGAAGAAGGTATTGTTTGTTCTCCTGCAAGAAACGCACCTTACATCTGACACTACGAACAAACTGGCGGACTACTGGGGGGGCCAGGGCAGTGGCTCCTCCTACTCGAGGTACGCACGTGGTGTATACACATGGGTGAGTCCTGACACACCTTTTCAACAGATGGGGATGGAGACGGATGAAGAGGGCAGGTACGTGATAGTGTGGGGCATGCTGGAAAACTTCTGATTGTGCATAGTCAACTCATACTTCCCACAACATGGCATACCCTCCCACCTTAAGCAGCTATGCGCCAAAATCGCACACCACAGGGAGGACGCTTTTTTGTGGGGGGGAGACTTTAACTGCATGATGAATGAGGAAACGGATAGATCCATAACGCTGCGCACCCCCAACAGCCCTTCCTCCCACTCCCCCCGCAACGCGGTCGAGGACTTGCACCTAGTTGACGTCTGGCGAGATTTGCACCCCACCGACAGGGCTTACTCATTCTACTCAGCCTCTCATGGTTTACACACCAGGATAGACCACCTTTTCATCGACAGCGCACTGATACCGCAGGTTGAGTCAGCAAACTACCTGGGCAGATCGATTTCGGACCATTCTCCTCTCATGATACAGCTCCATCTAAGAGGCCCACGGCCCCCCATCCCGATGTGGTGTATGCCTACTGAAACTTTAATGGACCCTGCATTTAAGGAAACCCTAAGAGAGAAACTGGAAGAATATATAGAGATCAACAAGGGATCAGTTCAGAAGTGGAGCACACTATGGGAGGCCATGAAGGTGGTAACAAGGGGTGAGATAATAGCTGAAGCCGGTGGAATCAGGAGGCAACTGAGGAAGGAACTAGAGGACAAGGAGGACCAGATCAGGCTGCTGGAGGAAGCTTCGCCCCTGCCCACTGCCAGGGAGGCCAAATTAAAGGAAATCAGGGAAGACTGCAGGATAGCATGGGAGAGGCTGTCCAAGTTCGACTTCTCCACTCGGACCCTGAGAGCACAAAAAGAAGCAGATAAGCCAGGCAGGATACTTGCTTGGCTATGCAAGAAGGAGAATCCGAGCCAGGCCCTCAAAGAGATCAAAGATGAAGGAGGCATAACACAAAGGACACAACAAGCAATAAATGAAGTCTTTTCAAGCTTTTACTCTAAGCTCTACACCCACAACGAGCGAATTCCTGAAGAGGACACTAAAGATACCCTGTATGAGATTGGGCTACCCAAGCTGAGCCAAGAACAGCGCGCCGGGCTGGAGGAGGTCATCACACTGGAAGACATATCGGAAGTGATCAGGTCCCTCTCCACTAGCAAGACTCCCGGGACGGACGGCCTCATCCCAGAATTCTATAAGGCCTATGAGGAGATCCTAACCCCGGTATTACATGAAGTATACGCGGAGGCATACGAAACTGGGACCTTGCCGAGTAGCATGAGGGAGACTCTCATAATACCAATGCTCAAACCAGGCAAACCAGCCGATGAGTGTGATTCGTATCGTCCCTTGGCGATGCTGAACTATGATGGCAAAATCCTCACGACTATATTAGCCAAGAGGCTCTCGAGGGTGATAGGGTCCCTAATACACGAAGATCAGAACGGCTTCATCCCAGGACGTAACACCACTCCTTAAGGAGGCTCCAACATATTATGGCACAAACAGAGGAGAGCAAGGAGGACCTGGCTGTACTCTCACTGGATGCCATAAAGGCTTTCGATTCGATATTTTGGGAGTGGCTGACCTTGACCCTGAGAGAGTTTGGTCTAGGGGAACACTTCATCCGGTGGGTTGAGGTGCTCTACAACAACCCGGTGGCGCGGATGAAGACTGGTAGCATGGTGTCAGGAGCATGGGCCATCCAAAGAGGAACCAGACAAGGGTGCCCACTATCGCCGATGCTATACATCCTGGGCCTGGAACCAGTGGCAATCTATTTCAGGAAACAACTGTTCGACTCTGGAATCAGCTTTGGTGGAACATATAACATAATTTCCCTATATGCCGATGACGTCCTTCTATACCTCCGGAACCCCCGAGAAACCGCACCTACGGCATTGGATGTCCTTGATAACTTCGCTAAATACTCAGGGATAAAATTTAGTAGACAGAAATCATGCTCCTTCCCCCTTGTGGGACTCAGAGGAAGAGACATAGAAGAATTTCCCGAAATAGGGATCCGATGGCAGGCGGAGGCCTTCCGCTACCGGGGTATCACCATTACGCACACGCCAGCCTTCACCCACGAGCGCAACACCGAAGCAGCAATGTGCGGGGTTCGAAGGTCCATTAAGTTCTGGTCAAAGCTCCCCCTCTCAGTGATGGGTAGAGCTGCGATTTCTAAAATGATTATACTATATACTATATTCCTCTACTATTTCACCAACATCACATACTACATCCCCCCGCCCTTCTTTAGGAAACTGGAATCTCTGATCAAGGACTTTCTTTGGGGTCAGGCCAGACACAGGCTTGCCCTGAATATCCTCACGCTCCCCCACGCCCAGGGCAGCATCCAACTGCCCGAATTTCAGAGATACTACCTCGCAGCACAACTAACGCATGTCACAAAGTGGCTCTCGGATGAACCTTCTGCCGAGACCGGCCTCCTTCGCCAGTTGATCGGGCCAATGCACCCTAGGGAGATAATATGGAGCTCACAAGTGGGCCCCCTTGACCCACCCATGATAGTGAAACTGGGGAGACGAGTCTGGAATAGGGCCAGGACCCTACTAGGTTTACATCACCCATATATGCCTGAAATCCCCTTGCTGACAGATGTATGCAAGACCCCCACCGACCTTCCAGCAATGAGGAACTGGGAGACCTGTGGCCTCTATACATGGGGGGACATGATCGATGAAGGAGTCTTCAAAGACTTTGATTTGCTGCAACTGAAGGACAGACTATCATCAGGGCAATTCCTACTCTACCAGCGGGTGAGACATGCAGCCAAAACTAAATGGAGCACATAGCCCGAGGAGCCAGAGACCCACCCCCTCGTACAGGAAATGTACAATCTGAGCGATGGCTGGAAGCCGACATCGAGATTATACGCCCAGATAAATGACCGATCTAACCCCAGAGGAGCGAACCTGAGAGAGAGGTGGGAGACAGACATTGGGACAGAAATCACGGAGGAAGAATGGGCAAGAGCCCTGCTATACCCAAAGGAGGTGTCACGGAACGCCAGGTTCAGGATGATCCAGCTGAACGTCCTCTACAGGACCTACATGACCCCGCATAGAATAGCCACCTTCAATGACAAAATCCCCTCGACATGCCCATGGTGCTCCTCCGAACATGCCGATTTGATCCACATGTTCTGGGCTTGCCCCAGATCCCAGAAGCTCTGGCTCGCCGCCGATCAAACCTGCAGGAGAGCTGGACTGGAAAGGTACGAATGGACACCTAAGGAGTGCCTCTTGGGCACTCATCCGAGACTCATCAAAATCAAGCACCTAGTGAAGCTTATAGATATGGCATGCATTTTGGTGAAGAGAATGATAGCGATGGCCTGGAAGTCGCCCACAGGCCCCAGATATGGACCCTGGATCAGGGAAATGGAAAGATGGACGACTGCCGAAACCAGAGCCTGGGAGGAGGGAAACAACAGAGGTGGGGATGATGTGAGCACTACACTAGAGTCCTGGAAAGCCCTCATGAAAGATATGATTTTCTCGACAGACTTCAAACCCCCCTGAGCAGCCCAACACGACATAAACCATAAGAAAACCGTAATGATCTGCCCAGCGAACCCAAGCACGTTCTCAGAGCTACGACCAGAAATAGCCACAGTGAGGGGTGGCCCCGGCTCCGTGCCAACATGCAGAACATGGACCGCAATACGCTACCGTGGGAGTGGACAGTCAAAGTTGTTATTGTTGTTATTTTGTCAGTTTGTCGTTATCGGTTGTCTTTTTGGCAAGCATGATACATGATTGATAATGTGATACAACTGTCACATGTATGATTACAAATGCCAATAAAAACATTTAAAAATAAAATTAAGATCAGACATATATTTGTTGAGGCCAGTAGTCACAAACATGTAATCAAAAAATGAGGTACAGCCTCTATCAGCCCATGTATCACATTTATTATCATTTTTTGACAGTCCCACAATTTCATTACAGTTACACTATATTGCTCCTCTAAGTTTGGAGCTACCTGGACCTGCTTCAGATTTAGTATTGTCTAGGTTACCTGTCAGTATCTCTTCATGACTAATGTTACAATCTGTATTCAGATCACCGGCTATAATTACAAGACCATTCATGTGTATCATACGCCATTCATCAATTTTCTTACTCAGATTATTCAATTCTTTTTTAAGCTGTATCTTAGTGTATTTTAGTGGATTCCTATATACATTAACAATGTATATATACATTCTAGTTCCATTCAAGGTTATCTCATAGGTCACAGCCAATACATAGTTCAGACTAGACCATTGATTGATTACCAGAGCCTGTAGAGACTGCTTGCACGCTGTGATAATGCCTCCCATCGGTCGCCCTCTGAGACCCTTGGAGGCTGGCAACTGTACAATATCAACCCTTCCCATAGTAACACATCAGTGGCCCAGGTTTCTTGCAGCAGTAAAAAATCATACATTTGTAAAACATCAGTCACTTTGTCATTTTGAATAAGGTGGAGGTATCCTCGAGAGTTCCAAGAGGTGAGGGTAACATTCCTTGCATATCTCGGGGGGCTTTCCCAGTTCTTTCAAAGTATTGCTGGATTCTCTTAGTGACAACGCAAGCCACCTCCATTCTTGTTTATCATTATTAGCAGTAGTTGCAATTTCAAGATTAGTATTGACTGCAGTTGCTCTATTACTCTCAGGTATATTGGTCATAGTATGTTTGGTAGGTTCATTCATTTCATAATGCATGATGTTGAAACCTCTACGTTGTAGGGATTCCACCTCCTTTAGCAAGATCCCTCTTACCAACGGGGACACAATTACCAGGCGTACGTAGTCAAGCCTCTGTTTGTGAATAAAATCCACCAATACAATGTCGGTGGAAGTAATCAACTCTAGTTCGGGGATAGCAGCAAACAAAGAGAGTATGTACGGGCGATTTAACGCTATTTGATTTCTCATCCCAAACAAAGTTGTTAGAATCAAGCTGGGTACGTTAGGCAAAGCTGGTTTCTTTACGTAATCAGTGTCGTTTTTGTATCCTGGGTATTCACTATTTTTATTATCAAATCTTTCAAAATCTGAGGCTTCCTGTTGCTTACAATCCTTACTTTGCCGCTTATTGTCATTTAGCGGATAGCTATCTTGTAGAATCTTTCTTACATATTAGTCGTAAGCACAGGTTCATCAGTTTTGTTGTCATTGGGTGCCACTAAGTCTTTAATTACCATATCATGGAGTTCAGTTGCTACTCCGGCTTGCGGTGGAGTACCAGCAGCTGTTGTTAGATTGTCATGCACAGGCGGTTCACTGCCATTCCAAACCGGAAAATCATTCTTGGATGGAATCGCAGCAAAGCATCCGGCATAGGTAGGTGGTATCGCAATCATATTGTCTTTGCTTGCCTTGTCTTTGTGGCCCAAGCCAACATTCACAGTGGATACTATCGGTCTCTTGTTACTACACATAATTTCGGCTTTTGGTGACGTATTGTTAGCTATTTTCCCTTTAGCATTTATATTCTTAGAGTTGGATTTACTTAAGGTAGCTGGTGTCTCCACAGTTACATCAGTGGCCGCCTTCAATGTCGCTAGCGAATTAGCCTTAAAAATGTCAAAGATGTCCACTAACCCTGATTTCAGAGATGATAATTGTGAAGCAATATTAGATGGTTCATTTTTCTTTTTCATCACGTCTGAAATCTGGTCGTCAGCATCACAATAATTTTCTTGTATGAGTGGGGTCATCGAGCTTCGGCCAATTGTTATATTATTTTTAGTTCCTACCATTTTAGCCTGTGCCAGGCCATTATTTTCATTGCAATCTTCCATATCAACCCGTGCTTCAAGAATGGCATTTTTGAATGTCAAATCTCTTACGTATTTTCGTGAAGATTTGCATGTGTTATTTGCACGGCATGTTTTCTTTTGTTACATCTTATTTTATTTTTTTTTAATCGGTACAGTCAATTATTTCCAGAGTAGTTAACGGATCGTTAGTATTCGCTTTGATTGCAGTAGTGTCTACTGTCACTGCAGCCTTATCAATTATTCTACCGTGAGTTGATTCCATGTTAGCTTGGCATTCTATGATGGTAACTATCTCATCATTCAATTTTGGTTCCAATGCTGGTAAGGTGGAAACTGAATCAAGATTGGTTTTATCTATATCAGAATTACAGGTCATTTTAGGAATAATACCAAGCTTTAATAATGAATCAGTCAAGTGTCTGGGAATCTGCACAATAGATGTATTGATTAGCTTCAGTGTTTCCGTTTATCTTCGTAACTCATATAAAATAAGCCTATTGACAGTTTCTAACATAGTATAGGAATCATTGCTTTCCTTCAATTCATTAGTCAAAATGTCATCGTTGGACTCATTATTCAAAAGGCCCATACATTCCAAATCAACAGTACGAAAGACACTAGGTGTATCACAAAAGGATGCATTTTGGTTCTGTATACAATTCTCATTGCCCTATTCCTCCTCCTCGATCTGTCTGCAGCTTTCAACCTGGTCGATCACTCTTTCCTTTGCACACATCTCCACACATCAGCTCATTTCTCCACTGAGGCCATCACCTGGATTACCTCCTTTCTCAATGGTAGAACCATGAGGGTCTTTTCATCAACTGCGGCGGCAGACCCTATACCAATCACTTGTGGCATCCCACAGGGTTCCTTTGTCTTTCCCACATTGTACAAAATATCTACCAGGCCCCTTTTCGATGATTTGGATCATCTCGGTATCACCTACACTAACTATGCAGATGATACCCAGATCCTCCTTCCGCTTTCTGGAGATTGTGGAAAGGATTTGGCCTTGCTAAATAGGGTGTACATCATCATCCAAGCATGAATGGCCACACGTGGACTATGCCTGAATGATGATAAAACGGAACTCATCATCTTAGGCACCACGACTAGTTTAAAGAAACTTGGCCCTACCTACAACTCCTTCATGATCGATGGTAATAACATCAGGGTTGGACAAGAGGTCAAAACTTTGGGTTTTTACTTGGATTCTAATTTCTACTTTAGAAGACAGGTGAGCTCCCTCGCGTCCTCCACCACCTATACGTGCAAATTAATCCGCACAGCTAAACCATTTCTGTCCGACACTAGCTGCCTTACCCTCGCTAGAGCCCTTTTCCTGTCCCGCCTGGACTATTGTAATGCCCTTTACTTGGGATCCTCCAAGGCTACTACCAGCAAACTTCAAACCCTTCAGAACAATGCCCTTAGAGCGGCTCTGGGCATCTCCAGAAGAGAGCATATCTCAGGATCCAACCTACAGTACAACTGGCTCTCCATCAACAACAAAATTCTCTTAAAAACTGCATCGCTCACACACAAATCGCTCAACAACGCTGCCCCTATTTACCTGATCAATAGATTCCATAGACAGTCTTCCTTGAGACCCACTAGAACTGCTTACAAAGACTGCCTCTCTGTCCCTAACTTTAAACGCGCCACCATAGGGGGCAACAGCTTCCCAGTGAAAGCAGCCAAACTGTGGAATTCCCTACCGCCTAATCTCAGAGTGGATCTGCCCTACCAGAACTTCCGATCTAAGGTTGTTTCATGGCTGAAAACGTAGGATGCCAAATACACTGCCCTTGCCCACTGATAGGCCCATTTTCATGCTACCAGCACACAATGTAACTATGTGTGCCCACTTGTTTATATGTATATAATATCTCTGTACTTCATTGTTGAAATGTATATAATATCGTTGTACCCCATTGTCACTCTGTATATTCTATGACCTGTAACCAAGCTTCGCAAATTCCTGTAAAGGCTGTGCCCTGATACCCTTGGGTATGCTCGCGCATTATAAATAATAAAACAAACAAACATTGGCAGCCATGTCTTTCCACTGTTGTTTCAGTTCGTCTTTACACAACTGAGGTAGAAACTCCTCTGGGAACAGTGATTGCGAGGAAACATTTGGTTCCGTCTGATACAAAGTACTGTCATGGTTTGCTCTTAGCTCGTTTGAGCAGAATTGTGCACATTCCAGCAGTTCCTCTTCTGGAAGACAAGGGGGAGGGAGTGGTAGCGCTGCCGCTCGGGCCAAACTTGCTCTGCGTGTAGTTACCGCAGTGAAAAAGTCTGCCCGTGGATCCTTCATCATGTTAGTTAGTTTACTGCTTTTACCCATGTTGGCGATGTGTTTTTACAACCGCAAACTCATAAAACATCAAACATCGACAATAAACAAAATACAGGCAGTTTCAAATCACACTTACTTTCGTTTTTTCCAATTCTTTAGTATTTTAGTAAGTCATAATAGACCATGCACGGCACAATATATATGGCCTTAGCCAACACCCTGAACCCCGAACACCCTAACAGCCCAACAGCTTAAACTTGGGTTCACTTCCGGTTGCGCGCGCAGGATGCGCATGCCCCGGGTTATTCAAGTGACGCTTGTCCAATGGGTAGCAAGGGGGGGCGGGTCTCAAGGCGGATCTAGAGAAAAGAGAAGGACTGTGTTGGTGTTTGAACCCTCAAAGTGGCGCGCACGCCTGAAGCAGTCGCACGCCTTTGTAACAAAGCACGAGTCTCAGTCATATAAACATTTACTTGAAAGCCAGCTTGCAGGTTTCGATGCCGTCGTGTTTCCTCTTGCCGACTAGAGCATGCAAGATGAAAAGGGTATTCAGAAAGAAAGTTTCTTCATATGCGGGCAAGCAACACAGCACAGATGCAGAGTCTACAGCCCAACAGCGTACACTTGTGTGCACTTCCAGATGCGTGTTTCGATGAGTGAGCGGAGTGAAATGTGCGGAAAATGTAGTTTTTTCCCCACATTTTGGACTTTGCGGGGTGTCTGGGTAATACATTCTGGGCCGATTTGCGTAAATCATATCTCTGCGTAACGCAAGACGATAGGCAATGTGATGTTGGCGGCGTGCTTCGATGGGTGAGCCGAGTGAAATGTACGAAAATGCATTTTTTTCCCACATTTCGGACTTTGCAGGGGTGTCTGGGTAATACATTCTGGGCCGATTTGCACAAATCATACCTCTGCGGATTCCCGCGGGTGTCCTCTTTTCGGAAATGCATGGGGTTCCCTGTTTTCATTGGTGGCTTGGACATCCGAGGCCCCTATCTGTATGGAGTACCCGTCTGCAGAGAGTGAGAAATTCAGGTGTGAAAACAGACTTGGGGTTAATTGCGTTTTAGGGATTCGCCTTGGCGCCCAGGTAGGTGCACCCACACATGTGAGGTACCGTTTTCATTGGGACACCTGTGGGAACGGATGATGGTAGGCCATGTGTTGTTGGCTGCGTGTTTCGATGGGTAAGCCGAGTGAAATGTGGGGTAAATGCGTATTTATTCACACATTTTGGACTTTGAGGGGGTGTCTGGGTAATAAATTCTGGGCCGATTTGCGCAAATCATACCTCTACAGATTCCTAAGGGTGTCCTCTTTTTGGACATTCATGGGGTTCACTGTTTCCTTGGTGACTTGGACACCCGGGGCCCAAATTTGTATGGTGTGTCCGTCTGCAGAGAGTGTGAAATTCAGGTGTGAAAACAGACTTGGGGTTACTTGTGTTTTAGGCTTTCCCCTTGGCGCCCAGGTAGGTGCACCCACACATGTGAGGTACCATTTTCATTGGGAAACCTGTGGGAACGGGGGATGGTAGGCCATGTGTTGTTGGCTGCGTGTTTCGATGGGTGAGCCGAGTGAAATGTGCGGAAAATGCATATTTTTTCCCACATTTCCGACTTTGCGGGGGTGTCTGGGTAATAAATTCTGGGCCGGTTTGCGCAAATCATACCTCTGCGGATTCCCACGGGTGTCCTCTTTTTGGAAATGCATGGGTTTCCCTGTTTTCCTTGGAGGCTTGGACACCCGAGGCCCATATCTGTATGGTGTGCCCGTCTGCAGAGAGTGTGAAATTCAGGTGTGAAAACAGACTTGGGGTTACTTGTGTTTTAGGCTTTCCCCTTGGCGCCCAGGTAGGTGCACCCACACATGTCAGGTACCGTTTTCATGAGGACACCTGTGGGAATGCGGGACGGTAGACCATGTCTTATTGGCAGCATGTTTCAATGGGTGACCCAAGTGAAATATGCGGAAATTGCTTTTTTTCCACACATTTCGGACTTTGCGGGGGTGTCTGGGTAATACATTCTGGGCCGATTTGTGCATATCATACCTCTGCGGATTCCAACGGGTGTCCTCTTTTCGGAAATGCATGGAGTTCCCTGTTTTCCTTGATGGGTTGGACACCCGAGGCCCATATCTGTATGGTGTGTCCGTCTGCAGAGAGTGTGAAATTCAGGCTTGAAAACAGACTTGGGGTTACTTGTGTTTTAGGCTTTCCCCTTGGCACCCAGGTAGGTGCACCCACACATGTGAGGTAGCGTTTTCATCGGGACACCTGTGGGAACCCGGGACAGTAGGCCATGTGTTGTTGGCAGTGTGTTTCGATGGGTGAGCCGAGTGAAATGTGCGCAAAATGAGGTTTTTTCCCCACATTTCGGATTTTGCGGGGGTTTCTGGGTAATACATTCTGGGCCGATTTGCGCAAATCATACCTCTGCGGATTCCCACGGGTGTCCTCTTTTTGGAAATGCATGGGGTTCCCTGTTTTCCTTGGAGGCTTGGACACCCGAGGCCCATATCTGTATGGTGTGCCCGTCTGCAGAGAGTGTGAAATTCAGGTGTGAAAACAGACTTTGGGTTACTTGTGTTTTAGGCTTTCCCCTTGGCGCCCAAGTAGGTGCACCCACACATGTCAGGTATCGTTTTCATGAGGACACCTGTGGGAATGCGGGACGGTAGACCATGTCTTGTTGGCGGCGTGTTTCAATGGATGACCTGAGTGAAATATGCGGAAATTGCTTTTTTTCCCCACATTTCAGACTTTGCAGGGGTGTCTGGGTAATACATTCTGGGCCGATTTGTGCATGTCATACCTCTGCGGATTCCCACGGGTGTCCTCTTTTCGGAAATGCATCGGGTTCCCTGTTTTCGTTGGTGGGTTGGACACCCGAGGCCCATATCTGTTTGATGTGCCCGTCTGCAGAGAGTGTGAAATTAACAGACTTGGGGTTACTTGTGTTTTAGGCTTTCCCCTTGGCGCCCAGATAAGTGCACCCACACATGTGAGGTACCGTTTTCATTAGAACACCTGTGGGAACGCGGTACGGTAGGCAATGTGTTGTTGGCAGCGTGTTTCAATCGGTGAGCCAAGTGAAATGTGCGCAAAATGCATTTTTTTTCTCACATTTCGGACTGGGCGGGGTGTCTGGGTAATAAATTCTAGGCCGATTTGCACAAATCATACCTCTGGAGATTCCCACGGGTGTCCTCTTTCTGGAAATGCATGGGGTTCCCTGTTATCCTTGGTGGCTTGGATACCCGATGCCCATATCTGTATGATGTGCCCGTTTGCAGAGAGTGTGAAATTCAGGTGTGAAAACGGACTTGGGGTTACTTGTGTTTTAGGCTTTCCCCTTGGCGCCCAGGTAGGTGCACCCATACATGTGAGGTACCGTTTTCATCGGGACACCTGTGGGAATGCGGGACGGTAGACCATGTCTTATTGGCAGCATGTTTCAATGGGTGACCCAAGTGAAATATGCGGAAATTGCTTTTTTTCCACACATTTCGGACTTTGCGGGGGTGTCTGGGTAATACATTCTGGGCCGATTTGTGCATATCATACCTCTGCGGATTCCAACGGGTGTCCTCTTTTCGGAAATGCATGGAGTTCCCTGTTTTCCTTGATGGGTTGGACACCCGAGGCCCATATCTGTATGGTGTGTCCGTCTGCAGAGAGTGTGAAATTCAAGTGTGAAAACAGACTTGTGGTTACTTGTGTTTTAGGCTTTCCCCTTGACGCCCAGGTAGGTGCACCTACACATGTGAGGTACCGTTTTCATCGGGACACCTGTGGGAATGCATGACGGTAGGCCATGTGTTGTTGGCTGCGTGTTTCGATAGGTGAGCTGAGTAAAATGTGCGGAAATTGCGTTTTTTTCCCGCATTTCGGAATTTGCAGGGGTGTCTGGGTAATAAATTCTGGGCCGATTTGCACAAATCATACCTCTGCGGATTCCCACGGGTGTCCTCATTTCGTAAATGCATGGGGTTCCCTATTTTCGTTGGTGGCTTGGACACCCGAGGCCCATATCTGTATGATGTTCCCGTCTGCAAAGAGTGTAAAATTCAAGTGTGAAAACAGACTTGGGGTTACTTGTGTTTTAGGCTTTCCCCTTGGCGCCCAGGCATGTGCACCCACACATGTAAGGTACCGTTTTCAGTTTTCATTGGAACACCTGTTGGAACGCGGGATGGTAGGCCATGTGTTGTTGGCGGTGTGTTTCGATGGGGGAGCCGAGTGAAATGTGCGAAAAATGCGTTTTTTTCCCCACATTTCGGACTTTGCGGGGGTGTCTGGGTAATACATTCTGGGCCGATTTGCGCAAATCATACCTCTGCGGATTCCCACGGGTGTCCTCTTTTTGGAAATGCATGGGGTTCCGTGTTTTCCTTAGAGGCTTGGACACCCGAGGCCCATATCTGTATGGTGTGCCCGTCTGCAGAGAGTGTGAAATTCAGGTGTGAAAACAGACTTGGGGTTACTTGTGTTTTAGGCTTTCCCCTTGGCGCCCAAGTAGGTGCACCCACACATGTCAGGTACCGTTTTCATTAGAACACCTCTGGGAACGTGGGACAGTAGGCAATGTGTTGTTGGCAGCGTGTTTCAATCAGTGAGCCAAGTGAAATGTGCACAAAATGCATTTTTTTTCTCACATTTCAGACTGTGCGGGGGTGTCTGGGTAATAAATTCTAGGCCGATTTGCACAAATCATACTTTGGGGATTCCCACGGGTGTCCTCTTTCCCGAAATGCATGGGGTTCCCTGTTATCCTTGGTGGCTTGGACACCCGATGCCCATATCTGTATGATGTGCCCGTTTGCAGAGTGTGAAATTCAGGTGTGAAAACGGACTTGGGGTTACTTGTGTTTTAAGCTTTCCCCTTGGCGCCCAGGTAGGTGCACCCACACATGTGAGGTACCGTTTTCATCGGGACACCTGTGGGAATGCGGGACGGTAGGCCATGTTTTGTTGGCGGTGTGTTTCGATGGGTGAGCCGAGTGAAATGTACGGAAAATGCGTTTTTTTCCCCACATTTCAGATTTTGCGGGGGTGTCTGGGTAATACATTCTGGGCCTATTTGCCCAAATCATACCTCTGCGGATTCCTAAGGGTGTCCTCTTTTCAGAAATGCATGGGGTTCCCTGTTTTCCTTGGTGGCTTGGACACTTGAGGCCCATATCTGTATGGTGTGCCCATCTGCAGAGAGTGTGAAATTCAAGTGTGAAAACAGACTTGTGGTTACTTGTGTTTTAGGCTTTCCCCTTGGCGCCCAGGTAGGTGCACCTACACATGTGAGGTACCGTTTTCATCGGGACACCTGTGGGAAAGCGTGATGGTAGACCATGTGTTGTTGGCAACGTGTTTCGATGGGGGAGCCGAGTGAAATGTGCGGAAAATGCGTTTTTTTCCCCACATTTCGGATTTTGCGGGGGTGTCTGGGTAATACATTCTGGGCCGATTTGCCCAAATCATACCTCTGCAGATTCCTACTGGTGTCCTCTTTTCAGAAATGGATGGGGTTCCCTGTTTTCCTTGGTGGCTTGGACACCCGAGGCCCATATCTGTATGGTGTGCCCATCTGCAGAGAGTGTGAAATTCAAGTGTCAAAACAGACTTGTGGTTACTTGTGTTTTAGGCTTTCCCCTTGGCGCCCAGGTAGGTGCTCCCACACATGTGAGGTACCGTTTTCATCGGGACACCTGTGGGAACGCAGGACGGTAGGCCATGTGTTGTTGGCTGCTTGTTTCGATAGGTGAGCTGAGTAAAATACACAAAAAATGTGTTTTTTTCCCGCATTTCGGACTTTGCGGGGGTGTCTGGGTAATAAATTCTGAGCCAATTTGCGCAAATCATACCTCTGCGGATTCCCACGGGTGTCCTCTTTTCGGAAATGCATGGGGTTCCCTATTTTCCTTGGTATCTTGGACACCCGAGGCCCATATCTGTATGATGTGCCCGTCTGCAGAGAGTGTAAAATTCAAGTGTGAAAACAGATTTGGGGTTACTTGTGGTTTAGGCTTTCCCCTTGGTGCCCAGGTAGGTGCACCCACACATGTGAGGTACCATTTTCATTGGGACACCTGTGAGAACGCGGTACAGTAGGGCATGTGTTGTTGGCGGTGTGTTTCGATGGGTGAGCCGAGTGAAATGTGCGGAAAATGCGTTTTTTCCCACATTTCGGACTTTGCGGGGGTGTCTGGGTAATAAATTCTGGGCCGATTTGCACAAATAATACCTCTGCTGATTCCCACGGCTGTCCTCTTTTCGGAAATGCATCGGGTTCCCTGTTTTCCTTGTGGCTTGGACACCCGAGGCCCATATCTGTATGATGTGCCCGTCTGCAGAGAGTGTGAAATTAAGTGTGAAAACAGACTTGGGGTTACTTGTGTTTCAGGCTTTCCCCTTGGCGCCCAGGTAGGTGCACCCACAAATGTGAGGTGCCATTTTCATTGAAACACCTGTGAGAATGCGGGACGGTAAGGCATGTGTTGTTGGGGGTGTGTTTCGATGGGTGAGCCGAGTGAAATGTGTGGAAAATGCATTTTATTCCCCACATTTCGGACTTTGCGGGGGTGTCTGGGTAATAAATTCTGGGCCAATTTGCGCAAATCATACCTCTGCGGATTCCCACGGGTGTCCTCTTTTCAGAAATGCATGGGGTTCCCTATTTTCCTTGGTATCTTGGACACCCGAGGCCCATATCTGTATGATGTGCCCGTCTGCAGAGAGTGTAAAATTCAAGTGTGAAAACAGATTTGGGGTTACTTGTGGTTTAGGCTTTCCCCTTGGCGCCCAGGTAGGTGCACCCACACATGTGAGGTACCATTTTCATTGGGACACCTGTGAGAACGCGGTACAGTAGGGCATGTGTTGTTGGCGGTGTGTTTCGATGGGTGAGCCGAGTGAAATGTGCGGAAAATGTGTTTTTTCCCACATTTCGGACTTTGCGGGGGTGTCTGGGTAATAAATTCTGGGCCGATTTGCACAAATAATACCTCTGCTGATTCCCACGGCTGTCCTCTTTTCGGAAATGCATCGGGTTCCCTGTTTTCCTTGTGGCTTGGACACCCGAGTCCCATATCTGTATGATGTGCCGTCTGCAGAGAGTGTGAAATTTAGGTGTGAAAACAGACTTGGGGTTACTTGTGTTTCAGGCTTTCCCCTTGGCGCCCAGGTAGGTGCACCCACAAATGTGAGGTGCCATTTTCATTGAAACACCTGTGAGAATGCGGGACGGTAAGGCATGTGTTGTTGGGGGTGTGTTTCGATGGGTGAGCCGAGTGATATGTGCGGAAAATGCATTTTATTCCCCACATTTCGGACTTTGCGGGGGTGTCTGGGTAAAAACTTCTTGGCCGATTTGCACAAATAATACCTCTGCGGATTCCCACGGGTGTCCTCTTTTCAGAAATGTATCGGGTTCCCTGTTTTCCTTGTGGCTTGGACACCCGAAGCCCATATTTGTATGATGTGCCCGTCTGCAGAGAGTGTGAAATTCAGGTGTGAAAACAGACTTGGGGTTACTTGTGTTTTAGGCTTTCCCCTTGGCGCCCAGGTAGGTGCACCCACACATGTGAGGTACCGTTTTCAGTTTTCATTGGAACACCTGTGGGAACGCGGGACGGAAGGCCATGTGTTGTTGGCAGCGTTTTTCGATGGGTGAGCCGAGTGAAATGTGCGAAAAATGCATTTTTTTCCCCACATTTCAGACTCTGCAGGGGTGTCTGGGTAATAAATTCTGGGCCGATTTTTGCAAATAATACCTCTGCGGATTCCCACAGGTGTCCTCTTTTCGAAAATGCATGGGGTTTCCTCATTTCCTTGGTGGCTTGGACACCCGAGGCCCATATCTGTATGATGTGCCCGTCTGCAGAGAGTGTGAAATTCAGGTGTGAAAACAGACTTGTGGTTACTTGTGTTTTAGGTTTTCCCCTTGGAACCAAAGTAGGTGCACCCACACATGTGATGTACCGTTTTCATCGGAACACCTGTGGGAATGCGGGACAGTAGGCCATGTGTTATTGGCAGCGTGTCTCGATGGGTGAGCTGAGTGAAATGTGCGCAAAATGCGTTTTTTCCCCCACATTCTGGACTTTGTGGGGGTCTGGGTAATATATTCTGGCCCGATTTGCGCAAATCATACCTCTGCGGATTCCCACGGGTGTCCTCTTTTCGGAAATGCATGGGGTTCCCTGTTATCCATGGTGGCTTGGACATCTGAGGCCCATATCTGTATGATGTGCCCGTCTGCAGAGAGTGTGAAATTCAGGTGTGAAAATAGACTTGGGGATACTTGTGTTTTAGGCTTTCCCCTTGGCACCCAGGTAGGTGCACCCACACATGTGAGGTACCGTTTTCATCGGGACACCTTTGGGAATGCGGGACATTAGGTCATGTGTTCTTGGCAGCGTATTTCGATGGGTGAGCTGAGAGAAATGTGCGAAAAATGCATTTTTTAACCCATATTTTGGACTCTGCGGGGGTGTATGGGTAATAAATTCTGGGCCGATTTGCGCAAATCATAGCTCTGCGGATTCCCACGGGTGTCCTTTTTTCGGAAATGCATGGGGTTCCCTGTTTTCCTTGGTGGCTTGGACACCCGAGGCCCATATCTGTATGATGTGCCCTTCTGCAGAGAGTGTGAAATTCAAGTGTGAAAACAGACTTGGGGTTACTTGTATTTTAGGCTTTCCCCTTGGTGCCCAGGTAGGTGCACCCACACATGTGAGGTACCGTTTTCATTGGGACACATGTGGGAGTGCAGAACGGTAGGCCAAGTGTTGTTGGCGGTGTGTTTCGATGGGTGAGCTGAGTGAAAGGTGCGGAAAATGCGTTTTGTTCCCCACATTTCGGACTTTGGAGGGGGTGTCTGGGTAATAAGTTCTGGGCCGATTTGCGCAAATCATACCTCTGCGGATTCCCACAGGTGTCCTCTTTTCGGAAATGCATGGGGTTTCCTCATTTCCTTGGTGGCTTGGACTCCCGAGGCCCATATCTGTATGATGTGCCCGTCTGCGGAGAGTCTGAAATTCAGGTGTGAAAACAGACTTGGGGTTACTTGTGTTTTAGGCTTTCCCCTTGGCGCCAAGGTAGGTGCACCCACACATGTGATGTACCGTTTTCATCGGGATACATGTGGGAATGCGGGACGTTAGGGCATGTGTTGTTGGCAGTGTGTTTCGATGGGTGAGCTGAGTGAAATGTGCGAAAAATTCATTTTTTCCCCACATTTCGGACTCTGCGGGGGTGTCTGGGTAATAAATTATGGGCCGATTTGCGCAAATCATACCTCTGCGAATTCCCACGGTGTCCTCTTTTCAGAAATTCCTGGGGGTCCCTGTTTTCCTTGGTGGCTTGGAGACCTGAGGCCCATATCTGTATGATGTGCCCGTCTGCAGAGAGTGTGAAATTCAGGTGTGAAAACAGACTTGGGGTTACTCGTGTTTTAGGCTTTCCCCTTGGCGCCAAGGTAGGTGCACCCACACATGTGATGTACAATTTTCATCGGAACACCTGTGGGAATGCGGGACGGTAGGCCATGTGTTATTGGCAGCGTGTTTCGATGGCGAGCGAGTGAAATGTGCAGAAATGCATTTTCTTTCCCACATTTCGGACGTTGCAGGGGTGTCTGGGTAATAAATTCTGGGCCGATTTGTGCAAATCATACCTCTGCGGATTCCCACGGGTGTCCCCTTTTTCGGAAATGCATGGGATTCCCTGCTTTCCTTGGTGGCTTGGACACCCGAGGCCCATATCTGTATGATGTGCCCTTCTGCAGAGTGTGTGAAATTCAAGTCTGAGTGTGAAAACAAACTTGGGGTTACTTGTGTTTTAGGCTGTCCCCTTGGTGCCCACGTAGGTGCACCCACACATGTGAGGTACCGTTTTCATTGGGACACCTGTCGGAGCGCAGAACGGTATGCCAAGTGTTGTTGGCGGTGTGTTTCGATGGGTGAGCTGAGTGAAATGTGCGGAAAATGGGTTTTGTTCCCCACATTTCGGACTTTGGAGGGGGTGTCTGGGTAATAAATTCTGGGCCGATTTGCGCAAATCATACCTCTGCAGATTCCCACGGGTGTCCCCTTTTTCGGAAATGCATGGGATTCCCTGCTTTCCTTGGTGGCTTGGACACCCGAGGCCCATATCTGTATGATGTGCCCTTCTGCAGAGTGTGTGAAATTCAAGTCTGAGTGTGAAAACAAACTTGGGGTTACTTGTGTTTTAGGCTTTCCCCTTGGTACCCAGGTAGGTGCACCCACACATGTGATGTACTGTTTTCATTGGGACACCTGTGGGAACGCCGGATAGTAGGCCATGCGTTGTTGGCAGCGTGTTTCGATGGGTGAGCAGACTGAAATGTGCGGAAATGCAGTTTTTTTCCCACATTCTGGACTTTGTGGGGGTGTCTGGGTAAAACATTATGACCCGATTTGCGCAAATCATACCTCTGCGGATTCCCACGGGTGTCCTCTTTTCGGAAATGCATGGGGTTCCCTGTTTTCCTTGGTGGCTTGGACACCCGAGGCCCATATCTGTATGATGTGCCCGTCTGCAGAGAGCATGAAATTCAGGTGTGAAAACAGACAGGGTTACTTGTGTTTTAGGCTTTCCCCTTGGCACCCAGGTAGGTGGACCCTAACATGTGAGGTACCATTTTCATTGGGACACCTGTGGGAATGCAGGAAGGTGGGCCATGTTTTGTTTGCGGCGTGTTTCAATGGGTGAGCTGAGTGAAATGTGTGGAAAATGCGTTTTTTTCCCCACTTTTTGGACTTTGCGGGGGAGTCTGAGGAAATAAATTCTGGGCCGATTTGCGCAAATCATACCTCTGTGAATTCCCACGGTTGTCCTCTTTTCGGAAATGCATGTGATTTCCTGTTTTCCTTGGTGGCTTGGACACCCGAGACCCATATCTCTATTGTGTGCCTGTCTGCAGAGAGTGTGAAATTCAGGTGTGAAAACAGACTTTGGGTTACTTGTGTTTTAGGCTTTCCCCTTGGCGCCCAGCTAGGTGCACCCACACATGTGAGGTACCGTTTTCATCGGGAAACAACTGTGGAAACGCGGGAAGGTATAACATTGGTTGTGTTTGTGTGGTTTTCATAACGTTTTGACCCATTTGCTGGTGCCCTTTGTCACACAACCCTTTCATTTCCCAAATGAAGTCGCTGCTTTAGGCACCATACACTTTTGTAACCTGTACACGTCACCTACCCTTGAAAAGGTCTGCCTGTGCTCTTTCACAAAAAGTATGCTTTCCATTCCTCACCACATTAGTTTTCAAGATTTACACATGCTAAGTGCGTCTGTTCAGTACGTAAGCATAAAACTCCTGTGTACCATGGCTCAGTGTTTGGCTTGTGGTATTGCTTGTTTTGTAAAACACTAAAAAAATGTGCGCTTTCCTAACTGCAAGAGTTGGGGGAATGTAGTGGAGCATTGCTTTTCTCAAAATTCATAGAAGCGATTGCCGTACCAAGCCAACCATGTCCAACACATACCTTTTTGTTCGATCATTTTCCTGCTTTTCCCCCAATCTATGGCATTTTCCCCTACCTAGTTGTTGCCCGACCTATGCAAATCACCCCTTCCTAAACTTGGAATTTTGTCTACTTTTCAGAAATATATGCTTTTCGGTCCTCCAATTCGGCTTTCCTACCCTTTTCTTCCATTCCGTCCATGCATGTCCAATTGGCCAAAATCGCCAAAATCGCCTACCTCTCACAAAACGGTTAATAACTACATCAAAATAATGTTTGTTCATTGCCACTTAACCTGTTCTTGAAAGCCAGGAAATTGGGGTATCCGGCACAGCAAACCATTTGTTCCTAGCTCTTACATGGAAAAAAACACAGGCTTCTTTGTACATCATTTTATTGGCATTTTTTGAAAAAAAAACATTTTCCCCCTTTTTGCTTATTTTCTCTCACCCCCACACAGCAACCTAGGATTCCTGGGTGACGTTACGACCCCCTACATGTGGGAAAAAAAGGATCCAAATTTGGCCGAGATATCTCATGTAACAAAAAATTTAAAAGCCATTGAATGGCCACATACTGAAATCACCAAAAAAGGCCCTGGCACTGGGGGGAAATACCCATGGCACTTAAAGGGTTAAGATGCATATATATCTAGTAAATTTTGTTTTAATGCGCAACCATGGCAAATGGGGAGGGAACATCGGGATGAAAGGCAAGTATGAAAATGAAAAGAGAGAGGCGGTCCTACTAGGCCTTGTGAGCAATCAAAATGTGCCAGCGCAGAGAGAGAGAAGGGATGAGGGAGGGGGATAAGTGCTAGAAGTAACACGGAGGGAAGTGCTAAGGAGTAAGTGGCAAGAAACTGTTAAGTGACTGGCAAAGATCACTTGGTAAGAGTGATCAACTGCCGACACATAAGTGCATGCCTGTGATAGCACAGGCCAGTGGGCACAAGGCAAGTGCAGGGGATGGGCAGAGGATGGGGGCGATTGGGGATGGGAGGCCAAGACCAAGGTGGACACATAAGGACCCTGGCCACCAATCTCAGCAACTGGGGGCTTAGCACAAGAGGTGTTGAGGAGCTTCCAGAATTTGAGGAGATCCGGCTCAAGATGAAGCAGAAGGGGGAGGCTGTTCCATAGGAGGGAGCCAGCTGAGGAAAGAGAATGGCCATCAGCTTGACACGTAGAGAGTTGGTGCCAAAGGAGTGTAAAGATCTGGAGGGAGAGTATTTAGTGAGAGCCCATTGTAAATAGCATGGTACCCGGTCCAGACAGCCTTATGGATGATGCAGAGGAATTTGAATTTGATCCTTGCAGCAACCGAGAGCCAGTGTAGAGATTTTAGGGCTGGAGAGATGCAGTCCCTAGACCTGAGGCCAAGGATAAGTCTTGCAGTCCTATTCTGGATTAGCTGGAGAGGCCGTAGAGAGGAAGAGGGTAGATTAAGGAAGAGGCTATTGTAGTAGTCTAGCATATAATGTACCAGAGCTCTAGACACATTGAGCTCCTGGGGGAAAGTGAGGAAGGGAAGGATTCCTTTGAGGAGGTGGACTTGGAAGTGGGACTTCTTGGCAAGATCCTGGATGTGAGAGAGGAAGGAAAGAGAGGAGTCAAAGAGGACTCCAAGGTTTTTGGCATCAGGTGAAGGAGAAGGGGGAGAGCCCATAGAGGGTGGCCAGACTAAGGGGGAGAAAGAGGGAACAGGAGTCCCAATGGGAACAATCTCAGGATTGCTGACATTGAGGCAGAGATCATTGGAGGCACACCAGGATTGGATGGCATATAGTCAGTCAGGAATGATGGCGGAGGTAAGGAGAGGATCAGAGGGAAGTTTGAAGAAGAGTTGTGTATCATCTGTATAACACTGGAAGTGAGAGAACAAAGTGGAAATGAGGTGTGCAAGCAGAGCAAGATAAATGTTAAAGAGCCAGGGAGAAAGGTTGGAGCTCTGGGGGATGCCATAGGTGGAGATAGAGGTGGGAGAGGAGAAAGTGTCCAGGATAACCTGGGAGGGACGGTCATTGAGGAAGGAGGTCAACCAGTACAGTGGCCCCTCCGAGATACCTAGGGTATTGTGGAGCCGTTTTATTAGGATGGAGTGGTTGACCGTGTCAAAAGCAGAGGAGAGATCAAGTAGAATGAGAATAGCTGCAGAGTTAGAGTCAAGAAATGCAAGCAGTTCTTCATGGGTGTCCAGAAGATCTGTTTCTGTGCCTCTGGATGCTTGGAATTCAGATTGATGGTTGTGTAGGCAATCAACAAGCTCAGTGTGCTGGTTCAGTTGGGGGAAGACCAACTTCTCCAAGAGTTTCCCAAGGAAGGGGGTGATAGAGATGGGGTGGTAGTTAGCTGGACAAGACAGGTCTGCAGAAGGTTTTTTAAGGCGGGGGCTCACAAGAGAGTGTTTGAGGGAGGAGGGGAAAGACCCAGTAGCAAAAGAGTGATTGCAGAAATCAGCAAGTGCAGGGACAAGAGAGACAATATTGTCCTTAATAGTTCTGGAAGAATGGGGGGACCTGTTTGGGGGAGCCCTTCATAGAGCGGACAACTCTAGTGACCTCCACAGATGTGATAGGAGAGAAGGAGGAGAGAAAGGCGGAGGGGGTATGGGACTCCATAGGTGGCAGGGGGTGGAGAAAGGGGTGGGGGAAAGAGAAGCAAGGGTTCTTAGGATATCCAGAGTTTATGCAGGGAAGTGTGTGGCCAGAGCATTGCAGAAGGTGTGGAAGGGAAGAGGTGAGGTGGAAACTGTGGAATGGTTGGCTAGTTCCTTGCAGATTTTAAAGAGTTCAGCCATTTTTTTGGATGCATCAGAGATGTGAGCCTGGATGTGGGCCCTTTTCTTAGTGCGAATATAGAGTCGGTATTGCCTTTGGAAAAGGTGACAGGCCAGTTTGTCAGAGGGTGAGCCTGAGGTCTGCCACTTCCGTTCTGCAGCTCTGCACTTGCGGTTCAGGGCTGCAAGTTCACAGTCGTACCAAGTGTTATGCTTAGAGGCATGTTTCAGGCGGATCCTCATGACTGGGGCAAGGATGTCAAGAGTATTCGTGATGGCAAGCTGGCACTTGCTGAGAGCACGGTCAGAGGTTGTGTCTGCCATGGGGGTAGAGAGGGGATGAAGGAAGATGTGAAGGCAGCAGCTGAAACTCGTTTCATCAGACGGATGTTCGTGTAAGAGGTTGGGAGGGATGGGTGAGGTGCAGTCTGATGGCAGAGAGGACACAGGTAGGAGGAGAGAAGAGAATGGTCTGACCAGCAGAGTGGGGTGGTGAGTGGGCAGGAGAGCAAAAGATCAGAGAGTGTGTCCAGCCAAGTGGGTAGGACCAGAGGGGAGAATGGAGAGGGAGAGTGTTATGCTTGATCTAAAATGGGGCTGGTGCGCAATGTATTCTGGGAGCGCTCGGAGCCATGATGGATATTTACTTCATGCCGCAGTGAAAAGCTGCACACATTTTGCTGAGTGTTAGATTCACAGTGCTGAGAAAAACATGCTTTCCAAACCTGGTATGCGGTCAAGGACATTTCTGCTGGGAAAGCTAACTTTGTTATGGTTTGCTACTGTTCTCCGTGGAGCCTGTTTTTAGAGAAGGGAGGCACTGCGCTTCTTGGGGGGGGCTCTCGATTGACCTAGCTGGCAACCGACGGCTATTCCTCAACTGCGCAAGTGCAATTTCCAGAAGGTTCGAGAATTGACTCCCCTTTGTGGAGTGTGTATATATGCGGAAGCCCGGAGGTGGTCAGGTGAAACTTCAGCCGGAGAAGTACGCTTACATTCGGCCCTCCTGTGAGCTGTGGTGCTCTCGGCCTGGCTGTTCCCGGGGTCTTCCAGCCGCTTCTGGGCGAGATGAGGAATCCTGTTACGCTCACGGTGATGTATTTCCTTTTGAATTTTTTACTTCTTCTGTGATTTATGTCCATATTACTTCTAAGCTTTGAATAAATAGCTGTATAAGAGCTGATTATCTTCTAAGAGTGCGTGGCTGTGAGTTATTGCGTCTGTCTACGTTCAAAGTTTTTGCTCTGTAATTGCATTGGGGATTTATGTTTGTTCCGTGCACTTTGGGGAGAGCAATACAGTTTTGGCATCACGAACAGGATACTTGTGATGAGTTGCGCCGAGTATTCAAGAATCTGTTGAAACGTAGATAGGATTTGGTTGTCGTGCAAGTGAAGTTTTTGAATAGTGAAGTTTTTTTTTTCCTTTTTTCAGTGTGTGAGTGCCTGTGGGAGTGATTGTAGCGTGGTGAGAAGAAAATATATAGATTCAACGAGGTTCTATTTTGTTTGTGATAATGAGTAGTTTGTTCAGGAAGAAGAGCGTTACCTCTGGCGGTGACTGTTCTGATGTTGTCATTCCAGGCTGGACTAAGAGTCCATATGATAAGTTGGCTCAGGCGTGGGCATGTGGTGCTGGTTTAAGTGAAACATGGGATCAAGAATTGGGAGATGCCGATCCGGCTGATGTAATGGCATGCTTGCAACAAGTTCCAGTAGAACGTGGTAAAGAATGTGCGGCATTAGGTAGACAAGGTTGGGTTCTTTTGCATGCTTATAGGAAAATACATCAAATGAAGGTGGAAATGAAAAACGAGGTCTTGTGATTAGAAAGAGAGCTAGCTGCAGAACGGCAGACTGCGTTAATGCAGCATATACAAATGAAACTGTTTAAAGATAAGGCCGACACATATCAGGCGGAAGCCGAGAGAGCAGCAGTCTGAGTAGCCCGGTATAAGTATAGGAAAAGACAGGGAGGGGTCAACAAAAGAAAGGTGGCAACTGTAATCGCTACCGCTGGTATAGACTGGGATCCGGATAAGTGGGATGGTGATATTTTTGATTCGACCAGTCTAGAAAGTAGTTCTGCAGATGAGTCTGACCCCAAAACAGAGGCGAAACAGAAAACAGTGACAGCTAAGCCCGTTAGAAGACGGCGAGCCGGACCCCACCCGCAGAATCCTGCTGGCGGAATGGTGGATTTAACCATGCTGGAGGATTACACACAACAGGAGGTTGGGGAAATTATTACCCGTTTGAGGCAATAATCAGGGGAAGCTTTACTGACATGGATGGTGAGATTACTAGATGGGGGTTCTGCAGGATTGTTGGTAGATTCTATGGATTCACTGCGTTTTTTACCCCTGTCAATTGACACCAATGTACAGGAGGTCTTAAGAGCAGGACCGCCCCTGATGCAAATGGTCAAGATACGCAGGTGTCTTTGTTGCACCTGGTAGCCCAAGCATGTAACCGTACATACCCTATTACCACAGATTGGCCCAGTGAAGAAACTAAGTGGTATACGTTGAGAGAAGCAATTCAAAAAGTCAGAGAGCATGCTATGAAAGAGGCTATTCACAAAGATGCTCCTGATCACATGGGAGCCCTGCCGCTCTCAGTTTCAACTCGAAACATGGTGATTATAACTGCGCCACCCGCATACAAAAGTGTCATTATGACTTTGCTCGTAGGTATGACGGGCAAGGCAACTGATGAGGTAGCAGATGCCATTCGGCAACTTGCAGATTTGGGAGAGTGGGATAAGAGTGATAACAAGCCACGGGAGAGAGAGGGGCGTAGTGAGAGAAGAAACGAAGGCAGACGGTAAGATAGCAGAGACTCCCGAGTGTCACGAAAAGACATGTTTTTGGCTTTGTTAAAAGATGGTGTGCCACACGAAGAAATTGATAGCATTGAAACCAGAGTAACCACGCCACAGGGGAACACCTCACCTTCTGCTCCTCCTGCGGAAGAACAAGACGAAGGGTCTATGGGGACTCCTTCCCCGTACCAGCCAACATACGCTGATTTGAGAAAGGTGTTGAGTGCGATGATAGAGGCAGAGTCGAGTCACACTCATTCGAAGTTTGACTAGGGCTTCGGCCAAGCTCCGGCAGCGTCTGCCCGCATAAAAGTGGATAGGCGGCCTCATGTTGATGTTAAGATTTTTTGGGGGCCAGGAAATACACAAGGGGTGCGAGCATTGATAGACACCAGGGCGGACGCCTCTTTGAATCATGGTAATCCAACATGATTTAAAGGCTAACAGTTTACCATTACAGGTCTAGGGGGAAAGGAGACCCCCGCAGTACAAACGAGAGTGTAGATGAAAACAGGCAATTTAAAGAGGCAGAAATACCAAGTGTTGATTGTCCCGATACCTGAATATATAATTGGCTTTGACATTTTGCAAGGGCTAACCTTGGGACTTGGTGGTAAAACGTACCAGTTTGGGGTGAGTGCATTAATCTGTACACCCATTATCGTAGGCAAATTGAAGATGCCCCCAGTGCAAGTGTCAGTGGCAACCAAGCGGGTAGCCATGAAACAATACCGCATTCCTGGGGGGCACAAGGACATTTCAGACACCATCAAAGAGTACGTGGAGTGGACGTCAGTACACTTTCACGAGGCTACCTATGGGGTACATACACAGCCTGACTATCTGTCACCGGCTGGTGGCAGAGCACTTAGACAAGATACCGTGTAAACCTGACAGACAAATCTCTCATTACATTGATGATATTTTGATCCAAGGCAAGGATGAGCACAGTGTGCAAAGCCAGTTAGATGTCCTTATGGAAAGATTGAAAAAGGAAGGGTGGGAGATTAATCCGAGTAAAATTCAAGGTCCAGCTGAAACAGTGATATTCCTAGGGATTCAGTGGCATCATGGGCATCGAGAAATGGTACCAAAAGCCAGACAGAAAATACTTGAATTCACCACTCCAATGAACAAAAAGCAAGCTCAACAGTTTATAGGACTGTTTGGGTTTTGGAGACAGCACATTCCTCATTTAGGACAGATATTGGCCCCCCTCTACAAGGTGACACAAAAGAAATATGAGTTTCAGTGGGGGGAAGAGCAGCAGAAAGCCTTTGAGATGGCGAAAGACACCGTGCAGCAGGTGCTTGATTTATGGCCCTTGAAGGAAGGAGAGGTGGAATTAAACGTGTCTGTACAAGACAATTATGCTAACTGGAGTGTGTGGCAGAAACAAGACAGGAAACGTGTGCCATTGGGATTTTGGAGTCGTAAGTTGCCCGACGCTGGTAACTCATACACTCCATTTGAGAAGCAATTGCTGGCGTGTTATTGGGCTCTGGTTGATACCGAGCAGATGACGGTGGGCCATGATGTATTCATGAGACCAGAAATACCAATCATGCAATGGGTACTGAGCTCTCCTAAAACGCATTGAATAGGACATGTTCAAGAAGCCAGCATAATTAAGTGGATATGGTATATTCAAGACAGAGCCAAATCAGGAAAGGGTGGAGGGGCAAAATTACATGAGCAAGTAGCCAACATACCAACCTCAGATTACATACCACCGGAAGTGTCTGAAAAACGTGAGTCTCCTGTGAAATGGGGAGTACCTTACAACGATTTGACCGTAGAGCAAAAAGAGCATGCTTGGTTCACGGATGGTTCAGCGCGATATGTGGGAACTGAGCAGTACTGGAAAGCAGTGTCCTACAATCCCAAAACAAAAAAGATGTTGACAACGACAGGGAAAGGGAAGAGCAGTCAGTTCGCAGAACTTTACGCAGTTTACCAAGCATTGAAAAAAGAGACCCCTGGTCAATGTTATGTGTACACAGATTCATGGTCAGTGGCGAATGGATTGGCAGTGTGGTTGCCAACTTGCCAAAAGAATGGATGGAAGATTCATTCAAAAGAGTTGTGGGGAAAAGAACTGTGGCAAGATATTGCAGAAATGTTATTACAAAGTGAAGTCACTGTATATCATGTGGATGTGCATTGTGCCATAGATTTATTAGAGTGTTGGTTTAATTCTGTTGCAGACGACCACATCAAGATTTCATCAGTGGATGCAGAGGCTCAGGAAGACGATTTGGAGGGTTTGGCCAAATGGGCCCATCAGAAATGTGGGCACCTTGGAGAAAAGGCTACTATCAGGTGGGCACAAGCTCAAGGAATTGGTCTTCCTTTAGAAATAGTGAAAACAATCAATTTGCAATGTCCCCTGGGCCAACACCAATTACATAGATCTATACCCCAAATTGTTCGAGGTACATTGAGAAGAGGAAAATTACGAGGTCAAATTTGGCAGATTGATTATATCGGTCCCATGCCAATCAGCAGAGGTTGTCGGTATGCATGCATTATTGTGGATACATACTCGGGATATTTGATGGTTTTGCTGTGCAAACGTGCAACCCAGCTGAAAACCATCAGGTTGTTAGATCAGATCATATTACATTATGGAGTGCCTTTGCAGATTCAAAGTGACAATGGGTCACATTTCAAAGGCAAACTAATCCAAGAGTTTTGTCAGGAAAAGAGCATTGAGTGGCTGTACCACGTTCCCTACCATTCAGCTGCTGCAGGGTTAATTGAACGAATGAATGGGTTATTGAAAGAACAGTTGTGCAAATTTGGAGACGGCAGTTTGGCAGGCTGGCGTGATCGTGTGTTTGATGCGGTGCAAGTATTAAACAATAGGCCGGTGTATGAACATGAAACTCCTTTGATGCGATTAATGACTCCTACTTTACAGGTTCAACCCAATTCAGTCAGAGAAACACTATTGTACTGGGAAATTACTCCAGGTTCTTTAGCTCCCTATCGAGCAACTCCAGAGTCAGCAGGGGTAGACTTGCATTTCCATGAAGAAATCAGATTAGATCCAAGAGGAATAGTTGTAATTGAAACAGGGATTGGAGTACAGATTCCCCCAGAGCATATGGGATGGATTGCCCCTAGATCTGGCTTAGCATTGAAGGGAGTTCAAGTGTTGGGAGGGGTAATTGATGCTGATTACCAAGGCGAGATTAAAGTCATCCTAATGAATAGTGGGGATAAATTGTTGTCAATCCACAAGGGTGATCGAGTGGCCCAATTGATAGTCATCCCCATTAAGTTGTCCATGATTAAAAAGGGGGAGCCTCCTACAGTGTTAACTACCCGTGGGGACCGCGGTTTTGGCTCTTCAGACAGTATGGTACCGGGTGCAAAGGTGTGGGTGGAAAAGCCAAGTGGCCACCAGTGCCGCAGATGTCATTGCATCAGGCAAAGATCAAGTAGTTTTAGTTATGGAGCCTGGTAGAAAGAAATGGCAATATGTACCCGCAGACAAATGTTACCTGAGAGAGTGATGTGCAACACTAATATCTCTTGCCTGGGTTTGCTTTGTAGATCCTGTGTCTGGTTGGTGTAAATGTGGCACTAAATGGACTCCATTTGGGCGAGTTAAACAGTCTGCTGCTACCAACGAAAAATGTCACATCTGTGCCAGTGATCAAGGGGATACTGATAGTGATGAATAATTTTGTCCCCAAGCATCCTTATGCCAGTGCCGAAAAGCCAACCAGACAGAAAACATGGATTCATGAAATGCGACAAAGACATCAGGAGCCAGTGAAAACAACCTTGATGCCAGTCATGCAAGATGCGATCGTAGGAAGGCGAAAACACTCTCCTATGATCACCCAAGAAGAGAATATGTGGATATATCTGGCACAGCAAGTACTGAACATATCACACTTTTGTCTTACTGATGTGCCCAATGCTGAAGCTTTATTGACTACGTGTTTGGTAGCGGTGCCGACGCCTGTTCCGGTTTTAAAGCATATCTTCGGCGTCACACACAATGATTATTTAGTTCAAGACTCCGACATTAGACAATCTTTTTCAGTTTATGAATGCTGTCAGTTCTGCCAAGAGACTGACCGTAAATGGAGAAATTTCACACGTGTTATTACTTACAATATAACTCAAGGTGATGTATGTTACGTTATGACCTGCAATGCACAAGAAATTGGCAAATGTCCACAAACCGAGTTGACCAATCAGCGGCGACTGTGTTCGTGAGTGTCACGAGTGTCACGCAAATGCACCAGTGTAAATAACACTATGTCCTGCAATCATACAGTGATAACTGCTAGTCATTTGAATCATGTGAAACTTCCAACAGGATGGCTCTTTTCATGTGGTAACATTACATACACTTATATTCCAGCTAACATTTCTGGAGGTCCATGCGCTTTAACTCGATTAGGACTAATGATGTTTCCTTTACACTCTGCGATAACTCGAGGTAAAAGGTTAACTTTCGAATCTGTAGGTCTATCTCCTGACTGTGATTCACATGTGCATCTGTTATCAGAAGCTGAGGTTCTAGCATTAACCCTTTCATTAGTGGGAGTTTGGGGTTTAGCCGCTGGAGGTTACAAATCTTTGATGAAATTAGCATGTTTAGTAGTCAAAAGCCTTAATCATACTTCGCAGGCTTTAGAAGAATTACTCCTTGATAGTCAAGTTATTAGAAAAGCAACTTTGCAGAACAGAGCTGCTGTTGATTATCTATTGCTAAAACATAATTTAGGGTCTAATGCATTTGAAGGTATGTGTTGTTTCAATTTAAGTGACCATTCACAATCTATTGAAAGTCATATTCGAGGTTTGAGGGATCTCATTTCTTAAGTGTCTCAAGATCGTAATAGAAATTGGTGGGATTGGTTATTTTCATGGATACCTGATATTGGGGGTACACTACGTTACATTTTTGCTTGCATTTTTATTATATTGTCGATCATAATTGCTTGTTGTTGTTGCATTCAATGTATTCCCAATTTAGTTTTAACATTTCGTAGGTTTCAGAGACCGGTTCCTGTGCCACCGGGCTATGGAAGGTAAATATCCAAGGGTGGAATTTTTATGCTTGATCTAAAATGGCGCTGGTGCGCAATGTATTCTGGGAGCGCTCGGAGCCATGATGGATATTTACTTCATGCCGCAGTTAAAAGCTGCACACATTTTGCTGAGTGTTAGATTCACGGTGCTGAGAAAAACATGCTTTCCAAACCTGGTATGCGGTCAAGGACATTTCTGCTGGGAAAGCTAACTTTGTTATGGTTTGCTACTGTTCTCCATGCAGCGTGTGATTAGAGAAGGGAGGCACTGCGCTTTTTGGGGGGAGCTCTCGATTGACACAGCTGGCAACCGACGGCTGTTCCTCAACTGCGCAAGTGCAATTTCCAGAAGGTTTGAAAATTGACTCCCCTTTGTGGAGTGTGTATATATGCGGAAGCCCGGAGGTGGTCAGGTGAGACTTCAGCCGGAGAAGGATGCTTACGTCTGGCCCTCCTGTGAGCTGTGGTGCTCTCGGCCTGGCTGTTCCCGGGGTCTTCCAGCCACTTCTGGGCGAGATGAGGAATCCTGTTACGCTCACTGTGATGTATTTCCTTTAGAGTTTTTTACTTCTTCTGTGATTTATGTCCATATTATTTTTGTGAGTTATTTCTATGTACTTCTAAGTTTTTAATAAATAGCCGTATAAGAGCTAATTATCTTCTAAGAGTGCGTGGCTGTGAGTTATTGCGTCCGTCTATGTTCAAAGTATTTGCTTTGTAATTGCATTGGTGATTTATGCTTGTTCTGTGCACTTTGGGGAGAGCAATACAGAGAGCGAGGTGGAGAGGTCACGGAAGAGAGTGGATGCCATGATTGAGGAGTCAAGGTAGATGTTGAAGTCACAGAGGAGAAGGAGTTTAGAGGTGGATGTGAGGCAAGAGGAGGATACATCATCCCATTCAGAGAGGAACATGATGGTAAATCACAGTGGCCTGTAAATAGTGGAGGGAGTGGGAGAGATGACCAGCTTTCAAACCAGGCTCTTGAAGTAAGGATAAGGCTGGGTGGGTATGAGGGAAGAATCGACCGACTCAGGGAAGATAATGGCAACCCTGCCCTAACCAGCACAGTTATGGCGGGGCATAGATATAGTCTTGTTGCCATCAGGGAGAAGGGAATCAAAAGCAGTGACTGAGCTGGCATTGAACTACGTCTCAGTAAGAGTGTGGATATCGAGGTCAAGGTCTTCAAGGAGGAGGCAGATGTCAGCGGAGTGTTTAATAGCAGAGCGAGCATTAAGCATGGCTAGATGCAAGAGGTCACTGCCTGTGAAGGTTTTTGCGAGGAGCGTTACAGGGGCATGGTACACCCATCGGAAGAGGGGTGACTGAGAGAGAGGAGGAAGGAGTAGCAGGTGTGTGAAGAAAGTTGATGAGGGACGGCAGGCGCCAGTCAAAGAGGAGGAGGTTGGGTTGAGGACCCTGAGCCATGATAGTGCCATTGAGATAGACATTAATGAAACACCTGGCTGATGGGAAGCCTGCCAAGAGAACTTGCCATCTAGTGCCACCATTAATGGGTGAAGATGTCTGAGTAGAGAGAGTGGAAATAAGATGAGGCTTCCAAAGTTCTGGAGAAGGGACAGCAAAGAGAATATCAGTGAAAATCTGTCTGGAGGTTGCGCTGATATAGGCGTCTGCAATGGGTATGCCGGGATTAGTGGTCAGGATGTCTTTTTTAAGCTTTTTCCTTCTAGACTTCGTGGGAGACGGAGGATAGGTGATAGTATAGCAGTTTGAATAGATAGGGGAGATGGTAAGTGCCATAGGGGTGGCAGAGGATAGGATGGGAAATAGAGGAGAGACTGCACATCATGCACTCACACTCACCAGGCAGCCCAGTAGCCAAGAGAAAGCAGGAAAACAGAGGCAATGGAAACACTTTAGTACCACAAATTGGGTGCAGAGATGTTAAGAACACATCAGGATTCGAATTACAAAGAAAGCACAAAAATGCAATGCAGAATGGGGTGCAGAGATGTCAAAAACAGACCAGGATTCGAATTACAAAAAAGGCACAAAATGCAATGCAGAATGAGGTGCAGAGATGTTGAAAACAAATCAGGATTCGAATTACAAAAAAGGCACAAAAAAGCAAAAAGGTGCTGCTCTCCTCCTCCTCCCTCTTGGCCTCAACCACTCAACTTATCCTCTGGTGACCTCAATGTCCACCTTGATTCTTCCTGTCCCTCATCTGCACTCTTTTGTGACCTCTGCGATTCACTCTCCCTCTCTATCCTTCCATCTGGCCCGACTCACTCTGCTGGGTACACACTTGATGTCTTGATCTCATCCGGCCTCCCCCTCTCTACCCCCCTTACCACCCTTCTCTCCTGGAGTGATCACTGCCTCCTCTCCTCTCATCTCTCCATCTCCTGTCCCCAAGCCAAGTCCACTCATAGATTTCCACCCACCTTCTCGGATATCCTGCCCATGAAGCGTGTGTCAGACGAGGCCTTTGTTGCAACCTTCTCCCCCCTTACTCCACCCCAGGCTGACTCACACCCTGACACCGCCCTCTTTCTTCTGCTACTCTTGATACTCTTGACCCTGACATGAGGATCCATTTGAAGTCCAAAGACAAGTGCATTTCTTGGTATGACTCTGACCAAGTTACACTTAAATGGAAGTGTAGGGCGGCAGAGAGGAAATGGAGAGCTTCTTGCTCATTCTCTGACAAACTGGCCTGCTGCCTGCTCCAAAGGCAATACCGACTCACTGTCCGCACTAAGAAGAGAGTCCACATACAAGCCCCCATCTCTGCGGAATATAACAATTTGGCCAAACTCTTCAAACTCTGCAACGAGCTGGCCAACCCTTCTGCAGCCTCCACCCCTCCTCTTATCTCCCAGGCTCTTTGCAATGCCCTTGCCTCTCACTTTATCTCTAAAACCCAGGACATCCTGTCTAACCACTCCTCCGCTCTGCCTCCTCCTCACTCTTCATCTCGACCTGCTGACCCTCCCTCAGCTAACCTCTGCCCCCTTCTCCCCCTTTCCTCTTTTCTCTCCTGAGGAGGAAGCTAGACAAGTCTGATCTATGAAAACCTCATCAAAACAGGTCCATCCCTGTTCCTCTAAAACCATTAAGGACCACATTGACACCCTTGCTCCAGCCCTTGCTGATTTCTGCCTTTGCCAACTTCCCCTCTCCTCTGAAGCACTCCCTTGTGCATCCTCTTCTCAGAAAATCCACTGCTGATCCATCTTGTCTGGCAAATTACAGCCAAATTTCTATTACTCCCTTTTTGGGTAAGATCCTGGAAAAGCTGGCCATCTCGCAGCTTAATCTTCATTCTGACTCCATTGGCTCACTCCATGACCACCAATCTGACGTCAGAGCTGCCAGAAGCATGGAAACTGCTCTCCTGAACATCTGTGAAGATCTGCTCTCCAACCTTGACTCTAACATTCCCTCTGTCCTCATCCTACTTTATCTCTCTTCTGCGTTCGACACGGTCAACCATACCACCCTGCTTAATGGTCTCTGTGACAACCTGGGCATCACTGATCAGGCTCTAGCCTGGCTGAACTCTTTTCTTTCTGATCGACCCTCCCAGGTACAACTTTGGTCCTTCTTATATTCTATCTCTCTCTCCACATGTGGTGTCCCCCAGGTGTCTAACCTCTCGCTCTGACTTTTCAACCAATGCCTGGCAACTCTCGCCTACTGCGTCTCCATTTTCTGCTCAAATTTCCAGTGCTATGCTGATGACACCCAGCTAATTTTCAGGCTTCCTTCAGCCTCCTCCTCTCCTTCCCTCATCTTTTATTGTCTAATCGCCATTCAGAATTGGTGTGCTGCCAATGATCTATGTCTAAAGGCCAACAAGACCGAGATCCTCCTTATTGGTACACCATCTCCTTCCTTTCCTCTCACTCTCTGGCCGGCTTCCCTTGGCCCTCCCCCGACCCTCACCTGTGTGGCTAAGAACCTCAGGGTTATCTTTGACTCAACACTTTCCTCCTCCGCACACATCTCTGACGTCTCCAAAAAGTCAAACTTTGTATTGCACGACTCAGAAGTACTCTGCTTTTCCTCTCCTTCCCTTAAAAGCTGAATGTCTTCCAAGCTCTAGTACTCTTCAGACCGTATTACTGTAACAGCCTCTTTCTAAATCTACCTGCCTTCACTCTCGCCCTTTACAACTAATCCAGAACAGGACTGCGAGACTTGTCCGTGGCATCAAGCCCTGGGAACGTATCTCTCCAGCCATGAAATCTCTTCATTGGCTCCCAGTGGATGAAAGGATTACATTTAAAACCCTCTGCATCGTCCACAAGGCTTTCTGGGGCATGGATCCAAAATACCTTCAACTATCCCTCCGTAAATACCTCCCCTCTCGAGCCCTTCGCTCCTCTACTTGTAACTCCCTCAGGGTCCGCTGTTTTGCAAAGAAACGAGCTGGGGCAGATCTCTGTCTTTGGCTGGTGCCTCCCTTTGGAACAGCCTCTCGGCCACCTTGAAACTGGTGGAAAACCATCTCTGGTTCCGGAAGCACCTTAATACCTTCCTCTTTGCCTCTGCCTTTGCCCCCCTTCTCCCCTGTTGATCTGCTTCTTCCCTTGGCATTGTGCACTGACCACCCTCTGTCATTTGGGCCCAGGTACCTGCTCATCCTGCCACCCTTCTGCACTGCACCAGGCCACCCCCTGCACTAGGGTTCTGTATCTGTAACCATACAGTCCCACTCCCACCTTTCTTCTGCACTTATCAGACAAACCTTATCTGACTAACTTTCACCTGCCACTTTCTGGCTGCACTACCATGGGTTATCGCCCTTATTTATTTTATTTAATATTTTTTGTGTTTCTCTTCTCTGCTCTGCACTTTCCACTCCCCCTTCCATGCACTTCCCCCCCTTTTTGATATTTCCATGCACTAGCGCTTTCTTAAATGTCACTGGGTCTAGTAAGATTGCTGTTTTTCTTTTTTGTTCTCCCTTGTTCCCCTCCCTTTTTGCCTGGTTGCGCTCTGAAACACTTGAGTACAAGCGTGATATAAATAAAATATCATAATATCAGGGGAGAGCAGGAGGGGGCCCTCCAAAGCCCGGACAGGCACAGACATGGACATTAACAGTGCATTAAGAGTGAGCCTTAGGTGGGGGCCAGAATTGAGAAATAAGATGCAGTAGCCAATCACAGCGGCATGGTCTGAACAAGCAAAATCACTCCAGTGCTTGCAAAAGGGGCAGCCATTTTTGATGTTGTGGGAACCCACAATAAGTATAGCCCAATTCAAAGCATGTGATTGCAAATGCTTACGTAGCAAAAAATCGTGCAAATTTAGTAAGTTATGAACTCAGATTAGTAGTGCTCGGAAATATGTAGCGTGCACCCCTCGATCTGTTACTAGCCCAACAAAAGGGCTTCCCTTGCCTGATGAAGCTGTGACCACCAGCAGCTCCGGATGACTCTTCGTGGACAGAGGTTTAGCAGGAGGCGGCTGTGATGAAAAGAGCCACCTCTGATGTCGCTGGAAGTGTAGCGGAAAAAAGAAGAATGTGGGCACTATACCCCTACTACTTCCACGCTTTGACATAAAACGGAGGAAAAACATCAGTGACTCCCTATTGAAGTCCTATTATCTGGGACCGGGGCCCATCACACACCCAATACTATGGAACTAGACATGACCAGTAGGTCACTCCCCATGTGGACAATGCTCGGTATGTCCACTCTCCCCTAGGAACACCCAGCTAATCCTGGGTCTTCATTCCCCATGGAGCCAACTGACAGTCACCAACTGTAACACCAGTTATGTGATTTACTTAGTCACATGCCCATGTGATCTCAAATACATTTGTATGACGGCCAGACCCATCAAGAAAAGAATACAGGAACACCAATCCTGCATAAGCACCAAGAGAATAAATGCACCATTGGTGTATCAGTTCCTACAAAAAGCCCACAAGGATAATGAACTAACCTGGACCATTGTGGAAAAGGTGACAATCCTGTCAAGATTGGGGCGGCATACATGCCTTCTTATCAAAAAGGGACCACTGATGGATCTTCCGCCTCAAGACTGACCAACGAGGCCTTAATGAACCTATAAATTGACAAACCCTTACCACCATGTAGACAGCCACAATACCACCCCTGTGTAATGCTAGCCTCAAAATTATGGTCACAATAGTTACATTGTGTACAGAGGATACTGAACTACAGTACCCAGCAATATCTGAGAACTGCCCTAATTATAGAGTGCATCGCCTGAGGCCCTTCGAGTAGAACCCCTGCCTTCAATATTAGTATGCAACTAAATGCAATGGGCCCGCCGTATCAAAAATTCACTATTTTGGTGACCTGCTCGTGTCGAGCTGTCAGTGAAATGTGTCATCCACGAGCCTAAACTCTCTACAAATCACTCAACTAAATGTAGATTGTTAGGAGCCGCCACTTTTCGCATGGCCATCTAAACACAGCATGTGCGTTAATGCAGATAACTCACATTAACATGCCTAATGGATGGCTTAGCGACCAACTCTACATATAGAAGAGAGGCAACTAGCAGCTGTACATGTGGTCCAAGTCATCTCCAAGATGGTGCCCCGCATGTAGTAATTACAATAACACATGCGCAGCACGCCATGTTCGTCTTGGTAACCTCCATTTATAATGCTGTTCGCACGGACACCGGCTTAGTACGCTGAGCTGCGATGGGATGTAAGGACAAGAAGATTGCTGCTGCCACGGGTAGACCTGCTAGCATGGATGTCGTATACTTTGTCACACTATGGTCGCATTGAACGGCCCCCAAGGCGTATTAATGATTGGCCGCCCATAACCGTAGATGTCCTCTCTGTCTCTCCCCTCAGCGCTGTGACTGGGCTCCCCACCGAGCCCTCTTTGTAAGTTATACAAACAGAGCACGCAATGCTCACGCGCACAGGTCTGCAGAGCCTCACTGCATCACCTACTTGCACTAGAGAGGAATTTTAGAATGAGAGATTAGGAATTGCATAGATATCTTAGACAATGGGCCTCATTACGAGTTTGGAGGTAGCCATGCCCTTAATAAGGGTATGACTACCCCCAAACTCGGGTCCGGGTTCCTTGAATGGGGAAATACCAGGCCATTCTGACCTTTGAGGGCCCTGTATTTCCCGATTCACGGAACCCAGACCCGGTACATCCCCATTCCCATTTGAGCTCCCTTTGATCTTTCACAGGGCCATCCCACCAGTTATTTACTTTGGTCAACCCAACCGAACACTACAGTTACATCCGGACCTTGTGGATCAACCTCTACTCCAGCCATTTCCAGTTCCAGAGCAGGAGATAGTCGGCCGGTTTCAGTGGGATACCCTGTACTTCACTGAACAAGAGCCAAAGAAGGGAAGTAGTGCCAAAGATGCTTGGAGCCCATGGTGGGATACAGCTCCATCCCTGAGGGTGCAACATCCCCCTGGCAAGAAGGTTGCATTTCGACTGCAAAAGAAAGGCAAACTTTTGAAGATATTTGGGGTGGGTTTCTTATATTGGATTTGGAGTGATTTGATGTTTGCCAGAATATTGCTGGAACCTGGAAGATAAGTTATTTTATGATACTTTGAGGGTGGATGAAGGGTTCTGAGGTGATGGGGGCTTTTTTTGTCTCCCTTTTATATTCGCCTTTTCCTGTATCTTTTTGTCTATTTGCATTGCTTATGTAAAATGTGGCTGTGTTTCTTTTCTGCAGTAATACCAAAAATGTCAAATAAAAATAAAGAAGAGAAAGAAGATCTAATGGAGGGCCTGGTGCAGTACAGGTCACCAGCAGGAGTCGTGGAAGTGGATATGATGGCAGGCTGTTGCAGTTACATGGGTGCACCAGATGCCAACGTCACCTACAATGAGTCCCACATTCATGGGGAAGACTTGGAAATGAGGCAAAGATTGTAGGTGAGAAGAGCTCATCCCTCTTTCCCCTGATCCATCCATAGAGCCCAGTTTGGAACAAATAATTTGGTGCCCTTAGAAAGGGAAGCAGCCGGGCCGGGATCAAGAGGAAAGGAAAGAGCTGGGGCTGCACTCACTGAATCCTGGGATGGAGTTACTGATGGTCTACTTGACTGGGTCAGATATGAGATGGGAAGACCCACCTCAGGGAGATCCTGGGTGACAGGGCCAGCAGGAGGCCAGGGGAACCATGGAGAAAGAGCCCAGATCACTCTCCCTACCATAGAAGGATATCTCTGAGGAGGCAGAAGGGCCCTCCCGGTAGCACATAGAACAACTTAGGGCAATTATCCTACAGCAATGGCCCGAAGAAGAGGACTTGGACCTCCTCCCATAGAAAAGTGAAGGCAAGATAGATTAAATGATGTATCTAGTCTGTGGGAAGCGAGGACCCATTGAAGATCTATAACCGTTTCCCAGACACCTGACTGGAACCTTGTCCCCATAGGGAAATCAGCACCCTAGAAGAAGGGTAAGGGTACAACTGCCAAGGGACACTCCCACCATCAGCAATATACATCTACACTGGCCTACCAGAGCAATCCTTCTGAGCGCCAGTCAAGATCCAGGGAGAGATGGTCTTGGCCCTATTAAATTCGGGCAGCACTCATAACACCATTTGCCAGGAACTCCCATCATAGCCTAGCCCTCAGCCAGGGAATCCTATAGCAACTTTTTGCATTTATGGTGACTGGGAAAACTATGATAGAAGAAGGGTTCAATTTCAAGTGGGTGACTAGACCTTCAATACCAAGGCCCTTGTGAACCCAGATTCCAATTGGGGTTCCATGGTTGTTGGCCCTATGGCGGGCAGATGAAGACTGGACCATAGAGCACATAGGTTATGATTCCACTGTTGTTGGATGTGCGGCCTAATGCCTGGACGTGAGTTTGACGCACCTTTCCGATGCAGGTGGCTGGTCCTTTGGTGGTTATGGATGCTATCAGGTGGGGCTTTGCCAGGAGCAGGGCCACAGCCTCATAGTAGCAGCAAAGTGGCACAATGTCTCGCACTGCATGTGGGAGCAGATTCAACATCACCAGAATGAGGCGGGTCAGTGGGTGTGAACTTTCACTGAAGGGTGAAGGCTTCCATGGATTAAATGGCATGCCTGTCATGATCAATGCGATGTTCGTGGGGGTGGCAGTGAAATGACTATCAGCACACACTGCATTGCTGGTTGAAAGTGGTGCCAAGGTGGTGTGGGCCCTTATCCCGTTACATGCTGGTGCCATGCCTGTAAGACAGATATGCCAAAACAAGTGTGTTTTTTCAAGTGGACCATAACTTTCTGTTCAGATCAGACAAATGGATGTTGCTGCTGGTTGGTCGATAAAACACAAATATACCAGTAGCAGATGTCCACCTTTGCCTGAACTTGCTGTCCCCGGGGTGACCTGCCCAGTGATCCCAGCGTTCCTGTAAGTGTCTGTCATATCTTTAAGAGGTCCCTGCGAGGCACTTGTGCTGCTGATGTGTTGGAATCCCTGGAATACGAAGGGCTAACGTTTCCCCTTATGACTTGTCCTATTTCATCCTGACAGCTACAAAGTGTCAGATTAAGCTGCCCTGAAGTATAGGCGATTCCCTGAACTGTGCCTGCATCTCTCCGTGCCCTCTACGACATGCCCACTGATGGCTGGATTTATTTTACCCCTGGATGGTGGTCATTAATTATACAGATGCTTGGCAATGGGAGCATCCTGGCGCAGCCGTGGGGAGAAGGAATGTCCATGCTACAATCACCACATGACACAATGCAGGCCACATTTCTTCCTGCTAAATATATGCTTGGGATGCCACGAATGTGGGCATTGGCCCAGTGGGGATAGGAGGGAGGGAAGGGAGGGAGGGAATGAGAAGCAGGGAGATATCAAGAGCCAGAGAGAGAAAACAAGGGGGAGAGGTCATAGTGAGTGAGACTTAGGAAACAAAACAGGACTAGATGAACATTGGAAGCCAGATGATTTACCACAATAGGAATACATGTGATACATACATTCCAGACTACAATAAGGAGAGCAACACACAAAGAACAGTAAGGAATACGGAAAACAGACAAAAGGAAAAAACGACCGTTGGCCCGACACAAGTAGAAAAAAGGTACAGTAATGAAGAAGAGAAGTGCAAAGTTTGGAAATAAAAACACACACGAAGGGGAAATCCTGACACAAGAAGATAATAACGAACAAGCACAATATGTAAGACAAACACACAATAAGAAAAGCAAGAGAAGCAGAGAACGCATTATGAAAAAGACAAAATTGCAAAAGAAACACCGTATAAGGAAAGACACATGCACAAAATAGGTAAATAGAAACAGTCACACAATTAAAGATAATCAGACGTGACAGAAAATAGCCAAGCAAAGAGCTCAACAGTGCAGCAGCAAGAACAGAACGATGCACTACAATCAAGAAAAGATAAGAACTAGGCAGACAAAATAAGGGATGTCAGAAAAATTAAGGATAGACAAATATGCACATTATGATACATCAAGCAAGGATACAATACACAATAGCGAGACAGAATAAGAAAATGCACGTACACAATAAAGAAGGCCAGGCCCAGCGATGAGGGAAACCCTGTGTTTCGATGCCCAATGCAGGGAAAGGAAGAAGAAACTGAATGCTACTATGAGGAATACAGTCCTTACAGTAGGTCAATTCTTTCACCGGAAATACCCTTCCTACTAATAGAGGCATGAAGCGGGGATGCCTGTTGGCACCCCTGCTTTTCAACCCCTATATATCCGAACTAGCAATCATCCGTGAGGCCGTAAATAACAATTCTGCCGCGATATGGAAGCAACTTTATCATTTGCTTGACCTATGCGGACGATATCATGATTTTAGATCCCACAACGATCGGCCTTCAGCGTTCTCTTGAGGCACTCTGTTTCTTCTGGTGAGCACGGACTCAGTGCTAATGCCCTAAAAACTAAAATCATGAGGCTTGGCAAAGGGACCTACAGAGCGCCTTTCTATTGTTTGGAATCTTAGTGGCATTAACTTAGAACACATAGTCAAATAGAAAGATCTGGGCATTTGGATAAAACACCTGTATCACCAATTTATTTGGTGACGGGGATAACGTGCAAGACTTGGCAGAAGTGGTTCTCAATAAAAAAGAAAATCGATGCACATGGGGGTGGTTCAGTTAAGCCAAAGATTATCGCTTATAGGACCGCAATTGTACCGTGCATATTATATGCTTAGGGGTTTTCACAGCGAAGGTGGTATTGTTGCTCCCTAGATTAGAAGCTAACATTCTCTGCCCACTACTTAGTTTGGCCGAGATGTATACCGGTTGAGGCCATAAGACTTGAATTAGGTGTACTCCTCTCACTTCTTTCCCTTTGGAAAATTGTGGCCTGTACATTCTGGGCAAAAATGTATTTTGGCTGGCCAGGAGCACATACCCTATTATGCCAGCATGTTGCACATTCCGGTAGATTTCCCAAGAGTATTTGGTTAAGGGAATTTGAGGCTATGGTAACCCAATACCTTTTTGAGATGGGAGTACATACCATGTCTGAATCGTGGTTGGACTTCCATCCATTAAAAATAGAGAAGAAGGCCAGATATCTCGACATGGCTTAGTCAGTGGACTACTCGGCCAAACTTAATAAATATGCGACTTATTCACAACACTGGTTTCATATTGACCACCCAATGCAGTACCTTATTGAGCTTTTTCTGCCTGCACTTGATAGATTTGTCCTTTCAGTTCGTTTATATACCCTCCCAGTGCTGGAGAATATGGGTGCGTGCGTGGGCATACATAGGGAAGTTAGACTCTGTAGACTCTGCATTAAATACGTGGAGTCCCCACTGCACATTCTCACGCAATGTGAGGCATTGCGGTCGGTGTTTACTAAAGCGTACAGTAAATTTGCACTATGTCACTCCAACCAATTTTAGCCAATGATTTTTGGGGCCGAATCTTAAGTTATGGCATTGGGGGCTTTCATATATGGCAATTGGTAATGGTAAAGTTGTTTTTTAAATACTTTTTTTTTTTTACTGAGAATGTATTTATAAATAGTGAAAGTTTGACGGTTTTTAGTATTGTGAAATATGTAATGTTTTGTATTAATAATTGTTTACAATTGTTTGGAAATCGTGTTTTATATATACATTGCTTTGTTAAAAATAGAGTCAAATGTGGCAATGTCTAACCATATGTACTTAATTAAAAAAAAGACACACTCTCATACATCAAGCAAGGGTAATAAACACAACACCGAGACAGAATAATTAAATGCACATGCACAATAATGAAGGCCAGGCACAGTTATAAGGGAAACCCTGTGGCTCGATGACCAATGCAGGGGAAGGAAGTAGAATCTGAATGCTACTACAAAGAATGCAGACTTTTCAACAGGTCATTTATTTCACCTGTAAAGTCAATATAAAAAACAGTTAAAAATAAATAACCATGAAGATATATTGAAACAGTCGGATTTCGTAAGCTCTGTGGTAACCGCTAATGATGTTCAATTATTCTGGAAACTGGTGCCAAGGGCTGGGAGGATAAGGGAGAGGTACCTGGAGAATCAATTTGACAAGCTAGGTGAATGTCATACCTTCAAGATATTTTCTTTTGTATGCAGTGGGAGGTGTATACCCTGCCACTAAATTGCCCTGATAAGAACACACCATTTTCAGGGAAGAGTTTGGCACAGCCATTAACAAGATAAAACGCAGGAAAGCCGCAGGAAAGCAGCAGGACCAGATGGCCCGTAGTCCGACATTTTTATCTGGTTTCCCGAATGGTGGACACCGATTCTGGGTAACCTTTTTGATGCAATAATTGAGTCTGATAGGGTCTCGGCATCATGGAGAAACAGAAAAATTGTTCCAATATTCCAAAAAGGTTCATTGGATGATCTGCATTGCTGTAGGCCAATATCCTTATTGCACATCTCATCTAAGATCTGTTCAAATGCCTTTTAGATCCGATTTCTGTACAATAGACCACTGTTTTAGTTTTAGCACAGTTATTGACCAATATTGTAGAGTCAGTGGCGGGGATAGCTTATATGCAGCATTCCAAGATCTTGAAAGGCCATTGATTCTATCGACTGGAATACCCTCTGGTGCAAACTAGATGCCATCAGGATGCCTTTTTTTTATCTAGTCCAAATGTGTTATGTGGACACAATGATGACAGTCAGGTATGCTCGGGCAGGATCCAACAAAACTGACCCTCTCCCACAATGCCACTTTGTCTCTACACCTAATCTACAGACCTCCAGGACCAATTCGATAATTTGAGGACGATATCTCGCAAACTCCTCTCAATGGACGTCAATCCATCCTCGAGAAAAGTGCTTCTTGGCAACATAAACCTAGGATTCAATGACCATCAGACCCAAAAGCTCTTGCTCTAGCAAACTCCATTGAAGCTCTCGCATTCTCCCACCGCATTACAAGCCCCACCCACGACAAAGGCTATATCCTTGACTGGTTGGCAGATCTTTACTGCAACATCACCATCGTATCAAATGAGCCCTGCCTCAGGTCAGACCACAATGTCATCTCCTTCATCATTCTTACCACCAAACAACCATATGCCTCATTAACACAGGCACCGGCTACCCTCACAAGACAAATATGGTATATTACAGCTACCCACCTCCTCCCACTGCTGAAACCAATTACAGCATTCCAAGCCATAACCAATGACCCTGCAATCATGGTTGACTTATTCAACCAAACTCGTTTACTCGCCATTGATGAAATCACTCCTTTGACTAAATGAAAACAAAAGCATCTGACTCACCTAAACTCTTGGTTTACCCCAAGCCTCAAATCCCACCACTCATCAAAGCGAGCAGCAGAGGATGCCTGGAAAAGGCACCCATCACTACCCAACAAAGAATACTTCACGACTTGCTCGAAGGCTTACAAATAGGCTATACTCCTAGGCAAAAGCTCCTCTTACAATGAAAGAATTGCTAAAGCCAACTCTGGTACCCGAAAGCTCTTTGCCATACTAAGAACTTGAATCTCCAGTCCTGCAGCCAAAAAATTGCTGCAAATATCTTGTTTGATGTGCTAACATAATAAATGCCTTGCTATCCAAAATCTCAGGAGTCCAACAAAAATCTTAGCTAAGAAAAACAAACGTATCTCCTCTGAAAAACTACCAAACAGGAGGGAATCAAAACCTCTGCCAATCACACCACACATCCAGCAGTTTGAGTTTAACCCAGTCACTGAACCAGAAATAAACTCATCCAAGGCCTAAAACCATCCAGATGTCAAGGTGACATTGCCCACTCAAATCATCCAAGACTGCGCACAAGAGCTGGCACCATTCATCACCACCCTCATCAATGCGACATTCATCTCAAACACCATGCCCGTGAATCTTAAAGATGCCTGGGTACTACCAATCCTTAAGTAGCATACTCTTGACCCCGATACACCTACCAACTACCGCCCAATCACGACCGTGCCTTTTCTACTGAAAATCTTGGACCGAGCAGCCTATATACAAATCCAAAAGAACTTGGAATATAACAACCTCCTTGGGCTGTGCCAATCTGGATTCCGCCCTAGCCACAGCACTGAATCAGCCCTCATAGACCTAAAAATCCAAATAGAGAAGTTTAAAGACAAAGGCAAACTTGCCTTTCTCCTCTTTTTGGACCTGTCAGCTGCCTTTAACTTGGTTGATCACAAAATCCTCTGCCAACATCTTTCATCGGCAAGACACTTCCCCGGCAAAGCCACAGTTTGGAACTCATCCTTTCTATCAAACAGAACAATGAGAGTGTTGTCCTCATCCGCCTCTGCCCTCTCAGCACCTGTCACTTGCAGAGTTCCCCAAGGCTCTTGCGTCCCTCCAACTTTATACAATATATTCACTGAACCACTACTCAACCTCCTAGATTCATTGGGTATATCCTATATGAACTATGAAGATGATACCCAAATCCTTCTACCCATATCAGGCTGCCTCAACACAGAGTCCAATACATTAGGTATTATCTACCAAACTATTCAGGCATGGATGGCCCAGCACTCATTGTGCTTGAACGATGACAAGACAGAACTATTCTTGGTCTGATCACAGCCACTTCCAAAAAAATTAGACAAAGCATACAAATCTTTCATTATTAACGACAACAAAATCCCAGTCTCCAAAAAAGTCAAAACCCTGGGGGTGTACTTGGATGCCTCACTATCCCTAGGTAGCCAGGTAAAAGCTATCGCCTCCACTGCAACATACACAACCAAATTCATTTACGCCAGCAGACCTTTCCACTCTACAGAGAGCTGCGTCACAATTGCCAGAGCTCTTATAGTCTCCAGATTGGACTATTGTAATATACTCTTTGCCGGGACTTCAAACAGTAATATCAATAAGCTCCCGATCATACAAAATAATGGTATAAGAGCGGCCCTAAACATCCTGAAGAAAAACCACATCTCTCCAGCCAGAGGAAAACTACACTGGTTACCTGTTCAAGAGAGTATTAGGTGTAAAATCCTTTCCATCACCTACAAATGCCTCTCCAACACAGCACCCAGATACCTCGCCCGAAAGTTCTCCAGACCACAATCCACTAGACCTACTCAGTTCACTTATGCACACCTCCTCTCGACTCAAAGATTCAAACTACAAAGAGTAGGGGGCTGCAGCTTCCCAGTAGTGGCGGCGAAGCAGTGGAACACACTACCTCTATCAGACCCAGACAGCAATACACAAAAGCTCTGACAGATGCAGAAGTCACAAGAAACCACTTGATAATAAAATGACATTAGATGGGTGTTGGTTTTATAGCTATACCTCGTCATAGGCCACTCACTAACTATATATATTTTCATATCTATATTTTACCAACGTACCACTGACCTCACATGCATTGGGGATACACAGTTATATATATAATGGAAGCCAATGGCTATTGCAATGTTTTGGACTCCTACAGATTCTTACAGGAATATGCATGTTACTTTCGTGATTGCAATGGTGCCAAATCACATTGAAGCTGCTGTTGTGTCAGCATACAGGCCTCAATGAAAGTACACATGTGTGCACTGTACATTTTTAGCATGGGACATTGGAAAGTGAGGCCTCGTTAGCAGAGCTCACTTTCTGGGAAGAGATAATCGGCATCATTTTGCATAGCAAAAATAGAATACGTTCGAGATTGCACTCCCGCACTGGCATTCTGATACAGCCACTCTCTGGCATGGAAGCAGAGCCAGATTTAACAGTCGGACAGTGAACAAACGCAGACTGGTCCCTCTGCTCTGACCTTCTCTCCTCAAAGAAAAACAGCCAGGGCTACACAAATCTAATCAGTGAGGTTTTACTTATCCTTTCAACACCTCTCAGCAGATCATTTACAGCAGGAAGTGATTAGTGAAAGGAAGACGTCACTTTCATGGACCATTTCCGTGTCACTTTTTTCCTTCTTCTTGGAATTGTATAGGCTTTTAATAAGCAATTTAGTTGCGATTGTGTGATTTGCCATTATGGTGGCACAAAACAAGCTGCAAGCTGTTTAAAACAACAACCTTGGCATGTGCTTTATTTCACTTTGCTCTGTAGGAGATGTTGGGTAGGGTCTCAAGCTGAAAATGGTAGACTTCCTTTCAGGATGGGGAAAACAAAAAGCTACTATCATAGGGCATAATTTTCCAAATCCTGCAGAGGGTAACAAAGTGGCAGTAAAAGCATTTACTGCCACCTTTCTCACTGTGGTATTGTATATAATTTCACAGGTGGAGTTGGAGTGCAGAGCAAACTTAACACATCTGCCTGCTTTTCCAGATGCACCTGCCAAATTGCACTGTTTTCTGCTATCATTTATTTTCATGCTGGTGGGAAAATAATGGATTGTTATGGAATCCAGCTGTGTTTTGCACCTTGTAAAAGTAAGCTGAATTACATAGGAATCCGTTGCTGGTGCCTCCTCAATCACTAATTGTGGAAGGACTTTAACTTAACACCTTTCCAGATACATAGTGGACATGTAAAGAGTAAGGCCAAATGTGCCTGTGCTGTACATTCACAGAGTGAACCTTTTGTACAAAAGTGAAAATGGAAGGAGTCACTCCTGAGCAATTTTGAATTCAAACAAAATCATACCCATACTCTTTTTGATCATGTTTCTTCAATTATTTGAAAATTGTCAAGGGGGTTTATCATGTGATTTATGTACAGTCATCTGTATAAAATAGAGTATTTGTTTCATCATTCAAACACAATATATGTGTACCAACTTTAGCTGGGAAGTGTGACAAATCAACTTCCGGGGCACCAGTGGTCCAGGGATGAATATTGGTTTCTAAACCATCAATGAACCACACACCCCAAGTATACCAGAAGGGATCCGAACAGATTGGAATACAATAGAATTATAAGACCTCCTTGTCCAATTTTGGTAATGTGGACGGAACAGCAGGCTTATCTCTGCAGGATCGTGGATCTTTGGTTAGTTGCAACACAGTGAAAATACAATTATTACCCAATGATAAAAGGGACTGTCCAGTCATGGTTGCATAAACATATCTACTTTATAATTACAACAGACAGTTCTAGCACACTACAAATACAACCCACCCTGTAAAGGAACATAGAGTACAGACAGCTTCACGAAGGATAGGGATGCACTCTGGATACTGACAGGAGGGTAGTTGGTAAAGTAATCAGTCTTACTGTTCAAGGTTATTCGGTTCCAGCACCAAAGGGGCAAATGGTCGTAACTGTCTCAAGGGCCCTTCAGAGAAGGACCAGAGGGGGGGCAGAACCACACTGTACCTGGTGCTGAAGAATTTCTTGGTGTTCAACCTCATTGAGGCGGTTCCAGGGTGCTTTGCAGCCCTTGAGACAGAGTTAATGGCAGGATACCGGTGCGGTACCAGGCGGCAGCCAGTTTGGCAAGCGAGGCTGGCCGGACGTCTGCAGAATGTCTGGCCCTGTGGCTCATGGCCAAGAATTGTTGTCTCTGTGGTGGTTCACAGATCTGGAATGCTGGTCGAGGTGGCTCAGATGACTCTTGCGACTACAGCATGACAACAGTCAGCAGTGCAACCGGATGCGGTTCGAGGACTTGACTGTCTCGAAAATGTCCTTAAAAGATGGACGCTGTCTGATGCTTGTGTGGCACTCCTCCTAGCTTCTTTGCAGGGATTGTGTCCTTTCAATGCGGACAGCCCAAAGCTCAGGAGAGTAATTGCAGGCAACAGCCTTGTCCTTTGTCCAGAGTCTCTCCGGCACTTCCCACTTAGGGATCTTGCTGCCAGAACCTAGCACGGCACACAGTGTGCTGGCTGGGTACTGGTTCTGGAGCTGCTGGACGGGTCCTCTGAGTCCGGTATCTCCCTCTGTTCCCTGGGAGATGTTTAGGGAAGGGATCCTGCTTCCCTTTGGAACACCTGGCCTTCTTTCACTGGCAGAAGATGTGAGGTAGACTTTACCTTCAGCCCGGGTCCAAATGATTCCTTCTTCTTACTCCTTTTGTAGTCATCTGATTATCTGCTTAGTGTGGGGCTCAGCCCTCTTTCAAAGCCAAATGGGCCCTAGTGATTGGTGCAGGCTAAGCCCACCTTAATGAAGGAATCCTGGAGCCCCACCAACAATCTTCTTTTATGCATGAGGTCAGGACCAGAATGCTCTGCAACAGGACAGACAAGGGGTGACAACATATAGCTAAGTCTGACCAATCTTCCAGTCTGTTGTAGATCGAAGTGTCTCTGTGGTTAACTGAGCCCTAGTTTCCCTTGAAGTATGTGGCAAGAGCAGACTTCTTGTCTCCCCCAAATAACACACTTGTCCCCTCTGAAAGGGGTTTGCACAGCAGGGACACCTGTAGTAACTTCTAGACCGAGACAGGCCATTCACTGACTTTCATACAGAGAGGTGGGAACTAGCTTCAAGTTGACACATTGCATACAAAAGGGGCATTAGCCCCGCCTTTCCTGTTGTCTATCCGTCAATCAAGCCCCTTCAGGCTTGCCTCAATTAGCTTGTTAGTATTCACTGCCACCAGCCGGATTAGACAAAATGAATGCAGATCCATGGAGCCTTTGATATTTAAATTAGGCTGTCATGGCTGGAGGAAGGTGTGTCTTTCCCCCTTCTTAAGATGCTTTGATGTACCCGGGCTGTCACATTCCAGCTGAATAGGACAGGGGAAGACAGTGCCTGTAGGCTGTAGACTGTGTCTTCCCTGAGTACACGCGACTATGGGCTAATGTGCACAGAATGGTCTCGCACATTTCTTGAAGGCTGATCTCCCAAAAAAGCCCAGGCAAGTGCACTCTCCCCATGTGGATGGTCGAATTCCTCACAGGAAGATATGTGGTCAAGTGTCAAGTGCCTATACTTAAAGATAGGCTCAAATTCTAGCTTCACCACATAACCAGTGTGTGGTCCTAGGCAAATCATTCTATCTCACTGTGCCTCATCTGCAAAAAGTGATCTGTTTGCAATGTATGTACTTCCAAATGGTTTATAGTCAAAGTTTCGACAGTCAAAGTGTCGAAATACAACAGTTTCGACTCAAAAGCATCAGATTTTTTTTCCGAATGCAGGTTTTTTTTTTTTGGGCCCCCCGCAAACCCCAGTTTTTTTGGGGAAAAACAACTATTTTTACTATACGAAACCCAAAAAAATAATACATTAAAAAAAATGCATTCTAAATTTGTTTCTAAAGTACTGTATTTCTAAACTATGTATTCAAAACTTTGACTAGACACCCTTCCAAATAGCTTCACTTATGGTTTACTATTGATATTGATATTGATATTTTATTTGTATTGCACGCGTACACAAGTGTTTCACAGCGTGACAGGGCAAGGGAGAAGAAAACAATGATCTTACTAGGCCCAGAGACATTGAGAATGCGCAAGTGCAGGGGAGAGGGAAGGGGAAAGTGCAGGGGGGCGGGGGAGGAGTGGAAAGTGCTGAGCAAAGGAATACATAAATAAATAATACCAAAACACGGTGGTAATGCAGCCAGCAAGTGACAAGTGCTAGCTTTAAGGCAACAGACAGCGTGTGCCTGATAAGTGCATAAAAAAGAGGGGGGACTGATAAGTGTTGCTTCGTGTATATCTATATTTGTGACCATTTATTACATTTCCAATTGTTGATACCCCGGGCTCTTTCTCCTGCATCCTCGCACTTCCTTGTACCGACATCTCAATTAAAAATCTGCTCCAAATATGATGCAGAAAACAATTTTGTGCTGCAAAATGTAATTTATTTAAGCTAATAAATATCCTATACCATACTGCAGTACTCTGAAGGGTCGGTCTTTCACAACAACATGGTGGGATCACAAGCCTCTCCTCCATGGACTGCTGGCAGTAGCCACAGTGTTCAGGGAGGCACTGCTGCAGTGTGTTGAAGCTGAGATCGAAGTAAAGCATAGGGGCCCTGTTGCTCAGAACCCACTGAGGAGAGAAGGTACCATCCTAGATGCTCCCCAAACAGGCCAATCAGACATAGTGGGGTGTGTGTACTGCCTGGGAATCGTGAAAAATGGAATGGTGGTAGAGGAGTGGATGGAAGATGACTTGTGATGGGAAGCAGATGGAATAGAAATGGAAACACAGATTGTAAGAGAAGATCAGCAGATTGAAGTTTCCACAGTACTTTTAGTGCTTGTTTTTTGCTCTGGGTTTTCACTGTTTTCTATCTCAGTTCATGCATATAATTTGAATATACCTTTTAGTCTAAGGACTTGATTAATTCACCATTTCGGCTCTTGTTCAGGAGTCTGTTGTGCACAGTTTTCATTTCTCATGCTGCGGCAAAGGCAGTTTTTCTCACGGAAGTGGAGAGTGGATGGAAGGCGAATAGAGCAGTGGATGGAAGATGAGATTGGTGGGGGAACTGATGAAAGGTAAAGTGCAGCATATGGAAGGTGAGAGAGGAGGTGGGGCCTTACAGACAGTAAAGATAGAAGCTAACGAAAAGTGAAAGATGTAGGCGGGCTTGCGGAAGGAGGAATGGATGAAAGTGAGGAGCAGAAGAATTAGGAAGATATATGGGAGAGCATGTGGAACGGATGAGAGGATGAGAGGGGAGAACCGATTTTCCACTTCAACAAATTGATGATTATGGGCAAATAACTTTTTGTCAGAAAACCCAGGTGAGGTGGCAGAACCCTAAACACACACAACTCCAATAGTAATAAAAGATAACTTAAAAAATGAAACATTTGTACCTAAAGTTCATCATTGTCAGCCATTATCTCTTGTTACCCTATGCTCCGGCTCCACAGCCCTCCTACCCGGGGCTTGCAGTCAACCTTGCTTATGGGGCGCATTGCCTTAAAGCTACCTCTGCATTTAGGTGGGGGGTTTACCCCCAGCACCTTGTGGCAGATAAATCCTCCACTTCAAAGTTAACATCCAAGTTTGGAATTTCTGTGAAAATGGTGGTATTCCATGAAAGCCAAAAATCACCTTTAATGGAATAACTGCCCTTTTTAAACCACACCACCAAACTTGTAATGAGGCCCTGTTTCCACAAGACCCTAATTAACATGCAATGATTCACCTTTTTCCTCACAAACAGCCACCAGCTCACCAAGAGGCTCACAAACAGATCCCCAAGTCACCAAAACCCCTACGATGTACTGTATGGTTCACTTTACTCCCCAGTCATCTTCTCTGCAGTGAACCCCTTGGAATGTCCCCAACAACTTTAAAGTGATGCTTCATCAGCACTCAGACAACACACAGCATTACCAAATGATCAGCTTAGTGAATGACGTCCACTGACAAAAACGGATCTCTCCCTCATGCACACCTGCATGTCAGGTGCGAAACGGAACCTTCAACCGATCAAGCCCACATGCATCCTCCAAGGAAATCCTTGCAAACGCGGCCATGTCTGGCTAGCAGAAATGACACTACCACCCAACCGCATCCCATGCATGGAAAGCCTTGGTCTGACTATTGACCGCAACCTTTCCTTCAACACCGACATCACTGACAACCAACACCAACATCATTGCCTTGAAACACTTGTGGAGAGGCGCCTCATAAATGCCATACCATAGAAACACATTCAGCCTGGTGCTGCTCTCACTGCTGCACAAGTTCAAGACATCCCTGCGGAGTTTAATTACAGAAGCAGGGGTGATGCATTGGTTCGCACCATCTGGGCAGTGCAACACTCTTCTCACTGATGTCCCCGCCTCAAATATCACTCACTCGAAATGTGTGCACTATGCTGCAGACTGCCTCACCTCACCACAAGCACAAAGACATGTATCCAGAAACGCATTGGTCCAACAAAAACTGCAATGTCTTTCCCTAAAATGCATCATCTTCCCGAAAGCCTGCACCACTATGTACACGACAACACACGTCACATAAGCACTCTGGACACCAAAGCACCTTATCAACACCCATCCCACAAGCACCCAGGAATCTGGACAACGTCACTAATAAGTGTGAGCACAATCTTCAACCCCCAAGCAAATAGTGTGAAATCCACACTGGATCACACTTCTGCCAGATCAGTGAAATCGGCATCACTGTTTCTCATCGTTCCCATGTTAGTTTCATGTTATGTGATTAGAAACTTCGCCCCAGGTCTTTTTTTTTTTTTATCCATGCTAGTTTCATGCAGTGGTACGAGAAATGTTGGGCAGGTCTTTTCCGATCCATGGTAGTTTTATGCCATGATATGTTATGTTAAAGGATATTTATACCATGCACTATCACCACCGGAGTGGTCCCTTGGCACTCTGACGGATCTGAAAAGCAAGAGGGTAGGGTAAATTAGTAGGACTGAGCTGGAAAAGCTCAAGAGAGCTGTGCTGTGCTTTTGGCAGCTTCAATTCGGTTTACACCGTTTGCTGAGTGAACGTGTGATTTGTTTTGGTTGGTAGTTGTCATGTGCTGTTGTGCGAGGGCTATGTGCGATATGTTTCATTGTAGCAGTGTAGTGAAGTGCCATGGCACGAGAAACTTTGAGTGCTTTTCCACGATCCGTGGTACTTTCGTGCAGCGGCACCAGAAACTTCACGCAGCTTTTTTGTTCGATTTGTGGTAGTTTTGCACTGCGGCACGAGAAAGTTTGCACAGGTTTTTCGAACCATGCTAGATTTGTGCAACGGCATAAGAAGCCATGCAGGCTTTTCATTTGATTTGTGGTAGGTTCGCACAGAGGCACGAGAAACTTTGTGCCAGGTTCATGCAACAGCACAAGGAACTTCACACAGCTTTTTGTTCGATTTGTTCTAGGTCCACACAGCAGCACGAGAAACTTTGCTATTTTTGATTCGTACTAGATTTGTGCAGCGGCACAAACAACTTTGTTGTGCTCTTTTCGATTTGAGCTAGGTTTTCACTGCGGCATGAGAAACTTTGCACTGCTTCTTTCAGGTCGCAAGATGGCACGAGAAACTTTGCGCTGCTCTTTTTACATAGGAATGGCGGAACAACGTATTTCAGCAAGACAGATCTACATATTTTAGATTTACCTTCTACAATGGGCGCAATTTCACTAAATCTCCCAACCGTACTTACCAACACTCATCTGACAGCCATCCTGGACTGTAAACCACATTACCAAAACACATAATACGGACACAAAGGACTCAGGAACACGAAACCAACATACATCCGACAGGAATACTGGACTGCAAAACCCTTTACCAACATACATACCACGGGCAACCAAGACTATGGAACACCTTACCAACACACATACCACGGGTAACCAAGACTCTGGAACACCTTACAAACACACATCCCACGGGCACCCAAGACTCTGGAACACCTTACCAACACACATACCACGGGTAACCAAGACTCTGGAACACCTTACCAACACACATACCACGGGTAACCAAGACTCTGGAACACCTTACAAACACACATCCCACGGGCACCCAAGACTCTGGAACACCTTACCAACACATATACCACGGGCAACCGAGACTCTGGAACACCTTACAAACAAACATCCCACGGGCACCCAAGACTCTGGAACACCTTACCAACACACATACCACGGGCAACAAAGACTCTGGAACACCTTACAAACACGCATCCCACGGACACCCAAGACTCTGGAGCACCTTACCAACACACATACTACAGGCACCCAAGACTCTGGAACACCTTACAAACACACATCCCACGGGCACCCAAGACTCTGGAACACCTTACCAACACACATCCCACTGGCACCCAAGACTCTGGAACACCTTACCAACACGCATCCCAGGGGCACCCAAGACTCTGGAACACCTTACCAACACACATCCCACGGGCACCCGACTCTGGAACACCTTACCAACACACATCCCACGGGCGCCCAAGACTCTGGAACACCTTACCAACACACATCCCATGGGCACCCGACTCTGGAAAATCTTACCAACACACATCCCATGGGCGCCCAAGACACTGGAACACCTTACCAACACACATCCCATGGGCACCCGACACTGGAACACCTTACCAACACACATCCCACGGGCACCCGACTCTGGAATACCTTACCAACACACATCCCACGGGCACACAAGACTCTGGAAAATCTTACCAACACACATCCCACGGGCGCCCAAGACTCTGGAACACCTTACCAACACACATCCCACGGGCACCCTCTCACCTGCCCTTCAGGAATGAACTGAAGACCCTGCTCATTAACTGAATGTCTGCATGATCGGCGACCTGCATCTTCTACTGAATCCCAGACTTCCATCCTCCCTCCTTCCTAATAATAACCACACTGCCCTGTCTGCCCATTGCAGTCCACCTTCTTCCCATCCCTCGTTAGCTGTCCTGCGCTCCATTGCTTGCAACCTGGGGGGCTAGAGCTGTACACGTTGATACACATACAGCTCTTTCCCGTCCCTCCTATGTATAACCCTGCATGCCTTCTTTCCATTCTCTTCTTTTCTCTCCTCTACCGCTCTCTTAGACACTTCTCTTTGCCTCTTCATTTCTCTCTCGCTCCCTCTCGCTCTCTCTTTTCTGCTGCCCCCACTCAAACTCTCCGAGCTGAGGGAGTTCAGCTCCGTTCCACGGCAGGGTCAGCCATTCTTGCCAGGCATTCATCACGGGCAGTAGGTGATGCCAGCTCCGCCTCCCGCTCTACTCATACTTGGCACCGGATGAAGGCTTGTGGGAAACACAGCACGGGTGGGGGCGGGAGTATGTTGGGAGTACGGCTGGGGCGCATAGCTTGTTAATTATAGTACATGGCACGAGACCCGGTGGAATGGCGGAGGGGAAGACTCCACGTGTCACGAGCTCAGCTGTGGAAACTCGCGCTGAATACTTGTGGGGAATTATTTGCTGATTATAAAGAAGCACGCGTTGGCTCGGCGCGATTAAAGGCTGCCAGCGCATGTGTGCTGCAGTGACTGGCCGGTAAAAAAAAATAAAATCTACGACTTCAGAGATGAATAATAAACGTAAGACAAGCAACTCCTGCCCCAATTGCCAGCTCAACCGTCCAACAGGCACGCGGCGGCGGAGTCCATCAGTCCTCTGCTGGTTGCACTGGAATGGTTGCGGCAAAACGGGCAACTTCAGTGCCTGACTAAGTGGTCTCTTCTGCGCGGTTTGCAGGTGGTTGGTGGCAGGACCGGTTGAAGATTTGTGGTGTTTGTCTGCCTCCCTTTCCCCGTTGCAAAACTCGCTAGAGTGCTTAAAAAAGAATGGATATACAGAAATGTACTGGGCATGTTAATGGCCGGAGATTATCATGGCGAACGGCAAATCTCCACTGAAGAGCTTGGTCCTTGTCAGGAAGCTGCTAATGTGGACAAAACAGAGTAAAAGGCAACAAGGAGATGCAAACGTTGTGGGATGCTGGATGTCAGCAAAGGCAGCCTGTAACGCGTGCTCTCGAAAGGGCACCTTTAAAATATTGAAATAAGGTACAGCAGGCAGCAAGGCCGCTGATAATATGTGTGCATACCTCAAATGTCATGAATTTCAACAAGTAATATGTTGCTGTGTTGTAAGACTGCCAACCAGAGGCCTAGTGGCCCATTGAGAGCGAAAGGCTGGTCATCAGAGGGTTGCCGGGTCAATGGAAGGAATCCATATAAGCAGGGACAGTGTTTTAAGTGGGCTGGGGTCAGTCGGGGCCTGACCCCGGCAGTCTCCAAAATGTCGGGCTGAGCCAGGGCTCTGCCGGGACCCTCGGTCCCACCACAACATTGGCAGGACACATTAATCTGCTGCAGCCGCAACGGGAGATGCGCCCGCCATTTTTGAGTCAGGCAAGCTGAGAGAAGTGCCAGACAGACACAGCTGTGGTTGCCAGTCACTGTAACGTCCTCCTGTACGAGGAAGTTACTGTCCTTTTGTTTCCCGCCCCGTTCCCAGGTCACCAAGGCATATTTGACCCTCGGCAAACCTGGGGGCTCTGTGCTTATTTCTATGTTTATAAAAGATGGCTTGAAAAGTGCACAATTCAAGCCATCTTTTATACAGCTTTGCCGACTTTGTCTGTCATCAAAGCTTTATAAAAGATAGATTGAATTGTGTGCTTTTCAAGACATCTATTTTAAATATAGAAATATTTCTATGTTTAAGAAAAATGGCTTGAAAAGTACGCAAACCATAAGGTATGCACACAAATATATACATGTTATACATTTATGTGCGTACCTGACTATGTTTTGTCTACTTTTCAAGGCATCTTGTAAAAACATAGAAGTATGCAACATATTCCTACCCTACCCAGTGGCTTCGATCAGGGACAACAGGCATGCTCTGTGTACCGCCTTCTCGAATGGGAGGTTGGGCTTTCTTGGTGGCTGCAGCTCGGCTATAGAATGACCTGCCGGCGGCACTTAGAGCTATTCGTAACCACTTACAATTTAAGAGATCCCTGAAAACCCTCCTTTTCTAGATGTCATTGACTGCTGCGTTCGGTCCCAGTGCCAATTACAAGGCCACGGTAGTGGCCATGTAGTTATGGTTAAGTTGCTAAACCCATAGGAAGAGCACTTTTTGGTAGGCTTATAACTTCGCTCCCCCTGGACGAATCCACACCAAACTTTGTAAAAAAAGTATATGGCCCACTCTGATTGTTTTGCAACTGAATGGGGAAAAAACTTCGTTAAGGCCTAGAGCCCAAACCGCTGGATGGATTTTCACCAAATTTGCGGCAGGAGCAGCGGCTTGGTTCTGAAAGCGTGCTTTTGTAAATTTGGTGAAAATCCGTCTGGTAGTTTTTTTAAAACGACCAAAAAGTAGGTCACAAAAAATGAGTGATACCTATGTCCGCTCCATGGATGTACTTCCCTGTTCACTCCGCGGACAGGACACCGATTGGCTAATCGGCTTGCGTCATGTCCGCGGACATGCAATGTGTCCGTTGATTGGCTGGGATGAAGCGTGAGGTACATCGGATTGTTTCGATGCGCCCGCCATGTTGGATCCGTGTTTGGTGTCCGCGGACATCGCGGCAAAAACATATTAAAAAACACAACATTGCACTTTTCAAACTTATTAAATAATCTCTGGGGAGGTGAGGGGTGATGAGGATGGGATGGGATATGGCTGCAAGAAGCAAAAAACGGGTGTTTTTTGTTGCAAAAGTCCGAACATTGAGGATGTTTGTGAACATTCCTGTGTAAGAACGGAAGAAGTGGTTGATTCCATCTTCGCCTCCACACAAAGCACTTGAGAAGATTGTGTTTGATAAAACTCTCAAGAGATCTGACGGAACTCACAGTATTTTGTCACATGGTAGATCCGGAGGTGTTCCACAATATGTGCCTAAAGTACAGGCCAAAGAGATTGCATTTCGGCATTCAAGGGATGGAGATGTATAATCATGGAATTGCGTGCGATTTTGTTCCGAGTACACATACATTGTCAGAAAACATTGCCAGCGTGCCCTGTCCACCTAAAGCAGAGCTTGTGGAACAGTTTAAATCCAGGTACAAATGATTACCATCTGTTTTTTTGATCAACAATGTTTTTAAGAAGTGTCCAAATAAAGCATCCAATTTATATGTTAAAATGTATACTCTTATTTTTTTTTCAACTATTCCACTTTTTACAATTGTCTTACAATCGCACAAAAGGGATGACACCTAGGCTAAATAAGTGAAGGAGTCCGTCACCTAAGCATAGATGGGGCTATTGCTAGAAACACTTTAAATCTTTTTTGTGTACCCTCTACTCAATGTTGGAGTAGGGCGCATTCTGTCATTGCAAAGTTTCCCTACCCCTTAGCAGCGCCACGATCATCGAGCAAGGGCAGCCCTGACATTTTTCCTACTGTGCACATGCAAAGGGCCGGTCTTAGACCAGATTGCACCCCAGGCAGGAAGCATCATTGGCTCCCCCCAAAATGTTGGCAGAGGTGCTAACTTCAGAGACAATGGGGAGGGGCAAACTTACTTGTGTGGGGGCATCTACCTTCTTTACACATTCTAATGAGACTATTCTAGTGCAGCTTCAATGTTACAATCAGTTATATCTCCCTTTCACTTATAACACCACTCAGAAACCACACACTTAAGCTCTGCTGTGAAAATGAATGGCCTCTTGCCCCTACACGTACAATCACTCCCCTGACATTCAAGAATGAACACCCATCTGATTTCAATTGCCTAAAAATGTATCCACACGATTGCAGGTGCTAACAATAAAATGTTTTACATTGCTAAATGCCGGTCATTTGTTAAATGTGTTGCTGCCACCACCATTTATTTTCTGTGCCTTGTCCATCTATGGCTCTATTCGTCTTAGCAAACATGATGAACAGAAGAGGTGTGATCGCTGGAGTCCGAAATGTCTTACTAAGAAAAGGGGAGGAGTTCATGGGGTTTGATGTGTTTTGCTTAAGATTCCAGCTCTCAGATCTGTATTACTGAAGCTGATCATGGGTATTTGGCTGGGCTCTGCTTGATTCACTCAAGGTGAGGGTTTGGGTGCACAACTTCCTTCTAACCGGTGGCTGTGCCCACCATTTATCCACACCCTCTCATTTGTGTCTGAACTGGTGCTTCTTCAGTGCCTGTGTGTGCCTCGGCATGTGACTAGGTGCAACACAATGATGGGTGTAGCTTTGTTTCTGTGTGTGTCCTGTGCAGTCTCTTAGCAAGACCAAGCAGCATGGGGAAGCATGGCTGGGGGCACATTTAAGACAGATTGCAGAGTGCTAGGGAAGCAAGGACGACCCACAAAATACAATAGCATGTGGGTGCTGTATCACTTCTCTGTACAGTGCTTTTAGCCTGCAACCTTCACTAATTTTCAAATTGATTGCATTATTTCAGTGACAACACAGATGGTGAGGCAGAAATGTAAATGGTGGACTTGTACAAGAGATTGTTGCTTCTGTACTCTGCAACCCCAACCTTACCTTGTGGTATTACAGAGTAATACTACATTTCGAATGCCTGTTCCTCTATATTGTTTATATTGGTTGCACAATATTTATTAATATTAAATAGAAGCAATTTCAGGTTAGTTTACACTCATAATTAAAATGCTTGATCTTTATAAAGTGATGTGCTGTGCTACATCCAGAGCGCGGCAAAGAAAGGGCTATTCATGTCTGTGTTAAAATGTAATCAAAATAATAATGGAGTCATACTGGTGCCAACTAGAGCCTGGCACCTCAGGCAGACACCTGAACTGCCTGATGCAAAGACCGGCCCCTGCCCGTGCATCAGAATTACAATTCTCATGCATGCGGTGAGGCAAGTTGTTGCAAACTAAGAATGTATTTTGATTCTGAGTGAAGGTCACCAGCTTGTTTGCTTGCAAGCTAAGGAAGCCCACGCATCGGACACACAGTATAAGGTTCAATTGTTTTTTGACCTTGAGAGAAAGGGACCATTCCGAAAGGAATTGAATGAAAGGAGGGTTGTAATAATGTAAGACATGCTAAGGTTATGCATTCCAAAACTGGACTAAGGAACATGTAAATTCAGTTCATGAAAAACCATTGGTGCGAACGGAGTCTGCATTACGGTCTGAGTTACACCAAGAGAATGGAAATGGCGAATATAATGTAAGTTTGATTTTCGACGATTTTATACCAGAATGAGCATCAATTTATCATTATCTGACCATTATTTCTGGGTTATATTCTACTTGTTTGTTCTTTGTGGCACATTGCAATGAAACACAAGTATAACCTTTGTGTGTAATGTTCTTTCTACCGCCCAGGTGGGCAGGGCAGGATTGAGATGCATGTAGACCACTACTTGGTTCTCCCAGGTTCAACGCTAATATTTAATTAAAATGCCATCTATAAGCACTTAGAATTGTAGCGCCAGCTTCCGTATCCCGTTTAGAGTTGATCATACTACATAGCAATGTCCTCGAAAGAAAATTGTGTACTTCCACGCTGTTTTCTCTCTGTTGACATTGTTTCATGTATGTGCAAATCATTACTTTAAACTATATGCTGAATTAATAAGTCAATAGATAAATTGTAATAAAGATCGGCTACTGAGACACATTTCTATTATGTTTTCGAAACAGGTACATCCTGCCATTCTGCGATTGTCATAGATTCCAGGTGCCAACTGACGGGTTCTTTAACCGGCAGTTGCAGATACTTGTAAACAACTGGATATATTTGACTATTCTTTGGGGACGTTCGCCAAGGGCCCATATGCCCTTACGCTGTACTAGAGATTAGGAGCAACATAACATCCTTTACGGTGGTCTAGCCCTAAGTTGATGCACAAGCCCTGGAATTCACTGTTTCCCGAAAATGAACACCTTGTGTACGCAAAAAGAACAACGCGTGACTCACAATAAAAATTTTCAGATCGCGAGCGAAGAAACAAATTTCCAATTTGATTGATTATGGCAATAGTTGGATGTTCTCGGAGCGTTCATTGTGAAATAAAAGTACTTTACAAATTGTACAGTCTTGTTGTTTCCTTTTAAAGTATGGTTTAGTATTCCGAATTGTGACGTGCTGTGTTGTGAGACGATGTGTGTTGATTTTCGGGTTCTGCATCATGTCACGTAAGTGATGACTGGGCGTGTTTGGCTACGCTCCCCAGGAACGTCACTGAGAAAGGCAGAGAATATCACTATGTTTGTTGATGTGAGGCTCAGGGGCAGGGCATATGATTTAGTGACGTCAGGGTAGTTCACCTTAGGCCAATGCAACAACGGATAAGATTAGCACAAGATGGCCACGCCCTGCTGCCTGATTTTGCATGTGTACAAAAGAGGAAAACTAAGGAAAGGTGCATTGGAAATGTTTGTGCGACCGATCAACGTATGTATAAAAATACATGCCCGAACCCTCGGGACAATAATATTTTCTGAGCGTTACACTTGTCAAACTTATCAAATAATCTCGGGGGAGGTGAGGGGTGATGAGGATGGGATTGGATATTTCTGAAATGATTCCGAATGAGTTTACAAAGTTTGGTGGGATTCTGTCATAAGGGGGCAAAATTACAGGGGTGGTCCCAAAATAATGTATGGCTTATAAATGAGGTGCCATTTGACGAATCTACACTTAATTTGGGAAACTGATAATAGATCTAGATATAAATATTTTTACGAAGTTTTGTGGGATTTTGTCAAGAGGGGGCAAAATTAGAGGGGGGTGCCAAAATATTGTAAAGGCTTATAAATGAGGTGCCATTTGACGAATCTACACTTTATTTGGCAAACTGATAATAGATCTAGATATAAATGATTTTGCGAAGTTTGGTGGGATTCTGTCAAGAGGGAGCAAAATTAAAGGGGGTGTCCCAAAATATTGTAAAGGCTTATAAATGTGGAGTCATTTGACAAATCTACACAAAGGTTTGCAAAAAGATTATAGATCTAGATATAGATGTTTTTGTAAAGTCTGAATGGATTTTGTCAAGTGGGGGCTAGGTTATATGATGATTGTATGTGCATACATTTGACACTTTTGAAAAAATAAAATATGGGTGGATTTCCAGCAAACTTGCGTAAGGAGCATTGGCAAGAACCTACAAGCATGGTTTTGCAAATGTGCCAGTGTTTTATTATTTGACAAGTGTCATAATTTAGCTACAAAAAATAGCGGTATACCTTTAGTGACTGAGGGGTAGCCTGTGGCCATGGGCAGTGGCCAGATTGTCCGGGTCATGGAATAAGGTCATGATCCGGACAATCTGGCTACTGGCCATGACCACAAGGGACAAAACATAGGATTAAAGTGGCCATGTCCACCTGGGACTGGCTTTGTGGTAAAGTTATTCGAAATTAGGATAGATCTGAAAGGGAAGAAAAATGTGCTTGTGGTAATATGGTCATAGGGGTCTCTTTTTGTCTTCTGCAGGCTGCCATGGAAAGTGAAGAGGGCCCTTGATGGAACCCTCACCTTCCCTTTCCATGGTGGCCATCTTGGAAAAGGATTTTCCTTCCTACATCGGGACCCCACAGGCGTCCCGGTGTAGGAAGAAAAATCCTCTTTTTTAGCACCCGGGTTCCCCCTTTGGGAACCTAGGTTGCTAATGGCCTTCATCCCCCATTTCAGGGGCTGGAATGGGGGGATAATGGTCCAGAGACCTCGTTATCCACCTTCGCTTTGCTTGGGCTGATAACTTGGGCTGCTGGGCTGATGTCATCTTTGATGTCCTGGGTGTTAGTCTTAGCAGTGCACGGTGGTGGCGCGAGTTATGGTTGTTTAGCTTACCATAACTGGCGAATTTCAGGGGTTTTTCGGTTTTACTTGTAACCATAACATCCCTTTAACAACATTTTTTCACTGAATTTGATAGGTTTTTAGTAGCGCAACGTAATCATAACGTCCCTTTAACAAAGTTTTTTCATTCATATACCTATATTTGTTTTCGTACCTTAATATGGTTTGTGTACTTGTTAAGGCCACGTCGATCCCGCAAGCCACGCTTCAAATGAGCCCCCACCCTTGATTTCTTACCCCACTTAAAGCCCTGAGCAGGGGTGCAGTGAAATGCTTCAATTCCTGATGGCTCGACACTGTGCACTGCAATGCAGGACATCAATGTTCGGGCTTTACAGTTCTGTAGCCAATGAGCAAGTTCGGCAAGTGGTCTCTAACCGCCTGTTAAAGCCTACATTCCAAGCTTCTGTGTGATTCAGCTGGAAAACACATCAGTTGAAGCTTAGTAATTGATCTATCGAATCACAAAGTGGAAAATGCCACCTTCGATATTACGTGGAAAGGGGATGTTATTTATACAATGACTTTGATGAGTTTTGCGCCATTTTTACCCAATAATGCTCCCTTTTTTGCGTTTTTGCATTATTCATTTTCTTCAGTTTAGACTGGGGCTGGGTCTGTGTCTGGCTGCTGGCATTTATGTAACCATCCACAAATGCCCAGAAAAACGGTCCAAGTCCACATATGCTTTCCAAAAAAGTAATTTTATTTCTGAGCCAAAACTATACAAGCATTGACAAAGCCAATAGTTTTGGCTTTGCAGCAGATACGGTATGAGTAATCAGTTATTACAGTCATATGTTTAGCTACTCACACCTTTTCTCAGCTTTTGGCCAGTTATGTCCATGTACTGGCATCATCGCCATGGATTAACTATAAATGTTCAGGTACACAAACTATTGACATGAATTTCCCTGACATGCGGAGGTACTCACAACATTTTTGTGTGGGGGGGCATCCAATGCGGGGTTCCATGGGGGGTTGATGGGCATTGTGTTAGGGGGCAGCAGTGTGGGGGGACAGTGTGAGTGGTGTCTGGGTGTGGGAACAGTGCATGTATTTTACGAATAGTTTGGAGGTAGCATTTGTGTGTGAGGATGCAGTGCATATGTGGGGAGGCAGTGTCTTTGCGAGGAATGAGTCTGGTGCACACTGCCTGGTGTGGGGGCAGCAGAGGAAGTGTGTCTAGGGGGAGAACTTTGTGTGGTCAGTGGTGTGTAGGGGAAAAGCAGAAACACATATTGGAAGTGATGGGGCAGTGTGTGTGTTTTGAGGCTGTGTGTGGGGGTACAGAGTGTGGTGGCAAGGTTAATGCGTAACAGTGGGCCTCATTACAAGGTTGGCAGTGCGGTAATAATGATACCGGTAAGGCATTACCGACACCGTTTACCGGACTGGCCCATCACGACCTGCAATGCCAGCGCTACTGGCATCTACAAGGACCCGCTGTGGCTGTGCACCACCATACCGGCAGGCACATGGGTGCGTGGCTGGCGTGTCAGTAACACTGGCATGCCGCTAGGAAGAGGACATTACGGTTTGCACGGAAATGCACATAATGACATCCAGATCCTGGTAAGAAGGGCCACCATGATGCCGGCAATACTGACATCGCAGATCACCCGTTCATAGTAAACTGCTGTGTTCCCAACTGCCACAGGTGCACACAATCAACACAGGTAGAGGCAATGGAGGCTGGCCCTGCACAAAAAGAGCACACCCACACACCACACCGCTCCCAAGACCAAAATGATTCCACTTGCAGTTGCGATACTGGAGCTGGAGGACATGCCTGCACTGCTACTCCTTGAGCAGGCAGTACACCAGGGATTACAGAGGAGACACAGGAGGAGAAAGAGGGTGAGACCGCCCCAACAAATTCTACCAGTGCAGGCAGTATTTCTCCGAAGGCAGCCACCAATCCCTTGCATATGGGCCAGTCCATTCAACTTAACCCCAGTATAGATCATGACCCTGTACCGCCTGGACAGGGACAGCATCACCAACATAGTGGATCTAATACCTGAAGACTTGGTCAGCCTGATGAACATCCACACCGCCATCCCCCCTCTGCTGAAGATGGCATCTGTGCTCCACTTCCTGACCACAGGCACCTAACAGCACACAGTGGGCCAGCTGTATGGTATCTTGCAACCATGTTTCTACGATGTGCTAAACCAAGTGCTGGATGCACTCCTAAAGCACTCAAGGGCCCACATATCCCTACCACAGACAGAAAAGGAGTTGAATAACACCAAAATAGCATTTCATGCACTAGTAGGCATGCCCAATGTCATTGGTGCCCTCGAATGCACTCATGTGGAGTTGGTAGCCCTGCATGCCGAGGAGGTGGTGTTCCGCAATAGGAAGCTATACGACTCCATCAATGTGCAGATGTTGTGTGATGCCAGCAAGATGATAACACATTGCTGTGCCAGATTCCCAGGATCCACGCATGATGCAATGGTGCTCCGGAACTCCTCGCTACCCCGCTATATGGAACGAGATGCTGCACGACGTGCCTGGCTGCTGGATGAGTCTTTTCTTTGAACCATGGGAGTGTATTTTGGGGGGGGGGGTACATGCATATGCAACCTCTCTGCCCTCTGGGCCATAGGAGTGTATTTTTGGGGGGGGGGTACATGCATATGCAACCTGTCTGCCCTCTGGGCCATGGGAGTGTCCTCAATGGGGTGTCTGGACACTGTCCATGCTGGCAAACACTGTACCCATAATCATTCAAATAAGATGCATGACACAGAAAATGGAGGCCGACATACTCTGGCCACACACCAGTGTGTAAATGTCAGACTCACGATCAGCGCACACCCATGAACTTGCCCACTGGACATCACCTCACCGTACCCACAGCACCACAAAGCACCATCATGCAGTCACAAAGCTGAATACACAAGACCGCATCGAAGCACCTCCCCACTCAGGGAAATCTCCTGTCAATGCCCCTCCCTGATAGTAACACTGCATAACACCATGGCAACATGTGCAGATGAATACAAATGGGAAAACACATGTGACAAGGATGCCTCAAATTGGACACATGCAGTATTAAACAACACCTACGTGGGTGTGATTGATGGGGGAATCACCCACAGCACGTGAGTACCAGCATGCAAGTCGACACCCTACATCATCCAAGGAACACATCCCTACACTGGGGGACCCTACCAACAATCACATTGTGCCATTGTGACTGGTGTGAAGACGTCGAGGGACACGTGCATGGCATCAACAATTATCTAAATGCATGATAGACTAAACAAGCTGTATCACGTTGGGCATCAGCCTAATGCATCAAACACTGCCCAACATGCATTTGGTCTCATCCCCTGCCACACAGCCCTCACATGTGAGTACATCATGAACCTTGTCACACCATCTGGGTGGTTGGGAATTCCAATGTCAAGGCCTCTAAATTGTGTACGTCACCCAAGACCAGCACCGTGGATTGCCAAGTTGTGTACAGGGCAGATAGTTGCGCAGATGTGAAGTCAATAGCTGCCATTCACGATATACTGCATATGAGCATGAATGATGTACAGGCTGAGCACAAATGGAATTGAAGAAATACCCTTACACATACCTTATTGTGCTCCCATGCAGGTGATGCTGGCTGCCCATACACACACTCGTGTGGTAATAGAGCAGACCTTTGGCCTGTTGAAGTCATGATTTTGCTGCCTCATCAGGTCGGGTGGCAAGATCATCATGGTATGTGCCATGCTGTACAACATTTGCATCCGGCAGAACGTTCATCTGCCACCTGACATGGACCAGCCAACACCAGTTGAAGAAGAAGATGAGGAAGGAGAAGATGTTGCACATCGGCCAGGCCACGATGCACATGAGTGACGTGCTGTACGCCAATCAGTGATAGACCATAGTTTCTGATGCACTGGGATGCAAAGGGTGTTATGGATGTGGGAGCCTGGGCACTGTGATTGGGGAATATGGACACTGGGTTTGTGGAAGAAATCGCACTGTACACTGTAATGCAATAAATTGACACACGCTGCAGAAGCAGTGTCCAGTCGTGATTATTTTTCACAACACAACAGGTGTATTGAACAGATGTTATTTTCAACATGAATAAACCCCCCACACACCCTCACCCAGCCCCTCCCCCAACACCCCCAAACACCCCCTCCCCCTCCCCTCAACACCCCCACGCACCCCCTCCCCTCTCCTCCCACCCGCCAACAGGTGCACACAACAAGAGCACAACATGTGTCCAGATGCACAAACAGTGAACACATGAAGGATACCCCTGCTACTGCCGCCCACTTTCCGATGGAGGGGATTGCATGTCTGTGCACCGCATGCTGCACAGGGACCTGCACATGGGGCTTGTCTGTGTTGAGCTGGCAGGCATGGTAGTGCAGGAAGTGGATGGATGTGGCTCGGTTGCCACAGGATGCTGCTGCTCCATGGTGTTGGCCATTCTCTCCAGTACCTGGGCCACAGTTGCAAAGCCCTCATGGACCCGCTCTAAATTTTCATTTACAGCCTTGATGATGGCCTCAGTGTTCTCTTGAATTGCCCAGCGTGTTGCCTCCCCATCGGCAACATATTGCTTTACAAGGGCATGCATGGACTCTTGACTGCCCTCCATCCTCGACAAACATCCCTCGAGGTCCTGTATTGCGGGGGAAGGGGATGTTTCCATGGCTGGTGTGGATACGCAAAGGAGGGGGTTGTCCTCTGGTGGAGACCACTCCTCCTGGCTTGCCTGGCCTTCAGGCTCACACTGAAGGGTGACCTGTGGTGTGTCCTGCGGGCTGGGCATTTGTCCACCATACCCCAACATTCTGCCTTCTTCATGGGGGACCTCCTCATGCCCCTCGTCCTCATTGGCACTATGTTGTGTGGATGCAGCAACCTCCCCAACTAAACTTGTGGCTGCCGACTGTATGCCATCATGGTCGCTTGCCACAGATTTGGGCTCATCCTGTGACATGTGTGTCTCCAGGGGGGCAGGGGCAGGTGTTTGTTGGACTGGTGTTGGGGGCTGTGCAGCCGGTTGGTCACTGGTCTGTGCCTTGTGAGCCCCTTGGCTCATCCTTGTGGCCCTGGACGTGGATGGCCTGGTGCCATCGTCCTGACCCCTGGACCTCTTGGCAGGTGTCCTGGGCTGTGGCGCTGCATGATTCTCATCCCTGTCTGCATCGGTGCCTGTGGGGGACAGAGAGGCAGGGTATTGGTGATGGGAGTACTTGAATCATGCATGAATTGGTGTTTGTGCAGTTTGGGCCTTGTGGTTTGTTGCATGCTTGTTGGCGTGGTGGACAGGGTGCTTGCAAGATGGGGGGATGGGTTAGTATTGGCATCCCTCAGGTTTAGTCATATTTTCCATGGTGTCTGCTGTGAGGCTAACAGGTGTGTTGTGGCTTGCGTGTTGTGTGAAATGTAATTTTTGTTTGTGTATTGGGTATAGGAGCGCCATGCAGCATGCATTTTGATGTGACAGTGGTGGGTCCAGCTTCTCAATGGGGATGTGTGTATGTGTGTATTATGGGCCCTGTATTTGCTCTCATCAGGTTCACATTTGTTGGCCTATGTTTTACTTTGGATGCCAGGTGTTTGTGGGGACTTGTGTGGTGCGCAAAGGGTCACTCACCTTCATCAGCCAATGAAGGGACTCCAAACTCCACTCCACCAACTTCTTCTATGGCCTCCATGTTGATGGTGGAGTTACAGGTCTCTTCCCACCTCGACAGCTTTATGGGGGAGTTTGGACCGCAACCTGTTTCCTGCCCCTGGCTGCGGTTGATTGATAGGATGTTACGGACCCGCAGGCGTAGATCATCCCACTGCTTGCTGCAATCTTTTACTGACCATGAGGTGGTTCCAACCGCACTCACCTTTCTGGCAGTCTACTGCCATATTCTTTTCTTCTGTAGCTGTGCTGGACGGTGCAGGTCTGCACTGAAAACTAAATCTGCCTGCTCCACTAGCATATCAGCGAGCGTATTCAGCTCATTATCTCTGAAATGTGGTTTTCACATATGTGCTGCGCCTTTCTTGGTGACTTTCTACATTGTCCACCAGTAGCAATTGGGAAGCTGGCTGCTCAGGTCCTGTCTGCGGAGGATTGAAATGGATTGTGTTTTTAAAGATGGCCGCCGGTGCATTTCCTGTTTCGGTGCAATGACTTTACTTTCCGGTGCCGGTAGTGACGGTACCGGTAGTGACAATTCCATTATTTAGGGTGCCAACGGTGATAGGGGAGGTTTCAACAGATTCCTTGATGCCGCTATCAGGGGGTGGGGTTTTACCGGCATGCAGGGACACACGTGCACAGGCATGTTGGTAATGGCAGTTTTTACTGCTTACCTCGTAATGAGGCCCAGTGAGTTTTTGTGGGGAGTTTGCGTGTGGCCAATGAGTGTGAGTGACTGTGTTTATGTTTATGTTTAGCATTTGTATTGTGCACCAGGTACCCTAAGGCTTAAGGGCGCTTAGAAAACGACAACACAAACAATACGAAAACAGACAAGAGTAGAAACCAACTCCAAAACAGGTTCATATGCAGAAATCATACACAGGTCAAAGTCCGGCCTACGAGCAGAGTGCGGTTGTCAGCCCCTTTTTAAAAATTTCTACGGAGGTGGTAGTCCTCAATGTGACAGCCAACGAATTCCAATTAAGGGGGGCTGCTGAGATGAAAGCTGAGTCTCTGGATTTTTTGGTTTTCACATGTGGCCTAGCCAGAGTGTTTGTTTCGTCCGACCAAAGGGATCGGATATTATTTTTTACTGAGACTAGTTCTTTCAAGTAGAGTGGCATAACTCTGTGTATGCATTTTTGAGTGATAAGGAGCAGTCTAAACATAATCCTGGCCTGTACCGGTAACCACTGTAGGCTGCGCCGAGCCTCCGACACATGGTCTCTTCTTGATAAGCCCTTCACAACCCTAACTGCGCCATTCTGTATGACTTGGGTGAGGTGTGTGTGGGGGCGGATGTTGTGTACAGAATGCCTTGGTGTGAAAGCAGTGTGTGTGTGTGTGTGTGTGTGTGTGTGTGTGTGTGTGTGTGTGTGTGTGTGTGGGTGTGTGTGGATGTACATGTGGGTGGTGATGTACATGTGTGTAGGGCAGTATGCATGTGGGGGGCAGTGTGGATGTGAGGGAAGTGTGTGCTTGGTACATTGTGTGTGGATTTTTAGGGGCAGTGTGTGTGTGTCGGGGGGCTGGTGGTAGTTGATAGGGCTGTCTGTGTGTATCTGTGGGGGGAGTGTGTGTGTGTGTGTGTGTGTAGGGCAATGTGTTTGGGTGGTGTGTGAGGGGAAGCATTGTTAATGTGTGTGGGCAATACATGCATGTGTGATGCTGGCCAAAGTGTTTGCAGGGAAGTCTGCATGGGGGAATGTTGGTGTGTGCAGTGTGTGAGGGGTAGTTTGGGGTCTGTGTAGGGAGCTCTGTGTGAGGGCAGGGGTAGTGTGTGGGGAGTGATTTTGGCAGAGTGTGTGGGCAGCATGTGAGGTTGTGGGTGTGTGTGAGGGGAGATAATATGCATGTGTGCAGTCTGTGTGTGGGGGGAGTACAGTGTGTGTGCACAGTGTGTGTGGGTATAGTACGTGTGGGCAGGAGAGTGTAAATGGGCAGGGTCAGCATGTGTGGTGGGGCAGTGTGTGTGGTGAGTATGTTTGGGAGAGATCAGTGTGTGTGTGCTGGGGCAGTTCATGTGTGAGGGAGCATTATGTGCATAGGGGAAGTTTACAATGTGTGTGGGCAATGTATATGGGGGCTGGTGGTAGTTGATAGGGCTGTCGTGTGTGTCTGTGGGGGGAGTGTGGGTATGTAGGGCAATGTGCTGGGTGGTGTGTGAGGGGAAGCAGTGTTAATGTGTGTGGGCAATATGTGCATGTGTGATGCTGGCCAAAGTGTCTACAGGGAAGTCTGCATGGGGGAATGTTGGTGTGTGCAGTGTGTGAGGGGTAGTTTGGGGTCTGTGTAGGGAGCTCTGTGTGAGGGCAGGGGTAGTGTGTGGGGAGTGATTTGGGCAGCGTGTGTGAGCAGCATGTGAGGTTGTGTGTGTGTGAGGGGAGATAATATGCATGTGTGTGGTCTGTGTGTGGGGGGTACAGTGTGTGTGTACAGTGTGTGTGGGTATAGTAAGTGTGGGCAGGAGAGTGTAAATGGGCCAGGGTCGGCATGTGTAGTGGGGCAGTATGTGTTGTGAGTATGTTTGGGAGAGAGCAGTGTATGTGTAGGGGCAGTGCTTGTGTTAGTGGGTAGTGGTTGTGGTTGTGTTTGTGCTTGTTCACTGGAAGTATCTGTGGGCAATGTTTGTATGGGGGACTGTGTGCATAGGATGTGGGAGTGGCAGTATATGGGGCAGATAGTGTGTGTGTGTGTGTGTGTGTGGAGATGGTCTTCATGTAGAGGGAGTGTGTGAGGTGCAATGTGTGTTTGAGTGTGTGGTGGTGAAGTGTGTGTAGGGGCAGTGTTTGTGTGTGCACACGGGCAGTGTGGGCTGGGGCAGTGCATGTGTGAGGGAGCATTATGTGCACAGGGGAAGTTTACTATGTGTGTGGGCAATGTATGTGGGGCAGCAAGGGTCCGGCAGTGTTTTTGGGGGCAGTGTAATTGGGGTCAGTGTCTGTGGGGGCATCGTCTGTGCGGCACTTTGAGTGGGCAGTGTGTGGGGGTGCATGTATGAGATGAATATGGAGGGGGCAGTGTCTGGGTGTGTGGGAGTAAAACCTGAACCTCACCATATTTGTAACGCCTGATCGGTGCACACCTTGCCTTCAATTCATTTGTGAAGTTGTAGTCATCGAAAAGGAGGATATTTTTACTCAACTGGGTAACCTTTGCTTTCAGGACCCAGGTCAGAGTTCTGGAGGTTAGCTGGGCGATGTTGTTTGCCAGTGCAACAGTGTTCTTAAAACAACCTTCCGAACAGTAGCGCAAGCATGGCAGGCACTTCCATAGGTGCAACCACCAGGAGGAGGTGTCCCGACCCCCGCAAAATATCTAATAACACCTTTGGTCCACCACGCCCCAGATGTTCCACATTCCGCTTTCCGTGGGCTTGGGCAAATCCGTGTGGAAGCTCTGAAAGTGCGTCCACAGACCAAGCTTTAACATGAAAGAAAATGCTGGCCAGAAATCTGCATATGTCTCAGTGTTTGTAGACATGTTACTGTTAGGGTGATTGCTGTCGCAGATGGCATGAGCGCCAAGCCCATTGTGCATGCTCTCAGAAGACTTTAGTCCTAAATCTCTAGCAAAGACCTATTTGTCAAATGTAAACTCCTGCGGTCTTCGTATGTTAAAATGTTTTATGATTCCATGCAACGTAGCCAGATGCAAATTACAGCCCCCGCCCCCTTACTGTAGTTGATTTATTTACAGAATTAATGTGGATGTCTAACTAGGCCGTATTGCTGCAGTGAAGTGAAATAAGTGCAAACCAAGACATAAAATGCTTATGGACATGTTTGCACTTCTTTTTCCGCTCACGAGAATTGTAAAGCATCTACAATCTGCAATCAGATTGGGAACGTCGTTTCCACCTCCTCATTCCTGCTCCACCTGCAAAAGAGATGCTCATGCAGGCATAAAACGAAGGGATTCCTTTTGAGTCCACGTGCATTAAGCAAATGCTAAAAGCAGGCAGATTAGGATTCTATTGTAATTGCTGCCTGATAATGGTGATTTGAACAGAGATTTTACATTGTTAACCAAAACAAAGAATACAATGTAAAGAGAAAAGGTGAATTTTCCAGTATTTGCTCTTTTCTTTTGTACTTCGTTTCATGAAAGTGAAAAATTGTCTGGATGAAACGTGCCAGCGTGTAAGGGTTTATGTTGGCGATCCCCCCTACGCAATTGCCACTTTTAACAAAATGAGTCAGACACATTGAATTGTTTAAATACCGAAGGAGAGGGTCTGCTATTTAAAGACAGTGATATGTATTTACAATATGCAGACTGGGTGCAAGCAACACCACCAGCCACCATGCCTAGTGTCCCAAATACATGTTTGCAGGGTCCCATGATATATTGTTTGTGGCTTGTCCACTTCTTATTTTAAACAATGCCCACCATCCTTTACACCGTCACTTCCTGTGACAACCCTGCCACCATTTTTCATCTATTATTATTTTTATGCGTTACCATAGAAAACAAATTGTGTAAATTGAATGTCTTTTTACCCAATTCTCTCAACGTTGCTGTAAAATGCACCATTTCAACATTTTATTTTAAAGTGACTCCCTACGTGAATCGGGTATTTTCCCTGCGCGCAGTCACTCACACTCATTCGTGGACATGTTAATGACCCTCCACTAAAAATATTCACCTGCTGCCAATGACATTAAATGATTTACAATGCCAGTGTTCGACGCAGGTGACACTTGCCCACCTGGCATAACACGCTGCCTCTGCCACCTGCATGCAGATAATCATGCCACTGAATGTGGACAGTTGTTGCTGGTACAGTTTGCTCTCGTTGGTCATGCAACCCACCCTTTGTTTCTAGAAGTGAATGATGTCTGGTTTGATTCAAAAACGTAATTCCATCTTTCACTGAGTGCAGCGTGTGGAGCACCCCGTGGCCCATTGCACATGCCTGATGGCACAGTGTGGTAAATGGGCCACAGGATGTGTGTCGATGTTGGTTTACCACAACATTCTCAGAAATGGGACTCAGGTGCCAGCTGAAGATTTGAACCTCTAGATATACAATTCTGGATTTGAAAAAAATGAAAAAACACTGAAGTACTCATAATGCAGCAGTGCCATGACGCTCGTAACCCCAAGTGTCAGAATAATAGGTTTTATAAGGTCTCCAAGTGACAGAATGATATTAAAGTGGTCTTTTCTTATTTCAGCGTAGCTCTCTGTGTATGTGTGCAGCCATTGGAGTGTGTCTTCGATAGTGAATCCCTGTGTGGACTGAATCTCCTTCTCACCGTGCACACTGTCGAGCCTTTGACCATGCTCGCTGTGTATCTTGTGAACTTGAGATGGACAGGTGTTACGGCGAGTGGTTGGCACTGCTGCACGAGCTTGGTGCTCCTGGAGACAGTGGCGCCGCTTGCATAGAAATTGCATCAGTCAGAATGTGCCACAGGATATTCTTCATGGGTTAAACACTAAGGGCCCGATTCATGGAATATTTGCGCGGTTCAAAGTGACCTTGCACTGCTGAAACGTGAGTTTGCACTGCCGACACAAACCCTGATTCATGGAACTGTGCAAAGCGTTTTTTGCAGTGCAAGTGGTCATTTTTGCAGCACAAACTGACTTTGCACTGCAAATATACACTTTGCACAATTCCATGAATCAGGGTTTGTGTTGCCAGTGCAGTCACTTTGACCCGTGCAAATATTCCATGAATCGGGTCCTAATTGTCCTACTTGTTAGTAAGAATGCTGGTGTATGTTATATGTGAGTATGCGACAAGCATATAGAGCAGCCTCTTTTAAAACAACTGAACTGTAGCGATCTCACATTCTGAAAGGAATGGTGTCCCTTTATTCAATTTGGCTACACACCTGCTGCCCTTTTTAAACATACTGTCACTCAAGATTTTGCTTAGTTTGGGATGACATTATTTCCAATATGCGGTATATTTGTATATTATGTTCCTGTTTCTGTAGCGGGAGTGTGGTGTAAGTTTTGAATTTCCTTAGAAGCCTTCCTGCCATTCGGAAAAGTAGTCATTACGTTGCATGCATTTCAGGGTTAATTTCTGCATATTTTGTGGCAGGACTACATCAGCGATGAGACACCATTTAAGGTGTGGAATGAAAAGGTGTGCAAATGTACTAACAACTAAATAGAGATGTTAACACAATAGCTTGTGCAATGGTAGTTTCCATTGCCGGGGATAATCTGTAATGGGAAAGACTATGTGAAAGTTATGCATAATATGATCGTGAAAAAAAGAACACATACATGTTCTTGAGTTTGTATTGACTAAATGTAATGCTGAAGACAGGCAGATAAGGTGACAGGAAAAGGTAAGAAAACAAATAAAAGGTCAAAACACAAAATGAAGTGGGTTCAGTGAGTGGGAGGCAGTGTGTGGGGCAGTACATGTCTGCCATGAGTGTGCAGGGGACAGTGTGGGTGTGTGGGTGTAGTAGGTGGGGCAATGTGTGTGTGTGTGTGTGTGTGTGTGTGTGTGTTTGTATTCTGAGTGGGCAGTGTGTGTGGGCGTTGTGTGGAAAGTATGTGTGGGTAATGTGTTTGCGGGGATCCGGGACATGTAGTGTGATTGGGGGACTGGTAGTGTGTGTGGGAGTAGTGTGTCTGTGGACATTGTTTGTTGTGGCACCGTGTGCCATTGTGCGGGGTCAGTTTGTAGAGGTTAGGCAGTAGGGACGTCATTTGGGGGTCACCAGAGGTCGCAAGTGGGACCTCTGAGGTCTCCCTTGCGACCTCTAAAAAAAAGAGAAATAAAAGAAGTTTTTTTTCTTTTTGTTTTTTTTTGCAATGCAAGCTCCTGGGCTGTGGCCAGCACCATGTGGCTCTTTAATTCTGGCGTGGCAGGCTTTCTTGTTCAGGCCCCTTAAAAAAAGAAGAAAGGTAAGAACATGAGGGCCACAAGTCTAACACTTTCAGCACTGAACTTCAATAAGAAAGACTAGGAATGCCAAAAAATGTGTCATTCTGGAATTCTATACAATAATTGCTAAACTGATTAAAGGTTTATTTCAGGCACACCTCAGGGGGTGAGTCACTGATTTAGTCTGTTCTCAAATGCCTCAACTCAGCCTTTCATCCTTCTGAGGTCGATAAATGGGTACCAACACAGGTTGGGTGATATTGGGTGTATATTTCTTCTATGTAAAACGCTTAAGCTTAAGTGCTATATAATAACACATCATTATCATTTGGTCATGGGCGTCTGCTTGCAATCACAGTAATTTGGTAATATGGGCCTATGCACACTGATCGTAATGATACATATGGTGATCCATTCAGGTATGAAATGTACATCACATTATAGTGATATTGTAACCATATTGTTGGTAGTGTACAATGCTATGTGATTCCACTTCCTCTTTTGTGAACGGGTGAAAGGTCGTGTTCCATCATTTCCCGCGATATCACTTTGGGGTAAGGTCAAATGACATCACTTCCTGTGATGTCATCAGGGGTCAAGGGTCATGTGATGTCACTTCCACTACCCCTGCATTTTGGTGAAATGACGTCCCTGTAAAGGGGGGCCGTCAGAGTGGGTGGGTTAAGTGTGTGATGTGGCAGTGGATGTGTGGAGGGGCAGTGTGTGTGTGTGTGTGTGTGTGTGTGTATGCTTTGTTTATGCATGTATGTAACATAAATGTATTCACCGCAGGGCTCCCTATATCTTTCTAATCTGCAGAGGCCCCTGATAGATGATCTAAAATAACTCTATCAGTTCAGAAAAAAGGTCCAAACACCCCATTGCCACAAAACTAAGCAAATAGACTAACAAATAAAAATTGAAAAAACAGATGAGCAAACAGCACTTTGCCTTCCAGGTAAGGCTGGTGATGCGCAGGGACCTCGCAGAGAGGATTCAGTGATGATCCATGTGAAGTAATGTTTCATTTTTAATCAGCTGCACATCACAGACTTTCTGACAGCCTATGAGACATGCATCTGATTGACAACACAGTTAAGTAGTCTGCAATGGGCATAGTTTGCATGGAGAGGGGCATGGATGAGTAGGGAAGTCATTTAGGCCTTAGATTGGTTATGGACTGAGAAGACAAATAACCAAACAACATCTTCAGGTTGTGTGTGCCACCTCACATGCCGTCGCCCCTATATCTGCTATTCCAGTGTCAATGGTGTTGGCTTTATAGGTAGTGTGCGCCACCTAATAGCCAAAAACTTAAAATGGACTAGGAGAATCAGTGCATCATACCATAGGGAAACATGTGATACCTGGAAATCAATCCGAGACTCTAGAAAACCTCTTACGAGTCAATTGGTGCAGAGAAAATCTTATTATTCATTTAGAATGCATGTATTACTGCAGACATGTTTCAAAACAACTGTGCTATGTACAGTAGAAGAACGTGCCCACGGCTAAGCTGTCTTGCAATAACCCTTTTCTTATAATCACCTGAGTGCATTTTCTGAATTGAGCAGGGTTAGAACAACATATGTTTTTGGTATCGGTTGGAGGAATTGGGGTGGCAAAGCCACAAAGCATTGTTGGGTTGGAGAGCTGGGCAAAGCAACACTTCATTGAATCGGGTACTGAACACCAGTGCATGTTGCAGCAATGATATCCCTCAACACGTGTGTATAGGCGCGTTATAAATGCCATATTATATCATATCATATCCGTCATCCTTTGACCTCAATCTATTCCTCATAGGTGACTTCATTGAAGTCAACCACCACAGCATGTTTTGTATTAGAGTGCGACCAACATTAATAATAAATACAGCAGAACGTTTGTAACATTTACTAGGGATTATTTCCGGCCCAGTTTTCTTAGCAAAAATATATTTATGTGTTTGTGGTGCACCCTCTTCACACCAAGAATGACATATGGTTCTAAGGTGGTTCTCAAGACCTTTCCCCTCTGCTGACTGGAAGAGACAAAGAGGGTTTGGTAGGCTGGAGTGGGCTGCACTCCAGGTAGAAGTGCTTGGAAGTCTCTCAACTGGTGCTGGGTAAACCCTAAACAATGTGTGGCGAGGTCAAGTGTGTCTCACACAACACTGCTCTCTGATTATTGAAGATAAGAATCTTGAAGTGCCCTGTCCTTGTGCTTTCAGGGAGTTACACCTAACGGGAGGACCATTGTGAGGGGACAGCAAGAAGCTGTCATGGGCAGCTTCTAGCTTCCCTTTGTCCAAATTCTTTATTCTCATTAATCAATTAACTCCATCCCGTCTTCACAAGATTGATGTAATTCACGTTCAGCTGCTTTTCAATCAAAAACATTGACGTCAGGAATGACATAGCAGCAAAGGTAGCTATTAAGAAGCACAACCCGAACAACACTTCCTTTGGTTTCTCTCCCAAAGGTGAGACACTTAATTGTTTTCTTACCAGTAACCTCAGATGCCACAACTTGCAAAGGAGACCCTAGCTATTGATCGTTTTCAAACACTACATTACTTGCTCTTATCAATTTGGAATTTGTGAATAGATTATTTTCAGAGGGTAGGATCCCTGTCTCGTTCAAGAAGACGTTTCTCACTCTCCTGTTAAAGAAAGCTTCTTTCAAAACTAAGGATCCCAGAAACTGCATCCCCAGTGCTAATATCCTGTGTGTGGCCACCTCAGAGCTCCGAATTCACCTGGAACAGGAAGATCTTCTAGGCATCTAGTCCGGTTCCGTACTGGCAGGAGCACTGAAACTTCGCTGATTGATGTTAAAGACCAACATTGTGGCTCAGTGGAATGGCTCAGGTTAGATCTCTCGGCCCCATGCGATACTCTTGATCATTCCACACTTGTAGCTAGGCTAAGTGAGGTAGCTGGAACAGGAGTGATTACCTCTTATCTTTCTTGAAGCACGGAATAGCCAGAGTACAGATTGGGGCTCATGAAGCCAAGGGAGCAAACATTGAGTTGCAGGGGGGCAGCTTTTCACTTTGCTGTTTAATGTTGTGAAACCTTTCCATGACTGGCTGGTTTCACAAACTATTTCATTCCAAAACAATGCTGATGATAGTTAACTTTTGGAGGAATGGTAAGGAGATCTTCGACAGCATAGTTCTTCTTTTCAAATACATCAAGCACTAGAGGAATTGCAATTGGCTCAATTTGAATGCTTCTAAGAGAATGCTTAATTGGTTCCGCCAATCACTCAGCGTTAAACAGTACAGCAGTTTATGAGGCAGCCTCTCTCCTAGGTGCTGACATTACAATCCGTCTGTAGTCTGGGGGTGTATTTGGACCACTCCGCATCAGTGACTGGACAAGCCAATAAAATATATCCCACTTCACTAGTCTCACACACTTCCCTGACTACCTCCCAGCCACCAATTACATTACCCTAAGACACATTGCACAATGCCTCTACCATAAGAATGCAGCTATGCCAGTCTGCGAAGTAGTGGAACTATGCTCCCTGCTGGCCTGCCCCAGCTCTCCACAAACCCCATTGCATCGCCAATTCCTCACGCAATCCAAACCCCCAAACATATGCGCCTGCTGTTTAAGGGAACGTTCAGTGCAGTGCACTAAAGTGCAAGTTTCAACTTCTTTCTACATTCTTATTTTAAAACAAAGGGATGGTTTCTTTTTTAAAAGAAAAGCATAGGAACGGTAAACCTTAATGTTATGTGTGGGTTATGGTGAGTTTCGTCATGTGCACTGGTTAGAAAGTGTCCATACGGGATCAAGAGTCCCAGATGGTCGTAGCTGTGAGATAATTTGGTATCTAGGTGTATAGTTGCATTTGATAGTTTATGGCCTATGAGGGTGTTTCACTCTAGGTCTGCTTTAGCATCTGTAGATGCTGGGTGGTGACATATTATTGATTCACTGTTTTTTATGTGAGGTGTAGCTAGTCCAAGGTCTGGTGTAGTGGCGTCAGTTATGTTGGAGAAGCACAAAGGGGGAAAAAGTCTTAGTAAATAAGTCTGTTTGTTGGAGCCTCTGGCATGGCACTTTGTTGCCACTTGACGGTATCTGGCTAGGTATTTCTTTGTGGGCCTTTGGCCCATTTTGTCTCCTCTATAGTTCTTTGTCTGTGGGGGTGTTGTTGCCGGTGTCCCTTCAAGTTTGTCATTGTTTTCTGAATAGCCAGGTTTTGAGCAGTTTCTCGAAGGTGATGTGGTCTTCTGTTGTTCTAATTTCTTAGGACATGTTGTTCCAGATGTTAGCAATTAGACCTGAGAAGGCTTTTCCACCAAACTTCCTTTTCTCCAAGTGTTTAGCCTTTCTTTGTAGGTCGTTGCTGGATCTTAGTTCCCTTCCTGGGCGATAATGGGTAATCTTGTCTTGGAGGAATTCTGCTCCTTGTCTGTGTAGGACTTTGTGGGTGATGCGGAGTGCTTTGAATTTCATGCACTTTTTTACAGGTAACCAGTGTAATCTTTTCAGTGCTGGAGTGATGCAATCTCTTTTATTTAGTCTTAGTAGAATCATGGCTGCTGTATTTTGCACCCTTTGGAGTTTTCTTGGTAAGTCTTTCTGGCATTCCAAGGTAGAGGCTATTTGCATAATCAATTCTTGTGAGTATCAGGAATATGATTGTGAGGGTTCTGTAGGGGAAGAGAGATAGGAGAGTAAACCTCTGAGCAGTCGTAGGAGGAAGACGCATTTTATGATGATTGCGTTGACTTGCGGTTCCAGTGATAGGCCATTGTCCATGAGCATTTCTAGGTTATTTACTACATCGGTAATCTCTAGTTGCATTCCAATGCCGATCGGCCAATCCAGTTGTGGGTTCCCTCTGTTGAATCCTGCGGGTGAGAGCATTATTTCTGTTTTTGCCGGGTTTAGCTTAAGGTTCTTCATTGTCATCCAGTTATATATGTTTGTGAGGCTGTTCTTTTGTTCCTGGGTTCTGTTTGTTTTCACAATCAGTTTTGGGTCGTCTGCGTAGTTGTGGGCGATAAGTCCATGGGTTTGAATGATTTTCATCAGTGGGGACAGGTAGATGTTGAATAGTAGGGGTAGAAGTGCATAATGAATTAGAAACAAACTGTTTTGCAAAGCATCTGATTTTCAATAAACCCCTAATGTCAATCTTGGTGAATATTGAACAAAGTGATTCTTTTGCGACGATAGCGTTTCTTCAGAGAGTTGCGTTTTGATTTTGAATGCACTCTGGGATTAAGAGGATGCAGTGTTCAGAGTGACTTTACAAAGCAAGACATTTAAAGGACAGCAGTGTCATGCATAGGGCTCTCAACACGGGGGTTTTGATTGTATTGAGAGAAGATGTTCCACTTGTTCACTCTGCAGTAGGTATTAGTTGTTTCACAGTACTGAGTTTTTTTCTTTGTATTCTAGTACTTCAGGGTCTGCAATTTTAATGGACAAAACTTCAAATACCACAATGCAAAGCAAGGGCAAGAACTGGCAGAACTGTTCACAGCTGACAACTTGAGTCTCCAACATGTCCTCCTAGTCTTCAATGTTGACTTAGTATTGGGTACATGATCCAGGGAAAGGGTTTACTACCAGGAAAAAATGTGTATGTGTAGTGACCTACACATCCCAATGTACGTGGCGTCCTGCCCCTTATAATAAGAGTGTGTGGGGTAAGTAAAGGGTGGGAAAATGTGGCTGCACGTGGCCTAGGATGCCACACGTCTGTATTTGAGCTGGCATACAGTATATGACGACTGTTCATGATGATTCCCAGAAGTGTGAGATTGTCAAGCGTTTGAAAGTCAGTTTTAAGTTGGTGAAGCTTAAAAGTAGGGTTTGAAAGAGGTCAGCCTTGCCAGTAGGGAAGACAAGTTTCACTAAAGGGGGGGGGCAAAGAGCTCCTTGTGGGGCACTGGTCAATACCATTTCGTTACTCTTTGGTTGGAGCACATCGCCCCGTCCAAGCGCACCCCCAGTGGCATTACTGAGCCCTTCCATAGGGAAGGGTGGACTAGGGGACTGGTTTTTCTGAAAGGTGGTTCGTTGATGATACACATGTAGAAGGTGGGGCGGTTGGGGTGGGCTGGCCAGAGTAAACGGAAGGTGGTGTCTCGGGCCCTATGAGGGCAGGTTAGTCCCCTATGACCAGAGAAAAATGTAGTGCTGGAGAAAGTAAGGTCATGGGAGGGGCCTAAAGTACATAGAGCACGAAATCTTAACGTTTGTAGAGGGTATTTTATATAGGGCACACTATTTAGCGCACAATACCATCAATGGGAATTGTTGAAGCCTGAGACATGTATCTCTATGGCAAACATTCAGAACATAGCAAAAGTAAGGGTTTCATGCTACGTCGGTTGCTTGTATAGTGCCTCACTCTGTTGTCAAGTTTATTTCAAAGCGCTGCACTGAGGGTGAAGAGAAGCGTAGCAGGAACAAAAGGCGGAAAAAACGAGTAACAGAGGGAAGCAGGAAATATTTTATGTTGATTGTTTGAACAGAGCAGTATACCCACTGTTTACATCGAGGGCGAAGTGGGATCCAGCACAGCTGGGCATAGTTGCCAACACGATCCATTCCAATCTGTATGTGCTTATCCAGTCCTGGTTTTTTGATTGGATTCTGGAACGTATAGTGTAAGTTTTATAATGGGAAAAGTGGAACTACACTCCAAGAATGCAGAGGGAAAAAGCAGGATTCCATAATCACCTACAAAATGGAATGGATCATGTTGACAACTGTGGAACTGGGTAGGTATCTACAACAGCCGCCACTGGAACACACAGTCAGTCTCTGGAGTGGAAGGTAGGTCTACATTCAGCATTTTGCTCAAATGTGTTCCAAATCAGGTGTAGCGCATTAGCTTGAATAGCGCCTGCGCGAGAGCCCGCAGTGCGGCAGCTGCTTCCTCCCTGTGTGATTAAAGGCCGTGTCTGCACTGCATCAGTGAGGGGAGGCTGGACTTGGAGAACCTGGGGTTTCCAGGTTGTCTCTCCGGCTGTCAGCGGTTGGCATCAGCTCCTGAACCAGCTCCAATCTCTGAGATCACCCACCCTCCTTAGACTGCTCCTTCTATGCAAGTGGTAACGATTTCCAGTCGTTCGGCTGGAGGGGGGAGGACGGGTGAGCCTTTAGTCTGTACACCAGAAGCAATCCAGAGAGTTCAGGAATGCAAGCGTCGGCCACCACCTGGCCAGTGTCGAAATGTCGGGGCACCCTCGCAAAAATTATCAATTATCTCGTAATACGTTTTTAATTTTCTGCACTGCTTTATTTTGATCCATTGTCGAGGGGCCCCTAAAAGGAGTGGGGCACATAGGCCAGTGCCTACTTGGCCTAATGAATAATCAGGCACTGCACTTGGCCACGTTCTCTGGTTGTAGCCCCATGACTTTAATTGCACCAACATTCGGATTAGTCTTCTGGGATTTCAAATGAAACAAGGTCACCCAGAGTGCTAAGGGGAAGACGCAATGGCATCTGGCAAAACACAAACATGTGGCCTCCAACTCTTCTTTCAAAGAGCAGACATGGCATGGGAAAAAGTGAGACCCAATGGCATGGGAAACAGTGAGACCCAACACTGGGCGTAGGCATTACACCATCTGGGGCCGGATTACAGAAACTGTGTGGTAGTGCAAATATGCTCGGCATTAGCACTAGGGAAAACTTTGCCCTATTTTTAAAAACACAGGGGCATATTAGAAAACCTTTGCACCGTGACAAGTGCAGTTTGGCGTATAAGCACCAGGGCAAAAAGGATACATTTTTAATACATTATTGAGCCAGGGCAAACCTTACAAAAATGCTAATACCAATCTGTGTTAGCACTAAGGCAACGTTTGCCCTGCTGCAAAACAATGCTATGAAAATGTATATTTTTTGCACAGTGCAATGTTTGCCGTGGTGCTTATAACATGCCAATCTGCAGTTGTTACGCTGCACATGTTTTCTTATATGTCCCATTCTTTTTGTTCAGTTCTAAATAGACAAACTTGTACATACAATGAAGTGACCTTGCAGAAGTACCAGAAGGACCAGTCGGGTCCCATTTTAGGGCAAGACAATACCAAATATACTATCTCTGAAATGGGCGCATCAAAGTAGCACTAGAAGCACAAAATCTGTGCCACAGGCCAGGTAAGGGAACCCTGCCATGGATTCAAAAGGCAACTTTCATTAGGTTGACAGAAATCCCAGGACGCACGCACTAAAGAGGCGTTTTGCATTCAGTCATATTCTGAGAAAAGCTGTGGTACTTTGCAAAAGAAGTGGAATTTGTGGTTTAGCTTCTGCGACCAGACATTTAACTGCTCTGTGCTTTATTTGGCAGAGGCTACTAGTCCTCCTGTGTGTGTCTGTACACGTGGTCCACACCTGCTGGCTGTGCAGGAAACAAGTCTGTACTCCCCTGCCAGGGGGGCTGATCACACTATCCTCGATGGTGATGATACTGTGCCGAGGGCGCTACCACCACAGCTACACTGGGCGCCACCACTGTGACCATACAAAAATAGAATCTGGCCACGTTATAAGGAAGGATGCTGCCATATGAAACGTTTCATGGGTCGCATACGGCCTCTCATAAGACTTTCCTATCCTTCACCTCTTTTGCATCCTCGATGTGTCTAGATAAAAAAAAAGTTGTGCATCACTATGCATACATCTTACCAAGGAACCGCTCTGACGCTGCTCTTCCCTGGTGATCCATAAAGGGAACTGTTTGGAGAAGCATATTGCAGGAGGTTACTTTTTTCCAAGCAACACTATGCAATGTTATGTTAATAGGGCTTGCTGTTACATGGCAGTTGCCTTCTGCATAGCCTCTGGGTGCCTCAGGTCCTACAAAAGAAAAGGTGAGGTGTGTTTTTGGGCAGGGCAGCGAGTGCCGAAAGAGACAAGACGGGGTTGCTATATCATTGATTGTGAGAGACAAGACAGGAGTTGTCATTGTTTGTTTGTTTGTTTGTTTGTTTGTTTGTTTATTTATTTATTTGATAATGCACTCCGAACCCTTAGGTAGCTGGGCGCAACAGAGATAAGTAGGCTTCAAGCTTAGTTACAACAAATTCACATAATACAGTCAAGACGGCCAACTTAGTCACCGCATGCGTGTTTACAGAGGTGCAGCAGTGCTAACGGTGATAGGGTACAGGGTACAGTCATTGACACACTGGCCACCATGTGTGTGTTACAGAGGTGCAGCGGTGCTAATAGGACCAGGGAACGAAAGGTACAAATCGCGGACACATAATACAGGGACTTCATAACTTGGTTGCAGTACATGCATTGGGTGCAATGATCGTGTCAGTAGGGTTTAAGTTTGGGTGTTAGGTTCGTGGTAAACAGTGATCGAGGGATAGGTCAGAGACGATCAGGTGTTAGTGGTCATTTGATCGTAGCCAGTAGAGCATGTTGTGTCTGAATTTCCGGTAAGGTTGTTCAGTTCTCAGGTCTAGGGGAAGTGCATTCCAGGATGTGGCTGCTTTGACTGGGAAGCTGGAGCCGCCAGCTTTGGTTCATTTGAATCTCAGAATCTCAAGGAGGTGGCCATTGGTTGATCTGGTAAGACGTGGTGAGGTTTTCCTGTTTATTCTTTCTATAAGGTAAGGGGGTGCTATGTTATTCAGACACTTGAAAGTGAGTGATACAATTTTAAGGAGAATCCTATCTTTTATTTTTAGCCAGTGGACATTTCTTCTGAAATTAGAAATATGCTCTCTGTTAGGGATATTTAGTGCTGGTCTTAGGGCGTTGTTTTGTAGTCTTTGAATTTTATCTAATATGTTTTTGTTGGCCCCTGAGTATAGTGCATTACAATAGTCCAATTTGGACATTATTAACGCATTAGCAAGTGTAAGGCAACTACATTCCGAGAGAAAGGAACAACAGGCTCTAATAAGTTTACAAGTATAGGCCATCGAGGATGCCAGGGAGTTGACCTGGTTTTTGAATGTTAAAGTGGAATCCAAGTAAAAACCTAGTGTTTTTACTACAGGCATCACCTTAATCGTATTGCTGTCAATATTGAAAGAGGCGTAACTAGTGCTAAGTTTGTTTATGTTGGACTCTGTGCTCAGGATTAGGATCTCAGTTTTATCGTCGATCAGGCAGACGCTGTGGGATGCCATCCATGCCTGAATGAGGATGTATATTTTGTTTACCAAGGCCGTATTCTCGACAAAGTTGCCCGAAAGGGGTGTGAGGATCTGAGTGTCATCTGCATAGTTTGTGTAGGTGACACCCAGTCTGTCCAAATTGTCGAAGAGGGGCTTGGTAAAGACATTATACATGATGGGTGAGACACAGGATCCCTGTGGTACACCGCAAGAGATTTGGATGGGGTCTGCAGAGGCTGATGGAGAGAAGACTCTCATTGTGCGGTTTGCTAGAAAGGATTGGACCCAAGTTATAGGATCACTTGAGAAATTGCCAGCTGACGCAACGTGTTTGCACAAGACTGCATGATCCACCAGGTTGAAGGCCGCTGATAATTCAAGGAGGAGTAGCATTGCTGTTTTCCTGTCTTCCTTCAGCTCATCATTTTGGGTCGAGGTCTAATAATGCCATTTCCGTGCCATGTTGGGGACAAAAGCCAGACTGGCGTGATCCTAATGGGTGGTTAATTTCAAGGTAGTCTTGGATTTGAAGGTGTGTGGGTGCATGCATGTGTGTGTTAGTGTATTTGGCTTTTCACAGAGCTTTAGTTTTGGCAGGATTAAGCTTCCCGTCTCACTCACAGTAACTGGAGTTTTGAGTGCTTGCAACTCTTTCTTGACACCTTGTAGAGTCTTTCTTGTATTGGGCTGGAAATATTAGGATGTTGCATTAGACAGGCAGCTCTGTTAGACAGGATCATTGATTGAGTGTTAACATTCAGGGTAATGATAAATGTACCTTGTATGTAGATTCCCAGACATGAGCACTGTTGAATTAAGCGTAGTACCATAGGGTAATGCTAAATACACCCTATAGTAACTCACAACTTCAGTGAGTAAATACTACTGTATGTATCTTGTATTCACTTAGAATTGGGTTTATGGTTACATCTTGTATTTTACATATTTTGTTATATATGTTACTACATTGTGTGATGATCTATATCATTATTATTTGTTTACTGTTTTGGCTCACATTTGTTTTCATAATTTGTATTCTGCAATATATGTTTTCTGTTGGATATGTATGCTACCACAATTTAATTTTAAAAACAAGTTATTATTAAGAAACACAGGAGATATTCTTTGTGACTTCTCCAGCACATTATCAATTGTATTAAATGATCAGAATTGATCCAACACATGGGTCCTCATTACGAGGTGGACGGTAAGCGATTACCGGCACCGGTAAGGGCACTGGTGCCGGTAATCCCTTACTGCCCTACTACGAGTTCCCTTTGCGGGTCCTTCCTTAACTCCTGGTTTTTGCAGGCGATAAGGAAGGGACCCGCAAAGGGACACCGGGGTCAATAACGGTACCGCAATTTGCGGTACCATTATTGCCACCTTCCCATTGAGGCTTATGGGGGCTCAAATGGGAATGGGGAATGGCCCTGGTGAATGGGGAATTAACGGTCCCTCCAATCTCGGAATGGACCAGTAATTGCTCCATTCACCAGGCCGGCGTTGGAACGAGTTTGGAGGCAGCCATGCCGCAAATAGCGGCATGGCTACCTCCAACCTCGTAATGAGGCCCATTGAGTTGTTTTGCAATGTGGTCATATTTGTTGTTCTCTGCATTAATTCACCTGACCATGTGGAGTGCCTGACCCCACCACCCCTGGTGCCTTGGCCCCTCTTAATAGGGCAAGGTGTCACAAACTCAGTTTGATTATGATGTGATGTTTTGGCAAATGTATTTTTTTAAACGTCAGTCACTAATATACACACAACAAGCAACAGGAGTGTGCTGTATACTATATTTATGTGGCAAGTATTAATACTGGGAATTTCGTCCCTCCCCTCACTCACAAGCACCACACCAGTTTACTAGATTTGGACTAGCTCTTCCGTTGACAAATACCACACTACTATTATCCCTCGCCCTTTTGAAATAGGTGAGTCAAGAATTAGGGCGGTATATAGAAAGAATATATATTTATTAAACAATAGGCTAAATCAACATCACACAACAATCATCACAGGGCTCACCACCTCTGTGGCACAAAATCTTTCATTCTGACAAAACTTCAATAGCAACAATTTGGACACCATGTGCAGTTTTCATTTTTTATCTCAAATTACCCCTGTTAACATGGGAAAGAGAAACACAGGTCTAGAGAATGCAATTACTGCTAATATTATCTTAATCAATACAACACCTAGAAGATAACATGACAATTTTATTTGACAATATATGTGGTAAGTGGTTGCACTTAAATGCCTGCAGCGTGTTTCTGTGGGTAAAAAGAAATTTGACATGTACAGCGTTCTTTATTTCTGACCTCCCTGCACACTCTTCATTTCTAGCAATGTACTTGCACAACCGTTATTTAATAAAACATGTTTCTCAATATACTGAACCCTTTTCCTTTACCACTATGCAGTGACAAATCTCTCTTCAATTTGGAGTCTCTTTCTCACTCTTAGTAGCGAGTGTGCATTTAAATCAGTTATTTCACGTTGTTTAACCAGGAAGACACTTTTCTGAACAGCTCAAACCCAGAGGTTCAGTTAAACTATGATTAAGCACCCCCTCTGCTTTTGTACAGGGTTTAGGGATTTTTAAACCATCCAGATTTTCATTTTTTTAAATACACCCTTTTCCTTTAGCAGCTTTTGGGGTTGGAAAAAATATTAGTATATAATCCCCAATTAATTTAATGACTATAGCGTTGTTACCAATTGGAAAGATGTTGAAGATTTTGAATTTCCCCAAGATCTCCCCAGTGTCCGTTGACTATGTGTGAATTCATTAAATTATTCATGAATAAAAAATGCCAGGTAACTACCCTGGACCCACCCCATTAATAAGGAGAAGATATTAATTCAAACAGATCCCCGCCCTTGGTTTTCCTCATGTACTTACTTTAAATCACTCTAGGTCTTTGTTCAGGGAAAAGTCATCAGGCCTCCTGGGTCATCGCATGGGAAGCATAGGGTCCTGGTTAGACTTCCTCTCCAGATTCAGTTATGGATGGCTGCTAGCATCAATCCTTTGGTTTGCCTCTCCTGGTTTTGGGTTATAGGTGGCCTAGCCTCTGCTTCTCTCCAGGTTCCCTCCAGATTTTAGTGCACCTTTCTCCTTGTTTCATCCACCTCCTTCTGTCTCAATTGCAATGTTGGTTCCCCTCCAGCGCTCAGTCTCCCCTTTTTCCATTGTGTGTCTACTTTAAAAATCTCCTAACCACACCCCAAAATATCTACATTATGATGTTCTGACTCATTGGTTGATAGTCCTGATTGGCCATCTATTGTGTCCCTCCAACACAGGGTCTAGCCCCTTCCCTCTGATTTGTTCATCTAGTTACTAGGCTCCATTTTTGGTAGGTGTGAATCCACCTATTTGAAATGGAATTTCTGAACAACTTCAAATGTGAAGTCAAAAACATCAACAGGAAACTTTTCTTTTCAAATTACAGATAAGTGCCCCAAGCTATATATGTTTAAATTGGTCGGATCATGCCAGTGGCAATGCACTGTGTCTCATGCTGGCACGCAGTTGCAGGTGCAAATGGCAGATTTTGTGATTTATTCTAACAGGATAAAGATTAGTGTCATGAGATTTTATACACAGGTGTCCAATTCAATGAGCTACCATATTACCAAATCTCTGGTCTGTAATTTATTCTGGAAAGCTGTAATCACATTTTAGCTAATATCTTTCATTCCAAATGTCGAATTTTGAGGGAATTCATATAAACTGGTTGGGCTCTTTATAAGCTAGTCAAGAATATGTGAACCATTTCTGTAAGTGCCACTGCCTCTGAGATAATGGACAAAATATGGTCTCCCATATACTTCTATGATAATCTCTAATCATATGCATATTATTAATTCAACAAAACAACGCATTTCTTTTCTTAAAACTTGTAGTCTGGGCCATCTGGATTTGTGTTGACTTAGTCTGCAAAAAAAGCACTTAACATTCATTCTCCCAGGGTTGATTGACCGTCTGTGTCATTATCTTCCTTGAGTAGAGGGGATAACCCCAGCCCCTGGCTCATGTGACATTCTCCTGTAACATGTCAATTGTCATCAGCCCCTGGGCTTTACTACAAAACCAAATTTAATTTAGACTATTATTCAAAGTTCACGTCCATTAGCTGGGTCTTTGTTTGCTCAATATTGGTAAATTCGCCCCAATAAATCTCTTCCCAGGCACACGCTCTGCTCCCTTCCTAGCTCTGGAAGCTTCAAATAGATTTGCAGATATAAGGGGGAGACAGCACTTGCCCTCTGCATCTGATGAGGGAAGGTCTCTGGGCTTTAGACACCAGCTTCCAGGGTTCTGGTAAACAGAAATGAGTATTTTTAAATTCTGCATTTTCAATCTCTTGCATCACACATGATGCCTTTGTCTCCATCTTCATTCTCACATCTTTATTTTGAAACAGTTTTGACAAGCTGACAATGGGCCTCATTACGACCCAGGCGGTAAGGGGTTTACGGCAGCGTAAACAGCGCCGACCCTTACCGCCTGAGTACGAGGTCCCTTAGCGCCATGGAGGTTTAAATCCATGGCGCTAAGGGACCATGGAGTTAATTACGCCACCGTAATTTACGGTGACGTAATTAACGCCTTCCCCACTCCCATTATGCCCTATGGGGCAAAAATGGGAATGGGGAAGGGTAAATGGGGATTGGGGACTTACCGCCCCGCCGACCTCGGAATGGGGCGGTAAGTCCGCCTACCACCATGGCGTAAACATAGTTTACACCATGGTGGTAAAGTCACGGCCCAGGCGGTAACTTACCGCCTGGGTCGTAATGAGGCCCAATGTCTCAAATTTCCTTAATGTGAGCCTTTGAATTTACTTCTGACAATGGAGTTTCATGTTTAAAATGTTCAGTCTTTCAATGCTGCAGAGTTCAGAGATTTCTCTATGGCAGCTCTCTGTTTTAGCAAATTTGCTGTTTAGTGCATCTGTCACGTGTAGTGGGAAATAGACCTAATTTCTTTCAGCCTTGTCACTAAAACACAGGACACATGTTTATATTCTTATTTTTATTTTTCTGTAGACCATTTTGGATATTTGTCAGTTGAAAGTTCAATGCTGTCCTTTTGGGTTTGACAGCCCGCAGTCCGCTTCCCATATGTCTACACTTTTGGGACTACTTAGCAAGCTGCAGTGCATTTCTATCATGATGCTGAAAATACCTCACAGTGCGCTTGTACTGTGTGTCTGCAACTGGGGCTGGCTCTTGTAGTTCATTAAATGGTGACTCATACTGGCATTGGAGTGCTAGTTATTCATTTTTATGAATAACAATAAGTAAGAAGGTGACATTGCTGGGGGGCCATGCTGCCCATGCCCGCACACTGCTCCGGCCAGCCCGCATATTATTGGTGCAGTTCCCATACTGTAATACCTGGCAACAGTTAACCAGCAGGGTGGGTTGACAACAACAGGGCAGAGAACAACAACCACATAGGAGTGATGACAGGGGAAAGGCCTTTGCCGAAGAGGAGTGCCTGAGATTGCCTGACCTGAGTGCCAATCTACAACAGAAGATCTTGCTGCAGTGTTTGACAGGAGAGTTAACCAGCAAGTACAGTAATGATTTTGCATGCATTTGTCCATCAATTTAGCAAAGGAGGAAAGCATGTTTGTGCTGTTTACTGTGGTAAGACCATCAATACGTTTCAGTTACCACCTGAAGAATCATAGCCAAATGTTAAAGATTATTGTGTTTAAAGAAACGCTTAAGCAGATTTCTCATGTTGTGAAACAACTAGTATATTGTGTATGTTTTATTTGTTAAAGTGATTGATATTTGTAAATCCCTTACATGCTATATTCAGTGCAGATAGCAGCCCCTCTGAGCGTCTACGAGTTGCAGATTTATACCCACATATGTAGACGTACTAGGAAAAAAGTAATGGATTTTGGCAACAGTGGCATGGAGCTGAAAACCTGATATGTGAAAGGCTTGCTAGAAGATATTTACAAATTAAGCACTGAGTCACCGAAGTTGTGCAGAAAGTTTACCCGTGCAATCAGCCATGATAAGTGTTTTCTACAAATGGCATTGTGACTGGTAGCAATGCCGCCCAAATGGAAGAAAACAATGTTGCTATTATAAAAAATTGCCTTAATGAACTTTTTGACCAAAAACTTAACAAATGCCCTGTAGTGAATCATCTTCATATGTACAACATGGCTGTTGTGCATGCCTAAAGAGAGAAAAATACATTGATAAGGCATGCAAAGAAATGTGCCAATACATTTTTGGATTTTGTTAGTCAGAAATGACTACTATGCCAATCATACAAAAATAAGATAAAAATAATAAAAACTGATTTGTTTATTGCTGATAATCAGTGTATGCTGGATAACCTTATTAATCATAATCTGAGAGACCTGTGGGCTGTGCTTAGAACTATTACCGGTTACTTGTCTAGGCACTCTCAATCCCTTTTTTCTGTGGGTGTATGGTCTGAATATATTACACTCAAATATCAGATTCCGAGTCAGCATCGGAATGTCACATGTGAGAACTTGGAAATGCTGAGTTGTGACGTCTCTCCTTGGTCCTTGTCAGATGTAAAATGGGCTATTGCACAGCTTAAAAATTCGAAATCAGCTGGCCCGGATGGAGTTCCTCCATGTGCCTTAAAAATTGATCCTGACTTATGGGCATCCATTCTTAAGCTAAAAATTGATTATATTGTTATATTGAAATCCTTCATCATGGTGCTCTGCACTCATTATTCCAGTATATAAGAAGGGAAACCCCAATGACCCAGATAATTATCGGCCCTTCGCCCTATCGAAAGCATTTACTCACTTAATCCTGGAGGATTTACAAAGATTTATTGTCCAAAATGATGTACTTTCACAATATCAGGTGGGGTTCCACAAATATATGGGTTGTCCACTTAATGCTACAATATTGGCACATATTTTGCAAAAAAACAAACAATCTCAATCAGGGCCTGTCTATATGACCCTGCTGGATATGACAGCTGCCTTTGATAGAGTCATTAGAAATCTTTTATGGATAAAAATTAATATCCTAGGAATCCCTGCTCATTTGGTTGCCATTATAGCCTGATTACACACAATACGAATTATAGGGTGAGGCTTAATGTTGAAGGCTCCCTTACTGACCCTATACCTACTAGTACTGGTGTTAAACAGGGGTGCAATTTAGCAGCTGTTTTGTTCAACCTATACATGTGTGACATGGATGACCTATGGAAAAGGATAACATCTACAATGTCCGCTTGAGCAAACTGAAGCTCAATTGGATAGTCTTCCCGGACGATTTAATCCTTTTTGATCAAACTCCGTTCGGTCTGCAAAACAAACTGAACATGTTTGTTTAATATGCTAATATGCACAACCTGCTTCCTAACCCATCCAAGTCGCACATTGTCATGTTTATGAATTGAAAAAGAAAACCTTCTAAGTATACATGGACAATTGTTGATACGCAAATCATGCAAACCCCTACACTTCATTATCTGGGATATAATTTCACTGATACAAATTCTATAGCCATGTGGAAGGATTCCCTGAATATGAAAATCAAACCACTTTTGAGACAGATGAAACATATTTATCGCAAACACTGCAAATTTTCTTTGCTTTCTTTTCTTTCAATACTATCAGTTAAAGGTTGAGGCCGTATTATTGTATGGCTTAGATATGTGTTTGATTGACATAGATCATACCTTGGATGTAATTCAGGTCAATATTTGGAAACATACGCAGGGGCTAGCTTCTTCTATACCCAACTCCATACTTTGCCATGAACTTGACCTATCATCACTTTCATCTAATTGGCATTGGTGGTTGCTTTCAAACTATGTCAAAATAATGAATCCTCTTAGGAATTCCTCATATGAAGATCTTTCCCTAATGCTTACTGATGGTAATCCCCCTTATTTAGTAAACTTTGCAGAAATAATGAATACAATTCTATTGGTGATTAACGTCTCCACCAATGACTTATGTGCTTTATTACCTGGGGTAAAGCGGAAATTGAAGGATCATGATTGGTGCATGCAAATGGACAAGATTTATGGTTATAAATATGACATGGAATATGCCAAAATTTTCCAGGAAACATGGGGAAAGAGCCCCATATTTACTCAGTGGCGTAACACCAACTGTGGGGGCCCCCCTGCGAGCCATGCTGAGGGGGCCCCATCAACTCGGCAACAAATCACAGGTCATGCCACACTCTGGTCCGGCCTAGATTATCAAGCTTGCGCAATACACACAAATGTGCTGTTGAAGGGGTATGCCACACACTGCATTAGGAGAAAGATATAAATATGTGTTTTAATGCAATATACAGCACACTTTGAGAAAAATTGGTTAAAAACCATTAGTGTTTGCAATGGTTTTCCAGGGTAACACCAATCCAATACATGCAAGTCACCAACAGTGCACAGGAACATTAATGCTTTACTATTAAAAATGCCATGCCACAATGAAAACATGTCCAACTGGCGGCACAATGTAGACCAGTGTAGACACGTAATAACATTACAGTAAAGCATGTACAGTAAAGCATGCCAGGTCACATTTAGACATACCTAGGCTGGTTGCACCAAAATGCCAGTCGAAGCAATAACACTGATCAAGAAGAGAATACACGTTGAAGCCTGCGTCTCTGTGGCCTCTAACAACACAGTCAAACTCTAAAATCTGCAAGTAACTGGTCAATCCTGTTGCAGTCTTTACCTCTCCTGTTGCCTCCCAGGCCCTCTCTATGGCTCAGTTCTCTCTCTTCTCTGCTAAAACTCAGGACACCCTGTCCTCCATCTCCTCTTCCTCTCCCTCTTCCTCTCTTGGCCCCCCTTTGGCCATCTCTACTTCTATTCCTTCTTTCTCCTCTTTCTCTCTGACAATACCTGATGAGGTTTCTAGACAAGTCTGATCTATGAAAGTGTTGTCCAAACAGGTCCTCCCCTGCTCCCCTGCTCCTCTAGAACCATCAAGGATCATATTGACACCCTCACTCCAGCCTTGGCCGATTTCTGTGATCACTCTTTCACCACTGGAACGTTCCCTTCTCCCCTTAAGCACTCCTTTGTGCACCCACTCCTCAAGAAGCCGTCCGCCTTTCCTGCCTGCCTGGCAAACTATCACCAATCTCCATCACCCCTTTCTAGGCAAACTGTTGAAAAACTGGCCATCTCACAGCTTACTCTCCACACTGAATCTGTTGGTTGTCTCCATGACCATCAGTCTGGCTTCAGAGCTGCCAGAGGCACAGAAACTGATCTCATGAACACCAGTGAAGATCTGCTCTTTAACCTTGATTACAGCATTCCTTCTGTCCTCATCCTCCTTGATATTTCCTCTACTTTTGACACGGTCAACCATGCCATCCTGATCAATCGACTGCATGAGAACCTGGGCATCATGGATCATGCCCTTGAGGGGTTTACCTCCTTCCTCTTGGACTGCCCCTCCCAGGATACAACTTGGCCCCTTTCTCTCCACCACATCTCTCTATACCTGTGGCGTTCCCCAGGGCTCCATCCTCTCACCCTTGTTTTTCAACCTCTCCTTGGCCCCTTTGGCCCACCTGATCTCTACATTCTCCTCTTATGCAGATGACACTCAGCTTTCCTTCAGGCTCCCCTCAGACTCCTCTACGCCGTCTCTCATTCCTGACTGTCTATCCGCGATTCAGGATTGGTGCGCCTCCAACAATCTCTCCCTTAATGCCAGTAAAATGGAGATCCTTCTCATTGGGACCCCTGCCCCTGCTTTCCCTCTCGCACTCTGGCCGTCCACCTTGGGCCTTCTTCATTCGCCTTCCCGCAAGGCAAAAAACTTTGTTGTCATCTTTGACTCCACTCTCTCTTTATCGTCTCACATCTCAGACGTCGCCAAGAAGTCCCACTACCAGCTGTTACTCCTCAAAGGGACTCTTCCCTTTCTCACTTTCCCCCAGAATATCACTGTCTCCAGAGCCCTGGTTCTCTCTATGCTGGACTACTGCAACAGCCTCTTTCACAACCCTCCTTCCTCTACTCTCCGCCCTCTGCAACTAAACCAGAACACGACTGTGAGACTTATCCTTAGCCTCAAGCCCAGGGATCGTATCTCTCCATCCCTGAAATCCCTCCACTGGCTCCTGGTTACATGCAAGGATCAAGTTCAAGACCCTTTGCATTGTCCACAAAGCTTTCTGGGCCCGGGCCCACACTACATCCAACTCTCTCTTCCAAAATACCTTCCTTCTCAAGCCCTTTGCTCAGCTACCTCCAACTCTCTAAGGGTTAGACACTTCTCCAGGTAGAGAGTTGGGGGGTACATATCTCTCCTCTGCAGGTGCCTCCCTCTGGAAAGGCCTCCCTGCCCCTCTCAAACCTGAGACAGACCACCTGAAGATCCAGAAGCAGCTCAAAACTTTCCTCTTCGCCTCTGCTTTCTCTCTCTCCTTCCCCTTCTGGCCTACCCGACCTACCTGTCTGCTGTACCGACTGGTTGCTTGGCTACCCTCAGAGACTCACTGAGTCCAGACTCTTTCTTGATCAGTCACCCCTGCACTGCCTCTGGGCCTACCACGCACTTAGGGGCTGTATTTGTAACCCTACAGTCCCTTGTTCTCCCTGCACTACCCAGAGCTGTGCTGCCCTGGCTGCACGTACTCAGAGCATTGCTGCCCTGTTTTTCCCTCCCCTCTCCCTTGCACTTCCCCCCTCCTTTTCCCCTTGCACTTCTCGTTCTCGCACCTGCATGATCTGAATGACACAAGGCCTAGTAAGATCGTTTGTCTTGTCCTCCCTCTATCTTCCCTCCCTTGTTTTGTCGCGGCTAGAAACACGTGTGTACAGGCGCGTTATAAATGATTTATATCATATCATTTTATCACAGATGCCCAGAAAAATATACAATGCCGCAGTAAGAAACAGCTAGTCTGGCAGCACCCAAATGCCAGTCTAGCCAGGTAATTACACTTAGCTGGACTGCTTTATCAGAAATGCCCAGTTATAAAAAAAAAAGTCATACCAAACTGAGGAATGACTAGACTGACTGCACCAAAATGCCTCTCTAGCCACTAATACAACATATCATGCCTGCTTAGCCTAGACATGGACAACCATTATGATTTGTCGCACAATTCCACCCCACCACAACCATCCCATCTCCCTCCCACCCCTACCCCAACCGCCAAAATCAGCTCCTTGGCCCAGTATTACCTCCACATCCTTCTTCATTGTCCCGGAGTTTATGTATGAGGCTCCTTGACTCATAGGTAAGTACTGGGGAGTGGGACGAGGAGTAATGAAGATTACTGGTAGCTACATCAGGCATTACCTCCATGCACCTCTATCACATCCCAGTACTTGTATGTGAGGCAGAGTGCCTCATACACAAGTACTGGGATGGGGAAGAATAGGGCTAGGAGTCATTAAGATTACCAATAAGTAATCAAGGCATTAAACACAAGTAGTGGTGCAACACCATTGAGTTGACTGGGATTCAGCACTCCCCCTAACCCCCTGAAATGTTGTGCTATGTTGACTCGACCTGGCTAACCTTCAGAGCAGTTGCCGGACAGAACAGGACACAGATGTTAAACATAATCTGGGTTTCACTGTTAACAAGAGCCCAACAATTACTAACATAAAGCATTTCACTGTTAGTACCTGCATTCAAATGCCACATTTTTTAGGCAATTGAAATCATGATGTGGGTTTAGTATTTTCAAGCCAGGGAAGTGATTGGAAGGGTAGAAAGGGAACAGGAGACCACTCATTCTCGCAGCAGCCCATAAGTGGGAGCTTTCAACCTTAAAGAAGAGAGTTAACTGCTTGTAACATTGAAGCTGCACTAGAACAGTTTCATTAAAATGCCTAAAGAAATTAGATGCCCCCACACAAATAAGTTTGCCCCTCACCCACTGCCCGTGAAGTTAGCACCTCTCCCAACATTTGGATGGTTAGCCCCCCCCAAAATGTAGGTTTTGTTGTACCCCTGAACGCAAGCACACACACACCATTCAGCATATACACAGATGCACACCCAGCCATCCACACATTTAAGTGTGCAATCTTTCATCATACAAGCACACCCAGGCAGCCATCTATACATTTAAGTGTGCACCCTTTCACCATACAGGCACACACACACAGGCACCCACCTTACATTTAAGTGTGCACCCTTTCACCATACAGGCACACCCAGGCAGGCACCTTACATTTAAGTGTGCACCCTTTCACCATACAGGCACACCCAGGCAGGCACCCGTACCTTTAAGTGTGCACCCTTTCACCATACAGGCACACCCAGGCAGGCACCCGTACCTTTAAGTGTGCACCCTTTCACCATACAGGCACACACACACAGGCACCCACCTTACATTTAAGTGTGCAACCTTTCACCATACACTCACACAGGCAGCCACCTATACATTTAAGTGTGCACCCTTTCACCATGCAGGCACACCCAGGCAGTCACCCATACATTTAAGTGTGCACCCTTTCACCATACATTCACACGCACACGTCATGGGGTTGAGGGGAGCCCTATTACTTCACAAAGAAATTGTTTCTTTTTGAAGTCACTCTGACTTCATAAAGAAATTATTTCCGTTACGGACCGAACCATAGCGGAAATAATTTCTTTATGAATGCAGAGTGACTTCAAAAATAAACTGTTTCTTTTTGAAGTAATAGGGCTCCCTCCACCCCATGACATGGAGGCCTCCACCCTAGGTTATTCCATGGCATGGGGTGGGAGGAACCCTCGAACTTCAAAACAAAAGTTTCTTTTTGTAGACACTCTTCCTTCATAAAGAAATTATTTCTGTTACAAAAATAATTTCTTCAGGAAAGCAGAGTGAAATCAAAAAGAAAATAATTTCTTTTTTTTAAATATTTTTCTTTTTTTTTCTCCAAGTGGGTCCCCCTCCCAGAACATGTGATGGTGTGGCCCCCCGCACCACGGGGGATGTGGGGGCCCTGTTACGCCAGTGTATTTACTCAAATTTCCATGTGAGAAACAAAGAATGTCATATATGCGCTTCACACTAAATCAATTCAACACCAACGAACGCATTTTATCTTGGCATAAGAATTAATCAAACAGTGATGCTGGTAATTGTCGCCTGTGTACCAGAGCTTGAAAGCTTCAAACACTTGGTAATGTACTGCCCCTACTTTGAGAATGTTCGGATGACCGTTTTGATCAATATCTAGTAAATAACTCTCAGTTGTCAAGAGAAAATGTATGGATCAGATGCATGTAGAGGAACAACCAAACTTTGGTCCTTGCATTGGTATGATTATTGGATATAATCAACAAAAAGCTACAGGAATTGTAAAATAGCGCAAAAGGCATGCCTTTTAGGTGACAATTCTTTTAATTCAAAGAAATATAAATTTGTTTGCAAATATTCTATTTAAACAACAATGTTATGCTATTGGGGTGTATACATAGTGTCAGATTATCTACAATGTAAAAACTCTTTATTTGAATAACGGATGTCCAGTGGTGCTTATAATAGCACCCTTTGTAGGATGGTGATTATCTTAAAGTTTTTATGTTCATTTATATGCTGTTATTGTTTTATGATGATTTTTAAATGTAAGTGTTATCTACTGTCATGTACTCTTTGCTGTGAGATATTTTAACTGTAAAGTTATTAATTATACAAATCTGCTGAATACTGAACATTAATTTATCAGGTATCTAAGTGCTGTGATGTTTGCTGAAGCAATGATCAAATGATTTGACCTTATCTGCTGGGATTAACGTAACAGATAAGGTGTGTTAGGCACAGCCCAATCTGATCTGTGTTCATTATTGAATCTGATTTTACTCATTTATTTGTATCTACTTATTTCGATCTTAGTAGATGTTTTACGTGTTGTACTTGTTTTATCTCATACTAACTCAAGAACATATTTAATGTGTAGATAGGATGTTGTTTGTATGAAACGTATTTATGTGTTTAACGTATTTGTCTACTTTCTTGTGTAGTAAAATTCTAAAGGTTTAATGTAAAATGTTCATACAATTACAATTCAAAATGATCCATTATGTTTCTCATTGTTGAGGACAGGTGCTGTGACAAGTATAGTCTCCTCTTTTCTTCCCTTCTCTGACAATGTGTGCCTAATGCAGGAATGTAGGGATCCTTTTCATTTTTTATGAAGCAAGGTGGTGAAATGCTCTGTAGTTGACGTTCTCAGACTTTCACCTTTTCTTTGACCGAGTCCAGAAGCCCAGTTATAAAGATATGTGTAACTCTAGGTAGCCAAGGGTCATGTGTTAGCCCTGGAAGATCATTTTACGTATATATTTAATGAAGAAAACCAGATACCCGGTGCCATATTGCTGTTGCAGGCCTAAAGCCGGATAAATGGGGAAATCGCAATCCATTGATGTGGGGAAGAGCGTCGACCCAGGAGGTTCATCCTGAAGCAGGTGTCCATACGTCGGTCATTCCACGTCATTCACAAGTAATTTAGGATTGATCTATCTTGACACAAGCAAAACACTCGTGCCAGATGCTGCCCTGTGGAAATCTGTTTCACCTGTGGAGGAGTGGCTGCGAATGATGAGCAGAGTGGAGGAGTGGTGGACCAACAGTCCTCAAGAGCAACTTGAGGACTGGTGGTCTGCAATGGTAGTGCTGTGAGCCCTCAAGAACTCTGCCAATCCGTGCCATTGTCGGCTCAGTCACTGACCATATTGTTAACTGAAGGTCTGTGATTCACCAACCGTCCCATCTAATGATTTTTTGCACCAGGCCTATAATTAGCAGCAAATGGGCATCATAGATAGTTTACGTTCCAGTGCCCAGCCAAGGAAGTGTTTATTAATTGCCATCAATTCGACAACACCACTTTCAGCTGGATCATCGCTGCTTTTTCCATAGCAACCTCAGCTGGACTGTGCCAATCTGATTGAAATGTGCCCCTGTGAGGAATTCGACCATCCGCATGGTGGGTGTGCGCTTGTCTGGTCTTTTTTGAAACTTTAAATGAAATGGACCAATGGCATATCAACCTCTGGAAAATGTGTGTGGCTAATCCGCACACATTTTCCTATGCTCACCGCATGACATACGCATAGGTGCGTGTACTCTGGTTAGCTTAGAACTATGACTGGTTACAGCCTACAGGCGCAGTCCCTTCTGTCATATTTAGTTGGGATCTGACAGGTGGAATATACAATGCATCTATAGAAGGGGAGGGGCAAGCCTTCCCCCTGCCATGACCACCCTAATTAAATAACAAGCCGCCCTGTCCTTTTGTTGAACCCTGTAGCTGATGACGACATTCACATACTAATCAGAGTTTAATTGAAAAAAGAGGCCTAGGTGGGGACTGGCTGCAGAGGCTAACAAAGGAAACAGGAAGCCCCAACACAATTTCAAATGCACTGTGTCAACCTGATGCCAACTCCCTCCCTCAGTATTGATTGGCAATGAAATGTCTGGGACTGCGTGTTTACAGTAGTCATCACTGCAGGGTTACTGCATTCAGAAGGTATTAGTATGTGGTTTGAAAGTCTGGTCTCTCTCTGGCTTTAAGGGAGACCTGCCTCTTTAATCAGGAACTACAGAGAGCTCCATTAAACAGAGGAACCCTTTGATCCACAACATACAGGAAGATGGGTGGGACTGACATGTTTTCCCCCCTCTACCTTTTATGTTGCAAAACACTCTGGTTATAACCTCAGGCATACAGGATATTGTTTGTTGTAACCCAGGATTGGGTCATTAAGATTGGGCTTAGCCTGCATCAATCCTTGTGATTTAGTTGGCTTTAAAAGAGGGACAAGCACCTCTTTTGGCAGATCATCTGAAGGATTCCCCGGAAGCAGAAGGCAGAACTCATCACTGGACCCTGGCTAAAGGTACAGTCTGCCTTAAATCTTCTGCCAGTGAAGAAAGACCAGGACCTATAAGAGGGAAGCAAGATCCGTCCCCTAAACATCTCCCAGGGATCAGAGGGAGATACTGAATCTAGAGGACCCTCCAGCAGCTCCAGAACCAGTACCCAGCCAGCACACACCGTGGCCTGCTGGGCTCTGCATCAAGCTTCATAGGTGGGAAGTGCCAGAGAGTGTCTGAACCAACCCAAGGACAAGGCAGCTGCCTGCAATGCGCTCCTCAGCTTTGGGTGGTCCACCTTAAAGGATGACATCAGCCCAGTGAAGAAGCTAGGAGAACTGCATCGAGAAGCATCTACCGATGTCCACCTCAAAGGACATTTTCAAGCCAGTTGAGCCCCTGGAGCTGCAACTGACTGTTGTTATGCCGCCATCGATAAAAAGCCGTCCAAGTCGCCTCAACCAGTTCTTCAGTACCTCCGACCAGCACTGAGACTTGATTCCTGACCCGCAGCCACCGTGTAGGCCTGCCTGTTGCTGGCCGAACTGCCTGCCGCCTAATACCCGCAGATGTCTCCCATCTTGTACTCTGTCGCAGAAGCTACAAAGTGCCCTTGAACAGACTTGTCCCTATGTGCACCAAGATCTTCTACAGCACAAGGTACATTGTAGTTGTGTCCCCCTGGTCCTTCTCCGAAGCCACCTTATGACATGTTACAACCCACTGCTCCCTTTGTGTTGAAACCAAGTATCCTTGAACTATTGCGATTAATTACTATACCGACTACCCTCCTGTCAGAATCCAGGATGCGTCCCTTTTCCTTCTTTGAAACTATCTGTCCTCTGCATTCCTAGACAGGGCGGGTTGTATTTCATAGTGTGCTAGTACTGTCTGTTGTGATAATAAAGTAGATATTTTTTAGACAACCTTGACTGGACAGTCACTTTTTGTTGCAACTAACCAGCGATCCACAACCTTTTGGACACACGCTTGGCATTCCGTTCACGCTACCAAAATCGAACTAGAAGGTTTATAATTTGTTTGTGTTTCCAATCAGTTTGGATCCCCTCTAGTGGACTAGAGGTGTGGGGCTGATTGATGGTTTAGAAACCGATATACATCGCTGGACCACTGGTGCCCCAGAAGTTGACTCATCACAGCCCCTCCAGCGTGGATCTACCCTGCCTTTCCCATTGAAGCTAAACAGCCCTGTTCAGCATCACTGCAGGAAAAGATTAGACACCTTCTCTCTACCAAGCCCCTCTTCCATCTACCATGGCCCCTTTTTACCATCTCACTATTCTTCCCTCTGGCCCGACTCACTCTGCAGGGCACACTTTTGATGTTCTGATCTCCTCAGACCTCCCCCTCGCTAACCTTCTCACCACTCCTCTCTCCTGGAGTGACCACTTTCTCCTCTCCTCTCATCTCTCTCTCTCTTTACACCCCAGGCTAAGCCTACCCCCACACTGCCACCCACCTTCTCAGTCATTCGACCCATGAAGCATGTGTCAGTTGAGGCTTTCACTGCCTCCTTCTCTGTCCCTTCTGCACCCCAGGCTCACATACACCCTGACACAGCCCTTTCCATGCTCCACTCTTCTATCTCTGATACTCTCGATGCACTTGCCCCTTTCACGAGGATCCACATGACGCCCAAAGCCAAGTGCAACTCCTGGTATGACTCAGATCTTGTCACCCTTAAATGCAAGTGGAGGGTGGCTGAGAGGAAATGGTTGGCATCTTGTACATCCTCTGACAAACTGGCCTGTCGCCTGCTCCAAAGGCAATACTGACTCTCTGCCCTTACTAAGAAGAGAGCTCACATACAAGCCTGCATTTCTGCAGCATCTAACAACTTGGCCAAACTCTTTAAAATCTGCAAGGAACTGGGCAATCCTGCTGCAGTTTCTACCTCTCCTGTTCCTTCCCAGGCCCTTTGCACGGTCCTGGCTTCCCACTTCATCTAAAAAAGCAAGGACATCCTGTCCACCCTATAAGCTTCTCCTGCTTCTCCCTCCAGCCTCACCTCTTCTTCTGCCCCCCCTGCCTTTGACATGGTCAACCATGCCATACTGCTCAACCGGCTCTGTGATAACCTGGGTATCACTGATCTGACTCTAGCCTGGCTTTCTTTCCTCTCTGATCGACCATCCCAGGTTCAACGTCAGTCCTTCCTCTCCTCTATCACTCTGCCACCTGTGGGGTTCCCCAGGGGTCTAACCTTTCTCCCTGGCTGTTCAACCAATACCTGGCACCTCTCGCCCACCGTATTGCTGCTTTCTGCTCAAACTTCCGGTTCTATGCATATGACACGCAGCTTGCTTTCAGAAAACTTTGTGTGTCCCCACTGGACAGCCTCATAGAATTATCGTGAGAGCATATACCGCAAGCAGATTGGTTGCAGCAGGATACCTTCAGTTAAGGGATGCCTAGTTTGTAAACGCGTTTTCTGATTTACTGGTCCCCATGGTGTCCACTTTGGTGAATCCAGAAAGGGACGTCTTTAAGTCCGGCTGTGGCCAGCCAAACCAACAGCGTTAACTTCCGATCAATTATTATTATTATCTGCTGATTAAACGTTCCCTTACTTTTTAAGGCCCCTATTTAGGTGTGGGTGTTGTTTTAGAGGGTGCAAGTCACAAGATTGTTAGTGCTCTGTCCCAGTGCCGGTGTACTGCTTTGCTGATTTATGTCAGAGAACTGCAGTGTTTAGTGAAAGTCGGTCCCATAAGAATATTGCTATGGGATAAAACTGCTGTTGTGTAAAAACTGCAGCTTGCGCTGCCCTACGAATGGAGTGTAGCCAGTTACACTATCAGCAAAAATTAGGAAATAAATAAAATGGGCACTTTCAGCCCACGCAGCGGTCCATGCACACCTGGGAGGCCTTGAGTGTCTGCACAGATGTAATGCTGAGAGTATTCAGAAGAAAAGGCTGCATTCTGCATTTATTTCCCAGTTCACATCAGATAAGGCACGTCATTTCACCAAAATGCCAGGGGTAGCGGAAGTGACATCATATGGCCCTTGACCTCTGACCCCACCCTGAAGTGACCACACAGGAAGCGATGGAACACAACTGTTTACCCCTTGTACACTATGAAAAATATGGTTACAATATTAATGTAACGTGACATAAATGTAATTCAAGAATGGATCACCATATGTATCTGCAGAAAAAAAATGCTATAACTGCAACTTTGCGAAAAGCAGAATACATAGTCCGAAAGGGATGCTTATTCTACTCTAAATGCTTTTTGGAGGATTTTGTCTGCATTGTGCACTTGAGTTGTTTAAGAACAGACTAAATCAGTGACTCACCCCCTGAAGTGTGCCTGAAATAAACCTTTAATGAGTCTAGCAATTATTGTATGGCATTCCAGAAAGACAAATAGCCACATGGCATTGGCCACAGCCCAGCAGCTTACATTTGTAAAAAAGTCAAAATAAAAAGTGCATTTTTCTTTTTTTAGGGGTAGCAAGGGAGTCCACAGGTGTAGCAAGGGAGACCTAAATGACGTCCCTGGTTCACATTTCAAAGCAAACTTGTCGATACCATCATTCAGCATAAAACAGCATGGAGAACATGTAGCGTCCCACCGTAGAGCACGAGGGGAAGCAAAGTGTGCGCAGAATAGCTTGCGTGGCCTACAGGAGGAGAAAAGGCAATATTTTTACTTGGGAATCAAAGGTTCTAGTAGATGAAGGGCCTCATCACGAGCCCAAAGGTATTTTAGCGCAATTTCCACTAAGTAGAAATAGTGTTATCACCGGGATGTGCGGCAATATTAACGCTGCATCACAACCTGGCGTGAATGCGTGCCCCACAGCGGCAGTAATGCTATTAGCGCCTGCCAGAAACTGCGCTAGAATAATGAGTAATGCCGAAAAATCTGTGCTAATAGTGCTACTGCCGCCAGCGCCGGTGCTTTTAGCGCTGGCACTATTAGCGCAGGCGGAAATTGTGTCATCACCGGAACGTGAAGCATGGCAGCGAACATCTTGAAAAACTCAATCCATCCAGAATCTCCCACTTCTTGTAGCCATCCGGACTTGGGAACAAGCCAACATGGCACAGGACAGGCAAGTTGCCTGAAAATCACTTGAGGAAACCAAAGCTCAGTGAGGGAGAGCTGGTGGTCCTCACTGATGAGGTTGTGGCCCACTGTGAGGAGCTGTATGGCAATAGGCAGCAGAAAACCTCAGGCCATCGCTGGACAGCCATCTGGCATACCATCAGCTAGAAGGTGGCTGCCTGGTCCAGCGTACCCCGTGTGGGGGAGTACTGCAGGAAGTGATGGAATGACCTCTGGGTCAGGATGCGTGGACTCCTGCCCAATACCGCCAGGAGTCCCTGGTGATCGGAGGTGGTAACGTAGAACCACGGGTCCTTACAGCCTGAGAGGAGAAGTGCAGCATGGTCCTGGACATGGAGGGTATAGAGAGAGTCGGAGGTGCAGAGGCGGGTGCCAGCAGCCAGGACGTAAGTCAAACCCCACCCCCCTGGCATACGTTCATGCACACATGTCAGCCTAGCACAAGACGCCCCAGTGGACAGGGACATATGTCTACAGACCGAGAAGCTGGTCAGGCCAATCAGGGGGTGGCAATGGGGTGCCACAACAGCCACCTTCCACAGCAGGAATGGGTCAGGGCACCAAGGGCAGCACTGAGCATACCAGCAGTGAGAAGGGGTGGCAAGTGAAATATCCAAGTGTCATGCACACCACACCCCTGCCGGCAGGATTGTGGTTCATGAGCAACCATGACACCATGCAGCAGTCACACCAACATGTTGTTGGCCCAGTTGGCCTGCCACATGTTGGCATGGCAGATGAGCCACGTGGAAGTGCATGTCCCCCTACACCGACATGGTCACAGCTAGGCAAACCCTGTACACCATAGCGCAACACTGCAGCTGCACAGCAGCACCCCATAGAGCCATGGCAGTGCCATAGAGAAACCCGCAACACCCACTCCCACAAGGTGTGTGCTATCTGTGGAGGGGATGTGGGGGCTTGAAGGACCACAAGCATGCAAGCTATATATTGGCCACCCCAGCATGGGCACCCTGCCCTCGCCACATACAGGCCAAAGGACAACTGGCCATGTGTCGCATACATATTGCTGCAACCATTCCCACAATGCTTTGCCCACATGCAATGTACCCAGACTAATCATGCCCATATGCCCAAATATGTTGGGTCCCATTCTGTACCATATCAAATGTTTTTTATATGCCAACATATGTGGAAGAACCATACCTGTCAAAAGTTCATATGCCCCCTACAGGCACTCACGCATCACCAGAGGCACTGGAGGAGGATGAGGAGGCAGGTCCATCTGGAAGTGGCGCCTCCATGCCCTCAAGGCCAGCGACCACCACCACCCCACAAAGGTGCACACAGATTACACATAGGTGGATGGACCGCTGTGAGATGCCATGACCCAGCAAGGCCAAGCCTATGGCAACACCACAGACAACGAGGAGCACACCGAAGCCCACTCCACCCACTCCCTCAGCTTCACCTGTGGGATTGTGTGTGCCATGTCAAGGAACCAGGCAGACACAGCTGCCAGTACTGTCGCTCTGGCTGTTTATGGGCATCAGGGAGATGATGGAAGGGGTCTCAGCCCTTGCAGAGGCAATCCGCCAGAGCACAGAGGTCACACTCCAGCACATCCAGGGACCAGGCTCGATAGCCTCCAGTTCTACGACACCAACTGAGGAGTCGCAGTAGAGTACAACCAGGCACTGGTCCCAGCCACAATTGGGTCCCAGATCAAAAGAGCTGGCATGGGGGAAAGCAGCCGTGGAAATAACACTGAGACACATTTTGCCCTGAGTGGCCGTGATGGGGAGTTGGTGGTGGGAGGGGCAGGGGGATAGTATGCTGGGGAGTTGGTGGTGGGAAGGGCAATAGTGTGCTGGGGATTTGGTGGTTAGAGGGGGTAGTGAGCTGGGGAGTTGGTGGTGGGATGGGGGATAGTGTGCTGGGGAGTTGTTGGTGGGTGGGGGAAGGCAGTACATTTGCTGAGGTGTTGGTGGAGGTAGGGGGAAGAGGGATAGTGTGCTGGGGAGTTGGTGGTGGCAGAGACGAGGGTGGATAATTGGTGCACATCAGTCAATTACAACTCTTGAACGTCATCAATGCGAGGGCATTCCTGATTGTGTCATAGTGGTGCTCATTAATAGAGGTGAGTGTCACACAGTTGTACATTGCTGACGCCATGGGATTATGTCAGAAGAAATTGTTTATCAGTCCCTGGTGAGCCAGTCTCCCATCCCTCAAGTCATCTCTGGCAATGCCTGCATTTGACTCCACCACAGGCATTACATCCTCATCCTTCTTGGGTGGCATGTCCACATCAGGGAGTAGTGGAACATTTCTCTTCAGGCAGATGTTGTGCAGCATGGCACACACAAGCACAATTTTGCCCTTAATATTCCACTCTCTCATCACATCTCTGCCATCAGACAGTACACACAGTACAAGATAGAATCCTGCTATGCACTCTTGTCATCACACATAAATGCCTCTCAAACACTGTCCCCAAATACCTGACTGACAAATTCTCACGGAACCTTCCTCTGAGACCTACTAGATCCTCATACCTTCACTGCCTCAAAATTCCCCAGTATAAACTGAAAACCCAGGGGGATCTAGCTTCCTGGTATTAGCAGCCAAGTATTGGAATGCACTTCCTTTTACCATCAGAGCCGAATCTTCTTTCCGGAAATTCAGATCCAAAGTGAAAGACTGGCTATTTGCCCAGCAACTATTTAGATCAATTTAGCTGTCCTCGCCTCTCTTATTTATGACCGCTGTAATTCCAATGTATTGACCTTGTAGATTACTTACCTGCCGCACTTCGGGTTCTGTATTCTCCATTCACTAATTGTGTAGTGAGGATCACTCCTCAGCTTCCTGTATGTAACACCATTGTAGTCATCCTAACCAATCTGTTAAATGGTCTTCATGATTTTGCTGCTTTCCTGTAACTGTACCTGTAACACTTCAAGTATGCTTAAGCACCCAGATGCCTGAGGGTTAGGCACGCTCTATGAATAATAAACTAATCTAAACTAAACAATTCTACCCACTTTCTCTGAAGCGTACTTCAGGGTTCCACAGGTATGGTAAGGCAGTGGAATCATGCCTTCAGGAGGCCGAAGGTATGCTAGATGCACACATGGGTCCTATTTAGAGTGTGGTTGTAGGCAATATCTTGCAGTGTTTGTGGATCACGCAGAGAGGTTATCAGCCAGGGTAGCTGTGGGTATCCTTAGTCACTTGCATGGGGATAGGCACAGACATCAGTCTCAGTGCAATGTGTGTGGGTGGTCTTACAAAATATCAGGGCAATGGACATCATATGCATGCATATTTGGCTTCATTTTGTGGCATGTGTTTGTACAATGTCTGTGTATGCTGTGTCACTCGTATCATGCATTTGTGTTCTAGCACCATGAAGCATCTGTGTGCTAGATGGAATTATCAATAAAATATTTCAGAGCAAATAACTGGACAGACTGAAAGGAGATAGTAAAATACTGATTTAATCTCAAAGAAGTAAAGCATGGTGAATAAGCACTCATCAAATCGATTCATGCACAATCACAATGTCTTCTTGATTACACTCAGTTTATATAATGCTAGATCCGTCATCTATGATGCCATCCTACGTGGCAAACCGCAAAACCTATCGAGGGGTGGGTTTGGACTAGGGGAATATGTCTACATATAGAAAATATGTGTGTTAGTCCCTCATTGTCAGTCGCTTGTCTGTGAGACACACCCCGAGCTACGTCGATACACGTGGTGTAATATACTCGTCACAGGAGAGAATATGGCAGCAGAATAATACTTTGCAACATTACATGAAAAAGTGCATGGCAGGCTTTTCTAGTTGTTTGGCAACCCAAATCCAACCTTGGACATTCGGCTTGCTAGCAGCTGTTACATAGAAACAAAACCCAGGTGGTTGGAGATACGTCAGCTCTCCCCTTGTTTTCCCAATTAGTCTACCCTCTCTCATCGGTAGGCCTCATGCTAGTGTCTTCTGTTTGAAGGCTGACCTTGCCAATCTGTATTGTCTCTGGAAATTCGTGGGAGTGTAGGCACACCATTATCTTAGCTTTAGACTTAATGAACAGCCCTTGTTTGTCAGCTCTTCTTTATGTGTTATGAGACCATGAAATTGTCCATGTCGATAGTGCATTTAACACCATTTGATTCAATTATGCTGGATGCAGTTGCTCCTCTTGGCCTTTAGAGACTTCCTCACTCTATCCCATATAAACTTCATTCCATTTTAATTGTCCAATAGTGCATCCATAAACGTTCTTGTTCCTCGTAATCTTTGGGATATATGTCCTCGCACATGGTCTGCTCATTGGTCTCACTTTGTGCTTTTCCTCCATCTCTTGAAATGGCATCCTTGGTTCCAAGCCAATATACTGTTCTATTTTTCAAGGGAAAACAACTTTGTCATCATCTTTCCACTTTAAGATCCTGGGCTCGTAGTTTGAGTTAGCTGGGTTGATTGACATCGTCGTCTAATGATCGTCTTAAACATTGAATATATACTTCTCATATGCAAGCTTCTATATATTCTTTCTACCTTCCGTTTCAGCATATTTACAGTTAATGACCAGTGAGTCAATTCATTCTTCTTTGTGTTCGTAAGTACTGCATCATGGAATATAAGTTTCTCTTAGTGCTTCAGTTACATCGTTATTCTTTAGTATGTTCATATTATTTCAGCATAGGTTCTCACATCCCCTTTATGACATCCTTTTGCTGTTGTCAGACTTTGTTTTAAAGCACATCCATTCTGTTCATGGCTGCATTTCGACAGCTTGGCAAAGTACATCCTTCTTGGTAACTTTTCTCCACTATGTCAGCTTGCTGGTAAACTCTGAAGGATTGTCTGAGTGCATGTTGTCTCTAATATACTCGACAAGGTGTAGAATCATTGCAAGGATTCAGGCATGGGTACCCCATCATGGCTCTTCGTCCTTCATCCGAATATGATGGTGGCAAGGGTGCAGGACTAGGGAGAAGACCAGTACCTCCTCCTCTACACATTGTTTTTAATTCACATGCACACTGTTCCCTTGCAGCAGATGTTATGTGGGGTGTCTGTTTGTGACATGTGCAGCTGACATGGTGGCTGTCTTGTGGCATTGTATTTCTCCCATGCATGCGGCATGCTGGGTTTGCCATCAATCCTCACTAGACTTCCGGGGCCACCGGGTCAGCATTGGGGGCTTGCCGCACATGGATGCATGGCTGTGGTACTGGCAGGGTTGTGCATGTTGTATTGTGGTATCTGTAGCTATGTTTGTGTTAGGTGTTGCTACTGTATGTGTTCATCAGCTTCCCCATCCAGGAAGGTTCAACATGTGTATGCTCCCTGGGCTGTACTGTGATATTGGTGCGGGAGGTGGTCAGGTACGACTTTTGCATTTGCTTGTCATGCCATGCTTTGTGTAGTCATTAGCATCTGCCCCCATATGGTCAGGTGCTTTGATGCACATGCATGCAGGCAATTTTGCTCACCCACTATCCACATCTGTTGTCCTCTGTGCCTCTCCATGTATCCTGGTGGTGTGCTGTTTGGTAGGACCAGGGAATCATAGGTGGAATTAGTGTAGCGGGCACAGCAGTGGGTGATGTACAGGTTGGGGTTGTAGGTCACCTGCCCATTCAGGGAGTGGTAGTGCTTCCGGTTACGGTACACTGCTTCATGGGCCTAGGGAGCCAACAACACAGCATGGGTACAGTCCGCGACTGCGATCACATTTGGCATTTGAGCAATGGCATAGAACTGTGACTTCATGGCATTGTCCTGGACAGGGTTGGTAGGCAGTGAGATGTGGCTTTGCACTTGCCACAGGAGGGTATCAAGCACCTGGGCCAACACTGCACACAATGCTGGCTGTGCCATGCCGTGCATCATGGCTACAGAGTGCTGGAAGGTGCCAGTTCCAAGGAATTGTAGGACAGACACTAGCTTCAGCAGTGGGGGCACAGCTGTCCGGATGTTTGATCCTACTCCCTATGTCATCCTGTATTGTGTTGAGCATCTCAGTTATGGTATCCCTGTTGAGGCAGTACAGGTTGACCAACTGTCTGCCAGTGAAGGACCAGGGTGAGGGACCCACCCCCCCGTACTCCCTGTGACCAAGACTGGTTGTCCTGCATCTCTACTTCCGGGTGCAGCATGAGCAGCTGCCTGTCCCAGCTCACAGTGTCTAGTGGCAGCATGCTGTTGGAAACCATGTTTGGGGTAGGGGTATGCCTTTTCTAGCTCTCTGGAGTGCATCAGGGTCACCTGTGGATTAATTTTTAAAACCTGTGTTCATGTAACTCCAGCTGGAGGCAGGAGGTAATTGCACTGTGTTTGCGGCGGTAATAGGGATGGTTTTTTGGTGCTAATACCGCTGTACATGGACTTGTGATGCGGCTGTGATTGCGCTTTGTGTTGCACGTGCAGATACCGCTGGCTGTAATAGCGCTGGCTGATTTTACTGTAGGCAATATTTGCACCAGCTCGTGATACGGCGGAGCAGTATTGGTGCCGCTAATTACATTACCGCCACTTTTAGTGCTCATTCCCCAACTCGTGATGAGGACCGAAGTTTGCAAAGTTTAGCTCCAGCTCCATGGGTCTTCTGCCCATCACACCCCCTTGCCCATAATGTCAGCCATGTGGGAGAAGAATAGGATGAGGGTAAATGATGTTGGCACAACAAAAAGATGCTGAAGAGTGTAACAATGGGTGGTACAACCTACATTGTGGAACACACAAGAAAGACCTGTAGGCTAAGAAGCATAGCTCTCAAATCGACGGTGGTACTCCCTGTGTGAGTACCATTGCAGAAAGACTGTGGCAGGGGGAATTATAGCTGGAATAAATCCTCAGCCCCAATTGCCAGTTGTCTGCTGTGTCTTCCTTTGTCATTCTTCCATCCCTTTCCGTAATATCATGCCAAAAATGCCTCCTTCTACAGGTTACTGCCAGGTGAAAATGGTGTTGGTGACAGATATCTCGTTGTTGGAAAGGGCCTTACATCACTTGGGCCCATTGTTTATAATTCAGGCCAATTGATATCTGGCAAATGCCCAAGGCGGTGACAAACTACTGTTTTCAGTGTATGTGTGGGGGAGGTCAGTTGTGCTGTGCAGAACACGGTGTGAGGACTTCTGTGTATTTCATGTTGTCCTAAAGGGCAAGAGAAAGAAGCACAGAAACAGTAGCCAATACTTGTCGCAGTTTATTAGGCAGTCACACTCAACTCAGTTCCTTCCCCACCACAAGCAAGGAGGTGCACAATAATATGCTTTTTTTCATATTCACTGTGGTGAGACCTCCACCCCATCTTGCACCCAACCCCAACAAATACTGTGTGTCACCAATGGAGTAGGAACCAGGCCACTGTATAGTAAGAGTATACATGTATTTATTTATTTATTTATTTAAGGTTTGACAAAGGAAACAAGCAGCCAACACCCAATATCACAACAATAACTTGGTTATTAAAACAACACAGACACAATTACTTTGAAACATGCAGTCACAACTAACAACAAATTTAATTTCAATTTAACCAATAGAAAACACTCACAATACAATGGAAAAATAGTTGTGCAACACACATTCAAAGGTCAGGCAGTGCTTTGGGATTCTGCTTTGGGAGGCAATGACATCAATGGAAAATTTAGTTTTTTAGGCTTTCGTTTGAAAGGAACAGTTGGGAAAAGGAACTCCAAGGGAAATTGTTTTTCAACACAAAAGAAAATGAAAGGCAGGACTTTGTAATTTGGGTCAGAGAAAGCCGGGTACAAAGGGGGAATTTTGTTTTGCAACACACATACAGATGAGATGCAAGGCTTTGTAATTCTGATTTTAAAATGAATGGGGATGAATGGAAAATGTAGTTTTGCACCCTCCACACTGACTGTAAAGGCAGTGTTTTGTGGATTACTTCTTTTGGGATTAAGGACCCACCCCTTCTGTACAGAAGTTAAGGGTTTCAGAAAACAATCAACTAAGTCTTTATGGGCCATACCGGCTCTAACACACTGGGCATGAGCTTTGCTAGTTTCGCATCCTATCAACACTCATCCCATGATTTTCTACATGGGAATTAATTGATTTACTTTAATCAAATGTGCACAGTGTCTCCCGCTTCCCCCACAATTTAATGGCAAGGATTACGGCAGGCAGTTCCCAACAAAATTCAATTTCAACAGAGTGGGTGGTTTTCTAGTGGGAAATAATTTGAATGAGATTTAATAAATTGTGTGAAGGGCCTAGCCAATTTCACCCCCCCCCCCCCTTTACCCATTAATGGAAAGGGATGAAGGCAGGTGCCTCCCCACGCAATTGATGGCTTTGTAATCTCTACTGCTCAGGAGGCCAGCCAGATCTTTAGGACCCTCTTTAAGGCAGCTCACACCAGGCCTCTCCCACAGCCAGATAGGCCTCTCTCAGATAGGGCTCCCAGGTTTCCAGACAAGGTTTACCAAGATGGTCAAGGTAGCTCTCCTTGCCTCTCTGATAGTTGTTGCTCGCTATTGTCCAGCAGCAGGCTATCTCCCTGAATAATGTCAGAAAGCCCTGTTTTGATACAAACACACCCTCTTATAGGGCTGAAGACACTCCAACATGGTCATAATTCCAACAGTCAGGATTGGCTAGCTCACATCCTTCACCTCCCACCAAGAGGCCCACTGGCTCCTCATAGGACCAGAAGTTGGGAGATATGTATAATTTATTTATTTAATTAATGTGATACAGTCTATTTAATAAACTTTACACATATTGATAACTAAACACATATATAAAATAAGCTTCAAACAAACAAAATAGTAGCAATATAGCAATATGATAAAGAATAAACCATTTACAAATATAAATCAATCTAAAAGCTCAAGTAGCATGTAAAAAGAAAGAAAAAGAGACAGTACAAATTTACACAATAACACCCACAATGCCCACTATGATATACGGACAGCAATTCAAGGAGGTAAACTGGACTTAGTCCATTTCTCACAACTACAGTACCAGGGGAACTCACAGCACAGCCGATTACCTCGTCCCAAGGCAGGGGTAGTGACTATTTTAGGATACTAATTTCAGATCTGAATATCCAATATTTCTTCTATCCTAGTCCAGATGTTGAAGAGAGCTAACATCACTCGCATACTCTCAGAATTCATGCAGTGATGCCAGAATAATGACGTTCCGATTGATGCCAGTTTATGGGAGAACTTTCCAATGTGACATTGGATTACATTGATCATAGTACCACATTCTGTCAAAACATGTCTTGCTGACTCTAATACATTGCTTCCTTTACACAACCGACAAGTGCGTTGTTCCACTGGCAACTGCAGTCTTCTGCCCGTGACCAACAGGATAGGGAGTTGGTCCAGCCTTAATAAAAGAATAAATCGTCGCAGTTTTTTAGAAGAGCAGAGATTGAGATACCCTTGTGGTTGCATGAATGAGTACAACCTGTATTGTACAAATGCGTAGCTTTTCAACGAGCTAAGGTGAGCGAAATTCTCTAACCAATCCCACATTTCTACCCGCTTGTCAAGTGCATTTTGAACTTGCTTAGAATATGGCCCTTCTCGCCAGGTCCAACCAATAGTAGCAAGATGTTTTATCATCATCGCAGATGGAGACTGAAGATTTTGTTTCTTGCACAGTTCTTGGAAGATAGTGGTCAGGAGAGGGTTAGATGTTACACTAGGCATTTTCAAGAAGTGCCCCAATCTCCTTTTCATGACGATAGCCTTCATAGAGGGTAGTCCCAATTCCAATCGAATAATTGCCATCGGAACTCCCGGACCCAGGCCAAGTATACGACGCCAGAATTTCCCCTTGATGGCTTGAAGCCAACTAAGATCTAAGTCTAGAAGTGATTCTAGGCCATAAGTCATCATAGGGATAAATACCTGCGTATACAATTGGCGCGTACCCCAAAGCGTAAATCCTCCTTGCTTATTGGTGAAGTTGGCTATAAGAGATGTTACTTGCGCCGCTCGCATTGTACGTGAGAGCTTAAGTGCCACATATTCCCCATTGGGCTCAAAATCAATACCTAGATAGCGATAGAGTGGGGCGTATGGGATCAAGTTATTATTCACCGTGAGGTTCACACGGGACACTCTTTTGCTGGAAAATCTCAATACCTTAGTTTTATCTAGGTTAATGATGAGACCATTGGATTTGGCGTACTCCCATAATGCTGTGGCTGATCTACGTAAGCCACCAATAGTATGATCAAAGATGACCAAATCATCTGCATATGCCATAACGGTGCAAACAGAGTCCCCGATTTTAGGGGGGCAATTGCAGGCAGAAGTTAGAGCAAGCGGAATATCATGCATATAAAGATTATAAACTAGGGGGGCAGTCACACAGCCCTGTTTGACCCCCCTGTTTTGATGTACCTTACTAGTCAGATGTCCCTCCTGGTCTAATTTTAACCTGACCGAGGTATTATGATGTAACAATCTAAGAAAATACAGTATGCCAGCAGGGCAGCCTAGAGCAGCAAGTTTAGACCATAGGCGTTCTCTAGGTACCAGGTCAAAAGCTGCTTTAAAATCGATGTAAAGTGCATAAAGCGGTGGCTCATTTCTTTTACGGGCTCTAGCTCTCAATAGGTTCATTACCATCAGATTATACCCGGTGGAGTAGCCTTTTCTAAAGCCACATTGGAATTTAGATAGTATATGGGCCTCGTCTACCCATGTCTGAAGATCCTTGAGCAACAGGGCGGCAAACAATTTGCCTGTCGTATCCAGCATAGAAAGGAGTCTATAATTATTCGGATCTAGCCGATTCCCCTTTTTAAATACCGGAATCAACACGGCTGTTTGCCACGACTTAGGTATCGCCCCCTGGTTCAAAATTTTCTCAAACATAATTGCCAACAATCCTGCCCAAAACTCGGGCTGGGCTTTGATAACTATATTGGCTAGGCCATTAGGGCCGGGGGCTCTAGAGGATTTTAGAGTTTTTATCTTACAGAATATCGCAGTGTATGACATATCAAATGATACACTGGATCTTGGAGGTAGCGGTGGAAACCTCTCCTCTGTCTGCAAGATGGCATTACGATTCTGCAGGAAGTCCTCCCATTCCTTTGCACCGATGGGATTTACCAATTGCCCTTTGACTGTTTCCCTAGCTTCACCCAGAAGTGCCCAAATGCTACCTGTGTTTTTCGAACAAATGGTGTGTATCAATTTCTGATATGCCAGAGATCTTTCAGCGAGCCGTAGCTTTTTGATATTGGCTCTATATTTATTTTTGCTTTTCCTAACAGCCACCCTAAGATTTTCTATAGGTTTGCATCTTTGCTTGATCGTGCGTAGCTCCCTTCTAAATTCCCTCTTAGTGTCTCTGATCTTTTTATTAAATGGGAGTATCCCACCCTCTGGTCTAGTCATACTCCAGTTGGGGGCTGAGGCATGAGTATTAGAGAAAACACTGATCCAAGTTTCTATAGCTTCAATAGACATATCGTTGAAATTGGGTATTTGGGGCCAGTTTTCAATATTTAGTGCTTCTGATGCCAAGTGTATATTCTTAGCAGTCCACCTAATACTAGTGCCCGCTTTGTTTACCCGATATGTATAATGTAGGCTGAGGGAGGAGAACAGATACAGCCTTTTAAAATGACACAGAGTTTTACATTTTCTGTTCTGAAAAATCTCATAATTTGGTAACTCCCTTGATCTTTCAGATAACCACATGAATATATATGTTTTTGAGTTCTATATTTTACAGCGAGTCATACAATACCATGCTTATTTCAGCACGCCCTTCCTGGGTTGAGCTACCATTTTTCGCGGTTTGCTGCAGTGCCAAAAATAGCTAAAAATGAGACCATTTCCAATTCAAACCTTAGTTTCGTGATCTATCCCTTTGCCAACTTTCCCATTTCACAGATGTATGAAAATGGCAGAATCAGAAGTTTCCACATAACTGATTTGGTGTGCATCACACAAATTTTGTTTTTACTTGTTCACGGCTGGCTTTTCATTCCCTTTAATTTGAACCTGCGGTGGGCTCCATAGGACACACAATGCTATTTTTATTTAGGAAAAATATGTTCAATGTTTAATCAATGGCAGGGCATAACATGGCCAGTTTGACATTCAGATCAGACCCAAGCTGTTTCCATTTCACTTAAAACATATGACCAGCCATCTGGTTTATCCATGTTTATCTTAACCTTTTCATCCTGGGCTTCAAAAGGGTCTTTGCTCATAGCTTAATGGACTGTTTATGGGAAGTTTGACCTTCAGGTCACTTCTGCAGGACATGTTATCAGCAACTCACATAATTTCAATCTACTTCTATGTATATTTTAGCATTTAAATTGACAGCCAGACCTGTTTCATTGGTGGGCCCAGCCCAAAAGGTCTTGAGTTGAGATTTGATTTTCAAAGGGTATTTGTTCAAAGCTAATGAACCATTTATGAGGAACCTGACCTTAAAGGTAATTTCTGTTGGTCGTGTTATACGCTGCTAACCACAATTCCGATTTCTTTCCCTGTATATTTAAGCCTGTACTTGAAACCAGTCGTGCATTCCTGGTATGCATCAACCAAAGGGCTGTGAGGTCAGGATCCAGTTGCACTATCCAGCTAAAATGTCAGTGGAAGATTTCACCTCAGAGAGAACAAGTTTCAGTTCACCATTCTGAAAGGCTAGCATATTACATGTACCTACCGTGTACCTGTAAAAGTCAATGCTGCATCATAGCCTGTTGTCCACAATATAATATTTTCTGTATCTGGTCTTGGGAGGATAGCTTAGGGGCAACGAGCTCACCTTGGAAGCAAGACGACACGGAGCACCACAGGTTCGATCCCCGGGTCTGCGCTTAGAAACCTCTGGGTATTAAGCGCATTATAAATAACCTATCATGTCATATACAATATTAGGACAGAGGTCAATGAAACAATCTCCTGCATACAAAATAGGCCATAGTTAGCACAGGGAATCAGTGTTCCTTCATCAAAACCGAAATAGGCCTTTCTCTTACAAATGTCATTTTGATGTGCAGAAATCAAGTCTCTTATTACTGAATAAAAGCAGTCTGCCATTCGACTTTATTTCCAAATCGAAAAGGCATTATTCCTACATTTTAGCTTGCACATGCTCAACTATTTCTTTTCGTCCAATGTGTACTGCTGCAGTTTTTTAATCTGTCCATGTGTTATGTATTTCTTTAATATAACATTTGAAACGACATGAGTATCCCTTCGGTATTGTCCACGCATAGGCCATTGATTACCAGGGGAAACGGATATCCCCTTTAATACTCCAAGAAAGCCTTTCCATTTAAATGTCAGTTCATTTGTGAAAAGTAAGTGTCTTTCTCCACTTGTCCATTTTAGTAGAATTTAACTAGGCCCATTTGTTTCCATGTCACTCACCTGCATTTTCCAATGGACAGCACCAGCCAGCTTCACTTTTAAATATTGGCCTGGCCTGGCCTGGCCTCCTTCTTTCTGACATTCAGAGGCTATATTTTACCGCATATACTGAGCTGTAAGTCAACAAAAGGAGCACCCAGCAAGGTTGTTGCCTCTAAGAAAGTGCCCCAGAGGATTCAGTGACAGTCAAATAGGATGGCATAGCTTCTTGTACACCGTGGGCAGAGGAACAACCAATCTTGTATTTACTAGCCTATGAGGAGTTTATCATGGGAAGTGTCAGAATGTGCTTTAGGAGCGTGTTGATCTAGATGGGGGTAAGGTGAAGTTACTAAATTCTAACCAATTAAGTGATGGAGGGAAGGTTAACCGCTGGCACTGCTCTGGGCAACCTTCCACACCAATGGTGTGTAGCCTGCCTGCACCATTGCAAAAGGGGTCCATCCATGTGCAAGTCAGTCAGGTACTGCCACCAATGGTAGGAGCTCAGCCAGAACTTCTAGGCCAGGTTGCCTCTGCATGGAAACACAAGCAACCACAGACATGTTTTAGCCTTGTTGGGCCTCATCAGTGAGGTGCAGCTTGGATCCCTATAGCGCCGCAAACAAGGGACCCACATCTGGGTATAACCTCTCTCCCATAGGGAGACAACTATAATGGAACAATTGATATTTTTTTAATTAATCTGAACCACTGGCACAGCTCTGGGCAACCTTCCCCACCACTGTTTTTTAGCCCGCCTGTGCCATTGCAAAAGGGATCAAGCCATCATCAGCTCTTTCAATCATTTATTTTTTATATATCATTAACGGTCACAGCTGGAAAATGTTGCACATACCACCAAAACAGTTGGCTTTGACAATGTTTGCTTTTATCAGGACCTCAGTGAAGGACTGGCATACTGCTTATAAATTAAGTGACTGAAGGTGGGTCTGGGTAAGACATTTTATTACATCAGTAGCGCTTTTACAGCACTAATTAAACCATTCGCTTTCAGAAGACTGCTTTGAAAAATCCTTGGCAGACACTTCTAGTGTTAAGTTTAATTATAAGGCTTGATTAAGGTAGCTCAAAGAGATCCCAGGAGGGTGTGGAAAGGGGCAGGGGGTGGGCAGGAATGACCATAGTGATCAGCATGGTGAGAGGCAGTCAATGGGTGGATAAATGACCAAACACACCTGCAAGTATTATGTCCCTCCTCGTTTGCCATCTCTACTTAGCTGTACTGTAATGAATTAGTTTCAGCTTAGCTTATAGATGGCACTAAAGCACCACCTTATAGTAAAAACTAAAAAGCAGATACCCATTCCATCATATGCTCGGCAATAGACAGAGTAATACAGGATACCTCATAATAAAACACCCCATCAGTCCGCCCATCACTGCATGTGAGGATGGAGGCTCTTTTAAAGTGAGGGAAGCCATACTCAGCCTGTGGTTGAAGATGAAATTGTTTTGTTTAAATGTGCCCTCATGTGCAACAGTTAGAAAAGTGTTAAATAGTTATACAATAATAGTGCACTTACTAAACATGAAATGTAAAAAATGTTTCATCCACTTAACCTGTTCATAGTAGCCTATTTTTCAAAACTTGTCATTCAATGCCAGCATAAGAACAGTTGCATTGTGTACAGAAGTATAAGATCTGTACATGTTGATTTAGGAATGTCACCAGGTGAAAGACGCTCCTCTTAAGCACCTCCCTCATATTGTGTCCTACATTGCTCAATGCTGCTGTTCCACTGCTGCCATTTTGAAGACCATCATCCTCATCCTCCGGTGAACAGTCATTGTGAGGCACAGTGATGTTCATGCAAGTGTCAATGCTATGGAGGATACAGCATAAAACAAGTATGCAGCTGCCTTCCCTGATGCGTATGATTGGTATCCATCACTGATATATCGGTTTTTAAAATCAGCCGCGGCCGGATCACTTAGAATCGATATATCGGCATCAGAATTTACTTGTAATTGGCACAAATTGGCACTCCAGGTCTTTAAGTGGGCTCCCTTGCACCTCTCTTCACTTTGCCTCCGTGGGTGCAGTACAGGGATCAGGATGGCTTCATGGGATAGACACCAACACCACCAATTGAACATGCATTGTATTCATTTATTTTATTTATTGTGCATTTGTAAGGCGCTTACACATCAATGAAATTGTGTTTCAAAGCACCCAAAGAGCATGCACTCACATGCAGAATTTGACGTCCAATTAGCTAGAACTAACTGCTCCAGGACATGTACGTGCAGGCCATTATTGTCTTTTTCTCTTGCATGCTCTTGAGAGATTTATGTGATTCATGTATGGCGCGTGCGAGGAGTGCATGTTCACAACTCGGTAGACTGGCTTATGCTGACGAGAACATGGGCAAAGTCTGAGGGGTGGGTTCCTTATGAATTCAGTCAATTCCATACACTATTGCAAAGACATCCGCTGAGCACAGAGTGTTTCTACATTGAATTCTGGCCAGGTGTCTTAATGTTTAGTGACCCTTGACCTCAGAAATTGTGCAAATAGCTCAGCCTAATGTGCACAGGCTTTGGATTCCGATAGATGTAAGATGCCAGAGACCGTCAGCTTCCTGGTGGAGTTAGGGGTGTGTTTTCATAGATTTCATTCCATCCCAATCTGACATTCTTATGCCCCAAGAAAAATAATTGGGCTAGATTGGAAGTAGCGGCACATAGACGATGGCTGGTAGATACATTTTTGAAAGTTTCTTGGCAGTTAAAAAAATTCATGATTGGACTGTGTTGGAGCTGCCATGATTTTACCCAAATTTATCAGTAACTGGTTGACACATGGAAAGTTCCAGTCCTTTAAATACTATGCATTTGTTTATTTATCAATTGATATGATGGTTGAAAACTTAGGACCTGATTCATAGAATTGTTTGCATGGTTGAAAGTAGCTATCAATCCCAGAATGCAAGGTAATGGCAACCTAAAACATCCAGTTAACCCTCTGTACTTTCAGTGATTTGAGAAATGTAATAAACAAAGATAGATATGCAGATTCTTTGTCACAAACCTCCAGCTCGTTGTTATGATGTGTTGTTGCTCACATCATGCATATCAAAGGTTCTGCACTGATAAAAGAAATGTGTTTGACACCTGAGCACCTTAACGATCTGCAGAGCCACGGACACTGTGTGTGTCGGCCTAGCTGTGATTTGGGAAACTGGCAGTGCTTAACTGTCCAGCCTGAGCCGATTCTATAAAAATCAATGGTTGTTTTAACCATTAATTCTGGATTTTCATGTTACCTGCATATTTTCAAAGTGCTAAGAGGTCAGAAAGCGGCCCCCTGCTCTGTATTTCCTGGTCCTCTGGCCTTTTCCTATTTTAATCGCTGCCCCCCCTCACACAAACACCTACACCGTTCCCCCACGCCTAATTGGCCAAAATCAGTGGTGAGAAAAGTAACTAGTGTGGCTGCATCCAAAATGAAGGGAGTGGAGCTGGGGGTTACTTTTGTCGAGTGGGGAAGTGGGGTGACCAGGATCACACACTTTGGCCCAAATTGTTAGATTTCAAGGTCTTCAGTAATGTCTTACAGTTTACTTACAAAAAACACAAATTGCATAATAATGCCACGTGACAACATGTAAAACATGTTAAGCCAAAATAAACCATTGTGGCTTTCATTTTCACATCCTGAAGGGTAAACTACTAATCCCAGAATGCAAGATAATGTCAACCTAAAAAATCAAGTTAACACCACTGTACTTTCAGTGATTTAAGAAGTTGTGTAATAAACAAAGATAGACATGCAGATCCTTTGTCACAAACTTACAGCTCGTTGTTATGATGTGTTGTTGCCATAGCTTTGTGGGGATCATTTACAACACTTTGGGTTGATGGTTATGCTCAGTATGCAGGGTATGATGTAGATCATGACAAACAAAGCACGGTTGTCCTTTTAATCAAGAAACGTCTTTACTTGTTTTCCCTTGAATCGGGAACTTGTCATTGGTGTTGGTACTCCACCTTACAGCTGGACCATCTGTTTAGCAAACATGTTGTTCTCTCATCCTAGTCATGTTGCTCTGCCTTTTGAGGGCTACTACAACCTGGATGATAATAGAGGGGTGGAGAAGGGGTAGTGGTGGCTTACTGGAATGCAACTCTAAGGCTTGCATCTCATTCTTACTTGACTTTAGCATATGCAGTACATGCTAGCCAATGTTCCCACTGTTCTGCACCCCCTTGCACCAAGTTGGCGACTACATGAAAATGCGGTCATATAACTGCCGGTCATGTCACTTCCAAGATTTGGGCACCCCACAGGAAATCCATAAGTAGACTCCCATGCGTGGAAGCATCCGGAGGTGCAAACATGTATGTGCAATCTTTCCTTTTGGTGTATGTACAACTCAGTACTTGCAGGTTTGCTTCCTCCTTTTAAGAAGTCTGCTTCAGGACATGAACTGGATTCATAAAGAAACCTAGCATCTTGTGCAGTATGTGGGCTCCTTTCACCTTCAAGCTGCCCTCCCATCTGTTGCCTGGAGCACATTCTTCACATTTGCAGTGCCACTGGCATTCTACTGGCCGAATTCTGCAAATGAAACCACGGTTGAGCCCATGATGGATACCATTTTTTCCTTGCACCCCACTGCACTTGGGTGGAGGACACTTGTTGAGAACAGCACCTTTTTAGCCCACACTCCCCCACCTTCTCTGTGATGCACAACTAGAAGGTTGGCAGCAGTCCCATGTGTTTTAAAAAAAGATTCACTCTGCACATACACCAGCGGTGGAGCAGTAAAGGACCACTGTGAGACTTCTTAACACCCTCCTCTCTTCTGGAACTAGGCTTTTGCGTCAAATTTGAGACATGTCATATCACCTATGCCACGGGTTTGCTGTCAGAGAGTAGCACAGCTATATATATATAAGTTGCCATCTATGTATATATATAAAGCAGAAAATGTGTTAGTTTGTTCCTTATACAATTCTACACCGTTCCACCAATCTGCACCTAATTTGGCATAGTTACCTTTTAGGACCTTACGGACATTGCTGGCTACTTGTCATGTGGACACCCCATCCATTTCCCCAGATTTCAGCCCCTGCACACATGAGACTGTTGCCTGAAATTGGAAAAATATCAATGTGGTCGTAGAAGGACCAGATAAAGTGCATTTTAAGCATCTCGATGCGAGGAACAAAAGTTGAAGGTCCCTGTGAAACCTCGAAAACCATGTATCAAGGCCTGAGGATGCACTGTTTCTGAAATATTTGTACACAAAACACTGCAACACACTCCACCGCACTGGATACATTTTGATTGTGTGTAATTTCTATGCTTTTCTCTTTCCAGATGCCTCACCAAAAAGCGAAAATCTATTGGAGAATTGAATCCAAAATCAAAGAAAGTGAGATAATTAAGGGCCTCTCTACAGAAGCCGCACGGAGTATGGGTACATTTTGATGGTTGAAAATGAAACTTAGAAGGGCCACAAAGCACACTTTAAAATTCGTGCACCAAGTAACAAAAATATACAAAACACAATGTGATTTTGTCGCAGCACACATTTTGCACTAGAACAACTTGATGATACAAATGCGCACATCTGTAAATCATTGACTGATTTTTAGGGCATGCAAATTTGCACGGCGCCAAAAAAGACCTGCAGATCTGTGCAGTGTGTAACCTAAATAGTGACCACAGTATTATTCTGCGAGAGATTGTCTGATTGCAAAGTGCCCAAGGATGAATTACGCATAATTTATTTTGCCTAAAACAACTACTTGGTACATTTGTAAATAAGTAACAATGCCCAGTGAGCATAGAATTACCACAGTTATCTAAGTAACCGGGCGAGCCCGGATTGGTCTTGGTCTGATAAATGCATGCATCCCGGGAGGTCAGTGCTCGTCGGCATGTATTAGCTCTAGAATTACCACAGTTATCCAAGTAACCAGGTGAGCATATTTATAATGTATCTGGGTCTAATGGGAAGCAGTGCACTAGCCAGCCTCCCACAGATCTGTGGGTCAGTGTTTGATCACTCTTCACAATGAACACAGGCTATTTAACAATCTTGACTATCAAGGGAATGTTTGAACCTTGGGACTAGGACTTCTAGGTTTCTTTAGGATACATTTCCACAGAGTCTACCTGGGCCAAGTATCACACCTTCCTATTTTCACCGCTGTACACGGTCATCAACCTCCAACTTGCCTTCAACATCTTCCAAAGAATGGATATGTACATTAAATATTTGGGCATGGGACATGCTGAGCATTTTCTTTCCAGAATTCAAGAATACATGATAGGCTCTTCACAACATACGGTGGATGAGATCATTTTTGCCATTCGCTCTCAAAACGGGAACACAGTGCAATGTAAATGTGTATGCGCAGTTCCACATTGATGGACACAGGAAACAACACATCTGCTGAGGTCAGACACTAAGGGCTATTTCCTGAACTTTCAGAAGACTCAATCATCCCCCCACACTGAATTCCAAAGGGAGTCTTCAGACCTCCTTCTGGAGGTTGGCAACCTCATGGCAACTATAGAGCTTTTATTGTGGTTATATCCTACCCACAATTGATACTGGCTGGCTGATGACTATTTTAGATGTCTGTAGGCTGAATCACTGGAGCACAGGTGTTGCCTTCAATCAGGGCAGAATGTTAGCAGAGTTTGTGGAATATACAAGGATAATTTAGGGTGGGGGGTGCAGATTTTTAGGTTTTGACTTGCATGTGTACCTGCTGCCCCCACTACATTAATACACAATAGACCTGATTCCCGGGCATCCCAGAAGCAGTACCATCGGCATGCACACCACCTAGGCATGATTGTACACTGGGAATGTATCCACAGTGGCTCCTAGCCTTCGAATTATTTGTTCCCCATCCTCTTTGAAATCAGTGCCACTGGCCTGGTTCTCCGACAGGCTTTACAGCATTGCCTAAAATGTTTCGAACATTCCCCACAGATATCCGAACTCATGCTACCTCAATCTACAGTGGCACATTTCACTTGCAAAATTGATATCAGGCAGCCACGTTCCTGTGCCCACCAGCTACACCCCAACCCCACAGTATTGCCTTATTGTATTGTTCCCCTCTACATTGTACAACAGGTGCCACCATGCCTTGCACCCTGTCCGAACCTGTGTTTTATTTACCCCACCCCTCAGATATCTGGGGCTGCCATGCTTTGCTCAGCAATGGTTCAAAGTCTGCACAATTGCTGTCAGAAGGGCCTGTATAATTGTATCTCCCTAGTCTCATTTATATGATGCTTGTGCCTAAAGAAAATCAAGAGGCATGGTGTACCAGCATTGCATCTGTAAAGTACATTTAATTGACAATGCTGCTTGTGCACAACGAACGCCAGGCGGTTTCTTTCATAACAATATATGCACACATGACCTCAGATTACACATTACAATGATGTTCGTGCCAAAAATTGAAAACAGAAGGCTTGTCTATAAACAATGTATGCCAGTATTGCCAATATAAAGCAATTTCATTGCTGACTGTGTTAAAAGAAAATCAGGATACTTCTTTCACCAATAAATACCAGCTTTGCCACTGTAAAACACATTTTAATTGTCCATGTTTCTTGTGCTCACTGAAAATTAAGAGGTTTTTTTCTAAACAAGGCATGCCCACATTGCCATTGTAAAGCACATGACAATGGTGCTTGTGCCCAAAGAAAACCAGGATTGACTCAACAACATATGACATCATTGACACTTTCTTTGCATGCGCGTTTTGCCCTTGTTCTGCCCCATAAGCACACTATAAAAGAGAGCACATGTAATTTGATATGCTAAATTTGTTCGATGAAGTGGTGTTTGTCATTTCGGGAAAATGCTTTGGCCGAATACTTGGCCAACTATTTGGTAGTCAGCAGAACAGTAAGTTTCCTATTCTGTGCATCCCAACGATAGATACACTTCTGATACAATTCTACCATGGTGATATATCAATCTTTCCTCTTTTTGAATTTTCCTGACAATGGAGCACATTTTCAGCTGTGCGTAGCGTAAATGGAATGTGTAAAAGTCTTGCATAGGTATTTACCCATTTTGTTTACGCAAGGCCCCATTGTGTTTCCGCTGCTCACTTCCTCTGCACCATACAAATACAGCAGCAATTGCGCCGGAATGCCTTTCCGTGCAGGCGCAAGTCCTGGGGAATCCTATGGAGTTGAACTCCAAAGGAATCCTTTGTGAACGCTGCCTACCATTTGAAAATAGCAGGCAGCGTTTACTCAATTTGCAAGTTGGAGTGCCAAAAGGGGCAGCATACAAGTGTGCACGTCGCCTTGTAGCCCTCCTTTTGCACTCTGCGGTTAGTAGCTCGCAAAAGTATTAGCAATGGAGGGTGAGAAAGTCCTGCAAGAATGGCCTGGCATGTGTGCTCAACCGACATCGCTTATCGGGTGTGAATGCAGTTCACAGCATAGACAGGAGGGAGCAGCATTTCGACAAGTTGGCACCAGACGATCGTTCTCATTACAATGCACTCTGGAATCATTGTGGTTAATAATTTTTAGAACTCGTCATCCAAGCCGTTTTGATGCATCAGCGAAGAACACAGAGAGAAAACAGGAGATAGGCTGCCTTCGAGCACTGTTGAAATAGCTGGATTTCCCAGCCCTTGGGGACGATAAAAAGGTTTACATTAGAGCTAAAGCGTGTTCCGTGTCAAGATAAGAGCTCCCCGGGAAGGTATGTGCCAGCGCCTGTGAAGGGACATCTGACTCTGGGAGGCTAGGGGGGGCTACTCTTAAGGAATCCACCGGTGCCTGTGATTATACAGGTGCCACTGTCCGCAATCCCCCCACTTTCTTACGACAATAAGCTCACATTATTATATAGCATTCCCTGTCAGATAGTTGCTGTCACTAAGAACTAATATTTAAAGCTGGGGCGGGGCCACTGTATTATTATAATGACCCCTAATGACCTCTACCATGGTCTATAAGGCAGGTGTCACATGGAGTTGAAAAGTGTTTTTATTGTGGGGAAACATGAGCATGCACAAGTAACTTGCAATTTAATTAACATGGAACTATAAACAATAAACTTAACACATTGTGTCTTCCACTGCAGTTTGTTAGTTAGGAGACTGCAACTTCACAGACTCCTCTCCTTACACATAGACCTGAAAGAGCCTGGAGGGTCCTGGTGCAGCCCAGGTAAAATATTGAGCTCAGGCCTGACCCTTGTCTCGGGTCAGTGCCTGACGAAAGCAGGGGCTGGCCACGAGCCCCTTCAGGCTCCCTCAACCCACCCCCTCAAAAAGTAAAAACAAAACAAAAAACATGCTCTTGAAGTTACCACCGCACAACAGGAGCATGCTTCCTGCCTGTCGTCCACTCATTGATTGGCTGGGACAGGACAACAGGAAGTTAGGCGGCCTTGGCAGGAAGTCAAGCGAGCATATGCTCCTGTTATACGAAAGCGGAGCGACAAATTTAGAGGAAAGTTCCTTTTTTTGGCCACCAGCCCTTTCGCACCTCTTTTCATGTCCCCCAGGCCAAACGCACAACCTTTCTCGGGCCAAGCCTCTTGCAACCCTTGCCACAGCTCCCTCAGATCCCTTTTCATGGTCCCAGCCCCCTTGCACTTCTTTTCAGGGCCCCCAGCACCCTCAGGCCCCTTTTCATGGCCCCAGCCTCTTTGCACACCGTTTCACGGCCCTGGGCCCCTCACACCCATTTTCATGGCCCTCAGCCCCTTGACACCCCTTTTCATGGACCCCAGATCCTTTGCACCCTTTTTCTCTGCCCCCACGCACCCCTCTTCTCTGACCCTTGCCCCTCTTCTCGGACCCTAGCCACCTCACACCCCTCTTTTCAGACCCTTTCCCCCCTTCTCGGGCCCTAGCTCTGCTTTTCTCAGACCCTAGTCATCTAGATTCCTTTCTATGCCCCCCAAACCCTTGACAGACCTCCCCTGTTTCACACGTCCATTCCCCTGGCTCGGTTCAAGTTTGGCTCTAAGAGCCAGGCCAGAGCCCCTGGCTTAGCCCTAGCTCGGCCCTAATCAAGAAATCCCTGGCTCCCCCTCTACCCCCCAGCCCCCCACTTACTTACACATCTCAAATCAGTTGCTTCTGTGCTTCTTGTCAGGCTGCTGCTGAAGTCAGAATGTTTGAAATGGGATATACACTGTGGCAATAAGACCCAAGGCGGCGGGCCAATACCACCCCAGGTAATGCCCGGGGCCGTAGTTATAATGAAGGCCCCGGGCATTACCTGCGGCTTTATTGGCCCCGCGGAGGGTCTTATTGCCATTAGTACCCCGGCCCGTTGGATCGGGGTGCTAATGGCATTTTTTTCTGTTCCGAAAAACACGTTTCGGAACAACAAAAAAAACGGCAACAAAAATGGCCGCCGCCATGGAAAGGGAAAACGTAGTCCGTTTTCCCTTTACATGGCGGCCATCACAAGCAGACGCTTCCAAGACCAGAAGAAAAAAGAAGGTAAGTGAAGGTAAGTGGGGTCGGGAGGGCGGAAGGGAGGGGATGGGGAGGAAGAAAAAAAGAAAAATAACGTACCGATGGCCCCGCTCCTAGTCTCCACACGGCTGGAGGTTTCCATCGTCCCCCGCCGGAGACCGTGGGATAGAAGGTAAGTGGGGTGGGGAGGGAGGAGGGAGGAAAGGCTTGTGGAAAAAAAAAAATCTTACCTGAGTCCCCGGCGGGGGACGAAGGAAGCCTCCAGACATGGAGAGGCTCGGAGCGGGGATATTGCCCCGTTTCGAGCCTCCTCATTGGCTGAGGGGCTGCCACGTCCCTCGCCGGGAACAGAGTAGCCGGCACGCACGGCGTGAATGGGAATACCGTGTGGTATGGCTCGCAAATGAGCCAATCACCACAGAGTATTCCTGTTCAGCCGCGCCTGCCGGGTACTAATTAAGATTATCGCACGTGCTGAGTACAGCATCCAATGAGGTTGTACCAAACCTCAGCTGAATCACACAATCTAAGCCTGGAATCTGACCTGCCCTGCCCTCTTCCTTTCCGCTTCCTTCCGCTCACCACTGATGCCACTGCTCCCACTCATCCACGGTTCGTTTCGGCACTGCCGCTTGGCTCCTTGATCCTAATCGCCATGGTAATGGAAGAGGGGCTCCACTTGGAGCCCCACCTTCCACTTCCATGGTGGCCATTGTGGATGAGTATTTGCTTGAATCAAAGGGTCACAGAGAGCACACTTCGGGACATTAGCACTGGGTGCTGATAGCAATATTAACCATGTCCCCAAGCGGTACCAGATGGTAACATTTGGGGCCTCATATTAAAGTCCAGAGCGCTCAGCCCAGTTTTAAACACCTGGTGCAGTCAGGGCACCTGGCTATTGCTCCTAGATTATAGACTGCATTCTAAGCATTTTGATTGGCTGAGAGTTGGTTTAAAATGAAATCCATATACCCAGCAGGACCTAGAACTATGGAGAGGATATTAACAGCCAGTAGAGCATGACACATAAGGGCCATAATGCTATTAGAACATTCCACCCAATGAGGGTAAAATGTTCTGATTAAATCAAAGATAAGTAAGGAAGAGGTATTGGAATTTTGGGAGAGAAGATGTATACCAGCCCTTGGCAATCTTGGTGCATTGGTCAGCAACTCAGGCTGCTTCCAACATTGGCTGTACTTGCCAGTGCAAGTCCACTGTTCAGAGAAGCATGAGTGCTGCTCAGCCATCACTCCCTTGTCCCTTTGTCCGAATGGCTCTCTTCTCCACTGATAAGTTTTCCTTTTGTCCATAATGAACCTTTAGTACCTATGTGCAGTCCTCGTGGGTGTGAACAGAGTTATTACCCACAGTGGTGGGATGACTCTGCCGGTCAAGACTCTGCTGCCAGCTTTAAGAAACATTTGCTTCATTCAGGTTCTTAAGTTGGCGGGCTGGACATTATGGGCATGGTCAACATGCCCCCATGGGCAATAATGCCTCATTAGCACCCGGCATGGGGGATGCAGCCAATCAGTTTAATTGGATTGCGGGCTGAAACTGCTAATCTCAGCCCATGTTCCATGGAACCCAATGGCTGCTTCCTCTGCCCCGCACCATCTTCCCCCCATCCTCTTTCCCATCATTTTTAAGTAACCTCAACCACCCTCCCCATTTCCACTTACCTGATCGTGGTGGTGGCGACGTCCGCCTCCATCGCAGCTTTGGTCCATCTCCCTAAAACGGTCGCCATGGAAATGGAAGAGGGGCTCCCTATGGAGCCCCGACTTCGAGCTCTGTGGCGACCATCTTATGTAAGTATTTTCTTTCAGTGAACGGGGCACCATAAGCTGTCCCATTCATTGAAAAAGAATGCACTGCTCTTAGCACCTGTATTGGTAACCTCGGGTGCTAATAGCATTAACAACCACTCCGTCGTTATTGGCCTGGGGACCCTTGTTAAACTCCCTTGCTTCGCTCCAGCCTTTAACTCTGGCCCTGGACCAATAACACCCGATCCGGCGCAACGGATCGGGTGTTATCACTATATTATTGGATCCTGCTGGTGCATGGTCTGCAATGGATCTTGCAACATTCCAACCATATAAGTCATGATATTGTTATCCATGTCATAGGTAGTCAATGCATCAACCTGAAAAAGAGATGGTCTGAATCAGCCTTGCTGGAATTTGAGGCTGTTCCACAGGCTGCGCACAGAACCCTGAAGCCAGCAGTGAACTCACTACAACAGCTTTATGAAGCTCCCAATATCCCCCTACTTTCAGCCTGGTCATCCTTTCTGGTGATGCTTTAGTCTCATTCTGTCTCTAACTCACGTGAGCCAAAAAATAGATAATCTTTACTAAGCAGCACCCCATGCTTTCTGCTTTCAACAAAGGTGGAAGAAAAACCTCTGATAAGGGCCAATATAGCCGACCTACAACACAGTGGTGACTTTATTCTGTTTAAATTGGTGTAGTGAAAACATATCTGCCTGGTCATCCATCCCATTATCAGCATTTTTTAGATTGTAATCTTAAAGCAAACCAACATAGCAAGGGGTTGTGAGGTTAACAACAGTGTTTTAGTTAAGCCCTTTTGGGGAGTCACTAAGCCGGGGAGTCACCCAAGAAACCACCCTCGAATCCTTGCGGGCTCAACCGCTGGATTTGAGAATGTCCACAGAAGCCCATGCGTGAAGAAGCCTGCGCCAGTATTCAGATGAAATTGATATATTCCTGTGAGATTTGAGTTTTTGTGCAAGAAGTGGGTGAGTTCATAGACAGAACGTGACTTTGGATGTCTATAAAGGAATATACAAGTTACTGTTTCCTTTGCGGGTTAAGTTTGTCAGCAAGGCAGGGCTAGTCCATACCACACAGTAAGTGGAGCTGCAGTCTTTGCAAGGAGGTAACCTAGCTTTATTCCACTCCCCTACCCTTTCCAAACCCTCTTTCACCCACCAAATAACTCTAAATGTGTTTCTCAAACCGTCCGTTCACAACGCTGTCTGTGAACTACCGCGGTGTCTGTGGACTGCTACAACACCTGCCTGACCTTTTTCCACCTACAAAAAGAGCCCCATATTATCTTTTTTCCTCTCCCCCACACTTCGCAGCCCATCCTTCCACCATCAAATAACCCAAAATGGGTTTTACAGACTTCCGCGGATCCAACATGGCGGGCATTTCCAAAAATATGATGCACTTCATGCTTTTCTGAATCCAATCAGCGGGCACGGCCGATGTCTGCGGACATCACATTTTCCTTTGGGCCAATCGGAGGCCCGTACATGGACCGAACAGGGAATTGAGTCTACGGACCGAACCCAGATATCACTAATTTTGTTTTACCCACTTTTTGCTTGTTTTAAAAATAACTACTGGACAGATTTACACCAATTTTACAAAAGCATGCTTTTGGGTCCCAGCCGCCGCTTGTGGCGTAAATTAGGTGAAAATCCATCCAGCGGTTTGGGCTGTAGGCATGATCAAAATTAATTTTCCATTGCATCTATGGGAAAAACCACACATTTTGGGACCCCCAATAACTTTGCCTCTCCCAACGAAACCTCACCAAACTTCGAAAAATCAATCTGATGGGGCCATATACAAAGTTTTCTGAGGATTTGTCCAGGAGGGGAGGTGAAGTTAAAAGATGCCCACAAAGTGCTCTGTAATATGAGAGATAGCTGTAATGATATGGCGTATATGGTTATGTTCTGCAATGCTGGCTAGAGCTGCTTGTTTGAATGTTCATGTGGCCCTGTATATTTTTGTGTCTTCACATTTGTGCATTGGCATTCTAATTTGTGAGAAACCTGAAGGTGTCTCACCTACTAGTCCCCAGGATTTGTCATCCTGGTGACCAGGACACGGCCATCGCTATTGAAACCAGCTCCTGGGAGTGGACCAGTGCGGGAGAATCACCTGGGTGAAGAGTCTTCAGTAAGTGGAAGTGGGACATCGAAGTATGAGATGCAGGATCCCTTAGCTAGTTATAAGCCACCTAAAAAGTACTCTTCCTATGAGTTGAGAAACTTAACCATAACTACAGGGCAGCTACTGTAGGCCCTGTAATAAAGTGTGCTTTTGTAAATTTTGTGTAAATCCGTCCAGTATTTTTTTTTAAACTGCCAAAAAGTAGGTACAAATAAATGAATGATGTCTAGGTTCAGTCCGCAAACTCACTTCCCTATTTGGTTCACAGGCACCCTCCTGGAGCAATCAGGGGACGATGTGACATCCCCAGACATTGAAACCACCTGTTGATTGGACGGTGAAAAACATGAGGTGCATCAGATATTTGGAAAGGTCGCCATGTTGGATCCACGGACAGTCACCGTTGTTGGCTGACATCGCGGTGGAAACATATTATAAAACACAACATTGCACTTGTCAAACTAATAACACAATCTCTAGGGACATGGGGGTGATGAGGATGGGATGGCATATGGCCATAAAAAGCCGAAATATGAGTGGCTTTGCATCTTTGAAGTTCGCTAACAGTTTGGGACAGCCCTGTAATGTTTGCAAACATTTCAGATGTTCAGGGGCATCCATACATATTTTTGCATTACAGGGTTGGTGAACATCAGTTTTGGGATGGCGTATATCTTTGCTGCCACTGAATGAAACTGCATGACATTTTGAATGGTTCTACAAAGGTTGGTGCTGTTTTGCTAAGAGGGAACAAAATATCTGGTGCCATTTCACGAATCTGCACACAAGTTTGCAAAAGGAATTAAGACCCAGATTGCAATGTTTTAGCAAAGTCTGGTGGGATTTTGTGAAGAGGGGGAACATTAGAGGGAGTTTGAACATTTTTAGATGGCTTATAACTTTGTTGGCTTTTGATGAATGTGTACAAAAGATTTTAGAAAGATTATAGACCCAACCTAGAATGCTTGTGCAAAGTACTAATGGATTTTTTCAGGTGGGAGCTAAATTATATGACTGTTTTATGTATGTACACTTTTTAAAAATAAAACATGGACGGATTTGCAGCAAAGTAATGCCGGGAGCATTGGCAAGGACCTGAAAGCATGGTTTTGCAAATGTGGCCATGGTTTATTTTTTGAAAAATGACATAATGCAAGTACAAAAAATAGTGATATGCATTTGGTGACTGAGGTATAGCCTGTGGCCATGGGCAGTGGCCAAATTGTACAAGTCATGGACTGTGGCCATGGGCAGTGGCCAGCTTGTCTGAGTCATGACCACAAGGGGCTGGCAATGGGGTCAAACTGGGCATGGTCACCAGGGACTGGCTATGTGGTGAAGTTTTTAAAAATGGGGATAGGTTTGAATGGGAATTTATTTTGGCTACAGTTCTAAGTGTTGCACAGGAATGCATTAAAAGGCCGGCATGACTACCGCTGCATACACTCCGAGACAATGCTAATCAGCAGATAATACAGAGGACACTGAATCAGGCTTCCACGACGTCACCCGGCCACCCCTTTCAAATCATTAACCACCTTTAATTGCGAACATACCGAGACAATATTTTGGGATTGCTTGCTGGACTAACTTCCACATCCTCGCAGCAATGACTGGCCTACAATCCACACGCATTGAGAAAGATTCTAGAGAGTCGAAACACCTGTCGGCTGACTTCTAACAATAAATATAGCACCAGCAATGGTTTTCAAGACTGCTTTATTACCACAATAGTTACCTATTGAATAACCCAATGCTAAGGTGAATGGGGCTCACTCTCCTATTCAAAATCTAACACTTGAAGAAAGTAGGGCACCGCCACAAAAGAACCCCATCACTAATAGCAGGGTAAAGTACTAAATAAAGTGCAGCTATCTACCCATTCTACTGCCCTGCTATTACTTGACAATTGTGTACTCTGATTAGATTGTTGGGACATGCAGCATGGCCAAAGCCCTAGGTTTGAATGGGAAAAAATGTTTTACTTGCGGCTGGAGCCTGAAGTGCTGTACTGAATTGCAACAAACCTGCTCCAGCAACATCATTAAGGACCTGAAAGAATGCTTTTGCAAATCTGTTTTGTGTTTTTTTTTTCAAAGTGTACAAATGTAAGCACAAAACATAATGTTATAAGTTTGGTGCATGGACAATGTACCTGGTCCTCGGCAAGGACAAATGTCTACTCTAATTTTCCTATGGGGGTATGCAACATGGCCAAAGCCCTTGCCCCATGGAATGTGGAGACTGGCCATGCAGGCCATTCGCACTGGCCATTGTTTACATTATGAGGCTATAGTGGACACTGAAGTAGGATGCTGGGTAGGTGCAGTGGTTAACTGGGTGGTTTGGTGGGACTAGGGTCATTTTTGAGCCACATGCCCTAGCCAATTGAACAATGACTTGCATCCCTAGCATGTGCTGCTGATAACGATACACATAAGTATTTGTTGCAAAAAATACATTTGTTAAAGTAGTTTTATAGTTCTTTCATATATGTTAAATGTTAATAGAGGAATCATTAATAACTTAAATACAGTAATGTAACATTATGAAACATTTTCACTCATGAAAACCTATGTAATTGACAGAAAAAACATTGTTATTGGAACGTTATAGTTAATATGTACAGTTAGCTGGTGGCCTCCCACCTTGGCATCCCTTAGCATATTCCTCCTGGGCTCCCATGAGCAATTGTCCATCCATTCTGCCCCTTTTATTTATGGAGTCCTCTCACTGCACAATGCATATGTTCATTTGTAGTAGAACTATTTATAATGTTTTGGTTTAAGTATGGGAAATGGGAAATGGAAAATGCAGATGCAAAAGGTTTGTAGACCATTGTTAAGTGGCAGTTGGTGGGTGGAAGTTTAATTTGTTGATAGGCTATATGTCATGTTTTTTTTAAGTTATTGGTGGATATGTGTGTGAATGGTTTACAGCTGGCAATGAGGGAGTGTTACAACATAAAAGACAAAATAGTAGAAGGGCTGTCTTGTGTGATGGTGTGAATGTGCAATCTGGGTTTTGTAATAAGGCATGGGCTAGAGAGGGGAATGTGGAGACTGTGGATAGTCATAAAGGGCAAAGGATCATGGTGTTTATTGTATAGTAGAGAAAATCATCTCTGTGCTTTTTTTTTCTGTAGTATACCATAGTCCATTATTCCCATTAGCATAGTAGAAAATGCTAATGGGAATGTTGGAGAATCTTATTGAGCCGCAAAGTACCGCAAAGGACTGTTTGCTGTGCTGCCGACTACTTTTCAAGGAGTCCGCTGTGGCTGGAATCTGGCGCTCCCTTCATTTGAGCTGCCGTGCTGATCGTGTCTATCGTGGAGGAAGTCCTTTTTTGCAACACCGCTTTGTGCCTGACCTGAGTCAGAACAGGAAACAGGTGAATTTCAGCGTGCCTCCTCCTCTCCTCTTGAGGATTGAGGCACTTGGACTTTGAACTACACATATTGAACAATGGATCGTGACTGTTATAGGCATAATATTTAATATCTTGTTTTTTGTGCATTGCTTTCAAGGTGCTGGGGACTGGCTACGCCTCCTACACCTCGGGTAACGCCCTTCCGGGTGCATTTAAATACACCTCGCCAGCGCACCTGCGCTGCGCACCGCGAAGTACCGCAAAGGACTGTTTGCTGTTCGCGGCTCGTGGTGTGGGGTGTCTGTCTCGCATTTTCATGGTAAACCCTGTTGCTTTTGGTAAGACCTGATTGGTAGATTTTTAGCCTGACCTTAACTCCGTAAGCATCCCCTAGAGCTATATATAAGCACTTGTTTACAGGGCTTTTTTTTCTAGGCGATATATAGGCATTTTTTTGGGAAAACGCTGTTGTGTTTGATCTATAGTAACTACTAGAGCTTGCTCTATGGATTCCCCTTTACTCACTTTAAGGAACGGTAAGCGGCTTAAAGAATCTGTTAAAACTTCTGGGATCAAGACGTTCCCAAAAATTAAAATGGAAGGTCCGCATGCTATTGCAACAGGTCAGCAATCATTTTTATCTGTCTCTACACAAGCAGATCCTTTGCTCAACTTTGTAGAGCAGTTGCCTTATCAAACACCCACTGACCATCACACTGCTACCGAGTTAGCTGCTTCAAATTTGGAGGCAATAGATAACACACCCTTTACATTACAAATTGCCAACGACACACATACTAAGGCAGATACCTGCTTGGAGGTGATTGACAATACTCTTATTCCTATTGAGGATACCTCTTTGCTAGCACTGGCTGTAATTGCTGCCTTAGAGAGATGCATTAGCCTCTCATTAGGTCCTTCTACCTCCGTGACAGCATCCTGTGGACTGCGCGAACAAGTGCATTTTCATCCGATGCCTTTTGCCACCTTAGCTCCATCCAACTCTCTAACAACTTCTAGTAACTATTTGAGAGATCCTTTTGCACCAAGCACACCGGGTAGCTCACCTACCCAGGATACCCAGTTTCAAATGAAGCTACAGTTAGATGATCCCTTACTTCACGACTCTTCTAACAAATACATGGCACAGTCGTCTATTACTACACCGCCTTCGACTCATTCTCCATTGTCACCAATTCCACCTAATGAAAACTCTTCACATCTGTTACAACATGAACTTCACTCATTTCCTGTCCTTACTCGTATCCTAAACTTACTTGACAAGGGACATGAACTTACTCATGTACTATTAAAAGACATCAAGGACTCAATTCTAACAAATTCCATTAAACTCTCTAAAATCGAAGGTTTTATGTTAGCTCAGGAAGCGTGTCACAAATTCCATACAACTTGTCCAGAACGGATGGCTGAGCTTGTAAGGAGGAGCTTGCCCGCGAATCCTTCGATGCAGGCCTTGTCATCGCAATGTACTCAAACGGATGAAGTTACCTTTTTGTTAAATGGCATGCCAACGTCATTTGCGAAGGCAGTGACCAAACCCACCTTACAGGAGCCGATAACACTAAATCCCCCAGAGTTTGACGTAGTCGAAGTTGCGAAACTTCAACACAAGAGAATTCTACAAATCGAACAGATTTTATTTAAATCTCAGATGTTTTCGGCAGAATTACTTCAAAATGATACAATTGCTCTGGTCTCCACTTCTGCAGAACCCCCCCCCCTCATAGTCCTTCAGCGATTACGAATCTACTTGAGGAGTCCACCTCAGCAGTATCAATTGATGCATCTAAAAATTGGTATCATCCGTCGCGCAGAATGAAAAAATCATACCAGAGAGCACTGAAACGGAGAAATAGATCTAAGATGAACAATGCCTCCATTTCGAAGGTTAGCAATGCAGTTTCCTCCTTTCAATGCTCAGCCGAAAATAGTGACAAAGTAGATGCGATGTTGAACTCCACTCAAATTGGTAACGAAGAATTTCAACTTAATGTTAGTCAATTGAATGAAGAGAGTTTAATGTCACTTCAATTAAAATTGTCTAAAAAAGCACAAAAAAGAGCAAAGAAAGGCACAGACTCCTCTGTGCTTAAACCTATTGAGGAGAATGTACTAGAAGATCATATTAGTGTTGACGCAACTACTGGTTGCGCAGGCATTATACCCTCTAGTGCATTAACACAGACAAATTTGAATACTTTTTTTCCTCTTGTGGATAATAAAAAAACATTGTGCTGTAGTACTAGCAGGGACCTTGCATTGATCCATTAACCTCTGTCTATGCCTCCCCTGCTAGAACCTCAAGCATCCACACACACATCATCTCAGGCGCCTCTTTTAGGGACTAGGTCTCAAGAATCTATGTGTCCAAGTGAGGACACTGCAGAGCAAGCGGCCGACGCAATGTACAACCTCCCCCAGGTTGCGGCGGTTCAAACATCTATTATATCATGCAGTGCCGAATCTAAATCTTCTTCCCCCTTATTATCATTAATCGCGATTTACGATCATTTAATGATATCCCTGATGAAATGCAAACTTTAATAGGATGGTCCAGTAACCAGCAAATTAATGGCGCGGTTCCTATTACATTTTTGATGAACACTCTCTATAAAATTCCCTCCCTGCGCAACTTAATTTCGCAAGATATAGAGTGGATAAAGCTACATCTGATTAACAATAATCGCATGTTATGCAAAGTAATATCGCCTATCATAGCGAAATTGATTTGGGAATATAAAACCGAATTGCTTTTTCTGGGTTTCGAATTACAAGCATTCCCATCCTTTGAAAAGGCAGTGCAATTTTTGGAGTTTACTCCTCCTCTAATCCCAAAAAATTGTACTACTGCGAATAACGCTGGTTCTGCTCCATCTGAGAACGTTAAAATCTTAACACAATTGGCCTCTCTCACTACTGCTTTGAATGGTATTTTGGGGATCTTCCCTGCAGCAAAAGTACCACCACAATTAGTATCTACAAACTCCAATGATAAGATACCTTCATAATGTAACAAGCTCATTATTCAGTCCTGGAACTGTTGCGGATTCAATAATCTTTTAACATGGTTCCCAAATAGGAGTAGGAAAGACCTTCCATCAATTTTCTTTTTGCAAGAAACCATGAGCTGTAATGAATTATTTCTGGATGGTTTTAACATTGTTCACAATGTTGCGATTCAGCCTTGGTCTGGGCGGCCTGTAGGGGGGATTTCCATTTTACTCAACAATGACCTTTTCTTTGCAATCAATTGTAATGTGTCCAATCAATTGCTCTTAATGATTGTCATTGATATCAACATTTTTGGTCCAAAAAGAGTAGTCTTGATATCCATTTATTGGAATCCCTCCACCCTTGGCATCGAAGAAGCCATTTCCATCCTAAATGAAACTAATGGAAACTTTTTTTAATTATCCCACTTCTGAAGTTTTGATCTGTGGTGATTTCAATGCATACCTATATGCCTCTTCAAATATTCCCCTGTCAAATGAATCTCTATACCACTTTAAAATTGCCCACGCAAATGGTGTAAGATGGATACATTTCCTCTCCAGCTGGGATCTTGTGGTGATACAACCACAGCATCCTCAGGCCTGTTCAACTTGGCGTCGAGGAAATTCAAGCTCTTCTATTGATTACACAGTTGCCTCCCAATATCTTTCTGGTATTATTTCGCTTACTAATTGCCACTTTCCTCATTATGGTGATCATGCCATACCTTCGAGCACCATGATTGCTGAAAGTAAATTGTTTGATAAGATGCAGGCTCTTACCTTAGTTCAGAGTGAGCTACAGTTATTGTCAATTTGATGGAATATTTCGGCTTGCAGACAACTGACATTTTTAGTCAATCGGGATTGGTGGCCTGATGTCGCCTTTGAAGATAACCCTTCTCAGGCTATTCTAGAGTGGAATCTACAGATGATTCAAGGACATCTAGCTGCCATAGCAGAAGCGGCGCAGTTACAAACGAACACTAACTACTCGGTTTCTTATTTGGCAAACATACTTGCCAAACTAAAAGCAGTGAGAAATAGTGAATTGAGAACCCTTAGGCGAAATGTCCGCGCTAGCGATCACCTTGACTATTTGGCAGCTAAAAAATTACTTGTATGTAAACATAAAAATAGCATAAAAGCTGCCCGTACCTCGTTTCACTTAATAGGCAACCAAAACATGGTAAGTCTGATTTGTAAGCATAGTACTTGAGACATATGGAAATTACTTAGGGCAACCAATAAAAACTCCAAGCCACAACTTGAATCAGCCATCGATGGCAATTGTGGGTTCGACTTTTTTCAACAGAAATATCTTTTACCTGAGCGATTTTCTCCAACTGATATATCTGAGTTAGTCATTTACATCCCGGCACTATGCCCATGGTCTGTTGAGGATATACTCTGTGCTATGACTAAATTAAAAACCTCGAAATGTGCCGGCCTAGATGGGCTACCTCCTTGCGTAATTAAGGATGACCCGTTATTCTGGGCCACTGTTTTGTTGAGGATTTTTCAATCAATCTTCACCCTAAAATCTCTTCCGCCCTTGTGGGTTGGTTCCATCATCATTCCGTTGCACAAAAAAGGTCAGTTAAATAACCCTCTTAATTTTAGGCCTATTGCCCTGATGGATGTGGCATCTAAAATTTTCGCACTGCTCTTACTGAAGGATGTCGAAACCCACATTACGGAAAATCGTATCTTAAACAAAGTACAAACTGGTTTCCGCAAAACATGGGAACACAATTAAATGCCACTATATTGGCGCATTTAAATGCGAAAGCACACGGTCCTCATTATGGACCGATTTTCATTGCCTCCTTAGACTTATCTGGCACATTTGATTGCGTAATTCGTAGCAGACTATGGGCGTAAATGACTGAACTCAAATTTCCGCTCTCTTTAATAGCACTCATTGCGTTGCCACATCATAACACGTCCTTCAGAGTACGCATATCAAGCAATGGTCGCCTGACCGACCCCATTCCAATGGCAATTGGTGTCAAGCAAGGTTGTAATCTTGCGGCAGTCCTCTTTAAGCTATATTTATTAGATCTCGAAGGAATATGGGACTCGGCAAAATCCTCCTTTGTCCGCCTTGGTTTGCTGAAACTCTCGTGGTTAGCGTACGCTGATGATGTGCTTTTGTTTGATAGCACCCAATCGGGTCTACAGAACAAATTGGAAACCTTTCAACACTTTTGCAGAGCAAACAACTTGACGATAAATTCCACAAAATCGAACATCCTTGTTCTATCTTCAAGGAGAAAGGTACGCAAATTTTGCTGGCAATTGGACTCCAGTTATATTCAAATTGTCACAAAGTTTACTTACTTGGGTTACACTCTTGCAAATAACATTTCTGTTATCTTTTGGCATAAAACTTTGGATGAAAAAGTTCTTCCATTGCAAAACAAAATGAAAATAATTTTTCGCAAATATTGTAAGTTTTCTTTGGTTCCACTCTTCGAATTCTATTCTAAAAAGGTGGAAGCAATTCTCCTATATGGATTAGATCTATGTTTACTAGATCTCTCCACCTTCCTAAATAAATTGCAAGCTAAATTATGGAAAACTACTCTCGGTTTACCTGCCTATCTTCCGAATGCAATCTTATGCCACAAACTAGGGTTAAATTCCTTGGCATCTCGTCACAATTGGCTTATACTGAAAAATTATGCAAAGATGTGCTTTCCTCTCGAAAACTCGATATACGAAGATTTTTTTGTCATGCTGAGAGAATCCCATCCGGCTTCGATTGTAAATTTCCATAAGCGTATACTTACCATTTTAGCCGGAATTAACATTTCTTCTAGAGATTTACAATTCAAACTAAAAATAGCTCATAAACGCTTGTTTTGGAATGACTGGGCTGAGTCTTGTTCTCAGATATCTTCTTATGGATCATTCAAGGAATATGCAATATTTAGACACAAGCAATTGCCACGTTTACAATATCTCATTCTTTGTCCAAGTATTGAAACCAGGACATCATATATGCGTTTCCGCTTAGATTTACTTCACACGAAAGTGAGAACTAAACATTGGAATTGTAACTCTAATAATCTTTTTGATACCACCTGCAGATTCTGTAATAAGGACGAAGCAATTGAAACCTTAAAACATCTTTTTCTCATATGTCCTTTTTTTGAAACTGAAAGGTTAAAAAATATCAATGCGTTTACTTCTACTCCCTCAGTTATTGGAAGGGAATTAATATGGTCACGATGTATGTGGGGCTCTTGTAACTCAATAATTCTAGCGACTGTACGCCTAGTGAAAGTTATTGAGGCAGCCCTATCCACCGATGAAGCAAACTAGAATTTCATGGTTTATGCATATGTTTGGCTCTATGAATCTATTTGTTTTATGAATTATGAAATGCTCTTATGAAAAATGATATCCATATTTTTATTGAATAATCAATTTTGGATGCTCTTTTCTGTATGCTATGCTTAAATGTAGATATTTTGTAATTATCTGGTTTGTCGTTTTACAAATATGTATAGTGAATGTAGGTAAAGATATTTTTCTTTTAAATGTAAATGAAGCGTGCTATTTTATAATTTTGTAAGGATGCGAATGCATCAAAAACAAAATTTAATCAATAAAATTTTTAAAAAAGAATATTATTGAATCTAAATATTTCACTGAAAAATGTAAAGTAGCCAGAGTCTATGAGCTTATTTTGTTAGTTCTATTTTTTAACTGTGGAAGGTGGTTCCACAAGGAACCTTTTTGTAATGTGTTTTTATATTTTTATTTTTATTTTTGCAGCAGAGGCCAGAAACTTAGGTGGGGAGGGAAATGAGGGAAGGGGCACCAACAACAAATATGGAGGGGCAGGTGGACAGGGGAAGATCTTGTGCATTTGTTATATCTAAGGTAGGGGCAGTGTTTCTCATGTTCCTTGATTACAGGTACAAAAGCACTCCCAAATTGTTCGCCACTGTAGAGTGGTGTGTTGCATTGTTTACAGAGTGCTGTTGTCTTCGAAAGATATGGATCTACAGCCTTTTTTTATCGCTTGCAAGGTAGCTAGTGGGATTTTGTGCCCCACAGAATTAGGCTGCGTTGGTGCAGTATTGGTTGAGGTAGATTAGGTAGAGGAAGACAGCCTACTACTTTCTAAGAAAGGAACAGCCTTTCTGAGAACATTGCCATGGTTGGATTGGGTGTGGCGGCACATGTAGGTGGTCCTGTAGGAGTACTGGCAAGGTAGTGCGAGACTGAGTACAACGTTGCACTCAGGGGGCGTGGCTACGAGGGCCATGTAGGAGGACGCGATCTGGAGGAGCTCCCGAGATCCTGCAACGATCCGGGCAAAAAACTGTGTGAAGACAGGCCGCAGACCGCTGAAAATACACATGCCGGTGTGTGAATGATTGGGCTACACGTGGTGAACTTCTGGATGGTGCAGGAGGGACGGCGGCAGAGATCGGTGCGGAAGAGATAAGGAGCACCGGAGACGAAAGACGACACAAAATGGCCGACCAATGTCCGGAACAAAAGAAGAAGCAAGCCGCACGGTGACCTAGCGAAAGGGGCGTACTGAGGGCACATTTGTCACTTGTGCAAAATACAGGTCCCCTGGGTCATGTTGAATAGAACGGTGAGGCCGAAGGCGAAACAGCCCACCTTAGACGACTTCGCTAAGACGTCCCCGGGTCAAGACATTACCAAGAGCAGGGACAAGCTGCCTGCAAGCGGCATGACGACTTCAGGCGCCAACCAAGAAATCCTGGCTGCGATTGCGGACCTAAGGGCGGCCTGGAAATCTATGCTCGAACTAGCCGTCACTGAACTAAAAACGGCACTGGACCTCAAGGTCGGAGAGGTGCAGGAGGACGTTAACCTACTCCGACAGGATGTCAGGGCCTTGGCAGAGAGCACGGAGTCCCTAGAGAAGGAAGTTAGCCCGAATACTGTGGATTGCGCCTCCCATAAAGCCGAACTGCCCGCCCTGATACAAAGAGTGGGCAACTTGGAGAGCAGAGCGGAGGAGGCGGAAGGACAAGCCCGACGAAACAACATCCGCATCGTGGGCCTGCCGGAGGGATTGGAGGGCCACGATCCCACGGAATTCATTGAATCCATGCTACTGCAAGAGATACCCGGAGGAGCCCTATCCCAAGGATTTGCAGTGGAAAGGGCACACAGAGCCCTAACAAAGAGGCCGCCACCGGGGAACCCGCCTAGGCCTGTGATAGCCAGAATTCTTAATTACTGTGACTGGGAGAGGATATTGGAACACTTTCGTAAGGGAGGAACGATCACACGAGGAGCAGCAAACATTACGGCTTACCCGGACTACACCCTGTCTGTGCAGCGTAGCCGCATGAACTTTGGGACGGTAAAGCGGAGATTGAGAGAGGCGGGCCACAAATATATGTTAATGTATCCGGCAAAATTGAAAGTCATTCATAAACATAAAACTTTGTTTTTTGAGACCCGGAGGATGCCATGGGATGGCTCGATGCGCAAGGATGTCCCCAGGAGTCAGAAGTTCGGACGGAGAAAGAGCTCGGAAGAGATAAGTGATGCATGAAGAAGGTGCCGCAAGATGGCGCGGCACGTGGGACTTGAATATAGTCGCTTGCGCAGCCTTCAGTAGAGAAGGTCAGACTATTGCACTATTTGTCATAAGCACTGTGGTTAATGTTGACTTAACAGGAGCCTTACGGAGCGATTCTCTCTACCCCACAACAGTTTTAGTTAAGTGGCCATTAGGGCGACTTCACCCTACTGAGCTCTATGCATCGTTCGGTGCTTGCAGGGCTAGATGTGGGGATGCCTGAGCTCCGAGAATGGAGCTGGGCAGCAGTTGGGGTGTGTGATGTTGGGGAAGGGACGGGTGGGGGGAGGGGAGGGAAGTTGGGGATTTATTGTGTACATAGTTATGGGGAGTTTGAGCTGGTACGAGAAGCTACAAGCAAAAATGGAGGGCTGTATCTGTATCACGTGGGCAAAGGGGAGTCGCTACATGGGAGGCAGGAAGACACTCATGAGCCATGGCAGACCTTAAGATCGTAACATGGAATGTCAGGGGACTTAATAGCTACTTAAAAAGGAACAAAGTCATGATGTACCTAAAAAGACAGAGGATTGATATTGCGCTGTTGCAGGAAACACATCAGACCCAGCAAAAATTGGAACTGGTGGGGAAGAAGTGGAGACGTACTGTAGTGGGCTCTCCGTACTCTGCCTACGCTAGGGGAGTGCTGGTCTGTGTGGCACCGCACGTTCCGCTCCAACTCACACAAGAGGTGGTGGACACGGAGGGTAGGTTGGTCATATAGAAGGCCTTGGTAGAGAATAAAAAGGTGTGCATTATAAATACATATGCCCCCAACCAAAACAATGCTACGTATTTTAGAACCCTATGTACTCATCTGGGCGCGTGAGTGGGGGGAGCGGTTATCTGGGGAGGGGACTTTAACTGTGTGCTCGACCCAAAGGCAGACAGATCTGATGGGAAGATTGATCGGCCCACCCCGGCGGCCAGGTTATTACAGACATTACTAGACTACTTTGGGCTGTCGGATGTTTGGAGACTGAAACACCCTAATGAAACACAGTACTCACACTAATCAGCTCGGCAGCACCTGCACACAAGGCTGGATTATTTTTTTGCCACGCCAGATGTGATGATAGAGACCACCCAAATAGAATATAGAGCGAGGGTCCTGTCGGACCACGCGCCTCTGGTGCTGACCTGGCAGCACTGCCACCCCAGGGCGCGGATACCGACGTGGCGCCTCCGGGCGGAGGCTCTCAGAGACCCAGTCTTCAGGGAAGATATCAGGGATGCGATCTCACAGTACTTTGAGGTGAACACAGGCAGCGTAGATTCAGCGTGCACACTCTGGGAGGCCTTTAAGGTGGTGTTGCGGGGTGCTGCTATTGCTGAGTTAAAAGGCCTACAGGGTGGGGTCCTAACAGACCTAGATGAAGCGGAAGAGAAACTGGAACGGGAAAGCAACAGGGCAGGAGGGGACGCAGACCTTGTACTCGAGTTTCAGCAGAGGTGTGCGGAGCTTTGGGAAAGGCTCTGCAACCTTAACTACAAAAAGTATGTCGAGAGGCAACATGCAGGTGGGGATAAAACTGGCTGCTTGTTGACGTGGTTATATAAGAGCGAAACCCCCAGGGCCCCGATTAGGATAATAACCAGAGAAGACGGGGAGGTGGTTGACACCCAGGAAGGAGTCAACGAGGCATTCTTGGACTATTATAAAAAATTATATGAGGACAGAGGAGGGGACAATCAGGAGGAGATTAGAGAAACACTAAAAGACATGGAATTACCTAAGATTAGTGATGAAGAAAGGGAGGAACTAGACGCACCGATTACCCTGGAGGAATTAGAGGAGGTGGTAAAACAGCTGCCCACCTGCAAGACCCCGGGTATGGACGGATTCCCGGGCGAGTTTTACAAAATATATATAAAGCAGAAGTACTCCCCCTATGCTAGAGATGCTCAATGAGTCTTTTGAGAAGGGTCGGCTACCGGACACGCTCAGAGAAGCACTAATCGTGCCGCTCCCCAAGACCAACAAGCCAGGGCATTGCTGCGGCTCCTATAGGCCGTTGTCAATGTTGAACCAGGACAGCAAGATCTTGACGCCGGTCCTGGCTAATAGGCTACGAAGGGTCATCAGTAAACTGATACACCCGGATCAGACAGGTTATGTCCCCAACAGAAATATAACCCACAACCACAGGCGACTCCACCGGGTGATTGAAGAGGGAAACAGGAGCGATGGGGAAATGGCGGTGGTGTCCCTAGATGCAGTCAAGGCTTTTGATTCAGTGAGGTGGCCATGGTTGCTGGCGGCCCTGAAAGAATACAGGATGGGGCCGGGTTATGTTAGGTGGACGGAATTGTTGTACAGTGAACCACTGGTCAGAGTACGCACAGGATCGATGATAACTGAGAGGTGGCAACTCAGTAGAGGCAACAGACAAGGGTGCCCCTGGTCCCCGATGTTATACATTCTGGCCCTAGAGCCCCTGGCAGTGTACCTCAGACAACAATATGACATGGTCGGTATTGAAGCAGGGGGAGAGAAACACCTAATATCCTTATATGCTGACGATTTGCTACTGTATTTGAAATATCCAGAAGAAAATCTTCAGTATATTCTAGAGGTCATGGAAAAGTATGCAGAACTGTCCGGCATAGCAGTGAACCCCCAAAAATCGAGCATGTTCCCATTGGAGAGCTATATAGGAGCCCCTCTGGAACGGTTGCCAGTGTTGTCCGTACCTTGGGCGGCTGATTCCTTCCGCTACCTCGGAATAGATGTGTACCATACGGTGGAGGAGGAACACTTGCATAACACCGAGGTGGCTGTGAAAAAAATCTGCACAAATATGAAGTTTTGGGAGAAGCTGCCGCTGGCGATGATGGGACGGGGGCGATGCTCAAAATGGTTGTCCTGCCTAGGCTGTTACATTTCTTCAGTAATATACCATACTTGATACCCAAAAAGTTTTTTGTCAAACTGAACAGCATGTGTAGGGACTTCCTATGGCACGGCACTCGCAATAGAGTGGCGCTATGGAAGCTACGGAACTTCCATGATAGAGGGGGCATTAAGCTGCCGAACTTTGAGGCCTATTATGTAGCTAGTCAGTTGCAATATGTAACCAAATGGCTCTCTGATGAAGAAACACCTGAATCTAGGCTGTTTGGGCAGAACTGCACCCCGTTTTACCTAAAAGAGATTATCTGGGTTCCTAGACTTGTAATGAAAGAACGCCCGGGTATGCTGTTGCTTAGGTGGAAGATGTGGCACAGAGTATGCCAACTGATGGAGAACCCGTGCCCGTGTTCCCCACAGGTGCCGCTGGTTGCCTTGGCTAGGGGAGACAACCAGCTCAGGATGATAATCAGGACCTATTGGGAATCGGTTGGGCTGGCCACATTGGGAGACATATGGCAAGAAGGGGCTATTAAAGATTTCGAAGACCTGGGAGAAGAGACAGGCTTGCATGGAGGCCAATATGTCACGTATCTTAGGCTAGTGCAGACTATTCGCAAAACCTGGCCAGAGACTGTACTGGCGGAAGAGCCAGACGTTCTAATGGGAACAATATATGACATATTGGAGGGAGGGCACGAGATTTCTAGACTATATGAGATGGTGATGACCCGGGGAAGGATTTGACTCATCTGAGGCTGGACTGGGAAGCGGAGGTGGGGGCACAGATGACCGATGGAATGTGGGAACGTGCTATAGGCTACCACAAGAAAGTGTCCAGAAATGCTAGATTGCAGCAGATACAGTTATACATAACGCATAGAGCCTATATGACCCCGAAGAGAATATCTAAGTTTGCAAACGCAGGAAGACAAGCATGCCCAAAATGCTATGAGGAAGACGCTGATATGACACACATGTTCTGGTCTTGCCCAGTGATTGAAGCTTTTTGGGGGGAAGTGGCACGGAAACTAGAGGATAAAGGGGTCCCGCTCAACATAGATACGGCCTGGGCCTGCCTGTTGGGAGGGTTTCCCAGACCACGGAACACTAAACACCTTGGGAAACTGAGGGACCTGGCATATGTGCTTGCTAAAAGAAGGATAGCTATGGGCTGGAAGCAATACCACAAGCCACGGGTAGAGGTATGGTGGCGGGACTTGCAAAAATGGGCGGAGGCTGAAACGGTGGTGTGGCAGGAGGCATGTAGCAATTGCGGGGAAGAAGATGTAGGTAACCTGATGGCTTGGAGAATGTTAATAACAGGACTGTTTGGCACAGTAGTGGATCCTGCAGCTTCGGAAGGAAGCGATACCCAGCCACACGCAGCGGATACAGAACTAGAAATGCAAATAAGCTCTTGAGGGGGGGATTTGGGGAGCAGTAATGAGCGTTAATTGATATTCACAAGTTTATTGTAAATAATGCTGCAAGTTTGGTTTGTATTGTTTATTTTTCTAAATAAAAAGTTTTTTTTAAAAAAAAAACATTGCACTCGGTACATTTCACTTTGGTAGCATTAGCCTTTGGTACATTCACAGCAGTGGTAAAGAACTGCCACACCCATGATTCTCTCTGGGTGCTAGAGCTAGGCACTTCCTCAACCTCATCTTCCTGGTCCTCTTCATTGTCTTTTGAAGTATTGCACTTCTTTCGTTGTGTACGTCCTCCAGCTGGTGGTGGTGGTGGCTCTTGTGGATGAGGGATGGCAATAGCTGATGCCATTTTTAAGACAAATGTAATTTTTCCTGATATTCTACAAAGTATGTATTTTGTGCTAGATTGTTAATGGATAATGAGTAAAAATAGGTGTAGGAGCTGTGCAAGAGTAGATTTTGAAATTCAAAGTTCCCAGATGAGCTGAAAACACAGTGAGAACTGTTCACGAAGCACGGACCCCTTCGCGAAGTCTGTTTGCGAACACGTCATCATTCTGCGTGCTCGCGCATAGTCACGTGACACTGTCTAGAAAGTCTGTGATAAAGTCAGACATTCACAGACAGTCAGACATTCACGAACATCGACAAACACGAAAACGTGCAAAGAGTTGCAAAAAGTGTAAAGAAGTATTCAAAATGGTACTAGAATGTGGGGAATGGCAGAGTTTTAAGGTGAACCTTTGTAAATCGGATACAAATGTTGCTATATTGGGGTAAGTATGATATTAGTAAGCTGTAGGAAATTAGGGTGCACTGGTAAAAACCCATGAGTGATATATGAGTTCGGTCCGTGGTCTCACTTCCCTGTTCGGTCCGCAGGTCAAAGCTATGAATGTTCTGTATATCAAGAAAAGGTCGCCTGAGACCATTTCTCCATCAATTATCAATTTAAAAACAGGACACACAGCAGAGAACAACCTTTTGATGACATCTTAACCTTCGTTAGTCAATGGGAATCCATCAGCTGGAAATAGTCAATGAGATGCGATTGAGTATGGGTTCAGAGAGTCTCTGGACCAATCATGAAATTACGAGTATTTAAGCATTAGTGTTCTTTATAGAACCTTGATACAGCAGCACCCAATCATGATGCAAGGAATGCAGGCATTCTCTTTTGCAGTTGCATCAATGATAGCCATCTAGTGTGCTCCCCTAACTCAGTCCTCATCGCATTCCTCTGTGTCATGGCATTCACATATTTAATCCTTGCTCCAGCTCCTCCTCATCAGCTTGCCTTTCTCTCATCGCCACTCCCATCCTTAAACATGGCTTGCTTGTCTCTGCCTGCCCATTAGCCTGTTGGGCCACATACACAGCCACACAGCTATGAGTTGTGCTATTCCTTCAGGTTTCTTTCACCCATGGCCCTTTTCAATTAGCACCCACCATCTCTCCAGATGTGTGATTAGTGATAATGGTAGTAATGGCATTCTAGGTGGGATGTACAGCCCTGGCAATGCCCTTGCTTCACTTAGTCCATTACCTCAGGATAGTAGGACATCATACAAGATGGCATAGACCGCCTGCAAAGGCATGATCACAAATATCCCCACTGCACATCTGAAGGGAGTACGAGTGCAGAGGGACATTAACAGTGGTAACAGCCTTCGGCACAAGTTAATAGGACATAATGTTTTACTTAAAACAGGGTCTGTAAGCTTTGGCTCTCCAGATGTTTTGGACTACAACTCCACCATTCTCAGCATAGCCAATGGTGGGATACCCTGCGAGTTGTAGTCCAAGACATCTGGAGAGATGCAAGCTGCAGACCCTTTTTTTAAATCGTAGGGCCCGATTCATGGAAATGTGCGCAGAAATCACAAAAGGGGCCATGCACCGAGAATGACACTGTGCAAGCCTGCGCACAGAATCAAAAATGTGCGCTCCCCGTATTCATGGAATTTACTGCGTAAAGTAACCGTAATCGCAAGTTGTGACCGGACACCCCCCCGACACACCCACACGCAAAGCATAAACATACAGAACAGCTACCTTAGAGTGCTGCCCTGGGTGCGAATTTACACACCTTTCAAACAGTGTGGGCGGTCCCCCGCAAGCAAGCCTGCATCTCGGGTCCCTGTACGGGGTCCCCCATTACAGCATCTGGCACTCCAACAACATGCATATAAAAATGTGTAAATCTGTAATTAATCGGCAAATCTGCGTGCAAACCCCGTAAACCATTCCTGCACCCCTCTAAACTGCCTAGGCGCACCCCTAAGTTAGATCACAACCCAAGTTGAGTACACGCACCCCAAAATCTGACATGCAACCCCACTTCCGCACTGTGAATCCTACGCACAAATGTACTTACGCCTGCTTTTGTGTGGCCATTTCCCGGCGGAGAGGTTGTGTGATTGAATCCATTAATACATCTCGTGCCATGCAATTGTGGCCGTGTGAGGGACTGCCTGCAGACCGTGCCTCGGAATGCCAATTTTTAAGCAAGTTCTTCCCCATTTTTGGTGTTCCGCCCCCTTCCCAGCCCTCTCATGTATAATAATAGGGCCTGGACATATTGCACACCGCAGTAATTTGTTTCTTGCTGACTAATATTAATACAACTTTCAAACCATACCTCTCTTCTATGCTCAGTCTATGCTCGCACACTTTCAACTTTCTTGTAGCACCTAATTTATATTGACTATCTATTCTATGAAATGCATGTGTAACTTTTCCATTGCTTTCAATCTGTCTGCATGCGTGAGCACTTTTACATTTTTATTTTTTTAAATGAGTCCTCTATACATGGTATGGTATGTGGACCCTTTTCAAACGGCTACTGATCTGTGTCCTGCATCTAAAACTACACCCTCCTTGTGGCTGATATGTTTAGTTTTGGCTAAGAGGTGACAATAAAATGCCACTTATAAGCTAAACTATTGCATTAGAGTACAGCAAGAAGGGAGATGGGATGTGAGGAGTGACAACCCGCTTGCGTGTGTTGATTGTTTTTTTACCCACCTTTGACTGCCCTTGGTCATGCTAATCTCTATGGCCATTCCCACCCACTACTGTCCCCTCCCTGCCCAAAACAAACCCTCATAGGATCTCTCTGAGCTAGCTTTATCAAGTTGTTATATGAACCTTTAGCCTGAAAGTCTTCTTTCAAAACAGTCTTCTGAGAGTTAATGGCTTAATGTCGGTTATAAATGTGTTGCTAGTGAAATAAACATGCTTTTACCAAGTGGACCTTCAGCCACTCGATTGATAAGTAGTATGCAAGTCCTTGTTGAAAACAAGCATTGGCAAAGGCAACAGTTTTGGCATGTGTATATTATCGGATAGGCATTTTCCAGTAACACCTGTCATATGGCCAGGTATTCACACCAGTTTCCAGGTGTTGCCAAAGTATGGCCGGGTGGTTTCATTTTTGCAGTTCATGGAAAATGCCTATCTCATGCCTACCCAAAAGAGAAATATTACCCTTGAAACGCCACTTGTTTAAAAATAGGTGTGATCGCATTGGGGGAGGGTGTGATGGGCACGACCAGAGATTCTGGATCCCTTCAAATCTTTGGTTCGGGGGGCCCAAAGATGTCTGTGCCCAGGACCCATAATTCCTTAAGATGGCCCTTTCAAGAGCCTGTGGTAGAAGAGAGGTTCTTAACAAAATAAGGAGCAATGGATGGGTTAGAAGAAATGTGCATCTTTGCAATAATTGTGCTCTAAGCATAATCTTATTATGGCTGATTATTGATTATCCCATATGTATCATTATATTATTAATGTAACGTATGTTTTTTACACTTGTTTTACACGCAGGTACACTTGTTTTACACACAGGTTTTAACAAATATGTTTATTCTGCAAAGTTGCCAATTACCTTTTTGTTGGTATTGGTGTATTGTGTCTTTAAGATTTGAACGTTTCAATAACATTGATTTCAAGTATGAATGGATGATACTATTGTACATTCCAAATACATGGTTACTAATACATAAGAGCAAGAAGCAGGAAGATTGCCCAAGGTGGTGTCACATCAATGGACATCAATCGGTATATTCTTAAATGACCAGCTAAGGTGAGCACCTCTGTCTTTTCCTTTTGGACTTGATGGTAAATAATGTGCATTTCACTGCTGATGAGATGACATATGTATCAATTGCACGGTTTGTGATCACAAGAGAAAGGTTGTGTGCAACTCTTCCTACATTACTCCAAAGCTTAACGAGATGTGTAAAATCCCACGATATGGACGGGTCTTGTCAAAGGCAGAACTAGAGCCAGTCTGAATTGTAATACAGTGGGGATGTTTTGGTTTTCTATAAACAACTACATTAACGGGATAATCTCTTAAACAAACACATATTTATTCAGTCCTTTACTCATGCTTAAACACTGTCTGAAAAATACAACCCAGCCAAATTGAAATTATTCATACTCAAGTACTCTATGATGGAAACCACAAGCCACCCCGTTATATTCGGCCCAGCCTCCAAATTACTGAATATCTTCTCTGACGATTCTTATGTAAGTGGTGCAGAAAATGAAAGGGCGACATAAATAATGCCAGAGAACACTTCAAGGGGGGCCTGGCGTGTCTGGATGCCATTGGCAAAACATAGTGCCTATATTGTCTGAGATTAAAAAGCACTACATTAAATGATATTTGAAATTCACTGGAATCTGTAAAAAAACGACGCCCGGATGGCACTGACTGCAGCCCAGCTCTGCAGGCTTTGTGTTGTACCCTGCATATCTCCAGTGAAGCATTGGATGCACAAAGGAGAATGCCACGTCATCGTTCATTCATGTGTTCTAGTTGGGAGAGAAACAGGTGGGGGGATCTGCCTGAAGAGAGGATGTGGCTTGTGTGGCTTGTATATATATATATATATATTCACTACAAAAAAAACTTTGTTAAGGGGACATTATGGTTAAGTTGCCCTACCAAAAACCTGTGCACTTCACTAAAAAAAAACTTCCCACCTCCCCACTATGGTTCAAAGTAAAACCGAAAAACCCCTGAAATTCGCCAGTTATGGTAGACTATGCCACCATACCTGCCATCACAACTGTGCACTGCTAACACTAACACCCGGAACATGAAAGATGAAATCACAAATGTCATTGATGACATCACTGACGCCATCACTTGTTTAGCCCCTTTGTTTTCGTTCACTGCCATATACATATATGTCCATTCAGTAAAACAACTTTGTTAAAGGGATGTTACACTTCACAGTGAAACCAAAAAACACTGCACTTTCCCTAATTTAGGTAAACTTGGCAACCATAACTCGCACCACCTACGTTCATTGCTAAGACTAACCCCCAGGACATCAAAGATGACATCTCAAATATCATTCATGACAGCACTGATGACATCACTGATGCCATCACATGTGTACCTCCCCCATTTTTTATTTACTGACATATGTAAGCAAGGTGCCTTTCTTCACTGTCAGCCAGGAAGTGAAAAGGTTAAGAGTGCTACATTTGTAGGTGTAAGCCTTCTCATATGTTCCTAAAATACTTTCCTTAGGGTACAATGACATGATATCATACATATACATAGGATAAGAACGAAATCTGAAACACAGCAATTTTTTCTGTGCATGAAGGTAATGTGGACGGTTATGAATAGTTTCTGGTAATACAGCAGGTTTTATTGTCTACGTTACAATCCCTGTATATGCTTCTATTGGTATACATTGTGGTCTCTTTATGTTTTGTGAGTAATAGTACAACTATGCAGTAAGGGAAGCATTTGTATATGTTTATGTAGCACAGTATTCAAAATCTGTAATGGAAGCATATATCAGTGAAGTATTGGACATGGGAAGATGTAGAATATTGCATCTCTGTAGCACATGCTGCAGACAATGGCTACGTTTTTTTTAAGGCGTTAATGTATTGAAAGTACGCACTATTTCTTTTTTTTTATTATTTTTAATTTGTTACAGTTGGTAAACCAACTTTTCAAATGTTTCATATTAAATTTCCATGCAATATATTCAATATTAAGTTTCCATAAAATACAGTCAAATTCAAATGCAATAAAAAAAAAAAAACATAAACATAATACAGCCCATATTTGACAGTTCAGCAATTATCACAGAGGAACAAATATGAATGATACATTATCAGTTTTCATGTCATGATCTCTGTCCACACTCACCAATTTGAAATATCAGGAAAAATTATGTTTAAAAATTGCACAATTGCAATCTGTACAGTAATTCTCGGGTTAGAGAAAAGCATATTCCATATTTGATGTTTATCTACGTAACTCTGAACAACCAATTGTTCCCAAAACATTTTATCCTTGTGTCATTCAATGCTGAACACTCAACTACAAGGTCTTGTAAAGTTTCTCTTTAATCCCTAGTTAAACAGAATCGACAAAAATTCTGCTCCTTCAGAATTAGTCTCCTTCTGAACAAGATATCATTTGTTTCATACTGATTCAGTCTAAATCTCAGAAATTTCTGTCGACATACATGTGATGGGAATTTCAGCAGGTAATCCGCTATAACTCCATACCTTTTGATGCCAAATGCAACAGGGTTGAAGTCTTTGAGTTTTGAACATAATGCCATATTTCCAACCCAATCGTATTGATAGATTTTACTTTTCGCACGATCAGGGTTAGCTAAAAGAAGCTCAATTGAAACAGAGGCATCAGATGCAGCATTTAAGGTGTGATTTCGCCACTTTCTCGACATGCCATTTTTCGATGTAAACAAATTTTGAGCTAGCACATTCAGGAAGGTCGGTTTCACTAATTCTTCCAGCAGTTTTCGCAATAGAGCACACTGTTTCCATAATAATTGAGAATACAAAGATATCAAACCCAATTCAAATCGCAAAATCGCCAACGGTGTTCCAGGCGAAAGCGATAGGACTGCTTTCCAGTTTCTTGCTTCTAAGCTGTCCCAAAACCTTCGATCCTGTGGGACCAATGCCTCGACTCCATACAAAAGAATCAGTATTACCTTTGACTTATAAAAGGAGACAATATGTTTCAATGAGAATTTTCCAAATTTTCTCAACAGAATCTTTGATTGTGATATCAAAGCACTAAGCTTTGATTTAATTTCACAAGTCATTGTGCTTAAAGTTTTCTTGTGTTCAATGTTCACTCCAAGATACTTATATTTCAAGACCACGGAAAGTTCACATTTTTGAAGGAGCCATCTTGGATGGTATTTTTTGGATACATTATTTTTGCAGACTAATATTTGCGATTTAGAGGTGTTTATAATCAGGTTATTTGCCAATGCATAGGTTTCTAGTTTTTCCAACATGTTTTGTAAGCCGATGGGTGTACATGACAACAGAACCAAATCGTCTGCATATAATAAATAAGCAACCGTTTGGCGGCCAATGCGAGGTGCGTCCGCAATGCAGTTCATTAACGTAGGGCCCAAATCTAAAATAGAAAAGTTAAATAAGAATGATGCAAGTGCGCAGCCCTGCTTTACCCCTCTATATGTAAGGATTGGAGGTGACAATTTACCTTCCAAATTCAATTTCACTCGCATCAATGTATTTGAATGCAATAACATCACCAAGTTTACTAGTGACGGGGGGCACTGATGTTGCCTAAGTTTAGCTAGGAGCATAGATCTATCTATAGAGTCAAAGGCAGATTTAAAATCAATGAAACTCAAGTATAACAGGAGTCCACCATCAACTTGTTCAGACTGAATCATTGACAGGGCCAAGATGTTTGGGATCGTGCCCATGCCGTTCACAAATCCAGACTGTAGCGGGTCTTTTAATCGGCTTTCATCCACCCACTTATTGAGCTCCTTAAGTAGGATTGTACAGAATATTTTGCCAGGAGCATCCAACAATGAAATTGGACGGTAGCTCATCGGTAGTTGACGATCGCCTTTTTTATAAATAGGAACAGTGATTGCTTCTGTCCAAGACTTAGGCAATTTCTGGTGATGATGTATAGCAGAGAATATTTTAAACAAGATGGAACTCCAAATTTCGAGATGTTTTTTCATTACAAAAATTGAGATCTCATCAGGGCCCACAGCCCGCAAATTACTTGAGGTCATAATTAATTGCCTTATTTCACTCTGATCTAAGTGTAACCAAAAGCACAGCTTGCCTTCTGGGGGGGAGGGAAACATGGAGTTTATAGGTAGTGCGTACAGTTGTTCAAAGTGTATCTCCCACTGGTGTACATCATCTGCCGTTATTTGTGAGTCTAATTGATGGTTATTATTTGCTTGATTCAATAAAGCCCACATTTTTTAAATGTTTTTCTCAGCCAATATTGATAAAATATTAGCTCCATCTCTTTGATAGAGTGAAGCTCGATGCCCTTTTAACCAGTTGTTGTATCCCAATAGCACTCTTTTAATCAGAACCGTTTTGACAGAGAGGGGAAGCCGTGATAATTTTCTTACTTCAGCACAATATGCTCTTTTCCTAATATATATGGACCTGTCAAAGGTATGGAGATGGTTCCTTCTATTCAAACTAGAGATGTTCGATTGACTAAAAGTTTGCATAACATTGCTATATATCAAGCCCATATTGGAAATTTGACTGTTATACGATTTGTTTGGGTCATGGAGGATTTGATTGAAGTGCATCAAGGCATTCTCCATCCATCATTAACGGTTCCTCCCACCATTTACCACCAACCATCCACCCTTTGTGGCCTTTGACTTGTTATCATTGACTACTGTTAATACTTGCCAACTGGCACACAACAGATCATGATCACTTGCCACAGAGGGGGACACACAGAAAGATTGCATCCCTAACCATAACTTAGAGTTTACATAGATGAAATGAATTGTTGAGGAGGAGTTACCTCTATGCCAGGTTGGTGCAGGAGGAAACTCTGTATTGAATGCCCTGTTCAAAATATGCAAGTTTCTAAGTGGGACAGCAGATTTCCATCGAAATAGTCTTTCACCGTCTCGAGCACCCCTTTTTGTAAGGCAATTCAAGTTTAAATCTCCAGCCAGGATAAAGTAAGCAATGCTTTCATCAGCAGACACCATGCCAAATAGAGCATTAAGGTCGCTGAAGAAACAGTCAATGGAAATAGCTACCGGATTCCAATAGATGTTCAGAATTGCATAAACACCACCACGAATAACTGCTATAACAAGCAACATATGCGCATACGGCGCTGCCCAAAGTTTTGATGAGGTTCCCAGGCCATCTTTCAAGGCCACAACAAGGCACGCTGATGGTCTACCTGCTATGGATTTCTGGGCAGGATTCAGGTGGACCTGGTAACCTGGCCAAACCAAAGGTGTTATCAGCCATGTCTCTTGAAGTAGGATTACATCAAATTTACTTAATCCACTTTCATCATTATTCAAGAGATGTTTAAATCCCTGTGAGTTCCAACTGACTAGGCAAAGAGAGTGTTGATGAGGAGGATTAAGTAGCTAGTTCAAGTTTCAATTGCAATTACAGACACAAGGGCCTCTTCCATGCAATCGTTGCTTTAAGTCAGGCATAGCTGGAGTCAGGGATTTAGACTTTGGTGCACATTCCTTACTGCTTACTGCAGCTGGCACTGTCACACAGTCCACCTCAACACTAAGTAATAAGCCCAGATCGAATACAGAGCTTTTGGCCTGCCAGACCAGGTTTCGGATCACTTTAGACTGCATCCAAATGCAGACTGCATTTAAGTTTTGATTGGATACAAATTCTACCAGAGTCACATCTGCAGATGTCACATCCTCTAATGACTGAATATCCGAAAAAATTGCCAAAATAGCTCTTCGATTATGATCGTACTGCGTGCATGGTGCAGGTCTGCATTTCAAAACCATAGAACATAGGGCAGCTCTAATAGCCACTTTCTCAATTCCCTTGCTCCCCTGTTCCTTCAATAGTGACCAAGGGGATCAGCATTCTTCACTTTAATAATCGGGCACAATTCTCCCAGAGCATTGTTATTCCGTGTTAATACTTCTTTAGAGAAGTCACTTGGTGAGTTCAACTGCGGTTGCAAAGCAGAATATATAACCGCCACAGATTCAACCACCCTTGAAGACTCTTTTTCATGACTTACAGGAATAATTTCCGATGTAGCAACTACAGGATAAGTAGAAGCAAGGCCACTAGTATCAGTTTCCATCGAGGCTCGCCCCCAGGAACTCACCATTTTCTCGGCACTATCAGTAGACCTGCTAGGCAAAGTAACTGGGATTGCCAATATAAGTGGAGGGATAATATGGCCTTGCATGTAAGCATCTTCTGCTTTCCTTATTTCAGCTCTATGAAGCATTACACTCCCCCCTACTGTCCTGGGGATCTACACTTGCTCTAACGTGACTCAAAATATTTGCAGAGATTGAATTTATGTTACACCCCGACCTTTGCCTCATCACACTCCCCGGTGGCTGCCCCGTGCCTCTTCAGTCTCCCGCGTTTACAAGGACAGTTGGGGAGCTCTATGTAAGGCCAGAAAGAGGGACAATAAAGTGGTTGCTGTTCATAAGGGGCTACGGCGCCGTCATGCACCTTTTTTCTCACGGTGGCAGCTGCCATGGAGAATACATTTCCCAGAAAACCTGCCATGGGTTGTAGTTCCCTGCATTAATACGGGAGCCTTGTTTTCGATTATGTTCCACCTCCTTGTTGTATTTAAATCACAGCGGTTTTCAGAACGCCGCTTCTATTTATAGTTACAACCGGCATTTTCTGAAGTGCTACTTTCTGTGCCTTAATTCAGGAAGTCTCCTGTTTTCTCCGTGTACCAGACCCCTTGCCTCCTCCTGGGCTCCTGGATTGTGATTATGTTGTGTTTGCTGACCGCCCGTGTACCAGACCTTTTGCCTGCTCCTGGACCTCCTGGACCCCTGGTTTAAGACTTTGCTACTGCTACTTCCAGTATGAATACCATCTCTCACTTGGCCATGGACTCTTGAACTCATTCCTCACAGTGCTTGCGTTCTTCTGGGGAAAAACACTGGTAAGAATAATTCTTCATTTTGGAATCCTTTCTTCATCGAACTGTTACCTCATCTTTGGATAACATTGCTTCATTTCTAAAGTGTATTTTTGAACGCTTTGCTGTGGTGCACCATCCCGAAACCAGTGCGACCCTCGTTCCGTCCGGGGATAGCTACCCTACTAACCTTCCTTTTTTTGTTTTATACTTTCATTGTTGCCCAGGATCCTTTGCACTACTCTTACCTCCACCAGTGGTAAAGTATATATCCTTGATTACCATCATTGGGCAGTTTTCACATTTAGCTAGTATCTAAAGTCTCTTCTGCTTTATAGGTTGCTCCAGGTCCTTTTTGTGGCTTAAGGGGAACTCACTCAGGTACTCTATTAAGGGTAATAGTCTTGGGGAAAGCCAGGGTTGAATCTGATAGAATATTCATCTCTTGTCTTTTCTTTACAGCTGGGTCCGTGGCGGTGTGTTCTCCCCGCTCTTTTGATTGATCGGTCCCCTTGTCTGTATAGTTCAGCAGGTGGTCATATCAGTTTAAAGAGTTCATTCCCTCACAGAGAGGAGGCTCGGGTGGAGGCTCCAACCCGAGCTCTTCAAGCAAATCCCCAGCACAAGGGGACCGGTCTGTTTTTTACGCACTCCCCATACCGGTGAATAACAATTTAAATTGCAAGAGCTGTGCAGCTTCAACTGTGAGGGCTCATTCACCAATGCCCCTAGAGGTGAGTGAGGTACAGCTACTACAGTACTAGACACCTTAAAGGGCCTACTTATCTTAGCTTGGTTTAGCAATAAATATATATTTTTTAATTTTTTCAGAAGCATGCACACTTTGTTTTTTATTTGCAATGTTAGGCACATGAACTGGATTTCAAAAACCTTTTGGACACCGCTTTTCCGGTGTGTTTTGGAGTTGGCTGATTTTTAGGTAGTTTCATTTTTACTTTTTTTTTTTCAACTGCATTGCTAGAATTTTCTTTTTGAGTAACCACAGGTGCAGTTCGTATTTCACGTACATGACTATCAGCGCAATTGAAAATTGAAAAAAGTTTCCGCCCCGGTATTAACTTTAAAGGTGGAATACACTCGGAGCGATGTGCACCCCTTTTCAGCTCTCGATTCTGTGGTGCAGTTACCTCCTCATATATAATCGACTCAAAACACGGAAGTATACTCTTGCTTCTATGAATTTGTGATGCTTTCCCAAGCGTGCATGTAGGCGTTGGAAACACCTACTCATTCATGGTTTTGGAGGCCATCGAACTTGTAGATGCATTTCTCTCCCCATTAGATACAGAAACCAAATCATTAACTACGTTACCCTGAAGTGTGACTTTATGATCCAAAAGGCGGAGTAACTCACTTAGAGAGTGGACCGCTAGGTTTAATGCCTGCAGTGAGATGTCTATCTGGGAGGATGACAAATTTAAGTCAGTGCCAGTACCACAAGAACGGACCTCAGGGCAAAGCGAAGTGTTAGTGCCTGAGGTGCATATACACAGACTTCCAATCACAGAATGTTCTGATGTTCCCATAGAATTGTCAGAGCTATGTGTGGAGTCCGTAAACATCATTGGTGAACCGGACAAATTATCTGATAAACATTTGTCAGAAAAAACAGAACCATCAACATCAAGATCAATGATTACAGTATCACCCACCATCTTAGCCGAACTTATTTGGGCTGTAGGTGGATTCACAGCCAGTGTTAAGGAATCCAGCAAAGCAGTATCAGATAGAGAAGACTCGTGGGGGCGAATGCTTTGACTCACAGCTGATTTCAATTGTGCCAGCACAGTGACGACGGCTGCGGGGCAGGCAGAGCTCGGCACGGGCTTTGTACTCGAAGATTCCACGCCTCAAGCCTCCCCCACAACCTGCGTCAGTATATTATTTTGAGCCCTCTTAGCTCTATGTGCCGACAACGAACCACTACAAAACATACGGATGTCTCCATTAACTAATGCACCCCCTTTGCCTGGTCCTCTAACCGGAGTTGAACACCTGTGATAAGCAGGAAAAGTCACAACAAGTGATTTACCTATACCAGGCAACAGAGGCATTCTTGGGGACATACCTAATTTTGATGATCTCGTCAGCATTATCAGAGTAAATTAAATTTCAGTCCTTCAATCAGGGTGCACAGAAGCTACAAAACCTCTCTCGCTGCCTCGCCTCCTCGGCGAAGAGGTAAAGAGGTGCTTCCTGGTGCTTCCCTCGGTGTGTGCGCGCTGGTGCGCGCTGGTGCGCGTGGGAGGCAGTTCTTGTAGCCTTGCCCTCCTGTGGGCGTGGCTTGATAAAAAAACACACAATAACACTCTGTTTGGAGTTAATTTAATTTTCCCAGAGCTCTAGAAGGAAAGGAAATAATATGTAAGGTGCATATTTGCATGTAGAGGTTGAGTGGAGCATTACAGTACACAGTAAGACAGTCAAATACCGTTCTGAGTTTGTGTGGATAGTTTGTGGTTCCAGCAGCAATCGAGTAGCGGGAGGTGCTTCTTGGTGCTTCCCTCGGTGCGCGCATGCTGGTGCGCGCAGGGGGCAGTTCTTGTAGCCTTGCCCTCCTGTGGGCGTGGCTTAATAAAAAAAACACTCAATAACGCTCTGTTTGGAGTTAATTTAACATCTCAGAGCTCTAGAAGGAAAGGAAATAATATGTAAGGTGCATATTTGCATGTAGAGGTTGAGTGGAGTGTTACAGTACATGGTAAGACAGTCAAATACCGTTCTGAGTTTGTGTGGATAGTTTGTGGTTCCAGCAGCAACCGAGTAGCGGGAGGTGCAAAGAGGTGCTTCGCGGTGCTTCCCTCAGTGCGCGTGCGTTGGTGCGTGCGGGAGGCAGTTCTTTTAGCCTTGCCCTCCTGTGGCTGTGGCTTAATAAAACAACACACAATAACGCTCTGTTTGGAGTTAATTTAACGTTCTAAGAGCTCGTTCTTAGTTTGTGTGGATAGTTTGTGGTTCCAGCAGCAATCGAGTAGCGGGAGGTGCAAAGAGGTGCTTCCTGGTGCTTCCCTCGGTGCGCAATATTTCAATGGAATTTTTTAGCAATGCATTTTTTAATGAACTATTTGGCATATGATAGTTCTGCAATGGTCTTTTACACTTTTCGCCAATATTCTAATGACAATCACTAGTGGAGGTGCTGCGTGAAAATTAAAAGCACATGTGATGTCATCAGTGATATCATGAATGACATTTGGGTGTTAGTCTTAGCAATGAACGTAGGTGGTGCCAGTTATGGTTGCCAAGTTTACCAAAATTAGGGAAAGTGCAGTGTTTTTTGGTTTCACTGTGAAGTGTAACATCCCTTTAACAAAGTTGTTTTACTGAATGGACATATATGTATATGGCTGTGAACGAAAACAAAGGGGCTAAACAAGTGATGGCGTCAGTGATGTCATCAATGACATTTGTGATTCCATCTTTCATGTTCCGGGTGTTAGTGTTAGCAGTGCACAGTGGTGATGGCAGGTATGGTGGCATAGTCTACCATAACTGCCGAATTTCAGGGATTTTTCGGTTTTACTTTGAACCATAGTGGAAGGTGGGAAAGTTTTTTGCACAGGTTTTTGGTAGGGCAACTTAACCATAACGTCCCCTTAACAAAGTTTTTTTTTGTAGTGAATTTCACAGGTTTTTGGAAGGGGAACTTAATTGTACGATTGTGTTAATGAAGGTGTTGTGCTGAAGATACCCTGTTGTCATGTGATTTTGGGCGAAATGTAGTATAATGTACGTACTTGATGTACAGGTAACATAGAACATACAGAACCCCCTCCCTATTGATATGAGAAAGTGACGGAATGAGCGCCTGTTTGCGGACGGGTGCGGACGAGGGCAAAAGTACCCAAACAGGCAGGGGGCATCTGAAAATGTACTATTTTCTTACACAAAAATTGTTGAACTTAGAAAAAGGAGAGAAAGACATTATAAGTATTAATAAATAAATATGGAAACCTAAACGTGTGAAATGAAAACAATGCATTTAATAACCATGCAGAATGAAAAGGATGGTACCATAAAAAAGGATGCCTCCATCGTAATTACTTCACAGAAACTCTGCATCCTGGAACGACAGTGGACGGACGCAGTAGGACGAAGGGAAATAACATCAAAATAGTATGTGAAGGTCATTTTTATGTATGTGTGTGTATTTATTTTGGTATGTGGTGCAGGAATAATAATGCCTTTCTGTTGTTTTGACACAGAAATGACGAGTACTTTGGAGTGGTTGGAACAGTACAAACCTTCAGGTAGAAAATAGACGTTTCGACAAAACATCCATCCCTTCTTCCCCTCACAAATCTTCCCCTCATAACCAGGCCATGTTGAATCCTAATTCCCCTATATTTGTGTTAGTATCTGCTTCCCCCGGTTTTCTTTGGAATGAAGTTTGTGTGTGTGTGTTTGGAATGTTTTTGCATAGTACTTGTAGTTAAAGAGTTTGAGGAATACATTGTTTTTAAAACAAGACTTAAAATGTTCGCGAACAGCGCTCCTTTTCGACCTATCCGAAAGGAATTGAATGTGGATGTTGTAAAGGCAGTACACCTACCCTTACTAATGTCAAGTAAGATGGAGTTGATTTTTGACCGCACCATCTGTGCAAGTTGTGCGTACATAAACAGAAAGGGGCATCCTAAGGACATTATACCTCGGTGTACCGCTTACAAACTAGATAAATCATGTTCGTAGAACACACCAGGTGTCCGGGGTGGCAGTAAATGAGCAAAATGGGAGTGTGTTAAGGACAGTATACCTGTCCGTATTGTCCACAGTCAAGATGGTGCCGTCCATAGAACAGGCGCGGTGGCCGGCAAGGTCGTAGTCAAACAAAATGGAGTTGTCCTAAGGACACTGGACCTGTCCGTACAGTGAGTATATCATGTACGCACATGCGCAGTATAACCATAAGTACAGCGAACAACGGGCCTGACCCAAACTGTCCATCTCACTTGTGTCGCACTTTGAATTAGTTTGAGAACCCGAACACTGTCCTTAGGACACTTGAGCGCATGCGCAAGTTTGTTAGTCTGCATTTGCTGTCCAGCGGACACCCATTTCTGTCGTGGATGTGTTCAGGATGTCATCATGTAACCGCACCCACGCTGAGCGTGTAGACTAATTTGCGCAGTTTGTGTGCTTCCACAACAGTACAAAAGGAACCTATGCACACAAGGCAAAATATTGTACAGTCTAAAAATATCATTTCACTTATTCCAGACAATAGCTTATCTGTGGACATGTTGTGTGAAATTTTCGATACGCTTTTCAGTGTTGAAGATGCTCATGAGGCACACCCCTGCACCCCTATAAATGGCCACACACCAGAGCGCATCTTCATTGTCCTGCTAGCTATAGCCGATTGAGGTGTACTGCATTAACTGCTGTAGTGACCAAAAGGAAAGTAATTGGTATGGCATCCATGGCTGCTGTTGCTTCATTAGCCTCTGCACCACTCTCAAACCCGCCACAACCACCACCTCCCCAAGGGCCTGCAGAGAGATATGTGGGTGAGGATGTAGAGATCGAAGAAGAAGAGAATGAGGTGGAGGAACTCTGCACTACAAGCACTCGCCGGGAGTCGTAGGTGTGGCAGTTGTTTTCCGTTTATGGGAACGTACGAAAAGCATGTCTGAACCTGTTGAGGTGTAACCAGTGCCAGGTGGTGCTGAGTCGCGGGAGACTTGGTGCGTACAGCTTTGGTACGACAACCATGAAGCGACACCTCACTTCATTCCACAGTGCAGACATTCCCAAGGTGGTGCCATGAGAAGAGAGTAGTCGATTGAGTTCCTCCACAGTATCCTTCGTGTCCAATCCTGTCACCACAAGAGACACTCGTGTGGGGGAGCGCCTCCCTCCAGCTGCCTCACAAGCCATTCGCAATGCTGTTGACCCTTACCTTTCAAAGGTGACAATAGTGTGTATGTATTGTGACGCAGTACTCTGCAGGGGGGAGAGTTTTCGAAGTGCTTTTGAGGCTACGGTCACGGAGCACCAGAAGATCTGCTCCTTACCTAAGTAAAGCTCACCCTATATCTTTCTCTGTCCACTTGTGCCCTTTCTTATCTCCGTGGCTGGTGTCCCTTCATTACCTTCCTTTGTTTCCTTTCCTAGTGTGTCGTGTGGGCAAAAGCAGGAAAGTGTAAAACAACAAAAATAAAAAAAAATGGCTCTTCTCAGAGCCGCCTTTCTCAGTTTAACTATAGAACTATCAAGTGACCGAGGTAGGCCTCCGCGCATTCGTGAAAAAGTTTGCGGACAGTCGTAGGACACACAAAAAAGGAGGGTGCAAGCAGAGCAAACCCAATGAAGTGGATGCTGGGAGTAAGCGCTGGCTCTGAAAAGAGCCTTTCAGTGGTGTGTTGTGTGGGCCAAAAACTGTGGATTGGAGATAATGGATTGTCACATAGGTTATTGTGAATGCAAAAGAGGTCACAATGCATTTTGTGCATTGCGAAGAAAAATCTGATTGACAGCATATGTGAGATGGACTTCATCTCTGCGGAAAATGAAAGAGCTGCGAAACAAAATGTTTTCATTGTGGAATGAGGACATGCCAACATCTCTTAGAAAGGCACAAACAGCCTTATTCACATTGCATCTCGCTTTCTCCATTTGTGGACCAAATGCAGAAGAGCTCAGCCATATATGTCTTTGTGCAATATGGGAAAAAAGTATCTGACAATTTGGAAACATGTCCATGACCTTCGCAAGTCCTTCCTTCATTGCAAATTGCAAAGAAATTCCAGAGACATGGCCTAAACTGTTGCCGCCGCAATGAATGATAAGTATTTCTGGAGGACGCTCTGTCAGTAAAGTAACACAAAGAGGTACCAAGTCCAGCCATCTCAGTCCATGCACGCCATGCCAGTGCACTTCCACATGAGTAAATCTGAGATCTGAAGATAGATGGCAGCTTTCTGCATGCACCTTCAACCAATGTATCCATGAGTCTCCCAAAATCCAGATAATCTGTTTTCGAGCACGCAGAGCCATGGCTGTGTGGTCTCCTGTCAGGGAGAAGACGGTTTTACTGAATCTCGCCATTCAGAACACAGCTCCTGAACTTTATTGAGCAATCCCTAGCTCCGCTCATTCTCATTTGCATGCGTCTCCACCCCAGAATCCCCGTTGGTGATATACGCAGCCTGCAAACTACCGCCATATCCGCGGACATGTATCGGATCAGAGCGTGAAGACGGTACATTAAAGTATTATTCTCCTTTTTCCCCTTTAAGGCGGGCTCTGAAAAGAGCCGTGTTTCTTTTTGTTTTTGGGCAGATGTATTACAGACATCTGTTATTTTGTTTATTTTTTTGTATTTTTTGTCCTTACTGTACTCTTACAACCATTACAGAACATTTCTCTAAAGCAAGCCTTACATTCCAAAAGAACATGGCATTTCCCAAAGAAGATAGCGCAACACCATCTGCTTCAAAATAATCTGCATTACTTGGAACAATGTTATCGTGGCTGCAGAAAACCATACCAGCTCATAACATGAAAGCACACATGCCGCGATTGATGATACACCTCCTAATACTTTGATCTGGACAGAAAACAGAATTGTTGTTCCATTTTACTTTACGGAGTAAACCAGAAAAAATTACTTTTGTTGTTGGGAAGATGTTCATGAGTGCTTCAACCAACTGTCCCAAATCTGCAAACAAAGTATGTGAACTCACGTAGCCCAAATGGCAAGCACCGTAGTGCACAATTACCACATGAGGAGTGGTCATTGTATGCATGTCTCTGCAAACTTGCAGAATTGCCGCAACATTGGCATCAGTGTCAGCGCTCCACGCCACCTCCACTCCTATTACATCGAAATGTGTACTCTCGGCATAGTGTTGTAAGCCATGGACAAAAATGTCTCCAAGCACCAAAACCCTGACCCTCTCCACCTCTGCCATCTTCAGTATACGCACCGTCTTTTGACACAAAAGAGTAATGTGAACATCTGATTGGCTGATGCCCACAGTCCCCTTTCCATGAAGGATTTGCTGTAGAAACCCGTATTTGACACGCCCTACCCACGGACAAGCGTTGCCTACGTGCGGCACGTAGTTCTTACCCAGTCCTTCTACCCTTTCCACATCTGTAGCAAAGCGAGTCCCTCATTGGACACAACTAAGCAGTCACACAACCATCCACCAATCACATTGAACATCGCTAAATCTAACTCCGTCATCAACATTGCGCACTTCAAATGTACTGTTGATGACTCTGACTGGAAGTCGCATATCATTGCAAAGCACCTACTTCACAAACTACTGTGCAAGTGTTGCGGATTTCTACGTACAGTTCCATGCATGCACACATGCATAAGTATAGAGTACAGGTATGCATATTTTAATCTGAGAACATGTGAAACCCTTATGATGTAATTTAAATAAATTAATGGCGCTAAATGTGCATAGGCAATACATACCAACGCTCCCCCTTTTAAATGCAAGATGTCCGATTTATCATTGACAAATCGCACGACTTCTTACTGTCTTCGCCATAACCTATACATACTTTATAAGCATGCCTATTTAGGGCGAAACTCGATTTTGCATTAGAAAATGTCGGAGTTGTGTACTGTGTACGACCTACAGTAATGCTACTTGCAATTTGATCATATGAGAAAAATAAGCGCTCCCGATTGTTGTGGTGGCATCTCCCTCTGAGGGTCTTCCGATGTGTCGGCATCGTGCTTATAATTTGCAAGTACAAACATTTTTCCCATCTACTATTATGCCCTATCACTTACAAACCTCTCTACTATAGATAGTATACCATTTAAAAACAAGGCATTACCATAACCTTAAAATTGTTCTCAATTCAGAAGGACTTGCAAGTAACATATTGCAAGTAACATACAAAGGCAGCACAGAGTGAAGTGAAATGCACACGTGCACTGGGTTGAAATATGAAAGGAGAATGTTCTGACGAAAGATGCACAATTATCATCATCACTGCTGTAAACACACAAATTAATTAATGTTTTTTTTTCAATCGCAGGGAAGACTACTCTCCTGAGAATCAACAGCATCTACACTGCAAACGACATATCCGAAGAAACCTAGTCATTTCGCAAAAAAAAGTAAGCACAGTACTAACTTTATATTGTAACTTTTCCTCAAAGAGGATGTGTGGGTTATTTGTTTAATTTGTGCACCAAAGCAAACATTGATTTCTGAATCATTCTACCTACAAATACCCATTTATTAAACAGAGAATAACAGGCAGAATGGCTGACAAATCCTGGTGTGTTTGGAACTCAAATAACATACAGAATCATTAGAACGTTAGTTCTAGAAAATAAGTTGCTGTTTCAAGTTTATGGCATTTCATTTACTAATAATGCTTCTCGTCACCACTAGGCCACTTTGTACTCTCATCTGAAGCACATTGTAGTAGTATACAAACAGTAAAATAGCCTTACCAAATCATTGTAGGAGTCCAATGCACATTCACACACCATGACAAAGAGCTTCCTCATCAGACTCATGCACGCATGCACACAGCACACATACATTGAACAACAGACCAAAGCATGCCTTCTTTTTTTCAACAGACACCAAAGAATGCCTGCCAAAAAGCAACTTCGTAGAAAGGAACGCAGAAGTAGAGCAAATAAAAATAAAAGTGTTCAATCTAAGCATCCATCTGTAGTAGAGCTTGTAGAGAACATTGGAACAAACCAGCTAATGCAGTCGTTTAGCAAAACAAAGGAAGCTTCAACTACCGAAAATTTACCTCCTCCATCAAAATGTGTCACAAAACACAAAAAGCGTGGCAAAAAATCGGCTACCAGTACAGCTAACAATGCACCTAATAATCCTGATATAGTAACAAGAAGACATAGCAAAAATGTTTCGTCACAGAGTGCTTCAGAATCTACTAAGAAGAGGACCGAAATCATCCTCACCCCTTAAAACCTACCGTAGATAGTTAATCCTACAAGCTCTCGTGGACAGTGCAATCCTTCTCAAAAGGAAGTTGTTTATATTAGTGTTAAGTAGGATGAAAGCACTAACAAAACTAAGTACCAAACTACAAAAGAAACTCAGCAATAAACGGAATGTGAACAAAAATAATTTCTTAAATGTTTGTGGAGGTGAATGGAGTCACACGACAACCACAGAACCATATTTTAATGAAGAAGCATACAAACAAAATCAAACAAACACAATTGCAATCCATAGCAGTAGACGAGGGAATGAAAAAATGAATAGTACCATCATGGAACAAGAAACACTGCTTACAAAAGTATCCCCTGAAAACTCAGAATTACATCTCGATTCGACAGAACCACACCGTCCAGTATACAAATGGCCGTGCACATCAATGTGTGCCATTCCAAACAAAGCTTTCAAATCTTTATGTCAGTTCCTCAATCTGTATGTAAAAGGGTAAGACAAAAGTAAAATGAAAATGCTGCAAAATATGGATATTTGTCCAGTGTGCAAATACACAGGACTACAAGGACATTCATTATCCTGCATTTCTGGGACTATTTGCAAAAGCACCTTCCATGATATCAAAAGGACATCAGTACATCATTCAAATGTAAGAAATCTAGTGTATAAAATATACAATGCAAAAAGTCCAGCTTCAGAATTAGGCAACTTAAATAACACTCTTCTGCATGGTACACCCAAACACTTACAAGAAGAAATTGACCGTATTGAGAGAAAGTATTTTGGAAGTGAAAGCCACTTACAAAATGCAATAGTTTTAGAGCATAGTAGCAACTAATCTGCGCATAGCAACCTTTTATTACACACATACAGAAAAGAAATACTAAAATTTAAAAGGGCATCGGCTGAAGTACCAAACCATGTGTGTGTGCGTTACCGCAGAACGTTTTACAAAAGGAACACAGAAAATGTATACACAGCATACAAAATAGAAGACAATGAAGATTCCAAATGGTTTGAATTAGCTCTCTACCTTTAAGCAGAAAACAAATATGAACTAACTGAACGCCGAATATGTTGCAGTTACTGTACTACAAAATTAGACAACAACCACACTCCTTCACGTGCTATTACAAATAATTTGGAATTGTTCCCACTACCAAAAATCATGCAACAATTCAATTTGTATGAGAGCATCATAATTCAAACAGTTCACCCATTTCAAGCAACTATACCCCTTCATCCAAAAACAGCAAAATGACCTCCCTCTGAATTGGTGAAAGGCATTTGTGGCAAAGTAGTTTATTTCGCATTAGATCTAACCGAAAATGTACACACTCTAAGAGTGCAACGTTCAAAAGAGCATTCTTTAATAGTCTTGGTAAATGGTGTACCAACAAAAGACAAAAAAAATTGGCAACAACTGGTGGACTTACATAAAGTTAGACAAGCATTGCAATATCTAAAAGACAATAACGAGTACTACAAGGAAATACATATTGAAGAAAGCTTAAGGGAAACAACTGAAATAATTCAAGAGCCATCAGTACTGGACAATTCGAACTTGTGGATCCTGCTACAGTATCCACTCTTTTGGACCAGTACACAATTCATCCATTGCATTCCAATGAACGCATAGATGATGCACTGGAAACTTACCAAATGCGACAAACCAAAGGTTCACCAATGAGTATATGGGAAAAAAGTATAGAAGCATGTGCTTTTCCACTGCTATTTCCTACTGGCAGAGGTGGAAGATACGATGATAGACCCACTCAGATTGGGGCATCAGAATACCGCTCATTACGAATGTATTCGCAAGATCCCAGATTTAGAGAAAATGTGGAATACATATTCAACCTACTCTATGAAAGTGAATTAGCAACGCTATGTTACGGAGTTGCACACATTTTGAAATCTGGAACCCACTTTCAAAATATGTCAGCTACGCAGTTAATACAAAAAGTACAGGAAAAAGATGAGGTTTTACAATCAAGTATAACAAATTTGTTTGCAAACATGCGTGGTAGAAGGAAATACTGGTTCCGACGGCACAGAGAGCTGCGTTGTATGATCAGAAACTTTGGACCACCGACTTGGTTTGTTACACTAAGGTGTGCAGAATATGCATGGGAAGATTTACATGAGTTCCTACGCATAGCAAAGAGCAACAAAAACAACATAGATATATTAACACCTGGAGAACTTTGCTCTCTAGATCCAGTTAATGTATCAAGATATTTCCATCATTGCCATGCTACACTTTATTTGCAATAAAACTGTTCCTCCCCTTGGAGAAGTGCAACACTTATTTTGGAGAAAAGAATATCAAGCGAGAGGTGCACCATATATTCTTATGTTGTTATGGATCAAAGGTGCACCTAAATTTGGTCACGACAGTGATAGCACTGTTTTGCAGTTTATCCAAAAATATGTCACTTGTGAAATCCCTTCACAACAGACACATAATGAGCTGCATGGGCAGATTTAACACTTTCAAAGACACAAATGTGGCAAATATTGTCGCCGCAAATACAAAAACAAAGGTAAATACTACACCAAATGCCGCTTTGGTTTTCCTAGACCAGTTACAGAAACAGGTGAAGTAAACAACTTTATGTCTTCAGTTAGACATAGTGTTGAAGGTAAATCACCTAAGAACACGTATTACATAAAAAGAACAGAAGAATCAAAATATATCAATGATTACAATGCAATCATTGCCCTCTTATGGAATGCAAACATAGATGTGCAGTACATTGCAGACAATTCTACTGCTGTTGCACGATATGTTACAGCCTACTTAACAAAAGAAGAAAAAACAGAGCTTCAAGACCTCTGGGATGACCTAGCATCAGACAAAACACTATCACAGAAGTTGTACAGCCTAGGCATAAAATGCTCTCTCATAGAGAATGTGGCGCCTATGAAGCAGCATACTGCTTCATAGGCGCCACATACTGCGGTACTGCTTTGTATGGAAAATCAGACAACATAGTATGGTTAAGTCTTGGTCCTGCTAAATCTTGAAAATGAGTGCTGAAATCATATGAGGACATAGAAACAATTGCCAGAAATGATCCCAACAGCCAAGACATTCTAAAAAACATTTTACTGGACATATACTATCTGAACAGGAGTAGCACTTTGGAAAGCAAGTGTCTATACCACATTGCTCCAAACTTTGCATACAAAAATAATATAAAACCTGATGAAAGCAAAGGTAGATCTAGAGTGACCGATTGTGAAGGGAGCCTAGTGAAACTTACCAAACAAAGCTTAATTAATCATGTAAAATTATCATTAGAAAACTCCTCAACAGAAAGAACTATCTTACATGTCTCTGTTACAACCTTTTAAACCATGGAGAAAAGAGGAAGACATACTAGATAACTGTGACTGCTATGAAGATGTGTTTAAAGCAAATGAAAGCGCTATCACCGATGTGAACTTTACGCAGTACAAAACAATGTTACACAATGAGCAGCAACAGGAAGAAGAACTTCTGGCCCAACTAGATAAGGAATCTTCCGACAGTAGTCAAAGTTCTGTAACAGGAAGTCAAGAACCACTAGGACAACCACTAATAACAAATGAGGCAGAAGTAGCTATGGCAGAAGTAGAAAACACCATGTATCAGTATCAAGAAGATACAGAAGACTTAATTGTACAACAAGCAAAACTTAACAAAGATCAGCGCACCATTTTTGAAGACGTAACAAAACAAATTGTACATGGTGTACAACACGAAAATAAAGAATGTATCTGCCAAAATTACAAACCTATACTGCTGTACGTGAGTGGTGAAGCTGGATCAGGAAAAACATTCTTAATCAAAATCATCAGCAAGTTCCTTCAACAATTGACAAACAACAAACTGTCAGCTGTTGTAACGGCCCTCACAGGTTTAGCTGCCTACAACATAGGCGGTGTCACTTTACACCGATTACTACTGCTTCCAGTAGAGCATCAAAATCTATTAGACCATTACAAACTTTCTGCAGAAGCTGCAATGGAAGTACGCAGAGTATTAAAACAAATGAAAATGCTACTAATAGATGAAGTGAGCATGGTCTTCAACCTAATGTTTGCTTTGATTCACCTCAGATTGCAAGAAGTACTTAAAAGTAACAACGAAGAACTCTTTGCAGGGAAACACATTATCGTTTTCGGAGATCTTCTACAATTGACACCAGTGAAAGCTGAACCTATTTTTAAAACCTTATGCCACAAACACTGCCGGAAAACTGTTGGCAGCATAGGAAATGTCAACCTTTGGCAACATTTCCAATACAGAGAATTAACAGAGAACATGCGGCAATCTGCAGATCGCACTTATGCCAACATCTTAAAAAGTATTAGAGTTGGTGTACTATCGCAAGAAGCACAAGCAGTATTGAAAAACCGGCACATTCATGCACTTTATGGCGATAATGCATGTGCAACTGATGTTATGGAACAAATTGCGCACAAAAATGTCAATTGTAAGGCCTTAATGCCAACTCTTGCAAGCTGTTTCAAATTCAATGAAACAATGTTAAATAAAGAAATGCAACCAATAATTGAAATTAGCGCCACAGACACGGTACCCATGTGTGAGCAAGCCACAACAAGACTAAATAGTTTAGAAAATTCAATCTCCAACACAGCTGGGTTGGAAAAAATATTCAAATTATCCTTAAATTGTAGAGTAATGCTTAAACATAACCTTGACGTCGAGCAAGGACTAGTTAATGGAGCACTGGGTACAGTTGTTGGCTTTCAATCATACCCACGTGACAGCAACATTCAGTTTGTCAATATTGGCTTTGATAAACTTTCAGAATGAAAAGGATAGGACGCTCAATTGCTCGATTGCTTCTCTTCAAAGACATGTATGTACGTAGATAGCAATTTTCTCTAACTCTTGCATATGCAGTTACCATTCATAAATCCCAAGGTCTTACCCTAGATAAAGCATTGATAGATATAGGAAACACAGTCTTTAAATAAGGCATGAGCTATGTAGCATTATTGTATTTTTGTATTCATTATTTTTATATAGCGCTTTCATCCAATCACGCTTACGTACACTTGACGGTCTGTTGCTAATGATCTTTGATGCAAGTAAAGTCAAAGCAGATATTCCTTGCATTCTAGAATACTATACTGCGTTCACTGTACACCACCCATCTGAAACAATCTCCTGTTCCAGATAAAGTGAAACTTGGTAAAAGAAAACTAAATCAAACAGAAATGCAGCCAAATCCAACAGCAAATCCCTCAAAGAAAACAAAAGAAGCTAAAGCTTCATCAATTACCACAAACAAAGAAGAACCTATTAGGGAATGTAAACCAGGTATGTCTTCAAAGAAGGAAAAGAAACTCTGAAAAATGCACTCAGATACACAACTAGCTGGTCCATTCAAATTTGCAAATGAAACTGGGATAAGTTGCAATGCAAATGTAGCAATGAATATTCTATTTCAATTGCCACCAATTCCTAACAATATTTACTTAGGTTTATAGTCATAATATCGAAAACAAAATTTTGAATTACAAAAATGTCAAAAAAAGAATGTCGAATTCAAAAATGTCGAAATCACATACATATAATAGAAAAAGTCATTAATTCGAAAATTAAATGTAAAAAAAAAATAGAAAAACCAATGTTAAAATAACTATGTAAAATGTCACAAATACTAACGTTTTTTTTGGGGGGTCCCCCCCACCACCCCATCCCAAACCCCTACCCCAACCCCCCCTCCTCCCCATCCCCCCAACGCCCCCCATGGATATAGCTTTAATTTTAAAAAAAAAATATTTAATACACATTAATTAAATAATTAATTATTAAAAAACCCCACCCCAAACCCCTACCCCAACCCCCCCCCTCCTCCCCATACCCCTCACCCACCATGGATATACCTTTCATTATTTAAAAAAATATGTTTCATAAAATATTTATTAATTAATTATTTATTTAAACATTCATTCGAAAAAAAATCGAAAAAAATTCGACTTTTTTGTAATTCGACATTTTTATTTTCAAATAAATATTTTCGACATTTTGACTTTCGAAAATATTGTATTCGAAAATATGACTGGACACCATTTACTTACACAGTACAGACCAATTGTGTTTGCAAATGTTAGTGCTTCATAGAAATGAAATAAACAATCCTGACAACACATACAGTGTTCATGGAATAAGGCAAGAATTGGACTACTGTGCTGGAATGGTGAGATTCACTATGAACTATGAAAGAAGATCCACAAGAATTTCTAATGTACTTACTACTAGTATTGGAAAACAAAAGCATACCTGTAAATTAAATTCCAGATATCGTACATGTGGAAACATACATGCACTCTCTGTAACAATGTGATACGGGAACAAATCCCATATGAGCGATTTGTGTATGTTGGCATACCTAATTGTGAATCCATTCCATTTCAGCAACTTGTACAGAATGCAAACCATGGCAGATTATGTACTATTTGCAATTCAGACAATCACTCCACCTTACTGATACAATCGCATAGTGCCTACATAATACTTATGCTTCTACGTTATAATGCAGATGGTACCAAAACCAACTGCAAACTGACTGGATTCACACACAGTCAAGTGTCTATTGGAAAGAAAACCTTTACAACAATAGGTATAATCTACCATGCAGGAGCTACAACCAATCCAGGTCACTACACTGCATACATTAAAAAGAAATGTGGATGGTTCGAATGTAATGATAGCACCATTACTCTAAAGCAGAGATTGCCAGCTAATCTTACAAATGCGTACTTAATCTTCTTAAAAATGCAATAAATAATATGTACTTCAAGACTACCAAAAAATTATGGAAAAGACTACAAACAGTTAGAATACGCCAATAGGTATCTAACTGCCCAAGAGGATATAACAACGACACAAATAAATGAATATCACAGAACTGTAAGAACAAATGCACAGTTAGAATATGCCTACAGGTATCTAACTGTTGTTAAAAATCGGCAGCAAGGCAACAAACATAACATTAATCAGAAAGATGAAGGAAACACTCAAAGGAAACAAGGAAGTAGTTAGTACCATAGCAAATAAAGTTTTTTTTTTAAGCCGACATGGATTTTATTTCCACAGACCCAAGGATTACAAAAGCAAACACAGAAACTGAGCAGAATGCACAGTACACTGGTTTGTAAACTAAATATGAGGAAAAAAAAGGTAAACTGTCTATTATGCAATGTAGTAAGTTTTCATAAAATGCAAAGACTAACATACTTTTTTCTTTTATCACAGAAATTAAAAAAGGATTCTCCCGACAAGTACTAAAGGCATTTAAAACATATATGGATTCTGAACAAAGTAAGGAGTAAGTATATTGGCAGTAATTTTGTACACATGCGAACCTACATGTCTAATCTATGGTACTAATAGGCTGCAGTGGCTGTAGGCTGGCCCTTGCATCTTGGTTGTGTAACCTACCACCTACGCCTTACGACCAAGGTACAAAGAGTATAGTTCCTACCCACAACCATCACTGCATATCAAAAACATGGTCCTTGTAAAATTAACTACTTATAAGTTAACTTTTGGGACCATCGTCTGCAGCCATGCAGCCAAGACGCTAGGACGTGCACACAACTACCGCATTACACCACACCCATATTCACTTATAACCCCACGGCTTATGACTTCAGTCTTGGGTGCATGGCCTTTGGGCATGCAGGTAAGACTCTGGGTCCTGGGCAGAAACACCACAGCATATCGGAAGCATTGTGCCTTGTAATTTCACTACAAACAAAGTTGGTTTTGGGAGCATGACCTCCCCACAACCATCTTAATGATGTTGCATAGTACAAGTGCACCTATAGCTGTGATATGCTGCAGTAGTTTGTAGCCACAGGCTACAGACGTGAGTGTGAGGCCATAGATTTATCAATGTATGGGTATACAGTATATTGCTTACAACTGCAGTGCTTATTATTTTGTTCAAATACTCTACATCCTTGCCACTACTACCACACCATATGACATCCATTGGGGCATATAACTACACTACGTACAAATATGCTTTTGGGGGCATGACCTTTGGCCATGCACCCATGACTGCAGCCCCTCCCCACAGCCACCTGAGTGATGCACTACCACACCATATCATACCCATTTTGACTTGTAAGTACACTACATATAACTGTGCTGTGGCCATGCACTCATGACTGCAGACCCTCCCCACAGCCACCTGAGTGATGTTCAATACTAGGGGTGTCTCTGTAGCTGTGAAATGCTGCAGTGGTTGTGGGCAGGGCCTAAAATATTTGGTGTATGTCCATACATATCAATATATGGATGTGAAGTAGCTTATAACTCCAGTGCTTAGAAGTTTCTTCTTGGGTGCATGGCCTTTGGCCATGCACCCTAGACTGTACGCACTCCCCATAACCATCTGATCAATAATGAATACTACAGGTGTACCCATTGCTGTGACATGCTGCGGTGGCTGTGGGCAGGGACTACAGTCTTGGAAGTATGGCATCTGGCCTACGGCCTACGGCCATGCAGCCAACATTGTAGGCCCTGGCCACAGTCACTGCAGCATATTACACCCATGGTTGCTTAAAAATCAGTAAAACACCCATAGAAGGAAACATTGTAAATGTAGCATGTACTGAATATGTACCCAAAACTCTGGGAGCTGGCCACAACTGCCAGATACATAATCGATTGTGTGGGTGTGAAGTATAAATGTGATAAGCTGCAGTGGTTGTGGGCTGTGTGTACATGCTTGGGTGTATGGCATACAGCCTGCAACCATGCACCCAAAAGTATAAATCTTGGCCACAACCACCGCACTTGATAAAACCCATGTTGGCTTGTACGTGAAGAGGGTATAACTTTGTGGTTGGGTGCAGGGTCTCCCCACAACCACCTCAGTAACGTGTGGAAGTTGGGGCTTTTCTATAGGTGTGGTATCCTTCAGTACTTCTGGCCAGAGGCTGCAGTCCTAGCTGTATGTCCATAGATATTACATGGTATGGGTGTGCAGTGGCTGGGACGTCCAGTGCTTACAAGTTTGTTCTTGGGTGCATGGCCGATTGCACACACTTCCCACAACCAGGCAATTGATACGCATTACTAAGGGTGTATTCATGGGTGTGACATGCTGCGGTGGTTGTGGCCAGGGCCTACAGTCTTGGATGTAAGGCCTTCGGCCTTCGGCCGCGGTCATGACGGCAGCCCCTTAGCCAATCGGTATCTTGTCCGTGGACCGAACAGGGATGTGTGACCACGAAGCGGAAATAGATATCACTAATTTTTTTACACCTAATTTTTGGTAATTTTAATGAAAAGTACTGCACGGAAGGTCACCAAATGTACAAAAACACACTTTCTGAACCAAGCCCCTGCCGCAAATTTGGTGAAATTCCGTCCATCGGTTTGACCTGTAGCCATGCACAAAGTTTTTTCCCCATTCAGTCTATGGGAAAAACAGAGGTTTTGGGATCCCCCCTATAACTTTGCCCCCCTGGACCAAACCTCACCAGACTTTGGAAAAAAAATCAGAGTGGCCCATATACTTTTTTTGCAAAGTTTGGTGAGGATTTGTCCAGGGGGAGCGAAGTTAAAAACAGCAATTTAACCATAACCACTGTGGCCGTGTAATTCCTGCGCCCACATTGACTTATATCCTGGTGTAGCTGCCTGCAACATGACGGTCTAAAAGTCTAAACCAGTTTTGCCTTACTGGCGTAGAGAACTTACTTTACCAACACCATTTCAGACGCAGGTGACTGAATTTCCATTACTCTAAAGGCAGGTCAGGTCTTGAGCCAAATTACCCAAATCTCCGCCTTTCCCTACAGAGCAGCCCACGTCTTCACAGAGCTGAGTTTATTGCATATGCACGCGCAGACTCAGCTTCCACATTGCTTGGCTGGGATGCTGACGCAGTGCAAGTCTATGACCCACGAAGGCCGGCCTGATTGTCGGATGCTTGTAACAGCTGTGCATGGGTCCTAACCTGTGAGATGGTGCAGAAGGAATGTAGGTTTCTGGAAAGGCTGGCCCTGTGCTATGTCATGAACTCCTGTCTACACAGTCACCAGCTCAGCTCAGAATCCACCTGCGTCTCCCGGGGTCAAATGCAATTGACGTGCCATAGTGAAGTCCTTTGCCGTGGAAACGTACATTTGAGAACCAAAGTTAAGCGTCGTGTCTATCCTGCCTTCTCATTTTCGTTCCTCTCAATACAACACTCTACCCTGTTTGCAGCGCCATTTGTTTTTTAATATGATTTCTCGTTCTGGACCAAGCAGACCAGCATTATATATCATGCTGCTGGCAAGACAGCAAAGCCATAGTAAAGTTTACTGGACCCTATTCACAGGGAATAGAAAATCCATTCCCCTCTCTAGTTTTTGACGTCCTCCATGGAACGTCACATTATTTGGCCAATTTTAAATTAAAACACATAGTTTATATAGAATGTACATTTCCATAGAGTAAAAAAAAATGATATTGGACCATATTACAAAATTGTCTACTTGGATTTTTGGCATTTGCCCACACGTAATAGAAGAACTGGTAACCCCCTCCTCCCCCTCCAAATTAAAAAAAATCAGATCCAGAAAATACAAATGATTCCTTTTTCAAAATTTCAAAAAACACATATTAAATCTGTAAGGAAGGCATGGTATCAAAGTAAGACAGACACAAGTGACCACAGTTCAAGGGTGTTTACTGAACTTTATAATGGGTGTCATAATCGCCTATTTAAACCTAAATGTAAGATGGGAGCAAGCTACAACCAACAAATAGTCCTAGTGGAGTCTCGTCAAAATAAAAGGGCCTATACTAAAAAAGCTTTTGCCAATCCTTAACTCTACTGGGGGAGGGAAATGTTCACGAAAAAAGAAAGAAGTGTTCACAAAATGATAAGTCAGGATGTTCAGGCTGTTGGCCTTCCTTCCCCACTTTTTCATCAAGGGACAAGGTGGTTCACTTGAGCATAGCACACTCTTGGGCTTCTTCGACATGAGGACACAGTTCCTTTACAAGCATCAGGGCCTTCTATGCCCAAGTCTCTAAAGTTATCAAAGGTCTCTTGCTTCAGAGGTCCTGATGTATCAAACAAATAAAAAGTTCATTTCCAAGTATTCACATAAGGTGATTCACTCTAACTCTGTATCCACCTCAGCTGTGCTCAGATTCCTTTTGTACCACAAGCTTTTCTTGGGTGACGAATTTGTTCACAATTAGTCTCCCTCAGCCGGGCTCAGACCAATTACAGTTTGTATCTCTATCGAAGACTTTCGAATGTGCATGGGGTTTGGCTTGACCCATTGCAGGACTACCTCAATGTCACAGTTCACAATTTTACACTCTCAGTTGCCCTTCGAATGAGCACCCACGTGGTGCCGGACCACTGTATATGCGGTATCATGGGTTTCAAAAGTTCAGTCACTCCTTGGATATTCAAGTACATTTGCGTCTCTCATCACATATTCCTTACGCTTAGTTCTTTGCAGATGTCGTCATACAATGTTGCCACTTGCCACCTTGGTTCTAACACAGACTGGTCTGCTATCAGTCTCCCCGACTCACGGGCTGTGCTGATTTTACTGGAGCGGCTATATTGTCGGAGAAAAGGACAGTACCACAGCGGCAATCGCTCTTCCCTGCCTCGGCTATCGATGCGAAGAGCACCGGGTACTTTCATCACACAATGCACCTTTCTTCAGCTTTAAATCCCAGTCTTATCTTTCTTATTATTGAGGGCTTGTGAAAGTAGCAGTCCCTTCCCTCTGAAAAGGCCAAGGCAATCCACTCCTTACAACCCTTTCTGGTCTTGCCGTCTTTCTCCTTATATTAAACTGCCATATCGGAATTGCTCCTTCTTCGTGCATTTGCCTTGCTCAGAGTGTGCTTTCGTGCTCTGCTTTTTATCCATGTGAGGAAGGCTAATGTAATTCAGGTGTTTGTAGTTATCAGTGATTGCCTGACTCTGCCTGTCCCTGGTGTTGGGACATGTCAGTTATACGGATTTGGTGTTAGTCCGTTGTCGCTCATGATAAAATGTCAGTGGGAAAGTGTTTGTGTCAGGAAAGGGGGTGGGACTTGAGCCTCTAAGTATCCTACCTGGTAGTATGGTGAAAAGGTAGGGGATACCGCATCTTACACTCCAGTGTCCCACTCCCACTCCCCGAAGACCCCTCATCCAGGTGATCCTCCCACACTGGTCCACCCAAACATTTTATAACATCCTTCCCCTGAAATTATTTGATAATTTTGATATGCTTTGCCCATACGGGTACCACTTTACCATGCTGACCTTTCTTCAGACATTTCAAAATAATCCTCAGTATTCTGGTCATATTCTCTCATATTGTATTTTAATGCTTTAAACAGAATTGACATCCCTCTCCTTGTGGAAGCAGCCACAATATTTCCAATATTCGAAAGGTGTGACCATGCCAACCTCAAGTGTATTGTCTATTTCACTGTTAGATAGTTTGTGCAAGCTATATAGAAAGGTGATTCTTAATCTGAGTGTCTATGTATTACAGGACCTGTGGTAGCGGCCCTATAGTTATGGTTAAGTTGCTCAACTCATAGGAGGAGCACTTTTTGGGTGGCTTATAACTTTGCTCCCCCTGGACGAATCCTTACCAAACTTTGCAAAAAAAGTATATGGCACCCTGTGAAAAGTCCTGACAAGTTTGGTGACGTTTCATCAAAGGGGGCAAAGTTTTAGGGGGGTCTCCGATTTTTTTTCCCATAGACGCAATGGAAAAGAAAATGTGCTCACCTCTACAGCCCAAACCGTTGGACGGATTTTCTCCAAATTTACAGCAGGACCGGCGGCTTGGCCCCCGAAAGCTTGCTTTTGTAAATATGACGTAAATCCATCCAGTATTTTGCTCACAATGAAATGTCAGTGGGAAAGTGTTTGTGTCAGCAAAGGGGGAAATGGGGTGGGTTGAGCTTCTAAGTATCCTACCTGGTTTGATGGGAAAAGGCGTTACAGGTAAGTGGATACTGCGTATCACACTTCGGTGTCCCACTTCCACTCCCCGAAGACCCCTCATCCAGGTGATCCTCCCACACTGGTCCACCCTCAAGAGCTGGTTCCAATAGCGATGGCTGTGTCCTGGCCACCTGGATGACAGATCCCAGGGGACTAGCGGGTGAAACACCTTCAGGTTTCTCACAAATCTGAATGCCAATGCACAAATGTGCAAACACAAAAATATGCAGGGCCACATGAACATGCAAACATGCAAATCTGGCCAGCATTGCAGAACATAACCATACCTGCCATATCATTACAGCCACCTTACAAATTACAGGGCCTGCGGTAGCAGCCATGTAGTTATGGTGAAGTTGCTCAAACCATAGGAAGAACACTTTTTGGGTTGCTTATAACTTCACCCGCTTTGGACGAATTCTGCAAAGTTTGGTGAGGTTTGGTGCAGGGGGCAAACTTATAGGGGTTTCCCAAAATGTGTGGTTTTTCCCACAGATGAAATGGAAACAAAATATGCTCACTTCTACAGCCCAAACCGCTGGAAGGATAGGTACAAAAAAAATAGTGATATCTGGGTTCGGTCCGTGAACTCACTTCCCTGTTCGGTCCACGGATATCAGAGGTGTCCGCTGATTGGTTGGTGAAAAGCTTGAAGTGTGGAAATGCCCACCATGTTGGATTCGTGGACAGTGCCCGGCTGTCCACGAAGATCACAGTAAAAACAGGTTAAAAAACACAACATTACACTTGTCAAACTAATTTAACAATGTCTCGGGAGGTGAGAGGTGATGAGGATGTGATGCGCCTTGAAGAGCTCCAGAAATGGGTGGCTTTTCAACTCCGAAGTCCGCAAACAGTCCAAATGTCCAGGGCAGTCCTGTGATGTTCACGAACATCTCACATGTTCAGGGAAATCTATGCATACTTCTGCATTACAGGGATGGTGAAAAGCAGTTTTTGAATAGCTCATAACTTTGGCACCACTCAGTGAAATTGCAAAATTCTATTATAGACCTGACTCTGAATAGTTCTGCATGGTGTGGTGCTGTTTTGTCAAGAAGGAACAAAATTAGAGGGGGATCCCAAAATGTTTTAACAGCATATAAATGTAGTGCCATTTGACGAATTTGCACAACAGTTTGCAAACAGATTTTAGACCTAAATATAAATGTATTTGCAAAGTTTGATGGGATTCTGTCAAGAGTGGGCAAAATTGGACGCGGGTCTCAAAATGTTTAGATGGTTTATAGCTTTGTTGTCATTTGACGAATGTGGACAAACATTTTCAGAAAGATGTTGAATGTTTGTGCAAAGCCCGAATGGATTTTGTCAAGTGGGGGCTAAGTTATATGACTATTTTATGTATGTACATTTCGACACTTAAAAAAAATAAACATGCGAAGATTAGCAGATTAGCAGCAAAGTTGTGTAAGGCGCATTGACAAGGACTTGAAAGCATGGTTTTCCAAATGTGTCCATGTTTTATTTTTTGAAAAGTGTCATAATGTAGGTACAAAAGATAGTGATATACCTTTGGTGACTGAGGTTTAGCCTGTGGCCATGGGCAGAGGCTAGATTGTCCGGGTCATGGCCTCTGGCCATGACCCGGACAATCTGGCTACTGGATATGACCACAAGAGACTAGCAATGGGGTTAATGTGGGCATGGCCAGCAGGGACAGGATATGTGGTAACGTTTTTCGACATTGGGATAGGTTTGAATGGGAAATAAAAATTCTTCTTGCAGGTACAGGTTGTAATGCTGGATGGGATTGCAGAAAATATGCACCAGGAGGGTCAGCAAGAACTTCAAAGTATGGTTTTGCAAATATGTCCTGTATTTTATTTTTTTGAAAGCATGAACATGTAAGTACACAAACAGTGACATAACATTGGTGTCTGGGCAATGGACCTGGCTGTCAGCAAGGAGAAATGTGTACTGTAATTTGCTTATTGGGGCATGCAGCATGGGCGAAGCGGTAGGTTTGAATGGGAAAACATATTCTGCTTGTGGTTACAGCCTGCAGTGGTGGACTAGATTAAAACAAACATATGTGACAAGCATTAGTAAGGACCTAAAACCATGTTTTTGGAAATATGTTTTGTGTTTTATTTTTCCAAAGTGTAAGAATGTAAGTAGAAACACTAGTGATATACATTTGGTGTCTGTGTAGTGGGCCTGGCCCTCGGCAAATGCAAATGTGTACTTTGATTTGCTTATTGGGGAATCTGGCAGGGCCGAAGCCCATGCCCCATGGGTTTGGAGACTGGTCATATTATTCAGGGTATAGTGAACACAGAGCTAGGATTCACGGTAGGTGCAGTGAATAATAGGGATGGGTTGGTTGGTATGGGTTTATGGTTGAGCCTTATGCCATGGGTAATTGAACAATGATTTGCATCCCCAGCATGCGCAGCTGATAACGACAGACATAAGAAGGTGTTGCAAAAAAAAAATTCTTAAAGGACGTTTATATTTCTTTAATATATATGAAAAGAGGAATTATTAATAGCTTATATACAGTGATATAACACCATGAATAATATTCACTTATAAAAACCTATTAAATTGACAGAAAAATCTTTTTTAAAGGGATGTTATGGTTAAGATGCATCCAATCATTGGGAGACCTCTGTTCCAGTAGTTATCCAGTGGCGTCCCACCTTGGCCTTCCTTGGCAGTTCCCTCCTGGTTTCTCGGGAGCACTTGTCCATCCATACTGTCTCTTCTATTTATGCACTTCTCTCACTGCACAATGCATATGTGCAGTTATAGGAGCTCTGTGTACAATTTGTTTGCCTAAGTAAAGGAAATGCAGATGCCAAGGATTTGTAGAAGATTGTTAAGTGGCATTTGCTGTGTGGAATCTTAATATGGTGATAGGGTTATATATACAGTTTTTAGAATTGATTGGTGGATCGATGTGTGACTGTTTAAAAGCAGGCATTGATGGAGTGTTACACATAAAAAATGTAAAGGGTAGAAGGGCTGCCCTGTGTGATGATGTGCACATGCTATTTAGGGCATTTAATGATCCATGGCCTGGAAAGTGAACTGTGGGGACCACGGATAGGTATAAAGGTCCATCGATTATGGTCCTTATTGTATGCTAGAGAAAAGAATTTGGGACAGAAAATTGTTTCTGTCCTTTTATATTTTTCTCTACTGCACAAGCGTCCATTATTCCCATTAGCATAACACAATTCCTAATGCAATGCTGGAGAATCGTATTGGGTCTAACTACTTTACTGAACAATGTAAAGTAGATGAAGTCTATAAGATTATTTGTTTCAGTCCTATTTTTAAACTGTGAAAGTGGTTCCTTACGTAACCTTTTCTGGGGGTTTTTCTTGTTATTTCTTTAACTTTTTTTGCAGGAGAGGTCAGAAAGTAAGGTGGGGAGGGAAATGATGAAAGATGCACCAACCACAAATATCGAGGGCCAGGTGGACAGGAGAAGGTGTTGAATGTGTGTTACATCTAAGGTAGGGGGCAGTGTTTCTCATGCTCCTTGATTACAGCTTCAAAAGCACTTCCAAATGACTCCCCCCTGCAGATTGGTGTGTTGCAGTATATACAAAGTACTGTTGTCTTCGAAAGATATGGAGCAAAAGCCTCTTTTATCAATTGCAAGGTAGTTGGTGGGATTGTGTTTCCCACAGAAGTAGGCTGCATGGTTACAGTATTGGCTGAGGAAGATGAGGTGGAGGAAGAAAGCCTACTACTTGCTAAGAAAGGAACAACCTTTCTGAGAGCATTGCAGTGGTTGGATTTGGTGTGGTGGTTCATGGAGGTGGTCCTGTAGGAGTACTGTCCAAGTAGTCTGCAACTTCAGTGCATTTCACTTTGGCAGTTTTAGCCTTTGGTACATTCCCAACAGTGGTAAGGAACTGCCACACCCATGATTCTCTCTGGGTGCTAGAGGTAGGCTTTTTCTCTACCTCATCTTCTTTATCGTCTTCATTGTCTTTTGAAGCACTGCACTTTTTTGTGTGTAGGTCCTCCAGCTGGCGGTGGTAGTGGGTTTTGGGGAAGAGGGATGGCAAGAGCTAAAGCAATTTTTAAAATAAATAGCAGTTTTAATATTCTTCAAAGTATTTGCTGTGTGCTAGATTGTTAATGGATAATGAGTAAGAATAAGTGTAGGAGCTGTGCAAGGGTACATTTTGAGCTTCAAAGTTCCTAGATGAGCTGAAAATGCAGTTCGGAACTGTTCACGAAGCACCAACACCATCGCCAAGTGCGGATGCATTTGTGAACACGTCATCATGATGTGTGCTCTCACATGGTCACGTGACACTGTCCAGAAAGTCTGCAATCATATCAGATGTTCGCGGACATCGACAAACACGAAAACAATGGAAAACGTTGCAAAAAGTGTATAGAAGTGTTAAAATAATGCTAGAATATGGGAAATGGCAAAGTTTAAAGGTGAATCTTTTTAAATTGGACACAAATGTTGCTATATTGGGTTAAGTATGATATTAGTAAGTTCTAGAAATTTAGAGTGCACTAGTAAAAACCCATGAAATTCACTGAAAAAACTTTGTTAAAGGGACATAATGATTAAGTGAAACTAAAAAAACCTATGAAATTCACTGAAAAAACTTTGTCAAAGAGACATTATGGTTAAGATGCACTTATAAAAACCTATGAAATTCAATGAATAAACATTACTAAAGGGATGTTCTCGTTACAAGCAAAAACGAAAACCCCCAGAAATTCGTCAGTTATGGTAAGCTAAGTAACCATAACTCGCACCACCACCGTGCACTGCTAAGACACCCACCCAGGACATCAAGGATGACATCACAAATGTCATTGATGACATCACTGATGACATCACATTTTAAATTAATTTTGATGAAAAGTCCCAAAAAGGGATTGTGTTTATAATGTTGGTAACAACATGTCAGGGGTGATCGGGAGACATATCGTGAACTACTTAATGTATTAAAGAATGTAATCAGCTAAACAAAACATTACATTAGCGTGTTGTTCTTAATACAGGAACCTATTCATACATACACAATGGCTGTAGCATGCACCATAGAAGTAAAACATTTTTAATCTGGTGATTTTGAATAGTAAAATCTCTGCTGAGAGCGTATGGGTGACGCGCTCCAGCAGCTGTTCCGTCCTGGTGACAGTGGAAGCCTCAAGGTCCACAAGAGTCTGCCTGAGGTGCCGGACCTCTCCCCTCAGGGCTTCCCTCTGTCCCTGGGCATCTATAGAAATTGATTCCCTCAGATTGTCCAGGGCCGCCTGTCTGTCCCTGTTGGATGCCAACATGTCCTCCCTGACTGATTGACAAATGGAGTCTGTTGCCTGCTGTAGTAGCTCCATCTGCCTTTCTGGGGGGACAATGGAAGTGGCCACCCTCTCCATGGCTTGAGCAATCATTTCTGATGATGCTGCCTGTTGGTTGGCCATACCGTAAATAGATTGCTCCCATGCGGTATTGCCTGGTGGCGGACGGCTACTGCGTTGGCGGGCTCCACACCTGTCTGGGGCAAGGCGAACTGCGCCTTGCTGTGTCGGCACTGCATGAGGCTGCATTTCCCCTCTGAACTGCTGGCCCAGGAACAGGATCAGATGTTGCGGAGTGTGGCCCTGCATCCGTATCCACCACAGGCGCACCTACCAACACTGACACAGTGGGCTCTACCCCTGGTGCAGGTGGGTCGGACAGAACAGTATCCCTTCCATGAACACATACCTGCGAACCACATAGGCCTCATCCGAATCAACACCTGAAAAGAGTTCTGGGGAGGTGCAGCCTGGGACACCCCTGGACAGTATGGCCTGCAGCAAGAGAGGGTTCTCCCCCACCACCAAACCACGTCCCCCACTGGTGCCTGGTCGTGCTTCAGATCCCTCCTGGGCATGCACCATCTCCTCTCCCTCAACAGCATCAGGTGCGTCATCCTCTGCAAAAACATGAAAGACAAAAAATGGAAACAGGCATTAGCACCATGGCACGCTATTAGGCCAGACAAGCTACAATACCAGTACTTGATTTACACATGTCCCACATGACTATAACCCTCCCATGCATGCACTGTCCATGAGTTGGAAGAGGAGGAAAATGTCAGACCCTGATGACACCAAGATGGGAGAGCAACACATCAGCTGCATGCTGGCTAGCAGTGCCATCACACATTGGCCTGTAAGTGGCATGTCCAATACACATACATGACACATGCCGAAACACACATGTCATGTACCATAGGCATGTCATATATGTGACAATAGGGCAGAGTGATGCGCAGTAGAACCAGGTGAATTCCTACAATCAGCCTGAATGAACACAGCTAAATACGGAACAATGTTGTAGCAAGATGCCACTTCAAGGGCAACTGGCGCGATGTAGTGCAAAACGCCTACTGTGGCCAGAAGGGATACTGTAATACCCAAATCCCGGGGCGCCGAATGCATTGGATGAAGCACATGGGTGGGCCAAAACACTCAGGCACACACACCCTGACCTGGCACTCAACCAGAACCCCTCCCACAAACAACATACACATGGATGACACACACATGCATGTGCACTCACCGGACAATGCCTCGTAATTTGGCAGTTCTCCCACACTTTGGATCTGCTCCTCTGTGACGTAGGTCCCAGCAACATGCTCATGTAGAGTGAGTTCTATGTCCTCTTGTGGAGACCCACCTCCAGTCACCAGAGTTGCGGCATGACTTGAGGCCAGCTTTTTCTTAGCCCTACGCTTAAGGTCGTTTCAGCGCTTGTAGCACTCAACAGCTGTGCGCCTCATAAACCCAAGGGCACTTATGCTGTCCGCGATGGACTGCCAGTGTGCCTGACGTCGAGCAGGTGTAATCCTACACCCTGAAGTGACCAACATTTCGGCGTCATGTTCGGACACATACTGCACAAGTGCATCCAGTTCGGCATCATTGAAGCTAGGCTTCCTTGGCATGCCGGACCGTGTAGCTGTGTCGGGGTCATCAGCCTGTACTGGACGAGCACTCTTCCTCTTTCTTTTTGTTGGTGGTGGGGATCCGGAGTGCCCTACGCCGCTCAGGAGCACCGGTGGACTGTGTAGTAGTAGTGTGCGATGGCACACTGACCACATGACTTTCTGCAGGCATTAGCTGAAGTGTGATGATGGCAGGGGGAACCTCCGTCTGATGTACCGGGACCAACACTGTCCTTGCTGGGGGAGTCAGAGCTGGGGTGGACGGAGCTGCAGCTGCCCCTGCAGCCTCCCCACCCCGCCTACTTGGGGCAGCAGATGACATGGCTGCCCCTGTACCACGTGGCCTGGTGACACTGGCTTGCGTCGCCACCCGTGGCCTAGACTTGGCGACCTGGAAGTCAGCCTGGGAGTCACCCTGTGCTAGGTCAGGTGCCACAACGGGCCGTTCCAACAAGGGCTGAGCAGGGATGGTGTCAGCCACGTTTCCCTCAACCATGGGGGGGATGTGTGGTCCTCCACATGTGGAGGACTAGGGGGAGTCTGCAAATCCTGGCCACGTCCCCTACCGCGCCCACCACGCCCACCTCTTGAGGCTCGGCCGCCTTTGCCACCCTTACCACTGCTGGCCTCCCAGCCATGGCACTGATGGAGTTGTGCGTATGGGAGTTGCAGTGGACAATTGTCCTGGGCAATTGGGGGTCAAAGGGGTAGGGTACTAGATGGAATTCGTACCCAAGTGCTCTAGCAAGGCTGTATGGAACCCCTGGGGAAAGATGACGGGTCACGAAACGTACAGGCACCCCTAAAACAGAAATTGACGTGCACGCGACCCCTCGTAGACCACGTGCATGGGAAAAGGAACCTGCACTACGCTGTGGCACCCAGAAACACAAAAATGAACGTATGCGTGTCACACGCAGCCTACAATGACCTCTGAAGGGGTACGCTACACACGGGGCTAGCACAGTTGGTAAATACGTGCGCGACTCACCGTCTGCCTGGGAAAAGAGTGTGAAAAATACGCGCGTGTGCGCGTTTGCAACACCCCCGCCAAAAGAAGAATTGTACACTGTCTGAGGAGACAGGACAAAAGGAGAAGTCAACGCTGTTTGAGGAAACAGGTCGAAGAGAAAATCAGAAAAATACTGACAGAGGTAACAGGGAGTACGAACTAGAAACGCTGTGAAGTAAATCGCGTGTGAACCGACAAGAAGTACAGATTTCACCCACTCGCTCTCCACGGGAAGCACGTACAAGGAAATGACGTACTACATGAACCTTTTAAACCGCACCACACGTCCAACGTCACTTCTGCGTATACGCACTGAGGCACTATCCTCCAATTATGCGGGCTGACACTCGAACGTGCAGTTTTTGGTCTTGTAACATTCCCCCGGGTACAGGGACACGCCCGCGCGTGTCACGTCACAGACGCGCCTGCGCTGTCAGGGCCTTTGGTCCAATGGAATCGCGTACACAGGCCAATCGCGTGTGGAACTTCTCGCGTACCTCTGGAATACAAGCACACGCTCCCCCAGGCCCGATCGCGTGTCAAACTTCTCGCGCACCCCTGAATTACATGCGCCCACGGAAATCGCGTGTGAAACTTCTTGCGCACCTCTGAAATACCTGCGCCCAGGCCAATCGTGTGTGGAACTTCTCGCGCACCCCTGAAATACACGCGCCCAGGCCAATTGCGTGTGGAACTTCTCGCGCACCTCTGGAATACACGCACAAGCTCCCCCAGGCCCAATCGCATGTGAAACTTCTTGCGCACCCCTGAAATACACGCGCCCAGGCCAATCGTGTGTGGAACTTCTCGCGCACCTCAGAAATACACGCACACGCTCCCCCAGGCCCGATTGCGTGTGGAACTTCTCGCGCACCCCTGAAATACACGCGCCCAGGCCAATCGCGTGTGGAACTTCTCGCGCACCCCTGAAATACACGCGGCCAGGCCAATCGCGTGTGGAACTTCTCGCGCACCCCTGAAATACACGTTCCCAGGCCAATCACGTGTGGAACTTCTCACGCACCTCTGTAATACACGCACACGCTCCCCCAGGCCTGATCGCGTGTGAAACTTCTTGTGCACCCCTGAAATACACGCGCCCAGGCAAATAGCGTGTGGAACTTCTCGCACACCTCTGAAATACACGCGCCCAGGCCAATCGCGTGTGGAACTTCTCGCGCACCCCTGGGATACACGCGCCCAGGCCAATCGCGTGTGGGACTTCTCGTGCACCTCAGAAATACACGCGTCCAGGCCAATGCCGTGTGTGAAACTTCTCGCGCACCCCTGAAATACACGCGCCCAGGCCAATCGCGTGTGGAACTTCTCGCGCACCTCTGGAATACACGCACACGCTCCCCCAGGCCCGATCGCGTGTGGAACTTCTCGCGCACCCCTGAAATACACGCGCCCAGGCCAATCGCGTGTGTAACTTCTCGCGCACCCCTGAAATACATGCGCCCAGGCCAATCGCGTGTGGAACTTCTCGCACACCCCTGAAATACACACGCTCAGGCCAATCGCGTGTGGAACTTCTCGCGCACCTCTGGAATACACGCACACGCTCCCCAGGCCCGATCGCGTGTGAAACTTCTCGCGCACCCCTGAAATGCACGCGCCCAGGCAAATCGCATGTGGAACTTCTCGCGCACCTTTGAAATACACGCTCCAAGGCCAATCGCGTGTGGAACTTCTAGCACACCCCTGGGATAAAAGCGCCCAGGCCAATCGCGTGTGAAACTTCTCGCGCACCCCTGAAATACACGCGCCCAGGCCAATCGCGTGTGGAACTTCTTGCGCACCTCAGAAATACACGCACACGCTCCCCCAGGCCCGATCGTGTGTGGAACTTCTCGCGCACCCCTGAAATACACGCGCCCAGGCCAATCGCGTGTGGAACTTCTCGCGCACCTCTGGAATACACGCACACGCTCCCCCAGGCCCGATCGCGTGTGAATCTTCTCGCGCACCCCTGAAATACACGTGCCCAGGCCAATCGCGTGTGGAACTTCTCGCGCACCCCTGGGATACACGCACCCAGGCCAATCGCGTGTGAAACTTCTCGCGCACCCCTGAAATACATGCGCCCAGGCCAATCGCGTGTGAAACTTCTCGCGCACCCCTGAAATACACGCGCCCACACCAATCGTGTGTGGAACTTCTCGCGCACCTCAGAAATACACGCACTCGCTCCCCCAGGCCAATCGCGTGTGGAACTTCTCGCGCACCCCTGAAATACACGCGCCCAGGCCAATCGCGTGTGGAACTTCTCGCGCACCTCTGGAATACACGCACACGCTCCCCCAGGCCCGATCGCGTGTGAAACTTCTCGCGCACCCCTGAAATACACGCGCCCAGGCCAATCGCGTGTGGATCTTCTCACGCACCCCTGGGATACACGCGCCCAGGCCAATCACGTGTGAAACTTCTCACGCACCCCTGAAATACACGCGCCCAGGCCAATCGCGTGTGGAACTTCTCGCGCACCTCAGAAATACACGCACACGCTCCCCCAGGCCCGATCGCGTGTGGAACTTCTCGCGCACCCCTGAAATACACGCGCCCAGGCCAATCGCGTGTGGAACTTCTCGCGCACCCCTGGGATACACGCGCCCAGGCCAATCGCGTGTGAAACTTCTCGCGCACCCCTGAAATACATGCTCCCAGGCCAATCGCGTGTGGAACTTCTCGCACACCTCAGAAATACACGCACACTCTCCCCCAGGCCCGATCGCATGTGGAACTTCTCGCGCACCCCTGAAATACACGCGTCCAGGCCAATCGCGTGTGGAACTTCTCGCGCACCCCTGAAATGCACGCGCCCAGGCCAATCGCGTGTGGAACTTCTCACGCACCTCTGAAATACACGCGCCCAGGCCAATTGCATGTGGAACATCTCGCGCACCCCTGAAATACACGCGCCCAGGCAAATCGCGTGTGGAACTTCTCGCGCACCCCTGAAATACACGCACCCAGGCCAATCGCGTGTGGAACTTCTCGCGCACCTCAGAAATACACGCACACACTCCCCCAAGCCCGATCGCGTGTGGAACTTCTCGCGCACCCCTGAAATACACGCACCCAGGCCAATCGCGTGTGAAACTTCTCGCGCACCCCTGAAATACACGCGCCCACACCAATCGTGTGTGGAACTTCTCGCGCACCTCAGAAATACACGCACTCGCTCCCCCAGGCCAATCGCGTGTGGAACTTCTCGCGCACCCCTGAAATACACGCGCCCAGGCCAATCGCGTGTGGAACTTCTCGCGCACCTCTGGAATACACGCACACGCTCCCCCAGGCCCGATCGCGTGTGAAACTTCTCGCGCACCCCTGAAATACACGCGCCCAGGCCAATCGCGTGTGGAACTTCTCGCGCACCTCAGAAATACACGCACACGCTCCCCCAGGCCCGATCGCGTGTGGAACTTCTCGCGCACCCCTGAAATACACGCGCCCAGGCCAATCGCGTGTGGAACTTCTCGCGCACCCCTGGGATACACGCGCCCAGGCCAATCACGTGTGAAACTTCTCACGCACCCCTGAAATACACGCGCCCAGGCCAATCGCGTGTGGAACTTCTCGCGCACCTCAGAAATACACGCACACGCTCCCCCAGGCCCGATCGCGTGTGGAACTTCTCGCGCACCCCTGAAATACACGCGCCCAGGCCAATCGCGTGTGGAACTTCTCGCGCACCCCTGGGATACACGCGCCCAGGCCAATCGCGTGTGAAACTTCTCGCGCACCCCTGAAATACATGCTCCCAGGCCAATCGCGTGTGGAACTTCTCGCACACCTCAGAAATACACGCACACTCTCCCCCAGGCCCGATCGCATGTGGAACTTCTCGCGCACCCCTGAAATACACGCGTCCAGGCCAATCGCGTGTGGAACTTCTCGCGCACCCCTGAAATACACGCGCCCAGGCCAATCGCGTGTGGAACTTCTCACGTACCTCTGAAATACACGCGCCCAGGCCAATTGCATGTGGAACATCTCGCGCACCCCTGAAATACACGCGCCCAGGCAAATCGCGTGTGGAACTTCTCGCGCACCCCTGAAATACACGCACCCAGGCCAATCGCGTGTGGAACTTCTCGCGCACCTCAGAAATACACGCACACACTCCCCCAAGCCCGATCGCGTGTGGAACTTCTCGCGCACCCCTGAAATACACGCACCCAGGCCAATCGCGTGTGGAACTTCTCGCGCACCTCCGAAATACACGCACACGCTCCACCAGGCCCGATTGCGTGTGGGCCTTCTCTGGCGCATATTTTTTTCCTGCGCAGGGACGCTACCGCCTGCTTTTGTGTGGCGGACATGTATGGGCCTGTGTGCGTCTTTGGCCGTGCGCTGTTTTTCCCTATTCGATTCCATGAATACGTGTTGTAGGCGAGCGTGTGGGCGTTCTGCGCACTTGCCTCCTGTACTTCCCTGTGACACCCACATTTTCACGAGTTGTTCCCCATTCTGCGTGTGACGCCCCGTGTTACGTCTACGCATGGCCTTATCGCATGGCGTTCGGTGACCTGTGCGCCAGCGTGCGCCAGCGTGCGCCGTGCACTTTTTCAGCGCACATCCCACATTTTGCGTGTGCACGGACTTCCATGAATAGATGTGTGATGTTTTCTGTGAGATAATTGCACTTGCACTGCGATAATCGCACTTGCACTGCGATTTTCGCTATTTCACTGCGATTTGCACATTTTCGCACGCGTGCGCCGTTTTTTTGGCGCACGTTGATTCCATGAATCGGCCTGTTACTTGTGTTAGTACAAACAATACATATGAAGACCCACAATGCATACAAATCAGAGACACATACCGGGAAAATAAAGTAAGGAAGAAAGAAACAACATCACCAGAAAATGTCAATAACATTAAAGTTCATAATCATGTATTCCAATGAATTGTGTGTTTGAGGCCTTCTTATTGACCCGCAAAAGTGCACAATGAGCTGAGACCAAACCCTAAGGAAAGTACCTCAACAATATAGGACACGGTTAATGTGTACATATATATCACCTTTCGAATTTAAAAATTATCATTGTCAGTGGACAAAAACAACTGCAATAGATATACCAGTGAACAAAAACAAGTGGCCTACATATGTGATGTCATCAGTGAAGTCATCAATGACATTTTTCATATCATCTTGTCCAAGCAGTCCTGATAGTTAGTCTTAGGAGTGCACAGTGGGGGCGTGAGTTGTGGTTGCTTAGCTTACTATAACTGTTGAATTTCTGGGGGGTTTGGTTTTACTTGTAACCGTAACATCCCTTTAACAAAGTGTTTTCATTGATCAGGTATATGCACAACACAATGTAACAAATGAACCTGTATGGAAACTAACACCTGTATGTAAATTGAAAAGTCACACCATATTAAGGAAACAAATATTCTGCACTGTTATGGAAACATCGGGAAATATGGAAATAGTCCCGGATATCACATGCATAGTTATAAATTTAGAGGAGAGAAGGGTTACTGCTAAGTATCCATATCAAATGGGCAAACAAGATTGTTTATTTAGGTTAGCTCAATGTTAGTTCAATGTTTAAGAAAAGTCAAAAATGAAAATAAAAAAGTGAGGGGAACAAACGGTAATACGTCTTATACATCCAAGGCTGGCATGCAATTAATGCAGTGCTTTGATTGTCTTATCTAACAGCTATAAATCTGCACTGCAGAACGGTTAGTTTGCAGACAGAGCATTTAGAAGTATTGTACTGGCCAGAAGATGCTCACATTTGCATACTTAAAGCAGCCCAGTCTCGTGAGCATTTCCAAACATGTGAAAAACACTTTCTTAACCTGCGACTGGTGAATGTGAAACTGTATGTATTTCTGTTAATGGTTGCAATGTATGCCCTAAAACACTTTGAGGAAGTATGTGCTAATGAATATATTCATTTCACAGGTGAAATTGATTTGCTAATAACATTTGCGCTGAAATTTAACATTTTCACATCCTGACTGCTTAGTCTGAATGCCCAATACGGACTGATTGTGTTGATTCTACCACTAAATAGTACTTTGCAGAAGAAACTTTATACTGTTGTGCTGAGTGAACTGTCATGATGTTTTTTTTTTCTTTCAATATGGACAAACGCTGTGCTTGGCATGCAGTATAATTACTAGCGGTATTCACCCTTTGCTGGAAAAACTTTGTCAACACTTAATTCTTACACATTGACTTTGTCAGACGTTTACTGCTTCATGCATTTACTTCTTCTTACCTTTGCTTTATCTGTATTTGGTGGTATTGGATATGTTAAAGTTAGCTGCAAGGTTAGGGTTGGGATAAAAGAGGGGTTAGAATATGGGTTAGAAAAGAAGGAGTGTAGAGAGAGTCTCCTCCTCTAATGATGAAGTGCCTGTATGACAAAGTGAAAGACAGAAGAAGTACATTTATGAAGAGGTAAATGTGACAAAATGAATGTATGGCAAAGAGAATACTGAAGAAGTAAAGGAATCCACCCATTACTAGCCCCTACATGTACCAGAGGGATGCAGTACTTGTGTTAACATGATGTGTTGCCAATGGACTAGGCTTCAAACTTCAACACAGTGGGTCATAAAACCCACATTCTACTCAGAATTCTGTTATTTAGGTTGAGCATCTTCAAAAATACAAGTTACCCTTTTCTTCTGTCTCTTGTATTTGGGAGAGCTTCTTTCAGTACCAAAGGTCCTTTAAGTGCCTTCTGCAAAGTATTATTAAGCGGTAGAATCGCTAAGGTCCGTCAGTATTGTAAAATCTACAAAACAACAATTTTGCTAGTATATAGTGTAACGATATATTGGGAGACCACTCTTAACATAGGGAGTGGCTTACTCTCCCAATTAAGATAACACACAGCACATCGATTATTTTTGATCAGCTAGCACAGTCTATGACAGATATAGAGCCATGTAGATCACTCCCCCTGTGGCAACAATGATCCAAGAACAAGGTTGAGGTACAGAAAGAATATATACTTATTAAATTAGAGGTTCAACACATATTTGCACTAAATGATTAACATGCCACCTTCTCTGTGGCACAAAGCAAAGCTTCAATACAAAAATCACTTTTCTTTAAATTTCACTGGTGTCTCATGTCCATGGAACATAGGCTAAATAACGGTTCCACCCTCTTGTCCCATGAACCCCTTTTATGTCAAATTTAAATAATACCTTGGTACATTACTAGAGCATGAGCATTTCTTGACCAATATTTAGTTTTAAAACAACTGCCACTAATTCTGTTTTCGAAAACAAATCACACATGCAGTGCTTTGTGTATTAGTTTCTCTGCACACTTAAAAATGCTAGCAGTTTGAAATCACACTGACTTTTGAGAATACTTTTGATTGATAGACCCTCCTCCCGGCCCATTGGGCCCATGTAAAGTTGCATCTGAAAGAAACATGGCCTTTTTCATCTGTTGCATTTGTTTATCATGCAAAACCTTTTGTTTCTTTTAATAACTTGCATCTAGCTATCACTGTCCAAAGCCCTTCTTAATGATATGCTAATTTTAGCAATGGAACATTTTTCTCAATGCTTTATTTCCCCCTGCAAAATGCACATGCAGGGCAGTTTTGAATCAGTTTATTGTATCAACTGCAGAAAACACACAATCTGCATTCACTAAGCATATTTAGTGTGTTAAAGTTTGAAGCTGGCTTTTCATTCTGCCAGTGTGCCTTCCCATCAGGAGAATGTACTTCGCATTAGAGGCCTAAGGCCTTTCTGACACTTGTGCCTTCCCATTAATTTCCCCTATAATACTAAATCCCCACAATACCATTGTCTATAGCATTGTGAATCCATACTCTTCTAAGAAATATGTCCTCTTGAGATTTGCAACGGGAACGCACTGAGTTAAGCCGGTCCCGAGTTCCCCAATGCGTTGATTTTCCAGGGTTTTGTTGTGATACGTTCCTTATCTGAATTGATCATTAATTAAAGTGTGTTCATTGATTTCAAGGGTTTTGGTATTCCATAGATTTTTTCCACACCACTGCCTATGTCCAGTGTATATTTTAGAACACTACCAGACCACTAGCCATGGCCTTTGGCCATGACCAGAGGGCACGGCCTTCAGCCGTACCCATCAATATTTTAAAACACCAGCAAGCCATTGCTTAAAGACATTCATAAATCACAGACTGATATAGACTTGTTTTGAAAATGGTATTGTTTTATATAAAAGATGACAGACCTTGAGAACTTCCATTTTTTTTAGGCAATGCACAGTGAAATTAAATGATTTGCCAAGTATCACACACTTGGTTTAAGCAGCATGCTACACGCCCTTAATGTTATGACTGGTCTCTTGGTCACTATTGTGATACATCACACAATCCCAACTAACACCATTTAAGTAACACAGGAAAGGGAAAGAAATGACTGGCTCTAAGAATAACATATGCCCAGGTAATTTTGCCCCCGTAGTGAAAATCAAACATTGTCACCCATGAATATACGCCCAGTAAGTGAACATATATCTTAAAGTGAAATATACAAATGTAGTTCAATTGACCTTCCCCTTAAAAGAAAGCGTGCAAGACAAATTATCCTTGGATTTTTTTAAAAAAAAGTAATGAACAGAAAAATTACTTGAGAGAATAAATGTTCCAATAAATATGTTGGCAAAGTATAAAAGGTGTACACCAATTAAACCCAGCAATCTGTATTAAAATATTCCCTGGAGAAAAGAAATCCCACTACGAGACAAGTGCTTGTTGTCTTGTGGGTAAGTGTTTGCACTGGGAACATGACAACCTAAGTAAAATCCTGGTAGCCTACCTAATAATTCAGCACGCTTGCCACCCTAAAAAAAAACAAGGGGTTGTGTCCGCACTCTGGAAAAAAGTGATGCTGTCCATCCACATGTGTACTTTACTTGTACCCTGAAAAGCAGGCACAGTCAGGGAAAACTAACTGCACCCGTGTCCAGGATTGCAGCCTCTCTTGCCATATTCTGGGCAAATACCCATGACTTCAAACTTGGAAATTACACATACAATAGTGTCACTCAAATAAATAAATCTGCATAGAACTATGTTAGGCAAAAAGTATTCAATTGTGGCATTATTCCCACCATCTTGACTGGGAGACTGCAAATATCAAAATGCAATTCAGCAAAAGGCTAACAAAGGGTCTATCAGAGAGCACCGGGACCATAGAAGGGAACATGAAAGTTATTCTAGTTTGTCTCACACATGCAAGCTGGATTTGCAAATCTCCATGTATTAGCAACTCCTTCCCCAAAGATAGCTGCTCTTTTCATGCGGGTGTCATGGCAGCTTGACTTTTAGAGTGCAATACTTGCAAGGACTGACAGTATGATGGGTTAAAGAAATAATGAGGATGAGGTATGTTTTCATAGTGTATTATGAGAGTTTTCAAACAAAGAAAAGACACTGCATCTGGGACTGTCTCCCATCTGTGCAGTAACTAGGACCGACCCTGCTTAGCTTCAAAGCAAGGAAGGGGCCGGCCCACTCGGGCCATGTTGCTCTAAGTTGTCTTGTTACTTGTGCTCATTTATTAGGCAACGTGGCTTGTGGGGGCAGGCCCCTTCCTCGCTGTGAAGCTAAGCAGGGTTGGTCCCAGTTACAGCATGGATGGAAGTCCTGTGTCACTCGCCATATCACTGTAGCTGTAAATATATATATATATATTCAGTAATAAAACTTTGTTAAAGGGACGTTATGCTTAAGTTGCACTACTAAAAACCTATGAAATTCAGTAAAAAAACGTTGCTTAAGGGACGTTATGGTTCCAAGTAAAACCGGAAACCCCCAGAAATTTGCCATTTATGTTAAGCTAAGCATCCATAACTTGCGCCACCACTGTGCACTGCTAAAACTAACACCCAGGACATCAACTTCAGTATAAATAGAACTTACAAATAAACAGTGCAGGTCCCTGCGCATTTTTAGAAAGTCTGAGGACAGTGTTAGTACAGAAAAAATGTTGCGGTGCTGCCCTAGCAAAACCAATGCACCTATCAAAACCAATGCACTTTTCTCTGGGAGTAAGTGGTGGCTCTGAAAAGAGCCTTTTTGTGGTGTTTTTGTGTGTTTGAAAAACTTGGAATCGTCAACATCTACTGCAAAATAGATGACTATAATTCCCAAAAAGGTTGCAATGCATTTTGTACATTTCTCAGAAAAATCAGCATATGTAAAATGGACTCCATCTCTGCGAAAAATGAATGTGCTGCGAAACATAATATTTTAAGAGGACATGCCAACATCTCTTAGAAAGGAACAAACAGCCTTATTGACCTTGCGCCTCACTTTCTCCATTTGTGGACCAAATGAGGAAGAACGCAGTCACATTTGTCTTTGCGCAATACAACAAAAAATTACTTGGGAATTTGGAAACATGTCCATGACCTTCTGAAATCCTCTTTCATTGCAAATTGCAAAGAAATTCCAGACACATGTCCTAAACTGTTCCCTCCACAATGAATTATAATTATGTCAGGATGACGCTCTGTCTGTAAAGTAGCACAGAGAGGTACCAAGTCAGCCACTTCATTCCACGCACTAAATGCCAGTGCACTTCCACTTGAAGGAATCCAAGATCTGCACATACACCACAACGTGCTGCATGCACCTCCAACCAATGTATCCATGAGTCCCCTAAAATCCATATAATCTGTTTTCGAAAACACTCAGTCATAGCTATCTCTTATTCTCTCAGGAAAAAAACGTCCTCACTAAATCTCTCCTTACACAACACACCCACTAAACTTTACTGACCAATCCCTAGCTCCGCTCATTCTCATTTGCATGCCTCTCCACCCCAGAATGCCTGTATGTAATACGCGCTGTCCACATACTACCACCATGTCCGTGGACATGTAGAAGATCTCAGCGTGGTGAATGTACATGTAAATAGTGTTCCCCATTTCCCTTTTAAGGTGGGCTCTGAAAAGAGCTGTTTTTTTGTTTTTTTTGCAGATGCCTGACAGACACCTGTTATTTTGTATTTTTTGGGGGTAATTTTCTTCTTACCTTATTCCTCAAATCTTCACATAACCTGTTCCAAAGCAACCCTTACATTCCAAAAGAACATGGCATTTCCCAAAAAAGATAGAGAAACACCATCTGCTTCAAAATAAGCAGCATTACTCGAAACAATATTCTCGTTGTTACAGAAAAACATATCAGCTCTTAGCATGAAAGCGCCCATGCCTCGATTGATTGCACACCTAGCAATGCTTTGATCAGGACAAAAAACAGAACTGTTGTCCCATTGTGCTCTACGAAGTAATCCAGAAAAAAACACTTTCGCATTTGGAATGATGTTGATTACTGCTTGAACCAACTGTTCCAAATCTGCCAACAAAGTAGGGGAACTCACGTAGCCCAAATGGAAAGCATCATAGTGCAAAACTACCACATGGGGACTGTTCATCCTACACATATCTCTACAAACTTGGAGAATTGCCTCTACATTGCAGTCAGTCACAGCGCTCCACACCACCTCCACTCCTCTAACATCGAAATGCTTTGCTGCATGCCTGCATTGAGAATACTCCTATAAACTATGGGCAAACATATCTCCGAGCACCAACACCCTGACTTTCTCCACCTCTGCCATCTTCACTACACAAACTCTCTTTCTAGACAAATCAACAACGTCAACATCTGATTGGCTGATCCCTACAGTCCCCTTTCCATGCTGGATTTGCTGGAAAACCCTGTATGTGGCACGCCCTACCCGTGAACAGCCGTGGTGTCCGCGCGGCACCTAACTCTTTGTCAGCCCTTCTACCCTTTCCACATCACTCTCGGTTCCATTCCCTCATTGGATACAGCTAGGCAGTCACACAACCATCCACCAATCACATCCAAGACCTCTACATCTAACTCCATCATCAGAGTTCCGCACTTAAAATGTACTGTTGATCACTCTGAATACAAGTCTCATATCATTGGAAAGCACCTACTACAAAAACTACTGTACAAGTCTCGAAGATGTCTGCTTACAGCTCCAAGTAAATCTACAGGGCGTCTGGCAGGGTCCTGATATACCCCGGTGGGTACAAGTATACATATCTAAGAATCAGGATGAGAGATCCCAAATACAGCTGCGTGGTTTTGAACATATAATTTTATTTCAAAAACACAATTTTCAGATGATTTCTCAATTATTTACAAAACTTTCAATAAGCACGAAAGTGACAATGGACGGGTCTGATTATATACAACGGAAATACAGGTAAGTATCAACCTCTGAAATATCGAGGTAAAATTCCACACAAGGGCACAGGCACAAATGACAGTACGGTAAACCTACGACTGAACAAAGTGAAACCCGGGACAGTAAATTGTCCCGGGGGTGATTAACAAAAAAGTGTACACAACACTATCTACAGAACATACACAAAAGGGGTTTATACAGTTGTGTCACAGGTGATCGACACTGGAGTGTTTCGGCCATGGAGGGCTGGTTTCAAGCCCGTCATAGAGTTGGCCTTCATCAGGATGGACGCAAGATGTAGTTCTGTCCATTTTATCTGTGGATGAGAGTGAAGCTGTGAGGATCTCAGGATATTTGAGTGATTTAAGGATTATTTAATAATGGCTGAGTGATGCCATGATGAAACATCATGAGGTGTATCAGTATGCAGCTTACCTTCTGCTGTGTTGCAGTGGTGATGCTGTGTGTGGACAGTCCTTTATCGATTGCTGGACTGTTGGGTGCGTATTGCACTCGGGGGCAGCTGTAGGTTCCTGATAGATGGACTTGCTTCAGGAGACCGAGGGCTGGAAGAGGGCCTAGGTAGGTCCTAATTCTAAAATGGGGAGGACCACATAATGCACTCAAAACAGATGCTAGGCTATCCTGATTAAAAATGAGAGTAGCCTAGCAAAAAAAACTTATTTGCTTTAAAAAAAAAAACAGAAACTTCAGACACACTCTGGTTCACACGTTTCTTGAACCCACCAAGACACCCACCACTCTGTGGAATGCCGTTACACCGAAACCAGCAAAACCTTCACCCACAAGGATTTCACATGGAACATGAAGGGCCACACCAATTGCGAAAGTAAACATGTGATCTATGCCATCAGTTGCCCATGTAACCTCATTTACATCAGAAAAACCATCAGGCCCATCAAACAGAGGATTAATGAACATAGATCATGCATCAAAAATCTGGTACAAGATAAAACCTTGGTTGAACACTTCAACAAGAAAGGCCACACACATGAACAATTCACATGGACCGTCCTACAACAACTACAGCCGCAGAGACACGGAGGTGATATTAAGCTAACCCTCATTAAACACGAACAAAAATAGGTGCACAAACTCGACTCAGTTAAAAATGGTCTAAACATCACCGTTGAGTGGAAGCACTTCTGGGAGTAAAACCCATCAAAGTGCTGCACCGCTACAGCCATAGCACCCCTTTTGTCCTTATGGACCCCTACCTACCAACACCAGCTAGGCTACACACAGACCTACCTTTGGCACCTTCCCATAAGTCCACTTTCCGATATCTGTGCCTTTCTAGACTCATTAGGACATGTATGCCTCAAGAAACTGATACACCTCATGATGTATCATCATGGCATCACTCAGCCATTATTAAATAATCCTTAAATCACTCAAATATCCTGAGATCCTCAGAGCTTCACCCACAGATAAAACGGACAGAACTACATTGTGCGTCCATCCTGATGAAGGCCAACACTATGACGTGCTTGAAACCAGCCCTCCATGGCCGAAACACTCCAGTGTCGATCACCTGTGACACAACTGTATAAACCCCTTTTGTGTATGTTCTGTAGATAGTGTTGTGTACCCTTTTTTGTTACTCACCCCTTGGACCATTTACTGTCCCGGGTTGCAATTTGTTCAGTCGTAGGTTTACCCTACTGTCATTTGTGCCTGTGCCCTTGTGTGGAATTTTACCTCGATATTTCAGAGGTTGATAGTTACCTGTATTTCTGTTGTATATAATCACACCTGTCCGTTGTCACTTTCGTGCTTATCGAAAGTTTTGTAAATAATTGAGAAATCATCTGAAACATTTCTTTTTGAAATAAAATGATATGTTCAAAACCACGCAGCTGTATTTGGGATCTCTCATCCTCATACTTTGATATTTATACTTACAGCTCCATACATATCCACATGCATGATTACAAAGTACAGGTAGGCATATTTTATTCAGAGTACATGTACAACTCTTATGATTCCATATAAACAAAGTAATGCCACTAAATCTGCATAGCCAATACATACATGCCAACGCTCCTGATGTAAGCGTGAGACTCCCGATTTTTCATTGAAAAATCGCACTGTTTTTTACTGTCTCCCGCATAACCTATACATACATGCCAACCCTCCCGATTTACGCGCGAGACTCGATTTTTCATTGAAAAATGTCACCATTTTTTACTGTCTCCCGCCTAAATTAATGCTAATCCCAATGCAATCGTATGAGAAATATAAATGTTCCGGATTGCTATGGTGAAATCTATGTCTCAGGTGCTCCTGATTTTTCGCATGTCTAGTTATAATATGAAAGTATTCAAATTTTTCCCATCTACTATAATGACCTATCACTTCCAAACCTCTCTGCTATGTAGAACACAGCTGTAAAAAATCAAGTGAATTTCATGAACTTCAAATTCTACTCATTTGCGGAGCATGGTCAACTAACATACTGTAAATAACATATAAAGACTGCACATAGTCAAATGAAATACATGCATACACTATGTTCAAATATCAAACAAGAATACTAACACACAAACATAGAAATCAACGTGTACATTAGCATCAGTGCTATAAACACACAAAATTGCTAACTTCTTCCTTTTACAATTGCAGTGAAGACAACTCTCCTGAAAATCAGCAGCATCTAAACTACAAACAACATATCCGAAGAAACCTGCTCATTCCACAAAAAAAGTACGTACAATACTACATTTATATTCTTACCGTTCCTCAAAGACACTGTATGGTTCATTCATGTAATTTGCGCACCAAAAAAACATCGATTTCTGAACCATTCTGCCCACAAATCCGCATTTATTAAACAGAGATTAGCAGGCAGAATGGCACTCAAATCCCCATTTTTTGGAACACAAATAACATACTCAACCCTTAGAATATTAGTACTACAAAACAAAGAACTGGTTTAATTTCATACCATTACGTTTACTATTAATGCTTCTCCTCACCACTAGCTCACTTTCTACTCTCATCTGAACCGCAGTGTAGTAACATACAAAGAGAAGAATTGCCTTCCCAACTCATTGTAACTGCCCAATGCACATTCACACACCACCACATACATCTTTCCCATCAAACTCATACACGCATGTACACAGCACACATACATTGTAAAACAAAACAACCTATACCTTCTTTTTTTTCAACAGACCCCAAAGAATGCCTACCAGAAAGCAAGTCCATAGAAAGCAACGGAGAAAAGGAGCAAATGAAAATAAAAGTGTCCAAAATAAGCATCCATCTCTACCAGAGTTTGTAAAAAACGTTCAAACAGAACAGCTAATGCAGTCATTTAACCAAACAAAAGAAGCTCCTAGTACAGAAACTTTGCCTCCTCTATCAAAATGTAAAACGAACCAGAAAGTGATTAACAAGAATTCAGCTACCACTACTGCTAACACTGCTCCCATAAATCTTGATGTAGTGGCAAGTAACCATACGAAAAAAGTATTTGAGCAAAAATGTTCCACCACAGAGTCCTTCAGAATCTGATAAAAACAGAAGCAAAATCATGCACAACCCTTAAAACCTACCGTAGAAAATGTATTCTAGAAGCTCTCGTAGACAGTGCAACCCTTCTCAAAAGTAAGTTATTTATTTTAGTTTTAAACAGGATGAAAACACTAACAAAACTAAGTACTAAACTACAAAAAAAACTTCTCAATAAACGCAATGTCAACAAAAATAACTTCTTAAATATCTGTGGAGGTGAATGGAGTCACACCACAAGCACAGAACCATATTTTAATTAAGAAGCATACAAACAAAACCAAACAAACACAATTGCCATCCATAGCAGTGGACGAGGTTATGAAAAAATGAGTAATACCATCATGGAACAAGAAACACTGCTTACAAAAATATCCTCAGAAAACTCAGAATTACCTCTCCATTCGACTGAACCAGAATGTCCAGTATACAAGTGGCCGTGCACGTCAATGTGTAACATTCCCAACAAATCTTTAAAATCTTTTCGCCAGTTCCTAAATCAGTATGTGAAAGGTAAAGACAAAATCAAAATGAAAGTGCTGCAAAATATGGATACCTGTCCAGTGCGCAAATACACAGGACTACAAGGACATTCATTAGCATGCATTTCAGGACCTATTTGCAAAAGCACCTTACATCATATAAAAATGATATCAACACAACATTCAACTGTAAGAAATCTAGTCTATAAACTGTACTATGCTAAAAGTCCTGCTTTAGAACTAACCAATTTAAATAACACTCTTCTACATGGTACACCCAAAGACCCACAAGAAGAAATCGACCGTATCCAGAGAAAATATTTTGGAAGTGAAAGCCACTTACAAAATGCAATAGCTTTAGAACAGACTAGCAACAATTCTGCACATGACAACCTTCTACTACACACATACAAAAAAGAAATACTAACATTTAAAAGTACATCCGCTGAAGTACCAAACCATGTGTGTGTGTGTTGTTGCAGAACCTTTTACAAAAGAAACACAAAAACTATAGAGTAACATACAAAATAGAAGACAATGAAGATTCCGATTGGTTTGAATTAGCTCTCTACCTTTTAGCAGAAAACAAATACGAAATAAACAACCCCTTAATATTTTGCATTTACTGCACTACAAAACTTGACAACAACCAAACTCCTTCACGTGCTATCACAAATAACTTCGAATTATTCCCACTACCAAAAAACCTGCAACAACTCAATTTATATGAGAGCATCATAATTCAAACAGTACACCCATTTCAAGCAATAATACGCCTTTAACCAAAAACAGCAAAATTACCTCCCTCTGAATTGGTAAAAGGCATTCATAGCAAAGTAGTTTAATTACCCTTAGATCTGACAGAAAATGTGCACACTTGAGGAGTGCAACGTCCAATAGAGCAATCTTTAATTGTCTTAGTAAATGGTGTACCAACAAAAGACAAAAAAATGTGGGAACAACTCGTGGACTTACATAGAGTTAGACAGGCCTTGCAATATCTAAAAGACAATAATGAGTACTACAAAGAAATAAATATTGAAGAAAACTTAAGGGGAACAACTGAAATAATTCAAGAGTCACCAGAAACTGGTCAATTTGAACATCTGGATCCTGCTGCAGTATCCAATATTTTAGACCATTATACAATTCATCCATTGCACTCTAAAGACAGCATAAATCGTGCACTAGAAACCTACCAAATGTGACAAACCAAAGGATCACCAATGAGCATATGGGAAAAAGTATAGAAGCACGTGCTTTTCCTCTATTATTTACTGCTGGCAAAGGAGGAAGGTACGATGATAGACCCACTCAGATAACAGCATCAGAATTCCGCTCATTACGAATGTATTCTGAAGATCCCAGATTTAGACAAAATGTGTAATACATATTCTACCTACTCTTTGAAAGTGAACTAGCAACTCTATGTTACGTAGTTGCACACATATTGAAATCGGGAACCCACTTTCAAAATATGTCAGCTACGCAATTAATACAAAAAGTGCAAGAAAAAGATGATGTTTTAGAATGAAGCATTACAAATCTGTTTGCAAACATGCATGGTACAAAAGAATACTGGTTCCGACATCACAGAGATGTACGTTGGATGATCAGAAACCTTGGACCACCCACTTGGTTTGTTACATTAATTTGTGGAGAATATGCATGGGAAGATTTACATGGTTTCCTATGCATATCAAACAAAAACAAAACAAACATAGATATTCTAACACCTGGAGAACTTTGCTCTCTAGATCCTGTTAATGTTTCAAGATATTTCCACCATCGTTTCATTGCTATGCTACACTTTATTTGTAATAAAACTGTTCCTCCCCTCAGAGAAGTGCAACATTTCTTTTGGAGAAAAGAATACCAAGCCAGAGGAGCACCACATATCCACATGTTTTTATTTATTAAAGATGTTCCTAAATTTGGTCAGGACAGTGATGCCACTGTTTTGCAGTTCATCCAAAAATATGTCACTGGTGAAAGCCCTTCACAAATGAGACATAGTGACCTTCATGCACAAATTGTACAATTTCAAAGACACAAATGTGGCAAATATTGTCATCGCAAAAACAAAAATAAAGGGAAAAACTACACTAAAATGCTGCTTTGGTTTCCCTAGACCAGTTACAGAAAAAGGTGAAGTGAACAACTTCATGTCTTCAGTTAGACAGGCCTCATTTCACGGTAGGCGGTAAGGGTTTACCGGTACCGGTATTTTACTGGTACCGGTAAACCCTTACCACCCTACTATGAGGTCCCTTTGTGGGTTGGGGAATTTAACGCCTGCTTTTTGCAGGTGTTAAAAACCAACCCACAAAGGGACCAGGGAGCTAATTAAGGTACCGCAATTTGCAGTACCGTAATTAGCACCTTCCCCATTCCCATAGAGCCCTATGGGGCAAAAAATGGGAATGGGGAAGGGCAATGGGGGAAGGGGGAATTACCGCCCCACCAACCTTGGAATAGGGCGGTAATTCCCCTTTCCACCAAGGCGGTGCCGGTATTTTACCGGCATGGACCAAGGTGCTAATAGCACCTTGGTCCACCGCCATCCGTGTAATGAGGCCCACAGTGTTAAAGGTAAATCACCTAAGAACACGTATTACATAAAAAGAACAGAAGAATCAAAATATATCAATGATTACAATGCAATCATTGCCCTCTTATGGAATGCAAGCATAGATGTGCAGTACATTGCAGACAATTCCACTGCAGTTGCAGATATGTTGCAGCCTAATTAACAAAAGCAGAAAAGACATGCAGATATGTTGCAGCCTAATTAACAAAAGCAGAAAAGACATGGCTTGAAGACCTCTGGAATGACCTATCATCAGACAAAACACTATCGCAGAAATTGTACAGCTTAGGCATAAAAAAGCTCTCTCATAGAGAATGTGGTGCCTACGAAGCTGCAGATCGTTTAACCGTTACTGTTTTGTATGGAAAATCTGAAAATATAGTATGGCTAAGTCTTGGTCCTGCTAAATCTAGAAAAAGAGTTGTCAAATCATATGATTACATAGAAACAATAGCCAAAAATCATCCCAACAGCCAAGACATATTGAAAAACAATTTACTAGACACATACTACCCGAACAGGAGTACCACTTTGGAAAACATGTGTCTATACCACATAGCCCGAAACTTTGCATACAAAAATAATATAAAACCCGATGAAAACAAAGGTAGAAAGAGAGTGACAGATTGTGAAGGCAGCTTAGTGAAACTTACCAAACGAAGCTTAATTAATCATATCAAATTGTCATTAAAAACTCCTCAACAGAAAGAAGTATATTACATTTTCCTGCTACAACTTTTTAAACCATGGAGAAAAGAAGAAGAGATACTAGATAACTATGACTGCTATGAAGACTCTTTCAAAGCAAATGAAAGCACTATCACTGATGTGAACTTTATGCAGTACAAACCAATGTTGCAAAATGAACAGCAACACAAAGAAGAACTCCAGGCCCAACTAGATAAGGACCCTTCCAACAGTAGTCAACCTTCTTTAACAGGAAGCCAAAAACCAGTGGGACAGCCACTAATAGCAAATGAGGCAGAATTAGCTATGACAAAAGTAGAAAAAACCATGTGTCACTATGAAGAAGATACAGAAGACTTAACTGTACAACAAGCAAAACTTAACAAAGACCAGCGCACCATTTTTGAAGAAGTCACAAAAGAAATTGCACATGGTGTACAACACGAAAATAAAGAATGTACTTGCCAAAATTACAAACCTATACTGCTATACGTCAGTGGTGAAGCTGGTTCAGGCAAAACATTCTTAATCAAAATTATCAGCAAGTTCCTTCAACAATTGACAAACAACAAACCGTCAACTGTTGTAACTGCCCCCACAGGTTTAGCTTCCTACAACATAGGCGGTGTCACTTTACACCGATTACTACTCCTTCCAGTAGAACACCAAAACAAATTAGACTATTACAAACTTTCTACAGGAGCTGCAATGGAACTACGCAGAGTATTAAAACAAATGAAAATGCTACTAATAGATGAAGTGAGCATGGTCTCCAACCTAATGTTGGCTTTGATTCACCTCAGATTGCAAGAAGTACTTGAAACAAACTACGAAGAACTCTTTGGAGGAAAACACATTATTGTTTTCGGAGATCTTCTTCAATTGACACCAGTGAAAGGTGAACCTATTTTTAAAACCTTAGGACACAAACTCTGCCGTAAAACTGTTGGCAGCATAGGGAATGTCAACATTTGGCAACATTTCCAATACAAAGAATTAACAGAAAACATGCGCCAATCTGCAGACCTCACCAACATTTTAAAAAGTATTAGAGTTGGTGTACTATCTCAAGAAGCACAAACAGTATTAAAAACCCAGCACATTCATGCACCTTATGGCGATAACTCATGTGCTACTGATGTTATGGAACAATTAGCGCACAAAAATGTTAATTGTATGGCCTTAATGCCAACTCTTGCAAGCTGTTCCAAATTCAATGAAACAATGTTTAAAAAAGAAATGCAATCAATAATTGAAATTTGCTCCACAGACAAACTAGACTTACATGGTATGACACTACCAATGTGTCAACAAGCCACAACAAGACTAAATACCTTAGAAAATTCTATCTCCAACACAGCTGGGTTGGAGAAAATATTAATATCATCCTTAAATTGTAGAGTAATGCTTAAATGTAACCTTGACGTTGAGCAAGGACTAGATAATGGAGCACTGGGTACAGTTGTTGGCCTTCAGACATACCCACCTGACAACAACATTCAGTTTGTCAATATTCTCTTCGACAAACTTTCAGAAGTAAAAAGGATAGGGCGCTCAACAGCTCGATTCCTTCTCTTCAAAGACATGTATGTACGCAGAGAACAATTTTCTCTAACTCTTGCATATTCAGTCACCATTCATAAATCCCATGGTCTTACCCTAGACAAAGCATTGATAGATATTGGTAACACAGTCTTTAAAGAAGGCATGACCTACGTAGCACTGTCACGCTTACGTACACTTGACGGTCTATTTCTAATCAACTTTGATGCAAGTAAAGTCAACGATGATATTTCTTGCATTCTAGAATACAATAGACTACGTTCACTATACACCCCCACCTAAAAGCATATCCTGTTCCACAAAAAGGAAAACGTTGTAAAAGAAAACTAATTCAAACTGAAATGCAACAGAATCTGATTGCAAATCCTCCAAAGAGAGTAAAAGAAGCTAATACTTCATCAATTACCATAACCATAGAAGAACCTATTAGTCAAAGTAACTCAGGTACTTCTTCAAAGAAGCAACACACACTCTGAAAAAATGAATTGGACACAGAACTATCTGGTCCATTCAAATGTTCAAATTTAACTGGTGTAAGTTGTTACGCAAATATAGCAATGCATATTCTATTTCAATTGCCACCAAATGTTGACAACATTTACTTACACAGTACAGACCAATTGTGTTTGCAAATGTTACTCCTTCATAGAAACTCAACAAACAATCCTGACAAAACGTATAGTGTTCATGGAATAAGACAAGAAATGGACTACTGTGCTGGAATGGTGAAATTCACTATAAACTCACAAGAAGATCAACAGAAATGTCTAATGTACTTACTACAAGTACTGGAAAACAAAAACATACCTATAAATGAAATCTTGCAGATTTCATACATGTGGAAACATATATGCTCTCTCTGCAACAATGTGACACAAGAACAAATCCCTAATGAGCGCTTCGTGTATGTATCCGTACCTAATTGTGAATCCATTCCATTTCAGCAACTTGTACAAAATGCAATCCATGGCAGATTATGTACTACCTGCAATTCAGATAATCGCTCCACCTTACTAATACAAACACATAGTAACTACGTAATACTAATGCTTCTAAGTTACAATGCAGATGGTACCAAAAACAACTGCAGCTGACTGGATTCACACACGGTCAAGTATCACTTGGTAAGGAAACCTTCACAACAAAAGGTATAATCTACAATTTAGTAGCCACAACCAATGCAGGTCACTACACTGCATATATTAAAAAGAAATGTGGATGGTTCGAATGTAATGATAGTACCAATACTCTAAAGAAGAGATTAGCAGAAAATCTTACAAACTCTTATTTAATCTTCTTAAAACCAAAATTTGATAACTAATATGTACTTCAACATTAACAAAAATTCAAATAAAAAACTATAAACAGTTAGAATACGTCAACAGGTATCTAACTGGCCCAAGATTCTACAACAACCAAACAGATAAATGAATATCACTAAATTGTAACAAAAAATAGACAGTTAGAATATGCCAACAGGTATCTAACTGCTTCAGAAATCTGCAACAATCCAACAGATAGAATATTAACCAGAAACAACAAGTGAACACTGAAAGGAAACAAACAAACATACTGTAGCATAACAAAAAAAAGGTTTTTTTAATCCAACAAGAATTTTTTTTTCCCCACAGATCCAATGATTTGAAAAACAAACAAAGAAACTGAGCAAAATGCACAGTACACTGGTTTGTAAACCAAATATGAGGGTCCAAAAAAAAGCTGAAATGTCTATTATGCAATGTAATAAGTCTTTATAGAATACATACACTAGCATGCTCTTTTCTTTTATCACAGAAATTGAAAAAGAATATTTCCTCCAGATAATAAATATATCGAATCTCAACAAATGAAACAGTAAGTATAATTTCAAACATTTGATAGATATTCAAATCTATATGTGTGATCTATGGCTGTGATATGGTACAGTGGTTGTGGTCAGGGCCTAGAGTCTTGGGTGTATAGCCTACAGCCTATGCCCTGCGGCCATGCAACCAAGATGATAAGCCCTGGCTACAACCACAGAAGCATATCACAACCACAACCACTGCACCACATCACACCCATGCTACCTTATAACTTCAGTACTTATAACTTTGGTCTTGGGTGCATGGCCTTTGGACTTGCACCCAAGACTCGACGTCCTGCCCACAACCAGGACACTATATGAAACCCATGGTGGCTTATAACTTCAGTACTTATAACTTTGGTCTTGGGTGCATGGCTTGGGTGCGAGACTCTAGCCCTGCCCACAACCACCTGATAGATATTCGATGCTAGGTCCTGGCCACATCCAACGCAGCATATCACACCCATTCTGGCTCATAACTTCAGTATTTATAACTTTGGTCTTGGGTGAATGGCCTCCGGCCATGCACCCGAGACTCTAGCCCTGCCCACAACCACCTGATAGATATTCGATTCTATGGGTGTACCTATGGGTGTGATATGCTGCAGTGGTTGTGGCCAGGCCCTAGAGTCTTGGGTATATGGCCTACAGCCTAAGGCCTGCGGCCATGCACCCAAGACTCTAGGCCCTGGCCACATCCACCGCAGCATATCACAACCATGGTGACTTATAACTCGGTATAACACCCATAGATTGAAAAACTTTAACTGCGGCATATACTCAATTTTAAAGTCCGCTGACACCACATGTGTCCTTAGAACAGTTTCAACGTGCCTGCGCACAGCACAGACGGGAATACTGTCGGACAGCGCGGGCATGGCTAATACATAAGTACGCCTGCCACCTAAACAAATACAGTATTTCACCCATCGCTTCCTCCCTAAACCTCCCCAAGCACTCTTGCACACCAAAACACTCCCCAAAACTGCATTTTGCCTCTGTTCGCCACCGCGCTGTCAACGTATCCAAGATGATGGGCACATCGGAACAATATGACGCACATCACGCCTCACTCCAGCCAATCTACGGACATGTCACGTGTCCGCCGACATGACGTAAGCTCATTAGCCAATCGGTGTCCTGCCCGCGCAGCGAACAAAAAGAGTCTCCGCGGAGCAGACATAGATATCACTAAATTTTTGAGACCTACTTTTTGATCGTTTTAAAGAAAACTACTGGATGGATTTTCACCAAATTTACAAAAGCACGCTTTCGGGACCAAACCGCTGATTTCCTCTGTAGCCATGCGCAAAGTTTTTCAGTCTATGGGGAAAAAAAGTTTTGGGACCCCCCCTATAACTTTACCCACCCTGGACCAAACCTCACCAAAATTTGCAATTCAGAGTGGGCTACATACTTTTTTTGCAAAGTTTGGTGAGGATTCATCCAGGGGGAGCAGAGTTATAAGCCTGTCACAGCTCGCCTGCCGTGGAGACTATACCTAAGATGGAGACTGAAAAGGAGGTAGAAGAAGGACTCCTTCCCCGGACTAGCTGTGCGCATACTAGTCTTTTGACCTTATATTCCCGGAAGTTGCTAACGCACTCGCGTGGAAAGTGTTTCCCAGCGCTCGCGTGTGTTTTTCTTTTTTTTCTCTTTGCCACTTTCGAACGGCTTCCCCTTTCCGTTTCTGCCGTTCTCGGACGGCTGTTCCTCTTTATGCTCTCTCCTGGCTTACCTTCTTGGAAACTCCCTCTTTCCTTGCTCACAGTACTTGCGAGGTACCTGCTACTCTTCTGCAACCAAGCCCCTCCGGTCTCCCTGCTTCCAGCTGCTGCCTTCTGGAGTATTAATTTGGAGCTATTGTGAACATTGTCTACTCCTTCAGTTTCTCAGTGCATTCTGGGATCAGTAGTTCCATCAAGAAATCACAACCCGCCAGGGTTTTTTCGGCAAGGCTTTTTCCCTGGTCTGGGGTGGGCTCCCTGGGGTCCCCACTGCCAGGCAAATTGCATCTCAGGCAAAGTGGCGTCTAGTGGAGCCCATACCCATCGCACCAAACCAGGGGTAAGGACGCACAAGAAGCCCAGTGACTTTTGGAGACAGAGAAGAAAGGAGATACCAACGGATGAATCCTGGAACTCTGATTCAGACGGTACCTCAGCCTTAAAGACTTCAGGTGAGGAGGGGGTTGGTGGAGATAACAAAGATCAGACTGAATCTGAGAAAGCCGCCCAAAAACTGCTCTTTCTATGGAACCAGCAACTTAATCAATGAAATTTGTGATGTCATCTTCGATGTCCTGGGTCTTATTCTTAGCAGTGCACCGTGGCGGCGCGAGTTATGGTTACCATAACTGCCGAATTTCAGGGGTTTTTCAGTTTTACTTTGAACCATAACGTCCCTTTAACAAAGTTTTTTCACTGAATTTTTATAGGTTTTTAGTAGCGCAACTTAACCATAACGTCCCTTTAACAAAGTTTTTTTTACTGAATTTCATAGCTTTTTAGTAGCGCAACTTAACCATAACGTCCCTTTAACAAAGTTTTTTCTGTGAATTTCATAGGTTTTTAGTAGCACAACTTAACCATAATATCCCTGACTTCATATACATGTAACATAGAACATACTAACCCCCTCGTAGTGATTTTCATGTCCGCAGACTACTGCCATGTCCGCGGACACATCGAAAATCTGAGCGTGGTGAATGTAAATTTAAATATTGTGCCCCATTTCCCCTTTGAAGTTGGCTCTGAAAAGAGCCGTTGTTTTTTTTTTTTTTTTACAGGTGCTTGACAGATACCTGTTATTTTGTATTTTTTTTTTTGTTTTTTTTTCTTACTTTACTCCTGAAATCTTTACATAACCTTCTCCAAAGCAACCCTTACATTCCAAAATAGAAAGGCATTTCCCGTAAAAGATAAAGAAATGCCATCTTCTTTAAAATTAACAGCATTACTAGCATCAATATTCTCATTGCTACAGAAGAACATACCAGCTCTAAGCATGAAGGCACACATGCCTCGGTTGATGACACACCTAGCAATGTTTTGCTGAGAACTATTGTCCCATATTGCCCTAGGTAGTAATCCAGAAAAAATTACTTTCGCATTTGGAAGGATCTTCATTACGGCTTGAACCAAGCATTCCAAATCAGCCAACAAAGTAGGGGCACTGACGTTGCCCAAATGGAAAGCACCATAGTGCAAAACTACCACATGCGGACTGTTCATCGTGGCCATATCCTCACAAACTTGTACAGTTCCCTGTACATTGCAATCAGGCACAGTGCTCCACACCACCTCCAATCCTTTCACATGAAAGTTCTTTGCAACATGCCTGCATTCAGCGTACTGCTGTAAACCATGCACAAACATATCTCCAAGCACCAACACCCTGACTTTCTCCACTTCTGCCATCTTCACCACACACAGTCTCTTTCAACACAAATCCACATCTGATTGGCTGATCCGTACAGTCTTCTTTCCATGTTGGATTTCCTGGAAAAACCCGGATGTAGCACGCCCTGTCCACGAACAGCCACAGTGTCCGCGGACGGCATCCACTTTACTCTCTGTGCCATTCCCTCATTGCATACAGCTAAGCAATCACACAATACGAATAACGTCCTCAGAACACCCCCATTTTGTGAATTTTTGAACATTTCAGGACAATTATCATTTCTTTATTCAACATATTAACATTACAAATATTATACTTTCATCTTGTAGTCTGCACACAATGCTATGTTTCTCCATTAGTAGCTCAGTATACTAGATAGAATCCCATAATACAATTCTATTTATATCAATGCATCGTTCAAAGCACTAATAACGGTATGATATTTATTGCAATATTCTTGACACTTTTTTCGCAACATTATAAAAAAATCCCTAGTACACAAATTCCATGAAAAGTACATACACATGTGATGTCATCAGTGATTTCATCAATGACATTTGCGATGTCATCTTTGATGTCCTGGGTGTTAGTCTTAGCAGTGCACGGTGGTGGCGCGAGTTATTTTTCATAGCTTACCATAACTTGCGATTTTCAGGGGTCATTCGGCTGTACTTAAAACCATAACGTCCTTTAAACAAACTTTTTTTAATATCACGCAAAAAATATACAAACATGGCGTGGAAAAACCAACTTCTCACAGATGGCTTTACACAGAATGTTGCAAAGTAATAATTTATGCACGTTCACAGTGAAGGTCAGCTGCTTCCATTTTTTTCTCGGGCCCCGGAGAGGCTCACGAAGCGGACTATAAGGTTGTATTGTGTTTTGACCTTGACAGACAGAGATTGTGACGAAAGACTTCTCATGAAGGAGTGTTGCTAAAACGTAAGAGAAGATAAGGATGAAATTTATGAAACGAAACCACTTTTATATATTATATCACTATGCGAAAGATCGTTGGCACACGCAGAGTCATATTTTGGGACTGCACCACTCGTAGACAATGGAAATTGCAATTGTACTGTAAGTAACCCTTTAGATTATTTTATACCAAATATAATTACAATAGCGTAGCATTAAAGACCGCTCAAGTTGAACTTGTTAGTTGAAAGTGGCATAATGTTTTCTACCACGCACTATCACCGCTGAATAGATCCCCTGTTGTTTAGAGGGCTCTGAAAAAGGCAGACGACACAGGGTGGGTTAATACAAATAATTTAACCGGTCTATAGGCGGTCAAGCGCTCTACTCGCTGTGCCACATCACTGTAGCCTGTCAAATGGCACAGCGAGTACAACGTTCGCTTTGACATCCGTGCACAGCTTGCTAACGCAAGTTCAAATCCCGGCAAGGCCAAACTCAGCCTTTTATCCTACTGTGGTCGATAAATGAGCACCACACACCGTGGTTAATAATAAGCACTGCTTAGATACCTCACGGTTCTTAGCGCTATATGAATGGGAAAATCTTATTATTTTATAATTAACATACTCTGTTGCACTATCTTCGATAGCAAATAGTTTCACGCCCTAATAAATAAAATTATGATTTTTAATGAAGATCGGCTGGTGAGACTAATTTATGTTTTTTAAAACAGGTATGTGGCCCCATTTTTCGTACGTCACGATTTACAGACTCCAGCGGATGGGGTCTTCAACTGCCAGGTGCAGGTCCAAATATGCAACTTCATGACCCTCACCATTTTATGGGACAATCGCCAAGGACCAATATGCCCTTACGCAGTACTAGCGGCTACAAACAACATACCAACCAATAGGGTGGTCTAATGGCTCGTTTTTGCAGCAACTTTCCGGTCAGAGCGACCATTTACTGCTTTTATCATAAACCAACAGCCTATCTACCGCAAAGGAACAATGCGTGGCTCCAAATAAACTTTTGCTGATTGACAGCAGAGACAATAGCAAATCGCTGAATATTCACTAAACATTTCATGTGAAATAAATGTACTTTACCAAATGTACAATCCTGCTGTTTACTTTTAAACCACAGTTTCATATTCCGAATTGTGGCGCACTGAGTTGTAAGCTGATCTAACACCCTCTGTACCGCAAAGGAACATCGCATGCTTCAACATGAACTTTTGCGGATTATCAATGAAGACAAATGCAAATTGCTGAATATTCTCTAAACATTTGCTGTCAAATAAATGTACTTTACAAAATTTACAATCTTGCTGTTTGCTTTTAAATCACTGTTTCATATTCCGAATTGTGGCGCGCTGTGTTGTGACATAATATGTGTTGTCTTCCGGGTTCTGTGTAAAGTCATTTAGGACTGGAGAGGACTGGGCGCGTTTGATGACGCACCCTGTAACATCACGGAGAGAGGCGGGGAATATGAATGCTTTGATAATATCAGGTTTAGGGGCGGGAGATATGATTTAGTGTCGCAAAAGCAAGTCAGCCAGGTCAAAAGCGCCAGTCATAGGATTATCAGATAATGTCGGCGCACACCCACCGGATTTATCGTTTCTTTAGTGGACAAAAAGTCGGTTGACGCCCATAGGAAATTGTACTATTAGCGCACAAAAGGAGTGGTCTTAAAACACTTTCACCCTGACAACGAACAATACAAACAACGTTCTCAGAACACCCCCATTTTGTGTAATTGCAACCATTTCGGGACACCGCAAGTGTTCTTAGAACACATTCAACTAAACAGGTTACAATACGGACAGCGTCCTGAAGACACCCCCAGTTTGTGTATTTACGAACAATTAAGTACACCGCGAGTGTTCATAGCTCATTTTTACCTTCCTTGCGAACAAAAATGACACATAATCCGTCCTCTAAACACCCCACCATTTAGTTTATTTACAAAATGTCAGAACAGCCGTGTTCTCCGCGGACAAATCGAACGCAACAAAAATGTCTAGCACATAAATAAAATACAACTTTTAACCTATCTCATACTCCCCCATCCTCCCCAAAGACTTCTACACACCAACACACTCTACTAAATACACATTTTGAACAAACTTTCACCACGCTGTCCGCGGACGTCCTCAAATGCAAGATGGCGGGAGCGACAGAAAATCTGACACGCATCACGCACCACGCCACCCAATCAGTGAACACGTCGCATGTCCGCGGACATGACACAAGCTGCTGGGCCAATCGGGGTGCTGTCCGCGGAGCGAACAGGGAAGTCCGTCCGCGAAGCGAACACAGATATCACTAATTTTTTTGCCTTACATTTTGGTCATTTTTTTAAAAACTACTGGACGGATTTACACCAAATTTGCAACAGCACGCTTTCGGGACCAGGCCGCCGCTCCTGCAGCAAATTTGGTGTAAATCCGTCCAGCGGTTCGGGCTGTAGCCGTGCGCAAAGTTTTTTCCCATTCAGTCTATGGGAAAAAAAAAGTTTTGGGACCCCCCCCTATCACTTCCCCCCCTGGACGAATCCTCACCAAACTTTGCAAAAAAATTTAGAGTGGATCATATACTTTTTTTGCAAAGTTTGGTGAGGATTCGTCCAGGGGGAGCCAAGTTATAAGCCGCCCAAAAAGTGCTCTTCCAATGGAAACACCAACTTAACCATAACTACATGGCCGCTACTGAGGCCATGTAATATATATATATGTGTGTGTGTGTGTGTTTTCACTTTTTTTCTTTAGCTGCAGCTATGAACTACAAATACCCATGGTTATACCCTCAGTTATTGGGGAAAAATGGCAAAAATTGTTCCCCTGACCTCTCAAAGCAAACTGCGTCACAACAGAAATAGTGTGTGTTGTGGTGGAAAGGGAGAGAGCGGAGGAGGTGAAGAGGCCATCTGGGGACAGGGGGAGCTAGCATAAAAGATGGGGCCAGCTGTTTTGTTGATATTCACGGCTATATCCGGGGCTAGACAGGACTACAGATACCTGCGTGTAAATGTATTTCTGTGCCTGCAGCTTTACATTTTAGGGTGTCTGTTTTGTATTTCTTTTTAACGCAGAGGGGTGAAAAAACAGTGGCCCTGGCCAAAGGCCACGGTCAGTGACACAGTAAAAATTTAGCAGTTTTATCTATTTTGGCTGTGTGTTTTCAGACTTTCTTACATGGTAGACTGTGGAGAAAAAAAAGAAGAACATTGTTTAAAAAAAACTGTACATAAAGGAGCCACCCTACTAGTTTTAGATGCCCCATACACTGTATTTTAGCCTGTGTATTCTCACCCATGGCATTATATCTTATGTAATTGTACCTATTAAAGGTATCCCCACCTAGTTTACTGTCCTGTATTATACGCTGCTTTCTTTATCTTCATCTACCTTACATAACTAAATGGGTAGTCTTTCACTGTATTGATCTTTTAACTTCTATTGTATTATAAATACTGAAGTGAGTGAACTCTAACCGCGGTTATATTAAAAAAATGTTTTGTGTAGTATTTTATTTTATTTCTGTATTTATATGTGATAGGTATTCCTTTAAAAGGACTGTTTTGGGGTACACTGATTGTAGTATTTTAGCACATTTGGAGTACTGTTATGATGTTTTGAAGGAAAACATGCAGTCTTTCTCTCTTTCCAGGAAAATGATTATGTAGTGTTGTTCTTTTAATTTATTTTATTGACACCTTTTAAGGACCATTGTATCACTACTGTCTCTTTTGTCATTTATATTGCATACTCTGATTTAAAAAAAAAAAAAAGAATCCTTGAAGCCGCCATACAAAAAAAGGGGAGTGATTGGTGTATTGAGGATGACGCCTTGCAACAGCAACAACTGAGGTTTTTCCCTGCGGTTATTCAGCATCCACCCATTGCGCAGTGTTGCTACCCATGGTTCAAAGTGGTACCCTGTGTAGACGCAGCTATATACCAGCAAATGGCATGTTAAATGTTTGTGAACGTGTCTTAGCCATGGGAAATAAAAGGCAAATCTACGCTTCTCTATAACCACGGCTATGAGAAGCACATGCCTAGGCACATCAACGCTTTTTCACTTTTTTGTTCTTTGTTCTGATAGAAGCGGCTACTGTTATAGCCGTGTCTAATGGACCATACATTTTCTGTGCAATAATCATATTTATATGTGGATGATACAGGTCAGAATTTTATCTGTGTGTATTACTTTGTATACTTAGGTGTTCCCTTGTCTTATTTGAAGTTTTGAAAGTTGGCTTAGTTTGGTTTTCAGTATGTAGAGAATTTACGTGTAGATGCAGCTACAAGAAAAATGTGTAGCTGCGTTGAATAGCCGTGGCTATTAGAGATGCTGGGAAGAGTTTTGTATGTGTATCAGTGTTTCTAAATAGCTAATGTTATTGTTGTAAATGTGTACTTCTTTGAGATAGGTTGCAATGAATATGTGTCAGTCACATATTCAGCCAGACCTCATTTTCTGCTTTTGATTTTGGAAACTATGAACCCCACGATTTTGTCTACTGTTCTCATTTTGACTGCAGAACTTCATACTTTGTTTGCTGGAGTGACGTGATCTGAAAATGTGTTTGCTTTAAAAAGATTGCTCGAGTGTGTTACGGTGTGGTAATCTATAAGAGAAAATACATGTGGCCTCATAACAAGTTTGCATTCCCGGCAACTACGGTACCGGTAAGCTTGCCGGTACCGTAGTTACCGGACCGGCAAACTACAAGTTCTGCTTGCGGCTTCCTTTTAGCCCGATTGGGCTCAAATGGGAATGGGGAGCATTTTTTACCGGCGCCCGGGAATGGGCAAATACCGGGACCGGCGGGGCCGTAATGACCTGGATGTGGCTGGAAGAGAGGAAGCAATAGAAGTGGAAGAGAGTGATGCAGATGTGGTTTTCTACAGCAGATACCTGGGTGCACATTATAGGCCACAGGGTTGTACATTTGTATGGAAATATCCTTCTTGTAGGGTTTCTCCACATTTTTGTAAGAAAATCGGATGAGGTGCTTAGTCAAATTAGAGGTTGTAAAGGTTTGGGATGTTTATTGTAAGTTTCCATCTGTAACAGTTTAAAATAGGAAACACACAGAATTTCTTTAATGTTCTTGTTCCTCTACTTCTACTTGATACAGAAATACTGACAGCTGGTAATGGCAGTTTTCTGGGCACCCTGGTTCTTCCGTGGAGTTAAGGACAATATTTAGCATACCCATGCTCATCTTCATCATTTTCTTACATTGCAGTCGTGCAGATGGAGTATAGTTAGGATCGGATGAGGTTGAGTGGAGGTGGCTGGAACAGAGGAAGTGATAGATGTGGAAGATGTGGAAGAGAATGACGGAGACATGTTTTTTTACAGCAGATATCTTTGCGCATATTGTAGGTCATGGGTTTGCACACTTTGATGTTAATTAGCCTTGCTATAGGGTTCCTCTATATTGGTGTAATGGAACTGGATGTGGTGCTTAATCAAATTAGAGGTTGCAAATTTTAGGATGGTTTATTGGAAGCTTCCATCTGCAATAGCTTACAATACAAAACACACTGAACTGTTTTAATGTCCTTCTTATTCTGATGCTACTTGACACAGAAATACTGCCAGCCTGTCGGTGACGGTTTTCTGGGCACACTGATTCTTCCAAGGAGTTCAGGCAAATATTCAGCATCCCCATGCACATCTTCATAACTTTCTTTCATTGTTTTTTTCTCTCTGTGTTGAGCAGGTCTCTTGTAAGGTATCAGTAAATGATGCGCAAATACCCCACAAAAGCGACAATGTACAATGCAACTTAGACTTATCCCCGGTGTTTGTTTTATTTATATGTTGAAATATGTGAGCAGGATAAGTAGTGGAAAATCAAACAAAACAGAACAAGTACCAAATGTTTATTTTTCACCAAACTGGTTTTTCTTAAACAGGGAACGAACAAAGTCTGAAAGAATGAATACAAATGAAAATATTTTTGTTAGAGTTTACTTTGATGTACAATTTGCCAAATAATTTGCCCTTGGCTGCTGTTGCCTTTGGTGTTGGTAGCTTGCTTGAAATAGGATCAATATATACTATGATGGCCATTTTCCTTTCTGCTCTGATTGTACTGTTGCTATTATGCAGTAGGTATATAGATTTCTGGCCCATTTTGTCAGATCCCTAGGGCCAATGCACCTTCCTTTTCTCTTTTACTTTATCAGCTAGGTGGAGTATCTTTGAAATTGGTCCCAACACATCCAGTCATTTATCTTGGTATGATTTCCAAGATGCATCAAGCTGTTTCTTGATGTGTTTAGTATACTAGCCCACGCGGGAGAGAATTATTTTGTCTTTTTTAGGTGTTTCAGCAATTCCTTTTGGAAGATGAACTCTGGAACACTCATTCCATAGTTTGTTTCTGGATTTTTTGGCCAGTGGTGTTCTCATACTCCTCATCAGGTACGCTGCTATTTTTGTTGGTGGTGTCCATTCCGCTGTTTGCTTTTAAATCACTGTTTCATATTCCGAATTGTGGCGCGCTGTGTTGTGACATAATATGTGTTGTCTTCCGGGTTCTGTGTAAAGTCATTTAGGACTGGAGAGGACTGGGCGCGTTTGATGACGCACCCTGTAACATCACGGAGAGAGGCGGGGAATATGAATGCTTTGATAATATCAGGTTTAGGGGCGGGAGATATGATTTAGTGTCGCAAAAGCAAGTCAGCCAGATCAAAAGCGCCAGTCATAGGATTATCAGATAATGTCGGCGCACACCCACCGGATTTATCGTTTCTTTAGTGGACAAAAAGTCGGTTGACGCCCATAGGAAATTGTACTATTAGCGCACAAAAGGAGTGGTCTTAAAACACTTTCACCCTGACAACGAACAATACAAACAACGTTCTCAGAACACCCCCATTTTGTGTAATTGCAACCATTTCGGGACACCGCGAGTGTTCTTAGAACACATTCAACTAAACAGGTTACAATACGGACAGCGTCCTGAAGACACCCCCAGTTTGTGTATTTACGAACAATTAAGTACATCGCGAGTGTTCATAGCTCATTTTTACCTTCCTTGCGAACAAAAATGACACATAATCCGTCCTCTAAACACCCCACCATTTAGTTTATTTACAAAATGTCAGAACAGCCGTGTTCTCCGCGGACAAATCAAACGCAACAAAAATGTCTAGCACATAAATAAAATACAACTTTTAACCTATCTCATACTCCCCCATCCTCCCCAAAGACTTCTACACACCAACACACTCTACTAAATACACATTTTGAACAAACTTTCACCACGCTGTCCGCGGACGTCCTCAAATGCAAGATGGCGGGAGCGACAGAAAATCTGACACGCATCACGCACCACGCCACCCAATCAGTGAACACGTCGCATGTCCGCGGACATGACACAAGCTGCTGGGCCAATCGGGGTGCTGTCCGCGGAGCGAACAGGGAAGTCCGTCCGCGAAGCGAACACAGATATCACTAATTTTTTTGCCTTACATTTTGGTCATTTTTTTAAAAACTACTGGACGGATTTACACCAAATTTGCAACAGCACGCTTTCGGGACCAGGCCGCCGCTCCTGCAGCAAATTTGGTGTAAATCCGTCCAGCGGTTTGGGCTGTAGCCGTGCGCAAAGTTTTTTCCCATTCAGTCTATGGGAAAAAAAAAGTTTTGGGACCCCCCCCTATCACTTCCCCCCCTGGACGAATCCTCACCAAACTTTGCAAAAAAATTTAGAGTGGATCATATACTTTTTTTGCAAAGTTTGGTGAGGATTCGTCCAGGGGGAGCCAAGTTATAAGCCGCCCAAAAAGTGCTCTTCCAATGGAAACACCAACTTAACCATAACTACATGGCCGCTACTGAGGCCATGTAATATATATATATATGTGTGTGTGTGTGTGTTTTCACTTTTTTTCTTTAGCTGCAGCTATGAACTACAAATACCCATGGTTATACCCTCAGTTATTGGGGAAAAATGGCAAAAATTGTTCCCCTGACCTCTCAAAGCAAACTGCGTCACAACAGAAATAGTGTGTGTTGTGGTGGAAAGGGAGAGAGCGGAGGAGGTGAAGAGGCCATCTGGGGACAGGGGGAGCTGGCATAAAAGATGGGGCCAGCTGTTTTGTTGATATTCACGGCTATATCCGGGGCTAGACAGGACTACAGATACCTGCGTGTAAATGTATTTCTGTGCCTGCAGCTTTACATTTTAGGGTGTCTGTTTTGTATTTCTTTTTAACGCAGAGGGGTGAAAAAACAGTGGCCCTGGCCAAAGGCCACGGTCAGTGACACAGTAAAAATTTAGCAGTTTTATCTATTTTGGCTGTGTGTTTTCAGACTTTCTTACATGGTAGACTGTGGAGAAAAAAAAGAAGAACATTGTTTAAAAAAAACTGTACATAAAGGAGCCACCCTACTAGTTTTAGATGCCCCATACACTGTATTTTAGCCTGTGTATTCTCACCCATGGCATTATATCTTATGTAATTGTACCTATTAAAGGTATCCCCACCTAGTTTACTGTCCTGTATTATACGCTACTTTCTTTATCTTCATCTACCTTACATAACTAAATGGGTAGTCTTTCACTGTATTGATCTTTTAACTTCTATTGTATTATAAATACTGAAGTGAGTGAACTCTAACCGCGGTTATATTAAAAAAATGTTTTGTGTAGTATTTTATTTTATTTCTGTATTTATATGTGATAGGTATTCCTTTAAAAGGACTGTTTTGGGGTACACTGATTGTAGTATTTTAGCACATTTGGAGTACTGTTATGATGTTTTGAAGGAAAACATGCAGTCTTTCTCTCTTTCCAGGAAAATGATTATGTAGTGTTGTTCTTTTAATTTATTTTATTGACACCTTTTAAGGACCATTGTATCACTACTGTCTCTTTTGTCATTTATATTGCATACTCTGATTTAAAAAAAAAAAAAAGAATCCTTGAAGCCGCCATACAAAAAAAGGGGAGTGATTGGTGTATTGAGGATCACGCCTTGCAACAGCAACAACTGAGGTTTTTCCCTGCGGTTATTCAGCATCCACCCATTGCGCAGTGTTGCTACCCATGGTTCAAAGTGGTACCCTGTGTAGACGCAGCTATATACCAGCAAATGGCATGTTAAATGTTTGTGAACGTGTCTTAGCCATGGGAAATAAAAGGCAAATCTACGCTTCTCTATAACCACGGCTATGAGAAGCACATGCCTAGGCACATCAACGCTTTTTCACTTTTTTGTTCTTTGTTCTGATAGAAGCGGCTACTGTTATAGCCGTGTCTAATGGACCATACATTTTCTGTGCAATAATCATATTTATATGTGGATGATACAGGTCAGAATTTTATCTGTGTGTATTACTTTGTATACTTAGGTGTTCCCTTGTCTTATTTGAAGTTTTGAAAGTTGGCTTAGTTTGGTTTTCAGTATGTAGAGAATTTACGTGTAGATGCAGCTACAAGAAAAATGTGTAGCTGCGTTGAATAGCCGTGGCTATTAGAGATGCTGGGAAGAGTTTTGTATGTGTATCAGTGTTTCTAAATAGCTAATGTTATTGTTGTAAATGTGTACTTCTTTGAGATAGGTTGCAATGAATATGTGTCAGTCACATATTCAGCCAGACCTCATTTTCTGCTTTTGATTTTGGAAACTATGAACCCCACGATTTTGTCTACTGTTCTCATTTTGACTGCAGAACTTCATACTTTGTTTGCTGGAGTGACGTGATCTGAAAATGTGTTTGCTTTAAAAAGATTGCTTGAGTGTGTTACGGTGTGGTTATCTATAAGAGAAAATACATGTGGCCTCATAACAAGTTTGCATTCCCGGCAACTACGGTACCGGTAAGCTTGCCGGTACCGTAGTTACCGGACCGGCAAACTACAAGTTCTGCTTGCGGCTTCCTTTTAGCCCGATTGGGCTCAAATGGGAATGGGGAGCATTTTTTACCGGCGCCCGGGAATGGGCAAATACCGGGACCGGCGGGGCCGTAATGACCTGGATGTGGCTGGAAGAGAGGAAGCAATAGAAGTGGAAGAGAGTGATGCAGATGTGGTTTTCTACAGCAGATACCTGGGTGCACATTATAGGCCACAGGGTTGTACATTTGTATGGAAATATCCTTCTTGTAGGGTTTCTCCACATTTTTGTAAGAAAATCGGATGAGGTGCTTAGTCAAATTAGAGGTTGTAAAGGTTTGGGATGTTTATTGTAAGTTTCCATCTGTAACAGTTTAAAATAGGAAACACACAGAATTTCTTTAATGTTCTTGTTCCTCTACTTCTACTTGATACAGAAATACTGACAGCTGGTAATGGCAGTTTTCTGGGCACCCTGGTTCTTCCGTGGAGTTAAGGACAATATTTAGCATACCCATGCTCATCTTCATCATTTTCTTACATTGCAGTCGTGCAGATGGAGTATAGTTAGGATCGGATGAGGTTGAGTGGAGGTGGCTGGAACAGAGGAAGTGATAGATGTGGAAGATGTGGAAGAGAATGACGGAGACATGTTTTTTTACAGCAGATATCTTTGCGCATATTGTAGGTCATGGGTTTGCACACTTTGATGTTAATTAGCCTTGCTATAGGGTTCCTCTGTATTGGTGTAATGGAACTGGATGTGGTGCTTAATCAAATTAGAGGTTGCAAATTTTAGGATGGTTTATTGGAAGCTTCCATCTGCAATAGCTTACAATACAAAACACACTGAACTGTTTTAATGTCCTTCTTATTCTGATGCTACTTGACACAGAAATACTGCCAGCCTGTCGGTGACGGTTTTCTGGGCACACTGATTCTTCCAAGGAGTTCAGGCAAATATTCAGCATCCCCATGCACATCTTCATAACTTTCTTTCATTGTTTTTTTCTCTCTGTGTTGAGCAGGTCTCCTGTAAGGTATCAGTAAATGATGCGCAAATACCCCACAAAAGCGACACTGTACAATGCAACTTAGACTTATCCCCGGTGTTTGTTTTATTTATATGTTGAAATATGTGAGCAGGATAAGTAGTGGAAAATCAAACAAAACAGAACAAGTACCAAATGTTTATTTTTCACCAAACTGGTTTTTCTTAAACAGGGGACGAACAAAGTCTGAAAGAATGAATACAAATGAAAATATTTTTGTTAGAGTTTACTTTGATGTACAATTTGCCAAATAATTTGCCCTTGGCTGCTGTTGCCTTTGGTGTTGGTAGCTTGCTTGAAATAGGATCAATATATACTATGATGGCCGTTTTCCTTTCTGCTCTGATTGTACTGTTGCTATTATGCAGTAGGTATATAGATTTCTGGCCCATTTTGTCAGATCCCTAGGGCCAATGCACCTTCCTTTTCTCTTTTACTTTATCAGCTAGGTGGAGTATATTTGAAATTGGTCCCAACACATCCAGTCATTTATCTTGGTATGATTTCCAAGATGCATCAAGCTGTTTCTTGATGTGTTTAGTATACTAGCCCACGCAGGAGAGAATTATTTTGTCTTTTTTAGGTGTTTCAGCAATTCCTTTTGTAAGATGAACTCTGGAACACTCATTCCATAGTTTGTTTCTGGATTTTTTGGCCGGTGGTGTTCTCATACTCCTCATCAGGTACGCTGCTATTTTTGTTGGTGGTGTCCATTCCGATGACCAGGGATGAATGAGAGTGTCTGGGTCAAAGTCTTCTCCATTCTCCTTCTGATTTTACTCAGTCTTTCTTTTCTTGAAAGCTCTTTTACCTTTATCTTCACTGGAAGATGACAGCGTTTCTGCCTTCTCTTCACTGGGATGCTCTTGCAAGCTGTCATTTTCCTTGACCAAGCTGGTTAAGGATATTTTCTAACGTGTTTTCTTTTATCCTCGATCTCAGTGCTTTTCTTTTGCCACTTTTCTCTTTCTGTGGTGTACTCTGAGGTGTGTGGCCATCATGTGCTCTCTGGACTTTCTTTCTTCCCCCTTTTTCTTTTCCATGGCCGCCTATACTTCTGTTCTTTTCTATGCCTTGGAAGAACTTTAACCTCTTCTGCATGAGGGATAGATGCTGTGAAATACCTCAAAGTAGCACCTAACACCTTCTGGATGGTCTGGCACATACTGGGCTGCAGTCTTAGTTGGGTTGCATGTGGTCTTACCTGTTCATTGTACCTGTGAACGGTGGTTGTCCAGAATCAACCTCCACCCATTAAAGGTGCTGCCATCAACAGCCAGAGTCTTGAACACCTGTAGCAGTGGAGCCCTCCATTCGAAGAGTCATCAGAAATGCTGGAGAGGTTCAGAGAGGAGGCTTCATTCTTTGAGGCGTTGGGCCTCATTACGAGTTTGGAGGCAGCCATGCCCTTAATAAGAGCATGACTGCCTCCAAACTCGGGTCCGGGTCCGGATCCCACAAAAAAAGGGGATTTACCGGGCCATTCCGACCTTGGAGGGCCCGGTAAATCCCTTTTGCAGCACCCGGACTCAGTACATCCCCATTCCCATTTGAGCCCCAATAGAGCTCAATGGGAATGGGGAGGATGCTAACAATGGGCCAGTTAATGACGGGCCCGTTGTTAGCATCCTGGTCTGCTAGCGGGTCCCACTGAGGACGTCTGGTCAGACCAGGCGTCCTCAGTGGGACCCGCTGCAGGCCTCGTAATGTGGTGGCCCGGAATGAATGGTGCTGGTCCCTTACTGGCACCGTTCATTCAGCGGCCGCCACACTCCTAATGAAGCCCATTGTCTTTTTAGAGTTGTCATTTATGTTATTTTACATTTTCCTTACCAGGTGGACATTTTAGCATGTTTAATCATTAGATCACGAGCAGCAGCGATGATGATGCCATCTGAGTCCCCAATCCATCACCGCCCAGGAAAAAAGCCACAGAAATAACAAACCCTGTAGACAGTTGGAAATATTTTAAGGTGAACAGTGCTCTAAAAGGGAGGCGGAGGATGTTCAGTGCGCATTGTGCAAGGAAACACAAAGATGTGGCCCTTCTAATGTTCTGTCACAAAGCCTGGGAACATGAATCATGATAAATCATCTAGTGCAAGTCTACTCGGATGATGTGGATGATGTGTATTGGAAATGCACCACAAAATGAAATGCATGGGGCTCATGTATTACATGCATGGAAATTGGCACCATATCCAGCACCTGATTCCAACCCGGCGACGCCACCGACACTGAATTAACCCTCGACTTTGCCAGCAGTGTCAACTCCACATGTTCCAATTCTACCATCTTCCAATGTCTAAGTTATGAGAGTCATCTGTGATCTATGCCTGCAATGAGTAGCTGTGGGAGATGCTGCAAGTAAAAATTGGGACAACTTAATAGCTGAATACCAGATTAAGTGCCCATTTTTCCCACCTTCTTTAGAAAAACAAAAAGACTAAGGGCCTCATTACGACTTTGGAGGTAGCCATGGCGCTATTGACGCCATGGCTGCCTCCAAAATCGGGTCCGGGTTCCCTGAATGGGGAATTACTGGGCCATTCCGAGTTTGGAGGGCCCGGTAATTCCTCCTACAGGGAACCCAGGCCCGGTCCTTCCCCATTCCCATTGAGCGCCAATAGGGCTCAATGGGAATGGGTGCGAGAGCTAACAACGGGCCGATTACGACCGGCCCGTTGTTAGCTTCCTGGTCCCCTTGGTGAAACCAGACGTCCAGAGCGGGTCCCGTGAGGGGTCACTCATAATATTGCGGAATGGGTTTAACGGCGCTGCCACCATTAACGGCGTCCATTAACCCCTTCCGCAATTTTCGTAATGAGGCCCTTTGTGTATGTAGATTAAACACTTATGGCATTATACATAATGTTAATCATAAGTTTGCTTATAAAAACCTTGAATTTCTTAATAACTATGTAGGCTGTGATTGCAGAAGTCACAAGGTGCAGATGCTTACTCTATTGTTGATGTTAACATCTGTGGATCTTTTGGAATAGCAGATAGAAAGTGATAGAAAATTTGCCCGCCGACTTGACGGAGATATCACTAATTATTTTTGCCCTGCTATTTGAGCATTAAAAAAAAATCTACTAAACAGATTGACAAAAGCACGCTTTCTGCCAGGCCACTGCTCCTCACACAAGTTTGGTGCAAAGCCATCCAGCGGTTTGTGCTGTAACAGTGAGAACAAAAAAATCAATTTATGTGTATTCATATTTCAAAAGCTTTGGGACCCCCCTCTATAACTTGGCCCCCCCCACTTGATGAAATTGCACCAATCTTTGCAAGTAAATTCACAGTTGGGTCTATATTTTTTTTTGTAAAATTTCATCCAAATCCGTCAAATGGTGCCAAAGTTATAACCCACCCAAAAACTGCTCTTCCTATCAGAAGTGCAACTTAACCATAACTACAGGGTCCCTGCCGCAGACCCTGTAATATAATGTATATATAAATATATATGTTAATTGAAAAAAACATAGTTACATTGTGCAGATTTACTGCAACAAAACCCTTGAAATTCAGATGTGGGAAGTCATGACCAGCTTAACTCTGCACGCTCCCGTCAATGTCCCCCATAATGCCATTTTGTATGTCATTGTAAATTCCTTCTCTTATAATCTGTACAAGCTTATGGACTTTGCAAGGGGAACCCTCAGAGTAAAGCTGATCATGACTTTCCACATCCACTTGGTTTAAAATGTGGAGTAGAGAGTATTTGCCCTGGGAGACTGTCTCACTTGCCTGGAGGACTGTGAGGAGGAAGACTAGGACTGGGGGCAATGAAGATTACTGGTAAGTAATCAGACCATTTATGCTACAGCATTTAATGAGTTTTGTGTCCCTTGACTTGACCACTATGCCCCTAACTGCCATATAACTTCACAGAGAGGCAGAGCAGAGCAGTGAATAGTATGCAGGGTGAGGGTGGCCTTAAGTGGGAGGCTGTGTAATCACCCAGGCATCACAGCCTTCACTTGTTATGTTATGGTATTTGGTCTTGTACCACGCACGGCTGCCACTCACATGGTGTCTTGGCGCTCTGGTGGATCTGAAAAGGAAGGAGGGCTGGTGGATCTTTGTTAGTGGGGTTTAGAGGAAAAAGCGCAAGAGAGCTCTGGTGTGCTATTGGTAGCTTCAGTTTGGAAAAAATGGTCACTGTGTGCTGGTTTTAGTTGTTTGATGGTTGTAATGTTGGGCTTGGTGTGTGGATGTGTGAGCAGTTTGTATGGTTAGCCTAGGTTTAAAACATACGCTGTGTGAGAAATACCCCTAGGTACAACACATAGATTTGCATTACAGTGTAAATAGCAGGAAGTAGTAATTTAAGAGTGGCAGCGTTTTCCGGAGCACATTAATGGCCGTGCTCCCCAGCCCGTACCACCGTATCTGGTTATCGCTGTCGGGTGTACTGTCGGGAGTCCATGGGCAAACAGGGGCAAATAGGAAACGGGAGCTGTCCAGAAAAGGATCTGCCCTTTGTTGTAGAACTTTGCTAGCTGCCCTAGGGCTGGCAGTAAAGAGTGCTAGGTCCTGGATGAAGCAGCCAGTCATGGGCCGGGTTGCGGAAAATAAATAAATAATAGCGAGTTGGGGCGGCATGTGTACTCACCTGAAGCAAGTGCCCCAAGCACTCAGGAGACAGCAGGATCCACTCCCACGGGTCTGCACACAAGAAAGTCCAAAAGAGCAGTGTTCAGAGTATGCCTTTTACTCCAATAGACAGATTATCTGACATACATTACTTTGTATTCTGGTTGTGGTAGCCTTGCATTCAGGATGGGTGTAAAAGAAAGCTAAAATTATACTTTTTTGCTTAACATGTTTCTTTAGGGTTTTATATATTTGTCAAGTTGGTTTATTTTGATGTATATACTTTTCAAGTCATCTTTTTTTTTTTTAAAGTATTCTTGAAATCCACACATTGAATATATTTCGACCAACTGGACCTAACAAAATATGCAGACAAGTTCCTGAGTTATGGACTGGTCTCAGATTCCAGCTTCACCAGTTAACAACATTGTGGGATTCTGAGCAAATCAGTTTATCCTTTACTGCCTTATCCGTGAAAGTTGTAATGAGAACCCTTGCACTTGCCATCAGCTGGCAGCACCTTTTAATTATTGTCTTTATTTATTTTACTGTTGTCCCATGTACTGCAATGCCCCCTGCTCCTTTTCCACCGCACGTTTCCCCTTCCCCCCTCGCCTGCACTTGCGTGATCTCAATGTCACCTGGCCTAGTAAGATCGCTGTCTCTGTCTTCCCTCTGTTCCTCCTCCCCTGCCTCTTCGAGCCTTGAAACACTTGTGTATAGGTACGTTATATATGCCATATCATAACTACATGAACCCTATTTGTGCGCCTCATAATGAATGGGTGTTCCCATGTATTTCACAGAAGTCGTTTTGCCTGAATACCAGGATGAAATATCAGCTGCGTAAATCATGGCAAGCGAAAGGGGACATGGCAGGGCAGGCCAGTGGAGCAGGTGTGATAACTGAGGGGTGTGCCAGGGGCGACAAGCGGATTTGGAACAGGGAGAGGGGAGTGGTCAGTGTTTTCCAGAGGTGTCCCCAGCAAAAGGTGAACAGACGAACAGGTTTAGGGGTGGGGGTTGTGGGGAATACAGGAAGTGATAAGCAATCCTTTTCACAACACCTGCTGTGTGTTTCTCATCACAATGGGAGTTATGAAAAGAATAGTTCGAAGCAGAGGATGGTCTATTTATTTATGAGAGAGGGGGTGTGTGTGTGTTTAATTGTTTTTTATTAGGAAGAAATCAGAAATATGCAGGTTTGTTCAAATGATAATTCATTAAATATGTTTTCAGAAGGCAGATATGGTGCCTGCACCCCATCAAAAATGGCTTCTTGAAATGGTGACTTCCACAACTCAAGGGCATGAAAATATCAACGCCTGCTCCCATATCAATACAACAAAACATTGCAGCAAATGAAATGATTCCACATGTCCTACCGACCACTAAGAGGCACCAGCCGTTAAAAACTCTTCCCACTATCCTGTAGGTCAGTCCTGTCCTGAACCAAATCTCCTCTCTGCTTCCCCCAATCCCACGAGTAAAGCCATGTAGAGTGCAAGCCAGCAAAGAAAGAACAACCACTTTATATGAAAAACCTGCTGTTGAGAATCCTTTGAGCCCCTTTCATAACATTCTCTCTACAGCAGCGGCAGCGGAGGGAGGACCTGGGGCTGTGCCACCCGGAAACGTGACCTCTCGCTCCCTCATGTGAGAGCACCTGAATCGCTCCCTGTGTTCAGCGTTTTGCACTGCTTTAGAGCGGGAGACCATTAGAATAGCTAATCCCCCACACTAACGTGAGAAGGGGGTTTAGATTCTATTAAAGACAAGGAGGTGAGTATTATGCATTACAATCTTTACTCTGAAACCACAGCAGCAAAGAAAACACTTTTACAAACAAAAAAGCTGTAAAGAACAGAACTAAATAGAGTTCAATGTCAATGTAAGGGAGCTTCCCAATCCATCATGGAGGACAGGTCATGCCCTGCAGGAGACCAATGAGCAGGGACCCTTTCTTATATAAGTCCATTACTCTAAACCCAACTCCTCTTTCTGTAGCTGTCTTGAACCATACGTCCACTGCACAGATCAGATGATAAACGATGAAGACAAATCCAGCGAAGCTCTCGTATCACGGACTCCACATCTTGTAACTGTGAGCCACACTCCTGATCAGAACCTCAACTCGTAGCTGTAAGAACAACAAGCAAGAAGGGTGGGTGGATGGGAAGAACAACAAACCAAAGAATGTTCTCTCTTGAAACACCTGTGTATATGCGTGTCAAAACTGCCATATCATATCATATCATACATGATACTCGCCTCCTTGTCTTTAATAGAATCTAAACCCCCTTCTCACGTTAGTGTGGGGGATTAGCCATTCTATGACAAGACAGGAGGCTCATATTATGCAAGTTTGAAGCCCTTGCATCCCATTAGTACAACATGATCAATACAATAGTGACAATATAATAAAAATAATAGGAGAAGAAAATGTTTTAAATGTTTTCATTTGATCAATTAGCTGACCGCAAGAGTATTGCCCAAGGCTAGGCTGCCTGAATAACTGTCTTATAAGGCATAGCCAAATCCACTGCAAGAAAAACAACTGGAAGATGTGCCAATTCCAGCGTTCCTACAGGCCACCAAAACCAACTAGTTAAAAAGAGGAGGGGGGGGACACTGAACAAAATGTTCCTATACTAATAGGTAAGGAAAAAAAAACATCGGAGTAATAAACTCATCTGTTGGCCAATCAAACATTTAAAACACTTAAATTCATACCATCTTTGGGAACCTAGATAGCAAACAAAAGAAGAGAAACACTTAGCTCTCCTGGAGATAAAGAAAAATACCCCTTAGGGGGTGAAAGCTTTGAAGGTTCCACCCCATGCGTTAAAGGAAGATATCTTATTAGAAACCTGACATGTCACATAACTACACTGGGGAACCAAGTGGGAAAGACAAATCTACATAAAAGGCCAAATGGGAGTAAAAGTCATTTTATTAATCTGTAATAGGACAACCTATCTTGAGCGGAGCTGAAAAGCAATGGACTTACCACACAATTGTCCCCAGACATATGTGTATACTAAGAAAGTTATGTCTTCTGGAGGCAGAAGCAGAATGGAAGAGAGGGACACCTGGAAAGTTAAACCTGCCAAACTGCCAAGACGGAGACCATCAGACCTCCTGAGCTCTTGAAGAAGGACTCTGCTACCATGACAAAAGGAAGATATTTACAAAAACCTGACCCTTAAGAGACCGAACTTGGCAAGGAGAAAAAATGTATCCTAAATCCAATCGCTACCATTATAGTGATATCTGAACCCCCTTGTAGATGTGCCAGGTGCTTGGACCTTGTTCCCTCCTCCATGGTTGATAAATCCCCTAGAGGATCATAAACTAACCGAAGGAGGACCACTAAATTCCATAGTCTTAGCAAAGACTCTAAACTGCAAAGAAATAATCACTAAACAGTTAAAATGAAGTTGCTCACCAGAAGAGGCCTAACCTCTATCTTAGCCAATCTGAAGAACCTTGAATCCCCCAGCACCCTGTGCTGGCACCTTATTGCAAAACAATCTCTTGTGAAAACCCAAAAGGTCTACCTGCCATGCAGGTGACGAGGAGAACCAAGTCATTAACTAAATATATCCCAGCCCTCTGGAAATCGAACTGACAGACACCTTCTGAGATAGTTAAAGTAGAGACGTTGGAACGCCTTGTGATAGAGGGCCATAATAACTTGGATTGAAGAAGAGTAGCACTCCCAGACCCCTCTATCCCACCAAGGAATATTGTGCCTTCCCAGAGCAGGAGAAAACCTCCCCCACTTATCTAAGGAAAACCTTGCAACCCAGAAGAAGGCTACCCTGAGGACCACACTAAAGCCCCCCTTTACACCCTTAAAATAAATACACTCTTGCTCCGCTTAACTTAGTGAAATACCAGGAAATTGGCGCAAAGGAAAGTAAACTGACGGGAGGGAAATGCTCAGAGCGAGTCTGCACTGGTCATGAGCCAGAACTCCTGTAAAAGGAAAACGGAAACCATCAGGTGTTACTCCAAGAGGTGTAAAATTATGATGCAATCTCCCCCAAGGATGGCGGGAAGGGGAAGAGAGGGAAAGGACTTTGGGATAATTATCATACCTCGTGAATGAAAGGTTGTGAAAGAATACTGGGACCACCGACCCTTTAAACACTGAGGTCTGAGCCTCCGTATCCATGTAAGGCTGACTGGCCTCTATGGGGATCAGGGGAAGGAAAAAAATAAGCACATTGCCCATAGCAAAATACCACTTATATAGTGCTAGGAACCCTCCGGTATATGAGTGTTGCGCATCACTACTAACAACGGTGTGTGGTGTGAGGTGTTCACTTATCGATCTCAGCAGGATGAAAGACTGATTTAGCCCCTTCCAAAAGTAGGAACCTGCATCAGTAGGCTCTGCACAGATTTGAAAGCCAGCACTCTATTTGCTGCACTGTAGAGGAAATATATAATGAAAGAAACTAAACAACTCTCTTGAGGGTACATAAGCCTGCCCGTACTCCTCGAGCAGAGGAGAAATTGTAAAACACTGCTAGACAGTTCGCTGAAATAAGGCCAAGCCCTGGGAGGAAAACCATGGGGCGGGCTCAAGAAAGTTAATATTCGGTAACTCGTCCCTCTGATACCAGCAAGCGTTTACAAACACTCCATCCAATTAGAACATGGTTGCTCAACTTGCCTTGCAACAAAACTGAACAGTTACCCTCGAGCTGACCTTGTCCCCACCAATAGTCCAAATAGTATAATGAATGCCATAATGGGACCAATAGTAAGGGAAACACGCCACCCTCTAAAGAGAGCATCAAGTCCTGCAAACCTCAATAGGGACATTACGTGTCATTTTTTCTTCCTCATGTCGAGAGAAAATTCTGCAACTTAATCAGCACGGCTACTGAGTGGAGCAATTGTTATTGGGGAAAGAAAAACCCAAGGAATGGACTGAGTTGTCCTGAAACTAACTAAGGTAAAGGGCAACAGAATTTAACTAAAAGACGAAGGTTAATACCTGAGTGATGGCTAGAGCGGAAGGTACAACCCCCACATAGGTCTGTTTACAACCACCTCCACACACTCTTTTCTTTAAAGTACTTAATGAATAAATAAATAAAATAATATAAAATATAAAATGCCCAAGGAAGAGGGGTTACGCCCCCACAGGGGTCCGAACCCTGGCCCTTATAGAAGCTGATGCCTACTGAGCTATCCGGGCTACTGACAATCCTGTAAACGCAAATGTGTTCCAGGCACCTCTTAAATATATTGTTTAGCAAAAGAGTACACTGCGCAAGTGCACCTCCACTGCTCACCCTAGCAGGGTGTGGAACCAGCAGTATACGAGGGGTTCACCTCACAGAAGAACACAGGCAGAGCCTGCCACCGAGCAGGTGACAGCACACCTACAGGGAAGATAATGACAACTGCCACATGCAGCACCTAAACAAAGCTGCCAACTTTAAGGGAGGAATACACTGAGCAAGTGCACCTCAAACTGCTCACCCTAGCAGGGCGTGACAACCAGCAGTACACAAGGGGGTAACCTTGCATTAGAACTCAGGCAGAACCTGAAACATGAGCAGGTTATGGCACACAAACAGTTAAGGTAATCACCAATGCCATATGCAGCACACAAACAAAGTTGCCAACTTCAAGGGAGGAATACACTGAGCAAGTGTACCTCAAACTGCTCACCCTACCAGGGTGTGGCAACCCGCAGTACACAAGGGGACACCTCACACTAGAACACAGGCAAAGCCTGCCACCGAGCAGGTGACGGCACCCTTACAGGGAAGATAATGACATCTGCCAAATGCAGCACCTAATCAAAGCTGCCAAGTTTAAGGGAGGAATACACTGATCAATTGTACCTCAAACTGCTCACCCCAGCAGGGTGTGGTACCCAGCAGTACACGAGGGGGTAACCTTGCATTAGAACTCAGGCAGAACCTGAAACTGAGCAGGTTATGTCACCTACAGTGAAGGCAAATCACCTATGCCCTGCGCAGCACTTAAATAAATAAATAAACTGCGGACTGGCAGCGTATGAGTCTCTTCAGTAGGCGAACTCGTGTCAAATATAAGCTGAAAATACCAATTTAAAAACAAAATAAAAAGTCATTTTTAAATATATATATACATGTAAATACATACACATCCATATGTGTACACTGGAAATGGCGGGAAACGAAGCCAGGTCCCTCTGTATGGTAAACCACCAGCCTTCTTATTGAGCCATCTCGCTTGTGAGTAGGTGTCTTTTAATATTTCAACAGTTTAAAATGTGCATTGTGAAAAACCAGTACAATGCATGGGCAGCAACATAGAGACGAACAAAAAAGCAGGACGCCGTGGTGTGTAGCCTGCAAAGCAACGCGTTTCGCGCTAACTCAGCGCTTGATCACGTGGGGGGAGGAAGGATGGAAGAGTACAAATACACATAGAAACACAGTCCTACCACTATGTCTGTGACGACATTAAGTAATGACTCCATATAGGCACAGTGGCGGCCATATTGGAAAGGGGTCCAGATGTACAAAAACATAGTGGACATGGTACAGGTACTGGAGCAAAGCCCTATAAAGTACAAGGGGGAGAGACAAACCAAGGTACTGATGGCTACAGATTGAATGCACAGTGCAAAAAATACATTTGACAGTAAAATTAGGCAAATACTGTATACCTGTACACAAAATCATTGAAGCTCCATATTTTCAATACAATAGCATATAAATAACAATAATCCAGGGTTAAAACCTGCAGAGGATAGAAAAGAAAGGACCTAACCATAACACAATATGGCCGTAAATGAAGTAACACAGCCTAATAATGGAAGCCAATTAGTGAAAACTGTGTCCATTGTCCGAACATGGAAAAGAGAAAGCTAAAATGTCCATCTGATAATGCATAAAGTAGTGGAGTAGATATTCTGTGTCCAACAAGGTGCAAAGTGCCAATTCTTAACTAAAGTGCATTTAAAGCAGCAAGACAGCAAAGTGTCTATCCACCCTCATCATGATGAGGCTGTAATAAAGTTCTAGTGCATCAGCAGCAGAACACATACCCAGTTACCCAAACCTGGGACTAGGGATGTCAATGGACACAAAAATGTTGAGGAGCCCAGAATAACATAATAGAAAATAAGTCAGAAAATAAAGCTGAAAAAGCCACTAGTTCAGAGCACAGTGAAAAGACCTCAAAAGAATGATAAAATTCACAGACATATAGAGGGCTGTGTATAAACCTAAAGTAAAATGAACATGACAGAACACAAGTGTGCCCCTCCCCATATATTACAAAATGTACAGCTAATTAATAAATCAAGAAAAATAAAGAGACAGGATACAAAATAAAATAATCATCCAACACTGAAGAAACCATACAGGAACAAAAGATTAAAGTTAATTGGACAAACAACTGAAGGAACAAGATGCAAGAAAAAGAGGCAATATTAAAGTAGGAACAGAATTTCACATAAAAGTATGTGAAAAACGACAGACCATCAGGTACCCAGAAAGGTGTATAACTCCTCATCGACATTGTGCCCCTTTGGATACTTAGGGCCTCATTACACGTTGTGCGGGAAAAAAAGGCATTTACCGGCATGGCGTTATTTGCGTCTCCGCCCTCGCAAGAGCCCGCAAATTGCAGACTATTACGAGTACGCGGACACGAGCATAGTGCCATGCCGGTAATCCTCCTACCACCATGTCGTAAAAGCCCCCAAAAAGTCCATTAACGGATTCGACCAAAGTGCTAATAGCACCTCCGCCTTCTTACTGCATGCAAATTGCGGTCACCGCTAATAGCGGTCACCGTAAAAACGCAGAAGCGGAAATAGCGTCATCGCACAGGAACGGGAAAGAGCACGGCGGCCATCTTTAAAAACACAATCCATTGCCATCCTCCGCATCCAGGACACCTTTCCAGGAAACTCGGACAAAAATCCTTCCAGGACAGCCTAAAGATGCCCAAGGCCGTAATAAAATCTACAGAGCGGCAACGTAAGGAAAAATTCTGCAATGAGGAGCTCATAATGCTGACCGAGACACTTGCGGCAAATGCACATGTGGTCTTCAGCAACGACATGCGGCGGGAGTCCATCCTCAAGAAGAAGGCCATCTGGGCAGAGGTTGCCATCAAGGTCAGCGCAGTGGGCACCACCGCCCGCACAGTTAAAGACTGTCATAAGAGGTGGGACGACCTTCGGCTCCGTGTCAGGAACATACTGGCAGCAAACTGCAACCTGGCTATGGGCACAGGAGGAGGCAGCAAATCGCCTATTAAACTCCGTGAGTGGGAGGAGACCTGTGCATCCAAAATTGGAGTGGAATCCATAGAGGGTGTTGGAGAAATGGAGCATGGCGTGGCCACTTCGTCCGATGGAGGTGAGTGTATGCATCAAAAAATGCAAAGTGAAGTGTGAGGGGCCCCCCATTATGTGTCCATATTAATGCCGTGGATCCAGCCACAAACATACATGCATGCATCACCACATACACGTGCAACACAGACCCATTCATGCATGACCCACCCAACATCCCCATTACCTGAATCCACAATAAAGAGGCCCAAATGCATAGAGCGGCATGACGTAATCGTTCAGCATAAGGCAGGTCGAACCATAAATGATGAATATCCCCATTCCTCACCCCTACAGGATCACACACAGAAACCGAGGAGCCATGCACTGCGACACCTGCTCCCCCATCCACCAAAAAACGCAGGAGAGATGCCACAGGGGACACCGCCACAGCCTCAAGGGGAACCGGGAGGAGTGACCATGACCAGAGGGACAAAGGCAGCAGGAGCACCAGTTCCACGCAGCCTGAGGCCATTCCTGCTGCCATCGTAGCACCCACGGTAGTGTGTCTCCCTGCAAGTGAAACCAGCATGGAGGGTACGCACTCTGCTGCCACCAGTTCAACTGGTGAGGCAGCAGCCACTGCCCCACTTTCGGACGAGGAGGAAGCACATGGCATTGTGGATCAAAGCCAGACCCCCAGACCAACACGCTCCATTCTGGCAAGCCCAAGGTTGTCATCAGGTCCGGGTAGCCATGGAGGATCACCCACCCCCACCCTGGAAGGGGCATGGAGCCCCCAGGTATTCTCACCTGATGCCAGTGCCATGGATCAAGGCGCAGCTGTCATCCCACCAGCACCTAGCATGCAACGTGACCTCTCATCCATCATCCAGAGGCAGGCAGAAATCAATGGGCTAGTAGGGCAGCATGTGGCTGAGACAAGCCGTCTGAGGGAGGACCTCAGTATGTATGCACGGCAGACAAGGGAGGGCATGGAGGCATGCACCAACAGGATCTGCAATGAAATGGCCCAACTCAGGCAGGCCATGATCCGTATAGCAGACGCGATTGAGCGCTGATGCCCACTCACAACACAGGATGAACCGGGCACCACCTCCTCTGGGAGTTCCCAGCAAACTAGCCCGCTACGCCGATTTCTGCACAACCTGAGGCGCACCACATCCCAACCACCAAATGACAGAGGAGGCACTGACAATTAGGGCCAGCAAGGACTACGTGGCACATGTGGAGAAGGACACGTTCACACCATGAGGCTCACATGGGGGTGTTGAGGGGGGAGAGGGGTAAGGGTGTTCTTGGGATTGTTGTGGGGGCAGGGGGGTAAGGATGTTCTTGGGAGTGTTGTGGGGGGAGGGGGGTAAGGGTGTTCTTGGGAGTGTTGTGGGGAGAGGGGGGTAAAGTCGTTTGCACAGTTGGGGCCATGCACTTAATTATTGTCTTTTGTTCACAATACAGTGTTGAAAAGTTGAAACACAGGCTTCGTATTCATCATTGTGTGTGTGTACTGTATTGGGGAGATGGTTCTTTGTGGGACTGACCACATGCATCAGGGCAGTAATACCCATCTGCATCCATAATAGTTATACCTTCGATGTCATGGAACCTTATACATCAGATGCTGACGCACATCGTGTCCCTCCTGGACATTGCCACTTGCATGTCCTTGCGGGCCTTTTGACCCATCCTCATCACCATCCACATCATCCTCATCTGGCGCTTGCATGTCAGGTGGCATAGGAACATTCCGTCTGATGAAATTTTAGTCCGGCATCACACATGCCATGGTTATCTTCGGCACTTTGTCATGGCCGTACAGGAGAACCTCACCCGGCACGCTTAGGCACCGGAGCTGTGTGTTGGAGAGGCCGAATGCCTGCTCCATCACGACGCAGGTACGGGTATGTGCAATATTGTTGTCCTCTTCCTGCTGGTTCTGTGGGTTCCATACAGGGGTTAGGTGCTACCTCTTCAGGGGATAGCCGGCTTTGCCTGTATGGGGTGAAGAAGGGCGACCTGTTACCGGCCACCCTGCTGTGGACTGTACATGTCACACATGTCTTCTTTGCATTGTGATTGGAAGTCACAACTGACAGCATGCATGCAGACAATCTGCGTGACTGCAATGTACAAAGCTGGGCTCAACCATGCAAGTCGACATACCCGAAACATGCCTCTGCAAGTAATGGAAATGTCCTGGCTGAGGCCAGGCCTCAGGTGTCCTTGGGCCCAGGCAAATTTTGTACCACTCTGCCAGTGTGCAGCCATCCCTACATCCATGTTGCTGTGCTGCGGGGCATCACTTCAGTGGTGCTATGGGTTTGTGGTCATGTGCCATGGCTAGGGGTGATTCCTTTGCATGCATTCTCGGGCACATTGCGGTAATGATGTTGTGCTTCCCAAATTCTGTAAGACTGTCCTGAGGGCAAGATGATGATTTGTGTATTATGTGGTGTGGCATGATGTGAAATGTGGTTGTGGATGGATGTGTCATCTTTGAAATGTTGGAATGTATGCAATGTTGTGCAGCTTCGCATTTCATGTGGGGTCTTATCAAGTACATTGTGAAGTCCCCCAATGGACATTGAAGTACATCTGTATGACCATTTGTCCCACGCACGCCAGACAATTCACAGTTGGTGCATCGTTCTCTCCCCCCCAATCACACCGCCCTGTTCATGGCCTGCTACTCACCAAGTTGCCACGATCGTTGGCCAGCTGGTCGCTCCATGTTGCTTGGTATGGTTGAGTTCTGCAGGACCATTGAATCATGCGTTGATCCGGGATGTCTGGCGCAACAATGTGTGATTGTCTTGTTTGCATCACATGCCATTTGGAAAATGATTGGGTGAAAATATTTTCTGTTTCTGTGGACTACTTCATTGTGATGTGGGACCACCAATTCCACATGGGTACAGTTGCTGGCCCCGATGCTACTTGGGATGGTTGCAAGTGAATAAATGCATAATTTGGTGTTTGCAATCTCCTGGGCAGTCCGTGGCAGGAATATGTGTTCATGTCCAAGCTTCAGGAGGGCATTGTGTACCTGGTTCGGCGTGCATGGGAATACTGGTTGTGAGATGCCATGCATCTGCCACACATTATGCTGCTGCGAGCCTGTGGCCAGGGAGTGGAGCACAGTCAACACCTGCACTAGAGGGGGGATTGCAGTTCTGATGTCTATGAGTCTCACGCTGTCGTCATGTATCTTATCCACGATGATGGTGATGGTATCCCAGTGCAGACGGTACAGGGTTTGTATGTGCTCAGGTGTCTGGTTCAATGGACTGGCTTGGATCCTGGAGATTGGTGGCTGGCTCTGTGGTATTTCTGGGTGCCCTGGTGGTGCTTGCAGCGCCTGTCTTGCCCTACTCCTCCTCCTCCTCCTCCTGTGTCTCCTCTGTGCTGCCTGTTGTTGGTGCTGCCGCACTGCAATCATGTCCTCCAGCCCATGTAATGCTGGCAGTATTGGAAGCATTTTTGTGTGGGAAGGGGTGTGGGAAGGGGTGTGGTGTTCTCTTTTGTGCTGCCACAGTCTCCATCACCTCCACCTGTGCTGGATGTGTCCACCTGTGGCAGGTGGAAACACTGCTCAGGTCTCTTAACGGGTGGTTCGCGATGCCGGTATTTGCGCCATGCCGGTAAGGGGTTTTTGGGTCTTTCCCATGCCGCTATTGCCATGTCCGCCTAGCTTGTGGTGGGATGCTATTAGTGCCATGCCGCTATTTCCGACCTGGGGGTCGCGTGCCCACGGACTTGCCGCTATTAGTGGCACCGTACTTACCGGTTGCGCTAATAGCGGCAAGTCCAGGTCGTAATTAAATAGGGAATTTAGCGGTACCGGTAATCGCTTACCGGTACCGTTATTCCCTTACCGCCATCCGTGTAATGAGGCCCTCAGTATCAAAATCCAGAATAAATCTGGTTTCAAGTTGTCTCAATTTAAGTACCCGATCCCCTCCCCTAGTGTGAGGAGGTACATGCGCCACTGCAAAAAAGGTTAACATTTTCAAATTATTGTCATGTTCAGATTTAAAGTGCTTGGCCATGGGGTATGCCGGGTCAGAGTTCTTAATCGCTCTTAGATGTTGCAAGATTCTGAGCTTCAGTTTACATGTTGTACTCCCGACAAACCATCTCAAACATGGGCAGGAAAGCACATACACGACAAAAGTAGTGTCACAATTAATATAAAATTTGATCTTTTGTTGAATTTTCATGACTGGATGTACAAATTATTTCTGTACAGTAGCATAGGTGCATGCCTTACACTTCATACATTTGGTAAATCCTGTTGGAGAGGCGGGGAGCCAGGTGGTAGAAGGCTGATTTTTACTGCCTGGAGGTAAAAAACTGGATACAAGTTTATCTCTCAGGGAAGGCACACGTTTGTATGTCATGGTAAGACGACTGGATAAAATAGACCTGAGGTCATTGTCTAAGGTAAGAACACGCCAATGTTTTTCAATGATTTTCCATATGTTATTGGAGGCAGTATCAAATGAAATAATGAGTCTAGGATCATCATTAGCAGCAATTTTGGGTTTGGTGTTGTACAATAGTTTGTCTCTGGACATGCCACGTGCTCGAATATAAGCCATTTCAATTGTTTTTTTTATCGTATCCTTGTTTCAGAAAATCCCTGGCTGTTAGTGCTCAATGGTGATCAAAACAGGCAATGTTCGCACAGTTACAGCGATATCCAATAAATTCACCTTAAGGGATGGATTTTGATACCGGATGACAACTGTTGGCATGGAGAGGTAGACCAGTATTGGTTGGTTTCTTATGAAGTGCCATCTGAATACCTCAGTTGTCCATCATTACGATGACATTCAAATAGACAATCTCAGACCGACTATGGCATTCAGTAAAGGCAAGATTAGCGTGATTACTGTTTATACTTTTGACAAACAACAACCAATCACTCTCCAAACCCTTCCAAATAATAAAGACATCATCAATGTACCTCCAACATATATATATAAATAAAGAAAAAACATAGAGGTGTTTCAACCTAAAAGGATACAGCTGCACGCTGTAGATATGCTCACTGAAAGAGCTTTACCAACAAAAAGAGGGCTGTGTGCTTCTTTTAAAATTATTTCATAAACTTTCAGAATTTTGATGTAGGAGGATTGGCTCAAACTGCCAACCTTGCAAATTCAAATTCTTTAATGTGATGTAGTATGAAAATAAATTCAAACTTTACACATACAATTTTTACATATTGCAAAATACAAAACATTATACTCAATATAAAATGTACATAAACCTATAAACAAATAAAATCATATATGCATATCGACATTAAAAACTATAGCTGAAAAGAACCATTACATAGACTGCGTGGGTAGCTAATTTCCCTCTCCATAGAGGAACTCTGAGTATTTTCATGTGCTACTCAGTCTTGGGATGATTCCACCCCACCCTTTAGGCCAAGTTCCACTTGTTGCCAGATGTTATAGAGTGCAATAAATAAGTGCATGTTGCTGGTATTGGTGCAATAAATACAGAAAGACATATCACGTATTGTTGCACAGTCATGTACAAAGTAGCCCAGATGGCGAAGAATAGTGTCTCTCAGTGTCTGACATCCCGTGAGAAGGTGTCTAGCTGTCTCAAGACAATCTGGGGATTTGCAGAGACGACATATACGCTTGTCCAACGGGATTTTCTCCCAAGCCCCTCTGCTATACAAGGTAGGTAATTGCTCTAGTCTAAACAGGATAATAAAGCGTCTAAGTTTCCTGGAGGGGCAGAGAGATAAGTAAGCTTGAGGCTTCATGAAATTATACAGCCGGTATTTGACAAAATGATATGTCTCAAGATTACTTATATGCGCGAAATTCTCTAGCCAATCCCATCTGTCTATTTTATTACCTAATGCATGTACGGTTTCCTTTGTGACCATAGTCCCTCTGTGTATCCAGCCAATGTCAATAAAAAATTTAACCATGTTTTTATTGAAGGGTGAGGTGGAATATTTTTTGGTCATCTCCTGGTGGATCACGGATAGAAGGGGGTTAGTAGAGTCACTTATAATCTTAAGGTGGAAGCAAGCTCTTTTCCTCAAAACCATAGCCTTAAAGGAGGGAAGGCCCAGTTCTAATCTAATCAGTGCCATTGGTATCCCCGGAGATAGCCCCAAGATTCGTCTCCAGAACTTGCCCTCCAGCACTTGTAACCACCCTAGATCCATAGTATGCAGTGATTCAAGCCCGTAAACGATCATGGGTGCAAACACTTGGATATAAAGATGACGCGTCCCCCACAAGGTGAATCCACCCTGCTTATTTGTAAAGGAGGAAATAAGTGAGGTGACTTGCATTGCTCTTGTGATTCGCCCCTGTCTACAGAGTGAGTAATCGCCTAGGGGCTCAATGCCAACTCCTAGATAGCGGGAGGATGGAGCGTAGGGTATTGGGTTACCATGTACCATCAGATTCACGCGAGTTGCTCTTTTCCTCATGAATCTTAATACTTTTGTCTTATCCAGGTTGATCACTAGGCCATTAATTCTGGCGTAGTCCCAGAGAGAAGTAGCAGAACGCCTTAAGCCACCTATGGTGTTATCAAAGATAACCAAATCGTCCGCATATGCAAGTACTGCGCACGGTACTTCCCCGACTTTAGGTGGGCAATTGTCGACCTCAGCCAGGGCTGCCGGGATGTCGTACACATAAAGGTTGTAAATAAGGGGTGCTGTAATGCATCCCTGCTTTACCCCACTGTCTTGAGTCACCTTTCGAGTTAAGTTTCCTTCCTGATTTAATCTAAGGCATGCTGTAGTGTTGTGATGGAGTAATTTTAAATAATATAACAAGCCTGTCGGGCATCCCAATTTCTCTAGCTTGGCCCATAGTCTCCCTCGGGGGATGGAGTCAAATGCGGCCTTAAAGTCGATGTATAAAGCGTACAACGGGGGCTGCCCCTTACTAAGTGCCCGTGTACGCAGTATATCCATAACCAAAAGGTTATGTGCGGTGGAAAAATCCTGTCTAAACCCGCATTGAAATCTGATGAGTATTTTTGAATTGTCTACCCATTTCTGCAGCTCACTGAGTAGCAGCGAGGCAAATAGCTTACCAGAGATATCTAACATGGATAACAGCCTGTAATTATTAGGATCCAAACGGCTACCTTTTTTAAATACCGGAATAAGAATGGAAGTTTGCCATGAGCTGGGGATTGCCCCCTGCTCTAATATTTTATTGAAAAGTAACGCAAACAAGTCGGCCCAAAATAGAGGATGGCTCTTAATCACTATATTGGCTAGCCCGTTAGATCCGGGGGATCTAGAGGACTTGAGGGCAACTATTTTGTTCATTATTGCCTCTACTGAGATGTCAAAAGGCAACGGAGAGGGAGCCTTCACCATAGAGCTACTCAAGGTTTCTATTCCTCCTGAGTTCCGATCTAATAGGAACTTTTCCCATGCCTCCTTACTTATTGGGTTAACTAAGGGGCCTTTGCCTTCTCTCTGTTTTCATTAAGGAGAGACCAAATGCCGCGAGAGTTTCTAGTGCAGATCGTTTGTACTAGCTTCTGATACCTGATGTTTTTTTCAGAGCTCTTAATATATTTGATGTCTGCTCTGTATCGATTTTTAAATATCTGTAGTTTCTCCCGGTATAAGGCTGCAGGTAAGTTCATCGGTTTCAGACCTCGAATAGCCGCTCTGAGGCCTCTCTTAGCATCCCTAATTTCCCTGTTAAACGGGGGTATGCACCCCCCTATCTTTAGCATATGACCCTTATTGGCCGTAGCATGCTGGCCTGAGAATTTGGATATCCAATTCTCAATCTCATTTATCGACATATGTTCAAACTCAAGGAAATCTAGGGCGGCCGTAGATTTAAGTGCTTCCGTAGCGGAGCTTATATTTCTCTCGGACCATACAATTCTGGATCCTGCACAGTTGGTTTGGATACTGCCTTTATTAGGAGGTACAGATGTGGGAATAGGGATGCATAAAGTGCACTGTAGCGATGCATGGTCGCTCCATTCGTTGTGCTTCACGGCCATGTCAGTTACTCTTGTCTGTAGCTCAGGGCACATGAATATATAGTCTAACGTGCTAATGGAGGCACCGTTAGACCAAGTGTGTTTCCCCAGCCGATCTCCCCTGGTACGGCCGTTATTCATGGCCATGTCCCAAGCTCCAAACAATTGCAGCCAGCCTAGCCCTTCAGCTTCTCTCTTTCCGTGGGTCATTTCACACCTAGTGTTAAGGTCAGGATTAGAGGATAAGAGTGTTTCATCAGTCATATAGCAGTTAAAATCGCCCATGACCATCACAGCCACATTTCCATTTCTCAGCCACCAGGAAGGCAACAGGTCCTGAATCGCCTCCTGTAACGAATCACACATCAATTCTCCTGGGGGGTTGTAAAGATTGATTACTAAATATCTTCCCAGGCCTCTTTCGTCGTGTAGTTCAACTTCTACTGCCAGGAGCTGCTCCTCGGCTTTACACTGTATCTTACGAGATGTGATCGAATTCATTACCCCAGTTAGTAGCCCCCCATAGGGACGGCCCATACTGCCACGTTTAGCCTCCGCTTGGTGTATAACAAAGCCGTCAAGTAAAAGTGGGTCGAGAGACCATGTCTCTTGGAGACAGATACAGCTATGTTGTGACAGTAGGTCTGCCGAGCCCTCAGATCTCAGAAGGTGGGAAAAGCCTCTGCAGTTCCAAGAAAGTAATGATAAACATCAGTGGTTCTTTAGCATTTGCGGGATAGATTCTAGCAGTGATTTCAGGGCTTGCTTTATTTCAGCCAGTGCAAGGTTATCCCCCTCCCCCATTTTAAGTACAGTATCAGCCGGCACTGAGGGCGTAATATCTTCTGGTTTTGACACGGGGCCCTTCTCCATAGGGTCCACATCAATCTCAATGTCCACAGCCATCAAATCCTCTTTGTAATTCCTGATGAACTCCGCCGTAGTCGGGAAGGTACAATGTATGGCCGAAACATTGGGATTAGGACAGCCAAGTGGTTCAATGAAAAGAAAGTCCTCAGATTTTAAAACACGCAGTTGGGGTATGTGGTATAGTCTAGCGAGCAACTCTGAGCGTGCTAACCAGGGGGTTTTGCCGCTGGGGTATAAGTTCTTGATGAAGCAGATGCGATTAGTAGTTGTGTCATTCACTGCTCTCTTCAGATCCAGTGGTGGTGACTCCTGAGGTTCCCCTGACGCCTGTGTCTCGGGCACATACTCCGACTGTGTATATATGCTGGTTTCCTGATCAGGCTCTTCGCACAGCACAGATGCATCATTATCGTCCACTTCAGTTGCCTTCTCTTCAGGTATCAGCAAATCTGACAGTGGGCCCTTAGCCGTTGGGCTGCTCTCACCATTCTTTTCCTGGCCTTTTTAGGCCGTGTCTCCGGTGCTAATTTAGGACCCAATATAGGAGATTGGGCACCTGTAGCCACTGGCTTATTCTTCAGTGCCTTTTTTGCCAGTCTGCGCTGTTTGCGTGTGAGCGGGGACTGGGGACTGTGTGCCTGCTCCCGTTCATCCCCCTCCTCTAGAGGTACCTCAATTATGCTGTTACTATTGGGTACATATGGCCCCTCGTTCTCTTCCATCTCCTCTTCATGCTCATTGATCACATCTGCTATGAATAGTGCAGCTGATAGATTCATTTCGGCCTCTTCCCGAGGAAGGCCTTTGGAGCCTAAGGCCATAGTAATAGAGTTGGTATTGGCCAGGATACGTCCCGACATCTGTAAAAGTATCTTGAGGGCAAATTGCAGGGCCGCCACCGATGATTGGAGCTCAATTATCTTTGATGCGCTAGGGTGTAGGTCGATGTTATCTACCGTTATGTTGTCTGGCTCGTCCTCCATCGACGTTATTACTAAGTTGGGGATGCAGATAATCGTCCGCTCCTTTCCGGCGCGTGGTGTTCCCCTGTGGGATTATTCATGCTACTATCTTTAGTAGGCATTATGCCACTGTTTGGCTTCATCGGAGTTTGTGTCTGCATCCCTTTCTGTATGGTCAGGCATAGATCTAGAAGGGAGTTGTTATCTATGTCATTGAAATTAGAGGTGTTTAAGGAGATGCCATTGTTGTGCATCGGTGCTGTCATATCCTCGTTTACTGTAGAGTTGATGGCAGGGGGAGGGTTCACCGGAAAAAACTCGGTTATAGCCCCTTGCACCACTGGTAGGGCATTTTTAGCGTTCTTTTTAGATTGTCCCCCTTTCTTTGGACACTCTTTGGATTCCTTAATGGATGGGCACTTATTTTTGCGTAGATTGTATATCGAGTGGGGGGCTCTTCTGCCCCGCTGCATGTCTATGTTGTAGCTCTCTTCGCTTTCCAGACTAGAGATAGAAAGGTCTGAGATATGCGTGGTGAGGTGATTCCCCTCGTTTCACGCTGGAAGCAAAGTTGATTTTCCGCCTTTTCCTGTGGGCCCCCCTTGTCAATCAACCAGGGGGCTATAAGGCCCGTCTCTTGGGCGGGGGCCCTCAGTCGCTAGATAATGATGGCAGGTTCCCCTTCTTCCCCGGTACAGCTGAGGGTAGGGTATGTTTATTCTCGACACCTCTACACCACTTGTAGGTGCCTCACTGTCTCCTCTGAATCCGGCCCCCCTCCTATCGATGGGAGAGGTCAGTCAGGGTAGAGGAACCGCCGCCTGCCCCCCTCGAACTCTGGGGGGGTGATGGAGGTACCGCACCACCTCTTTCAGAAAGGCTCCTTTTAGGCTCCTTTTAGTGAAGGGGGCCAATTGCCCAGGGCCACCCCTGGCTTAGTGTCAAAGCCAGTGGGGCCGTGAGAATCAGACACCACTGGGAGCTTTGTGGGCCGCCGCGCCGTGGTGTGCGGTATTTGGCACAATTCCGGAGCAGACCCGGAACACGGCGCGGTTAGGCTCTCACCTGATTCCTTGCAATCGGGGCCTCTCCTTCTTCCTATCCTTCTCCCACACTTTCTCCCAGCGTTGTTGTCCGCACTGCCTTGCCCGCGCACACCTTTCAGGTACAAGTCACAATGTTTACTGGCTGTGCCACAGAAACTGGCTTTGTAAATATGCTCAAAGAAATGAAAATGAAATAAAAATGAAATGAAATGAAATGAAATGGGGCCACGCGCACCGTAAATACACTCTGTATTTACATGACAGGAGCATTGGGAAAGGAGTGGGCGGGCCAACCGCCAACACACCACCACCTGCGTGGCTTGGAGCAGAAGGGCTGCTCGGCCCATGAAATAAACTCCGCCGCACACGTGGACTGGAGCCCATTAAACAAAACCCATCCGCACGCACGAACTGGAATGGCCAAGTAAACAGAGCCGCGCAGAGGGAATGGAGTGAGCGGCCGCTCTGCGCCGCCCTCCAAGCCCCAACGGACCCTCCAAAGGGACTTGCTCTACTTGCTGGAGACGCACGCACATCGGCCTGAAGCTAAAGCTTCTGACAGGCCTGCGTGCATTGGGTAAAGACATCAAAAGAGAAAGACCTGGCGACATTAAGGCACAAAAGACAACATAAAACTGAATTTTTGTAAGTGAAAACCCAGCAAGTATATAATGTATACCAATAAACTACACAATATAAAATATTATATTAACTATTTGGTCATTATTGACTAGCATGCAAAGCACAACTACAAGGAGTGACTTAGCTGTGGTGTCAGCAGCAAAGAAAGAGGATCCCTGCTCATTGATCTCCTGCAGGGCATGACCTGTCCTCCATGATGGATTGGGGCGCTCGCTTACATTGACATTGAACTCTATTTAGTTCTGCTCTTTACAACTTTTTTGTTTGAAAAAAGTTTTTTTCTTTGCTGCTGTGGCTTCAGAGTAAAGATTGTAATGCATAATATGAGCCTCCTGTCTTGTCATAGAATCTGATTGCGTCAGCTGCTCAGAAGGGCTGCGGTCCATATGTACCACTTTATTAAGCAATGCTGTGTTGAGTTATGTGGAGAAGATTTGTGCTGCGCAAGTGGCCTCTGCGACACTCCCCACCTAGAGTTTTCTGTTTAACAAATCATAGATTGCTAGCAACGCATGAGATGTGCCACAAAATGCGTATCTTTCCAAAGATTCTGTTTCGTTTTTGATGTTTTGTATCTTGCAAAATGGCGAACATATTACTTCCGGGTTTCGGCTTTGTTCAGAAATTGACATCTGCAACCCTCTATGCAACTAATGTCCGTGCATCTCAGCAGAATTATCCTTTTACATTCCTAAAAAGCTGCAGAGGCCTTTGTGAATGGCTAGAGGGCACTGGTGGTTATGAGGAATGCTCTCAAACAGGTCTAAGGTTGACAAAATGACACCAGCACACTTCCTTTTGTAGCACATATTTGCCACATAGACAGTTGACTCGGGCAAAGGCCACCACCGATCCCCGCTTACCCGTCACAGCCAAAGGAACCATCTAGGAGGCCGTTCACCATTGGATTACACAGGCTGTCTCCCTGGGCACTCGACTGACTGGTTCATACCCCTACCTCGAGCGTGACACTTAGTCTGTGTTTTACATTATCAAGCACGTAAAGTATGCTTGTTTTGTCAGGTGGAATGCGACGTATGTCTGTCAAGCTTCAATCCCCTCACCTTTTATTATTTGTCTCACCTTTCACCTTCCCCTACGCTACCTTCCCACCTCCTGCGCTTAGCTTGTCTCAGAACCCATCGTGGGGTGATCGAGGAGATTACAGGTAGTCTGTGTAACAGTCCGATCTTGCCTGTATATAAGAAAGACGACAATGCAATTCCATACCGGTTTATAATTGATCTTCGTGCTATTAACAGAGTTGTCGCCCCACAATTTCCAATTGTGCCTGATGTGACGACGATATTGACAATGATCCCTGCTACGGCTACGAACTTCAGCGTTGTAGATTTAAAAAACGCTTTCTTTAGCATTCCTATACATAAGGAAAGTAGATATTTGTTTGCGTTCACCTTGGGGGGACGCTCATTTACATTTACCAGGGCACCTCAAGGGTATACTGAAAGTCCAAGTATTTATAGTAGAGCTTTGAAAGAGCAGCTCGACACCCTTGAATTGCCACCTACTTGTACGCTGCTTCAATATGTTGATGATTTGCGTTTGGCTGCAGACTCTGAGAGTGCTTGTAAAGAAGGCACTGTACTGTTGCTTGTTCATTTAGCTAAAAATGGTCATAAAGCTTCGCTCAAAAAATTTCAATATTGTTGTCAGGAGGTCACCTATTTAGGCTACCTCCTGTCAAAGGAGGGGAGAAGATTGACACCTGAAAGAATAAAACACATTTCTGGCATGTCTGTTCCAAATACACAGAAGGAAGTCAGGGCCTGGCTTCCTACTGTAGGTTGTGGATCCCGAACTTTTCGCTAGTGATAAAACCGATGTTGGCTTTGACGAAGAAGGGCATTTCTCTGCCACTGCCATGGAAATCGGAACATCAACGATCATTTGAGCTTCTCAAAACCGCGTTATACTCTGCACCGGTTCTGGGTACTCCAAATTATGACAAGGCCTTTGTGTTGTTTGTGCATGAATGTGATGGATGTGCTTTGGCTGTGTTAACACAGGAACACGGAGGGAAGAATAAGCCGTGCGGCTACTACTCCTCCGCCCTTGATCCTGTCGCATGCGCTTTGCCAATATGTTTGCGAGCTGTCGCTGCTGCTGCCGCGTCTGTAAAACAGAGTGAGGGAATGGTCCTAGGCCATGATTTGATTTTGATGGTACCTCACTCTGTAGATATCCTATTGAATAGAACCCAAACGCAACACCTCACCTCTGCTCTCATAACAAGGTATGAATTAATTCTGTTTGCCCCTCACATTCAAATTAAGAGGTGTTGTGTTCTTAATCCGGCTGAACTTTTAGCTTTTCCGCAAAACACTGTTTGCGGTGACGAAGAATTACATGATTGCCTGTATACCACTGAACAAGAAACGAAGGGCAGGATAGATCTCATAGATACTCCTTTGGGCAATGCAGAAGGGGAGCTGTTTTATGATGGCTCCTGCTTCAAACTTTCAGATGGTACATATACAGCTGCTTATGCAGTTGCCACATTGAGTAAAGTTGTTGAAACTAAGAGAATTTTGCATAACTCCGCGCAGGCCACGGAGATTATAGCGTTGACCCGAGCTTGTGAACTCTCCCAGGGGCGTATAGTAAATATATATACTGATAGCCAGTACGCATTTGGGGTGGCTCACAACTTTGGAAGGCTCTGGTCGGAAAGAGGGTTCCTGACCTCACATAGGACCAAGATCCAGCATGGCCCCTTGATAGTGCAATTACTTTCGGCACTCTCACTCCCTAAACAGTTAGCGATCATGAAATGTGCAGCACATCGTAAGGTCATAGATGATGTGGGGAAAGGGAACGCATTTGCGGACCTGATAGCCAGACAAACGGCCACAGACCTTAGCACGGACATGTATGCTTTGAGGGAAATGAGAGATGCTTATATACTGGATGAAGGTATTGGGTCTGTGCGAGACATTCAAACTGATGCCACAGTAGAAGAATCTAAAAGGTGGGCTGAAGGAATGGGGAAACTAGATGATGATGGGTGTTGGGTGGATACATCTGAAGGAAAATGGCTGCTCCCTGATTCATACGTACTGGCAATGGTTACGATGGCACATGGTCCTACACATGTGTGTGCTCAGCAGATCACGAAAATGTTACAACAAGTTTGGGTCAATAACAAGATTCCGGAGACTGCCAGATATCATGTCCGAAATTGTGTGATCTGCTTACAGCACAATGTGGTTAAGGGGACAGTAACTCCAAGGGGAAGCTTTGGGCCCCCTTCTGTTCCCTTCGAGGTCATTCACTTTGATTTTATTGAGATGGAACGGTGTAACAATTTGAAATATGTTCTTGTAATTATTTGTGCCTTCAGTAAATGGGTCGAGGCTTTTCCCGTTAAAGATGCTACCGCCATGACCACTGCAAAGATTATGGTAAAACAATGTTTTCCCCGATTTGGGCTCACGAGGGTAATTTGGTCAGATAATGGTCCTCATTTTGTTGCAGCAGTAATTTTGCAGATATGCACAGCCTTACATATTGAGAAACGATTTCACTCAGCTAGACATCCTCAAAGTGCTAGGTTGGTGGAAAGACACAATGGTATTTTAAAGAATAAGCTTGCAAAAACATGTGCCGATACCACACTGAAATGGCCAGATGCCTTACCTATTGTGTTATTGGCTATGCGTACTACACCTCAAACTAAGACTAGGCTTTCTCCATTTGAGGTAGTGATGGGGAGACCTGCTAACATTTGGGGTCTCCCGAAACCTAAAGCCCTGAGAGAGGTGGAAAATGTATTGCTTGTAGACTACTGTAACCAGTTAACTAAAAACCTGTATTTCATTTATCACCAGGTGCACTCAGCTTTACCTGTACGGTTCACGGGCCCAGGACATGATATACAGCCTGGAAGTTGGGTCCTGGACTGGGATGGTATATTCATCCTTTACCTTTAACGACTGCTTGCTATGACTCTCTTAGAGCACTATTCTTTGGCCGTTGGAATGATAGCATCTCAGGGAACTTTGATGGAACTAATTTGAATGATTTCGAGAAACGTGAATTAACTCCCCTGGGATGCTCGCTTTTTGCAAATAGAAGTAAACCCAATGTCGCTTCTATTAGGTCGTCTGATAAACTATCTCTTCCTTTTCAAACTGTAATTTCCTTTAAAATGGCTCTGATAGGCAATAAGGACGCCGTACCTCCTTCTTACTCTATAAATCATAGCCCTGACTCAGTCCCCTCTTGTGTACAAAGAAATAGCACTCGGCCAATGGGAGATTTTGAAGGTTGCAAGAACATTGTAAATTTGACTGGCGAAAACAGGCCTCTGTATGTAGGGGGGCCTGTATATTTTGTTTGTGGTAGTTTAGCATTTCCCTGGTTGCCCAGGGATTGGCAGGGAACCTGTTATTTAGGAATCCTGTTACCCGGGGTATTTATAGCTAGTACATTGGAGGTTTCTAAGGCTCGCCCACGGCGGGACAAGAACGGAGATACCCCTGGGCAAGTATTGGGGGATATAGCAAAATCAGTTGTGCCCTTTTGGGGACGAATAACAAACTCTGAGAACATTAGGGGCTAGCAAGGGTACTGGAGAGAACGATCAACCGGACCACGGACATACTCTACAATATGACCTTAGAACAAAAAGCAATAAGATTGGTAGCACTCCAAAATCAGATGGCATTAGATGTCATTCTGGCAGAACGAGGTGGAGTATGCAAATTGGTGGGGTCCGCTTGCTGTGTTTTCGTACCAGATTCCTCGCCGACAATTTTTAAAGCAATACAGAACTTGCATACTCTTAGTTCTGAAGTACATATCCCTGTAGGAGATTGGAATCTTAGCACCTGGTTCTGGGATTCTTTACGTTCTTGGGGTTGGAAGGTGCTTTCTGTTATTCTAGCTATTTTGGGGATCCTGCTATTCCTTTGTTGCTGTTTTCAATGTCTTCCGAGTATATGTGGAATGTTAGGGGGATGTTGTGCCCAAGCAGTGAGCACAATAGGGCGTAGAATATATGCCCCAGATACAGCATCTAAAGAGTTTGTGTTACAAGAGGTTCTGATGAACGACCTAATGGCTATAGATATTACAGACAATGATTTGGGATGTATGGATGACAACACATGGAGTTATTTGCAAAAGTATTAGAAATGATATTAGCACTTGGCATAGGCCAAAAGGAGGGTCTGTTGGAATTGAAATGATATTATGCCTCCTATCGCAGTATTTCAATGTCTGTTGGCCTATGCCAAGTTGTCTAAAATATCATGTAAATAGACTCCGCTGCAAGGTCTTGACCTTAACGAAAAGTTATGTAAGTCGCCATCTTGGAATTAGCCACCATTTTAGGTTCTCTTGTAATGTGGAAGTCACCCTGAACATCAAAATGGAGGCCGAATGACATTCTGAGTGAGATTCTGGCCGTTGTGACCTCCGCACACAGGAATAATTAATATGCCTGCAGGCCACTTGTCGGGGTGGCGAACTAAGACCTTGCCCTATCCCTGACCTATGTGTAAATGAACAACTGTATCAGCGGAACTGATCAAAATGCATACATTATGGGATTGACCTGGCAAGGAACCCTAGGCCTGGTCCCAAGAATGGTTAACCCGCGAGGGGGTTGGCCAGGGCTGAATGAAGAATATAAAAGCCCAAGTATTCCAATGTACGGTCTCTCTACTAATGCATCGAACCTTCGTTGAAGTTTGTTACGTTACTCTGAGAGCCGAATAGCTATCCGTTTGTCAATTGACTTTTGGTAACTGTTGTAGCTTTTAAATAAAGCACTTGTATGTTCTTTGTAACCTGTGTTGGTGTGTTTCCTTTGGGCTTCCCAGCCTCATATCAATTTCTATGTTTTCACATAGTAAGGTTGGGAATGCATGGTAAAGGGGTTGAAGATATGTTTGGGGAATTTCTCTATAATACATTTCCAAGAATGCACACCACGCAATATAACCCCCGAAACATTCAGGCCCTTATGGGGTGCCTGGACTAGTTTCTCCTAGCTCAGTTATCATATTTACTCAGCCGCCTTTCCCTATGGATGGCTGCGATTATCATTAACACATTGCTACTTCTTTGCTCAAAGGGTTCTGTTGCTTTCAGGCTAAGACACCTCTCACTCCATTCAATTTAGAAGGTTCAGCTAGTCGGAAATCTGGTATGTCTTACATTGTAACCCTTGCACATCTGCAAAGTGCACATCCACAATGGTCTGTAAACATGAATGCAACCTACATTTTTTTAAAGGACTGAGCAGTAGACCTACACAAGTATGCCTGGTTACCTGACCTTCCAGAAAATTAGACCAATGAACCCTGCTACTCTTGAGCATTAGAATGTCCACATTGGTGACTTTCGTTCTATGCAACTTTATCCTTAGTGGGCTTCAAGCATTGCCTGCTGTGTTCATTGCTTGACTCGTTGTCTGTTCCCTAGGAGCAAGAGCCCTTCTTACAGGGATTGTGCAGTTCGTGATCAAATGATGAAAAGAGACCCAGTCTTGTGTGCCTAGCTATGTTCAGGTGGTGGGTGATCATCGCCATGGCATGGGTACACCGCCCTGTCCTTTTCTGGTGGAAAACCCCTGTGGATGCAGGCTTCTACACCAAGGGAAGCCTTGTGGGGCACTGCCTCCCCAGTCGGCCAGGGACAAGGCTTCCCATATTGGATGCAGTGATGGCGTCACTGCGCTTGGCATGGTGATGTTTGGCAGCGTGACTGGCCTGTTGCAAGGATCATGTCCTAGCACCTAATCACCTTACCCATTAAGAGGTGGCTGCATGATGACACACAGTCTTTGGAAACTCTTTTGATGCGACAGTGGTGGCACAATTCTAGCCCTTTGTAGAGCAGCAAGAACGTCAGAGAGATGCCATAGTGGACGGCTCCCAGTGGCAGAGCACCAGAAGGGGCTGATAGACTGTATCCATCAGTGGGGAAGGGCGAGGTACCCTGAGAACTCAAAGTTCAGCAGTGGAAGGAAGGGGTGCGTCAGTAAAGAACACCTGGAAGAAGAGGGTCAGGCAAAGCAGCAGGGAGGCTTACAGAAGGTGAGGTCCAAAACAGCAGGCCGACCACGTCCTTGGGAACCCATCAGGGCAGTTTAGGGTCTGTCACCCCAGTGCAATACCAGGCCACATGGAAGACCTCATCCCAGTGAGATTGTGGTAAACAATGCTAGTGCAATTAACTATAACCTTCTAGATCGATAGAGAACCAAGCTGTCTGGAAGACCTGGTTCCAGTACAACCCATGAAAGCAACACTTGGGTATTGGTTATCAATTCAATTATAAACATGAAGTAGGGACACAAAGTGTGCAGTCAACCAGGACATCTAGAAGACCAGGTCCCAAAAGTGATGTGTTATGATAGGGCTGGGGATTTACACTATTGACAGATCCGGTGTGCACAGAGTTGGCTCACTAGACCACAACGCCACCCAAACGAAATAGTCCAATAGGGAGCAAGGGAGTGCATACCAGGGAGCGTTTGCACATTACAGTGAGCGCGTCACCAACAGGGTAGTCCTGTGGGAAGGCAAATTTGCTCGGAGACCAGGGAGGATACTATATCAAGAAGAGCAGAGGGTTAAAGGGCAGCAGTGGTCATCTGAATCCTGCAAGGGGTATGCTTAGTTAATATCAACAGTAATACGTCTATGCAAGTTTTGATGAGTTAAAGTGACCTATAGATGAGGGGCATTGTGAGTGGAAGGTGAGGCAGCCACTATTTTTCCCTTTTAGATAAGTTTAGTGCAAATAGACAGCAATAATTAGAAGTAATTGTGTCGTTTCGAAAGTACCTTCAGGCTCAGGTGATGACCAAGGACATTGGCCTGTAGCAGAAGAGGCCGCCGCCAGGGACGTCATTTCACCAAAATGCCAGGTGTGGCAGAAGTGACATCACACGACCCTTGACCTCTGGTGACATCACAGGAAGTGATGTCATTTGACCCCACCCCAAAGTGATATTGTGGGATGCGATGGAACTTGACCTTTCACCCTTTGACAAAACAGGAAGTGCTATCACATAGCATTGTACACTACAAAAAATATTGTTACGATATCGCTATAATGTGATGTACATTTCATACAAGAATGGCTCGCCATATGTATCATTAAGATCAGTGTGTATAGGCCCATATTACCAAATTACTGTGAATGCAAGCAGACGTCCATGACCAAATGATAATGATGTGTTATTATATAGCACTTACGCTTAAGCGCTTTATATAGAAAAAATATACACCTAATATCACCCAACCTATGTTGGTACTCATTGATCGACCACAGAAGGATGAAAGGCTGAGTTGAGGCGTTTAAGAACAGACTATATCAGTGACTCACCCCCTGAAGTGTGCGCCGTTGCGACCTCTGGCGACCCCTAAATGTCGTCCCTGGCCGCCGCGGTCGCTCACTGTTAGATACAGATTTATGAAAAAAAAATGGGTAGCGTGAAAAAATTAATTCCAAAAGACATGCCAGAGAACGGAAGGAGGGAAGAGGCAGGACGCGGGCTTCAAGAGATGGAAGAGGTAACGAGAAACTTAACTGTGACCATAATGCAGGGCAGGGCAAAGGCTTCTCCTAGACAAGTCAGGAGAAAGGGCTGCTATGCTAGAACATTCCAGGACATTCTTCGTGGCACGCAAAATGCTTGCAGGGGACCATCGCCGTTTGCACTTGCGTACTGCTGGGTCCCCTGCATGCACATTTAAGCATTCACAAGGTGGAGGGTAAAAGGAAAGAGTAACGCGAGGAAAACTATAATCCATAAATGTAATAAATAAATTAAATAAAACTTGCTTTCACTTTTTCGTTTTACTCTCCATCTTGTGTCAAAATAAATACTGCCTGAAAATTACGCTTGCTTTGCAGGCATCATTTATTAATGCATTGCTGTGGAATTCACCTGGTCTTGAACGGGTGCAAAACTGGGGTGGATTTTATAGGAATCCATGCGTTTTACATTTGCATGAAAACGTCATGCAGGTGTAAAACCAGGTGCTCTTCCAAGATGGAGGAATGAAGCAAAGTGAAGATAGAAACTAGGCTTTCTGCCCCTCCTACATCTTGCAGGGGGATGAGAATGGGGAATAGCATTAAATGGAGGTGTAAAGACGCACCTCCATTTAACACCCCTCATAGAAAGTGCCCCCCACTTAGAGAGTAGGATAATGAAATAGGGCAGATGAAATTAACTTCGGGTTGTGCACACCTGTTTATAAATGGTGAGCAAGTCAGACTTAGAAGAGGAGGACAGAATGTATGGTGCAAAATCACATAGGGGAAGCGGCCACAAGGCGACACATGCAGGGAGAATTAAGCAGAGCATTGAACTGAGAGCCAACGGCTCGGTGCTACAGCAAGAACGGGAAACAGAGGTTTAAGGGAACATATGTATAGAGAAAGAGTCTGAGAGCAGGTCGAGGGTGAGAAGGCCTCGAGGAGAGAAGAATGAAGGCACAGGGAGAAGAAGAGGGGCATGAGTTGTGTTCTGCTCTATATTCTATACGGACATGTGCGTCGTCTATTTTTATTTTTTATATTTTAGTCTTATAATTAAATTATTTTTTGTTTTGGCTATTATAAAGCACCACCTATAAACTGAAACTCTTGCATTGTAGTACAGTTAGGCACAAATTACATATGAGGAGGAGCACGAGCTTGCAGGTGTTGGTTGGTTATTTACCAACCCATTGACTGCCCATGGCCATGCTAAACCCTATCGCCATTCCCCCGCTTGCACCCCTTACCGCCCAAAATGCAAGTCCTACAATCAAACGGTGTGCTCAAAGTGCTTGCTAGTGTTTTTCAAAGCTGTCTTCTGAGAGTTATTGACTTAATTGGAGCTTTCCCATGCCTAGACAAAAGCCAAAACGGTTTACCTTTCCAGTGTTTGCTTAGTTTCCCAAATGAAAACGTTTTACGGGGGTGGCCGGTGATTGGTAACCCACTTTCCAATTGTTTTCCTTGTAGACCATTTGAGCACAGGTGTGCTGGACTTTAGAGAAAACTCTAAATGCATTTCCTACCTTGGGATGGAAGTTTCTTCCACATGTACTATGTACTGATCTTCATAAAAGAAGGGACCAGTCCCGATGGCCCAAAGTGCACGCATTGCTGCCCCACCTCTGGTACGTCAAAGTCTCACCAACGAACAGTGCATTCTGCCTCTATTGAGAATGCCATTTCAGTAAGTTCCTCAATCATTACATCTGTAGAGTTGTGCTTAATGTCTGAACCACTAAACTAGAAACCAAATAAATGTCTCTGATATCAATGGAAATTATAATAAGCGACTCTGTCGTCTCCTATGTACCATGTCTTTGAACATTTCCCACCACTGGCTCCCCTCCCGCGGAGATCCTGGTCCCATTATCAGAGGCAAGTAACTGAACTCCAGGTCGGCAGTCAAACAGCAATCTGTAATAACGAACGTGCTTATTGATGAGAATAGCCACCTTTCATAAATATAAGTGAGGGTTTTAGAATTAAATAAATCTGCTTTTATCAGATTATGACCGAAGACAAAAGCGATGCAATTTGATGTGGGCTTGCCATTACCTGCAAACAAGACCCCACACCATGCAGCATCAACATTGTTAGTCTCACGCATTCACTTTCATGTGAGTAGCCTCTTCTCTATTAGCCTCTCAAACCCAGTCCATCTTTTACTGTGAAGCCCACAGACACGTTGCTCTAATTGTCCCGCACTGCTCTCATTAGAATGTATTGGGAGATTTGAATTGCTAATTAGAAGACAAAGAACATCCAGACCCTAGTCCTGACTCAAACTTAACTCATTGAGGACTAACATCTAGAACTAACCACCCACCCATCAAACATCAAATGCATTAAATGGCAGTTTTCAATGTCTTCCCTTAATTGTCTGCTCAAAAGCGTACCTGCTATGCCAGTAGAGCGAGCTGATCAGTACAAATCCATCTGCTCCATTTAAATGAAACATTCCAACAAGCTGACAATCCACAGCTGTCCCTCAGTCAATTCCAAAATAAATGATCCATGGCACTGGATAACATCCCCCTTCTCACAATGAATGCGCATTACATCGAACAGAAAAGTCTAGCAACATTCGTTTACACCAGAACTGGGAGAGTTGAGGATAAAACTCTTCCACAATGAGCATAAATGGAGATTAAATCGCAGATTTTGCAGTTAAAACAGTGTTGAGTGCTACTTACTAAAAGCTGTTTTACTTGTTTCGCTTCTTGCGAGGCTGCTGCATGCGGCACATTGGGATGCAAAGCAAGAACATATTTTTGTTCCTGCAGCTGTTTTTGTTTCTCTGAAACTCACATGAGAAGCGATGAGGCAACCTTGCACACACTCTGGATTAAATTGATAAAAGATGATTTTGCAAATAAAGTCAACACTGTCAGGTCATGGCTTCAGGGCTTCAAGGAATGTTCCATGGTGAAGTAAGATGACGCTTTTTGCCGACGCTTTTTGTAATGTGTATGTCATGTTGTTAGCTGTTAATAAATAACCATTACATGTGTGAATAAAGTGCCGTGGGTAGTTTGTCTTCTAGTGGAAGGCATTCCAGCATGGAATCTGGATGGAAGATTGTTCAGAGATGAGATGAGCAGTGGCAGCAGGTGAGAGGGGAGACAGCAGCTGGAGGTGGCTGTGGCCCCCATTTCCCATGCACTTATTTTATATGGTGTATGGAAATCATGAAGTTCTTACCTGAGTAACCGTGTGGCCCCTCTGTATCAGTGTCCTACTGTATTTTAAACATTTCCTTGTAGCCTCTTGACTGGGGCAAGTGGATCTTCACGGTTGGCAAGGCCTGCGCAGATGTCGCCTCTGAGTGGTTTACTGCGGAAATCGGGGTTCCCCAGAAGCTGATTGTTGGGAAGCATGATTCAAACCTCATTTGTTATGTATTATTTCAGTTCTGTTTCCTTGCTTCTTCTTTGATTGCATAATAAATGTTTGAACTACCTTGCTGAGCGTGTGTCTGTTTTTTCAGCATACTGTCACATGAATTAGATTTCAACAGTACTCGGGTGCCTAAAACATGCTTTAGTTCTTCCACTGCTCCAAAAAGAAAATCAGGGGCCATTTGAGTGAGTAGTTAATAAACAATGACAGCCTTTGATAGAACATTTGGAATGGCTGGATCTGAACCAAGCTGGCTTCGGACCAGGCAGGGAGATCAAGTCTGTGCAAGTGGCCGCTTTGGGCGACCTGTTAGGGCTGGTGTCAGCAGTGGCACGGCCTTGACCCTCTTTGATCTCTCAGCAGCTTTCAACAACATCGACCACGCCACTCTCCTGGGCCATCTTCAATCTTGTGGAACACATGCTTTTGACCGAGACTGGATTTGTTCATTCCACAAGCAGTAGCCCTCCCACCTGAGCTTTGAGGGGTTCAGGGGCACAAATTGCGGTACCGGTCTTTGCACCTTCCCCATTTCCATTGAACCCTATGGGGGTAATTCCCCCTTCTGGGAACCCGGACCCATACCCGATTTTGGCAGCAGCCATGCTGCCAATAGCGGCATGGCTACCGCCAAAATCGTAATGAGGCCCAAATAGTTCAGTTACGGTAGTGTACGGATATCTAGTGTTTCTGTGCTGTTATTTACAAGGACCTATGTGGAGTGAACCATCCAGCCCACCATGGAGCTGAATGGAAGGTGAAGAAAGAAAGAAAGAAAGAAAATAAAGAACAATGGACGGAGCACCGTAGCCCAGAATGGTTTGGGCAGGGGAGAATGAGAATTCCAATGAAAGACCATTAGACAAATAACATTAAGCGCGTAGACAACAGGAGGAGGCTGTAGCTGGTGGTTTATTGGGTGGTGATGAGGGGTCACCTTGAGCAGCCTTGCAAGGCTGAAAAAAATCCAGAACTGGGCTATGAATGTGGGGTGGTTCAGCATCTGCTGCAGTCCCTGGTTGTATCCTTGGAGCAGTCCGGGCACTCTCATAGCCCTGTCAGCAGTTGGTCCGCCGGGGGGGGGGGGGCAAAACCGGGTGGGCCAAACAACTAAAGGATAAGAATGGCCACATGGACCGAGCCACATGCGTGGGGTGGCATGGACTAGGTGTCACCACCGTACCACATGGCAGCTCACGTCAGGGCCAGACAGGACGGGCCCAGAGGATAAGTCCTCCCAGGCTTCATATGCCAGGTGCGCCCCAGGAGGTGAAGTGGAGCTGACCGGTGAAAAAGTTTGCCCCACCCTTGTAGGGCAGTGAAACGGAGACTGAAGTCTGCCTCGTCCCCAACGAGGGCAAATCGGTGAATCGAAAGTCCCAGGCTGCCCATGTCCTGGTGGGCTGGATGGAGATGGGAGCACAGCTGATGTATGGAAGCATGGTGGTGCGTGACAGCGGAATCCCCTTATCAATAGAGATGCCACCAGAAAAATGAAGTATGCCAGGGGAGTGACAGTGATGGCCACCACCAACAAAAATCAATAGTGCCTAGGGACGTGTTGGTGAGTGCGTCAGATCCAAGGGAACTGAACACTGCAAAGAAAACACGTGTGCTCTATGTTCAACTATGTCATTGGTGGCTCCACAGGTCATTTTTCAAGTCAAGGGGACTGTGGTGGGGTGTCTGCAGCCACATGAGGTGGACGGGCCGACTGAAAAGACATTTATTTGTGTGGTGCCCCAGGTGGTGAAATGGGCACCACCAACAAAAGACAAAGAACTGAAGTGGGTCAGACTCAACTCACTGTCATAAGAACAGCACACCAAGAACAAAGGTATTGAAATGGGGTGGCTGACTGCAGCAGCCACTTCATGTAATACAAATATATGTTTGTGTGTTATTGTTTGTAGTATACTTAAATGTATGTGTACATGTGTTTAGGTAATATGGCGTATTGGTAATTAAATAAGAGGAGATATATGGATTTTGGATAGAAGATTTTGTAATGTTTGAAGAGAAAAAAGGTGTTATTGTGTACCTGACGTGAGAGGGCAAGGAGAAGTGCCACCTAGGGAGGCAGAGACACCCACGGGGGCCATCTCTTGGTCGTTTCTCATGGTGGATGCTGCCAGGTGCAAGGTAGGACTCTGTTCCATCAGTTCCACCCTATGGGTCTACCTTTGACCCCTGTAGGGGAGTGGGCGCTGAAGTGACGGATCCCTGACAGGGAACTCACGCCAGATGAAAACAGATGAGGGATTTGATTATAGTGGAAAATGTTTAGGTAGTTATTTTGTGTTGTGATTTTAATAAACAAAAATGGGGTCCCTGTTGGAACCCTAAAAAATACACCTTGGTGTCTGTGTCACATTGGTACAAAGAGGGTAAGGACTCTGGGTGTAGCCCATCTCCTGTTCAAACATCAGTTCTATTTGCAGGTCGGGCACCGACCCCTTCCTTTCCAGCTGGTCCATGAGGTAGGTAAGGCACACACCCTTGCATCGGATCAAAGTCAGAAAGCAGGCGCCACATTAAAAAAAAAAAACAATCACCTTTGAACAAAGGGCAATGTTTTCATGTCAATATGCCTCAATTATTGTAACGCCTTATTTGGCAGGCTTTTTATTTAACCGCCACCCTAATCTTACAAACTAAATTCAGCAAATAAAACCCATCCGTCCTTAGGCTTTTCACATTCACCTGCGCATGGAGACACAGCAATATGATGGGTCTTCCTTCTTCCAACTAGCAGCCGGGCTGTGAAACTCTATGCCTTGTCAGCTGAGATATCTGGAAGATAGCTTACTGTATCATTGAAAAAAAGGCTTGGCTGTTTACGAATTGTATTATTTGCTCAATAGTAATTGATGTCAATATTTCAGCAAGATGCATTTGGGTGAATGTTGCACTTTATAAAGTAAAGTAAAAATCAAGGTTGGAGAAGGGGATAAATAAAGAAGGAGAAGGGAGAGAGGCTGGGAATGAAAGGACAGAGTAGACTGAGAATAAGGAAGGAGAAATAGGAAGGAAGCAATTTGAGAAGACTAATAGAGGAGCAAGAGGTAAGCAAAGGAATGGAAAAGACAGGGAGGAAGCGGAGTATGACTGAGGGAGGAAGCAGCCCTAAGGAAACCTGTTGGGGAAAGGAGCAAGCCTTCAAAACACCAGAATGGGTAAGTCTCCCCTAAAAGGAACATGCAAAGATATATGGACAATGCAATGTACCTGTATTAATGTGCAGAGTTGAGGGTTATAATCGGAAATGAAGCACCAAGAGCATTGAGACTGACGTCCACAATAACATAGGCTGTGGTTAAGGCAGAAGCAGCAGCCATAAAGAGTAAGGAGGATATGCAGTCAGATTGCTTTGAGGAGATGCTGTTAAGAGACTCTATAAACATTAAGGAGACGCCAGGGTTATTATGAAACGGCTACCCATGTACCCAAATTCGGAAAAAAACATATAGAGATCCCTTTCATTAACTCAACGCAGGTGGCTGTAATCATAAAGAAGTACACATTTATTAAGTCAAGGTAAAAGCTTTCTAAACTAATGTAAAGTGACTGTGATTTCAAACACACACATATATATATATATATATATATATATATATATATATATATATATATATATATATATATATATACTGTTGGGATGGAGCTGGTGCTTTTCTTCCTTCATTCCCAAGCTTCCCAAACACTTTAGAATTAGGCATGACTTCTGTTAACTGTTTTCTAAGTGCTACAAGAGTCCAGGGGGGAGGGTCACTAAATGAAGATAGTTAGGGCCTCATTACACGGACGGCGGTGGACCAAGGTGCTATTAGCACCTTGGTAAATGCCGGTTAAATACCAGCACCGCCTTGGTGGAAAGGGGAATTACTGCCCTATTCCAAGGTTGGTGGGGCAATAATTCCCCCTTCTCCCATTGCCCTTCCCCATTCCCATTTTTGCCCCATAGGGCATAATGGGAATGGGGAAGGTGCTAATTACGGCACCGCAAATTGTGGTACCGTAATTAGCTCCCTGGTCCCTTTGCGGGTTGGTTTTTAACGCCTGCAAAAAGCAGGCGTTAAATTCTCCAACCCGCAAAGGGACCTCGTAGTAAGGCGGTAAGGGTTTACCGGTACCGGTAAAATACCGGTACCGGTAAACCCTTACCGCCTACCGTGTAATGAGGCCCTTAGTGTTTAAATATAAGGTACAAGTAATGATTTAGCTTAATATATTTGTAAAACTGTTAAATTGTAGTTAGCTTTTCTCAAAGCACGGCGAGTGCAGCCTGTGCTAAAAATAGACTACAAGCATTGCCTGGTGTCAGCTAAGGCTGGCAGAGAGCACAAGGTTACATTTTTATACTATAGAATATTATGCTAAATAAGAGCTACAATGTATCCCTGCAGAGGCAGCAGTATATTAAGTAGATTGTAACCTGGCCATGCAAGAAGGGTGGCTGCAGTATCCCTTTTAAGGAAGAACATTTTTGGATGAGCTATGCCAGTATCCAGTGACCAAGTTAAACAGTATATAAAGGTGCATGCTTGCCCTCATTCTGGAGGAGACATCCTCATCTTTGTAAACATTAAAGTTTGTTATCCTTGCACGATGACTCTTGGCCTAAATTCGCTAGATGGGTGCATTTAATCTGGTGTGAGCATGATTAGGGTACCTTTATTTTAGGGGTACCCCTGTAAATTGGGCTACCTTTCAATACCTCTAGCAAACACATCACTCACATTTATTGTATTCCACCATACATAAGCAAACATTACTATAAAACATTTTGGCTAGAAAAATAAATTAGAATAAATGTGTACTTCTTTCTGTACTTCTTATGTACTTCTAGTCTGCGCACTGCCCTAGATGCTGCTTAGCTCACAAGCAACATACCTATTGTTGATTTTGCACTGCCTTAGCTAAAATCGAACCTGCCTATTGTTGATTTTGCACTGCCTTAGCTAAAATCGAACCTGCCTATTGTTGATTTTGCACTGCCTTAGCTAAAATCGAACCTGCCTACTGTCGATTTATTGTTGATGTATTGCCCTAGCTAAACACTGAACTGCATCTACCATGCTCCTTAGGGCGCTCCTCCCCTTATTGCTCCACTCTGTGTCATCTGGAATAACAATCCTCACTCAGCCACGCACACACCCGATACGGCCCACTCACCCTCAGCCACCCGACATTATGTCTCGCCTCAGCCCGGTCTCACAAACATTGCGCATGACGAATTCTGCACTGACACCCACCTCAGGCACCCAACACCTCACCACCGACCTCAACCCCTACCTCAATGACCCGGCCCTCTGGCTTGAACACTTTACCAGCAAACCCACGCCAAACCAACCATGCCCCCATTCTCTCAGAAATAAAATATTAGGCACCAGATTCCGCATACGCCCTATGCGCTGCAACCTTTACAAAGCAATCACGACACACACTCCTGTGCCTACCATTAGCACCCAACATCAACAAAACCCCCTCTTCAGAGGTGAAACTGCCTGTCATCAAAGGCGCTCTTATCAGCGCCAGATCCCTCCCTGCCCACACCTTAGATATAGCAGACCTTATAACATCGTCAGATCTTGACTTCATTGCCATAACCGAAACTTGGCTACATGCCGCTTCTGGTCCATCACTATCCCTTGCCATACCACCCGGCTTCAGCATAATGCGATGCGACCGTACCTCTGCTTCCCTCTCGAGAGGGGGTGGCCTTGCCATTATCCATAAAATCACTCTCGACCTAAGAGTAATGACCAATACCAAACTTGAGTCAGCTGAACTACTATCAGTCAAACTCACACTAACACCCAACCAAACAGCCACCATCCACTTAATCTACCAGCCCCCAGGCCCCGCACTGACCTTTGTTGGTGACATATCCACCCTCCTCCTTGATAACGCCAAAACTAATTCACAAATCATCATCCTTGGCGACCTCAACTTGGGACTTGGTGACCCTAATGATCCAGCTGCACTCGATTTGGAAAACACTCTCGCCAATTCTGACTTCACCCTGCACATTCTCGGGCCCACGCACTCCAAAGGCAGGACCCTTGACTGGTTAGCCAGTTCTAATTGCAACATCAACGTCCTAGCCACTAACCCTTGCCTTTGGTCAGACCACCACATTATCACCTTTAATATTAAAGCCTCCCCATGCATCCCGACCGTGATAGCACCTGCGCTCCCAACCAGAAACAAAAAGGACATAACCAAAGAGAAACTCCTCCCTCTACTACTCCCTACACTTAATGCGGCCACTGACGCCTGTAATGACCCAACTGTTTTAGCTGACATCTACAACTGTAGCATGCTGACAGCTATAGATACTATCGCCCCCATTAAACTGAGGAAGGCCAAACCACGTGCATATTTGAACTCCTGGCACACCCCACAGCTAAGAGCACTCCGTAAAAACCGTTGGAAAAGCCACCCATCTGACGTGCATAAAGACGGCTTCTTCCTGGCCTCGCTCACATACAAAGCAGCCATTATAGAAGCGAAAAAAGAATCCCTAAATAATCGCATTCTGCATGCTGACTCCAACTCTAAGAAACTATTTAAGATCCTAAAAGAGCTTAAAACCCCCATTACCCCCCCCTGACACCTGCATTAAAGACAGCAAATGGTGCGCCAATATCCAGGCAGCATTACTAAATAAAATCACCATGCTTCAATCCAAAATTACAGCCAAACAAATTAACCTAAAATTGGACAATCACCCTCCAACCGCCGCAGGGGCCTAATCCCCTGACGTCCCAAACTGAAATCGATTTACCTTCTCACCGCTCACCAGTGGGGAGGTAGAAAACATTATCCTGAGGATCAAACCATCCAACTGGCAGGGCGACCCCTGCCCTGCCTCAATTATCAAGGAATCCGCCCACTATCTGGCCCCTTTCATCACATCCTTCATCAACTCGTCCTTCAAAATGGGTAGCGTCCCTGACAACCTCAAGGACGCTTGGGTGATCCCCCTGATTAAAAAACCCTCCCTCGACCCCAGCATACCTACCAACTACCGACCCATCACCACTGTCCCGTTCCTATTAAAAATCCTGGACCGTGCAGCATACCTGCAAATCCAAGAGCACTTGGAAGCCAACAATCTCCTAGGCCTCAGACAATCCGGCTTCCGTCCAGACACGGAACTGAGACAGCTCTACTAGACTTAAAAACCCAGATCGAAGTGTTAAAAGACAACGGCAAACTTGCCATGTTACTTCTACTTGGTATCCAGTCATAATGTCGAATACAATAATGTCGAAAGACAAAATGTCGAAAATATTTAATCGAAAATAAAAATGTCGAATTACAAAAATGTCGAATTTTTTTCGATTTTTTTTCGAATTAATGTTTAAATAAATAATTAATTAATTATAGTTTATAAAACATAATTTTTTTAAATGGTTAAAGGTATATCCATGGTGGATGGGGGGGATGGGGAGGAGGGGGGGGGGTTGGGGTAGGGGTTTGGGATGGGGGGGTTGGGGGGGGGACCCCCCCATAAAAAATGTTAGTATTTGTGTAAAAAAAAAAAAAAAAAAGTGTTTTGGGTTTTCGATTTTTTTTTCGACATTTTTTTTTCGAAATTATGACTTTTCCTATTATATGTATGTGTTTTCGACTTTTTTGCATTCGGCATTTTTTTTTCGACATTTTTGCTTTTCGACATTAAGTTTTCGACTTTTTGTCTATGAACCCTTCTACTTGACCTCTCTGCGGCCTTCGATCTGGTCAATCACCAAATCCTATGCAAGCATCTTCACTCAGCCGCCCACTTCTCACCATCAGCTACGGCCTGGATCAAATTCTTCTTGAGCAATAGATCTATGCGGGTCTTTTCTCAATCTGCAGCTGCAGATCCTTCCCCGATTCACTGTGGCGTCCCCCAGGGTTCTTGTGTGCCGCCAACGCTCTATAACGTATTTACAAAACCACTCTTTGATGTACTTGACCATCTGGGTGTCTCCTATACTAACTGATACTCATTCCTATCACTGGTGACTACGTGGTGGACACCAAGGCCCTGAATGAGGTCTACCTGGTCATCCAAGCCTGCATGGCGCAACACCAGTTATGCCTCAACGATGACAAGACCGAGCTCCTCATCTTGGGCACCACGCAATGTCTCAGTAAACTTGAGCCAGCCTACCAATCATTTATCATCGATGGCAACACCATCCATGTTTCGAAGGACACCAAAACTCTTGGCGTCTATCTTGACGCCACTCTATCACTAACCCGACAAACAAACGCAGTCAGATCCTCTTCAGCCTACACCTGCAAACTCATTACAGCCTGCAGGTCATTTGTGACTACGCCCAACACTGTCACCCTAGCCAGAACGCTCATCATGGCCAAAATTGACTATGGGAGCGCCCTACACCTTGGAACGAGCCAAGAGAACTTGAACCAACTGCAAATTACCCAAAATAACGCTATTAGAGCAGCCCTAAACATCCCTAGACACCATTACATCTCGGAATCCAGATCCAACCTACACTGGCCACCGGTCAAACAGAGAATTTCACTGAAAGTCTTAGGCCTCACCCACAAATGCCTAGCCAACCAAGCCCCACCATATATTTGCAGCCGGCTTTCCAGACACACGCCTACCCGCCCGCAAAGAATGGCTCAGACCCACTGTCTAACCATTCCCAGGTTCAAACTCCAAAATGCGGGTGGATCTAGCTTCCCCGTCCTAGCCTCTAAGCTTTGGAATGCTCTCCCTCTCACCATCCGTGCTGAAGAAAGCTTTAAAGCTTCAAATCTAAAACCAAATCCTGGCTCTTTAACCAGCCTTGATGCCCAGACCCACTTCAGCAAACGCTTGCCACAAGCTACGTCTGTATATATGTATGTATTGCCTGTATGCCCTGATCACTATGTACTGTAAATTTGTTGTTTTTATGTAACTGTTCGCTCATGTAACCATGTCTAAGTTGCGCCCTGCTGCCTCCGGGCCTGATGGTGCGTGTTACAAATAAAACAAATACAAAAAAAATAAATGATTACCGTCACCTGTGTTGAGTCAATGAAAGGGCTCTCTATGTTTGTTCTCTGAAGCTGGAAAGAGCCATGAAGCAGAAAAAGGAGTTTAAGGGGAGGGAGAATGGTGGTCGGGGGACGTAGTAGCAAAGCAATGAGGGAAAGGTTATAATGATAAAGAAGAGTCAGTGATGACAAAAAGGACCATGACAGTCGGTGGAGCAAGAGAGAAAGTGAAAAGACAAGCATTAGTTTTTCCGTTTACTGCTCGTGTTTGCCTTTTGAATTTCTAGGCACCAGGGTGCATGGAGGAGAGTGTAAAGTTTCAAAGGATAATGTGATAAGAGGTGCAGGTGAGCAAGATAATGAGAAGAGGAATAGAGCAAGTGAGGGAGTTATTAATAGAGAGTTCAATCCATAATGAATAAGAGGACATATGAGCGAGAAAGCGCGAGAGGGTTGCAAATAAAGCAGAGTGTGAGAGGAAGGGTGAGATGGTATAGGGAGAGAGGATAAGGTGGGCGGTGCAATTAAGGGTACAGGCTGGGATGGTGGCGCTAGAGATAAGGGGTTAGATACATTATGGCAACAGCAGTGTTCCTAGAAAAATTAAAGGATTCCCTGTGACCATAACAAAAACTGTAAAAACGTTACATGAATAAATTCAAAGCATTGACTAAAAGTAACTGAGTGCACAAACAGTTTAACAACTGAATGTACCCTGTGAGTTATAGGGCCTCATTATGACCCAGGCGCTAAGTGTTTAACGGTGCCGTAAAAGGCTGCGGTGCCGTTAAACACCTAGCACCTAATTACGAGGTCCCTTTGCGGGACCCGACCTTAACGGCTGGTTTTACCAGTCGTTAAAGAAGGGACCCGCAAAGGGACCTTGGTGTTGCGGTACCGTAATTAGCGCCTTCCCCATTCCCATTGAGCCCTATGGGGCAAAAATGGGAATGGGGAAGGGCCATGGCGGCATAGGGAATTACCGCCCCACCAACCTCGGAATGGGGTGGTAATTCCCCATTCTGCCATGGCGGACTCCGGCATGGACCATGGTGCTAATAGCACCATGGTTTAGCGCCGGAGTCCTAATGAGGCCCATAATCTTATAATACATTGGTTCATGTCTAGTACATGGACTGGTAGAAGTAATGTCCAGAATGTCCTGGTGTCATCGACCAGTTCGCCCACTATGGAGTCGATGAATCCAAACACAACGTGTCTGCCAGAAGCAATTACACAAATGGCTTTAGCACAGTGCAGAACAGAGAATAACATGTTTGATTAACTAGGCAATAGTAAGACCTTTTTACGCACGTTCCAATTAACAGGACCGTGCATTCCTCTGCTGTGTTTGTAAAGCAGGGTCTTCCCATCTGCCGTGCTGTGGTTTCCAGCTTAATTGACCCGCTTCCATTTAGTTGACAAAGGTTTAAACTCTGCTCGAATGAGCCGTATTTGATAAACTGTTGAACGACGGCAGACAGATGATAAATAGGGCAGCCATATATGCCACCTACCACCACTGTTCGAATTACATTGTAACAGCTTCATATATTGAAACACAGTACACCATAAGATGATAATTATCTGCCCTAACATTTCATCTGCTCAGCTTTACCTAGCCCCTTTACACAAGCACCAAAAACTCACACTGGCAGCATTATACCATAACATTCCAAAATACAACTGAGCTCTGAACCCCAACTCAATCCAAATCTACGCTGTGTCCGTTGTCTCTTTAGTGCAATTCATGGCTCTCATTGAACCTGAAACTTCCCGACACTAAAACATTTGGAGGGTAATTCATAGAATTTAGCGCACAAGTGGTGCACGTGGCTGGCGCACAGAGTGCGCTTGCGGCAGTCTGCGCCAGCCGTGTGCACCAAAATGTGGACTTTCATATGCAATTTTGCTAGCGCGAGTGGGGTACGTGTATTCCGGGGGTGTGCGTGGACTTTCACATGCGATTTTGCTGGCGCGAGCAGGGTACGTGTATTCCGGGAGTGCACAGGGAGTTTCACACGTGATTTGGGGTTCGTGTATTCCGGGGGTGCGTGTGGACTTTCACATGCGATTGGCCTGGCATGAGCATGGTACGTGTATTCTGGGGGTGTGCGGGGAGTTTTACACGTGATTTTGCTGACGTGAGCAGGTACGTGTATTCTGGGGGTGTGCGTGGACTTTCACACACGATTTCACTGGCGCGAGCGGGGTGCGTGTATTCCGGGGGTGCGCGTGGACTTTCACATGTGATTTCGCTGGCAGGAGTGGGGTACGTGTATTCCGGGAGTGCGCAGGGAGTTTCACACGCGATTTGGCAGTGTGTGCCCTCCCAGATGTGCCCCCCATGTCCCACAGGCAGCCCATCACCCCATACCATGCCCCACAGGCAGGCCACATGGCACAATGTACTTGGGAGCCCCGACACATGTTTGCCACCCCACCCCCAGTGAGCGGCACCTGCCAGCAGGCCCCGACTCATGTCCCCCGACCCCCCAACCAACCCCCTTTGATGGGCACCTGCCAGCAGGCCCCGACTCATGTCCCCCCATCCGCCACCCCCATTGACAGGCACCTGCCAGCAGGCCCCGACTCATGTCCCCCACCCCATCCCCATTGATGGGCCCCTGCCAACAGGCTCCGACTCATGTCCCCCACCCCCATTGACGGGCACCTGCCAGCAGGCCCAGGCTCTTGCAAATTAAGTCATAATGAAAGCAATTCCAAAAGAAAAGTAAAATCCAATGAAAAACAAAAATCCACGACATGAAAAAAGTAAAGTGGTCCATCGCCAATATCAATATGAATTAAATAATTTAAAAAAAAGAAAACCATTGATCCATGGGAATTGTAAAAAAAGAAAGTATATACAAGTCTTGAACTATGTACAATGCAAGTCCAAAGGGTCCATGATCCCAAAAGAAAAGGAAACCTACAAAAAAGTCCTATGAATAAAAAGCTATATACATAAAGTGGAGCAAAGTCCATGAACTCCAAAAAAATAAGATAAAACAAAGGAAACCTAACCCTAAAGAACTATGTACAAAGGCGGGCAAGTCCTACGGCTCACTTTTTGATGTTCCGGGCTAGGGCATCATCAAACTCCACGTCGATGTTCCGGAGGCGGGCCTCTTCCCTGGCCTCGAGGTCTCGCAGGGATGCTGCCATGGCCTCCTCCAACTCCCTGCGATTTGCCTGGAGGCACTCTGCCTGCCTCAATGCCCTGTGCATGGAGTTCTCCAGCCTGACCATAGTGAGCCGTGCCTCCTCTGCCCGCCGCCGCTCCACATCTATCTGCTGGCCCAACCGCTGCCACACAGAAGACACTCCCAATCCAGGGTCCTCCTGCCCTCCGGCCGATGCCTGCCCCTATGATGTTGATGGCCCCGAGCCATCATCGCTCCCACCCTGAGCCTGCTGCTGCCGCGCATGTGCCCTGCCTGTCAATGCCTGCACATCCTCCTCTTGCTGGGGTCCAGTTGGTGGGGTGGCCACCCCTGCTGGACCTCTGGCTCCCGACTGTGGCAGGGTTGTGTCCTCCACCAGCCTGGCCACTGGCTCAGGAGCACCTCCACAGGGTGCCCAGGTGATACTTGGGCAGGAAGATGGCACAGAGGATGACTGGTGCATAGGGGGTTCAGTTGAGGAGGGGGTCGCTAGAAGATCCAGCACATGGAGGAACCCAGCGCTGGTGACCTGTCCTAGTAGGCTGACGTGGCCGATGAGGTATTCGAAATGACGTGCATTGTCCTCACGAGAACACTGCACACCATCCCGAATACCACATTGGTGCAACGCCACCCCAGCTAGGACAGGCTCAATCCGGTCACGGATTGCCACGTCCGCAGGGAGAGGAAGGCCAGTTGTTGTTCGTGCGTCCCCTCCCTGAAAACGGGTCTGCACGAAGGCATCCCTGCTGGTGCGGGATGATGCAGTCACAGGATCGGGGACAGGATTACACACAGGCACCTCCGCGGTGGCCTGTGCTGGCTCCTGTCCCTGCTCCTCGACTGCACCACTAGCACCAGTGGAATCCCCCCTCCAGGCCCCGTGCGTGGGCCTTCCACGGCCTCCTCCTCCTCAACCGAACCCCCCACCAACCTGTATGACTCCGTGCCATCTTCCTCCATAAGCCCCTTTGGGGGCTCAGCTGCCCCTACTGCTGCTGAGAAGTCCACCTCCAACCTCTGCCTCTTGGACCTTCCCTCGGCAACTGTGGCTATGTACACGGCACCAGATTCCTCACTCCCGGAAGAGATAACTACTTGGGAGGAGAGCTCGGCCTTGCGTCTCTGGCTGATGGTGGGATCCCTGCCTCTGTGCTCCACAGCATCGTCTCCGTCCTCTTCATCAATCTATGCTGCAGACAGGGAGAGACAGAACACAGGCATCAGGGCACTGTACAACGGTTGGATACACTCATGACAGTTGCACATGAGTGGCAGTGTCAAACTTCACAGGTGGCATCACACTCCCCAACACTCATATCATTTGAACCCACACACATGCACAAATTGACAGGAATCGTGCAGCAGGCAGCAGCCTCCTTACACACACACCAGCATGAACATCCGAAGGTTGGCATGATGTCACAAGCAACATGGGGAGTACCGAACACATGCACACACACCAACAGACAGACATGCATCTGCACATCTCCACCACCTGTCACAGTGCAATTATCAGCAACTATGTCACACCTACCAATAGGGTTCCTACATTTCTGTGTCACATGCATCCATAGCGTATCACTGTCGCACACATGTCAAACACACACACGCACATGTATGCCATGCACATACATGAAGGTGGAATCAGCATCCAGGTGTCACACCCCAACCATGCCATAGTACATACACAGAAATACTAACATGTGTGCATCTCCACATGCAGTTGTGCATCATGCTTTGGAACACATACACCATTGTTGTGCATCACACATGACAGGACTCACATGCAGCACGGTCATGTCCCTGCACATACACATCCATACATGGCCCTTTTCAGACATATGTCCAAGCTGCACACTCCTGGTACACCTCAACATGCACTGCATCCAATAAGTACGCATGGACAGTTACCGCTCTACTCCATACCGCTCTCCCTCTCGAGGACCTGGTGGTGAAGTGCTGGGTTAATGCGTTCCAGGGCCCTCATGTCGTTGGTGGTAAGGGGAACCCGGCGCCTCAGCGCATCAGCTGCTTCCAAGAGATGCTAGGCCTTTCTGAGGGTACTGGACCTGAAGTCCTCCCAGTGCTTACGGACGTGTTGTAGGTCGCGGGTTTCCACCCCCTCTGCGTTGATGGCAACCATGATGTCCAGCCAGACCCTCTCCTGTCCATCCTTGTTGGTGTGTCTTCTTCCGTAGAGGGTGTCATAATACACCAGGACTTGCTCCACCAGGATGCCAACCTCTCCTGCTGTGAAGCTGGCATCCCTCTGCCTCTCTGGCTGGGGTTTGCCAGTGGTGTCTGATGGTGTTTCCCCCGACATGGCAACCCCCGAGGCAGGTGCGGGTGGGCAACTGGGTCCTGGTGCTGGGCTGTGGAGCGATGCTACTTCAGTTGGGAGTTTTCTGTTCCAGCAGGGGTGGTCACAGCAACTGGACCCCTGCAGATGGCTGACGTGCAGGCACCAAATAGCAGGGCACAAGGCCAGCAGGCAGGCAGGCAGCAGCAGATGGCTGGTGGGAGTTGGCTCGGGGCTCCGGGGGGCAGGAAAATGGTCTTCTGGGCAGGAGCGTGGTCTTCCATGTGTTTTCGCATGGCCAGCTTGATACGGAGTGATTAAGCACATGAAAAAACAGCATGTCAGCGTGTAATTCGAGGAAAGGCCCTTAGCGCGTAAGCGCGTTTGTGACGTAACGTGCGCAGGCGTTTCCTTACGAACATGTAAATGGTCCGCGCGGGTCTGCAGTTCGCTGTACGTGCTTTGAGTGGAGACCGACGCGTGTGTTTTTCCTACTTTGGGGTTCATACGCACGTGATTACTTCACAACGGTCACAGTGCCTACGTGTATTTATTTTCCACACAGACGGTAAGTCGTGCACGCTATCTTTCCCACTGCGGGTGCCCCTGTTTGTCGCGTACCCTATCTATTGTCGTCATAGTAGCCCGCGTGTTAATCGCGTACATTTTTCTGTGTTCCTGGGTGCCACAGCGTACTGCGTGAGGTTTTTTTACACGCACGTGGGCTACAGGGATTGCGTATACCTTTTTCTTGTATTTTTGGAGTGCCTGAGCATTGCGTGAGGGTCATTTATCCCCAAGGTCCACAGGCAGCCTTGCAAGAGCACGGGGCTGCGTCTACCATCATGTACCCTGCCCCCTTCACCCCAATTGACCAGGACAATTGTTCAGTGCACCTCCAATTGGCAGTTGTACATCCGTGCCATGGTTGGGAGGCCACCAAAGGTTATGGGGGGCTCAGCTGGGTGTACTGCCAGTGTTGGGAGTGGTCAGGCACGTGGCTGGGGTGACCAGGGAGTACGTGGAGTCCAGGGTGGCCAGGGTGGCTGTAGAGCACGAAGAGGCAGGGGTGCACCACAGGGGCAGGGTGTCCAGCCACGTGCTGGTGCAGCCATGCCACCACCCCCTGCGGCTCCAGGTGATGCTGCTGTTGCATCCGACCCTGGCACCCTTGCGACCCGACAGTAAGTAACATGTGCTGTCACGGGCCCACCGATAGTGGTAGCTGCAGGTGCAGCTGTGGCGACCACCACACAGCCTGCCACCCGCCAGGGTTACTCGTAATATGGCGGTACGGTATGGACAGTGTCAGTGACGTACCAGCACCGTCTATGGGATACCGCCACACTCATAATGACCCCCTTTGTATGTGTGGGAGATTTTTGCCAAGTGAGTTTATCAGGTTCCATGTCAGGTGTGAATGTCTCATGCCTGTTTGCATTTCTTAGGTTGCACTTAATGACGATAGTGCCATGTGTTGTGAATTTGGTTGGCTGTTGAGCTGTTGCATGCCATGGCATGGCATGGAGGACAGGGGTCATGCGTGTTGGGAGGGTTTGGGTGACATAACAGTGATTTACATGGCCTGTTTTGCAGGGGGGTTGTGGGATATGCACCTTGCATGTGTTCCTTTTGGTCACACCAGATTGGTTATGTTTAAGTAGCTAGGGATGCACACAATGTAGCACTTCTGTGAATACATTCTCAGGGTGGTAAGGTTGTGACAGTTGGGGTCGGAGTTTAGGTGACAAATGTGGCCACAAGCTGGGTCCGGGCTGCCTCACCACATACCCTTTACTCTCCCATGAGCAGCACATGTGCATGTGGTTGGGGATGTGGGGGCACCACCATGTCCACCGGTACGCCCCGCTGTGTTGCGACATTGTGCAGGGCACATGCTGCCACAATAATCTCGCACACTACTGGGGGTGCATATAGTAGCTGGCCGCCAGAGCGGTCAAGGGAGCGTAAGCGTGTCTTGAGCACTCCGAATGTGCGCTCCACTATGCCCCTGCTTGCAATATGGGCTGCGTTGTATCTTTCCTGGGGTGGTGTGGTGGGGTTCCGTATTGGCGTCATCATGTGGGTGCTCAGGGGGTAGGCACTGTCCCCTGGGGGGGTGATAATGGTTGTCATTAGTTTGGTTTGTGTATTTGTCTGTGTGTGACATGCATGCATGTGCACAGGCATTTGTACTCACCAATGAGCCATGTGTCGCCATGCTTCACAGCTTCCAGGTCCTGGCTCAGGGCGGACATTCTGTATATGAAACTGTCATGGGTGGACCGAAGATAGTTAGCATTGAAAGAGGTGATGATCCCCTGTGCATCGCATACTACCTGCATGTTGATGGTATGCCAGTGCATGCGGTTGCCGTGGATATTCTCAGTGGCCCTAGGTGGACGTAGGGCCACATAGGTGCAATCTAGGGCACCGGGCACTTTGGGGAAGTGTGCCACCCTGTAAAAGTCCTGGACCACGGCCTGCCTTTCTGAGGGTGTTCTGGGCATGTATATGTGCCTGCGGACTGAGGGTCATGCAGTCATGATTGCCAACACCTGGTGTAGGCAGCATGACTGCGTGGGCTGTGAGACCCACCCACTATGGCAGTGGTCCGCTGAAATGATCCAGTGGCCAAGAAATGCAGTACAATGAGCACCCTTACCAAGGGGCTCAGTGCTTGGGAGCACAAGGTGGGTAATGTGAGGCCATCTTCCCACTCAGTGACCAGGTCTAGGATGATATGAGGTGAAAAATAAATAAATATAAAATAATAATTAAATAAATATAATAAGAAAAATCTGCTCATCAGGCATCCCGAAAAGGCTGGTCCTGGGCCAAAAAATGTGGGGCCTGGCTATTGTCCTCCTCCTGCGGTGTCCCATGATCAGTGCTGCAAGAAATGGGACATTCGGCATAGCTGTATGTACGTGTTTGCTGTTTGCGTGCATTTTTATACTGCGCGGGGACGCTTCCGCCTGCCTTCGTGTGGCGGACGTGTTTAGGCCTGTGCGTGTCTTCTGGCATGCGCGGGTTTCCCCCATTCGATTCCATGAATATGTGTAGTTTGCGTGCGTGTGTGCGTTCCGTGTACTTCCCAGCAGTACTTCCCCAGTTATGCCCTTATTTTCACACGTTGTTCCCCATTCCGCGTGTTCCGCCCCGTGTTCCGCCCCCTTTTTAGTGTGCGCGCTAACGTTGTGCGCTTTTGCTGTGCGCATCGCGCACGGCCTTTGGGATGTTGCAGTGACGTGTGCTCCCGTGTGCGCCACCAGCGGATTTGGCCACATCCCGGGGAAAACACACACAAGGCCTTCAATGAATCACACGAATGCGCGTGCGCTTGTTTTTTCACACTTGCGCCAGCTTGTGCCACGAATTTCGGCGCACATTTATTCCATGAATCGGCCCCTTGATCCCGTAGACTCAACTTTGCCACCTTCAAAACACCAAATAGCAACACCTGAAAGATTATAGAACCACATTTCAACCATTGTGAGCCCCATCCAAAAATGACATGCCCGCCTTATACAAAAGGCATGTTTTCTGACATATCTTCTAAGGCACAGTAAGAATGTAATACACACTTTATACATTAACCTGAACTTGTTTAATTAAGGGCGCATGATAGCAGGCCTTTGCACTGATTGCAACACTTACTAGCCACACATTGAGGAATGAAGAAGCTAAAACGGAAATGGGGAATTACTCCGAAGTTTCATTTAATTGTTTTCTTCCAGTAAAGAGCACCGAATGAATGCGCTAATTCCAGGGTGAATCTGCTGCTTCTCATGTGAGCGCGCCTGTGCATTCCAGAAAGGCTAGTGTGCAACCAGTGGGTGCACAGCATTCCCCAGAGAAACAAAGGGGCCAATAACATTAAACCTGTAAACTGTGAAGCATTGTTTCCATTCTGTCAGTTTCTGCTGGTTGGATTACAGCTGCGCTCGTGCAATCCATTTCAATTTGCAAGGAAAATAAACCTCTTAAGGTAATAATAAAATGAGTGTCGCTTCTCAATGTCCCAAAATTGTCCACCTATAATTGAAGTGTGTGATATATGTTCCATATCCACACTATGTAGGAGGCTATGTGAAATGAATAACAGGACATCACTCGGAAAGGATGCTAATGCCAATACCGCTGGTGGTGAATAACGGCTATTCCAAATGGCAAAAAGACTACCAGAGTCATGTTCTTCTCATGTGTGGTGTGGAAAATGGAGGCGTGATGCTTTTTCACCTCTACCTCCTGCTGCAGCACATTTTCGTTTGCTTCCAAGCCGAAAGCAGACTCTGAGGCACAGTAAGAATCATGTAATGCACACTTATACATTACCTGGTACTTGTCGATACACATTTAAATGCCTCTAGCAGTGGTATTCATAAAGTGCCAGCGTAAGTAATCATAGTGCTTGGCAAATAAAGCGGACACATTAATGCACAGACTAACAGATTTAAAGGTGGGAGTTGTTGGGACAAGAGTCTCTGGTGAGGAGGTGTAGGCGTGGACCTTTAGCTCCACCCCTTTAGCCCAAATCTAAAATGAGTAAGTGCGCCTTTTGTCCATAAAGCAAGTTTATTGTACAACGGCCGAGAGTGGGCTTGGATGACATCTACCAGTCAAACTAACCCTGGTCTCCCTGAACCACACAAAGAACATATATTTTATACATTCTGCAACAGTTAATACACTCGCCAAGATACTGTTACAAAGGCATCACCCCAAACATGATTGGTTTCCCTGTACAGAGAAATCTAAAACCCACACAGTTCATATATAATATAATTACAAGATTTAAATTTTCAACACGCCCCTTCCCAAAAATCTCTTAATATATGGTGGCAGCATTGCCTCTTAGTTACAAAATAACAGAATTCCTATTAATGACACAGACAAACCTGTCCTAAAATTACCTAAGCACATGAAGATGGGAGAAAGACACATAGATTCCTGTTGACCTATTCGTGTTGGCTAACCGCATTGTCCAAACCTGTACGGTGTCCGGTTTTTATGACTATTGCCATTCCTAGTCACATGAGTTCAGCCCACTCTCTGACAACACAACCACTCTGCTGAAATGTATTACTACTGATCTCCGTAAGTGTCCTGGGTGAAGCCATCTATTCAAACAATCCTGCGGGTTTCATAGATGCCTATCCCTTACAACAATGAACTCTCCTGTTTACCAGAGATCCTATCTTCCCTTCGCCCTCCAGCACTTGAGCCATCTGCAAAATAACCACAACCACCTCGTTGACCAGCTTACGGAACCTGTTCCCCGACAAGCCGTTGCCATGATTGCAAAAAACACCCCTTGATACATAGAGCAATCACACCTCATATATTTAATATCTTTTACTAAATTTGAAAAATACTTTCCATACATATATACCATTATGTGTGCATTTTATACCTATTATGATCTCCTTTCATGACCGCCATTCATACAGCTAAACTGCACATGCACATATTGATCGCCTGCTTCACTTAAGTGTGGAGGGGCCCTCTGTGTCACAATGTTGCATTGTTATGTTTCTGCGTGCATGCAAACCTACAAATGTATCACCTCTACACAAAATAACATGAAGTAACCTAAATGTAACACTTATCCCATTTACCATAAATATTGTAATATGTGTAGCAATTTGCGAAAGTGACAAAAAGGACGATGATGACGTGTCCACCCCCCAGTCAGTGGTATGGGGCCCGAAGTTCGAACTTTTCCAATTTCCCAAAAGAGGCCATGCAGTGGTCTGCTCTGCCGCTAAGCATTTGTACTGCTTCACATCAGAGGCCTGCTCTATGCTCAAAGCCTCAGTTGTTTCCTCATTAGCATGCTGCACTAGATTTCACCACGCCCGAACAATTAATGTGTGTTTCAGTGCTGTGAAGAGCAGACGCAGGATTTGGGGATCTGGTTCTGAGGACCTGTGATGCCTCCTTGGCCGCCCCTCGCAAAAGTCACAGTTTCCCAATCCTGCAACCTCCCCTTGGGTAGCTCTTACCTTCTCTGCTGCTCCAAGCAGAGGCCCCCACCGTCGGACTCCGTCATTTTCCTGCAGCTACATTCATCTGAAAGGGCTTAAAGAGCCAGCAGCCACAAACAAAATATAATAAGCATCTGTAACTATGGGACGAAATCTGCAAAAGGGGCAGCATTAAAAAAAAATACTTATCAGGAGGGAATAATTAACAGGCAGATATTATGACATCTGGGCAGAGGGAAGCATACTGGAACTGAAAGGAACTCATTAAAGCACATTGAATGGTGAAAGCACATGAAAAATCAAGGCCCAGCTAGTGCCTCAGCCATTTCATTGGCAAGCTTCAGCAAGTTGCCATGCCAACGCCATACACTGCTCCCGAACTCCCCTCTTTCCTTTCCTTTATACAGTACCAATGTTTTGGCAATATTTTTGTTTTCTATGCCCCCCAAAAGCACCAATATCAAAAAGGACTAGGGTCTCACATGAGTTGGGTATCAGAAGTTAGATTTGCAAAGGATTTGAAAGAGGGTGAAAAGCATTCAGCTGTGCTGGGGAAAGGCAAACGTGATAAACAGGATAAGACGCCAGAGAATGATTGCTTTGGGCCCGAACCTATATGAAACTTTTCAAAGACTTATGCTTCTAGATGATGGTTACCATGTATTTGTTCCCTAAAGCATGGTTTCCACCATGACACCCACGTATCCAGGGAGCTGAGCTATATGGTGGGTTTTAAGTACATTTCCCTATCTGCCAGGCTGCCTGGGGAAGAAAAGGAAAGAAGGTATTCCCAATCTTCCGAGAGTTGGGTCGGTTCTGATCACAGTGCAATGAAGACTTGGCAAGAGAGATGACTTATGATGATGATGATGATGGAAGAAAAGGCACCTTTTAACAGAGTGCTTGAACCAGGTCCAAGAGCAAGTCCAAACCTTGCATGGCAGTCACAAAGATAATGGGCAGTGTGTTCAACCCAAGCTATTTACGTGGTACAATGAAAATAATCACAAGCTAGATACATTTTCAGAATGATTAAATCTTGAAGGCAGGTGCCAAGCTGGTAAGCCTGCCTTTTGCAAAGAGCATCACACTATTGTTTTATTTTTATGTATTGTGTATTTATAATGTGCCTATACACAATGCGTTTCAAGGTGCAACAAGACAAGAGTGTGAGGGACAAAAAAACTGATCCTTCTAGGCCTTGTGATATTCAGATTGTGCAAGTGCAGTAAAGAGAAGTGCAGGGGAGAGGGGAAAGGGTGACGTGCCAGACAGGGCAGAAGGGCCTGCGACAAAAAATGTGCGCCAGGGGAGGCCAGGTGGACAGAGCCAGGGGAAAGCAGAGAATGCGAGGTAAGGGGCTGGAAGGGCTAAAGGGTGCAAGCCCAGCCAGGCTAGTGCAGGGGGGAGCAGAAGGGCAAGTTCAGGTTGAGGAGAGAGGGGTCAGGGATATACTAGATTAGGGGGGCCTGGTGCCTTGTAAGACTCTGAAGAATCCAGGCAGCTAGTCAAGGGGCAGATGGGGGCAGATGGGGACATTAGCAGGGGAGGGGAGGGGGAAAGGGAAGGAAGAAGAGAAATGGAAGGTCTTGAGAAGCTTCAAAAACTTAAGCAGATCCAGCTCAAGTCTGAGAGGGGCAGGGAGGTTATTCCAAAGGGAGGCACCTGCGGAGGAGAGAGATCTCCCCCTCACTATCTGCTTGGAAAAGTGTCGGAGCTGCAGAGAGTTAGAGCTAGACCACCAAAGGGCTATAACAAGGAGGTATGTAGGGAGAGAGAGTTGGATGTAGAGGGTTTCCAGGCCCCAGAAAACCTTGTGGATGATGCAGAGGGTCTTGAGCTTAATCTTTGCAGAAACCGGGAGCCAGTGGAGAGATTTTAGGGCTGGAGAGATGTTTCCCTGGGCTTGAGGCCAAAGATAAGTCTTGCAGTCCAGTTCTAGATTAGATGAAGGGGGCGAAGGGAGGAATTAGGCATATTGAGGAAGAGGCTGTTGCAGTAGTCCAGCGTAGAGAGTACCAGAGGTCTGGAGACATTTGGTTACTGGGGGAAGATGAGGAAAGGGAGAATTTCTCTGAGGAGGTGCAGCTGAAAGTGGGCCTTCTTGGCAAAGTCTGTGATGTGAGGAGAGAAGGAGAGAGAGGAGTCAAAGATGAAACCAAGATTGTTTGCCTCACAGGAGAGTGAGGGGAGCCGGCCCATGGAGGGCAGCTAGAGTGTGGGAGGGAATGAGGGAGCAGGGGTCCCAATGAGAAGGATCTCTGTTTTACTGGCATTAAGGCAGAGATTGTTAACAGTGCACCATGCCTGAATAGCAGACAGACAGTCAGGAATGAGAGAGGAAGAGGAGGAGGAATAGGAAGGAAGCGTGAAGGAGAGCTGTGTGTCATCTGCCTAACTCTGAAGGAGGAGCTGGTCTGAAGGCTGGAATAGCAGCCAGAAGAAACGTCGTTAGGGACAAACCTCTCAATACACTCTCACTGTGGTCTAGGTGTTCAGCGATGGTGCTGGAGGCAGAGGTGCAAGTGATGAGAAAAAAAAAAGTCTGATTGTAAGTATAGGGACTTTCACGCAGTTGACCTTTCCTGGGGGTTAGGGGGTGCCTACAGATAAATTATGGCAACTATTTTGGTGAACATCAGTGTTGGCATACATTGTAGACAGAACAGGAAAGTGTTTTACTCACATAATTGTGTTTTTACAGTATCAATGCTGCCTTATATTGTGAGCACAAGCCTCATGAAGAGTATTGTAAAATGGTTGTGAATGCTATTTGTGACCTGCATCTATTTCCTTTGTTGAAGCAAATCAACTCCACATTAAATTTCAGACATAAACAGACCACAGAACCACTTGGTTAAATAGGGAACGGTGAGTTGCGCAGAGCAAAACCAGTGTCACTCTGAGGTTCAGAGTAAAGATTCTCCAAAGATCAGCGCAGGTTTTGTAAATATGCAATGGTTTAATGAGGCCATATGTTAGGCTCTAGGATGCAGCCGACAGGTATTTCGACCAACAGTTGTCTTCAAGGCGTAACTTGATACGCTTCGATAATCACAATTCTCATGCGCCGTTCTGACGTTCTTCAGACCATCTGTTTATACATGGGTAAGGGAAAATTCCGAACCTCTTTCTCAAATGTTAATATATTGACCTTAGTAGGAATTACTTCAATATTATGCCAGTGTTGAGTGAACTTAATGATGTACCAGGCATCTACCAGTAATACAGAAGTCATTCATACTAAGGTCAATATATTAACATTCCCCCATACTCAAATGCACATAGCCTTATGTTCCCGGCCACTTCTAAAACATAATATATCAAGGGTTTCACTGCTTCCCAGTGACAGCTCTTTCTCTTGCTCGCTTTACTGTAACATCAAACTTGGCAACAGATTGCATTGTGTCCATTTATCGTCTTTTTCTAGTACACTTGTATTATAGCTTCTCCAAGCAGAGAGTTGGGGGCAGATCTAGCTCCTAAACTGGGGCCTCCCTCTGGAACAGCCTCCCTGCCTCTCTCAAACTTGAGCAGAACCACCTCCTGTTCCAGAAGCAACTCAAGACCTTCCTTTTCGCTTCCTCTTTCTCTCTTCCTCTCCCCTGCTGATGCATCTGACTGCTCTGCGCACTGGTCACCTGGTCACCCTCTGAACGCGAGCCCAGGCTCTGTCCAGTTGCCCTTGCACTATGTACGGGCTCCCCAGCACTTAAGGGTCTGTATCTGCAACCCTACAGTCCCTTAAGATATGGTATGATATGATATGGCATTTGTAACGCGCCTATACACAGGTGTTTCAAGGCGCGACGAGGCAGGGAGGGGAGGAACAAGGGGAGACAGACAACGATCCTACTAGGCCAGGTGTCATTCAGATCGCGCAAGTGCAGGGGTGGGGGAGGGGGAAAAGTGCAAGGGGAAGGGGAGGGGGGAAGTGCAGTACAAGGTAAGTGGCGTAAAGTAATAAATAAATAGGGCCAGCTGGTGGCAAGTGCAAGGTAAGTGCAGAACAAGTGCTGGGAAAGGGGGGGGGGGACTGTAGGGATACAGAGACAGTCCCGCAGTGCAGAGGGGTTCCAGTGCATCAGTGCAAGTGGAGAGTGGCTGGGCCCAGGACCGAGGCCGTTAAGAGTGGTCCAGTTGCAGAATCAGTGCAGTTTCAGTGAAGGATATTAGCTGTTCAGCAGGGGAGAGGGAGAGAGAAAGCAGAAGCAAAGAGGAAGGTTTTGAGGTGCTTCCGGAACCGGAGATGGTTCTCCTCAAGTTTCAGGGAGGCAGGAAGGCTGTTCCAGAGGGAGGCCCCTGCCGCGGAGAGAGATCTACCCCCAGCTCGTTGCTTCGAGAAGCGGCTGACCCTGAGGGAGTTGGAGGCGGATGAGCGAAGGGCTCGGGAAGGAAGATATTTGGGAAGAGAGAGTTGAAGGTATTTAGGACCCAGGGCCCAGAAGGCCTTGTGGACAATGCAGAGGGTTTTGAACTTTATCCTCGCAGCCACTGGGAGCCAGTGTAGAGATTTCAGTCCTGGAGAGATACGGTCCCTGGGCTTGAGGCCAAGGACAAGTCTCGCAGTTCTGTTCTGGATGAGTTGCAGAGGGCAGAGAGTGGAGGCAGGCAGATTAAGATAGAGGCTGTTACAGTAATCCAGCTTCGAGAGAACCAGGGCTCGGGAGACAGTGAGCTTCTGGGGGAAGGAGAGGAAGGGAAGAATACCTCTGAGGAGGTGCAGCTGGTAGTGTGACTTCTTAGCGACGTCAGAAATATGAGGAGAGAAGGAGAGTGTGGAGTCGAAGATGACCCCAAGGTTTTTTGCCTTGCAGGTAGGAGCAGGGAGGGGGCCAAGGGAGGCAGGCCAGAGAGCTGAAGGGAAGGAGGGAGTGGGTGTACCGATGAGTAGAATCTCAGTCTTACTGGCATTAAGGCAGAGGTCATTGGCGGCACACCATTCCTGGATAGCAGACAGACAGTCAGAGATGAGGGAAGGAGAGGGGGAGGCTGAGGGTAGCCTGAAAATGAGCTGGGTATCGTCCGCATAGCACTGGAAATTAGGGCAGTGAGCGGCGATGCGGTGGGCAAGGAGTGCCAGATACTGGTTGAACAGCCAGGGAGAGAGATTAGATCCCTGGGGGACACCACAGGTGGAGAAAAAGATGTCGGAGAGGAAGGACCCCAGTTGGACCTGGGAGGGTCGATTTGAAAGGAAAGAGGTCAGCCACGCCAGAGCCTGACCAGTGATACCCAGGTTTTCACGGAGACGGTTGAGCAGGATGGCATGGTTGACAGTGTCAAAGGCAGAGGAGAGATCGAGCAGAATGAGAACACACGGAGTGTTGGAATCGAGGTTCAAGAGCAGGTCTTCACGGATGTTCGCGAGAGCAGTTTCCGTGCTTCTGGCAGCTCTGAAGCCAGATTGATGGTCATGAAGACTACCAACAGATTCAGCATGGAGGTTAAGCTGGGAGATGGCCAGTTTCTCCAGGAGCTTGCCCAGGAAGGGAGTGATGGAGATAGGGCGATAGTTAGCCGGGCAGGAGGGGTCGGAAGAGGGTTTCTTGAGAAGAGGGTGCACAAGAGAGTGCTTGAGGGGGAAGGGAAGACTCCAGAGGCGAAGGAGTGGTTGCAAAAGTCAGCCAGGGCAGGAGCCAGGGAGTCGATGTGGTCCTTGATAGTTTTGGAGGAACAGGGGTGAACCTGTTTAGACGAGACTTTCATAGATCGGACTTGTCTGGAAACCTCGTCAGCAGAGAAAAGTGGAAAGGCAGAGAAAGAGGGAGGAGGGGTGACTGTCATGATCTCTGCTTCCAAAAGGTCAGGGTTTTCCCAACTCCCTTGGAAGCAGATCCATAACCCAGGTCCCGAGTGCCAAGTGGCACCAGGCTCATAAATATGCCCAGTCCCAGCGCTGGAAGCGCCGGGCTCATAATGCTTGGGTGGACTTTCCTGCAGCAGACCATGCTGCTTACTTGCCTGCCAGTTGAGCCTCTGATCCTCTTCTGTTTGGAACTACTTTTCCTGTTGGGTGGGGCTGGAGCCACTCCCTAGATCCAGAACACTGGAACTCTTCTGGAAGGCAGGAACTCTTTTCTTACCAGGAACTCTTTTCTTACTTAGGCGTGGCTGTGGAAGGAGACACCTAAGCACTACAGGAGGCTATTTAAACCACACCCGGTGGATGAATCTTGCTTTGCGTTATTCTGCACCCTCTGCAGCAGAACGCTCATCGTGTCTTCTGCATCCGGTCCTGGGCCTAAGGAAAAAGGCTTACCATCCTGAATCCAGTCTTCAGCAACACCTATAAAGACAAGAAAGAACAGGTTAGCATTCCGGCATCTGAAAGGCAAAGGCTTACCTAATCTTCGTGCGCTCCGGAGGTCTTCACACTGCATTCCGGCATCTGAAAGACAAAAGCTTACCAACTCTTCGCACGCTCCGGAGGCCGTCGGCGCTGCATCCCGCATCTGAAAGACAAAACAAGGTGCGTTTAAAGACATTGGGGAACTTTAATACTCACGTGCCATTACTCCTTTCCACATCTAACCCAGTGGGTATCCCGGCACCCTGCAGCCACTCCGAACTTGTACCTGCAAAATAAAAAGACAGTTAGAGCGCATCGTGAAGCTGGCAACAAGCGCTTACTTACGTGCTTCCAGGCGGTTCTATCCATCACACGGGCTCCATCTTCAACTCACTTCAGCCCGTCATCCGCCATCGCCGGAACCCTGCAAAACAAGAGACATCATTATTAAAGACTTTAAAGACATTTGAGTTACTCGAAACTTACCGTTCGTGCAGTAAACGACGGACAGCAGTCCTCTGAAGTCAAGAGGCCTGCGCTACCTATCCAGTGAAGAAACTGGTTACAGCACCCTGCCCCGAGGCAGATGGAGAGCTCGGCATTCACTTACCTAAGGTGAGAGCATTAACCTGTGGGGGTCTACAGGAGAGGAGAAGGGGAAAGAGATAGGGACACCCCAATAACCCCAGTTCATTAACCCCGTATTTTCTATCTGCAGACATCTTACTCTGCACGTCAGGCATACAGGGCACAGAGGTCCAGCCCAAAGAGCCAACCGGGTGCTGCACATCACCTTTGAAGATACGGTAGTCGCCCAGTCAAGACCGGCGCCTCTGCGAGAATCAGGTGAGCGTTACAGAACGCAAAGCCTACCGCAAAACTCTCGCCCAGGCGCTATGGAAACCTCGGATGCTGACCACCTAGCCCGGTTGCTTGGGGAACTAGGGGCAGAGGTGCATGCAGCTCGTCAGGAAACGAACGCTCTAAGAAGGGAACTAATTATTTCCAAGGAGAGAACAGATGATCTTGCTAGACAATTGCTACAGTCACAAGCCGGACAGACCCCGCTACCCGCATCAGGGGCAAATCTTCCTTCAACATCCTCTATGAATCCAGTGCAGATCAACCTACCTGGGGATGTACCTCTGGCTCCGCCCGAATGATTTTCTGGTGACCCAAAGAGGTTTGCGATATTTATCAATCAGTGCCGGTTGCACTTCTTATGCCGGCCAGCAGCCTTTCCAACTGATCAAGCTAAAGTAGCTTTTGTACTTTCGTACCTTAGTGGCAATGCGGCAGACTGGTCGATCCCTCTAGTTAATCAAGATGATCCGGTTCTCCATGATTTTCAAGCCTTTCAGCTTAGTATGGAAAAACTGTTCGCAAGACATGCACAGGGGCAGGCCTTGGACAATGAGCTTCTTTCGTTGCGACAGGGTAATCAAGACCTTTTAACTTATATTGCATCTTTCAATAGACTAATAGTGGAAACTCAACGGCCTGAGGACAAAAGGATTACGCTGTTTTATAGAGGTCTACGTGGAGAGCTCAAAGACGTTTTAGCCCAAGTAGTGAATCCCCCAGAAGACTGTTCGGATTATATAGACTTGGTCGTTCCAATAGATCACAGACTGCAGAACAGGAAGGCCGATCGTTCCAAGTTTGATGCTCGAGTATTTTCCAAACCGCCAACTCCTTCCAAAGGAGTAGACTCCGGGGAACCCATGCAAATAGGGGGTCTGAAAGGTCCTCTAACACAAAGGGAGCGGGAAAGGAGAAAACAGTTGCAATTATGCCTATATTGCGGAAACTCAGGGCACTTTCTTCGAGACTGTCCGGTGAAACCTGCCAAGAAGGCAGTAGGAGCTGCAGTTACCACAGTTACAAACTCTGAGCAGGGAAACGACCTCGCCCGACAAGAATAGAGGTCCTCTTGCCGAGCGTGAAAACCAGTTCCGTGACCTCGCATTTCGTGATACCTATGGTCCTCATTGGCCCTGATAATCCGGATCGATTACATGCAATTGAAGCTTACGTCGACAGCGGTGCCATCGGCAATTATGTGGATCATGAAATGGTTTTGAGGATGAATCTAACTCTTTGTCCCAAGGCTGTAAAGGACGTCATTACTACGGTGGATGGTACGGAGATAGCCTCCGGGCCAGTAACGCACACCACTCAAGAGGTGACGCTAGTAAGTCAAGATGGACACCATGAGAAGATCGTGTTCGATGTGATCAAGGCCCCTCAGTTCCAGATTATTCTAGGAATACCTTGGTTAGAGAAACACAATCCTCTGATCGATTGGCGAGCAAGAACGGTCCAGTTTCCAGAATGTGTCTCTACTTGTCACCCTCCACCTGGTGTTGCACTGGCAGCAATTTCTTCAGAGACTCCCCAGTTACCTCCCGAATACCTAGAATACCAAGATGTTTTCCGGAAGGAGCAGGCTAACTCTCTACCTCCTCATAGGTCTTATGACTGCCAGATAGACCTGATACCTGGATCTACTCCTCCTTGTAGTAGAATTTATGCCCTCACCGAGCCTGAGAACCTTCACCTTCGACAATACCTGGATCAATACCTGGCAAATGGGTTTATTCATCCTTCCAAGTCCCCTGCCTCTTCAGCTTTGTTCTTCGTTCCAAAAAAGGAAGGGGACCTTAGAACTTGTATCGATTATCGCTCCCTGAATCAGATCAGCGTTAAGAATAGATATCCGTTACCTTTGATCCCTGAACTCCTGGACCAAGTCAGAAAAGCATGCATATATACAAAGCTGGATCTTAGAGGAGCTTACCACTTGGTACGAGTAAAAGAGGGCGATGAATGGAAGACGGCCTTCCGCACCAAGTATGGGCTATTTGAATATCAGGTCATGCCCTTCGGACTTTGCAATGCCCCGGCCGCCTTTCAATATTTTATGAACGATGTCCTCAGAGAGCTCATAGATGTGTGTGTTGTTGTTTACATCGACGACATTCTCGTTTATTCTTCATCGGAATCTGAACATCGGAAACACGTGAAAATGGTCCTCGAAAGATTGCGTCAACACAAACTTTTCGCTAAGTTGGAAAAATGTGTTTTCAACGTGACTGAAGTTGAATTCTTGGGATTCATATTATCACCTGGCGGAGTGCGTATGGATTCAAAGAAGGTCGATGCAGATCTCAAATGGCCATCACCATCCTCCGTAAAAGGTGTGCAAAGCATGTTAGGCTTCGCTAACTTTTACCGCAGGTTTATCCCCGAGTTCTCTCGAATAGTCCAGCCCATCACTGCCTTGTTAAAGAAAAACAAACGTTTTGAATGGTCTACCGAGGCGGAACAAGCTTTCCAGGATTTGAAGACTAAATTTATCTCTGCACCAATCTTAAAACACCCTCGCCCCGAACTCCCCTACATCGTGGAAACTGATGCTTCAAGCCTTGCCATGGGGGCAGTTCTATCACAAAAGGACCCGGTAACCAATCAGTTGCATCCCGTGGCATTTTGGTCCCGCAAATTCTCGCCTACTGAAGTCAATTACACGATTACTGACAAGGAACTTCTGGCTATCAAGTCTGCCTTTAAGGCTTGGCGGCATTATCTGCTGGGGGCCCGACACACCGTTACTGTGATTACGGATCACCGAAACCTGCAATATTTGAAAACCGCAAAAGCCCAATCCTCTAGACAACTCCGTTGGGCATTATTCTTTGCCAAGTTTGACTTCATAATTACCTATCGACCTGGTACAAAGAACGGTAAAGCCGATGCCCTTTCTCGGATGGGAGTGGAAGAACACTTGATCAACTCTAAACCTGTACCAATCATTCCCGAACAAAGAATTCTGGGTGTAATCGCCACAGAATCCATAGAGGAAGTTAAGGATAAAGCCAGGCAACTTGTAACTCCAGCAGACATACAGAATTGGCATCTGCAGGGAAAGGACTTTGCAGTAAAGGACAACTTATTGTATTTCCAAGAACGATTATACCTACCCAGCACAGATTTACAGAAAAAAGTAATCTCTTGTTATCACGACTCTTTAATGGAAGGTCATCCCGGTATAGCCAAGACCTCAGAAAAGATCAAGCGCTACTTCTGGTGGCCGTCTTGGAAAAAAGATATCAGAGACTTTATAATGTCCTGTGGAGTATGCACCCAAAACAAGAGTCAAAAGGAAAGACCAGCAGGCCTCTTACGCCCTATTGACATCCCACCTCGCCCTTGGCATACGCTTTCTATGGACTTCATCACCGATCTACCTCCATGCTCCGGATACAATACGATTCTAGTAATCGTGGACTTATTCTCCAAGATGGCGCATTTCATTCCGCTCAAAGGCTTGCCAACAGCAGCAACTCTGGCCCGAGAATTTCTCGAAAACATCGTCCGACTGCATGGTTTTCCTTCGGTTCTAATTTCGGATCGAGGTAGTCAATTTATTTCTCATTTTTGGCGAAGTTGCTGTCGGTCGGCTCAAATTGATGTGAGACTATCGACCAGTCACCACCCTCAGACCGACGGACAAACCGAGAGGACCAATCAAACTCTGGAACAGTATTTACGCTGCATGCTGCAACAAACTGAAAAAACATGGAAAGATATCCTTTGGATAGCCGAGTATGCCTACAATAACTCTGTCCATTCGGGAACTGGGAAAACCCCGTTTTTTCTTTTGTACGGCCGTCACCCTCGAACCTCGGAGTTGGATCCCCTCCAAGATCTTGAAACACCAGCAGTAGACTACCTACATTCTACAATCACCCAAGCCTTTAAGGAAGCTGTTTCTCACCTTCAAAGGGCTAAAGAACAATACAAGAAAGGAGCAGATCAACATCGGAAGGAAGCCCCTCACTATCAAGTAGGGGATCAAGTCTGGTTATCCACCAAATATCTATCTCTAAAAGGGCCACGCACATTCAACCCAAGATACCTTGGTCCCTATTCCATCACTACCATAGTAAACCCAGTAGCGGTCAAGTTGGACTTGCCCCCGCACATGAAGATACATCCGGTCTTCCACGTCTCTCTATTAAAACCCGTGCAACCTCAAACCCGACTAACCAAATCTCCAAAACCTATCCTAGTTGATGGAGAACTCGAGTTTGAAGTCAAAAGCATTCTGGACTCCAAGATCTCCAAATCTAAACTATTCTACCTAATTGACTGGAAAGGCTACGGCCCCCAAGAGAGATCCTGGGAACCTGCTGAATATGTCCACGCTCCTCGCCTAATCAAAAGATTTCACCGAACATTTCCTGACAAGCCAAAACCCCCGGAGAAGCCCGGTTTGGGAGGGGCCTTGAGGGGGGGTACTGTCATGATCTCTGCTTCCAAAAGGTCAGGGTTTTCCCAACTCCCTGGGAAGCAGATCCATAACCCAGGTTCCGAGTGCCAACCAGTCCCAATTGGGACCTTTTGGACCCAGTCCTGGCGCCAGTGGCACCAGGCTCATAAATATGCCCAGTCCCAGCGCTGGAAGCGCCGGGCTCATAATGCTTGGGTGGACTTACCTGCAGCAGACCATGCTGCTTACTTGCCTGCCAGTTGAGCCTCTGATCCTCTTCTGTTTGGAACTACTTTTCCTGTTGGGCGGGGCTGGAGCCACTCCCTAGATTCAGAACACTGGAACTCTTCTGGAAGGCAGGAACTCTTTTCTTACCAGGAACTCTTTTCTTACTTAGGCGTGGCTGTGGAAGGAGACACCTAAGCACTACAGGAGGCTATTTAAACCACACCCGGTGGATGAATCTTGCTTTGCGTTATTCTGCACCCTCTGCAGCAGAACGCTCATCGTGTCTTCTGCATCCGGTCCTGGGCCTAAGGAAAAAGGCTTACCATCCTGAATCCAGTCTTCAGCAACACCTATAAAGACAAGAAAGAACAGGTTAGCATTCCGGCATCTGAAAGGCAAAGGCTTACCTAATCTTCGTGCGCTCCGGAGGTCTTCACACTGCATTCCGGCATCTGAAAGACAAAAGCTTACCAACTCTTCGCACGCTCCGGAGGCCGTCGGCGCTGCATCCCGCATCTGAAAGACAAAACAAGGTGCGTTTAAAGACATTGGGGAACTTTAATACTCACGTGCCATTACTCCTTTCCACATCTAACCCAGTGGGTATCCCGGCACCCTGCAGCCGCTCCGAACTTGTACCTGCAAAATAAAAAGACAGTTAGAGCGCATCGTGAAGCTGGCAACAAGCGCTTACTTACGTGCTTCCAGGCGCTTCTATCCATCACACGGGCTCCATCTTCAACTCACTTCAGCCCGTCATCCGCCATCGCCGGAACCCTGCAAAACAAGAGACATCATTATTAAAGACTTTAAAGACATTTGAGTTACTCGAAACTTACCGTTCGTGCAGTAAACGACGGACAGCAGTCCTCTGAAGTCAAGAGGCCTGCGCTACCTATCCAGTGAAGAAACTGGTTACAGCACCCTGCCCCGAGGCAAATGGAGAGCTCGGCATTCACTTACCTAAGGTGAGAGCGTTAACCTGTGGGGGTCTACAGGAGAGGAGAAGGGGAAAGAGATAGGGACACCCCAATAACCCCAGTTCATTAACCCCGTATTTTCTATCTGCAGACATCTTACTCTGCACGTCAGGCATACAGGGCACAGAGGTCCAGCCCAAAGAGCCAACCGGGTGCTGCACATCACCTTTGAAGATACGGTAGTCGCCCAGTCAAGACCGGCGCCTCTGCGAGAATCAGGTGAGCGTTACAGTGACTGCAGAAGGGCCAGAGGAAGAGCCGGGAAGGGAGGGAGGGAGGTGAAAGGAGGAGAGCGAGGACAGGATGTCCTGAGTTTTAGAGTTGAAGTGAGAGGCCAGTGCAGTGCAGAGGGCCTGGGAGGGGACAGGAGAGGTAGAGACTGCAACAGGGTTGGCCAGCTCCTTGCAGCTTTTAAAGAGTTCGGCGGAGTTGTTAGATGCCGCAGAGATGCGGGCTTGGATAAGGGCTCTCTTCTTGGTGAGAACGGAGAGCCGGTACTGCCTTTGGAGCAGGCGGCAGGCCAGTCTGTCAGAGGATGAGCACTCTGCACTTATGAGCAACCCACTGGCTGCACTTGTGAGTTAACTATGCTTCCCCCTTTCCCTCCCCACTGGTACTTCTCCCCTCTTCCTTGCACTTGCGCGATCTAAATGCCACAAGGCCTAGTAAGATCATGATTGTGTCCTCCCTTTGTTTCTCCCTCATTGTCTTTTTGAGCTTAGAAACAATTGTGGAAAGGCACATTATAAATGTCTCAGCATATCCTATCATATCATAGAAGTGGAGGCTACGTCTATCATGTAACCTTAATTGCTAATCCCATGAGCCCAAGTGCATGGGTAGAGGAGAGGCCTCCAGCTGGGACACTTATTTCCTGCCAATGCCTGCATGCAACTGACACTTTCTAACATTAACAAATAACTAACACGAATACCCGGCAGGGGGTGTGATGGTCTCCCAACCAATCAGGAGCCTCAGAATGGGGTCTTAACCACCCTTGGAGCAGGAGCAACCATCTTCCCTAGCCTGGAACTAGGTACGTGCGCCCCGCACCCACATACTCTCCTTCCCCCACCCCAACCCGCCAACACCCCTCCCCACTTACCTTGTATCCTCCGTCCATCACCGGCGCCGGGAACACTGAGTGTTCCCGGCACATCTCCTTCCCGCAGATGTCCACCATGGAAAGGGAGAAGGGAGTACATGACCTTCTCCACGATCCACGGCAGCCATTTTGTTTTGTAGTTTTTTCTCAAGTTAAGAGACGGCAAGCATGCCATTTCTCAACTTGAGAAAAAAAGCACTATTAGTACACCGGTACAACATGCCAGGGTACTAATAGCAATATAACCCTCACAGAGTGGCATTACCTATCAGGTAATGCCCCACAGCTGACGTTAAAGATCTCACTTTGCTCTGGTTTCAAACATATTCCGTGGGCCATCACCTGACCACTAATACCCCCCCTCACCACAGACAAGTGTCATATTGCTTAACTCTTCCCTGCCAGCTTAGTTCCAGAACGGAACACAATCAGCTGTTAATTATAAACAGTTATGTACACCATGGTGAATATATACCATTACAACTTGCTTCTGTCTGTTCATAGCATTGTGTAACGCTCACCTTGTATCCACAGGGACGCCTCTGGACTGGTCCGGGACACCTTTGGGCTCATTGCAACTCCCCCGAACCTTGTTCTGCCTGGGATCAGTTCTAGAAAATGGGAGAGGGGTTTTAGCGACTTCTCCTTGTCTCCCGCCATGGTGCCCAAGACCCACAGCCAGGGTTCAGGGTTGTGACAGCACTCCTCCCCAAGGCCCCTCTCATGGTGACTCTCCTGTCCGGGCCTGGCTTGTCTGGGTGCTCTCGATGGAAATGTTGAAGCAGGTGCAGAGCATGGACATACTCACTGGGTTCCCACGTTCTGTCCTGCGGACTGTAACCTTTCCAGTCCACCAGATAGTAGAGTTTTGTCCTCACATACTTAGAGTCCAGGATCCCTTTTACTTCATACTCCGGTTCTCCCTGGATGATTACGGGCCCTGGTGGGGTAGTAAGCCGGGTTTCCAACTTTACTGGCTTTAGAAGTGACACGTGGAACACTCTTCATGTGGGCAGGTAATGATAATTTTACAGCAGCTGAGTTAATGACAGATTCCTAGAAACCGTGGGCGAAATGTCTGCTTCCCCTTAATAGGTATGGGTCTTGAGGCTAGCCACACCTGATCCCCTACTTGGTAGTCCGGAGCCTTGATACAATGTTGATCTGCATATTTTTTCTGGGGTGCTTTGGCTAGTTGCAGATGTTCCTGAGCTCTTTTGAAGGCCTGTGTGATGGTCGTGTGGAGGGTGGTGATGGCTGGCATCTCCAGAGTTGTTGGAATGTCTAGCTCAGACGTGCACGGGTGTCTTCCGTAAACCGTAAAGAACTGTGTTTGTCCAGTACTTCTGTGTAAAGACTTATTGTAGGCATATTCGGCAATCCATAAGAGGTCCTTCCAATCTCCTTCGGTTTTTGTGGATCATGCAGCGTAGGTACTGCTCAAGGGTCTGATTGTTCTCTCAGTTTGACCGTCTGTGGTGACTGGTGGACAGTCGGATGTCTATCTGGGCAAGAGAGCAGCATTTTCTCCAGAAGTTGGACACAAACTGAGTTCAGTGATAAGATATTAAGGCCGAAGGGAACCCATGCAAGAGCACTACCTGCTCGAGGAAGATCCGAGCGAGGCCGGAGGCATTGGGCAAACCCTTGAAAAAAATGAGCCATTTTGGAGAATAGGTCCACGACTACCAGGATTGTGTCGTAGCCGTGACAAGAAGGGAGGTCCGTGATAAAGTTTAGGGACAGTGTGTGCCACGGAGCCGGCAGAATATCCAGAGGTTGAAGGAGTCCTGCGGATCTCTGTTTGGAGGATTTGTTCTGGGCACAGATTCCACAAGACATGACGAATTCGATTACGTCTTTACGCCACGTTGGCCACCAGTAACTCCTCTTCACCTTGGCCAAGGTCTTCACAATTTCCGGGTGTCCCTCTATAATAGAGTCATGGTACTCAGATATAACTTGTTCTTGCAGTTCCTTCACCGGCACAAACAACTGGTTCCTGTAGTATGGCAGTTGGTCCTTAACACAAAAGTGCTCGCCTCTGGAGCCCCATTCTTGTAGTTGTTCTTGAGTTTGCACTTGTCAAACCTCGTATAAGAGTTTGTCCTGGGTCAGGGTGGAGGTGATACCGAGGATTCTGTCATTAGGGATAATGGCCACATGATTGGGGGGCACCAGTGCCACTTCCTCAGTGCCCATGCGCGAAAGGGCATCTGCTTTGCCATTCTTAACCCCAGGTCGATACGTGATTACAGAATCGTACTTCACAAAAAAAATAGGCCAACGTAGCTGCCGGGAGGACTGAGCTTTCGCATCCTTCAACTACTGGAGATTTCGGTGATCTGTTATCACTGTGATGGTATGCCTGGCCCCCAAAAGGTAATGTCGCCAAGCCTTGAATGCGGCCTTAATTGAGAGCAGCTCTTTATCGGTGATGGCATAGTTGAGCTCCGGCTACGTGCACTTCCGTGACCAAATGGCCACTGGGCACAATTGACCTGTGAGCGGGTCCTTCCGCGACAGCACTGCTCCCATTGCCATGCTGAACGCATCTGTTTCCACAATATAGGGAAGGTCTGGGTGTGGATGCCACAAGATCGGGGCTGAGGTAAACTTCGCTTTGAGTTCCTGGAGCGCCTTCTCCACCTCCTCTGTCCAGCGAAAGGTCTTGTTACACTTCCGTAAGAGTGAAGGAATTGGGTGCATAATTTGGGAGAACCCGGTAATGAAGCGGTGGTAGAAGTTTGTGAAACCCAGCATACTCTGGACCCCTTTGATGGAACTTGGTGCTGGCCAGTTGAGTACCGCATCAACTTTATGAGCGTCCATGCGTATTCCCTTTGGTGAAAGGACAAAACCCAGAAAATCCACCTCTGTGACATGGAACAAGCATTTCTCCAGCTTGGCGTAGAGGTGGTGTTGTCGAAGCTTGGTCAGGACGGCCCGTACATTCCCTACATGTTCTTGCTCCGATGTCAACTACACCAGGATGTCATCAATGTACACTAGAGCGCAGACATCTATGAGTCCCCTAAGCATGTCATTTATGAAGTATTGGAAAGCGGTTGGGGCATTGCACAGTCCGAATGCCATTACTTGATATTCGTATAGGCCGTACTTGGTGCGGAATGCCGTCTTCCACTCGTCCCCTTCTTTAATGCGCACTAGGTGGTAGGCCCCTCTGAGATCTAGTTTAGTATAAATCTGGGCTTCTTTGACCTGGTCTAGCAGCCCCGGGATCAGCGGCAGAGGATAACGGCTTTTGATGGTAATCTGGTTTAGGGCACGGTAATCAATGCACGTTCTCAAATCCCCTTCTTTTTACGGTACGAAAAATAACGGGGCCGCAGCCGATGACTTAGACAGGCGGATGAAACCGTTGGTCAGGTATTGGTTTAGGTTTTCAGGTGTTGGTTTTCTGGTTTTATGAGCGCATAGATACGTCGACACGGAATCCGGGCTCCAGGCAACAGATCGATCTGGCAATCGTAGGGTCTGTGAGGGGAGAGTATTTGCTTGCTCTTTCTGGAAAACATCCCAAAAGTCTTGATAGTGTGCAGGCAATGTGGCGACCCCCCCCCAGGACTCTCACCACCTCTTCACGCACTGGAGACCTGGCGTGCTTCCCTTTCCGACCCTTAGGGTAGCAAGAGTGTGTGCAGCTATGGGCGAAAACCAACTCACGGGCACGGCAGTTGATTCGCGGGTTGTGTGCGACTAGCCACGGCCTTCCCAGGATTAGCCGGAACTGAGGTGCTTTCATCAACTCGAAGGTGATGACTGCACAATGTCCATCCTCACACAAGAGGGTGAGTTCTGTGGTGCATTCAGACATGAGTCCCGAGGCGATCTCGATGCCGTCAACGTTTGTGTCCATCTCGGTGATTAACTTAGGGAAGAGTGGGAGCTGCATCTTTGCTGCGATGACCTGATCGATATAGTTCCCCACTGCCCCACTGTCAACATAGGCTTATGTTGAAAGCATGACCGATGGGTGCTGGTGAGTGATTAGGATTACAGGCAGAGCAAAATGGGAGGTCTGTAGATGAATTTCCTCGCTTGACAATTGGACCCCTACAATTGCCGGGCTTGGCAGTTTTCCGACACCAGGATTCTCCTTGTCGGTAGCCCTGACGGTTCTTGTGGGCGGTTTAGCAGGACACTCCTTTAGAAAGTGGCCCGCCCTGCCACAATATAAGCACAACTGCAACTCTCTCCTTCTTTCCCGTTCCACTTTGGTTAAAGGAGGTCTGACTCCTCCTATCTGCATGGGTTTGATGGCACCTTCAGACCCCCAGGGAGCTTGGTCCTTGGGTCACACTATCACTGGACGGGCATCTGACTTGCCACGATTGCTTTTTTGGTCTTGCAGTCATTGATCTAGTTGCACTACGAGGCTAATGAACTCAGCACAATCCCGGGGTGGATCCACCACTTGAGCTAACACATCCTTCAACTCCTCTAGCAGGCCCCGATGGAACAGGGTAGTCCGCTTGTCATCGGGCCCATCAGCATCTACCACCAGTCTACTGAAAGTGGCGATATATGTTAACAGGTCCTGGTTCCCTTGTCGGAGGGACAGAAGTTCCCTCGTCGGAGGGACAGAAATTCGTTATCTAACGCCTGTCCATGGTGGCGTCGGGCGAAAAGCTTTTCCAACTCCCACTAAAACCCTCCAAAGTCCTGCAATAGGGGATCATCCCGACTGACGAATGGCACCAACCAATCAGCTGCACTCCCACTGAGGTAGGAAAGAACGAAGGCCGCCCGTGACTGGTCGGTTGGGAATGCCCCGGGCCTGCACAGAAAATGAAGGTGACATTGGTTCATAAAGGTCGCATACCGTCGGGGATCACCTGAGAACCGCTCCGGAGGGGCTAGTGGCACAGTTCCAGGTAGGTTGATCTGGACCGGATTGCTCATTGGTGTTGATGTCGAGGGGGCGACCCCAGGCAACAGGGCTTGCCCGGCTTGTGATTGAAGAAGTTGCCTACTAAGGTCGTCCGTCCTTTCCTTGGTCACAATTAGCTCTCTCCTAAAGGCATTGGTTTCCTGCCGCGACGAGTGGACCTCTGCGTGCAACTGCCCCAGCAATTGGGCCGATTGATCTGTCTCTGAGGATTCCATACTGGACGCCCAGGTGGATTATTAAGGACGGCTTTGCGTTCTGTAACGCTCGCCTTGTATCCTCTGGACTGGTCTGGGGCACCTCTGGGCTCTCTGCAACTCCCCCGAACCTCGTTCTGCCTGGGATCAGTTCTAGAAAATATGAGAGAGGTTTTAGCGACTTCTCCTTGTCTCCCGCGGCCCACTCCCAGTCTTCTCTTGCGATTTCCACTTGGGACCCCACTCACCTTGATTTTCGTAATGCCGCACTCTCCGTCCTAGGCAGGGATGCATCGTTGTAGGCTTGATCCACCAAGTTACTTCACAGGCATTCGCCTGGAGTTCAGATCAGCTGTGACTCCTCCTTTCAGGTAAGTACTATTTCGTTTGAATAAAGTCTATGTTGATAAATGTCTCAGTAGCCTTCTTCTTTTGTCTTGCAGAGACTGATGGAGAATGCTGAGGCCGACTACTGAGTTCGAGAAGGTAAGGAGCTTCTAATTCTTGCTTCTTAGTCCTGAATATGTAGCCAAGGACAGATGGAGAAATCCTCGAAGACTCCTACTGGATGAAGAGCTGGAGCAGAGCAGGTAAGAAAAGCGATGTTCTTTCAGGTTATTCGCCCGAGCAGGCCAGGATACAGAGCAGGACCCGGTGAACGTCACTCTGCAAAAGCTGAATAACGCGAAGCGCGTGCCTCGGTTTGGGCGTAGTTTAAATACCCGGCAGGTATCCCAGGTGCCTTAGGGGTGGACCCCGCCCTGAAGCAAGCCTGCTTGTTGCAGTTCCCCTATAGTCCTCGTGGGGGCAGCCATGTTTCCCCATTGTCCATTGGAAACCATACCTGCCAGTGCGCCTAGTGCCAACGGCGCCAAGATTGCGTCCAAGGCAACCGCAACAGGCTACTGTGGGCCTTTCTGGCCTCGGAACAGTACTGAGGTGGAGGCCATGGTGCCCAAGACCCACAGCCAGGGTTCGGGGTCGTGACACGTTGATGGTAGCTCAGAAGGTTTATGCAAACTATTATTTGAATATTGTTGCTTTTTTAGGGGAAGGACTCTGTATAGTGGGATAGAGAAGGTTGGACATTTTACATGTGATTACATCTACTGTGTCTCCCCCATTAGCTGCGTTCTGTGCACAAGTGATTTTTGCACAGGACATAAGTCAATTTTTTGTATGTTATAGGCTTAATGATGCCCTCTTGATCTATGTATTGTGTTCTTAATGAGATTCGAGCAAATACAGGAGGTTACATCCAGATATATTAAATGTTTGTGTTGTGATATATATATATATATATATATATATATATATATATATATATATATATGTCAAAAATGTTTTTATATGTAGTAATGTAATAAAGAATTTGATAAAAATTAAATTCAACAGATGATTCATCCAATCTGAATCCCTGATCTCAGCCTCCGCAAGTAGGTAATGGTCCTTCTTCTAAAATTTGGAATGAAATTGAGTTAAATTAGCTATTCCGAGAGGCATCATTTCTGGTTTGTTTCGTGCAATTGTGTGACATAAGACCCCACAAAAACGATTGTAAATTGTATAGTCTTTACCAATATTTTCTAAAAATATTATGCTTTAAAATGCCCAATTTTGAAATTTTTTTAAAATGTGTCAGCCTCGGTCCCGCACACTAATTTGTGATAAATATTAGCACACCTCCACTAGAAAAAATATTAAGCAGAACCTGACCTTGAATCATTTAGAATGAAGGTCTCCTCTCAGAACCCCCTTATTCCCTGGGCAACAAAAGCTGTTCCTGCACTGTATGTGGTCGCAATCATGCCAAGGTCACTGCAGACAAGCGCCCAAAAATATGAAACACCAAGGGGACAGATTTGCTGGGAAACTTTCACAGCAAAGTGGGGTTAACCCTTAAGCAGAGAACAGGGATATGGCAGGCCAGCCAAGTGCTTTTTGGTGTGAGGCAGGGCAGCAGTGCTGAATTTGTTGGGGTGTTTGACAGGGCTCAGCCCTGTCCCTTATTTTTGAGCCCAGGGACTTATTGTCTCAGACTCATTTTAATTATGAAGTGGTGATAGTCAGTGCATCCATCAACCACAATGAGCAGGTGCGAGCTGTATTGTAATCCCAAATTTGTCAACACTGTGGGGACCAGCTATTGGTGGTGGCAGTAGTGATGCCCACCCACAGAGTCACAGGAGAGCTAAAAGGTATTTGGGCCCTGACACTTATTTTATTTTACAAATTAAGCACTGCAGGGCAGGAAGTGATGGGACCAGCCCTGCCAACCCCTATAAAATTCACAAAGCTGGTTAAGACATTGGCACACTATCCAAATGAATCAAAAAAGTTATTCACATTGGAGGAGTTTTCTAAAGTCTTATGGATATGTTACAAGGGGCTAACAGAAGCTTTGCGTATGAAGTAACGAAAGTCAGGGGTGAATTCCTGAGTGTCTTATAGGATGGCATAAGGAATTAATGTGATTTAGGCAGGTTAGCAGTGCTCTACTCACAACCATGGCTCTCATACGAGTTGGTGAGGATCAAGCCAGAAATTGGGTGAGGCCATCATATTATCTTTTGCACAGGCCCAACGGCAGTGTGGAGCCACCAACAGGAGACGGGAGAGCTCTCCTTTGCATATATGGGCAGAGGAACCAGAAATTGGTTTGTTATTATGGCAGCAAATACTGTAAAACAAAACAAAACCATGTTTCAGCCAACAATCAAGGGATTCAGCCAATCAATTAACACCATCAGATACTATGACAACTAGTTTCCAATGTGGAATATAATGAAGATTGGCCAGGTTTACAGCACAGGGTTGTCTTGATTCTATTAAAGACAAGAAGGCGAGCATTATGCTTTACTTTCTTTATTACTGCTTCCACAGCCTTTTAAATGTATAACATTTTAAACTTCTTAAAATTTATGAACACATTTTTTGTTTCCCACCTGGCTCCATTGTGGACAAGACACAAAAAAGGGGGGCAGAGTTTTAATCCCCAGGTAAAATATCTCTTGGAACTACCAATCCCCATAATCCTCTGATCTTTAGTAGTCCTGAGCTGTCCATTTGTCCAATAAGGCACTGGTATTACATATAAGAACGCCCTCTGGCCAGCTCTATTTCTTTTTCTTTGGGAGCGAACAACCTTAACTGAAAACGCCAACAGTCAACTTAAACCAACTGATGAACTTGAATAATCCACTGCGCTGAACTCTGTTTTCCAGACGGCGAAGAGCCATTGATTTTAATCAAGATCCTCCTCCCTGTCTTCACTCAGGACGCCTTCTGCTCATCTCCTGAAACAAACAGAGAGGCTATCATAAGGGTGGGTCATGCGCATATATAACACATCAATACAGTATATCAATACGGTCCCTCTAGCATTCAGGTTGGGATATAATGCTTGCCTCTTTGTCTTTAATAGAATCAAGACTACCCTGCCCTGTATGCCTGGGCAATCTTCATTCTATGGGCCTCATTACACAGAAGGCGGTAAGGGTTAACGGTCACCGGTAATGGTACTGGTGACCGTTAACCCTTAACCCTTATCACGAGGTCCCTTTGCAGGTTGGTACTTTAACGCCTGCTTTTTGCAGGCGTTAAAAACAAACCCGCAAAGGGACCTCGGTGCTAATTACGGCACCGCAAATTTGCGGTACCGTAATTAGCACCTTCCCCATTCCCATTATGCCCTATGGGGCAAAAATGGGAATGGGGAAGGGCAATGGTGGAAGGGGGAATTACCTCCCCACCAACCTTGGAATAGGGCGGTAATTCCCCTTTCCACCAAGGCGGTGCCGGTATTTTACCGGCATGAACCATGGCGCTAATAGCGCCACTGTGTAATGCGGCCCTATGTCAAGACAGGAGGTGAGCCTTATGCTTGCTCAAAACTGTCCATCACTCTATTTGCTATCTGAGGGATAGGCTTAAAATAAAAAGTCTTAAATGTTCATTCGTTAGACCAATCAGCTGACTTCATAATATCTTGCAATGGGACGACTGCGGAAAAAGCTCTAGATGTCATCACACCTCTCGCTGAATGTGCTCCATATTGGGATAAGTCAATACCTGCCCAGTGCATCACTTCTCTAACCCATCTCGCAATTGTGGCTGTTGCTACTGCGTGGAAAGGCTTCCTGCGCACAATTAATACCTGGTTGACCCCTCTAGGCCTCACTTCCGCTGTTGCTATCTCCTAGTGTTTAATACATTGCGCTACGCACAACTTGGTATTATTTGGGAAGTATGGGTAGGAAATAATTGCTGAATCTGATTTAGTCCTGTTTTCTACGTTAAAGCCTACTCCCTGTGGATAGAACATCTTTCTGTCAATCTCTGGTGCTTTAACGCCCGGAACTCTCCTACATGCTATTGGGCATAGCAGCATAGCTAGTTTCCAGGATATTTGTGATCGTGACAGGTCTCTATTGTCTGGCCAGGCTAGAAACAGTTCCTCAGTACTCGCACATCTCAAAGCACAGAATACTTAAGTTATGGGAACATGTGCATCTTTACTCCCTTTAGTAGCCGTAGAGCCGCTGGGTGTTCACCTATCGGACTTCCTTCTATCTTATCATAGCCTACTGAAATAGCTGACCTGTAGATGCCTATCGTCCTTTAGGCGCAGCCTTCTCCGAACCTTTCTGCTAAAAAGTTTAGAATGTGCACTAAAGGGGCTGAAATGGGATAAACACTGTAACCTGTGCAGTAGACGGCCCAACGCTTCCAAGCAGCACCATAGCTTCTGATGGTGTAAGGTGCCCAGGAGTCCCTAATACAGTCAGCAGTGAGTTGTGGAATGCCTGGCAGCTGCCATCTTTGCCTGAAACCCTGCAGGCCATCAGGCTTAGGGTGCCCTCTGCTACTAGTGGGTGAAGCTGCCCGCTCAGACCCTGAAGAATGTCTTTCCTGTGGTGAAGTACTCTTGGGAAATCCATGGAAAGTTCCATCACTACTGGAACCCACGGCTGGGACTTCCAAATCGGAACTATCAGCACTACCTCCGCTTGCTCCCTGTGAACTTCCGCCAGAACTCTCGTCAGCATGATGAACAGGGGAAACGCGTAGTAGACTGCCCCCGTCGACTGTTGCAAGAACGCATACGTCCCTGCTGCCTCCGGATCTATCCTTCAACTGAAGAACCTGGGGGTTTGGGTGTTGAGCCTGGATGCAAATAGGTCGGTATCTATGGCACCCCAGAGTTCCTGAATCTGTGCGAAGATGTCTGGGAGTAGTCCCCAGTCACTGGAGTGTACTAGATATCGAGAGCTCCAGTCTGCCACTAAATTCTGAGCGCCTGGTAAATATTCTGCTGACACTGATATCTGCTGTTGCAGACAGTGATGCGAAAAATCTTTCGCCAACTCTGCCGACATCTTTGACGAAGTCCCTTCTAGTTTGTTTATATAGCGGACGGCTGAAATATTGTCCCTCTTGAGGAGGACGCATCAGTTAGCCCAGTCTCTGGTAAATACTCGCACAGCGAACAACCCTGCCAGCAGTTCCAGACAGTTTATGTGGAGACGAAGTTCTTCTCTGGACCATTTCCCCCTATTTCTAAACTTTCGCATTGGGCACCCCATCTTGCTCTGCTTGCATCTGACTCTATCACTAGGTCTGGGGTGTCTCCGAAGATCGCTCTGCCGTTCCAGTCTTCCATACTCTGAAGCCACCAATGCAGTTCCGTGAGGGCTTCCTGATCTAGGGTGACAAACTGATGGTAGTCTAGTCTCCCTCTGAGGTGTCTGATCTTCAACCACTGAAGAGATCTGTAGTGTAGCAGTCCTGGAAATATCGCTTGCATTGAGGCCGCGAGGAGGCCAACTATCCGAGCCAGATTGCAAAGCGAAATAACTTTCTCTGCTATCACTGCTCAGTTGCTTCTTTCTCGCTTTTATCTTTTGCGGTGGCAACTCCAGTGAGGCCTTCTTGCTTTCTATAACAAACCCTAGGAACTCTATCCTCTGCGCGGGTCAAAGGTCTGGCTTCTCTGTGTTTATGACGAAACAGAGGGAGGAAACCAGGTTGCATACCCACGTGGCCTGTTCCTGCAGTTGGGTGGCAGTTTGCCCTAAAATAAGGATATCGTCTAGATAGAGGATTGTCCTGATCCCTCTCTCTCGAATGGCTGCTGCTACTGGGGACATAATCATGGTGAAGTCCCATGGCGCTGACGCTATGCCGAAAGGGAGGCATGTGAATCTGCAGATCTCTGTGCCCCACCTGAAACGGAGGAACTTTTGATGATGCACCGCTATCGGTATCTTTAGATATGCATCTTTGAGGTCCAATTGAATGAGACAATCTCCCGTCCTGAGAAGGTCTCGAAGAAGGTGAATTCCCTCCGTCTTGAAGTGTATGCATGTAATCCATTTGTTCAGACTCTTCTAGTTTGTTACTGGCCTGACCTTCTTGCTGAGGAATCCTTGGTCCTCCTGTACTTCTCGTTCTATCGCCCGTTTGCTTGCTAGACTGCGCAATTCGCTGTAGAGAAACGCCTGCTCCTCCTGGGGCATGTACATTACAACTGGTTCTCGCACTTGTGAGGGGCTCCCTATAAATTCTCGGCGCATGCCTGTAACCGCTTGCAGCACCCATGCATCGCTGGATAATATTGCGCCATGCATGCAAAAACCAGAATGCCCTGCCCCCTACATTGGAGGTTGGTGCTTCTAGAGTACTCAGCTCCTGATGTACTTTGGTGTCTGTAGGCTTCTCTACCCCTCCTGGGGAAACAGGATCTAACTGGAAGAAGCTATCTTGTTGACGGTTTTCCCAGTATTTGGCTCTGGGCCCTTGGGGTCTGCTGTGTGTGCCAAAACATACGGATGCCTGACCCCTGGGCAACCCGGTCCCAGCGACAACCCGTCCAGAGAAGATTCTCAGAATGGAGCTCTGTGCCTTCTCCAGGGAGGAGTATGTCCCGACGAATTACACCATTTACTTGGTGAATGCGTCTCCAAACAACAGCCCTTTCGCGCCCTCTCCCTCCTCATATGAGGCTAGGTTGCTGAGCTATTTTTAACAGCACATCCCTCCTTCTCTCTGATGACAGAGCACAATTTGCGTTGCCCAACAGACAGACAGCACGCTGAGCCCAGTTTCCTAGGTCTCAAAGATCTACCGCCGTGTTTGTATCCATGGCTCTCTCGACAAGGTCCATAATTTTTGCGAATGGGCCTGTGAAATCTAAGAGCTTATCTTGGCATTCTCGCCATGCTTGGTCCACCCCTTTTCTAACGTCTTTTGATGCTTTGGTAACAAAGGTCACCATTTTTGGGTCTAGGTCAGGGGTATCGGTCACCTTGCTCAGCAATTCAGGTCTAGGACACTCTGACCTCATTCTGGACTGGACTTCTCTGTCCAATGGCTTCCTCAGGTGGTTTGTCATATACTGTGCCACTCTGGGCGATGGCACCCAATCAGTGGATCTAGCATGCCTTATTGCCTCTGGGTCGAACATGTCGATTAGACCCTGTTGTTCTTCCTTTGGAGGCTTATTGAGGTGTTGGGTAGTTCAGGGGGTTCCTCCTCTTCCCTGCCTTCATCCTCCGAAGAGTAACCAGTATCCTCTTCTTCCCCATCCTTACTCACCCCTGGGGCAGGAGGTCGAGAGCCTGGTACTGTCACCCTACTTAAAAAGGCTTTTTTCAGCCTGCTGACCGGGTCGACTGGCTCTTGGGGTCTCAGGTCTACCCCTTCTGTGTGGCTCGGTGGCGTCACAGAGTTGTTACTCTTCCGAGCCTTTTTACAGCCCTGTTGGTCAACCCCTAACTAGGGGTGTCGTGCTGAGTTCCCCTCTCCGGGGCTAAGCTCCCTCCTCTTTCTGGACTTCACCTGCTCTGCCTTTTGCCTGTTCAGCATGGCTTCCAACTGGTCCAGCCTCTGGGTCAGGGGCAACACCCCTCCTGACATTGCCTGTGACAATGAGTCACCCAACACTTTTTTTAAACTGAGAGAAAGGTCCTCTTCCTCCCCTGTGGTCTCCTCCATCCATTCCTCTGAGCTCCACTCAGGGGATGTGCTATTTGTCCCTCTGGGCTCTTGATAGTGTGCCATGATCTTAGGGCTCGATCACGCAAGCTGTTTGGGAGCCTCAGCTATTAGATTTGCCCAGGAGGTGTCATGTTAGCGAGTTGTGCGCTCTGTAAAATGTTGCACCAACATTTATCTTTTTTATGATCCGATTCTTCTACCATGCCACGACGTCAGGATAGCTTACACTGCTGTGGTGTAACACTTCGTTGAGGCGCGGTGCTTGCTGGGAGGTGCCGTTATGAAAATACGCTCCCGCTGGGTCCTAATGCCCTGTCGGAAGTCTGCGAGCCTGTGCGGAGCGTACCCGCTCTTGCTCACTCAAAGTCAATGCAGGGAGGCGGGGTCGGCTGCCTAACGTGGGCACGACCGCCTGCGGCTCCGGCTCGACCTCCTAAAATGAGGAGAAACTAAGCAAAAAGGAACAAAATAATGCCGTGCCTGAACGATGTCTCTGGAGAATCTTCTAATGCTCGATAATGCTAAAGTGAGCGTACTGTAAGGTATTCACTACCTCATGAAACAAATGTCTTACTATGCAATGCGCGCGCGTTCCCAACTCCGTTCTAATGTATTATTCACACATATTTGCGTTCCCAACTCATTTCTAATGTATTATTCACACATACTTATGTAACCCACAAAAAAATAAAATCCTAACTGGATAGAAATTCCACTTATCTTTGCGAATCAGCAACAAGGAAAGAGGAAATGAGTTGGCAAGAGGGTAATGCCAGAGCCTGATTGGGCGAATAGACAGCCCAGGACTACTAAAGACCTGAGTATTATGGGGATTGGTAATTCCTAGAGACATTTTATCAGGGGATTAAAACTCTGCCTCCCTTTTTTGTGTCTAGCCCCTGAAGGAGCGGGGGGGGGATAAAACATGTGTTCATAAATTTTAAGAAATTTAAAATGTTATGAATGTAAAAGGCTGTGGAAGCAGTAATAAAGAAAGTAAAGCATAATGCTTGCCGCCTGTCTCGACAATTAATCAATTTGTTGTGTCTCTATAGAAGTGCAGATGGCAAAAAACTCACATGCTACCAAATGGATCCAGTAAAGAATATGTGTAACTAGTTGGCTGGGATTTCCAGCAAGAAAACAAAAAAAGGACCAACATCTCCAATAGAGGTTCATATGCGAGCCATGAGTAGTCGCTATCAGGTTCCAAGGATATCACTGGAAACCGCAAAGTATACGAGCAGAGCCATGCAGCCTTTTCAAGCCTGCAAAGCTCTGTCCTTTCGAGAGGACAGGCGCGTAAGTACCCTAGAGCTGCTCTCTTTTAGAAGATTGTATCGGTGCTGTATGAAACAGCTATTTAATACAGTTAAATTATACTGCTTTGCACCCTGTCTCTAGAACAAGTTACTGTTGCATCGCATCACCCATCCTACAGTTCAGGAAGGACCTGAGGTCCCTGCTCGGCAAAGAGTATCCCCCTACCTCCCGGATCATCATAGCTATTCCAGATCTCCTGCCACCTCTGTACCCCATCTGCAATCCCTATGTACCGCTCTCTGTTGCTTCATAGTTGGTTACAGCTCTATAAATCCTATACTTACCGACAATGGACAGTAAGCGTTTCCAGTATAGGTAAGGAATGGTCGATAAGTGTCACTGGCACATCCCTGACAGTGTCATCCTTGTTTCTGTCTGAGCAGCTCACTGACATGTTGGAATCCTTGGATACGATGCATGATCATATTTTTAAATGAAAATATTTATCTCATACAAAATAATCACTGTAGATATTTATTTTTGTACAGTAGCATAGACAGACTAATGCCTGAGGGAAAAGCCTGCCCTCTTTTGCCCAATGTCCTACCTGTAACATTACTGCAGGGAAATGAATGGTTATGGAGTGGGAAGCTTCTACTGTTCGTGAATGATGGGTAACAGCAGTCCAGTCAACAGTGCGTTGCTGAGTGAAGACACTTAAAAGGGTCACTCGCCATCTCACAAGGAACAGAAGGCCATGCAGCATAAACCATCGGAGCCCCATCAGCAACAGTGCTCTGTCTTCAGGTCAGTTTACTCCATTAGACAATATTATTTCCCCTATCTCAGTGAAGTCTGGACAAAGTCGAAACACAGACCTTGACTGAATGCAGGATGTGTTATGTTCATTCTACAATGTGCAAGTCTTCACAGGAACTGCAAACCAAGAGTCCCATCCCATATGAAGCCCGCTGCTATCAAGGAAAGCACAGGGAGTTTCTACAAGCTGCTGCTATGATGAACACAAATTAAGCCAAGAAATAAATACAAGTGATGGTCCCAGCTCAGACCAAAGCAGAAGGCTTTTACTAGGCATCTGTTGAAAAGGAGATAACACCTTTATTTTTGAATTTACACATTTTATGCACATTTTTCATAGTACCAAAATACGTCCATATATCAACCAATGACTACACACAGTTGACTATCACACAGGCTTTGTGGATTGCAAGTCTGAAAGAAATACTGTCATGCATCTGGTAGTTGGAAGAGGTCACATGATGAGCACCTCAGGTCTGAAATCAACTGCGCTGGATGTAGTCCTGGATTAACGATATGCACAGTGAAACAAAATGGCCTGTGGAGCAAATTACAGGACTTTTGAAGCAGGGATATTCCTGAGAAACAGGAGTGTACCTGAAGTAGAGTTGTTGGGTGAAAAATGAGGATTTCTTATATTTTCAGTTGAATTGCATGCATTCTACCGGTTACCAGAAGAGAAAATATGCATATGCTTGAATTTTGAAAAGGGTTCATTCTTTTTTTCACAGAGTGGATGATATCAATATGAATTACAACCATCACCAATGGGGTGACAGAACACTGAATAATATCAATATCTTTAATACACAAGGATTCAAGTAATGAGCACAAAAACAAATGCAGCAAAGAAAATAATTTGATTGATTTAGAACAGATGGCCCTATGGTTAAGGAGTCTCCCTGCAACACCCCTCAACCCAACAATAGGCAATTTAAAGAGATGTGAGGAGAGAGCAGGTACTCAGGTATTACACAAATCAAACACAATATCACTCCCACCTTCCCCCTTTAAACACAAGAGAAAAACAGAATTGACTTTGCAACGGTCAGGATGGCTTTGAAATTGGCTGAGCAAAAACATAAAAATGTGGTCAAAAATGCTTAAATTATTATACATTTTATGGAAGCTGCTTTGAACAGATGCAGGCAAACAAAAGCAATGATTTAATCAAAAGAAATCATTTGAAATCTCAAAGTCAAAGTGGGAAATAATTTAAAGCTAATTCACACGTGTAAACCTTTCAAAATGTCAATTCGTGGAAAACTTTTCCTTATGCGATTTTGTCAATCGCACTGTTTTAGAGGTTATGGAGGTTCTAGAGATAGCTAAGGATGTTAGGTACACGTGGGAGTTACAATTCCGCTTCTATCTTAAAAATTGAGGGAGTTATATAGGTTTTAATAAGAGGTGTTTTTCGAAAATAAAGACATGAATTTGAACAAGGACTTCAGTTTAGAATAGGAAAATATGGCTGATGCTTATACCCAAGGCTAAAGCATTTGGCAAGGCAACCAAGTCAGGACACAGTAAGTTCTGAGACTGATTCATCACTTCAGTAACAGATCCCCATCACTTTCCCGGCAGCACCAGTCCAAAGACTCAAAGTGGGATTATGGATCAGAGTTACACAATAAAGATGACTATGACAATGGTGCTTTAGCAACTAGACAGAAAAAAATAGCACTAAAGATGTTGATACTGTTACAGGTTATGAAAGTAGGTATAGTTAGGAGATTAGAGTAGAACAAAATAAGCAAGGTATACAATAGTTCTCTAGCGTCTTATTAATACTAACAATCCACTGGAATTTAAGATTTTGGACAGTCACGGTTCAGGTCAATGGATTGGGTCTATCAAGGAAGGACAGCACATCAGGTACGGGACAGGACCAGCTTGCCCAATCACCAGATTGCAGAGGATCGGCCCTTCTTGATTCTGGGTAGTTCAAATCAGCAGGAAAGCAAGTTCATCAGGCAAGCCTTATGGTCGCAAGCCAGATAAATTCAAGATGCTAGTTCAGAATGATTTCCCACACCACAGCGCTCCACTGGGTTGTGAGAATAAGTTTGAGGATTGAGGCCTTGTTGAAAATGGTTAAGCAACTGCTTGGCAAGATTTTTGGCATCTGGATCTGGAAGGATGTTAAAGGCTAGATGTAGAATACTGGAACAAAGTGCTTCACTGGAATCAGGTGAGTCGGTGAGTGAGTCTGTCCCTATGTGTTGTTACCTGTGTTTATTTATATTTTCAAATGACATCACAAAATGGATGTATGGGCCGGCTTAACTAAGCTTGTTCCTGTGAACTGGGATTGGATCGGGACCTCATCTCCGCCTTGCAACTGAGTGATTGGATCAAGCACGGATGATGTCACATTCATGGTTTGGCTTTTTACAGTCCTTAGAAACCTCCCCTAGCCACTAATATTAAAATCAAATTTTGTCCTAAATACATATTTATACATGACCTCTACAAAAATCACATACAAAAATTCCATATTTTATGTGGAAGCTGTTCCTCAAAATCCTATAGCTGTGGCAACATGTTTCACCTTTGTGCAGAATTTTGTCCATTTTGCCATGAACACATTTTCCAAACGTTCAGAAAATTTCCACAAATATGTGCGTTTACAATAGGGATGTGTGTGTAAAGTTTAACAATTCTAGCATTCATACAGTTCACATAAAACCACATATATTGCCATTCCTGTCCAGAATATGTTACACAGTTCCACCGCCCCTTGAAACATAAAGCCAAAAATATAACAAATGTGTCCTTTTTATATTTTTCACTACTTTCGGTAACAAGTGATGAGTCTCTAAACATTGTTCATTATTTATTCTTAGCAGCAAATGGTCTGCCCTTTGTCTCTCCCTGGAGCTAAAGGAGTAGCCCCTTTCTTTGGGGAATTCCTTCAAGGAGCAGTTTACGACCCCTTCACACATGTGTTTCCTGGCCTGGAGGATCTGCCATTGTTCATTCTCTGGCTGTAGACAAAAGTCTGGCCTAACCCACAATTATCATCTACCAGTGAGTTTCTGCTGAGAGGATTTCCCTCCCTTTAGGAGAAACCTGTTTTTTCCACTTCTTGAAGGCCCAGCCAGGCTAATTTATTTTTAATTTCTTAAAATCCAGCAGAGACCAAACCTCTTGCATCAAATGACATAAATACATTACTTTCTTAGCCTTAACTTGTGGGATCAAAAACACAACTGAGATCTGTATTCCTTTTAGCAACTATCTTTTTATGTTTGCTAATCCGCAAGACTTTTAGTTTAAATACTTTGAAGTTTCATCAGGAGAGTTCATCTGACAGGGCTGTCATTCACAGGTAGCCCAGAGTGCTGCACACAGATTTTGACAGGGGCTGTCATCCACAGGCAATCCGGTTTTTCAGAGAAAATGTTTTGCTCTTTACATTTTAGGACCTTGTACATTCACCATGCTTCATGAATACTGAATTTTAGTAGCAAGCAAGATTTTGAATGTTGAGAGGTGGTGAGTACAGGCATTTTAGAGTTTTTAGAACAAAGTAAATGTAATTTACAGGCATGTTTTTGAGTTTCATTTGCAAAGCGCTGCTTCTCCCTCTTTACTCTATGTTTGCTTGTCATGGAGCCCACTGGCACATTTTGTGCAGGTGTGCTCTATTCCACCACACTTGCACCATGGGGGCAGGTTGTGCATCCATCTTTTGGTATGCTCGAGAATGCGGTTTTGGAGGTTTTGGCGCACACAAGAGTTTTGCCACCATTGTTGCTGTTTCTTGCACCATAACTAGCAGAGTGATGCTGCATAGTATAGCAGAGTGGGTCAATACATCCCACAAATCCCCCCTCCTGACCTTGTTTTGTCCTGCAGTCGAGGGAGAGTCGGGAGATTGGGATGTTCTTTTCTGTCCATGTGCAAACATTCAGTTGCTTCTCCTGTCAGTGATTGAGGCGACACGCTCTCCTCGCCGGTTTGTGTGTTCAGGTTAGGATTGGACGATACTCCGGATTCCTTGGGTTTTTCTCCCGGTCCCCGAGTGGTCCTCCTTGGTGATTCTTGGGGTGATTCTTAGTTCAAATGCTAGAAAACAGAACCTAGCATGGTTATGGAAATTTTTCCACTACTGTGTCCACACATCTTCGGGGGATGTCAGCAGTGGGAAAGACACTTGCATTCTTTAACAACTGGCAATATACCCTGTCTATATTCAGTGGTCTTAACAGGTGTATTCTGTAGGTGAGGCCTGGAATGGTCACCTCTCCCCCATTTCTGAAATTCCATTTCCTACCGTAGCACTAGTGCTGCCGGAAGGCTTTCTTTATGTTTGCCAGGACCCTGAGATTTAGTCTCCAGTTGGGACCGGGCTTGGCAATAACTACAGTCCAAATTAATCTCGAGTTGGTTGAGGAGGCCACTACTCGCATAAAAGGTGGAAGGAACACCTCTCACAACCCAACAAGTATGTACTATGCTTTTGTCATCCCTAGAAATTTTGATCATGCAACTGCTAAGCAGAGGATGTTTGGAGCAGGACGTTTCCAGGTCCCATACCCATTGCTGCACTGACTCTACAGCGGGTAGGGTCTGGTCTTTTGGGAGTTTTTTGAATAATGCTTCGCTGATGAAGCTTTCTTCGCTATTCAAGTCTACTTGGGTGAGGACAGACTCCTTCCCATCATTTAACTGAATCGGGAGGAAGAGCTGGTCACCCTTTTTCAGAATGCAAGCTAAGTTTTGTGCTGGTTTGATATAAATTTTGGCTATGGACTTGGGACTTTCTGATTCTACATTAGCATAACATTTCAATGCATCCCCTTTCAGGGTGGAATTCCACTTCAGACTGGAAGGGAGGCTAATTTGCAGAAATGGAGGGGAGTTCTCATCACCAGTTGGTTGTCCCACAGCTATGACGGTGACGTCGGGTGTGTCATTGTTTTGAAAGTAGAACCTGATTTGGTCCGGTTTTTGTTCAACCATGCGGCATGTGCCATTTAGATTATCATGGTTGATGCTTTGTTTTAATTTAATTGGCCTGTGAGCCTGGGTCCAGAGTGTCTTATTCACACAATTTATTAGGGGAGACTGTCTGCAGAGGATGACATTCCCTAATAGACAGGGGGTTCCCTCCGGCACCACAACTAGGACCGGGTGCTTCATTTTGTGTCACCCAATTTGAATTTCCAGCTATGCAGACCCTTCAACAGGAATTTCCTTCCCGTCAAAGTTCTGGAGCTGTCCAGTAAGAGGTTTGAGAGGAATTTGGTATCTTTCACCCCTTCCTGAATTTAGCTGCTCAAAGATCTTCTTCGACAGCAGAGTTGCTTGGGATCCAGTGTCCACCAGTGCTGGAATTGCACCTTGCCCTTGCACTTGGATGGAGGCGTAGAATCTACCTCCCTTCTCCTCCAAGGGGCAAAAGGAATGAGTGCTCTTGGTAAGCTTGATGGTCAATTTGGTCATTTCTGACTCTGACACTGGGATAGTTGGGTCAAGAGACAGTGTTGGAGTTGAAGAATCTAGCACAGAATTTTGACACACTGCTTTTTGGGGAGTTTCGGGCTCCCCTTGTTCTGTTTCTGGGCTGCCCCCCCTTCTGGAGGCAGTCAACAGAAGTGGTTGGTGAGATTTGGGGTTCCTCTTGTGCTGGTTCTGGGTTGCCCCCCCCCTTCTAGAAGGCGGTCCCCAGAATAAAGTTGGGCGGTTTGGGAATCTGAGCACACAGTTTCACACTCAGTGATTTGAGGAGTCCTTTTCTGGTTTGGGTCCGTCCCCCCTTTTTGGAGACAGTCCTCTGAATGGTTTTGCAGAGCTAAGGACTCTTCTTTCTCTGGTTCTGGACCGCCCCCCACCCTTTTTGGAGGCAGTTCCCAGAATAGGTTTGGGCAGGATTTTGTTTGGGATCTGGGGAACCTGTAAGAAAAAGGTGGCAGTTGGATATGGGGGGAGTTTTGGGCTCCCCTGGTTCTGATTCTGGGCTGCCGCCCCCCCCCCCTTTTTGGAAGCAGTCACCAGAATTGGTTTCGGCGAGGTACTTCTCTGGCTGGTCATTCTGGGGTTTAATGATGGGCAGTTTTAACTCGGTCCCCCCATCTACCCAATCTTGATCGGGACCCATTTTTCCTTGGGAGGAGTTCCCCCATCTCTGAAGGAGAATATCCCTTTAGCAGAATCCTCTGAGGACCCTTCTCCTTAAAATTGGAAGATTCTAACCTCCTCTACAAAATGGGTCTTTTAGGCCCTTTATTTCTCCTACCTGCCCTCTCTTCCTTAGGTTGCAGACTTTCGGGGGCAGGAGATTTTGGTTCCGGTTCCTGGGTTTCCAGGGGCTTTTCACAAGTGGGTAAGGAAGCTTCCTCTAAGGCTTTACACCTCTCTTCCCCCTGTGCCTCCTCCCGGGGACCTGTGGGTTGTCGGGGTTCTCTCCCTGTCATTGCTCTGGAGTACCAGACCCTTGATTTGAGGGGTTCTGAGTGGCCATGTTCATCTGAGGGTTCTGCTGAGCCCTCAACATGCGACCCACATCCTGTGCCAAGTTCTGGACCTGGTGCTCCACTTGGGACACCCGCTCTGGCTAGTACCGAGTTTTCTGGTCCACCCTAGGTTGATCATGGGATGGGTAACTGTCCCTTCTCCCATAATACCCTTGGTTGGGATAGTTTTGGGACCCCTCCACACTTGGCCTCCCCTCTCCCGGATTGGGCTGCCTGGGCTCAGGAAAGTGGGGAAAGAAAGAAGAGTTGTTTTGGGGGTTGATGTTTGGTGGGTACCGGGGAAAGAAACTCAACCCAGCATTTGGGGGATTGCCCTCCTGGGGAAAGTTAGGAGGGAAGTTTCCTGGGTTGGCAGCTACCTGGTTGGACGCCCCCATTGGGCCGTGGAAGTCCACACATAGCCCAGGATGGGTCTGTTGCCCTTGTAACGGTGGCTGATATAGTCAGGGGAGTTTGGGGTCCAATTTGTGGGGTTACCTCGGTGACTACCTATTTGGGATTGGCCTGAGGGCCTTCTGGGTCTTTGGATAGGAGGATTTTGCACAGGAATGTTTTTAGGCCCCCCCATCTCCAGATCTAAAATGGGGGTAACCTTCACCTCCGCCACCTTACCAGCAGCAGGGGTGTTGGTTGGTTTTGGGCTTTTATTGACACTTTTATTTTCTACCGGTTTCCGCACTTCATAAATGCGAGTTGCTTGTTCAATGACCCAGTCTAGTGATCTCTTCTCATTAAAGTCCCTCACCAGCTGGGTCATAATGTATTTAGGGAGTGCATGAAAGAAGGTATTGATAAACTCCCTACTGTCTTTGCGCACCCTCCTGGTGGTCTGCGCAAAGGCACGTTTCAGCTCTTGCACAAATTCTTGTGGGGCCTGGTCTTCCCCACCTTGCAGATTGTAGGCCACCTTGCGGGCCTCTTGAGGGTTTCTATGTATTGAGAAATGCTTTAAGATGGCCGCCCTATAGGTGGACCATCTTGAGTGGTTCTGATCCTCCAGCCCCACAAAGAAGCTGGAGTATTCAGGGGAAAATGGCCACTTGACATATTCAATACAACTTTGGCTATCCTTCAGGTGGAAAGTATCCATCATTTGCTCATAAAACTCGTGGTGCTCCCAAACTGAGTATTTGGCATTTTTATGATAGGGCGTTATGACGCTCCTATGGCCTTTATTTGCTTCCGGCGATCCTTAAGTAGGGCCCTATTCATTTTGTTGGCCTTTTTAGTTTTGGTCACCCTTGTCCAATGATCCTCTGACTCAGAGGCACTGCTACAGGAGGTCGCTGTCTGATCCTCTAGGCCAGGGCTGCACAACTAGTTTTGCCAGAGGGCCAAATGTACCTTACAAGCTGTCTACAGGGTGCAAGATTGTTGTGTGGGGTAGCTGGGCGGGGCACGTGGTGAATTTACGACCCCCCCTCAGACATTTATAGTAAGTCTGTGGGGGAACAAACGGGCATTTTGAGGTGTACTTCTGGACTTTATTGCTATTTGTGCTTTCAATTCTGTAGTATACGTTATTAACAAGCCAGAAGAAAAACTGATTTGGCCGTGGGCTTCAACATGTTATCAATAGTGTGAGAACAAAATCATCCCTGCACGCCCAGCAGCAATAACCTAACAGAACTGGCTGTCCTGCAGGTGAAAAAGAGATGTGCAGATGTGGCTGACGAGTGATCTGCCCACATTAATGACTACATGAGGAAGCTTTGTCGCTGGATCTTAGAAGAGAATGCAGCCTCTAACCCTTTGCACTTTGATACAATGCAGTATGGGCAAACTAGCAGGCCACCGGCATCATAGGACACCATCACATTTAAAGAAAGACTTTTACATTTGCATCCTCCACACACCACCACAAAACACCTCTGCTTTCAGAAGTACTGCCACAAAAGACTTCAATACCCACTATCAACATTGCTTTGTCACCGGGGCAATAAATGAATGCTCTCTTTACAATACTTTTATTTGAAGCATCATACAAAGGTGGCGTGTTCAGGCCATGGAAAGAAAATATAAGCAACATAGTTTTTTTTTTTTTTTCTATACTGCTTATTACCAAGCTTTATAGCACTGGTGTTGATAAAATTGTGTACTAAATTGGAGGGGCGTAAATATTTCCCCAAAATATGCCAGTGTGATGGAGAGTAGCAAGGGAGCCCAAACCAATCAAGAGGTGTTGGGGGTGGCAGGGGGTCTTCCTCCCCACCACCCCGGGACTAATTTTAAAACACAAGCACACACAATGACATACACAATTTAAATTAAAGTACCTTCTGCCCTGGTCCTGATGTTTCCTCCCAGTGCTACAGCTCCTGCGTAGCACAAAAAGAAGCAAAGAGCGCCTCCTGGTTCGTGCACATGAACCCAAGAGCAGGAGCGCTGATGACTAAGAGCCCATCTCCTTTTGTATGTGGTAGGAGGCGCACACATGCAGTTCATCATCCAACATTCCCAATGGGGAAAATCCAATGAGCTGCAAGACTTACCCTTGGCCTCAACCCCGGGGACCACATCTCTCCAGCCCTCAAATGTCTCCACTGGCTCCTGGTTGCTGCAAGGATTACATTTAAATCCCTCTGCATCATCCATAAGGCTTTCTGGGGCTGGGGACCACGGTATCTACAATTGGCTCTCACCAAAAACTCTCCCTCCAGATCTATATGCTGCTCCAGTGCCAACTCTCTGCATGTCAAGCGCTTCTCTAAACAGCAAGCTGGTGCCCGATCTCTTTCCTCGGCTGGCTCCCTACTCTGGAACAGCCTCTTCCTTCCGCTCTGTCTAGAGCCGGATCTCCCCAAATTCCAGAAGCTCAAGTCTTTTCTTTTCATCTCCTCCCTCCCCAACTCCCTCCCTTGCTAAACCTCACAGTTGCGGAGATTGGTGACCAGGGCCCTTATGTGTCCTTCTGCGTCCTGGCCCTGCGCTCACTGCCAGCACTTGCCTTTCCGCGTCCACTGGCCTGTGCTGCCTCACAGGCCTGCACTTATTGTATTGGCAGTTGACCACTCTTTACCAAGTGATCTCTGCCAGGCACTTAACAGCTGTTTCCAACTCAGTCCCTAGCACTTCACTCCGTGGAACTCCTAGCATTTACTCCACCACCCCCTCACCCCCCTCGTCCCGTTCCTATTTCTGCACTTGCACGTTCTGAATACTCACAAGGCCTATTAGGACTGCCTCTCTCATTCTCTTCATTGTTATTACATTTGTCTTTCATTCCCATGTTCCCTCCCCTTTGCCCTGTGGGCACTTTCAAACACAATTTACTTGATGTATAAGCACCTTACAAATTCACAATATATAAATAAATACGCGAGACTGAGGGACAGAACTGTCAAACGGAAACCACGGTTCTCTTTGACAGTTCAAGCCAGCTGAGGAGCAATTCCTCAGCCGCATAGCTGAGTGAGTGCTCGATGTTTACAATGGGTCGGCTTCTACATTATGGGCGAGGGTGCCTGTGGGTCGGTGCAACCTTGCCCATTATGGAGAAGTGCCACTGGTGCACCGTCAAAGAATGTATGCACAGGGTCGGTGTGGATAGAGATGAAATACTGTTGACTTTGAAGTCATGGACATGAACTGAACTGTTGGTAATAGTGATTTTGAATACATTAATGAACTCATAGACAGGTGCTACAGAAGAAAGCTACCGGGGTAGCTCAGTAGGTTGAGTGACAATTCCTTATAAAAATAAATGGTATAAAATGTATGCGGCCAGTGGATGTGTTGGGTTGGTAGCTTGCTTATATGCAGGGTGGGGGGATTTTTGCTCACCCAGTGAATATCAAAAATTGGCACCCATGAACCCACAATTTAATTTCCTGATAACTGCTGTCAGTGCAAAAGAAGCATTTATTTGTGATTACGCAGCTTGACAAGCATATAGCAGCTTTAGAAATATATCCTGTGAAAAAACACAAAGGAAAGGACAAAAACAACAGGGTATTTGTGACAGTCAGACAAATAAAATAAACACATTTCAAAGAAAACTAATGCATGTAAATTCCAGAAGCATGTTTCAGTTTGGAAATGTCCTTTGTTGTTTTTTTTTTACCAGTGTAAGCTGCACATTTGGTAAACTAAAGTGTGCTCGCCATGCACGTAGTCTGCTTTTATCAGTGATGGTCCCCATCCCAGTGATATTCATGGCCCATTGCTTCCCGTGGTGTCCCTTTCAGGCCAGATAAAAGAACACAGGCTGTGTAAATGGAGCCTGCTAGCGCGCAAATTATGGCTAGGCTAAGGAGCACCTTTAAGGCCCTTGCAAAGAGTTCTTTGCCAGAGGTCTGGGAGGAGGGGGACAGGCCATCAATTAGAAAGGCAATTACCCCCCCTCCTGGGACTCCTCGCCTATGCCAGCAACATGTCAGGCTTCAAAGACTTTCATAAAGAAGTGCGGCCAGCTTTGTTTTCTGTTGCTTGAAGTGGGCCGCACTTCATTATGAAAGTCCTGTTCTTAGGGAGCTGCAAAGCACAATAAAGTGGGCTGCATATGGCCTGCGGGCCGTATGTTGTGCACCCCAACTCTAGGCTCACCCTGAGATTCTGCGGGTTTGGGAATGGCTTGCAGAATGTGGGGGCCTAGTCTCTTGAGACCTGTGGTGCTCAGAAGAGTCTTCTGACTCGCCCTTGCTCCCCGGATTGGCTGAGTACCCCCCCCCCCCTCCACTGTCCTAGCTGGGAAGAGGTTTTTAAGATGCTTTTTGTGGGCCCATTTTCATGGAATTCCCCACCAAATTTGACTGACTGATCCCTTGGTAGGTGATATTTTTGAGGATCCAGTTCTCTGATTCTCCCCTCACTGGAGTCTTCCTGATCAGAGAGGCTGGCCCTAACATTTGGGAATCTGTACATAGATGCCCACCCATCCATTTCTGGGAGGTGCTGATCTGTCAGTCCCTTATTTCCCATTGTGCTGAAGTCTACCATCCCTGTGGCCCTTAGTTCATATGAGCCAGTGGACATGAGGGTGGCAGAGTCCATGGAACTGAGGGGATTAATGTCCCTGATGCCAGGGGTCCTGAGGTTATGCTCAGGGGTTTCTCTTTCCCATCTTACTTCATCTCTTTCAGCCCCTGTTCCCTGATGACATGCCAAAATCTTCTATTAAGGCCTTACTGGTCCCTATGATTTGTTCTTGCACAGCTATCTGTTTGTGGAGCCTGTCATTCATTTCACAGAGAGCCTCATTGTCTCTCTGTGCTTCCTGCCTAGATTGGAAATACTGGGCCAATTTTTGCTGCAGGAGACTCACCTCCTGAGTTTGGTCCTTATTGGTCTGAGTATTCTTTTCCAAAGAATCCTCCACCCGCCTGGTGTGCTCTAGCAGCTTTTCATAATCAGTTTTGATCTCACCAAACTCCTGCCAGTTTTCTTTCCTCCAACTTAGTTTTTAATTGGCTGACTTCCTGGCCTAAGACGTTTCTCTCCTGAGTTAGAGTGCCCCTCACTGCAGCCAGATCATCCCTCTGTTTTTTAAATGCACTAGATTGTTGGCGCTTCTCATCAAATTCCTCTTGGGAGTGGATGTCTTTAATAATTAAGTTATTATTTTCCTCTTTCGAGGATTCTAAGCGGTTTTGTAGGGTGACTACCGGCTCTGCGCAGGCTCTGTTAAAAGTTAATTGTTGCTCCTACTTTTGTTGACCCTGTTGTAAAGAGTCAACCCTTTCCTGACACTCTTTTTGCAGTGTCTGTACTTGGGTATTTTGTTCTGCATTCTCTTGCTGTAAGAGAGCCAGATCTTCTTGGAGTTTGGCAATATACTGCCTAGCCTCTGTGTCTGATTCTTTGCTATCCTGGAGTCTTTGCTCTGCAGAGTACAGATTGCTCTGGATTTTCTGCAGTGCTTCCCCTTGCCTCTTTGTCAAATCTATATTGTCTGCGTGCTTTTCCTGTATGACTCCTATGTGGAGGTACAGGTAGGCTGCTATTTATGCAATTTTACACTGCTCCTCTTTTATTTTTGGGGCCATGTATAGTTTGCTAAGCGCTTGATGTAATGGACCCTTGTCCTGCCACGTATCAAGGTCGATTTCAGTGATTTGTTGTTTTATTCCCTGCAGCCATACCTGTTCGTCCTGTTCTGGCGATTCACCCTTGACAAACAATTTGTGCAGGAAGTGTTCCCTAGCAATATTAATTTTCACTGGGGTCGCCATTCCGGAAATATCAATTTCCTTCTGGCTTATCTCAGGGTTAATTTACTTTTGCAAACAGGCCCAACTTATTTGAGTATTTCTTTTGAGTGGTGCTTGTCCATGTAGCACAGTATGGCAACCCAACAAGGTTTATGTACCCCGCCGGCTAGCACGCTGTGTTAGACTGTCATGAGTGGTATGTCAAATTCAGGATCCCGGTCACAAGCCCACCACAAGCTGTGATTTCAATCTGGCTCACACCCAAGTCTCGCCCAGCGTGTAGTGTGCAAATGAAGCCCTTATTTATTTTTATCTATAAGTTTAATATTCTGAACGATATACCACTCACATCACACCCTTCTCCTCAGACCCCCCAAGCCCGGTCACACTGAGCCAGGAATCAGGCTAGTTTGCAAAGGTAAATATTTATTTATGTATTTAGAATTTAAATCACAATATATTTTATATATATATTTTATATATCAGTAACAACCATCACCAATGGGGTGACAGAACACTGAATACTATCTTTAATACACTAGGAATCGAGTAATGAGCACACAAACAAATGCAACAAAGAAAATAATACTTTTGGATTGATTTAGAACAGATGGCACTATGGTTAAGGGTTCTCCCTGCAACACCCCTCAACCCACCAACAGCCGATTTAAAGAGATGTGAGGAGAGAGCAGGTACTCAGAAATAACACTGATCAAACAGAATATCACTCCCACCTTCCCCCTTTAAACACAAGAGAAAAATGGAATTGACTTTTCAACTGTCAGGATGGCTTTGAAACTGGCTGAGCAAAAACACCAAATGTGGTCAAAAATGCTTAAATTATTATACATTTCTATGGAAGCCGCTTTGAATAGATGCAGGCAAACAAAAGCAATGATTTAATCAAAAGAAAACCTTTGAAATCTCAAAGTCAAAGTGAGAAATAATTTAAAGCTAATTCACACGTGTAAATTTTTCAAAATGTTAATTTGCGGCAAACTTTTCCTTATGCAATTTTTTATATAACGGGTCAATCGCACTGTTTTGTACTGGTTTCTATAGGTAGCTAATGATGTTAGGTACAAGTGGGAGTTGAAATTTCACTTCTATCTTGGTGTTTTTTTTTAAAATAAAGACACGTATTTGAACAAGGACTTCAGTTTAGAATCGGAAAATATGGCTGATGCTTATACTCAAGGCTAGAGCATTTGGCTAGCTAACTAAGTCGGGACACAGTAAATTCTGAGACTGGTTCATGACTTCAGTAACAGATTCCCATCACTTTCCCTGCGGCACCAGTCCAAAGACTCAAAGTGGGATTATGGATCAGAATTACACAATAAAGATGACTATGAAAATGGCGCTTTAGCAACTAGACAGAAAAAATAGCAGTAAAGATTTTGATACTGTTACAGGTTATGAAAGTAGGGCTAGTTCAGAGATTAGAGTAGAACAAGATAAGCAAGATATACAATAGTTCTCCAGCATCCTATTAATACTCACAATCCACTGGGATTTAAGATTTTAGACGGTCACGGTTCTGGTCAATGGATTGGGTCTATCAAGGAAGGACAGCACATCAGGCGCGGGACTGTATCAGCTAGGCTGGTCACCGGATTGCACAGGATCTGCCCTTCTTGATCATGGGTAGTTCAAATCAGCAGGATAGCAAGTTCATCAGGCAAGCCTTATGGTAGCAAGCCAGATAAGTCCAGGATGCTAGTTCAGAATGATTTCCCACACCACAGCGCTCCACTGGGTTGTGGGAATAAGTTTTATGATTGAGGCCTTGCTGAAAATGGTTCAGCTATTGCTTGGCAAGATTCTTGGCATCTGGATCTGGAAGGATGTTAAAGGCTGGATGTAGAATACTGGAACAAAGTACTTCACTGGAATCAGGTGAGTCAGTGAGTGAGTCCGTCCCTATGTGTTGTCAGCTGTCTCTATTTATCCTTTCAAATGACATCACAAAATGGGTGTATGGGCCGGCTTAACTAAGCTTGCCCCTGTGAAATGGGATTGGATCAGGACCTCATCTCCGCCTTGCATCTGAGTGATTGGATCAAGGACAGATGATGTGACATTTATGGTTTGGCTTTTACAGTCCTTAGAAACCTCCCTGAGCCACTAATATTAAAATCTAATTTTATCCTAAATACATATTTATACATTGGTGACCTCTACAAAAATCACACACAAAGATTTGTAAGTGATTTCAATCCAGCTCTCCTACTAAATCAATGCCTAGTATGGGATGCCCAATGGAAACCCTTATTTATATATTTTTATGTCAAAAGTTTGTTTAATTCTGGATGATGTACCCTTATATAACGCACCGTTCTTTGAATCCCCCCGGTCTCACTGAACCAAGAAATAGGTTTGTTTTGCAAATTAAAAGATTTATTTGAAGAATTGAACAATATATAAATTACACTTTTATGAATATGAATAATATCTGAATATCACACTTATGAATATGAACAGTGATCAGCAATGGGTAATATTACAATATCAATCTCTTTAATGAATTGGGAGTAGGAATAGGAAGAATAATGTAGCAGAGAATACTTTGTTTGGGTTCAAAAAATTGCAATGATATGAACAATGCAACAAAGAAATAAGACTTGATATGACTTCAATCAAAGACAATGTGATCACTCATTCCCTCTGATACTACTTACTCCCCTCAATACGCAATATGAAGAGATGGAATGAGGGCACACAGGTTTCAGGAATAACAAACAACAATTGCAGTTTCAATCCTGATTCCCCCCAGCAAGCTTAGAGAGAACAGTCATGATTTTAAAACAGGTCAATTGCTTTTAAATGTGGTTTGGATTAAATGGGAAAAATGCTAAAATTGACTTTAATTTGCTAAATAGGATTCAGAACAAGTGAGAGTTGCTTTGGATTGGCTCAGGTCAACACTAGCAAGGATTGTAGAATGATTAGCAGATGGAAAACGAAATTCAGAAGTTGAAAGCAAGATATAGCTATTTTACATGTAGTGAAATTGAGCCAAATGCAAATCCGCAGCAATTTCTCTGCCTGCGAGAAATGCGATTACGGAAAAACTATAAGGAATTGGAATGATAAACTGAGGATGTTAGCTTCAAAATAACATTTAAATTACGTCCCTAGCACATACGGTTCAAAGGTTACAGAGGTTTTAGTAGAGGTCGATTTTTCTCAAAAGGAGTCAAGATTTCTAATGAAATTGCACTTTGAATTACAAACAGGTTGGCTTACACTAACAATTATCACAGGATTAGATGGATGAGAGAAGCATCCAGGATGACAAAAGAGATTCTATAATGCAGTTTGGATATGTTGGAATGGGTTGGATGGATTACTTTAAACTAAGAGATGACTATGGACAGTTCTACGCTAAATACTCACAAGTCTGGTTTAAAATGGACCTGTCAAAGATCTGGTCAAAGGTTTGGACTGGACTTCGCTCGCCACCGGACAGGTCTCAGGCACTTGGTTCTGCTCTCAGCACTCCAGTCTCTGCGCGGCCTCTTGGACTGGATCTGACGGGTTCTGGGTTACAGCTCTGCTGGACTGATCTGGATCTTGGGTTCTAGCAAAGGTTGCAGGCCAGAAGCAGCAAACTGCTCAGCCATGCTGTTGAATGGATTAGGCCCTGTGAAAGTTTAGGGGTTAAATCAGGTTGCTAGATTTTAAAGGCCAGATGAGAAGGGTTCAGCTTTTTGGATTGGCCTTTCTGCTTCAGAGTTCTGGAGTCTGGATCTGGGTTCTAGAGTCTGGATCTAGGTTCTGGAGTCTGGATCTTCCTGCAGGGTGCTTCGCCAGTGGATCAGTTGATAAGTGAAAGTGTGTGTCTTGCCTGTCCTCAGTAGTCCCTATTTATCCATTATCCAGTGGGCAGTGAGGCTGATTGTCTATGCCCAACCCTCTAAGGATCTGATAGGTCAGAGAATTCCCTGTCCCCAGATTAGAGAAAGGAACAGTGTGTCATGATGTGTCAAAGTGATGCTGCCATTTACAATATAGAGAAGAACATCCTCTTTGCTTTTACCCAGAAAATCTATTTTTCCCAAAAAATCATATTTTCAATATGTAAAACTTGTTAATAATACATAATTACATGACAGATTGATTAAGGTACGTTTCTGTCAAAATCTTATCTTCCTACGAGTTTTGGTTCATAAATGACAAATTCTCACGCTTTCGGTTGGATACACATTTTCGGATCTGTACAATTTTTTATACATACATGCACATACCCTCTGGGCATATTCCTGTAATTGTTCATGTTCCTAGCATAATCCATCACAATAGCTACAATATTAGACATTTTGTGGTTCAGTCTCTGAATGTCACACAGATTCCAGATTAGTTTTAAACTGTGAGTGAATTTTTCATTTTAATAATCTCTAAGTTTCATATTTTTTTCAGTTCGGCACAATATTTTATAAGTCTTTTCCCAAAACATACAGTTACTTTAGTTTCCAATCCACATTTCCAGTCTGGCCCGCCTCCAAGCTTGGCTGAGTAAGAGAGTCACATGGCTTCTTCCTGCCAGGGCAGTTGATGTTAGTCACACCCGAATTAGCATTTTCTAATCAGTTCAAGGAACCCATTGTCTCTTTCCCAGATCAGCAGAGCAACAGGCCAAAGTGCCCCTCCTCCCCTTATTAGCATTCAAATGAAATGTCCTGTCCTTTTGGTGGGAAGCAAAAGGGTGGTATGTTCTCAGGGGAAGAAAGCCTCTTTGAGGTTTTAGCTGAATCAGGTTACCTTATGGTCAATTTGACATTGTCCCTTGTGAAAAATGACAGTTTCAAATTTAAAATCAGCAAACATATCTTCAATTCCAGTCTTTTTCAACATGAAAATCAATGTGTGGCACCCTCTATTGCATTTGATGGAAATCCCTTCTTTGGCATACTTTGAGTTCAATGTCCAACCTCACACATGACAGGTTTTAGAAATCGCCAGCTTCTGACAGAGGTGAGTAATGGTAGTGCACCCATTTTTGACATATTTCTCCAAGCAAGCAATCTTCAATGTGGATTTTCTTCTAATAAGTGTACTTCTGCGGACATTGTATTTATGTGGATTCTTGAAGTAGAATGATTATTAACACCCAACAAGGAGGTTGGGTCTTTTGGGTGGTTTGTGAGCCATGATTTTTGCAAATTTGACAACCAAGAAAAACAGAAAAACAGATTTTCACACAGCTCTGTGTTTCTTTTGCAATCAGCCTTGCTCTGTGGGCAGCCAAATGATGGGTTTTGGCAGTGGTCTCCTGTGTTACCACTGACATAGGCAAAAGTGGATGGTGGCCTATTTTTCATATTTTTACTGTGCATTTCTGGGTGATTTTAGCGAGCAGAACGCTTTCCAGTGACCATTCCGATGTTCCTGATGCAAGCAACGCACAGTAATGTTGCAGGGCCTGGACTAGTGGGGAAAAACATCTCACAGATTCCGTATTTTATGTGGTAGCTGTTCCTCAAAATCCTGCAGCTGTGGGACCTTGTTTCACCTTTCTGCAGAATTGTGTCCATTTTGCATTGAACACATTTTCCAAACTTTCTGTAAATTTCCACAAATGTGTGCGTTTACCATAGGGAAGTCTGTGTAAAGTTTAACAATTCTAGCATTCACACAGTTCACATAAAACCACATATATTGTCATTCCTGTCCAGAATATGTTACACAGTTCCACCGCCTCTTGAAACATAAAGCCAAAAATTAGATAACAAATTTGTCCTTTTTATATTTTTCACTACTTTGGGTAACAATTTGTGAGTCTCTAAACGTTGTACATTATTTATTCTTAACAGCAAATGGTCTGCCCTTTGTCTCTCTCTGGAGCTAAAGGAGTAGCCCCCTCCTTTGCGGAATTCCTTCAAGGAGCATTTTACAACCCCTTCACACGTCCGTTTCCTGGGCTGGAGGATCTGCCATTGTTCATTCTCTGGCTGTAGACAAAAGTCTGGCCTAACCCACAATTACCATCTACCAGTGAGTTTATGCTGAGAGGATTTCCCTCTCCTTGGGACAAACCTGGTTTTCCACTTCTTGCAGGCCCAGCCAGGCTAATTTATTCTTAATTTCTTAAAATCCAGCAGAGACCAAACTTGTTGCATCAAATGACATAAATAAATTGCTTTCTTAGCCTTAACCTATGGGATCAAAAACACAACTGAGATCTGTATTCCTTTTAGCAATTATCCTTTGATGTTTGCTAAACTGACAGACTTTTAGTTTAAATACTTTGAAGTTTCATCAAGAGAGCTCATCTGACAGGGCTGTCATTCACAGGTAGCCCAGTGTGTTGCACACATGTTTTGACAGGGGCTGTCAACCACAGGCAATCCAGTTTTTCTGAGAAAATGTTTTGCTCTTTACATTTTAGGACCTTGTACATTCTCCATGATTCATGAATACTGAATTTTAGTGCCAAGCAAGATTTTGGATGTTGAGAAGTGCTGAGTACAGGCATTTTGGAGTTTTTAGCACAAGGTAAATGTCATTTACAGGCACGGTTTTGAGTTTCATTTGCAAAGCGCTGCTTCTTCCTCTGCACTCTATGTTTGCTTGTCATGGAGCCCACTGGCACATTTTCTGCAGGGTGTGCTCTATTCCACCGCACTTGCACCATGGGTGCAGGTTGTGCATCCATCTTTTGGTGTGCTGGAGAACGCAGTTTTAGAGGTTTTGGTGCGCACAAGAGTTTTGCCGCCATTGTAGCTGTTTGTTGCACCATAACTAGCAGAGTGATGCCACATAGTATAGCAGAGTGGGTTAATACATCCCACACAGTGAAATGAACTAATTTGCCTATGGCAAGTCTTTCTTATATGATATGATATAATGTGGCATTTATAACACAGCTATAGACAAGTGTTTCTAGGCGTGACAAGACAAGGAAGGGGAAACAAAAGGGGGACAAAAAAACGATCTTACTAGGCCTGGTGTCATTCATATTGTACAAGTGCGAGGAAGAAGGAAGGGGAGAAGTGCCTTGGGTGAGGGCGAGGTAGAAGTGCAGTTAACTCACAAGTGCAGCCTGTGGGTGGCTCATAAGTGCAGAGAGAAGGGACTGTAGGGTTGCAGATACAGGTGACCAGGTGACCAGTGCATGGAGCAGTCAGGTGCATCAGCAAGGGAGAGAGAAAGCGGAAGCGAAAAGGAAGGTCTTGAGTTGATTCTGGAACCGGAGATGGTTCTGCTCAAGTTTGAGAGAGGCAGGGAGGCTGTTCCCCAGCCGAGGAGGGTTCCATGTGTTAATATTGCTGCAAAAATGTCACCATACAAAAATGGTGCAGATTTTTTGCAGTGATATTGCCATATGGATCCTGCAGGGACACCCCTGCAACCACCATATTTTTTTGAAGGGAGCAGCAGACACCCCCAGCAACACCCGCTCCCATTTACCCCATAAATGATCCCCATAAATAATGTTGCCTATGCTGTTTCCAGGCAACTATATGTATGGCGACATTATTTATGGAGATAATATTACCTGATACCCCAAGGAGATAGATCTGCCTCCTACTCTCTGCTTGGAGAAGTGACCCTCAGAGAGTTAGAGGAGGATGAGTGAAGAGCTCGAGAAGGAAGATGTTTTGGAAGAGAAAGTACGTGTGAATGTCTGAGTGATTTACCTATGAATGGGTGCATCTGTCCGCAAAGTCACCAGTTAACAAAGTAATATGCCAAGAAAAATCCACAGTAAAGCCCCTTTTATAAACCGCATAGTTTATTTTGTTTTTAAATGCCTGTGTGCTTGACCAACATAACTGGTTTCCTTTTTAGTAGCACTTCACAGTTTTCATCACATCACACAGAACAACAAGGTGTCTGGCCTTGTCAATCAATTACTGCAAACAGGTGTCCTTATCAAACAATGTATTTAGTTGTGTGTCTTGAAAGTATAGTAGTAAAACTCAAGAAAGATTGTTTTGACCTGACATCAATTTATATTTTAGTAAGATGAAAGTGGACATTTGGTTGAGTTTTTATCTTTTAACTAGTTATAGTATACAACAGCTCAGGGTAGTTCAAACGTTGGCATTGTCTGTGGGAGCGTGCTCAAGAAAGCACCCTGAAAAATGTGTATATTTACTTTGGTTACAGGGGGGCATGTGTACATGATGTGTAGGCCCACCCTGGAAAGAACTCATGGCTACACAATTAGAGGGGTAGGTTGTAGGGGGCGAGCGGGTGTGTGCGTTTGGGTGTGTGTGTATATTTAGGTCTCCTCTGCATGCAAGAAGAGGCGACACAAGAGGAGACTAAGGCAATTGTACTAGTGTGAAGGACGGCTTTAAATGGAAGAAGAGATTCAGTTTAAGCCCTGAAAAAAGGTGCAGAACAGCTAATGGAAAATGTGCTATTTACACGTCCTCTAAGCCTCCTGTAATTTGAGGGAATCTCTCTGATTGTCTGACAGTCACTGTTATCCTAGTGTTGTAGCCCCGCCTTCCTGAAATGCAGTCAATTGACCCTGGAATTGTTCAATAAAGACCCCATCCTGAACGTAATACAACCTAGGGGTGGACATTTCAGTTGGTCAGTTGCAAATTATTTCTACTGGATTCTGTTTCAGCAATGGGGTTTTGGCATTGGGCCAAGATGAAAATTACAAAATGAAACACCCAAACACGTTTGTTTGCAACACTTTATAGGAACATAATTAAAACAAAACATCATTACCTCTACGCTTCAATTTATGCAAACGTATCTGCAAACCGTAATCCAAAGACCACAAGCAGGAATTATTTTTTAAACAGGAGCAAAAGTGCAGAAATGTTCAGAAAGTACACATAGGTAAAATGTTATGCCTTTCAGAAAATACATTTTGAAGGTGCATGGAAAATAAAAGTGCACTTATTTAACCATCGGAACAGAACATCGTTTTATTCTGGATGCACATTTAATGATAAAACCATATGTGTGTTCTGTGTGTAATTAAAATGTGATTGAAAAACAATCCTTTTGTGCCGGTTGTAAGTGATTTCAACACAGCACTTCACCTAAGTCAATGCTATTGTGTGATGCACAGCTGGAACCCTTAATTATATATTTGTGTCTATACATTCTTTTATTTCTGAATGATGTACCCTTATATCACGCCCCTCTCTTTGAATCCACCTGTCTCACTGTACCACGAAGCAGGCTGTTTTGCAAAGTTAAAACATTTATTTTAGGAATTTGAACAATATATATATATCACACTATTTAATATTTATACATTGATCACCATTGGGGTGATGTCACAACAATCAACAATCTCTTTAATCAGAAGGAGGATGGATAAGAAAAATAATGCAGCACAGAATAAAAACATTGTGTGGGTTCAGTCAATGCAATGTCACTTTTTCCCCCTGAGCACTACTCAATCCCCCCAATATGCAGTATTCAGAAATGGAAGGAGAGAACACAGGTTTCAGGAATAAACACTCAACAAATACAGTTTCAATCCCAATTCCCCCCAGCAAGCATAGAGAGAAACAGGAATTATTTCAAAACAGATCAAATGCTTTTGAATGTGGCTTTGAATTAATGGGAAAAACACTGAAAAACTGATTTAATTCTCTAAATTGGATTCGAAACGAGTGAGAGCCGCTTGGTATAGGTTCAGGTAAACACTAGCAATGAGGATTAAATAACTAGCAGATTGAAAACTGAATTCTGAGGTCGGATGCAAAGAATAGCTAGTTTACACGGGATGAAATTGATCCAAACGCAAATCTCCGGCAAACTAACGCGATTGCGGGAAAACTATAAGGAATTGTGGGTTTGTTTGAAAGCTGAGGATGTTAGCTTCAATTTGACACTTAAATTGTGTTTCATGCATGTACGGTAAGTTATGAAGGTTTTAGTAGAGGTCGATTTTTCTCTGAAAGAGTCAAGATTTTCAATTGAAAGATGCGCTTTTGAATTACAAACAAGGATTTTCTTTACACTAGGGAGGCTATGAAGATACAAGATACCCAACGGTACAGCCACCAGATCAGCGGCGCCTCTGTTCTGACTTTTGCCCACCGAGACACTTGTCTTTCTTCTACAAATATATTAGCGCAAAGATGATATTATCACTACAATTATCAAAGGACTATATGGATAAGGGAAAGATTCAGTAAAACAAAAGAGATTCTACAATGCAGTTCTGGAGGTGATAGGATGGTTTTGGATAGGATTACTTAAGGATAAAATACTGTCTATGGACAATTCTATGCTATAGATACTCACAACTATGGTTTGGAATAGGCCCGTCAAAGATCTGGTCAAAGGTTTTGGACTGGAATTCTGCTAGCCCACCGGACAGGATTCAGGCGCTCGGTTCTGCACTCAGCACGACACTCTGGACACTGCATGGCCTCTGGACTGGATCTGACGGGTTGGTTCTGGGTTGCAGCTATCAGGTTACAGCTCTGCTCTACTGGTTTGGATCTCTGGGTTCTAGCAAGAGTTATTGGCAAGAAAGCATAAAAAAACACAGCCAGGGCTGTTCTATTTGGTGTTGTTCCCCTTGGAAGTCTGGGGTAAATCAGGTTTCAAGATTTTAGAGGCCAGCTGAGAATGGTTCAGCTTTGGAATTTGGCCTCTTTGATTTCAAAGTTCTGGCGTCTTGGATCTGGGTTCTCCTGTAGAGTGTTTCGCTATCAAATCAGTTGATGGGTGAATCTGTGTGTCCTCTAGGTCCTAAACTGTCCCTATCTATGTATTTCCCAAAGGGGTGGGTAGGCTGAATTATACTAAGCACACCCTCTAGGAATTCTATTGGTTAGTGTCTGTCCTCTCTCCTGATTTGAGAAGGACATCTAGTGTCGTAGTGATGCTGTATTTTACAATCCAGGGAGTACCTCCCCTTTGTTCCTGTTCAGTAAATCTAATTTTTCACTTAAATCATATTTACAATACAACCAACTTGCTAATAATACATAATTACATCACAGATTTAGTAGAGCACGTATCCGTCCGAGTCCCAGCTCAGTGAGAGCTTCGGTTCACATTTGACCGTTTTTTGCGCTTTTGGTGGGTTACCCAGTGTCAGATCGGTACACATTTTTCTACATATATGCGCATAACATTTGGGCATAATCCTGTGAAGTTTCATATTTCTAGCAGCATCACAATTGCTACAAAATTGAATTATCTGTAGTCCTGTCTCTGAACATAGCACAGAGTTCAGAGTAGTTTCAAACTGTGAGCAGACTTTTCCTGTTAACAAGCTATAATTTACAGATTTTTACAAAATGTTCACAGTTCTCTGTGAGTCTTTTTCAAAAAATAATTTCTTGAGATTTAAGATACACATATCTGTCTGGTCCCGCCTCCGTGGTTTTGCTGGCCTCCTGCTGGCAGTTGGATTCTGTTGACACCCAAATTTGCATTTCCTTTCAGTCCAGGAAGCCTATTGTCTCTCTCCCAGAGAAGCAGAGCAAAATCCCCTCCTCCTTTCATTAACATCTAAATGATAGTTCCTGGGCAGTGAGCAAAAGGAAGGTGCCCTTTGTTGGAGCAAACTGTGGAATGTGCTTTGAAGTCCTCTGGCTGGTATCAGTTCACTTTAAAACACTTTGTTTAAAATTGTATTTTCTAAAATAAACCTTACATTTTCAACAAATATACACACAGATCTCTTTTTCCAGTGTTTTTAAAACATTGACATTGAATAGTAACAATGTATATTGTTTTTGATGGCAAGTCTCTTCTTTTCTACACAATTTGATTTTAAGACACAAGTTTTAAACTGCCAGTATAAGTAAATGACAGCTTTGACACAGGCGAGCGGCGGTACTGCGTCCATATCTGACAGATTTTTCCAGGCAAGCACCTTTTTGTGCTTATGGGGATTCCTTAAATAAGGTGATGGTTAACACCCAACAAGGATGTTGGATCATTTCTGATGTTTGGGGAACCATTATTTTGCAATTTCAACAGCCAAGGAAAAACGGATTTTAAAGCACTTCTGGGTTTTCCTGGCAATACAGCACTGCCTTTTCATGTAGTTCCATTTCACTCTGTGGGCAGCCCAATGACATGTTTTGGCAGTATGGTCTCCTGTTCTACCACTGACACAGGCAAAGTAGATTTGGCAGCCTATTTTTCCGTTTTCCCTGCGCACTTCTCAGTGATTTTTAGCACACATAGGACTTTTTGGCGACCATTCTGTTGTTTCTGATGAAAGGAGCACACAGTGATGTTGCAGGGCAGAGCCTAGTGGGTCAGAACATCCCACATGGTCCATGGTGGGAGAGCGGTAGAGGCAGATGTGGTGGGGAAGGCATATACGAATCCTGTGGTGTTTATGGGTGCAGGTCAGAAGAACCTTGGTCCTGAATCCCCATCTGCTTTGGCTGAAACCCTTGGCAGTATGTTATCTGAAGTGGAGAACCAGAAATCTGACAGACTACAGCACTTTCGGTCTGTATAGCCATTTTAGTGGGGAAGGGGGCGTGATGGGGCTAAAGACTATAGCTCATACGTAGCTTTATTAGTGTTGATGTGCTAATGGCTAGGCCAGAGGCAGCTGTCTGGGAGATTTGTGTTTATAGTATAAGATGGTAGGAGATCTTAGTGAGGAGTTGGTTAGTTAGGAGGAGGAAGAGGGAAGGATTTACAAGGCAAGACAAACTGGTATCCTCCCTCCACTCCCACCACTGGCCTTTTGCAGACAGATCCCATTTAACTTTTTCATATTTACAATGTTTGTGTCTCTATTTTTGACTGCCTCTATCTCTTAGTAGAGTATATCAGGCATTCTTCGGGCAATCGGGGGCATCCTGGTTGTTTTTCCCAGAGGTCTATACCACTGTCTACCACAAGCCTCAGACTCCACTGACATAGAGCACACAGCGAAAGGTCAACATCAGATTCACCCCTCCACCTCCGCCGGCCACCACTTACCTGGTGCTGAGGTTTCAGAATGATGATGTGACCAGGTAAGGGGTTTTCACAGTGAAATCAGGGGCAGGAAAGATAAAGGTGGAGTGTAAATTGAGGCAATATGCCTGAAGGTGGCATCCCGTTACCCAGTGGGTGGGCTCTGCCAATGAGGGGCATATCGCCATTAGCACCCATGTAGCATGCTACGCCGGTGCTGTTTTTTTAAAAAAAAATGGAAAGTATTTTCTTTCAGTGCACAGGATGGTTCACGGAGAGAAAATACTGTACCAACATGGCCACCATGGAAAAGAAAGGCAGGCTCTGTATGGTCTCTTGCTTTGTTCATAAATAAAAACACCTCCCCAGTTGTGTTCTGTGTCATTATCAGCTCACTATCTATTCAGGGTTAACATTTTATTTGAAAATCATTGGAAAATGCATTGCCCAGGATCATGTGTTGGTTAAAAATGTGTCGCTGGGATTTTCTCCCACATTGAAATTTCTGCACTTTAACATTTTTATTTTCCAGTCCTTACCATAAAACTAAAAACATTTTCTAGACAGTATTCGGTTAGTGGTGTGTAATTATCTCTGCCCAGCACAACTCGCAAAGGCTTCTAAAAACCTAAAACATAACTATGCCTACAGAGAGACACATGCCTTTTACATTGCCAATGGCATGATCCTGGTCTGAAGCTATCTTTCACACAGTGGGGCGCTGTCAATACCTCCTAACACGCAGTGCTTTAAAAAGCTACCACCTCAAGAATGAATATTTATTCAGAAACCCCACAGCAATAACGCTATAGACTGGCTAGGTCTAACACAGACGTTTTACATTTTAAAAGCACATTGCACGGCTGACAAAAGCATTGTTTGAGAACTATATACACACAATCTGACTTTTTTTACCCGACAGACAATGTCGTGCTAAGGGCTTACCTTATTCACACTGTGTTGGTCAAAGTGTCGAAGTCTTGCAGCAAGTTATGTCCTGCAGAGAAGTTGTGACTGGAGTCATGTCCGCCTTAGCTAATTATCTATGCATGGACTCCAGCATTGTCCTGCGATCAGTCAACGTTGTACGGCTTGCGAAAATATGTAGCTCTAGCTTATCACAATGATAGATCCAGAGCGCTCTTTTATATAAGTGAAGTTGACAGTCTTACAATGGGGGATAGTCCTGTCCATGGGGCACTCACCTGAGACCACTATGACAGTCCCAATTCTCCACGGCCATTGCAACGACTTCTTAAAGCCCAGGGCATGCAAGAAAAAACAGGCATTGGCACAGCTGCTCCCCATCCGTCCTCCTGTGACCCGCCTCAATACCCTTGATATGATATGATATGATATGGTATTTGTAACGCGCCTATACACAAGTGTTTCAAGGCGCGACGAGGCAGGGAGGGAGGGAAACAAGGGGAAGACAGACAAACGATCCTACTAGGCCAGGTGTCATTCAGATCGCGCAAGTGCAGAGGTAAGGGGAAAAGGAGGAAGTGCAGGGGGAGGAGGTAGGGGGAAAGTGCAGTACAAGGTAAGTAGCGTAAGAAATAATAATTAATAAATAATAAATAAAAAGGGCCAGCTGGTGGCAAGTGCGAGGTAAGTGCAGAGCAAGTGCTGGGAAGGGGGCTGTAGGGTACAGTGACAGTCCCACAGTGCACGGGGAGCCAGGGAGGCAGTGCAAGTGGAGAGTGGCTGGGCCCTGGACCGAGGTTGCTGAGAGTGGCCCAGATGCAGGTTTAGTGCTGAATTCAGTGGGGGGTTAAGCAGGTTTAGCAGGGGAGAGGGAGAGAGAAGGCAGAAGCGAAGAGGAAGGTTTTGAGGTGCTTCCGGAACCGGAGATGGTTCTCCTCAAGTTTCAGGGAGGCAGGAAGGCTGTTCCAGAGGGAGGCCCCTGCTGCGGAGAGAGATCTACCCCCAGCTCGTTGCTTCGAGAAGCGGCTGACCATGAGGGAGTTGGAGACGGATGAGCGAAGGGCTCGTGAAGGAAGATATTTAGGAAGAGAGAGTTGAAGGTATTTAGGTCCCTGGCCCCAGAAGGCCTTGTGGACAATGCAGAGGGTTTTGAACTTAATCCTCGCAGCCACTGGGAGCCAGTGAAGGGATTTCAGTCCTGGAGAGATACGGTCCCTGGGCTTGAGGCCAAGGACAAGTCTCACAGTTCTGTTCTGGATAAGTTGCAGAGGGCGGAGAGTGGAGGCAGGCAGATTAAGATAGAGGCTGTTACAGTAGTCCAGCCTTGAGAGAACCAGGGCTCGGGAGACAGTGAGCTTCTGGGGGAAGGAGAGGAAGGGAAGAATACCTCTGAGGAGGTGCAGCTGGTAGTGTGACTTCTTAGAGACGTCAGATATATGAGGAGAGAAGGAGAGTGTGGAGTCGAAGATGACCCCGAGGTTTTTAGCCTTGCAGGTAGGGGCAGGAAGGGGGCCAAGGGAGGCCGGCCAGAGAGCTGCAGGGAAGGAGGGAGTGTGACATGTCCCTATTTCTCAAAACTATTGTACATGTTTCACAGGCACTGGACCTTCTGCTGACCAGTCACCTAAGCAAAGATTTCCCCCAGGGTAGCGCCATGTGTTCAGCGAATGGTGTTTAAACACAGCATAGACACCTCTATTTTTAAATTAGGACTATCTCACACCCCAGCAAACATTAACGGTAAAGAACGCTATGGCTTTTTCTCTCATCAACAAGCAGATAAAGGAGCATCGCAAAACACACTACAGCTCATTATTAAAGGATTTGAGCAACTGGTTTAAAACAAGGGCTGAAGCTACTTCAGAGGGTGCCAATTTACCTGCAGTGTTTAGCAGCCATGGAAAACCAAAATCCTTTAACCCTCCATAATCCAAGGGCTCCCTGCCAACATGCCCACAAACACACACACAGGTGTGATTCTGACTTCGTCTCTGCAGTGTTGAAATATGGTCTGAGATAAAACACTTTAGACCTCATGACAAGTCCAGCGGTACCTCTTAAAAGTGGCAATAACGGAATTAGCGCTGACAATACCGCTCCGCCGGATCATGAGCCAGCGCAATTACAGCCAGCTCTATTACAGCCGGTCACATGAGCCGCAAAAACAGCTGCATCACAAGTCCATGTCCGGCACTATCAGTGCTGAAAACTGGCGCTAATACAGCCAACAACACGGCACAGTTACCTCCAGCTTCCAGCTGAAATTAAGCCACTGGGAATCCCAATACATCCTAGAGTGCTACATAAGACACACCCCTACCACAAACACTGTTTCCAACACCATGCTGCGACTAGCCACTGTTAGGTGGGACAGGTAGCTGCTCTTGCTGCGCTTGGAAGAAGAGAGGCTGGACAACCAGGACAGGGAACAGGGAGCACAGAGGGAAGATGGGCGGTGGGCAGTAGGAGGAGATCCCATGCAAGGAGTACCCCAATCCCAGGGTCACGCCATCAACTTGGACACTGCCAGCCAGTTGGTCACCCTGTACTGCTTCAACAGGGAGACCATAACAGAGCTGCTCAACACAATACAGGATGACATAGGGAGCAGGATCAACACCCATACAGCTGTGCCCCCACTGTGGAAACTAGTGTCCGTCCTACAATTCCTTGGAACTGGAACCTTCCAGCACTCCGTGGCCAGGGCATGGCATGGCACAGCCCACGTTCTGTGCAGAGCTGGGCCAGGTGCTTGAATCCCTCCTGCAGCAAGTACAATGCCACCTGTCACTGCCACCACTCCAGCACAGGTCAGGCACAGTTCTATGCCATTGCCCAAATGCCAAATGTGATTGCTGCCCTGCCCTGTACCCAAGTTGCACTGGTAGCCCCCCAGGCCCACCACCAGGGTACCGATACGGCAAGCACTACCACTCCCTGAATGTGCAGGTGACCTGTGACCACAACCTCTTCATCACCCACTGCTGTGCCTGCTACCCTGGTTCCACCCACGGTGACATGGTCCATGGAACAGCAAACTGCCAGGATACATGGAGAGGCACAGAGGACAACGGACCTGGCTAGTGGGTGAGTAGGAAAGCTAGCACACATGTGCTGCGAGTCACATGCCCAAAGGCAGCAGGGTGTGTGTGCAGCCAGTCCACGATGCCCACCCATTGCCAACAGACGCCTAGGGAGGGTCCATGGGGAACTCAGCATGCCACATGCACAGAGCAAAGGCACAGCCACATGACAGCCACCATGTCCGCTGCACATGTCACCAACGGACACCGTAAACCATACATAACATATGCTGCAAGGTAACAGGGTGCATGTGAAGCACAAACAATGCATGGCACGAGCGACACTTTATGCACAGACATAGAAAAGACACTTGCTGTGAAATGAAGGCTCATCTGCATCCACAAGTAGTATATTGACCTGATATTGTGTAAGTCCACCCCCACATCTTACACTGTGACTAATGCATGTGCCTCCACCCATGCAGGTGACTCCGTTTACCGACAGCTGCCCTGGCTAATGATGCCTATGCGTGATCCACAAACACCTGAAGAGAATGCCTACAACCACGCTCAGAGCCAGACCCGTGTGTGCATTCGGCCTCCTGAAGGCACGTTTATGCTGCCTCAACCGCACCAGTGGAGCCCTGATGTACGCTCCAAAGAAAGTTGTCAAAATTGTGCTTGTGTGTGCAATGTTGCACAATATATGCGGTAAGAGAAATGTTCCACTACCACCTGACGTGGACATGCCACACCCAGAGGATGAGGGTGCAGTGCCTGTGGCTGAGGCAAATGCACGCATTGCCAGAGATGACGTGAGGAATGGGTGAATGGCACGTCATGGACTGATGGACAATTTCTTTTGACACTTTCACATGGCTCGAGCCATGCACCCCTGTGTGACGCCACCCTAATCAATAAACACGACAAAGACACAATCATGAATGTCCTCGCATTGAAGAATGTTCATGTTTATTATTAAATTAAGTGCCCCAACAATACCACCTTCCCCTCCCACCACCAACTCCCCATCACACTATCCAATTCCCCCTCCCTGAACCAACTCCCCAGCACACTCTGTCCCACCACCAACTCCCCAGCATGGCCACTCATCATGGCGGCCAGTGTCCCAGAGTCATTCTCAGTAGGGGCCTCTTCCCTGCGCCCCCCGCCTGCCCATGGTGACTTTGCGCAAAGAAGGCGTTGGGACTGTCGTTGCGGCATGCCCTGGTGTGACCCATCCATGGGTGTTGTGGAGGTGGACGGGCGGAGCCTGTCACCAGGTTCTGCTGCCACTGAAACATATTACCTTGCCGGATAGCTTCGGCTAGGGCAGGGACACCCTCTGTCATTTCTCTGTCACGTTGTGCATATAGTGTCAGGGTGGACATGATGGCACTCATCTCGGCCCTGTTCCACAACATTTGCTGCACAAACCTGTGATTGGCCCCTTTTGTATTCTCCCTGATGGCCTGCAAGTGTGCAAAGTGTGTGTGCACAATCTCCTTCTTCTCCCGATGTCTGAGCTCAGTGTCATCCAGCCTTGGCAGCAGCATGCTGCGAGATGGACTATGCGGTCTGTGTGGGGGGCTCTGCACTAGGCCACGGCTGAAGGCGGGTGAGCCATAAGATGGGGTTTCCTCATAAGACTCAGGTGTCGCTTTGCACTGTCATTGTGAAGGGCTTCCTGGGGAATGTAGGCCTTCAGCAGGTGTAGACGCCAGGCTGGTGTCCCCCTGTGGCTCCTCAAGGCACTGGCAGCAGTTGTTGGCTCTATGTCCATGCATATGACTGAAGGCATGGGTTCAACTTGCCTGCACTGCACTTGGTGGCTGCTGGGGTTAGCGCAGGGCCTGCAGTGCCACTGGCGGGCTTGGCCTTGCGGGCTGTAGACCTTGCATGGCAGTCTGTGCCCCTTAGGCGAGGATCATGTGCACCTCCGTGAGGTGGTGGTGGTAGACCTTGAGGGCCTTGAAGTGCCACACCGTGATGCGTCTGCTACCTCCTCCTCCTGCTCTAATGTATTTGGTGATACGTGAGTGCCAGGGACAAGTCTTGCAGTCCTGTTCTGGATGAGCTGTTGAGGACAGAGAGTACAGGCAGGAAGATTTAGAAAGAGACTGTTGCAGTAGTCCAGCCTAGAGAGAACCAGAGCTCTGGAGACAGTGAGCTTCTGGCGTAAAGTGAGGAATGGAAGAAAATCTCTGAGGGGGTGCTGCTGGTAGTTTGACTTCTTAGAGACGTCGGAGATGTGAGGAGAGAAGGAGAGTGTGGAGTCGAAGATGACCCAGAGGTTCTTAGCCTCACAGGTAGAAGGAAGAGGGCCCAGGGTGGGTGGCCAGAGAGTGAGAGGAAAGGAGGGAGCTGGTGTTCCTATGAGGAGGATCACTGTCTTACTGGCATTAAGGCAGAGATCATTGGCAGCACACCACTCCGGAATTGCAGAAAGACCGTCTGGAATGAGATTAGAAGTAGAGACGACTGAGGGGAGCGTGAAGGAGAGCTAAGTGCCATCTGCACAGCACTGGAAGTTGGAACAGAGGGCTGCTATGCAGTGGGAAAGAGGTGCCAGGTTTTGGTTGAAAACCCAGGGAGAAAGATTAGACCCCTGGGAATACCACAGGTAGAGATAGAGGAGAGGAAGGATGCCAGTTGGACCTGGGAGGGTAGATCAGTTAGAAAGGAGGTCAGCCAGGCCATGGCCTGATCAGTGATACCAAGGTTATCACAAAGTCGGTTGTGCAGGATGGCATGATTGACTGTATCGAAAGCAGAGAAAAGATTGAGGAGAATGAGGACAGAAGGAAGGTTAGAATCGAGGTTTGAGAGCAGGTCTTCATGGATGTTCAGGAGAGCAGTTTCCGTGCTTCTGGCCACTCTGAAGCCAAACTGATGGTCATGGAGACAGCCGACAGATTCAGTGTGAAGGTTAAGCTGGGAGATGGCCAGCTTTTCCAGGAGTTTGTCAAGGAAAGGAGTAATGGAGATCGGGCGATAGTTGGCCGGACAGGAGGGATCAGCAGAAGGTTTCTTAAGAAGGGGTTGCAGAAGGGAGTGCTTCAGTGGTGAGGGGAAGGTTCCAGTGGCAAAAGAGTGATTGCAGAAATCTTCCAAGGAAGGAGCAAGGGTGTCAATGTGATCCTTGATGGTTTGGAAGAGCAGGGAAGAACCTGTTTTGATGAGACTTTCATAGATCCTACTAGTCTAGAAACGTTGTCAGGGGTGAAAAAAGCAAAGGAGGAGAAGGGAAAAGGAGAAGCGGTCGCAGGAGCGCCAGGAGATGAGGAGGAGGTTGGAGAGGAGGAGAGGGTGGACAGGATGTCCTCAGTTTTAGTGATGAATGAGAAGCCCGGGCCATGCAGAGGGCCTGGGAGGGGGCAGGAGAAGAAGAGACTGCCACAGAATTGGCCAGCTCCTTGCAGATTTTAACGAGTTTGGACAAGTTATTAGATGCAGCAGAGACGCAGGCTTGGATTTGCCCTCTCTTCTTAGCAAGCACAGAGAGTCTGTACTGCCTTTGAAGAAGGAGGCAGGTAGGTTTGTCAGAGGGTGCACCTGATGCCCTCCACTTCCTCTCAGCCACCATACACTTGCATTTAAGGGTGACATGGTCTGAGTCATACCAAGAGTTGCGCTTGGGTTTGGGCTTCAGGCCTCATGACAGGGGCAAGTACATCAGGAGTGTCAGAGATAGAGCAGTGAAGGATAGAAAGGGCTGTGTCAGGGTGTGAGTGTGATGCTGGAAATGCATCGGAGGGACAAGGCCTCAGTATCCTTGTCCTTTACTGCTTTTTATTCTGTGTTCTGTCGTGTTTTACGCGCAGGAGTTCATGTGGGACTCCTGGCGGTGCAGCTCTCTCTTTTGTTTTGGTGAACAGACCCATGGGATACCCTTATGGTACCCATGGGTAGGGATCAAACCTTGTGCCCCTAGTGTATGTTTTTGGGCACCTGTGTGTGACCCACAGAGCAGGGTACGGGCTGGTGGCAGTTCCATGCTGAAATGACTGGTGCCCTGAGCATCCTCCATTTTGGGATGCCCAGGCCCTGTCATTGGAATCGGTAGATTCCTGATGGAGACAAAATGGCCCCCATTGCCTCTTGCCTTCCATCACCTGTTACCCTGATCTTTCCGAAGTCCCGGGCAGCCCTGTCTCTGTCCCTTCCCCCTGACTGGCTGTTGGGTGGAAGTTCCGTATATGGTAGTGTGGGGAAGTGCCAACCAGACTGGCTGGAGCCTTCTCAACGACCGTATGTTGTGGGTACGCCTGTGGGTGGGACCTGGGTGAATGGAGTGTGTGACGAATATACATTCTATGTTGTGACTGTCCTGCCCGAAACCGGTATGAATGCAGCTTGGAGTGTTGAATGGCTTGGTACTTGTCCCAATACACTTAACCTGTTGTGAGTGTCTGGAGAGAAGTGAATGGCCTATATACCTTGTGTACCTGATTGGTTGACTGCCTGCATGAATGCCTGCAGTCGTGATTGGATGCTTGAGTGTGACCCAGCGAAATGAATGGGAGATCAACAGTATATCTGGGGACCTCTCACTGCTAGGAATCGTGTTCAGAAGCTGAAGTCCACTATGAAGAGTAACTGTGAAGTTTAACCTTGAGCCCTGCTGGACGAGAAGAATTGCTGTTGCTCTCCTTCGAAATCTGAAAGCTGCTGTGCTTCAAGAACTGACCCAGAGAGGACCTGGAAAGGCGCCCTCTTCCCGAGCTATGAGGGACCATCGTGCACAGCTGATCTTTGCCTAAGCTCCCTGGTAGACAGACCTTTGACAGGCTGCCGACTCGATACGGGGACTGCTGCGGAACTCCAAGGAGAAGCGCCCGGACTGTTGTCCGTCACTGTCGCCAACCGCTGTCGCTGACTGGAGCCGCCGTGCTCCTGTTGCCTAAGAAACTTCATTTATCTAAGGACGCTTTCGTCCGCATCGTCGCCACTGTATCCTGCTGGAGAAGGCCTGACCGTCGACGCGCCGAGGAGCATCCACCGGGGGTTTCCCGCCACCCAAAGACCACAGAGACGCTGACGACTCAACGCCCTTGCTGGGCCACAGTTCTTCAACTCTTTGCGGTCCAGAACTATCGACACCGAGGTGCCCTGTGTGATGCTGGAAATGCATCAGAGGGACAGGGCCTCTGAATCCTTGTCCTTTACTGCTTTTTATCATCTGTTCTGTCGTGTTTTCTGCCCAGGAGTCCATGTGGGACTCCTGGCAGTGCAGCTCTCTCTTTTGGTTTGGTGAACAGACCCATGGGATACCCTTATGGCACCCATGGGTAGGGGTACCACCCTGTGCCCCTAGCGTATGTTTTTGTGCACCTGTGGGTGGCCCAGAGAGCAGGGTATGGGCTGGTGGCAGCTCCATGCTGAATTTGACAGGTGCTCTGGGTGTCCTCCATTTTGGGATACCCAGGCCCTGCCATTGGGATCAGTTGATTCCTGATAGGAAACAAGATGGCCCCTGTGGCCTCTTGCTTTCTATTGCCTGTTACCTTGTTTTCCCAAAGTCCTGGGAAGCCCTGACTCTGTCCCTTCCCCCTGACTGGCTGTTGGGTGGAAGTTCCATATATGGTGTTGTTGTGAAGGCCCAGCTAGACTGACTGGAGCCTTACCAGTGACTGTATGTTGTGGGTACCTCCTGTGGGTGGGACCTGGGTGAATGGAGTGTGTGACCAATATACACTCCTTGTTGTGGTTGTCTGGTTTCTGGCATGAGAGACAAAGACTGAGACAGCCCTGCCCGAAACTGGCCTGAATGCAGTGTGTAGTGTTGAATGGCTGGGTACTTGTCCCAATCCACATTCCTTGTTGTGAGTGTCTGAAAGGGAGGAGTGTGGCCTGAATGCACTGTGTGCCTGATTGGCTGACTGACTGCATGAATGCCCTTCTGTATGATTGGCTGCTGAGTGTGTGCCAGCAGTGTGGATGAGAGACAGAATAGTATATCTGGGGACCTCTCACCACTGGTAATTGTTCAGAAGCGTTCAGAAGCTGAGTCTCAACTCTAAGAGTAACTGGAACTGCTGATCCTCGACGCCCAGCTGGAAGAAGAAGACTTGCTGTTGCACTTGCTTTGACCGATCTGAAAGCTGCCGAATTCGTCGAGGACTGACCCGAGAGAGGACCTGGTAAGGCGCCCTCTTCCCATGCTCCGAGGGATCATCGAGCACTGCTACATCTTCACCGAAGCGCCCTGGAAGTCAGAACCTCGAAAGGCTGCCGACCCGAGACGGGACGGCCGAGGAGATCGAAGTGAAGCACCCGGACATCGCCGCCGTCGAAGTCCATTGCCGTCGACCAGGGTTCGCAGGTCTGTGTAACCACTGGAGGCCCGTCGAAGTTGTGTTGCCCAGCCGTGGGAACCACTTGACGCCGTGCCGCCGACGACTGGAGCCGTCCGCTCCTTGCCTAAGAACATTTGAATCGAAGGACTCCCTCGTCCGCACCGTCGACCGCTTTATCCTGCCGGAGAAAGTCGAGGACGACCAACGCGCCGAGGAGAAACCTGCCGGTGGGTTTCCCGTCACCCGAAGACCACAAAGACTGGAACAACTCGACGCCCTTGCTGGGCCCCCGTCTCCACAATCTTTGCGGTCCAGAACAATTGTCATCGAGGTGCCCCGCACGCCTCTGCCTTGCAGGACGCCAACGCTCCGTCGTCGACGAGCACCGCTTGGATCGAAGCTGCCGCCTCATCAACGCCGTTCTACCCTGTTTGTTGTCGGACGTTCGACGCCCCGTGTCTCCCGCTTGAAAGGGAAGGCATTCAAGAAGGGCCGTCGATTCCCCGACGCCGACCGCCGAGTTCCTCGACGGACGTTCGACGCCCCGTGTCTCCCGCTTGAAAGGGAAGGCATTCAAGAAGGGCCGTTGATTCCCCGCCGCCGAACACCGAGTTCCTCGACGCTTCTCGACGCCTCTCGACGATCCGTGACTCCGCTTGAAAGGGAGTCGCCCAAGAAGGATCTGTCGACGCCTCTTCGAAGAACTCGACTCCACCAGGTACATTGGGGGGGTAAAAACATTATAGGAGGGAATAAGACTTGCAGAACAATATATGGACTGGGCTTGTGCTTTATCTTTATTTTACAGGTTGCCCAGGTGGGGGGATCTCCACACAGGACTGTGTCTAGTGGTAGGGGCCAGTATTCTGCCTATTGCTCAACCATCTTATTTTCTCTCCTCTCTCTATTGCTGGTTTCACTCTATTGATCTGTGTGACATTGTTACAGTATTGTTGATGCACTTTAATGAGATCTAATACAAAGGGTGGTACCACTTTAGAATTGTATATATTTGCCATTGTTGATTTTCCTAAGTACAAAGTGAGTTATTATGTTAAGTGTACATAACCTTGAATATTGATTATATAAAGACTGTGTTCTAACCAATACAGTGTGTGGACATTCCTTTGTGGGGGCTTGGCGACTACACTGTACTTAAGAACCAGCCTGCATCACCTCCTGAGAAGCTAGGCCTTGATTGCTCGACCATAGCTACTGAATAGAGAATCTAGGCTGGGGTCCTCTGTGCCTCCCCTCTACCATATAGAGAGCAGAAGTACAGACCACCCCCTACCAGTCTTTACACCCCGCACGCCTCTTCCTTGCAGGACGTTTACGCTTCCCCGTCAGCGAGCACAGCTAGGAACGGCACGGCCACTTCACCGTCGTAGCTCGACCTGTTCTCCGGCGGACGTTCGACGACCCGTGACTCCTCCCTAAAAGGGAGGACACTCAAGGGTTGTCGATTTCCCCATCGCGGAACGCTTCAACACCAAGGTACTTTGGGGTTGCAGAACTATTGGGAAGGTTAGGGGTGAACAATATATGGACTGGGCTTGTATCTTTCTTCTACAGGTTGCCCAGGTGGGGGGATCTCCACACAGAGCTGTGTTTCACGTTAGTTACCAGTATTCTGCCTATTGCTCAACCATCCTGCTTTCCTTCCTTTCTCTACTGCTGGTTTTCCTCTTTATTTTGATCTGTGTGTCATTCTGACCGTATGCACTTGAATAAGATCTAATAACATTAGTGGTACCACTTTAGAATTGTACATATTTACCATTGTTGATTTTCGGAGTACAAAGTGAGTTATCATGATTGTGTATATGACCTTAAATATTAATTATATAAAGACTGTGTTTTAACCCATACAGTGTGTAGACATTTCTTCGTGGGTGCTCGTGGACTACACTGTACTTAAGAACCAGCTCGCATCACCTCCTGAGAAGCTAGGCATTGAGTGCTCGTCCATTGCTACCGTAATAGAGAATCTTGGTAGGGGTCTCTGTGCCTCCCCTCTACCATTAAGAGAGCGGAAGTGCAGACCCCCCCCCTCCGGTCTTTACAGCTGGTGGCAGCAGTGGGATGTTTATGGTTTTAAGACTCAGTGAATAAGATCTAATAACATTAGTGGTACCACTTTAGAATTGTACATATTTACCATTGTTGATTTTCGGAGTACAACGTGAGTTATCGTGATTATGTATATGACCTTAAATATTAATTATGTAAAGACTGTGTTTTAACTGATACAGTGTGTAGACATTCCTTCGTGGGTGCTCGGGGACTACACTGTACTTAAGAACCAGCTCGCATCACCTCCCGAGAAGCTACGCCTTGATTGCTTGTCCATTGCTACCGTAATAGAGAATCTTGGCAGGGGTCTCTGTGCCTCCCCTCTACCATATAGAGAGCGGAAGTGCAGACCCCCCCCTCCGGTCTTTACAGTGAGTCAGCCAAAGGTTCAGATGGAAGAGAGAAAGTGGCGGCGAAAGCCTCAACTGACACACACTTCATGGGTCGGATGACCGACAAAGTAGGTGGCAGAGCTGACGAGGCTTGGCCTGAGGGGTAGAGAGAGAGAGAGAGATGAGAGGAAAGGAGAAAGTGATCATTTCTGGAAAGAGACGAGTGGTGAGAGGGTAAGGGAAGGGGAGGTCTGAAGAGACCATAACATCCATGATGCGCCCTGCAGAGTGAGGCGGGCCAGCAGGGTGAATAGAGAGAGAGAGAGAGTCACAGAGGTTACAAAAGAGTCCAGAAGAAGGATAGGAAGCATTCAGGTGAATGTTGAGGTCTCAGAGAAGGAGAGGTTGAGAGGTAAAGGCAAGGAGGGAGGAGGTGATGTCCGTCCACTCGGAAAGGAAGGATGTTACCTGGCAAGTCAACTAGTAGATAGTGGCCACAGTGAGAGAGAGGCTAGGAGAGAGAGAGAGCCTGCAGACCAGGTATTCAAAGGAGGGTTAGTCCTGCATAGGAATGATAGAGGCAGGGATGCACTCCGGGAAGATCAATGCTACACCCCCACCAGGACTACTGGTTCTGGGTGCAGAGAGGATCTTGTAGGGAGGAGGGTATAAAAACGTGTGAGAGATCTGGCCATGGACCACGTCTCGGTCAGACCAAGAACATGCAGGTTGAGTTCTTCAAAGAGATGGAAGATGTCAGAGGAGTGTTTGACAGCTGAGCGAGAGTTGAGGGTGGCAATGTGGAGCAGGTTGCCATCTATGAAAGACTTCTGTGGTTGGATACAGGTCTGGGGTACGCCCTGAGAGAGTGTAGAAAGAGCCTGTGGATGGGCAGAGGAGGAAGTAGGAGCGGGCAAGGTAGTCAAGGAGGAGGATGCCAGAGGGGTGGCCGAAGAGGGAGGCAACAGGGTGGAAAGAGAATCAGTAGAGGGTGCTGAAGAGGTGGCAGAGGATGGAGGAGGAAGAGGAGCCAGAGAAGGGAAAGAAGGACGAGCAGGAGAAGAAAGTTGCTAAGGTGCGGTAAGCATCTATCAAAAAAGAGGAGGTTGGCCTGAGTGTCTTGGACCAAGATGGTGCTATTTAGATAAACATTTATGATTGTCTTGGAGGAGTGGAAGGGGGCCTGGAGGGCTTCCAACCGAGTGCCACCATTATGGGTGAAGAGGAAAAAGGAGAGAACACAGAGACCATATGGAATGTCCATAGGCCTGGAGAGGGAACAACAAACAGGATATTGGTGAAGGTCTGTCTGGAGGAAGCGCTGGTGTAGGTATCAATGATAGGGAGGCCTGGGTAGGAGACCAGGATATCCCTTTTGAACTTCTTCCTCACAGACTTAGTGAGAAGGATAGGATAGTCAATAGAAAAAGCAGTTGGAGTATATAGGTGAGACAGAGAGCACCAAAGAGGATGCAAGAGAGTTGGTGGTGGAAGGTGGTGAGGAGAGTGGGGGGAGGAAACACTAGGGTTGGGACACAAAGAGGAGGAGAGCATGCAGACAGACAATGACAACTCAGAAGAAATAATGGACAATAGACAATTACGTTCACGTGGGACCTGGATGGAGGAGTGCACACAGCAATCAGTGACAAAACCAAATTAACAAAGCAGACGACTCAGGGAACCTAGAAGAAAGAAGTGCTCAGCATCGGTGCAGGCAGTACAATGTGGGGAGACCACCAAGAAGGGGAATGTAAGTTAAGGAACAAACAAACAAGGGGACCTAGAGGAAAGAGTGAGAACAACAAGAATGCAGGCAATACGATGTGAACAGTATTCAGGAGAGCAGTCGGCAGAAAAGGAAACCTAGAAGAAGAAAAGAGCACAGAAGAACACAGGGCAGCATGATGTAAACAAAATCAGGATAACAGGGCATCAAAAGCAGAGCAGTCGAAAAAATAACCCTAGAGGAATGAACAGCACAACCGAACACAGAGCAATACACAAAAGAAAGGGAAACGGTTGGGAGGAGGGGCAGGGCAGGGGAAGTCGAGGGTAAGGGCTTGCAGGGAATCAAGGATGTGCAACTGGAGTGGGATTGCAAGGAAGTGCACACAATCAGGGATGCGCTGGAATGCATGCAGCCCAAGGGGTGAGAGCATCCACGATCAAGAAAGTGAGAGAATCCTGTAATCGAAGATGTGCGGGAGTGCACGCAACCTAGGGAGCTAGCGAGAGCACGCGATCAAGGATAATGAGGGAACCACGTGGTGAAGGGCTGTGCAGGAGAGCATGCAGCCTAGGAGGCGGGTGAGCGCATGCGATCAGGGATAGCGAGGGAGCCACGTGATCGAGGAATGCATGGGCATGCACGCAGCAAGGGGCGAGCAAGCCAAGCGACTTCAAGGATAATAAGGGAACCACGCAAACACAGGGTGTGCTGGAGAACACGCAGCCCAGGAGGCAAGTGAGCGCACGCTATCAGTGATAGTGAGGGAGCCACGTGATCGAGGAAAGTGAGGACGTGCATGCAGCCAGGGGCGAGCGAGCCAGGCTAATTCAAGGAAAACGAGGGAGCTGCGCAATCAAAGGGTGCGAGGGGGGCACGCAGCCAAGGAGGCAAGTGAGCATGTGCGATCAAGAAGCGAGGGAACCACGTGTTCAAGGGAAGCACGGGAACACACGCAACCTAGGGAGGGAGCAGGCACACACGATCAAGGATAGTGAGGGAACCACACAATCAAGGAATGCATGGGAGAACACACATCCTAGGAGGTGAGTGAGTTCACACGATCAGGGATAGCGAGATAGCCACTTGATCGAGGAATTGGCATTGCTGGGATGCTACCCAAGGTGCATGCAAACCACGCCAATTTAAGGAAAATGAGGTGACCGCGCGATCACAGGGTGCAAGGGAGGGCAAGCAGTCTAATGGGGGAGCGCACACAGCTATGAAGCGTAGTGAGGAACCATGCAAGTGAGGGATGCACGGGAGAGCCCACGACTTGGGATGCAGGTGAGCACGGGAACACACACGGCTAACGGGGCAGAAGCGCAAGTGGGCTGGGGGTGAGGGCAGAGGGACAAGACCAGGGGAAGGGGGGAACCCAGGTCAGGGGGGCGAGAGGCCTTGGGTCAGAGGGCTACATGGAGTGAAGCAAGCCAAGTTCTCCCTGCAACTCCTTACATGGCAGCCGTAGACAAGGGGTTGAGGTTGTCTGCACTCACTGTCCGCGCCGCAAGCCCATTGCCACCAAACACCTGCATCACTCAACAATGCAGCTTTGTCCTGCGAGGGCTTTGTTGCGGAGGGTCTGAACCTCGGCTGTTATAGGCTCTTAAGCGTGGATGTAGCAAACGTGCTGCATGTCGTCGGGCAGAGTCTCCTGCGCACCTGCATCGCTCAACACTGCGGCCTTGTCCTGCGAGGGCTTTGCCACAGAGGGTCAGAACTTCAGATTTCATAGGCTCGGAAGCGTGGACGTAGCAAACGTGCTACATGTCATCGGGCAGAGTCACCTGCGCCGCTCAACACCGCAGCCTTGTCCTGTGAGGGCTTTGGCGCAAAGGGTCCGAACCTCCGTTTTTATAGGCTCAGAAGTGTGGACATAGCAAATGTGCTACATGTCATCAGGCAGAGTCTCCTGCGCACCTGTGTCGCTGAACACTGCAGCCTTGTCCTGTGAGGGCTTTGCCACGGATGGTCCGATACTTGGAATTTATAGGCTGGGAAGCATGGACGTATCAAACGTGCTATGTGTCATCGGGCAGAGTCTCCTGCACACCTGCGTCACTCAACACTGCAGCCTTGTCCTGTGAGGGCTTTGCCTGGGAGGGTCTGTACCTCGGATTTTATATGCTTGGAAGCATGGACATAGCAAATGTGCTATGCATCGTTGGTGCTACGTGTCATGCGTCGCTCAACACCGTACCCTTGTCCTCCGAGGGCTTTAGGTGGCTTGTTTCTATGGCACTGTCATGGCTCTATGGGGCAATGCTGCGCTGCCAGCAGGGCTGGACTGTGGTGCACAGTGATTGGCAGGCTGGGCACATGTATATATGTGGGATGTGTACTTCCATGTGGCTTGTCTGCCATGCCCTCATGGGGTAACCCTACAGGGACAGCTTTTTTCTGGGGTGACTGCTGCACGGTGTCATGGTTGATCACGCACCTCAATCCTGCTGGCACAGGGTGTGCAAGTAGGGATGCGGTGTGTATGGCATCTGTTTGGTTCACTTGCCTGCCCTGCCCGCTGCTGTGACACTCAGCATGGCACCACACTGCCTTTGGTGCCATGCCGCATGGCTGCTGTGGAGGGTGGATGATGTGCCACTGCGTCACTCTTCCTTCTCGGCATGGTCAGCTTTGGGGTCTGCTGACTTGTGTCCCTGTCCACTGGGCCTTCTTATGCTGGGTTGTCATTGTGCATGCATTTGTTGGGGGAGTCACTCACATCCTGCCTCCTCGCTGCTGGCTCCTGCCTACGCACTGCTGAATCCCACTATTCCCTCGAGGTCCAGCACCGTGCTGCCTTTCTCCTCACAGGCGGTGAGGGCCAGTGGCTCAACAGTGCCTCCTCCTGTTGCCAGGGACTCACAGCGGTGTTGGGACAGCAGTCCCTGCACCCTTACCCTCAGGTCGTCCCACCTCTTGTGGCAGTCCTCACATCATGGGCTACACTGGCAATGACTGACACCTTCTGGGCGACCATGTTCCAGATTGTTGTCCGCCACTGGTCTTCCTTTGCCCGCTTCTGTATAGCTCTTCACAGCGGGCTACTACCTCATCTGTGAGGACCCCAGGTTCCCCCTCACTAAATTTTGGCTTTCTCAGGTGATGTACAAGCCCCCGTGCCTCGTAGCCTCTCCTGGGACATGTTTGCAGCTTTACAGGACCAGATGGTTGCAGGTTGTGGAGATATTCAATGGATTGTGTTTTTCCAAATGGCCCTGTGATGATTCCCATTCCGGCAATGACACAATTTCTGCTGGGGTTATTAGCGCCAGCACTGATAGTACCGGGTTTGCCGGTGTTAACACTATTAGTGCTGCTACCTTGGCGGTAGCCCTTATTCTGACGCAATTCCCGCTGGGCAGTCATAACATTACCATCGGTGTTGGGGGCGCGTTCACGCCAGCTTGTGATTTGGCGCTAATTGCGCTGCATGGCCCGGCGGTAACGCTATTTGCACCTGGCAGTAATTGCACCGATTTACCTCCGGACTTGTGATGAGGCCCTTTGTAATTTGTGTTTGCTTTCAAAAATGTTCAACTGTTGCCAGTGTGTACACTTGTACAGAGTTTGATAACTGCCTGGCTATTATGCAAGTCTATGTAAAAAGGACGAGCATACTCGTCCTTGGCACTTAAGGAGACATGCCTGTTGTGGACTCTGTGTCACCTTGGTTCAAGCTCTCTGTGTAAAAATGACAGTACAATTTATTAAGGAACAAGCATTGACAACCAACAGGCAGGGCTTTTATATAGGTGTGAAGTCAAAATATGATGGCTCAGCTTTTATATATGTATAATGAAGGCAGAGTTTAATGACGCAAACTGTTTTCATTATTTAAAAAGAAACACGTTTTGTCAAAGCCAACAGGCAAGGATTTTTTGTAAGCACAGGGCTACGTGCTGCAGGTCTAAAGTTTGCTGGTGAGGATTTGGACTCAGTGCCAACATGTTTCAAGATCCCTGTGTTAAAACAGTGCAGTTTATTAAGGAACACGCTTTGACAAAGCCGGCAGTCTGTACTTTTGTATAGGCATGGGGAAAAGGAGTTACCGGTCTAAAGTTTCATGGTGAGGGTTGATTAAAGCAAGCTCAAATGTATAGGGGGTCTGCTACATCTCTATATGTAATTTCATATCAAATGTAAACCGGCCCTTTAGTAATCTGAAGCTATTTACCCCCTCCCTCCACTACTTTAACTATGAATTTTAGGGTGCCCTCAAGGGGGGTCTGCTACACCTCTATAACCCCCAGTGGGGGTCTTATCAATTTTATGTAAATGGTAAACTGGTCCCTTAATAATATGCATCTATTTCCCCCCTCCCTCCATTACTTTAAGTAGGCTTTTTAGGGTGCCATCAAGGAGGGTCTGCTACATCTCTTTATATAACCCGAGTAGCGTTATTATCAATTTTACATCCAATTTAAACTGTAACCTTAATAATCTGCAGCTATTTACCCCCTCCCTTCATTACTTCAACTATGATTTTTAGGGTTCCATCAAGGGGGGTCTGCTGCACCTCTATAATCCCCAGCAGGTGTCTTATCAATGTTATATCAAATGTTAACAGGCCCTTAATAATCTACAGCTATTTACCACCTCCCTACATTACTTTAACTATGATTTTTTGGGTGCCATCAAAACGTATCGGACTTAACCACACAGCGCCCCATTTCCCCAGTTGGCCCCCATCAGGGGCCGGGGTCGCTCCCCGACATCATCACTGAGTAACTCTGCAGGATGTAGATTCCTAGTCCTTGGCTTCAGAGCTAATTTTGCTCGTGGATGCTCGACCAGGCTCCATGGGCAGGGGCTGCTCCAACAATTTATGTCCTCTTTATATACAAATGATATCAAATGAATTTATTTGTAATATCAATTTTATATAAAATCGATATCAAATGGTATACACAATTCATATAAAAAATATTGGGGGTCTTATTAAAATGATATAATGTTCATATCAAACATGTTGGGGTCTTATCAAATTGATATCAAACATTTTGGGGGGCTTATAAAATTGATATAAAAATGGGCAGGCCTAAGGACACAAAAGGGGTGTGTCTACCTGTCAAAATGTTGAATGAAAGGGAAAGGGGGCCTCTACTACTACTGTTGATAAATGCATTTCACTCCTGGCTGGGGGGCTGTATGAGCGTCCCGGATGACTGGCGAGGAAATAAGGGCACACAAGCATCATACAAGCATCTCTGCGCAACACTGATTTGGCCGCGAGCCAATGAAGAATAGCTATTGGCACAAACACGGAAATCCAAGATGCATTCCAGCAGAACTGCAGGGTATCAAGATGCAACCAGACGGAAACGCAATGCAAAAGAATGAGGGCAGTGGTGTGTGCCATTCAGACATACAAGTGGGTGACAATGTGCTCGTAGGAGATTGCTACCCTTGAGAAAGCTTTGAAAGTCATTTGAAACAACCGATCCGACTGCCATCAAACATCGAGGGCTAATGATACTCCAAAAGAGGAGATATCGCCATGACTAGACGTGCGTGGTTCATGAAATTCCAAAACGTATATCCTGAGCTACCAAATCTGTGACAGAATTATACCGGCAGTGCCATCAATGACGTAGATTCATGCAGAGGCGAAAGCGTGGAATACGCAAGGATCAGAAGTCCCTGCACCTTGGCAGGTCTACCCTGTGGGTCCCAGGGAGCTCTTGCTGGGCCTACTTAGATAACACAATAACCTACACGACTCGCTCTGCAACCGCCATGGTGTAGCTTTACTTCTTTATGGAAGTCATACACGTCTAAAAATACGCGGCAGATTAATAACAAGAAGTATTTGCTCGGAGCTGGAATAAAATGCCAGTAACTGAAGAAACAAAAGCGTTCTCTTGAACTTAAGGGAGCCTTGCAACTGGAGCGCACGAGTGACGGGGGCGCCGGCCAGGGTGGTGCCACGGTGTTGCTGTTTAACTTGGCAGCTCTTGTGCTTTGGCTCACGCAGTTAAAGGGCCCGACTTGCTGAGGAGAATACGTTACGTGTGCCTCTAGGTGAGATGGGAAGTGAGCGGATTAACACATTTTAATTATAATGATAAAATCGCTCTTGAAAGGAATATTTGTTCTCACCGTGCCTGGGAGCTTGACTGTACGACCAATCCACTGAGGTGGGCGCACCCAATCCAAAACCACTTCCAGAGTTGACTCATTCCCCTCTCCTTCTTCCTGTAGTAATGGTTTCGCCGGAATGTTGCAAACCTGTCCCAGGCAATTGTCAAAGCTACAGTGGCTCCAGTATCAATCACAGTAAACATCAAACAAAGGGAATAGTGTGTCTACCTACTGCTCCTCCTGTGTCTATCCTCACTGCTGAACGGGGGAGGGGATGGCTGCGGAAGGAAGGTGCACTGCTCAGCGTGATTGCCAGGGTGACGTTATCAGCGGTGACTGACCTACAGGAAACCATGGGGTCTTCTCGGAGGGCCTCTGCAACACGGGCCTCTTTTGTGTGGTTTCCAATTGTTTCCAATGTTTTTGTGGGGTGAACTCCCACAAGCCCTTCTTAAAGGGGTTAGGCTTCCTCACACAGAATAATAAGAGGCCACTTTAAAAAAAAAAAAACAGAGCCACATGTGGTTCCCAGTCCACCCCTGACAGTTATGTTCATTGGCAATTTAATGGTGCCTGCATGTGATGGCGTTTATAGATCTGATTATATGTGTCACTGTCACACAATATTCAAGCAGGGTAGAGCACCCGTACACTCCACATCTGTGCTATCTAAATACACCATATTACTCAATAATGCCAGGTTCTCAATCATCATACATCATGAAATTGGACTAAAACCAAACAAAACATTAAACTACTTACAGTATTATCAATCGATGCCCGATCAAGCAATCATGTGAAACCCATGTTGAAAGACATTAATTGATATTAGACATGAATCACTACTGCTTGGATCCATATGTCTCGAATTCGACATTAATTAATTTGATTGATTGTGATACAATTGGCTGTGTGACATGGACGAGAAAGATATTTATGGACACACAACATGCATCAATCAACACAATCTCCTTAGGCAATTCAAAGCAAGATTGTAGTTTTCTTTGCATACGAGTTCCGGAATGTAATATATGAAATAGAATTTAATTTTATTTTTATTTTTTTATTAATCTGTTTAGTTGAATATACAACTTTTCAAATGATTTTTTCTTTATACAAAAGGAATGCAAAATAAAACACATAGAAAAGAAAAAAAAAGAAAAATACACTAATTAACAAAAAGACGCAAACTCACATCACAATACAGAGCAACAGAATGCATATAAAAGAGGAAGAGCACCAGATCATCAATCTCTATACAGTGGGGTGCATACATAGGGAATAAATACAAGAATAAATTAATTAAGACCAACCTATTAATATCATTGCAACAAAATGTATTAATTCATAAAAGTAGTAAAATATCCAGTCTTCTCTAAGTTAGTAGACCATTTCTTAGATATTCAGCGGTTCTATGGCTGGTAACACGATATCTAAAAATTGAACTATCACAATTTGTACCGTAGTTCTTGGGTTTGAAAATAATAGGTACCATAGTCGGTCTCTGTCTAGATACCGCTGTACAGTGACTTTGCTTTTAAAACATTTGCGTTTTACATCTTTCAGGGCGGTGCATTCAATTATTAAGATGTTGTAGTGTATCTTTTTAACTACTATTTAAGCAGTAACGACAAAAATGTTGCTTTGGAGTGGCATGCTTTCTTCTACACAGAATATCCCTAGTGTTCCACTGATTCAGTCTGAACCTCAAGAATGTATGCCGAAAATGCTGAGAGGGGCATTTTACAAGGTAGTCCGCCATGGTACCATAATTTTTGGTGCCAAACAAGTGTGTGGTGAAGTCTTTATGGTTCGAACATTTAGCAAGGTTCTCAGACCAATCGTGTTGGAACATTTTTACCTTTGCCCGATCAGGGTTGGTGATTAGAAGGTCTATCGTTACCGCAGCATCGGCTGCTGCATTCAAGACATGACTCCGCCACTTCATTGCAACTGTTTTCTGGGAAGTCATTAAGTCATATGCTAATATTTCCAGGATTGTCGTTTTCCTTAAACCCTCTAACATTTCATAAAGGAAGGCGCATTGCTTCCAAGTCACCTGCGCATATAATGATGATACACCCAGTTCGTAACGTAATATCGCTGTTGGTGTACCGCAGGGTAGTTGTAGGATTGTTTTCCAATACTTAGACTCAATACGATCCCAGAACAGACGACCTTGAGGGAGAGAAGCTTCCATACTGTAAAGGAAGATTGGTGTAACTTTCATTTTATAAAAGCTTAGGGTGTGTTTTATCGAGAACTTCCCAAATTTCGCTTGCAATATTTTTGATTGTGATATAAGAGATCGTAGTTTATTATGGATTTCACAATTGAGTTGTCGCATTGTTTTCTTATACTGAATGGTTACACCCAAGTACTCATATTGATCCACACTTAGGAGTTCACATTGTTGTAATTGCCATTTGACTTTATTTTTCCTCACCCAATTACTTTCACAAACCATAATTTGTGTTTGTTGTGAGTTAATAATTAAATTGTTGTCCAATGCATAGGAACCTACTTGTTCGAACATATTTTGAAGCCCCTGAGGGGTTTGGGACAACAATATCAGATTGTCCGCATAGAGTAGGTACGGAATTCTCAGACCTCCCATTCGCGGAGGATCACCTATGCAGTTCTTATTCGAGTTCCCAATGTCAAGAATAAAACAATTAAACAGAAAAGAGGCTAAGGCACAACCTTGCTTCAATCCTCTTTGGGTTGTTATTATTGGGGACAATTTTCCATTGAAATCTGTTCCTACTCGCATAGTTGTATCAGTGTGGAGCAATATTATCAAAGTTAGCAGAGATTGAGGGCAATGAGGTCCTCGCAGTTTCGCGAACAATAAGGACTTGTCTATCGAATCTAATGCAGCCTTGAAATCAATAAAGGGCAAGTATAGCGATTGACCGCCCGCTGCTTGGTGCGCTTGCATCATCTGAAGTACGAGAATATTTGGTATTGTGCCCAATCCCTTTACAAAGTCTGATTGTAGAGGGTCTTTTAGATGTTTTGCGTCCGGCCATGTGTTGAGTTCGTTCAGAATTAACCTTGGAACATTTTCCCAGGGACATCGAGTAATGAAATTGTCCAGTAATTTATGGGTAGTTTACGGTCACCTTTTTTGTAAATTGGGACCGTAATTGATTAGGTCCATGTTTTCAGCAGTGCCTGTTTCAGATTAACAGCCGAAAATATGTTGACAAGGATGGACGTCCAGATCTCAGGGTAAGACTTCATGGCATAATTTGAAATACCATCTGGACGTCCCGCCCACGAATTACTCGTTGATTTGATTAACCTCAAAATTTTACTCTGATCAAACTTGAGATGAAACTTGATGGTTAGTGTTGAAGGTTCCTAGCCTCTAGAACCAAAGGGAGGCGAATACAAAGATTCAAAGTTTAAAACCGACTGTTGGGTGTCAACCTGGGTTATCTGTAAATTTAGTTGGTGAACACCAAGAGCTTTACTCTATACGGGCCACATTTTGGTGATATTTTTCTCTGCTAAGATCTTCAACATATTGGCTCCATCACTCTGGTAAAGCAAAGCCCTGTGCCCCTCTACCCAGTTCTTATGAGCTGTTCGAATGTTTCGAGTGAGAATCGCTCGAAGGGAAGGAGGAAGCCTTGCAAGCTTTCTAAGTTCAGCACGGTACAACTTTTTCCTTAGATAAACTAATTTATCAAAAGTGTGAAGATGACTCACATAATTGCCAGCGGTCGTGTTACGACGGCTAAAGGATTGTATTGCATCACTATATAACAATCCCATCCCAAGATCTCTGTTGTCATCATTCACATTTGATTGTGATAATAGCTGATTAAAATGGATCTAGGCGTCCTCTGCCCATCAGAGCCGATTCCCACCTGAATTCACTACCAAGCAACCCTGTCCATGCGAATGCTGGACAGGTTGATTCACCCCATTAAAAAGCCATTTGGCACAAAGTGTGTTGTGATCGCTCGCATCATTAGTACTAATATAAAATGTTTGCATTTCTGGACCACAACGCCATATTTACATAAACATAATCAATTGTCGAGGAGGACTTGCCTTTATGCCATGTAGGGGCAGGTGGAATGTCAGATGAAAAAGCCCCATTCAACACATATATACTCCTATGTTTTACAAAACAATTTCAGCGCATAAGTCGTTGACTGGGTTGCTTACCCTTTTTTGTAAAACAATTTAAATGTAGATCACCAGCCAAGATGACATACGTGATAATCTGGTCTTGCTTTATCAGGTCTAATAAGCTGTTCAAATCCCTGAAGAAGCACTCATCAGTGATTCCGGCCGTGTTCCAATACACATTAAGAATTGCATACAAGGCCCTTAGATGTCTCACTTTGATCAACAGCATGAACTTATTCGGAGATGCCCAAAAACTAGAAGACATCCCATTTTGGATCTTAACAGCTATTAAGAGACGAGAGGTAGGTCTTCCCGAAGAGGCTTTCGATGCAGGATTTAAATGGACCTCATGACCATCCCAAAAGGGGGCAAGTGTCAACCAGGTCTCTTGAAAAAGAACAATGTCATATTGGTTCAAATTGTTCAGATCTTTATTCAAGAGATGTTTGTAGCCTCTTGTATTCCAGCTCAAGAGGGATATTAGATGCTGCGAGAGAGGAGATCCTAGTTAATTCGCCTTTGAGGTACACTCACAAACACATGTTTTAACCGATGATTGAGACCCCTTAGAACCTCTGGCTTCTTGAGGTCTGTTTTTTACAATTTCCACTTGGGCCTGCCGACTAAAAGTGATGCAGTGATTTCATTGTCGACAGTACATAATGTAAAGCCTAAATCATGTAATGAACCCTTTGCTTTCCATATCACATTTTGAACCACCCTTGATTGCATCCACAATCTTACAGCATTAAGATTTCTCTTGTCAACAAACTCTACCAATGTTAAGTCAGAGGACACTATGCCCTCTAGTGAAAGGATGTCCGAAAATATTGCCATTACAGATCTACGATTCAAATCGAATTGTGTGCTCGGAATGGGCCTACACTTTAAAATAAGAGAACATAAAGCAGGCCTCTTTCTTGCATTCCAGCTAACCCCTTTTGCCTCAGTTTTTTTTGATTGACCACCGCCATTTCTTTATGAGATTCAGCAGATTTCTTGGGGTGCAGAGCATTTTCAATAAGAGTTACAATAGCTTCGGAAAGCTCAATGGGGATCAAAGAGGAGGTAGTAGACTTGGAAACGCCACTTGTGATAGATTGAGGCTCCGAGGGAGGCAAGGGAGTCAATAAGAAACCAGAGCAAGGGGCGGGACAAATAACAAATTCCCTGTGTTCAGGCAAGCTTACACCGATGGACTTGTTAGCTGAAATTTGATCCGACATTGGAAGGGTAGGTTTAAAACATATTTCTATATGAGGAGGAGCGTGGCCAGCCATATATACATGGCTTCGTATTTCAGCTCTGTGTCTCGCCACTTCACTCATCGAGTCCTCTTTTAGACTCACATTAAACACAGGGCCTTTTTTGTCTTTTTTTTGTTGGTCTGAGCACTGATCAAAGGAGCAGATTCCACAGACACCTGGTGTGAGATCTCTCTCACTAAATCATCTAAAGGCGCATATGATAAAGCCTGCGCCGGACTAAACCAAGTGAGACTGCTTTTTAATTTGGACTGATTCAATAGCGTATATTTCTTCTTGATGGCTTTGGATACTGTGATTTTGGTTTTACTGGCCAATGAAATCGCTTTGAAAAATTGTTTTGCCACCGCCTTCCCCGCAATCATAGGAGCAGGTTGATTTTTTGGTAGTTTAGGAGCATTGTGCAAGCCCAAATGCAAGCCGTCTCGAAGATTACCAGGGGGCAGCAGACCATGCAAGGCTTTGGGCACGACTTTGGATTGGGTAAAGATTGAATATAATTCTTTAGGCTGGATGGGAAAGACATCCAACAAGGGCTCCTGTGGGGAGGGAGCAAGGAGCAAAGGGTCCGACAATGAAGGAGAATCAATCGGGTTATCATAGATGATCTCTTTAAAGCAAGGGAGGACACCCACCGATGCACTATTGGAATTTGCTTGGGAGGGACACAGGAAGGACTGGTTAAAGCATCTCTCATTTGTTTGACAAGCAATAGATGAAACAATTATTTTGGAGGGGACAGGATGAACACAGCATTAGCAATTGTGTATTCTTGACTTCCCCTTCCATTTGCAAGGTCAGAATCTTTTTTAACATTTCCTCTTGAGTCAATAACCTACCAAGGACATTATATAAGTTACACAGAACTTGAATGGCAGAGTTCATTGCCATTAATGTAACGTCAGCCTGAGGAGCAGTATTGCTTGAATGCAAGGATGTATTAGTACTGTGTGAGTAACTACAAGCAATGTCAGGCTGAGAATGCATTGGCATACTGATAGACTTGACAGAAATGCATGAGACCTCAGAGAACATTACTGGTGAACGGGAAAGGTTATCAGACAAACACTTGTGTGAAAATAAGGAATCATCAGGATCGAGATCAATGATTGCAACATCACCAGAGATTAAAGCAGAACCAGAAACAAAGGCTGGTACATTGGTAACCATTTCTGAATCGGCAATGACACTGATTGGGAGAGCAACATCTGGAATGAAATCTGTGACTTTGGCAGCCGATTCCAAAGTGTCTAAAATGGCAGTGTCAGTTAGGGACATGTTATTTAGGTGTGGTTGTGAAGACCGCACAGGAACCACACAATCCTGTATGATAGACACTGGTGACAAAAATGTCATAGGGACAAAGGTGGAAGAGGGGGTCATTTGCATATTGCTGACACTTGGTGTAACATTACATGCAGAATTCACCTCCCGCGAGTTTCTGGCTCGGTGGGCTGACAGCAAGCTTTTGCAAAACAAGCGGATTTCCGCATTAACAAGACCAAGACCATTACTCTTTCCACCAACCGGTGTAGAATATTCATGATTCGAGGTTCGCGAAGAGCAGGCAGGGCTCACACTCAGGGACAGTGGAGCAAGCTTTGAGGGCATGCCAGTTTTAAGAGTGGGTGGCATCATTTTCATGGGAGGGTATGCCAGTTAACACCAGGCGAATAGCCTCACTGGCAAAATAAAGAGGATGGGAACGCTTCAGGGGCTTAAAATCCTCTCTAATACTACACCTTGATGATTACAACCACAGACTTGCACAAAGAACCTACCGCGCACCACGCAACAGTCAACAGTTCTTAGCGGTACTTCCCGGTGCTCGCGTGGGTGCACTGCTTCATGGATATAATTAGAGCTGATAGGAAGTAGATGGGAGTGACAGAGATCCAGAGGCGGGGCCACCAAGCAGAAAAAGTCCTTGGAGAACACAAAAACAAAAAAAGGATTTAGCAACTCAACTTCGAGTGAAATAACGAAAGCACAAACATTCAGTCCAGTTTAATTCCGTTCACAAGATCACCTTTGTTCTTAAATTCCGCTGTAATCGAGGAAACGGCCGCACCAATACATAGCGGCGGCATCTCCTTAAATACCTCCAATTTCGCCGACATAGACAATAATTCCCTCTTAGACCTCTGTCTGACTAAACAGAGAGGGATGCAGGCTCAAACTCCCCAGAGGACATCTAGTGGTATAACACCTTTAAAAGAAAACAGCATGAATAGTGTCTCGGGGGAGCATAATGCTGTGGGAAGCAGCGGACAGTTATTTGCTCCTCCAAATCTGGTAATGGCATCGATGGAGGATGAACCGGACAATGAGATGGAAGATAATATCGAACCACACCCAAGCTCATTACAGATAATTGAGCTGCAATCATCGGTGGCTGCTCTGCAATTTTCCCTTAAGATACTTCTAAAGATGTCGGCACGTATCCTGGCCAAAGGATCTCCCTCGAGAAGAGGCAGAAACAAATCTATCTGATGCTTTACATATAGCTGATGAGATTGACGAGCAGGAAGCAGTGATGGAGGAGGGCGAGGTGCAACATGTACCTAACAGCAATAGCATAATTGAGGTAACCCCCGTGGAGGCAGATGATCAAGAGCGGGAGCATAGCCCTTGGTCCCCTCCCACACGGAAACAACACAGATTGGCAAAAAAGGCACTGAAAAATAAGTCAACTGCCCAACGACCTATAGCAGGACCAAAACCGGCACCAGAGACCCGTTCAAAAAAAGCCAGGAAAAGACTGATGAGAGCAGCCCAACGGGCGGCAATGGCAAAAGGCCATTTAACAGACTGGCTGATACCTGAAGAGAAGCCCACTGGAGTGGACTTAAATGAAGTCTCTGTGATGTTTTCTAAGCCTGATCTGGAATCCAGTATGCATACACAGCCGGAGCACCTCCCTGAGGTACAGGTGTTAGATGAACCTGCCGAGGCCTTATCATAGGACCAGAGGAGGACAGTGAAGGACATAAATACGAATCGTATCTGCTTTATCAAGAACTTATACCCCAGTGACAAAAATCCCTGGTTAGCACGCTCGGACTTACTAGCAAGACTATATCATATACCTCAACTTCGGGTCTTAAAATCTGAGGATTTTCTATTCATTGAACCCCTGGCGGGCCCTAACCCCAATGTCTCTGCCATACATTGCATTTTTCCGACTACGGCGTAACTGATCAGAAAATACAAAGAAGATCTGATAGCAGTGGACATTGATATTGATGTGGACCCGCTGGAGAAGGTCCCTTTGGCCGAGCCAAAGGACACTATGACAACAGCTCCTGCGGCTATTGTGCTTAAATCTGGGGCAGGGTTAAATCCTGCTCTGGTCGAAATACAGCAAGTTCTGGAGTCTCTCCTAGAATCCATTCCGCAACTGCTACAGAACCATTGATGTTTGTCTTTACTTTCTTGGAACTGCAGAGGCTTTTCCCATCTCTTGAGGTCGGAGGGCTCTGTAGATTTACTGTCTCAACATAGCTGCATCTGCCTACAAGAGACATGGTCTCTCGACCCATTATTACTAGATGGTTTTGTTATACATCAATCGGTTGCTAAACAGGGCAGTAAGGGTCGTCCATATGGTGGTTTACTTACTGGGGTAGTGAATATGATTATGTCCCGAAAGATTCAGTGTAAAGCTGAGGAGCAGCTTTTGGCAGTAGAAGCTGAATATCATGCCGAAAATGGCTCAGGAACGTTTCTTCTGATCAATCTTTATAACCCCCCAGGAGAGCTGGTTCGTGACTCATTACAAGAGGCAATACAGGACTTACTGTCCTCTTGGCTGCTAAGAACGGGCAATGTCGCTGTGGTGGTCATGGGGGATTTTCATTGCCACATGATAGACGAGATACTCATATCGTCCAATCCTGTTCTCAGTGCAAGGTGTTTGATGACCCATGGAAAGAGGGAGGTTGAAGGATTAGGCTGGCTGAAATTGTTTGGAGCTTGGGATATAGCTATGATTAATGGCCGTACCTTTGGAGACCGGCCGGGGAAACACACTTGGTCTAATGGATCATCATCTGGCACATTAGATCACATATTCATGTGCCCCGAGATGCAGACTAGAGTAGTTGACATGTCCGTTAAGCCTAACGAATGGAGCAACCATGCGTAGCTGCAGTGCACACTCCGCATTCCTATTTCAACCACCCCACCTCTGAACATGGGTAGCATCCAAGCCAACTGTGCAAGATCTAGAATAGTGTGGTCTGAAAAGAACATAAGATTGGCTACTGAAGCTCTTGAACCTATTTTAGTTCAAGGCTTCTGTGACTTCAAACTTATGACGGTAAATGAAATTGAAAATTGGATATCCGGATTCTCAGGTCAGCATGCCACGGCCAACAAGGGACATATGCTAAAAACTGGGGGTGTTATACTTCCATTTAACAGGGAAATTAGAAATGCCAAGAGAGGGTTAAGAATGGAGATCCGAGGTCTGAAATCTATGAACTTACCTGGAGCCCTGTACCGCGAGAAATCTAGAAAAATCAAAAACCGATATAGAGCTGATATTAAGAACATTAAGATCACAGAGAAAAACATCAGATATCAGCGGCTGGTACAAACTATTTGCTGTAGAAATTCCCGCGGCATATGGTCACTCCTAAATGAAAACAGAGAGAAGGTCAAAGGCCCCTTAATTAATCCAATAAGTGAGGAGACATGGGAAAAATGTTTACTCAGCCGAAACTCAGGAGGAGTGGAAACCATGAGCAGATTTTCTGAGAAGGCCCCTACCCATCTGCCTTTCGATGTATCAGCAGAAGCAAAACTGAATAAAATAGTTGCCCTCAAGTCCTCCAGAGCCCCTTGCCCTAACGGGCTAGCTAACGTAGTGATCAAGAGCCATCCTCTATTTTGGGCTGATCTGTTCTCCCTACTCTTCAATAAGGTTCTAGCACAGGGGATAATTCCACGGTCCTGGCGAACAGCCATTCTCATTCCTGTATTTAAAAAAGGAAGCCATACTGACCCTAATAATTATAGGCTTCTATCCATGCTTGATATTTCAGGTAAACTTTTTGCCTCACTATTGCTTAGTAAGATGCAGAAATGGGTAGAAAATACTCAGCAGATTTCAATGCGGTTTCAGGCGGGACTTTTCCACCTCACGTAACCTTTTGGTCATGGACACACTCCGTACACGGGCGCTTAATAGGGGGCAGCCCCCGTTGTACGCCCTTTACATCGATTTTAAGGCTGCATTTGACTCCATCCCTCGAGCAAGGCTATGGACCAAGCTAGAGAAATTGGGATGTCTGTCAGGTCTATTATACTATCTTAGATTACTCCATCAAAACACTACGGCGCGCCTTAGATTAAATCAGGAAGGAAATATGACCCGAAATGTGATCCAAGATAGGGGGGTAAAGGAGGGCTGCGTCACAGCACCCCTCATTTATAATCTCTATGTGTACAACATTCCTGCAGTGTTAGCCGAGGTTGATAATTGCCCTCGTAAAATAGGTGATGTTTCGTGCGCTGTATTAGCATACGCGGACGATCTGGTTGTCTTTGACAATACCATAGGTGGTCTGAGGCGTTCCGCTTCTACACTATGGGACTATGCCAGGATAAATGGCTTGACCATTAATTTGGACAAGGTGCTTAGATTCACTAGAAGAAGAGTATCGCGAGTGAATTTGACAGTGCATACAAATCTTATATCCTATGCTCCATCATATCGTTATTTAGGAGTCGAAATTGAGCCCCTTGGCAATTATTCACTCTGTAGACAGGGTCGAATTACTAGGGCTATGCAAGTCACCTCATTCATTTCCTCTTTCACAAATAAGGAGGGTGGTTTTACCCTCTGGGGGACACGACACCTTTACATTCAAGTGTTTGCCCCCATGATCATCTATGGCCTTGAGTCACTCCATGCATTAGACCTTGCGTGGCTGCAAGTGCTGGAGGGCAAGTTCTGGCGACGGATATTGGGGTAACCCCCATGGGGTACCGATGGGCCTGATTAGACTTGAATTGGGTCTCCCCTCTCTGAAAGCAATGGTATTGAGGAAAAGAGCAGAGTTCTATCTCAAGATGATAGGTGGCTCTACTAACCCCTTATTAACTGTGATTGATCAGGAGGTGACCAAAAAATATACCACTTCGCCCCTACATAAAGATATGACTACATTTTTCATAGATATTGGATGGACACATAGAGGGGCAACTGTCGCCAAGGAAATCTTAAACGCATTAGGAAAGAAAATGGACCTCTGTTATGCATCGACGGCGGACTTGGTCGGTTTGGCACCGTTGGCGTCACATCTCGTCAACATATCGCTTTAAACCCAAGTTGACGTATAGTTCTTCCAAAATGGCGCATCGAACTGAGAGTAACAGTCTAGTCCTGCAGAATGGCGGACAAGAGGCTCCTCCCTCTTTCCTGGAGACGGTACATCTGAAGCAGAAGCCAGGAGGAGGGTGCGTTGCTACTGCTTACTGTAGCTACGTTACGTGAGTAATCGAATAGTTCCGAACTTTCCTCCTGCTTCCCTACCTTTCCGCAACTCCTCTGCTTCTTACCTTTCAACTCCTTTATATTTCCAGGTATTCTTTTCCTCCGCGCCCACCGAGCGCAGAGAGTACTCCCACGGCCCCGAGCTTATCGCAGGAACCCTTTCAACCAGCGTTCCCCGTTGTTAAGGAAGATTCTTTCCAAGTAGATCGCGTACCTCGTCAGATACTTGACTCCCATCAGGCTACTTTTTGCTGTTAGTAATTCTCGACCCTTTCAGGTTGTGTTCCTTTCTGCTAACAAGGATTTGTGGTATCAGACTACATTTCCCATAACCCCTTCTCCACAAGTCACGAATCTTGTCCTCGTCATCTTAGGTAAACTAAACTCCTCAATAGGTATTCTGAGTAAGACTTCCTACTCCCTTCTTTCTAACCTCTCTTTTTCCCTACTCTTTTACCCAAAGGAGTCAAGCGTGTTTCAAACAGCAGGACTTCCCATCCGTCTATTCTCCCGTTCTAACAGAAATACAGTCCGGAAAGGTATCCTCATTTCCTATATCCTTTGACATACCTTTCCGTCAAGAACATCTTAGTAATTCTCTCCTTATATTATAGTTATCTCCACGTGAATTAGAATACACCTGCTAGACATTGGGGATCAAACTACGCTCTCTAGCCACGCACCCCAATTTCTATTGACCAGCGCTCTCAAGCAGCCCAGGGTTTTTTTCCCTTTCGAGGGTTTCCCTGCTGTGGTCTCCAAGAGCTTTAATTACAAGCGCGAGGAGAGTGCGGCAGGTGAACTTTCATCACTTCCTGCAGCTCCGAAGACAAGGTAGGCTGTACTTTGATTGTGTTGCCCATCGGCCAACATCAAGAGTGAGAAATAGATCATTTGATTGGTATCCTATAAAATATTAACAACCTCTGGGATTGGCTTGAAAATATTGCACATATAAGTAGCCTTAAGACCTATCATTTTGTGAAATATAGACTGTATAATTTCATGAAACCGCAAGCCTACCTATACCTCTGCCCCTCTAGAAGACTTAGACGCTTCATCATCCTGTTTCGATTGGAGCAATTGCCTACTCTGCATACTAGTGGAGCATGGGAGAACATCCCAGCTGACGAGCGTATTTGCCGTCTTTGTAAATCCTCAGAATACCTAGAGACAGCCAGACATCTTCTCACTGAATGCTAGATACTGAAGGACACAATTTTACGTTATTTGGGTGAATTTGTGCATGATCCTGCAACCATATGTGAAATGTCATTCTGGCTCTGTTGCACTAACACCTGCAATATGCACTTATTCATTGCACTTTATAATATCTGGCAACATGTCGAACTTGGCCTGGCCCGTGTACTGGAACTACTTTAATAGTGAGGAGATCAAGGAACTCATAGAGCACTTTATTTGAGACAGAAATTGGCTATGTTTTAAATATACTCATTCAATTCCAACTTAGACACAAGTTGGCATGTGTAATATACTCATGTATGATCCTGTGTAAATAGTATAAGGAAAGCTGTTTAACTGTTCCTTTTTAGTTGTTTTTATATTTGGTATTGAATCATGTTTTTTGTATATTTCTGTATATTTATGATTTGAGTATAATGTTTTGTAAACTATAAATTGCAATATGTGTAAAGTTTGAATTTAATTTCAATCTATACCACATTAAAGAATTATTATTATTATTATTATTATTATTATTATTATTATTATTATTATTATCTTAAAGGGCTAGAATTACTCAGGTGTCGCAATGATAAGAATCCTCCAGGCATACTGCCGACAACGCCGCTCAGTGCAGCGCAAAAGAATCCAAACTGAAAAGCACCACGCAACAGTCAACAGTACTTAGCGGTACTTCCCAGTGCATGGTATAATTCGACCATCTAAGGAACGGAATCGATTGACTTAGAATGACATCTATTCAAGTTTATCTCACATACTGATAACATATTATGTGAAAAAGTCAAGTATATCATTTAGTGCATTTCCTGAGATACTCATTTTGCAGTAGTTTTCAAATTGCACAATTTGGATTCAATACTGATTGTGGACAAAATGGTGATTGTGGGTGTGATTGTCAACAGGGCTCTGGTGGGGACCCTGGATCAGGTTATGGCTGTGATTATGACTGTTGATGTAAGGTTATGTCCTATCCCCCTCTCTCTGAGTGCTCTTGTTTCTAGTGTCTTATCATGCTCTATTGATGAGACTATGGATATGATTTGATCAGAATTGCATATGTGAAATGGGTGATACTCTGCACATACTTTAATATGCCATTCTTATTTAATTTGTTTATTGTTTGAAGCATGGACCTAGCTTGAGAGCAGCAGAGCATCGTTCAGGGTTGGGGGAGTTAGGGTTTGTGCTGGCATCTTTTAACAGCAGCGCAGTACTGTGAGTTGCAGTCTGTACATCCACTGGGATTAGTCCTTGGTCAGATGTTGAAAACGCCACATTTTGAGATAATTTGGGATATTGCAAAATCTGGGTGAATTCTGAGCCGGTACCAGTATCGAGTTCCAGAGGCTGAGTGTGTGACAAGAGAAAGATTGTGTCCAGGTCCTCTCTTTGCAGAAGAATTGTGATTCAAGATGGTTGCTTGATTTGCTGTGCAAGGAGCGTGTGCACCAGACATATGGAGCTTAGACACCAGATAAGCTGGTGTGCTACTTGTGACTGCTTTTTAGATGATACATACAGTCTTGAAAAGTATCCTATCCTGCAGAGGAAACCAATGTAGTTTCCTTAGGACGAGATGATTCAGTCAAATTTCCACACACACCTAATAAAATGTGCTGCATTGTGGTAGACTGATTTTATGGGAGCCCAGTCAGGAGGCTCTTCCTCTCCCCATCGATATGCGATTGCGAGACCACACAGTCCTGCACTACGTTCCAGAAGTCCTGCTGTAGATTTTTTTTTGCGATGTGTAGATGTTTGGAGCCAGGATGTTTGGGCCTTCTTGGCTATGTGTTTCTGGAAGGGCGGGCTGCTCAATGGTGATGCCTAGGGATTTCTCTGAATCTGAGATTTGCATATGAAATCCTTCTATGTGCAAATCATTGAGCCATTGCTGGACAAGTTGTTGTTTAGTGGGGGAACCTGTATCGACTAATTCGATCTTGGATAGGTTCAGTTTGAGGTAGGCAGTATACATCCAGGAATGGATGATAGCTAGATAATTGTGGAGATGACCGATGTCCGATGGGCTTTTTACCCTAATGTACGACTGAGTATCATCTGCATAATATTGGGAACCTTGAGGAATGGGCCTAGAAACTCCATGTAAAGGTCAAAAAGGATCAGTGAGCGGCTGGAGGCTAGGGGGAATCTGCAGAGGACAGGGAGTTGATTAGAACGTAAAGTGTTAATCTGGACACCCTGTTACCGGCCTGAGAGGTAGGAGGTAAACCAATTCAGGCCAGTGTAGATAATCCTATCCTGTCGGGAGGAGGAAGAAGATGTGGTTGCGTGAGTCGTCCATCTCCATGATTTGGATTGCATCATTTAGTACCTGATGGTGAATGTCTTGATGCTACATTTGGGGGTGGAACCAAGATATTTCCTGATAAATGGGAGTTTTGTAATGGGCCAGCAGTTGGCCATGTTGTCTGGGTCTACAGTTGTTTTTTTTCAAAAGAGGTCGTATGAGACCACTCTTGAGTGTGTTTGTGAAAGACACTTCTGTGAGGTAGGCATTAATGATGGAGTGTGTCCAGTGCTGGGCCTATCAATTGTTTAATGATGGAGGACGGATAATATCATTAGAGTAGGAAGCAGGCTTGAGTGAGGTTTTTGTTTATAGGATGCCTGGGTGAGTGAGAGGAGAGAATTCAGTCAGAGGGGCAGTATGCGTGCTGGAGTGCAGGATGGGATAATGCTGTGGGAGGTTGAGTCAATGATCTTTTGGATCTTGTCTATTTTTTCAATTAAAGCATTTTGATTTTGTCACTTTTCCTGAGTTGCTGGCATTTCGGGGTCGGGTGACGGTTTGGTACAAAGCTTTACTACTTCACAGAGGGCTTTGATCCTGTCACAGGCTGCCAAAATGGTGGTGGAGTAGTGAGCATATCTGGCCTCGGAAATCAAAATCCTACGGTTGATGCTGAGATCTCCAGGGGTATGCTTTTGCGCCACCATGTCTCTAGGGTTCTGATTGAGCGTTTGTTGGAGGCAAACTCAGGGGCAGATGGTTTGATGTTAGTATGGCAGTTTTTATAGGGCCATGATGTCCACAAGTTTCATAGTAGAGATTTTGACTAATTGAAGGAGGGCTGAGGCATTCCCTGTGGTGGGGAAGTCTGTGAAGTTTGCTTCTAGCTTATTGACCGGGAAGGTTTTGAATGAGCCGCTCTGAGTGAGTAGGTGTGTAACCTGACCTTTGTGGGCCATAGTTGAGTGTGCGATGACATAGAAGCATGGTCAGACCAGTTGAGTGCAATAGGGTCTGCAAAGGTGATGAGGAAGGATGATGTAAAGACTAAGTCAAGAGTGTTGTCTCTGTTGTTCATGGGAGAGAGCACAATTTGCTAAAGGCCTATTGATCCGGTCAGTGCGAAAAGCGCGCTTTGAGTGTGGTTGTTGGCATGAAACTCAATGACGCTAAAATCTCATAGCAACACATTATTGCTGTGTGCCAGTTTAGCAGAGGAGACAATGTTGGAGATGACGCAATGAAAGAGTCACTCCTGTAAGGTGGTCTGTAGATGAGGTTCAAGGTAATGGATTCCTTGTGAGATAAAGGGGATCGGCAGGCGAGTAAATCAAATTAGTTTGTTCTGGTAGAGGGGATTATTGAGCATGGCCAGTCACTCCTGTGGATGATTGTCACTCTGTCTCCTGCCTATTCTGGCCTTTCGGCATGTTGGATGTAGTAGTCTGGAGATAGGACGTCAAAAAGACTTGTGGGGAGGATGGGTAAACTATGCCGCTGTGATGAAGAGGGGGCCAAAGTTGTACAAGATGAGGTTGGTGATCTCTGTGACGTGAGTGACTGCAGAGTGAGCACTGATCATTATGAGGAGGCATGTGCATGTGGTCTGTGGGTATTGGATGGAGGCAAGGACATTATTGGTGAGATTTGCTAGGGCAGTTTTCCGGGGCTACCCAAGTGCTTCTTCCTTTTAGACACAAATGTGGGGATGAGAACTATTTAGTTTATACTGACATTTACTTATGTCCTTGCATGTTTCATCTTTCTGTCATGCCTACCTGTCCCTGTTAAATATATCATCCATAATGTATTTGCCATGTCTCCACATCTTCATTTTTATTTCAAGGATCCCTTCTGTAAAAGTATCTAGATTCTGGGAATTTGAAGAAAGTTGAACTTGATTAATGTTCTGTTGTAAACTGTACATCCAGCCTAGCCATGCACTTGTTCTAAGAATATACATGTTGTAACGTATATATCTTTTATACCAATGCATCTTTCATAATTATGAACTTACCTCTCCAATGTACATGTTCTAACCCTTGTACCGATTTTAACCTACCCTAACAATTTTCGTGGCCTAATCTGTCCCTTCCCTAGCCATCTACCCTACCTAAACTTGAAAAGAACCAAGTCATGTAGCGAAATATTATGTATAAACCTTATACTTACACTAGTCAAGTACCTAACCTGGCCATGTAACTATCCTAATTATTACAGGGCATGCAGTAGCGGCGCTGTAGTTATGGTTAAATTGCTCAATTTATAGAAAAAATACTTTTCTGGGCGGCTTATAACTTCTCCTCCCCTGAACGAATCCTCACCAAACTTTGTAAACAAAACTATATGGCCCCGTAGGAATGATTCTGCAAAGTCTAGTGCGGTTTGGTCCAGGAAGGGCAAAGTAATAGGGCGATCCCAAAATGAGTGGTTTTCCTCATAGACGCAGTGGAAAAAATATTTTGCTCACGTCTGTAGCCCAAACCGCTGGACGGAATTTCATCAATGTTGCTGCAGCAGCAGCATCTTGGTCCCGAGAGTATGCTTTTGTAAATTTGGTGTAAATCCGTCCAGAATCATTTTTTTAAATGGCACAAAAGTAGGCAAAAGAAATGTGTATCTCTGGGTCCGTTTTGCGGACCCAGATATACACATTTAACTATCCTATTTGGTCTGCACACCTGTAAGGGAGGCATCGTATCACAAGTATGACACTGACACAAAAGGTACAATTTGTAAAACCTTTATTCAATTCTCAGGGTTTGGAAAAAACTACTGTTTTACGCCATAGCTGAGTTGGGAGTAGTCTCTACTATCAAATAATAAAGAAAACATGGTCATAGTCTGTGTCAAATGAAAATTACCTATACTAACAAAACCTAATGTGTGCCCTATCTCTTATTCAAAAAGTGTGCAAAGGGGAATATGTATGCAAAGAAAAATCAGCAGTAGAATATCAAGAATCAAAGTGGCTAAGTCTGCTCTCCTCCTCACGTTGTACAGAATGGGGTAAGTCGATCCCCATAGACAGGATGACACACTCTGGTTTAGGTACTCAAAATAAAGCAGATCAAAACATGGATCGAGGCTTGACTGGCCTTCCACGTTAAAGTCACTTTTCCAGCATTCCAAAAATTCTTTCACAGTTAAACAAAAAGTGTTCACAGTTTAATAAAAAGTTCATGCAGGTTTACCTCGATCAGGCTGGTACTTCTCAATCACAGTACTTGTCGGAGTTCATTTCCCAAAGCTTTATTCGCATTAGTTTGGGGTTCCCTTCCCCTAACTTAGCAAACTCCCTTAGTTGGGCTCGGACCTTTTCCTGATGTCGAAGACTTTCGAATGTGCAAGGCTTTTACTGTACACCTCTGCAGCACCACTTTGACCTTCCCTTCAGTTTCCACTCTTGTGTTATTTGCATCAGTGTTTCTTGGACTATGTAGTTCATTATCATAAGCACAAGAGTTCAATATTCACTTTCCACTTCCCTTTTTGCCCTTTTTGACCATCACTCTTTTTAAAGTTTATTCACTTCGCTGCTTTATAACAAAAGCATTTAATCTTTCGCAGATCCTTTCCAGTGGGCTACTTCCTTTTGCCGGACCACTCTGCTACTCTGTATCACTGGCTTCGCAGTTATCAGTATTTAAAGTTCAACACAGGTCTGCCTTTCTTCGCGTCTCAACCACACGTGTGCAGCCTTCAATTGTAAGATATATTGTTGCCACTTCAATCTTTCCTTAATGAACACTGGTCTTTCATCTCTCTCGCCAACTCACTTTCTGTGTGCATTCCTTTCTTGTCTTTTGCCGTTTTAATTCATGAGCCAAGGTAAATACCACAAACTGGCCTCACCTCCCCAATTCTGTCTTTCACCCGGGAGGGTTGCAGGCACCTTTGAAAAACAATGCAGTCTTCTTGTCTGGGATTCAGCCTTCTTCACATATCTCTCATGGTTCTTTGGAGGCGACAACCTCCTGCAGGGAACTTCTGGGTTCCTTTACCCTTGGTTCTTGTCCCTCTGTCCATCACTCTGCTCCAGTACGTTCTCCTTCGCCCCGGACGTTCTGCTGCTTCTCGTGTTCCACCTTGCTCAGAGTGTGCCTCTATGTTTCGTGTTTTATCCGTGTGGGGCGAGCTAATGGGTACCAGATGTATATGATTAAAGCCAAGTGCCTGTCTTTGCCTGACCTGATTAGCGGAACATGTCCAATGAGATATGTAAGGGTTAGCCTTGTTACTCTCAGTTGTCCTCTTCCTCGACCCAGTGTTTGCGTAGGAAGGGGGGCATTGGGACATCAGAGAATTATATGAAATAGGAGGGGTCATGGGTATGGGAACAGGGGAATACTGTGTTTCACCATTAGTCGCCTCACCCCCACTCCCTGAAGAGCCCTCACCCAGTTGATCCTCCCGCACTGGTCCACCCCCAGGGTCTGGATCCAAAGGTGATGGCCGTTCCCTGGCCACCTGAGAGAGAGATCCACAGGGACTAATAGGTGAGACACCCTTTGGTTTCTCACAACACCCACCTGGACCAATCAGGGGGCAGCATGATGTCCGTAGACATCGGACGCGTCCGCTGATTGAATGGTGAAAAGTGTGAGGTGCATCATATTTTTCGGAACGGTTGCCATGTTGGATCCCCAGGCAGCGGTTTTTGTCTGCAGATAACACAGAGGGGACAAAGTCTGGATTCCACATTTGGGGTTATTTGGTGGTCAAAAGAGGGGCTGGAAAGGGTGGAATAAAGATACTATGGGGTTTATTTTATAGGTGAAACAAGGGCATGCAGGTGCCGTGATAGTCTGCAGACACTGCAGTAGTCTGCAGACAGCGCTGCAAACGAACAGTTTGGAAAACACATTTGGGGTTATTTGAACGCCGAAAGAGGGTGGGGAAAGTGTAGGGGAGTGGAATGGAGATAATATGGAGCTATTTTTATAGGTGAAAAAAAGGGTTTGCAGATGCCACCGAGTCCACAGTCAATTTTAGTGTCTGCAGCTATTATTTCAATTGCAGGGGGTTCAGGGCGAGTTTTGTTATTTGAAGGTCTGTTGTATATACTTTTTATATGGTTTAATTATATTGTGGTGGTTGTGGCCAGTTCCAGGTTCTTGGGGGCATGGGCCATAGGCCTACTCTCACCCTCCTGTGAGGTCAAAAACCTTGGGGTCATCTTTAAGTCCTTTCTCTCCTTTACTACTTACATTTTGGATCTTGTAAAAAAGCTCATACTTTCAGCTTGCTCTCCTTAGAGGCATTGTACCGTTCCTCACCTTCCCCCGGAAGCTGAACATATGTAGAGCCCTGGTGCTGTGTAGGCTGGACTACTGCAACAGCCTCTTCCTAAACCTCTCCCTTTGTTGTCTAGGCCGCCTTCGGCTAATTTAGAATATGGCTGCAAGACCTAACCTTGGCCTTAAGCCCACAGATCATATCGCTATAGGCCTACAATGTGTACATTGGCTCCTCCTACTTGGAGGGACTACAATATGTCCAAATTTGTTTGCCTAAATACTGCTACTGCCCTGCTAGAGCCCTCCGCTAGTGCAACTTCCATACGGTGATTGTCACACACTTTTTGAAACAAAGAGTGGAAGGCATGTCTTTGTCTTCGGCGGGTGCCTATCTGTCGAACAGCTTTCCTGCTCCTCTGTAGCTAGGCCTCCCACCTTGGCACTTTACTTCTGGGCCCCTACTCCTCTTGCAATTCATGCAATTCCTTTACTGCACAATGCATATGTGCATTTATAGCAGCAGTGTGTACAATTGTTTGGGATAAGCAAGGGAAATGCATATGCAAAATATTTGTAGAACAGCAAGTTTAATATGCTGATAGGGTTATATGTAGAGTTTTTTTAACTTATTGCTGGATATATGTGTGACTGTTTCAAAGCAGGTAATGAGGAAGTGCTACAAACATAACAGTAAAAAGGTCAGAAGGGCTGTTTTGTGTGATGGTGAGCATGTGCAATCCACGTTTTTTAATAATACATGGCCTAGAAAGGGGAATGCTGGGACTGCGAATAGTCATAAAGGACCATGGATTATGGTCTTTATTGTATTTTAGAGAAAAGTAATTGTTTCTGCCCATTATTTCCATTAGCATAGTATAAAATGCTTAAGGAACTGTTGGAGAATCTTATTGAGTCTAACTACTTTACTGAAATCTATAAGCTTTTTTTTTTTGCTTCTATTTTAAAACTATGAAAGGTGGTTCCTAAAGGAACCTTTTTTGTGTTTTGTGATTTTGGATTTTCCTTTTCTTTTTTTTTTTGGCAGGACAGATTAGGAAGTAAGGTGGGGGAGGGAAATAAGAGTAGGGGCGCCAACCATAGATATAGAGGGGCAGGTGGACAGGAGCAGATGTTGGGCGTGCATTAATTTTAAGGTAGGGGGCAGTGTTTCTCATACTCCTTGATTACAGCCTCAGAAGCACTTCGAAACTGCTGCCCCCTGCAGAGTGGTGTGTTGCAGTATATACACAGTAGTATTGTCTTGAAAAGATATGGAAAAGCAGCTTTTTTTATGGCTTGCAAGGTAGTTGGTGGGATTTTCTGCCCCACAGATGTAGCCTGTGTGGTGGAAGTATTGGTTGTTGAGGTGAAGACAGCGTACTATTTCCTGAGAAAGGAACAGCCTTTCTGAGAGCATTCCGGTGGTTAGATTTAGTGTGGCGGAACATGGAAGTGGTCCCGTAGGAGGACTGCCCAGATTGTCTGCGACTGATTAACCTTGGCAGCCTTCGCCTTTGGTACACCCCCAATAGTGACAAAGAACTGCCACACCCATGAGTACTAGAGGTAGCCATTTCCTCTGCTTTATCTTCCTGGTCGTCTTGATTGTTTTCTGCATGTTTGCGCTTTTCCTCTTGTGTAGCCCATCAGCTGGTGATGGTGGTGGCTCCTGGGGAGAAGGGATGGCAAAAGCTGATGCCATTTTTGAAGATAAATAGCAATTCCGCTAATATCCTTTTAGTATGTGCTCTCTACTAGATTGCAAATGGATAAGGAGTAAAGATAGGTCTAGGAGCTGTGCAAGGCTAAATTTTCAGCTTGAAACTTCATAGATTAGCTAAAAATGCAGTTTCAAACTGTTTGTGAAGCACAGACCCGTTTGCAAAGTGTGGACCTGTTTTCAAACACATCATCCTACTGCGCTTGAGCGCATGCTCACGTGACACTGTCCGGAAAGTCTGCAATTTCTTCAGACGTTAAAGAGCGTCAGCAAACACAAAAACTGGTAAAGTTGCAAAATGTTTGTAGATGTGTTAAAAATGTTGGTAGGAGGTGGCAAAGGGCAACATTTTAAGATCAAACTTTCTACATCGGATGGAAATGCTGCTATGTTGGGGGTAAGTATAATATTAGGAAGTTGTAGCAAATTAGGGTGCACATGTAATTGTCATGAAAAGGTCTTACAAAGGGTTGTGTTTACAATGTTGGTAACAAGATGTGAGGGGTGATAAGAAGACCTATCGTGGTGTACGTAATGTATAAAAAAGAAGGTATGCATCTAAACAAAATATTATATTGGAGTATTGTTGTTAATACAGGAACCTAATCATACATATACATAAGCAATGGCTGCAGCATGCACCATAGAAGTGAAATATTTTTAAACTGGTAATTATGGCTAGTAAAATAAATGCTACCTTATCAGAGTTTTGAGTAATGTTAAATAAGGAATACATACCTAATTACTGAAGACTTACTACATACTTGTTTAAGTGTAAACAATACATATGAAGACCCAGAATGCATACAAATTAGAAGCACATAGGGGGAAAATAAAGTACGGAAGAAAGAAACAACAACAGAAAATGTTAATAACATTAAAGTTCACCATCATGTATACAAAAGTATTGAGTGTTTGAGGCCTGCTTATTGCCCTATATATATGCACCATGAGCTGAGACCAAACCGTAGGGAAAGCACTTTAAGTACATACAAGAAAGTTAACGTCTAGATGAACAACACCTTTTCAATTTTCATATTTTGACTGTCATTGAACAAAAACAGCCCAGATATGTGATGTCATCAGTGATGTTATCAATGCCATTTGTGATGTCATCTTTGATGTCCTGGGTGTTAGTCTTAGCAGTGCATGGTGATGGCACAAGTTATGGTTGTTTAGCTTACCATAACTGACGAATTTCAGGGGGGTTTCGGTTTTACTTGTAACTAACGTCCCTTTAGCAAAGTTCTTTCATTGAATATAAGTATATTCATATTTGAAATATTTTATATTATTTACTGGGTAAGTGTGCTAATGTACATATTCTATACATATAAGTAGTCGACCTGTGTACCTATTCTAGTAATATATTTCCCTTACCGATCTTCTTTTCTAAACCATAGGCTTACCTTAGCCATGTGCATCTCCTAACCATTTAACCATGTATTTATTATTCAAGTAAAAGTTGTGCATTTGCAATAATACTACTGTGCATCTCTAATTATGTAAGTTCTAGAGCAATATAGCTATGCCAAATGTATAACTATTCTAACTACGTAACCATGTTCCACTTTCTCTTGAGAAGAAGGGATTCAACAGATTTGATATAGGTTTATGTATTGACAAGTTATTGTGAGTGTGAGTTATTGCATGGCAAGAGCAGATCATGCAGCAAGTAATGATCATGTCCATCCCAGTAGGCAAGCAGGAGGTTCGCCCATAGATGCTCATTAAGAAGGACATGGAAATCATGCGGATACTAGCACAGTACATAAGAACAGTAATTGCTAGACTGGCTTCAGAAAGTATCATATCAGTTCTGCACAACGGTGGGCTAGTAACGTATAACGCAACCCCTTCACATACTGAATTGCAGTAAGATCCCGCAGAGCACATTCTGCAGAATAGCATCAAACAGTGGATATCTTACGTAACAGTAGGAATTGGCATTGGCAGAACTTGAACCATGACAACCAGGCAAGACAGACACGTTTCTAGAGGGAATGCTGCAGGGAATGGTCACTGACCTCAGAGAAGAGTCAGGCTTTGGTAGAACAGTCAGATTAATCTAAGTGCAATTTCCCTCACCCCACGTACCTTTGGGAATATACAGAAGGGTGGAACGGTCATGGGCACGTGAGTGAGACGGTGGGAGGTAGAACAGAGGAGCTGTGTCTCAATGCATATATTATCCAGTGAAACGATACACTCTAATGTCCTTGAATGTGAAAAGCACAGTCATCAATGTGACATGGACTACAGAACAAAGCACACACTTAATGCTGCAACCGCTGCAGGCGACAACTCTTTGGTGAGTGTGTGCGGTGGTCATTCTGGAGCACAGTCTGTTTTCTTTGAGGGTTCAGGTTGATGCCGCTAACTGTACAGTAACAGTTGGAGGTTAAGGGATAGCATGGGGTTTAAGAAGCTACAGGAAAGCTGTTGGCTGAAGCTGTGGTGATGAACAGTACTCGATATCATGCACTAAGGACCTGATTTGTGGAATTATTTGCTCGTAAAATAGGGTACTTGCATGCACCACTGCGCACAAATCCGCCTTTGTTGATTTATGCAATCAAACAAATCGCTTTTCTTGGACTTGCGTGGAGTTTGCACTGGCTCGGCACATCTGTGCGAGCCCTCGAGGGCCTTGCGTGAGACTACATGCAGAGTGTGGGCGTGGCTTGCGCAGAGGGCTGGGAAGGGGCGGAACATCAAAAATGGGGAAGAACATGTGAAAAAGTGGCCATTCCAAGGGATGGCCTGCAGACAGTCCCTCGCAACGCCCACAATTGTGCGGCATGAGAGGTATTCATGGATTTTTTCACGCAAATATCTCCGCTGGAAAATGGACATGCAAGTCCTTCATACGATCAACCACCAGAAGGCAGGCGTAAGTACACGTGCGCGTAGCATTTTCAGTGCAGAGGTGGGGTTGCATGTCGGATTTGGGGTGCGTGTACTCACCAGGGTCCGGATGTAACTTAGGGGTGCGCGTAAGCAGTGTAGCAGGGTGCAGGAACGGTTTACGGGGGTTCACACTCAGGTTTTCTGAGTTTAGACTGATTTACGATTTTTAATACAGACGTTGTCAGCGTGCTGGGTACAGTTAGGGGAGACAGTGTGCAGGGTCCCAGAGAGACAGGTCTGCATGCAGGGGACCCCATGTACTGTTTGAAGGGTGCAAGTAATTGTGCCCGGGGTAGCGCACAATGGTAGTAGATCTGGCTGTTTATACTTTTTGTGTTGGGCATGCCATGCGCGTTCCGCCAGTGACTTGCAAATTCGGTTACTTTGCACGAACAAGTCCATGAATATGCGGGCGTGCATTTGTTATTCTGCGCGCAGGCTCATGCCGTGTCCTTCTCGGCACATGGCCCTTGCAGGATTTCTGCACACATTTCCATGAATCGGGCACCTAAGTGAGACCTGGGTGATTGGAAGGCATTTCTTGTTGATAACTTTCTAGTTGAGTGACCTAAGTTAATATACACGTAGATTGTAAACAGAGGGAGACATAGAAAGAAAGAGTGTTTGCCCTCAGGCCATGATGACCAGTCAGGCAGTTGATAGGCAGTAGGAGTTACTCATCTCTAGCGATCCTCTTGGCGTTTAGGGACGCCTAGAATAGAGAGGGAAACAATTAGGGAATACAAGGGAGAGAGGGACGGCCCTTAGGCAGCCCATTTCTGAGTACTTTACCAAACCCTTGAACTGTCTTCAAGAGTTGGTGTGTTGGTGTGTTTGTGTGCCCACCTGTGACAGCAGTAAGCTCCAAGGCTGTCATGCCGCTAATGGCAGCACTGAAAATGCATCTATTTTGAGTCCTTGCATCTGGTGCTGCTCATCCCTATGCAGCACAAAGGCCCACTGTCATCTCAGGAGCGTAACAGGATTCCTGCATCCATAGCCGGTTTGTGTAACTATGTACATCGCAGAAAACTACAAATGCTATTCCCATTGTATAGTTTAGTGTAACACAAAATGCTGCTGTGTGAGCAGAAGGCAGTTTCAAGAAGGTTTTGTAAACCTTCCTGTTGAATAACTGCTGCATGACAAGTCTGCATTTTGTTATAGAATATATCTGGTAGCACCATAAACAACTGCTATGACTCGAAAACTGATCTCAAGGAAGTTTTATAACAATTTGGTTCCAAGCACTGGACGTTTTGCACCAAGAGCTAGTTTCGTTTGTGGTTCATGATTAACATGTTAATAATCAGCAAGCACATGTTGCCTGCATAAACTTGCACCTGATAACGAGGAAACGGCATGTGTAGATCATTAGGTGCTAGTAGAAAAGAGCCCCAGGAAGGGCCTCATGCTGGGCAACACCTCTCCACAGGCAAACACAGCTATCAGCAGCCGGGCTGAGTCACCGGCAATGCGGAACTTCAAATAGCCTTCCTCAAACTCCAAGCAGAGATACCTGCACCCAATCAAACATCCGTGCGGGAGTTTTAGGTGACCTGTGGATTTTCCAGGTCACCAAAGCCTCTGAATGAATCTGAAACAGAGCTTCAGTTTTGGGATGGGTCGAGGTGGCCAACCAGATCCCTTAAACATCTCAAAGAAGTTTGAGCAATCATTCAGAGGCCTTGAACTTGAGGCTCCATTTAAGACCTACCCCCACAATGGTTCCTCCTTTGTGGGCTTTATCAGGGTGAGCGAGTGTAAGGGAAAGAGATGGAGAGTTGAAGGTTTGAAAATGAGGCTTGTTTTTATTGTTCAATATTTGTTGTGTGTTTTGACTCTATATGGCTCTTTGTATTTCCATTCCTTCATTTATCATTGGTTCATCTCTTAACGTCCTTACTTTTTGCAGTTTTACCTTCAATTCCTAAATGTATAACCCACGCACATTGAATGTCCTTGTTGCTTTTTTTTAAGTGGGTTATTGTGAGATTCTTCCTTTACTTGTATTCAGTAGGAAACGGGGAGCATTTGAAGATGTTCCAATTGCTCTTCGGCTCCTCTGCTGTGAGACAAGCGGTGGCAGCAGATGTGGTGCATTGGGGACATGATGCTCTAGAATCTTCACCTTTTGTGCCCAACAGTTCTTCGGAGTGGCGGTAGAGGAGGGAGAGTCACATGTTGCTGTGGGTTCATGTTGGGCAGCTTGTACTGCATCTGTTCAGCTGTACACCCCCCAATATGTGTTGTAGGACCATACAGATCCAGAAACCCTGACTCGGTTAGGAATGTGTCACAGGGCTCTCTTCTGCCTACCGTCAGCACATGCAACAGCAGCACCTTCTGGACTGGAGACTGATCTAGGCAAGAAGCAGGTAGTTCAGGGCGATAATGGTCTTGTTAAAAGTGGTGGGTTGTGGAGCTCAGAGGTTGGTGAATGCCCTTGCAGTTTCTACTTTTCAATCAATTGCTATTCGAAGTGACTCGGCAGTGCATCTGTTTACATTCTGTGTGCATTACTCTATGTAGGTACCCTCTAAGGGCTCACACACATTGTTGATATGTGACCTGTTTTACTTTGAAGTGTAGATTAAAGGAAGATATCAATACATATGCTATCTCCCCACTCATTGTAACTATGCATGCTACCCCATGGAAATTTAACAATTTTACATCAGTTTTATTGCATCTGCCTCACCGGAAAAGTGACGGATCCTCACCATGTAGGGCAGGGTCATATACAGAAAGTACACCACAGGAATCATCCCACTGAGTGACAAACCCTACAAGCTAACCGATGGCCTTTTTAAGCAGCTTTAGCACAGAATAGACATGTGTCACCAGCTGCCACTAATTTGATTCGAAAAATGCATCATCCATTGCCCACCTGCAATTTTCATAATAGCTCATTTCCAGATTTAATTTCTTATATGGTCGTTCTAACTTGTGCAATGTGCAATTCCCGTGATTGGCACTGCTTTCTCTAGCTAATGTCGTGACCAGCAGTTGCTCACCTGCAAGTTGTGCACTGCATGCAAATCTGCACTGTATTGCCAGCTGAAATGAGAACCGATCGTGTGGGCCACACCACTCGTGCCATCTACTGGCTGTCAATGGATGATAACATGTATCACTGGATGGAGAATATGTTATGTTATGTTATGTTACTTTGCATTTATATAGCGCCTTATGTACCATTGGTATGGTCTGAAGGCACTAGTAGGTTGAACGTCCTTGGGAACTGAAGTTCAAGTCAGTAGAGAGAGCAGAGAGAGTCAAAGGTGCTTGTGAGCACCCGATATGTGTGCAGCTGGTGTGGCATTCGTGTAATAGCTGCTTCTTAGCGGTAGGTGTGGTGGTTAGAGATCAAGAGTATGTGTTCATTCTGGCAGGATTTATCCAGACCGTTTGTGGCTGTGTTAGGCCTGAGGAGAACGCCTGGCTGGGGGTGTGAAACCAGCAGTGTTTAGTTAGAGCGATGGGGAGTATGAGGCAGATGTTGGTATGAGAACAGTTATACCGAATGGTGTCATAGTATCTCTGTGTTCTAGTTGAATGGTGGTGTAAAGAAGAGAGTAAGCGTGGTGATGTGATATGATGGGTTACATGCTCTTTCAAATGTTCCATGCGCTCCAAACTATTCCATGTAAGTCGCGCAATTCTATGCGATCAAGTCTGCTCCTCTCCTTGCACTCCAGTCCGCTCCATGCGCTCCGCTCCAGTCTGCTCCACGCACTCCACTCCGCTCCACGCACTCCAATTTGCTCCTTGCACTCCAACCCGCTCCACGCACTCCAACCCACTCCACGCACTCCAACCCGCTCCAGGCACTCCAATCCGTTCCATGCATTTGAATCTGTTCCATGTGCTCCGATCCGTTCCATGTATTCTAAGTTGTTTTATGCCCTCTACCCAAGTATTTCACCTGTACCATCCAAATACTTCATCCGTTCCATCCACATATTTCACCCATTCCATCAACATACGTCAGCCGTTCTCTCCATATACGTCAGCCGTTCCATCCACATAGATCACCCGATCCATCCACCTACATCACCCATTCCCTACAGATGTGTCGCCTGTTCCATCCACATACGTCAGCCGTTCCTTCACATACGTCACCCATTCAATCCACATATGTCACCCGTTCATCCACATACATCACCTGTTCCATCCACATACGTCACCCGTTCCATCCACATACGTCATCTTGTTCCATCCACACACATCACTCATTCTATCTTTATACTTCACCAGTTCCGTCCGCTCTACGCATTCAGAGGCTCTATGCTCTCTTCTGCTCTAGGTACTCATCCGCTCCACATGCACTTCAGCACTCATCCGATCTACGCAACTCATCCACTCTACGCAACTCATCCGCTCTACGCAACTCATCCGCTCTACGCAACTCATCCCCTCTACACAACTTATCCACTCCACACAATCATCCGCTCCACGCACTCATCCGCTCTACGCTCTCATCCGCTCAACACAACTCATCTGCTCTACGCAACTCATCCGCTCTACACAACTCATCCGCTCTACGCAGTCATCAGCTCTACACAGTCATCCGCCTTACGCACTCGTCTGCTCTAGGCATTAGTCCGCTCTAGGCACTTGTCCGCTTTATGCCCTCACACGCTCCACGCATTCATCCGCTCTAGGCACTCATCTGCTTTATGCCCTTGCATTTTCTACGCATTCACCCGCTCTACGCACTCACCCATTCTACGCACTCACCCACTCTACACACTCACCCGCTCTACGCACTCACCCGCTCTACGCACTCACCTGCTCTTATGCACCCTTCCACTCTTCGTACTCTTCCGTTCTGCACACCCATCACGCTCTGCGCACCCATCATGCTCTGCGCACCCATCACGCTCTGCGCACCCATCACTTTCTGCGCACCCATCACTCTCTGCGCAGCCATAACTCTCTGTGCACCCATCACGCTCCCCGCACTCATCCACTCCCGCACTCATCCACTCTATGTACTCATCCGCTCCAATTACTTGTTATTTCCACGTACTCATCTGCTATATGCTCTCATCAGCTCTACAAAGTCGTTCGCTCATACGCACTCATCCGCTCTATACACTCGTCCGCTCTATACACTCATTTGCTCTATACACACATCCGCTCTGCACATTCATCCGCTGCTGCGTTCTATACACTCCTCCGCACTTACGCACTCATCCGCTCTACATCCTCGTCTGTTCTACACACTCATTCGCTCTACACCCTTGTCCGTTCTACACACTCATCCGCTCTACACCCTCATCTGTTCTACACACTCATCCGCTCTACACCCTCATCCATTCTACACACTCATCCGCTCTGCACCCTTGTCCGTTCTACACACTCATCCACTCTACACCCTCATCCGTTCTACACACTCATCCGCTCTACACCCTCATCTGTTCTACACACTCATCCGCTCTACACCCTCATCCATTCTACACACTCATCCGCTCTACACCCTCATCCGTTCTACACACTCGTCCGCTCTACACCCTCATCCGTTCTACACACTCATTCACTCTACACCCTCGTCCGTTCTTCACACTCATCCGCTCTGCACATTCATCTGCTCTATGCACTCCTGCATTCTACACACTCCTCATCGCTCTACACACTCATCCACTCTACACCCTCGTCTGTTCTACACCCTCATCTGCTCTGCACATTCATCTGCTCTATGCACTCCTGCATTCTACACACTCCTCATCGCTCTACACACTCTTCCTCTACACACTCTCCCGCTCTACACACTCTTCCGCTCTACGCAGTCATCAGCTCTACGCAGTCATCTGCCTTACGCACTCGTCTGCTCTAGGCATTCGTCCGCTCTAGACACTTGTCCACTTTATGCCCTTGCACGCTCCATGCATTCATCTGCTATAGGCACTCATCCGCTTTATGCCCTTGCATGCTCTACGAATTCACCCGCTCTACGCACTCACCCGCTCTATGCACTTACCCGCTCTACACACTCACCCATTCTATGCACTCACCCACTCTACGCACTCACCCGCTCTACGCACTCACCCACTCTACGCACTCACCTGCTCTTACGCACCCTTCCGCTCTGCGTACTCTTCCGTTCTGCACACCCATCACGCTCTGCGCACCCATCATGCTCTGCGCACCCATCACTTTCTGCGCACCCATCACTCTCTGCGCACCCATCACTCTCTGCGCACCCATAACTCTCTGCGCACCCATCACGCTCCCCGCACTCATTCACTCTCCGCACTCATCCACTCTATGCCCTCATCCGCTCATGTACTTGTTATTTCCACGTACTCATCTGCTATATGCACTCATCAGTTCTACAAAGTCGTTCGCTCATACGCACTCATCCGCTCTATACACTCATCCGCACTATACACTCATTCGCTCCATGCACACATCCGCTCTGCACATTCATCCACTGCTGTGTTCTACACACTCCTCCGCACTTACACACTCATCCGCTCTACATCCTCATCCGTTCTACACACTCATCCGCTCTACACCCTTGTCCATTCTACACACTCATCCGCTCTGCACCTTTGTCCGTTCTACACACTCATCCACTCTACACCCTTGTCTGTTCTACACACTCATCCACTCTACACCCTCGTCCGTTCTACACACTCATCCGCTCTACACCCTCATCCATTCCACACAATCGTCCGCTCTACACCATTGTCCGTTCTACACACTCGTCTGCTCTACACCCTTGTCCGTTCTACACACTCATCCGCTCTACACCCTTGTCCGTTCTATACACTCATCCGCTCTGCACATTCATCTGCTCTATGCACTCCTGCATTCTACACACTCCTCATCGCTCTACACACTCATCCGCTCTACACCCTCATCTGTTCTACACCCTCTATCTGCTCTGCACATTCAACTGCTCTATGCACTCCTGCATTCTACACACTCCTCATCGCTCTACGCACTCTTCCGCTCTACACACTTTTCCGCTCTACACACTCTTCTGCTCCACACACTCTTCCGCTCTGCACACTCTTCCGCTCTGCACGCTCTTCCGCTCTACACACTCTTCCGCACTACAAACTCATCTTACCAACACATTCATCCACTCAGCGCACTCGTCGGTTCCACGTGCTTCATCTATTCTAACGGTTTCATCCGCTCCATTCTAACAATTTCATCCGCTCCATTCGCTTCATTCATTCATCATGCATTGTCGATTCAGGCCATGTCATTTGTCATGCGCACTGGATCCGTTCCGTGCTCTCTATCTATTTCATGTAGTACACCCGTCACATGTACTTGAATCGTCTATTCTGTATTTTCCATTTATGCCATGCGCTCGTACAGACGGAGTCATCTGTCTGTGTATTCATCATTCTCTTGTATTCATCTTTCCATCCTCTTCTCTTTCTTCATTTAGCCCATTTTGTTCATTTTGTCTATTGCACTCATTACATCCATTTCATTCATTTAAACCTCATTACTGTTTTCCTACGATTTATTATTTTTATCCATTTCACTGCTTTGATCTACTTTATTCATTCTATTCTGTTTGTCCTCTTAGTTTACATTAGTGGTTATTAGTTGTCGATTTCTCGCATGGATCTTAATGTTGTATTGTTATTTGTTTTATTGCTATTCAGGATCTAGTAGATAGAACGATTGGTTTCATTGGGATGCTGTTGTTCTGTTTGGGTTAGTTTGCGTTTGGGTTAGTTTTAGGGGAAGATCCAGTTTTCAGTAGTTTGCGGAAAGACATTAGAGCTTCAGTTAGGCGGATGTGGGGTGTGAGGGTGTTCCACAGCGTGCGGCTAAAGCTGAGAATAATTATCTGCAGAACCTGACTGAGTTTGTTTTAGGTATGACTAGGCGGCTGGCTGATCTTGATCTGAGAGTACGTGGAGGGTGATAGGGTTTTAGCTTGTCTTGAAGATATTGAGGTCCGGTTTTATGGAATGCTCGATGAGAGATGCATAAGGTTTTGAAAGTCACCCTTCGGGCTACTGGAAGCCAGTGGAGAGTCTGAAGGGCTGGGGAGATGTGGTCTCTCGGGCCGAGCGCAAGTAGCAGTTTGGTTGCAGCGTTTTGTGCCCTTTGAAGGTTATTCAGTTAGTAAGCGTGGATTCCAAGGTATAGGGGGTTTGCATAGTCCAGTCTTGATATAACAATTGATTGGACCGCAGAGAGTCTGTTGGGAAAGGAGAGATATGGAAAGATGTGCCTAAGAGTTTTAAGGTGGTAGTGGCAGGACTTTGAGATGTTGTTGGCTTGGTGCGATAGTGTTAGGCCAGAGTCAAGGGTGCATCCAAGGTTTTTTACTGAGTTAGAGGGAGTCAGTGAGTTACCAATGACGGATGGCCAGGGTAGTGGGTGTGGAAGAAGTTCGGAGTTGCCACATACCATGATTTCAGTTTAGGAGGGGTTTAACAAGAGATGGCTTTGGGTCATCCAGAGCTCTATGTCAAGGAGGCATGAGGCGAGGTCAGGTCGGCCATTGGGTTTTGAGTTCAGGAGTTTTAGAATTAGTTGAGTGTCATCAGCGTAGTTGTAACACAGGATGTTGTGTGAATTAATTATTGGTGGGAGGGTGATCAAGTAGAGGTTGAACAAGAGGTCAGTTAGGCATGCTCCTTGTGGGACTCCCGTGTCGAATGGCCAGGCTTGGGAGGTATAGGTGGAGAGTACCGTCATTTGGTACCTATCTTTGAGGAATGAAGCTATCCATTTGAGAGCGGTTCCATGAATTCCTAGGGAGTGGAGGCGGTTGAGGAGGATTGAGTGATTGATTGTGTCGAAGGCGGTGGATAGGTCAAGAAGGATTAATGCGGCACATCCCGCAGAGTCTGCCGTGATTTTAAGGTAATCCCAGATTGAGGTTAGGGTGGTTTCAGTTCAATGACGGGCTCTGAAACCTGATTGTGTGGGGTCTAGGAGATTGTTGGCTTCAACAAAGGCATTTAGTTGGATGTAGGCAGTTCGGTCAAAGAGTTTGGCAAGGAACCTGGTGTTTGAGATGGGGCAGTAGTTTTTGGGCTCGAGAGGGTCGAAGGAAGGTTTTTTTTATTAGAGGTTTGACATGAACCGTTTTGAATGTGTCAGGACAAATACCCGAGGAAAGGGAATCCTTTCTGATGGATCTTGCGTGTTCTCCAGCGCAGGTAGAGGCGAAAATTTCTTTGAGGGTTGTGGCCGGGTAAGGGTCTAGCAGAGAGCCGGATGGTTTGCGGGCAGAGAGAAGATTGAGAAATTGGTCAGGTGATATTGGACTAAAGGAGTCGAATGTTGGTTGCGTAGTGGTCGCAGGCGGTGGGTTGGCCGGTAGGGGTGGAGTGTTGCCGGTGGATGTAAGAGAGCCAGTTTGGTGGTTAGAGCATTTGTTCTTTTGAGAGCTGTGGCGTAAAAGTGGAGAGAGAGCGAGTTGCACAGTGATTGTGAGGGGATCGGGACGGTGGTGGTGCATGCCGGTTTGGTGAATTCGGAGATGATTTTGTGAAGTTCTTTGCTGGGGTTTTTGCAGTTTAGGATTCGGGAGTTGTAGTGGGCTTTTTTTGCTTTATGGATTTCGGCCTTGTACTGATGAAGGTGTCGGGCCAAGATGGCTCTGCTCTCTTGGGTTTTGTCTTTCTGCCATTTGCATTCTAGGTGTTTATATAATTGTTTAGTGGTCTTCGAATCAGGTGTGAACCATCTAGGGAACAGGCCTCGGCGGGCTGACGGTTTGCAAGAGGGTGTGAGCTGCATTAGTGAGGTGTTGAGCCATGAGTCAAAGGCATCGGGGGTTAGTTGTTTATTGAGTTGGCAGGTAGGTTGTTTATTGAGTTGGCAGGTAGGTGGAGGAGACTGGAGGAGTGCGCCGGCTATGTCAGGAACGATTATTAGTTTTTTCCAGCATTTGTGTATATTCGGAGGTTCAGATACAAGTATGGGAAGCGGGTCGGGTGAGTGAATGGCGAAAGAGACAATGAAGTGATCGTACCAGATGATAGGGGTGGTGGGGTTTAGATGTATCCGGTTGTGGGAGCTAAATATGGCATCAAGAGTGTGTTCTTTATAATGAGTCGGGCGGTTTATGTGGGGTTGGAGGATAATCGTGTCTAGCCCGTCAACCAGAGAGAGTGTCATAGGGTTGGTGGGGATGTCGAGCCATATGTTGAAATCTCCAAGAAGGGTGAGGTGGGTTGGTTTAGTTGAAGGGTGGCAATAGAGTCACAGAGGTTGTTTGAGAATTGTCTATCATAGCCAGGGGATCTGTAGATTATTAGGAAGCTGTGTGAGAATGACGGGGAGAGGTATAGTTTAACAAGCAGTGATTTGCAGGAAGGAATGGAATGGATTGTCGATGATTGAGGCGTGGAAGTGAGACTTGAAGACGAAGGCTATTCCCCCACCTCTAGAGGGACGGTTCAGTGGGATGAGGGAGTAGTCGGGGGGGAGGCTTCATTGGCGATCAGGGCGAAGTCGTCAGAGAACCAAGTTTCGGTGATGAAAACCAGGTCTGGTGTGTCAGAGGCGAGGAGGTCAAAGATGCTGTGTCTGTTTTTTGCTACGGATCGGGCATTAAATAGGATGCAATTCAATTTGGTAGGTGAGGTTGGAGTCAGAGCTGCAGCGGAAGGGGGTCAGGGGAGAGAGTGGAAACTGCTTGAGGTAGAGGGGTGGGGTGGTTGATGATCGATGGGAAAAGTGGGCGAGCAGAAATGTTGGCGGGTTTCGGGTAGCAGTTGATGGATGCGTGTGTTAGGGTGATTGGGTTTGGCCAGGGGGATTTGAAGGTGGGGTGTGGGAGGTTAGGAGTTTCAGTTGTAGTCGGTGAGAAATCGAGGGAGAGGGATTTCAGGAAGGGTGAAGCGAGGGGTGATGGTGGTGATTGGGGGAATGAGGAGGTGGGTTAAGACAGGGGAGGCGATGAGTGCTGAGAGATTGAGGGGGACCAGGTATGTTTCCTCTTTAGTTTCTTTATTACGATTGGTGTGTGAGAGAGGTTAGGGGGATCAGAGGGGGAGAGGGATGAGGCTTCGGTTCTTGCTAGGGCAAGGCGTGCAGTTTTTAGGGAGGGGAAGGGGTGTGGTCGTGGGATGATGGTGGGGGTTAGTGGAGAAAGCGGGGGGTGCATGATTGCAGGGTGGGGTCTGTCCGGTATGATATTGAGGGGAGCAGGCATGCTCAACGTAGGCTGATCGGTGGTGGGGTTTGGGGGGGCAGTGGTTTTAGGGTGGTTGGCTCGCCAACGCGCCCCTCTGGCTTGGTGTTTGGAAAGGGGAAGGGTAGGGGATGTGAAGGAGGGTGGGATGATTTGGGAAGGGGGAGACGGGAGGCAAGGCTGGACGGAGAGTGAAGGTGGTCCCCGGTGAACGTTTCCGGCTGACCCTCGTGGATTGGGTGCACTCTGGCTATCAGGTGTAGTTTCAATTGCAACTTACACTTTATTGGACTTTATTGGTTCGGCTATATCACTGGGTGGTCTTGGTTTCAGGGTTCAACTAAGCAGGGTGATATTTATTCACTTATTCTAGGTTTTAGTGTCCTAATTGGAACTAGGATGCAGATATTAGGCCATTTTGAAGTGTGGCTAGACCTTAGGATATGCTGTTAGGTGGCCTATTTAGTTTCTTCTACGACACAGTTACGCTGTTGGGTAGACTTTCTTCTAGCAGGCCCGGGATATAGGTAAGCTAATAGGGAGAAATTGAATGTAGCAACGCCACAGGTATGCTTTTAGGTGAACTTTTAGGTGCAGTTTAGGAGGACTTTCTAATTGTAGTTCTAAATTCAATCGGGGCATGCTATTAGGCTCACCTCTTGTACTGATAGGATGTCAGGGATGACGAAAGCAAGGAAAATGCTGAATCTTATCAAATCTCAGGGGAGCAGCAATACTGCAGTGTTTGTCAGCTGCCTGACTGTCAGGGACCCTGTCACTATGCATTGGTCCTCTCTGTTATTTCCAAACAAAATTGTTCATGAACAAAGTGGCCTGTTGGGGACCCACATATACCCAAGATGCGCCTGAATTCCTCCAGGATTCTTGCTGACTAGAATAATGAAACAAATGCAACTCAGTATGCAGTGTTTACACGTTAGTGATTTGGTATCCAACTCCAGCACAGCAGTGCTATGCATTTAATAGCAACTCAGAATTTTCCATTAGCAATCTGTAGTTCCAAAACTGCTATTTTTGAAAAAGAGGTTTTGCAAGAGCTCCACTCACAGTGTTGACAGGATAGTAATCATCCACATTGTTATCATGTGTTTTGTAATACTTTTGAACATGCTGAAATGCTTAATTGACCATCAGCTCACAGAGTGGGAGGATTCTATTCTTCATGCTATGGCATGCAATACCACGGCAGTGATAGAGTCTGCTTTGTGACTGTACAGTAGAAATATGCTCTTGCTGATGGTACAGACTAGTTTCTATATGCTGGTCAGTAGAGTGGGTGAGAGAAGTGATGTTACTGATGTTGTAAGACTCCTCTGTAAACATGTGCATGGTGCTGCCTCATATAATCACAGAGAGTTGAGGGTGGTCTGAACCTTCCTCTGGTTCCGCTTGCTTGCACATGATACAGGTTACAAAATGCTATGTGTTGCAGGATGACACCTCATTCAAATGCACATCGGAATGCGTTGAGCTCACTTATGTACTATGTATATGTTCTGGTTGCGGTTTGGGTCCGACAGGCTAATGCCTTGCAGCAGATTTGCAAGGCTGTTTTAGAGTCTTTAGTCAAACCGATATCCTGCAGCATCACTTGCCACCTGGAGGCTGCACTACGATCAGTGTCTGGCATTGCTTCAGTAATTCCGTTCTGCTCAATATTCGTGGCAATCTCATTTGTATAAGTGATGTTTTAGCCTTCCCCTAGGTCATCTAGACCTTCGTCATTGTCATTTCCTGAGTGGGAGACGGAAATGGAAGATTGAGGAATGAATAGCCTGCTCCTCTTCAATAATCTATCCTAAGTCAACCTGTTTCTGACAGGATGCCATCTGTTCTTTTTATTTTCAGCCCCAGATACATTACACTGAAACTTCTTCACTGCTGCTTGATCTGGTCTCAACACCTGTGCAAGTACTATTGCATTTTGTTCCAAGCTTGAGAGACCTGTGCCAGAAAATAGAAATCGCATGACAGCTGGAAACAGGGCACATTCGATGAGTCAGCAAGGCCACACTGCAACACACACAATTAAACCTCTTCACTGCATAGACACGACTATGACGGTTGGAGGGAATATTCAATAAACGAGGTGGATTGCGGTCCTTACCCCTGACACACTCATTTTTTATGGACGTGCTGAGGCCAGATAACTCATGGCTTTTATCCTCGTAAGAGGCCTCTAATGTTATGAACCCTCAGCTAAAAAATGTTTTACTCTAAACTAGTTACTGTATTGTGCTTATTTCTAATACGAACTTTTCACCTAAAATAATATTAAAATCAATACATTAGTAACGATTTTAAAAAGAAACTAGACACAAATATCCTCTACACTGTGAGGAATCTAATAATAGCACTGATTCTCTGGAGGGAAGCTTCCCTTGCATGGCCTGGGAAAGGCTACACTCCAGAGGGCAGAAAAAAAACATTAGTGAGAAATACAGGTGAAGGGTTATTCTGATCTGACACCCATTTGCCTTTTCAACATGCTTGTACAGTGTATTTTAAAGCAAATAATGAATCCCCAATTATAACCAATCACCAGCCTTATTTGCATTTCCCTCTGCTTGGCAGTGCTGAGACGAGGAAGAGGGCTGGAGTAAGGAAGATCACTAAAAGCGGGAAGCCAACGCTGTATTCTAGTAATTGGAGAAGATTAACAGGTGCCGGGAGATTCAAAAGAGATGCACCTGAACCCAGTGAGAGACTCGAGCCTCCCAGAGTTTGTTGGGACATGGGAGCAAGATAGCTGAGCAAGCCAAAAGAGTCAGAAGCTGTATGTAACTTGTTCTGACACTGGTTGGGGCACAAGGGATGAGATGATCGTAAGAAACAGCACAGAAGCTGATGCGAGCGGTGTGCGAAGAGCAGAAGGAAGCATACCGATTGATGACCTTGACCCGCTAGAGCCGCCCAGAGAAAAAGAAGGAAAAGTTAAAGCAGACTGGCTGACGAGATGCACGCCGCCCAGTCAGCGGATCAAGAGAGATGTTTAGGGAGAGACACGAGCACCGCCATAGCCACTTGGGAAGCCCAGGGAGAATGAGTGGGTTACTGGGGCATTTGAAGGTGAATGGCATGTCGCAGTGATAATGCCGGAGAGCCCAATTAAAGACAGTAAAGAAACTGACATTAATGAATACATTGCTGGAAAAGGGGCACTGACCAATGCTTGAGAAGAGGATTTGATACATTTAATACATATGCAAACAGTGTTAAAGGTGGGTCAGAGACCAAATGCTTTAGAAGGAGATCTGATATACATACAAATAATATTGAAAGGGGGTCGGAGGCCCAACACTTGAAAAGAGGAATTAACACAGATTTGAACTTTGTCAAGAAAGGATTAGAGACACAACATTAGAAAGAGTGTCACATGGATGAATGAAAGAGTAAACAGAGAAAGTAAACCACCTGGCAGGTTAGTGCACCAGACAACCAGTGAGGCTCAGACTCACACCCAAGAAAGCAGTGAGAAAAGAACTGAAAGGATATCTGGCCGGAGAGTAAACCAGGAGTGAGACGAGAAGGGAAGTAATATCATGGCAGGAGAGTAAACCAGGAGTGAGAGAAGAAGTGAACCTGGAATGGTGAATACAAAAGGGAGGATTCATGCCCCTTTTAAGGATCAATAAGAAAGTTACAAATATCCTGGCAAGAAAGTATAACAAGGGTAGAAGGAGGAATGAGTGTGAGAAATTGAACATTGTATAGAAATGTGTGCATAATGGAAAACTCAAAGGAAACACACAGGGCCCTTGAGTAAAGTTGAACCGTGGATGTAAAATGTAACAAGTGTAGAAATTCCCCTGGTGTGAAGCAGAAAGACTATAATGTGCTGAATGTTAAAGATAGAAGAAGTCAAGGGAAATGAAGTATTTTCCTTAAAACTATGGAGTATAAAAAATGGAGGACCTCATGAAAGAAGTTGTCCTCTTTTAAAACTGGGGAGTGAAACAGTTGCAGAAGAGCAAAATGTAGTGGAGGAACCGAACCGCCACTGCCCATTTTTGTGCAACATCATTGACCTTTATCCAGAAGTGCCGGATAGATAGTGAAGGTCTAGAGAAAACATAGGGGAAGGGACCCCATTCTCTATTAGAACTTTTCTATTCTGCACCTTAAAATGTTATGTTGAGAACTTTGAAAGAAAGCTACATAGCTTACCAAAATCCCCTTGGACACATTATATTGAGTTTAGAGTGTGCAGGTCAGTTTAGGATTTTTGGACACAGGACAGAGGACGATCTTTTTTCTAACTTCCTGATGCAGACATTCCTATGTTTTGTTGAGGCAGGGAAACCCCCCTTAGATTTAGGGACAGATAGTATTTACCCAGACCTCCTTATTAATTTCTTATCAATAAAGCACCAAGTTTGTACCAAAAATGATTACTATCTCTTGATATCTGTTGGTTCCTTACAATACATTCATACCGACACGGTTTTCATCATAAAAACACATACATAATACATATTACTATTAAATCAGTTTAATCTTTACAAGTTTAGCAAGCTGCAGCCAAACGCGTTAAAGTGCAATGTGGAGAGAGGTATTTTCTGAAGTTAAATAATAGTTTCAGAATGAACTATTTTTCATCTCATTATAACGATAGACAAACCTTTCTAGATTACACATGTAAATGCTCCACAGAGTCCGGCACTCAGTCATAACGTGCCTAGATGTTTCCAGAATATGTTTCAACTCACATATGAGACAGGATCTTTGATCTCGCGGTAACTCTAACACACAAAGTTAATACTGGTAGCTGGTTAATTTGTAGCCTTAAAATAAAACTTCAAACTGCAGGTGACAGACTTTGTAGAAGATACCTCTGCATCACCGTTACTGTATGAATTGGCATTCTGACCTCCAAATAAGTTTTTAATTTGGTCATTGTTTGTGTTCTAGTCCCATATGTCAACTTTTTTTTTTATTAAACACTTGTTTGAGTAAGTAATGATTGCTCTCTCTTTCACTGTCAGGAAATCGGACCGGTAGAAGTGGAGATATCACCGTGTGAACATCCAGGCCCGAAGGCGGCCCAGCAGCGACAGTGAATCCGCACCCTCGCGTTGCGGCAATCCGGTGGAAGGCATCCTGCGCCCGCTAGTCTTGAGGGCAGCGCTTGGAAGGCGAATCTCTCAGCCCCCGCTGAATGTGGATGGATGTGCCCCTCGGGTACGGAACGTAATAATTAAGGAGAGTCCAGCCACTTTTACGCACTCGTTCTTCAGGAACACCGTGCCGTCAGAATCCTGAGTGGAAACACCCGTTTTTGCTAGCCATAGACTGTGGCCCTAACCCTAACATCAGGCTACAGTGTGAGGATCCGAGATTGTTGTTAGCACCCTGCCTTGCCACCTAGAATGACAGCCTTGTATCAGTGTATGAGCGCCCCTGGAACTTACTCGCCTGTGCCACACTGGAGAGGGTATGGCCCCCGACTCAGGGGCGTGTGCCTCCTCTCACCCCGGACCCAATCCCCGATCGGTAAGCCCGAAAATCTACGCACTACACTACCATCGTGCCTTAGACCCCCGAATCCAGACACTATTAGGCCCTGCATCGAATATGCGCTCGGAGCGCCCTTACGCGGCCTTGTGATATGCAGAACCCAACCCGGGGTAGGCCGGCACATCCTCGGCGCTCACGCCTTGATGCCCCTCGGCTCTTCGGAATCCTCACTGAAGACCACCCCGACATCACAAGCGAAGCACTCGAATTTGTCCTGTTCTTATGACCCCACACAACCCCGCAGAGGGTAAGGCCCCTGATCCAGGGGCGTGTGCCTCCTCTGACTGTGGGCCCATCTTATGAACGTGCGACATAGACTTTCCAGGTTCGCATACACCCCATCCTCTCCGACTCCTCGACACATCTCCACCATGTCGCTGGAGGCCTCGGAGGCGGGAGCCGTGGCCACTAGGGGGACATTGCGGCACTACTAAGTGAAATCAAAAGCATGGGCTCCAACCTTGGTGGCAAAATCAATAGGATCACCCAGAGAATGGACAGCTTCGAAGAGAGATTGGAGGGTGTCGAAAACAATCAGACATCGATCGATACACTTGAGATACAAATGGACATGAGGATACGGAACATTGAGAAAAAGGAAGAGGAGATGAGCCTTAAAATGGACGATTTAGAAAATAGGGAAAGAAGGAATAACCTTTGCTTTTTTGGAATCCCGGAACGTGAAGGGGAAACCGAAAAGGACCTCAAGGACACGATCCACGATATTATAAAAATTCTATCGGCCGATGAAGAAATCGATGAGCCCAAAACTGGAAGAATACACCGAGCTGATGGTCCCCCCGGTGGTCCCTGTTCGGTCCTGGCCAAATTTTATAGATACCAGGACACGACTAGGATTCTTGAGAAGGCCAGATCCGGAGGCCCACTCACGATGAGAGGGGCTCAAATCACGATCTTCCAGGACCTATCTGCGCTTACATTAGCGCTTAGACGCCTTTGCAGCCCCCTGATAAAATGACTCAAGGAAAAGGGCACACGAAACAGATGGGGCTACCCGTTCTCACTAACCTTTGAACTTGGAAGTAGGAAAATAGTCATTAGATCAGAGGATGACATAAAAGAATGCATCGCCGACCTTCTGAGTACAGGCCCGAAAGACAACGAAAATGGGGATAACGGACGAGACGGAATGCAATGGGAACAACAGGGACCTAGGCGCAAAAGAGTAAAAGGATCCAGAAAATAACACACCCGATAACGAAAAATGAGGAAGTTCCTCCTGAATGCCATGACCAGAAGCATTAGTACCCATGGTTGAAGCACAGGATGCTGGTCTTATGGAGACCGAGTGCTTGGACGTCAAGTGCTCGGGGGACGAAGGAAGTAGAACACCCCTCTGAAGTAAGAGGGGGTAGGAACCCGAGTGAGACGACCCCGGGAATGCACGTAAAGTTATATTGTTATATCTTTGTATGATTATTGTTGTTACCACTGTTGTATTACATGAAGTGAGGGGGGGAGTGGGACGGGGGCTCACCCTTATGTTGCGATGGAAAATTTGACTGGGACCGTGAGGTAACGGTCCCCATTGATGGTCCGACAATGGACGGAACACTGTCACCAAGTCTGTTTCAGACGCCGCCAAAAGCTGCTGATGCAGCACCCTCAGTTCCTGGGCTTCCTTGAGCCTCAGCAACTTCTGAGGGAAAGAGATGTGGGAATAATGAAAGCACCATTTGAATTCATTTGCAACACCAACGTTGATATGGGCCTTGAGAAGCGAGCAATTGTCTGGCCGACAGTCTTGAAAGACACCTCAGAGACATTCGAAGATGGCGTCTCTTGATAACCCAAAAAAGAAAGACTCACTCAGAGTGGCGTCCATTAATGTAAAAGGGCTGAACTCTCCAACTAAGAGGTCATTAGTAGCAAGGGAATTCCCCAGATCCAACATTGACATAATGCTTGTGCAAGAGACCAAGTTCGCCAAAGGGGAAGAAAGAAGCATCATCGGGAAGTGGGGGGGTCTGGAACTCTGGGGCTCAGGCCCGCTGAAAAAAGGTGGGGTTGGCATCCTGCTCAAGAGGGGCATCCAATTTGAGGTAGAAAAGACATGGTCTGATGTGGCAGGTCGGGCCCTCCTGATCACGGGGAAAATAGCCAGAGTAAAAGTGACTATTGCCACTGTATATGCTCCAAACATTGGTCAGACTGCATTCCTCCAGAGAGTAATCCCAAAAATAATGATGGAGGCAACGGGGCACGTAATCCTGGGGGGTGACTTCAACCAATGGGCTGACCCAGGTATTGACTGGAAACCGGGGAATCCAGACACAAGGAATCAGATTAAAGAGGGACGTACCGACCCTGTCGAGATAACGGATCTGTACAACAAGAGTGACATATGGAGAATAATGCACCCCAGTGTAGCTGGATACACCTTCTATTCAAATCCCCACCACACATTTACGGGCAATGACTATATATACATGTCGAACGACCTCACACGAACCACACAACACTCAGATATTATTCCAATAACTTGGTCGGACCACGACATGGTTCAGGCTGACGTTTCTTGGGCGGATCAACCTACCATGGGAGGGAAATGGCGGTGCAATGAAACCCTCTGGAAAGACCCGGTTTTCAAGACGACTATGGAGACCGAAATCGAAGAGTACTTTAAAATTAATGACGATGGGGAGGTTTCCAGACAAGTTATCTGGGAGGCAGGGAAGGCCACATGGCGAGGGACCCTAATACGGGAGGGGGCCGCAAAGAAAAGGGAACGGGAAATTATAGAGCAAAAGTTGAGGGCTGATATAGGTCTATTAGAAGTGGAGATGAAAAAAGAACATAGAGTTGACCCCGATAAAGTGAAAACTGTGCAGCTGAAAAGGGAAGAATTGCGGCTCTTGGAACACGATCAAGTGGTGCATAAATTGCAATTTTTAAAACAGAAAATTTATGAGAAAGGCGATAAGGCCGACACCTTATTGGCTGCTAGACTTAGGGAACAAAGAGCTGATCGTAGAGTGAAGGAAATCATCGAGGATCCTGTCCCCTCTCCCCATTCCCCCCCAATATCCCAGAATCCTTTGCCAAATTTTATGAGAAACTCTATACCTCTGAGATAATTCCCAGCCAACCTGACCCATCAGCCTACCTATCTTCAATCCCTATGCCCACGATAACGAACGCAGAAACTGAGTTTCTGGATTCCCCGATTAATAAACAGGAAGTGCACGAAGCGATCAAAAGGCTAACACTAGGTAAATCCCCGGGTGAAGACGGCTATACCGCCGGTTTCTTTAAGACGTTTGCCAAACAACTAGCCCCCTTCCTCTCGGTTCTATTTAATGAAATATCAGAAACAGGGCATGCCCCGGACTCCTTTAAAAAAGCCTTGATAACGATGATTCCCAAAGAGGGTAGGGACCCCAAAAGCTGCAGATCTTATTGCCCTATTTCCCTCCTCAACCTTAACGCCAACATTTACTCCAGGGTATTGGCGGCTAGATTAGAAACGCTAGTGCCCCGCCTGGTCCATTCAGATCAAGTTGGGTTCATACGCGGGAGACAGGGAGCTGACTCCATGCGCAAAACATTGCACCTCATTCATGTGGCCCGCGACCTCCCTGGGGACCCCGTCCTGCTATCAATTGATGCCGAAAAGGCCTTTGATAGAGTCGAGTGGGAATTTCTGGGAGCCATTCTGCAGAAGGTTGGAATAGGCCCCAAAACTAGGAGGGGCATACAGGCAATATATACATCTCCTAAAGCATCGATAGCCGTAAATGGTGAATATTCCCGTTGGTTTGAATTACAACGAGGGACTAGACAGGGATGTCCAAACTCCAGGATCCTCTTCGCCTTTTCATTAGAACCCCTAGCACAAAGGATAAGAACCAACCCTGCGATAGAAGGGATCCGACTAGGCCCGGTGGAATATAAAATAGCGCTATATGCGGATGACATTCTCTTACACATGACCAATCCCGCAGAGTCAATTCCCCAAGTCCTTAGACTAATGGACGAGTATGGCCAATTGTCTGGCTTTAGAGTAAACAAGGCAAACTCCATTCTATTCCCCCTTCAGGGAACTAGGACAGAAAATGATCCTAAGTTTCTTCCACTAGGCCTTAAACTGGAACACCTCACACTACAATACTTGGGCATACAGATTACTAGGAACCTGAATGACTTATTCGAAGCTAATTTCCCTCCACTCCTCCAGCGGTTTACTGCGGACCTTATGAAATGGGGTAAACTTACAATCTCTTGGCTTGGCCGCATCAACGCGGTTAAGATGACATGCCTCCCACGCTTCCTGTACCCATTCCAAATGCTGCCAATCGAAATACCCAAAGCGTTCTTCAGTGAAGCTAGAAAGATCTTGATGAGATTTATATGGCATGGTAAGAAACCTAGAATTGCATACACCACGTTGATACTCCCCAAGGACAGAGGAGGGGTTGGGCTCCCGGACTTGAGATCATATTACATTGCCTCCCAATTACGAGTCATGATTCCCCACCTCAGAGAACACAATGACCTTCAATGGGTCCAAATGGACAACCATTACTTTGCACCGGCCACAGTATCAGAATGGCTATGGACCTCGCACAAAAGGGTACTACGGAAAATCAAGGGCCACCCTATACTGAGCACGATCTGGAGTGTATGGCGTGCGAATCGGGAGATGCGTGGGATCACCACCTGGCCATCCCCGCTCAGCCATCTATGGTCTCCTGGCATGAACGATCGCATACCAGAGGTTGGCAGATACCAATCCTGGTACGAGGCTGGCTTAGAGAGAGTGGGCCAGCTCCAGAGGAAGGACTCGTATATCACTCTTCCGGAACTGACGGAAGCATTGGGCATAGGCACACTATCCACATTTCAGTACATCCAACTGAAATGGGTCCTGACGAAGGCAGAATGGAAGGACAAACTGAGCAGAGAATTGACCCCATTCGAGAAAATATTGGACTCTAGAGTGGAGAGGAAAGATCTCATATCAATAATGTACCAGGAACTAATAGCAGCGGGAGACGGCTCCACGGAGCCTCTGAGGTCTAGGTGGGAAAAGGACTTTGGGGAAGAAATAGACCCCGAGCAATGGAACCTAATGTGCAGGGCCGCCTCTAGAACATCACTATCATGTCAGTACAAATTGCATGCCATCAAACTCCTGCATAGGTGGCAATACGACCCCCTCAGACTATCCAAAATGTCTCAGTCAATGAGCCCGACATGCTGGAGGAAATGTGGTCAAACGGCCAATTACTGGCATATGTGGTGGGGTTGCCCGCGCATCAAGGTATTCTGGAACGAAGAACTGGGGTGGATTAAGGAAATTGATGGTATTCAGAGAGACGCTGACCCCTATCTGGTGCTCTTTGCCTTAAAGCGAGACGCGGACGAGTGGAACAGAGTGAAAGGCCTGACCCCCTACCTACTCCTGGCCGCCAGGGCTCTCCTGGCGATCAAATGGAAATCCGGTACAGTCCCTCGGAAGAGCGAATGGATTGCCCTAGCCACCAACATCTATCTGATGGAAACCATAACGGCCGCTCTGCACGGAAGGGCAGCCCAATGTGAAACCCTATGGATGGACATTAAAAGTCGACACCTAACGCCAGATAATGAGTCCCTATCAGACGAACCTGAGGAGACCTAATGGAAATCCAATGCTCAGGTAGCAGTGACTGGAAAAAAAAAAAAGAGGGAAAACCTCTTGATACAAGCGAGCACTGTGAGGTCAGACACTGGAGCCAGAAACATTGCCTTATCAACGTTTTGGCGCTCTAATTGCGAAAAACGAACTGGTGCCAAGTTAAGTAAGTGGGGGAGGGGAGAAAGGGGAGTTGTTTTTTCTTTTTCTTTTTGAGTATCAGGAAATGCACCTTCATTGAGTACTGAGATAACTGTATGACACTGTTAGCTGACATTGAGCTTTTTTTTTTTTTTTGTTCTTCTGTAACTAATTGTGTCAACCGGTGCATTATTTTATATGTATCTTGATGTTTCTTTATTGTTCTTTCTTGTTTCTTTTCTTTTGCTGTATATGATAAAACCAATAAAAGCAAATAAAAGCAAATTAAAAAAAAAAGATGTTCCATCAAAAACACCCTGAAATCCATTGAGCCAACATGATCCTTCATAATCAGCGCCTCCACCCCATACAAAATTGCAGCAAAGAAGCACTGTTTGCATAGTATAATGATCTCTTTGGGACTATATCCTGCTGTTTGCCTGGCAAATCTATCTATGAGCATACTGACTTGTTCCGCTTTCCTGCCTGCTTTTAGCAAACATTATGGGCCTCATTACGACCCAGGCGGTAAGGGGTCAACGGCGCCGTAAAAGGTGGCGGCGCCGTTAACCCCTTACCGCCTAAATTACGAGGTCCCTTTGCGGGTCCCCACCCTAACGGCTGGTTTTACCAGCCGTTAAGGAAGGAACCCACAAAGGGACTTTCGAGGTCATTACGGTAACGCAATTTGCGGTACTGTAATTACTGCCTTCCCCATTCCCAAATGGGAATGGGGAAAGGCCAATGGTGAATGGGGAATTACCGCCCCACCAACCTTGGAATGGGGTGGTAATTCCGCCATCCACCATGGCGCAATCGGTAAAATACCGGCGTCAACCATGGCGCTAATAGCGCCATGGTTAACGCCTGGGTCGTAATGGGTCAGCATAACTGGTAGTCGCAAGGAGCTCAATTCCAAATATGGATAGTGCTTCACCTACTCAACCCGTCCAGCAGGCACCATCAGATCTGGCCAATTCAACGATTTACTAGACAGCAGCATAATCTTAGTTGTTTCCATATTTAGCACTAATTCATTCTCTTTAGCATACAAACACAACTCCTTTACAGTGTTCACAATTTCCTGCAAATGTGTGATCAAATAGAGGCAAATTATCAACATAAAACAAATAGATTACATGGCTATCACCAAATTTAGGCAGGCAATTTTGTGCACAGTGCAATCTAATAGGGAAATCTGCCAAATAGATCTGAAACTGAAGTGGGGAGAGTACACAGCCCTGTTTTATGCCCTTGCTAGTAGGGACCAAGATCGTGTTCGCCCCAGCACTTCTCAACCTTGCCCGCACCTGAGTACCCTCATGCAAGAGCCTTATCCTACAGATCAAATCATCAGGGCACTTTCATCTTTCCAGTTTCTTCCTTAGTATGCTTCTGTTTACTGAGTGAAAGGCTGCACGAGAGTTGAAATCTATTATATATGGCTGGATTTCCTCTATACAATGCCGTAGATATCAGTATGTCCACAAGTCTAATATTATGGGTGGCAGAGGAACCAGCTCTACATCCTGTCTGAAAAGTATCCAGGACATTGTCCCTCTCCACCCATTTCTGCAACGGGATAGGAAGTTTTCATCACAGGAGATTTGGTCGAAGCCAAATCATCACATTTCTTTGTCCGAATATGGCCGAAAGTATATATGGGGGGTGGTTAAGGGTAATAATTATGGTAGGGAATGCTAGGTTGGGCTGTGGGGGGTCTCCCCTCGCATATATTTGCAACCAAATGGCTTAAAAGAAAAAGAAAAATAGATGGATTTGGATTCAGACAAATCTTCTTGATGAAATCACATAGAACCGACCAGCCTTCAGTCTCAAACATATCAACCTCATGGTTACTACCCTTGGCACTCAGTCTCAATAATATATTTAGACCAGCCAGTCTCACTAATTGGATTAGTGTCTTTGCTGTCCCCAGCATCTGCCACAGAGATCTAGACTTGCCGCTCTTTAATGCAGTCCACATTTTCTGCCAATGGTCATTATTGCATGATCTTTTCCACCACTTGATACAATTGCGATATGTATAGCCTTATTTGTCTAATACTCAAATGTTTCAAGTGATGGAACATCTTTATGTTTAATCTCTCTTATCTCTTTGCACATTCAATGATTAGCACCCCTAACTTCTTTATCACATTTCTTTTTCTTTTTCTATTGGCATCAGTCACTGCATATGAGTCTTTACAGACTATAAAGTTTACAGTCAAAGATCTAAGCCAACCTTCAAATGCATTTGGTGACATTGCTCGAAGCCAAACTAAATGGGTGGATTCTATTTGTGTAATATATATGCTCATCTTATTGATATTCTTTTTAGAACACTTAATATGGTTACCCCACTGATTTACATCAGCCTCACCAGTTGGAAAGTAGTCCTGATCATGATGTCCAAAATTCAGGGCCAAGGAAAAGATCAAGTGATCGGTATACTTATGATCAATAATAGACAATTTGTTTACAAGAGGCATAAGTTCATCACTCTCATAGAGATGGTCATGAGTAGACCTACACTTCGGGATTCTCCATGTACTGTTTCCTGGGATGTCTTCAATTGTCCAGCCATTTAGCATAGTCAACTCCCGATCATTCATAAAATTCTGCAAAGTGCTCTGTCTATTCGATACCTTATGGGTTAACTTACGCTTACTTTTCACACAACCCCAACCTTGGCGGTCAGCTTTGTCCCTACATCCTGCGTTTAGATTTCCTCCTAATAACACAATGTCCCCCTGTTTCCCACAGTACCACTCTGACAAAATTCTGACAATGCTGTCAAAAATCCCCTCTGTAAGCAAACCACAGGGTGGGTCATAAATGTTGATGACCAAAAACCTTGTATACATTTCTGCATTTTGAATCTTTATTTCAACAGCCAATACATTTTTTTCACTAACAGGTGCATGCTATTCTGAAGCCACAAGGCCATTTTTAACTCCTACTAGCAGTCCACCCGAGGGGCGGCCAACCGTTCCTTTGCTAGCAGGTAACTGAAAATTCTGATGACCTTTAATTCAAAGGTCCGAAGTAAGCCAGGTTTCTTGTAAAAGAAGTATATCACTGTCGCGCAGAATCCCTCAAGAGCCTTCTTTACTCAATAAATGTTTATATCCTCGAGAGTTCCATGAGACAACCTTACAAATTCATGGTTGCTTTGTTGCTTTCACCTGTAAAAATCTATTAAGCCATTCACACCCTTCAACATCATTACGCCACTGCTCTTCACTGCATGCTAATCCTCCCCCGGTCACATACAGTTAGTTTTGAGTTCCCCTGAGATTTCATTTTATCAGTATTCATGGACATTTTGTCTAGATTGTATTTGACATCCAGATCATATCCCAATTTGAAGAAGTTTTCCAGATATGAACGTATCATCAATGTGGTATCGGCCTTATAGCAATGTTCTGAGCTCCATGCCATTTTCTTACGGCTCAACGAACTTAAAGTCATCCGTATTCAATACTCGGAATGCTGGAATATGCTGCAGTAGATGTAGTAAATCAGAATTTTTTATCCTTTTTTTGCAATGTTCCAAGAAAATAGCCATTATTGTGAAGACCTTGGGATCAAGACTAGGGCAGACCTTTTCTCCCTGTTTCACATTTGTTAACCTTCGGTTGACTCCCTCAGTATCGTTAACAAGGCAAACTTTCATTTGGTCAGGTGTACAGCATTTATTTTCATATAACAAACTACTGGTTTCCAAATCAACTTCAAGTTGCTCATCGGCTGCATCAACATCTTTGTCCAGCCGAGCATCGTCTGCCTTTGTCCTTCAGGAACCAGCTAGTTAATGTTCCAGTAGTTTTAGTGAGCTTTTTTTCCTGATGATTTTCTTTGTTCCTGGATTTTTTGTTGGCTTTTTTAACATTAGCAACTGTAGCCGGTTTTGGCGAATCTTCCAGGTCACACATATTCTCCCTTGAATTTACCTTTGAATCCTGAGACTTCAGTCCCCTTTGCTGTCTGCATTGTTTTCATGTCAAATAAATCTCCTGTGTTTTACCCAACTTAGGCTCTCTCTGTCTTCCATCCACCAGATTATTTCCAGGCACTTGAGTGATATTCGAAAATATAGTCACCATTGAGCCATTACGACCATCTCTGTTTGAGTTGTTCCCATGGCACACATCCTATCTATTACAATTAACAAGAGATTTCTCCATTCAAACAGATTCTCCATAGCTTTTTACACCCTTTTCCATTCTGCTACATAACTTAAGTAAGATTTTAATTGCAAACTGCAGAGGGACCATTCGTGAGGTTGTGCTAGTGTCATGTGAATCGCACACATACTTTCTTCCTCATCACTTTCCGCATATAGCCTGGGAGTCGCAGAAAGCCTCAGTACAGGAGCCTGGGCAGGGAAAAACTGTTCCTCATTCCTGTTAGATGGGCTGGAATTGCATTACCTGCAGTGGGAACAGAGCCATTCTATTCTTCAACGAGTAACATAGTTCCAATAACGCACTGTTATCAATCTCTGAAATATTGGCATTATTACGCTCATCATTTCCAATTAGAGGTTTCTCACTAATCACAATTTCTACCTGCTGTTCACTAGGTGATGATTCAACTTCTTTCGATCTATCCTGTTTGAAAGAAGGCCATTATTTTGCCTCTGTTTTTAACAGCACCGTCAGCCTGCAGCACAACCCCTACTTCTTTTGAGGGGTTTAGATCAGAATTACATTTCACAGCCTCGCGACTGGCCCTTTCAGAACTCCCACATTTGCAGTAAGGTGTCAAAGTTTGCCCTACCAGCGGCGGGCTTCACTGGTATTGCACCCGACGCAGTGATGGCACCTCACATGGTGCTTTGCGCACTGTCCAGCTCGGATTCGGTGCCGGCAGCTTGTCGTGCCTTCTCCCTCTGCGGCGCCGGTGTGCAGCTACAATCCATGCAGAGCCAACAAGCGGCTCCTGCATTGTTCCCTGCATCAGGCGCACTACAGCCCCCAGCAGCAGCTGCGACATGACACGTGGCAAGGATGTACTCAACCCGCATCATGCAAACCAAAAGGATTTGCATAAAAGGAGCTCACAATGATTAACCCGCTCTCCTCAACTGTGCTATTTCTTGCTCTGAGTGGTGTTTGTTCCTTTGGATTGTTTGCTGTGTTTCTTGACTTTGGCTTCTTCAGGCCCCGGCTTGGCTGACCTCTTTCCTCACTGATCCACCCTCCCAGGTCCATCTTGGGTCTGTCCTCTCCTGTATTTCTGTCTCTACGTGTTGTGTTCCCCAGGGGTCTAACCTCTCTCCCTGGCTGTTCAACCAATACCTGGCACTTCTTGCCCACTGCATTGCCGCTCTCTGCCGCAACTGTCAGTGCTATGTGGACGACACTCAGCTCATTTTCAGGCTCCCTTCTGCCACCTCTTCTCCTTCTCTCATCTCTGACTTTCTGTCCGCTATTCAGGAGTGGTGTACCACCGATGATCTCTGCCTTAATGCCAGTAAGACTGAAATTCTCCTCATCAACACACTTGCTCCCTCCTTTTCTGTCGCTCTCTGGCTGGCCTCTCTTGGCCCTTTTCCTTCTCCCACCTCTGAGGCTAAAAACCTCGGGGTCATCTTCGACTCCACTCTCTCCTTCTCTCCTCACATCTCTGACGTCTCTAAGAAGTCACACTGCCAGCTGCAACTGCTCAAAGGTATTCTTCATTTCCTCTACTTCCCTCAGAAGCTCATTATCTCCAGAGCTCTGGTTCGCTCTAGGCTGGACTACTGCAACAGCCTCTTTCTGAATCTGCCTGCTTCTATTCTCCGCCCTCTGCAACTCATCCAGAACAGGACTGGGAGACTTGTCCTTGGCCTCAAGCCCAGGGATCGTATCTCTACAGGACTGAAATCTCTGCACTGGCTCCCAGTGGCTGCGAGGATTAAGTTAAAAACCCTCTGCGTTGTCCACAAGGCCTTCTGGGTCCTGGGGCCTCAATACCTCCAACTCTCTCTTCCTAAATATCTTCCTTCTCGAGCTCTTCGCTCATCCGCCTCCAACTTCCTCTGGGTCAGTCGCTTCTCCAAGCAACAAGTTGGTAGTAGATCTCTTTCTTTGGCTGGGGCCTCCCTCTGGAACAGGCTGTCTACCACCATGAAACTTGAGGAGAACCATCTCTGGTTCCAGAAGCACCTCAAGACCTTCCTCTTTGCTTCTGCTTTCTCTCCTCCTCTGCCCTGCTGAACTCCTGACTCAAACTACACTGGTCACCTGGCTACCCTCTGATCTCGGGCCCAGGTCCCCTCCCCTGCCAGCTGCACACCTGTACTGCCTCCTGGGCAACCCCTGCATTATTTGACTATTTATGTATCCCTACAGTCCCCAACAGTGCTTGAAACCTGATGTCTGCACTTACCCCTGCACTTGACACTAGCTGGCCACACTTTTAACCTACTGTTTTTATTTATTCTATTTATTTTTTACTGTTGATCCTATGTATTGTACTGCCCCCTCCTCCTACCCACACTTCCCCTTTCCCCCTCCCCTGCATTTGCGCAATCTCAATGTCACCTGACCTAGTAAGATCGTTGTCTCTGTTTTCCTCTGTTCCCCCTCTCTTGCCTCATCATGCTTTGAAACACTTGTGTACAGGTGCGTTATAAATGCCATATCATATCATATCATATGATTGGCTTGGCTCTCCCAGGAGGCTTGCTGTGTTTTGGTAAATATTTTTAACTGTTTTTGCTTCTGGATTGATCTTGGATACCCTTATCTGCTGTGTACTTTGGTACTGTGTTTTGCCTGGATTTGGACTTCGCTTCTGCTTCTGGATTGCCTCTTGGATACTCTTCTCTGCTGTATACTTTGGTACAGTGTTCTAGCTGAAATTCGCCCCTGTTTCTGCCTTTGGATTGTTTATGGATTTTTGCTGAACGACTTTGGTCTACAGTTCCTTGGATTGTTTTCCCTTTATTCCTAGAATTAGACTCCCTCAGTTTCATCCTCGTTCAGCCCGGGTCAGGTCCCTGCATTTCCTTCTGTGGACTTTTTTGCCTGCTGCATCTGCGTCGGGTGGGCAACTCTGATCTATGGACTTTCAACACCTGTTAAGAATACAGATAGGGGTATCAGCCATTTTCTGTTCGAAATCAGGTACCAGAAATACAAGGGCGAGGTCTAAGGTCTTGCTCACAGAGTTCTCAATAGGATATTTGTTCCGTGTTTTCCTGTTCTCTTCCTCTCCTGCAACTCGTGCCTGATGCATTACTGCCTTTACGCCTGAACCTGTGGCCTTGCAATCAATCATCCTGTAATTTGCAGGCTGCGCTCTCAGGAGGAAAGACTCCCCAGGTTGGGGACCGCTGCCCTTTGCTTTTCCAGTAGGGACAGTGGTGCTTGCAGAGGTCCCTCAGAATGCAACATAAGGCTTCTTTTTCCTAAGAATACAAGCGTTTGTCTTGCTTGCAATCTTCCCCGGCATAACTGCAGTAGTCAAATATCAATTGTTTTACACTGAACAGTTCTTACCTCCATCTGATGATAATCATCTTAGTCAACCTGCACACTCTCGCCTTCGAGCTGTAGACTGCCAGACTGTTTCTGCACTTGTGAAATGCACTTCGTAGAATATTTTAGTAATCACTAACTTGCATTCATTGAGACACCCCCTGTTGTAAACTAGTGACTGCAATCTTGTATCTACTTATAAAATGTATGAGTAGAAATTCAGCTGCATCAATGAGCTTCTTCTTTTCTCATGCTAGTCACTGGTTTGCCTACTCCATGTTATGTTAAGTTGACTTATACCGCAAACTATTACCATTAGCATGGTCTCCAGCCACTCATGTGGTTCTGTAAGAAAGTGGGTTTGGTAGGTTAGTGGGGAAGGAGCGGAATAGAAAAGAGGATGTGCTTTTCTGTTGGTGCTTGTAGAACCAGGAGAAACTGGCTTCTGTGCGAGTCGGCTTTCTAGGTGTGTTTGGATTGTGTGCACTGGGGTTATTGTGTCCGGAAGGGCAACATCTAGTGACTTGGATGTTTGTTTGTAGCAGTTCATTTTTTATGGTGGATGTGTGGGTTGTTTGTTTGTGTGAGGTGAGACTGACCCGTTAGATCGTATTAGGTATGTGTGGGGGCTACATGTGGGGTATGCTGTTGAGGATAGTGGAACAGGGAAAGTTAATGGTTGGTACAGTGTGTTTGTTTTATTGTTGGTTCCAGAATCCGTACTATCATTGGATTACCTCAGAACCCCAGTGATATTGTTGCCAGCACCCGTTTTATGCTAATACTGTGATGAATAGCTAGGTTTTCAGATGTTTTCTGAAAGGGAGGTTTTCTTCTGTCGTTCTTATCTCCTTCGAAATTGAGTTCCATAGATTGGCAATTAGACGTGAGAATGCCGTTCCTCCGAATTCCCATTTTTTGTATTGTTTTGTTTTGATTTGGAGGTCATAGCTTGACCTTAAGTTTCTTCCTGGTTGGTAGCGGTTCACCTTGGCATGGAGGAATTAGGTTTCTTTCTGGTTGGTAGCAGTTGATCTTGGCATGAAGGAATTTGGCTCCTTGTCCGTGCCGTGATTTGAGGGTGATGCATAGTACTTTGAAGTTAATGCATTTTCTCTCCTGGGTGCCAGTGTAGGCTTCTCAGGCCTTTTTTAGTGAGCCGTTCTAGATTTCCAAGGTAGAGGCAGTTCACATAGTCTATTCTTGATAACACTAGGAAGATGATTGTGAGGGTTCTGTGTGGGAGGGAGAGGTAGGGAAGGGGTTCCCTCTAAGTAGTCGCAGGAGGTAGAAGCATTTGTTTGCCATAGCACTGACGTGTGGTTCTAGTGACACTCCGTTGTCCTTGAGTATTCACAGGTTTTTTATCATGGCTGCTGCTTCCAGTTGAATTCCCATGCTAGGTGGCCAGTTCAGTTGTGTGTCTATTCCATTTTCCTCTTGGGGTGCGATCATTATTTCTGTTTTGGTCCTGTTTACCTTGAGGTTGTTGGATGTCATTGTAGTGCGTGTGCGAAAATGAGCTAAACAACATGGCGCCGGTGCGTGCCCATTTTGGACATTCATTCCCAAACCGCAATGAAAGTCTATGTTGCTGCGAGCCCAGTTAGAAGGCAGACATGATGTCTACAACAGTTGCAATATTTTAGTTGGAAGTAGATGAGTTCACTGTGTTGGATAGTTTTCACATTGTTTGCTCAAGGATGAGCCGAAAGCGGAGTCAGAGATGAGATGCGCAGGTGCATTGATAAGGGGTGTTGGGAATGAGAGCGCTAGAGATAAACTGGGATTTTCCACTGTCTGGATTTTTCCACTCTTGCCTCCAATACTTGCTGTCTGCCCTCTGGCCCGGGCCAGTCAGTAACCTATGAGGTGCGGGCATTTGTCTCCCTTAAGAAGAGAGATATCCCAATGAGGAGACAGAGAATTGGAGCCCCCGGTGATGAAGTCTCGCTGAGAAGGAGGACTCTCCGCTCCAGACCCCATTAGTTAACGAAATATCTCTCTGCCTACCTACCTTGGGACTGGGTGGTGAAGCCGTGGCTGAGATGAAGCTTTCTTCTATGACTGCCCTAACGGTGATGTATACTTGTTGTGTTTGTCCTTGTCCATGTATCTATGTATAACTAGTTGCAATTATTTCATAGTTTTATGCATGTTTATGAAATATGAATAAAGGACCTGTAAAGAGCCAATGATTTCCTAATTATTGGTGTAAGTGTACGTTATTGCCGTCCTGAGTCCAAGAACTTTTTGTCTGTGTAATAGTTTGAGCAATTCTGAGGACTTTACATGTGTCAGAAAAGCAAAACAGTCATCCAGCTGTATATGACTTGACGATGAGTTGGGTATCATCTGCGTAGTTGTAGGCGGTCAGTCTGTGGTTTCGAATGATTTTCATTAAGGTAGACATGTAGATTTTGAAAAGGAGTGGGTAGAGGCTAGAACCTTGTGGTACACCACAGGAGATGTTTTTTGTGTTAGAGGTAAATTGTGGTAAGTAAGTTCTTTCAGTACTGCTAGTGAGGAAAGATGTTAGCCATTGCAAACCAGTCTTTTACACTTCATTCCCCCAGTCCCTCCATTAGTGTTGGGTGTCTGACTGTGTCAAACATGGCTGATATGTCCAGTAGTATGAGGTCAGATCATGTGCTGTTGTCTGCATTTATTTTTAGGTTGTCCCAAATGGATAGAAGTGCTGATTCGGTTCCTCTCATGGGTCTGAAGCCGACTTGCGAATGGTCGAGCAAGTGCATTTGTTTCTAAGTGCTTGAGTATGATATTGTATACGTGGTTATCCAGTAGCTTTGTTTGGTAGGGTAGATTAGATATAGGTCTGTAGTTGGTGGGGTCTTCTACGCTTCCAGTTTGGATTTTTAAGAGTGCCTTGATGTAAACTGATTTGAAAGATGTTGGTACTATACCTGTGTTTAGGATAGGTTCATCAGTAGCCGGATGTAGGATGCTGGGGTACTGTGATTGAGGATTTCTTTGTATATGCCTGGGGGGCATTGGTTGCTTGGGGATCCAATGGGTTTGGTGCCATTCATTGGTGTGGAGAAAACCTCCTCTATGTGTTCAATTCGGTCGAGTGTTTCTGTGGTTGGTGGTGTGCTGGTGGTTGCTGGTTGCATAGTTGCAAATGTGTTTATAGTTGTGTGGCTTGCTTCAATGGTCTGTTGAATTGTTTCTATTTTAGTTCTTAGTGTAAGGAACCCATAGTGGCAACAGTAAAGACAGACACAAGTGTGAACAAGTCCTTTGTTCGCCTTGCAATACCCAGAGCCACGCTGCCCTGGCTGCACTTACTCCGAGCATTGCTGCCCTATTTTTCCCTCCCCTCTCCCTTGCACTTCTCGTTCTCGCACTTGCACGATGTGAATGACACAAGGCTTATTAAGAGCGTTTGTCTTGTCCTCCCTCTATCTTCCCTCCCTTTTCTTGTCGCACCTAGAAACACTTGTGTACCGGCGCGTTATTAATTACTTATATCATATCATTTGATCACAGATACCCAGAAAAATATACAATGCCTCAGTAAGAAACGGCTAGACTGGCAGCACCCAAATGGCAGTCTAGCCAGGTAATTCACTTGCAGGACTGCTTTATCAGAAATTCCCAGTTAAAAAAAAAGTCATACCAAACTGAGGAATGACTAGACTGGCTGCACCAAAATACCTCTCTAGCCACTAATACCACATATCATGCCTGCTTAACCTGGAGATGGACAGCATTATGATTTGTTGCACAATCCTGCCCCCCTACACATCCACTCTCCCTACCACCTGTACCCTAACCTCCAAAATCAGCTCCTTGGCCCAGAATTATCTCCATGTCACTCTTCCTTGTCCCAGAGCTTGCGTATGAGTCTCTTTGCCTCATAGGTAAGTACTGGGATGAGGAGAGTGGGACTAGCAGTAATGAAGAGTACAGGTAGCTAAGTCAGGCATTACCTCCATGTATCTCTGTCTCATCCCAGTACTTGTGTATGAGGCACAGAGCCTTATACACAAGTACTTTCTCATACACACTGGGACGAGGAAGAATAGGGCTAGGAGTAATAAGGAATCAAGACATTAAACACAAGTATTGGTGCAATACCATTGAGTTGACTAGGATTCAGCACTCCCCCTGAAACTTTGGGCTATGTTTGTTGATTCAACCTGGCTGACCTTTAGAGCAGTTGCCAGACAGAACAGAGCACAGATGTTAAATGGCACCTGGGTTTCGCTGTTAACAAGAGCCCAGCTAATACTAACATAAAGCATTTCACTGTTAGTACCTGCTTTCAAATGCCAAATGTTTTATGCAATTGAAATCGTGATGTGGGTTTAATACTTGCATGCCAGGGGAGTGATTGAAAGGGTAGAGAGGGAACAGGAGACCACTCATTCTCACAGCAGTCCATAGTGGGTGCTTTCAACCTTAAAGGAGAGAGTTAACTGCTTGTGACATTGAAGCTTCACTAGAATAGTCTCATTAAAATGAGTAAAGAAATGAGATCCCCCAATCAAATAAGTTTGCCCCTCCCCCACCTCCCATGAAGTTAGCGCCTCTCCCAACATTTGAAGAGTTACCCCCGAAATGTAGGTTTTGTTGCGCCCCTGAACGCAAGCACACACACAAATCACCATATACACACACGCACACCCAGCCATCCATTCATTTACGTGTGCACCCTTTCACCATACAGGCACACACACCCAGGCACCCACCCATACATTTAAGTGTGCACCCTTTCACCATACACTCACACAGGCTGCCACCTATACTTTTAAGTGTGCACCCGTTCAACATACACTCACACACGCACACATCATGGGGTTAAGGGGAGCCCTAATACTTCAAAATGAAATTGGGCCTCATTACAAATATGCCAGTCGGGAAACAACGGTGCTGGTAAGCTTACCGCCACTGTTGTTTCCGGACCGGCATATTAAAACTCTGTGGGCGGTTGCCGTCTCATCCGGCAGGTCAGACCTGCCAGGCAAAATGGCACCCACCCGCAGAGTTTTCATGGAAGCACTGGCACCAATATTAACGGTGCCAGTGCTTCCGTGGTCCCCATTCCCATAGAGTCCAATAGGACTCGATGGAAATTGGGATTTACCATTTGCCGGCGTCTGACTTCCCGGACCGCGAGGGTTGTAATCCCATGGTGTTACCGGGAAGTTGGGCACCAGTAAATCATTACGGGTCCGGCGGCAACCTGCGGTAGCACCGGCACGGTTGCCACCAAACCCGTAATGAGGCCCTCTGACTTCATAAAGAAATTATTTCCATTAAGGACCAAACCATAACGGAAATAATTTCTTTGTGAAGGCACAGTAACTTCAAAAATAAACTATTTATTTTGAAGTCATAGGGCTCCTCCCACCCCATGACATGGAGGCCTCGGGCCTAGCGTCTTCCATGTCATGGGGAGGGCGGAACCCTCAGACTTCAAAAAAGAAATGTTCTTTTTGTAGTGACTCTGCCTTCATAAAGAAATTATTTCTGTTACACAAATAATTTCTTTATGAATGAAGACTGAATTCAAAAAGAAAAAAAACTTTTTTTTTCTCCAGTGGGGCCCCCTCCTAGGACAGTGGGTGCAGACCCTTCATGATTCGTAGTCAACAAAACAAATACACAGTTCCTTTCTCCCTGGACTTTTGGTGATGACTTTCCACCCATGGATCTCCCTCTTTTGAGCTCGAACCCCTTGCAGACGTCAGCTTCCCTCAGTTTTGTACCCGCTATCAGGTTCTTCGATGGTTAAGTCTATTTTCAATAAAAAAAGTCTCTTGCCTTTGAAGACCTAATGCTTTCCAATTAACAGAATAAAAAGTTGGTCTCCTTGTAGCACTTAGCATGATGATTTCTCACCCGTGGGCCCCCCTCTTCCAAACGCTGACTGTCTGCCGGTTTCACAATGGCTTTCCTAGCATTCATGAATCGTAATGTTTTTTTTTAAACAGTTCTCCATGGACATCCCTCTGCCGGGTTCACATTTGTCAACACACTGTTTCTTAGGACTTTAGACTTCGCCCCTCTTTATCAGAATCCCTCCTTTGGACTCATTCTTGCCACCTTTCACTTTAGCGGGATTCACTCCCCTTTGCTTTTTCACTGGTTTGTCAGCCAAAGACTTTCGACGGTACAGAGGATTTTGCTAGACCCCTTTATTACCACTTTGACCCTTCTAAGCGGCCCTCCTAATGCCTTCTGGTATCAGTAGTTTCAGTATTTGCGGGATCAACCAGAGTCTCTCGAGGAAGCACCCACATGGTGCTGGACACCTCAGCTGCTGGTTTGCCCTTTCTCAATTTTACAGTCCTTTGAACTTTCTTCAATGTGCCACATTGCGACTTTCATTCAACGCAGTTCAGTTTCTTATCGATTCTCCCCTCGATTCATCGGCTGTGATGAACGGCTTGGCTTTCCTCGTATCTGGAGTAAAGGTCAGCAACACAATAGCAGGAGTCGCCCCCATTCATGCTTATCTGCGTCGGCACGCTCCATCTACCATTGACATCTGCTGCAACACACTTGTGCTATTGTTTGTGGTCTTACGTTTCCTTCTCCAAAGGCTTTGAGGGTCTGGGACAGAAAGGGCAAGGTTGCTTCTCTCCTTGTCACCCTCTCGGTTCTTACTGCCATTCTCCTTCTCTTGAACTGCCAGGCTTGATTAGTTATCTCATTGTGTGGTCTGCATTGCTCGTACTTTTCTCTCATGCTCCACTTTTTATCCTTGTGGGGAAGGGAAAGGGCCATCAGGTGTGTGTGATTCTGGTCAATTTCCTGACTTTTCCTGACCCTTGTACTGAGAGATGCCAGCTAAACAGCTCTAGTGTTAGTCCGTAATCTTCCGTGCTGTGGGAAAGGGTTTGTGTAAGAAAGGGGGGGGGGGTTTGAATGTCCTACTTGGTAGGATGGGGAAAAGGCATTGAAAGAAGGGGGATATCAAATCTCACCCATTGGTGTTCCACACCCATTCCCCGAGGACCTCCCATCCAGGAGATCCTCCCTCACCGGTCCACCCCAGGAACTGGATCCAATAGCGATGGCCATGTCCTGGCCACCTGGATAACAGATCCCCGGTGACTAGCTAGTCACATACCGATCACTTTAGAATTAGGCAAGACCTCTTTTAGGTGCTATAAGGGACTACGGCGGAGGAGGGGCACTGAAAGGCACTCTCATGCAGATATAATCACATAGAAAGACATGGGCAGGCCATGAAGAAGGACATGGACAGGCACTGAAGACTGCAGTTATTGTTTAAATATAAAGCACAATTAACTATTAGCTGGATAGATTTTTATTGTCAGATTCTATGCATTTGTAGAAATCTTAGTACGGTAGATGCAACCCCCCCCCACCTCCTTCCCAAGAATGTGGCATTTGCTAATAATGGACTACAGGTGGTGTTCGCCACTAGAGCCAAGCACTGCCAGCTACTGTCCGTCAAGGGTGCATGCAGGCTAAGAATAGGAGATTTACATGCTTGGTGCACAAAATGCAGAAATGGGACATATTATGAATATTAAGGGTGGGGGGAACCGACAGGGCCCAGATAAACATGATTAGAATGAGTGAAATATGGAGAGAATGACTGGAAAATATTTTTATACACAAAAAATGTATAGGTAGCAAAATGAAGGAATGCATGAGCTACAACAAATTCTTGCATACGCTAGCAAAATGTAAAGCAGCATGCTCTGACAAAATCACTGACAATGAAGAAAGGAGGTCTTTGGAGCATCCCTTGTATGGAAGCAGGATGGATTGGGATGGAGCCTTGGCCCTGTATCCAGTGACACCACTACAGCAAGACCAGACTATATAAACCCCTGCTAGGGACCACTGTGGCAGGAGAAAGGAACGGATGAGGGACAGCATAAGACCGTTCAGGCAGCAGAGTCCTTTGTTACCATCCTCATATTTGTAAGATTAACCATGTTATCCTTACGAGATAGACTTTTGGCCTTATTTCCCTAGAGGTGTGTTTTTTATTCTGGGGTGAGCGTAATTATGGACACCCTTACAAGGTTTCTCACATGAGTTAGTTGGAGAGGTTGTCAGAGTGATTTTGATGGTATGACACATTTGTTGCAGGATGTAGGATTTTTGAATTCTTTGATGATTTTGAAAAGTTCTTTTGCAGGTTTGTTGCCAATTTGATTCTTATGGCATAGTATGCTTCTTTTGCTTTAAGGAGTGCTAATTTGTATATTCTCAGTTGTTGGTATTTTATTTTGTCAGATTGATTGTAATAAAAAAAAAAAAGTGCCCTCAGTTTTTCAATTGCTTGTGTCAATAAAGACTATAAATATCTGGTTCAAACCTTTAATGCAGACACATGGTTTGGGAGTGATGGCAAATAATATATTGTAAGGGTAATCAGGGTAATCTAATGATCAAGGTTAATCAAAGAATAATTCTGTGGAATGAATGTCTATAGGGATTTAGAAATTGGGCCCAGTGTGTTGTGAGAGGCACTGTTTCCTCTCAAGATTTAAATAATAAAGAACTGGGCAAGGATGAACAACTGAGAAGCGTGTCAGAGATGTTTTTGCTTTGTTTTTAGGCGACAGCCACTCTCTGAGAACTTCATTCTTATGCTGTCTCTTATGCAAAGACAAAGCATAGGGAAGAGGTAAAGAAAGTGAAGAGAGAGAGTGGAAGACATGTCAATGTTTGACATGGATGCAATCTGATATAGTCCGATGAGCACCTTTAAGCACCTAAAAGTGACCTAAGATTGGAACAAAAATAGCTATTCTTAATGGACCTCAAAGAAGATGTTCAAGGGTGGTTTGGAGGTCAGTGACATTTGCTAGTAATACTGAGGGGATTTGAGCACACTAATTAATGTGATGTGCAAGGGTGGAGGGAGGTTTGGTTCCAAACAGCTGGTAAGGTCTTCTCACGAGCCACTGATTCATACCATTCCACTCCTTTGCAGGTATTAAGTCACATCGGGATCTGAAAGGAGCACCAGGAATGGTGTGCACCACGCCACCTCCTAGCCTGCCACTTTTGATGTGGTAATTTTCTGTGTAGATGATTGATCTTCTTTTAAGAATGCATCAGTCCTAGGAGGCACTCTTTGGTAATTAGAGGGGCCATCATTCCCATACCTAACTTGCGTAAAGTGAATGAAACATCCTTGTGTAAGGATAGAGAATTGGTAGCAACGCTGATTGCCGATTGTTCCCAGAGGATCATGTGCACCATCAGAGCGTTCTGCCTTAGAAATTAAGCTCATTGAGCCTGCAACTACCAGGACACTGCCTGCATGTTACCTGCAAGTCCTGAAGAATTCTTAAGAACTGTGATTTGCTCTCAGGGGGTTATATGACACACTGCCTCCATTGAAATTAAGTGTCCAGCTCAGGCCTCTGAAGTTAAAGGCCAAAGGTGGAAAATGAAAACTTTCTGCTTGGGCCTGCTGGGGCTAGGAAAGGCCTAGGGCCAGAGCCCCTGTTCATGGCCTTATTTTGATGTTCTCCTGCTTTGACTGACCCCTGCTTCCACACATGGATATCCGTTGACCCATTGACTCTCCATTCACAGCAGAGCTCCTTACCTTTACAATCCAAAAAAAAAATCATTGCTTTTGGGCCCGTTAGCTGTCTTTTGGCTACGTATAGCCCCATTCTAGCCCAACTCAGAACTTACAGTTGTTCATCCCAAGTCAAACTTTTCCCACTACACTTTCTGCTCATCCTCCTACCTGCTCTCTCTTGGGTTACATCCTTCCTTCAATTGCCTACTGTTACTACCTTGCATCATGCACCTGGTCTTCACAACATTCCCCAGTGTGCTCACTATTAGTTTCCACTTCTCTTATAGCCATTTGCCAAAACCCAATCTAACATCTACTTTTCTATCCCTCTCTTCAACTCCCTCCCCTCCACCTGCCCCCTCAAACCAGACATTTCCCATTACCTGAGGATAACCAACTTCATCTATCCCATTCACCTACCGCACAACACCTGCTCCTCTCCCCACCTCATGTCACATTTTCATTCAGCCCCTAGAATGCACAATCCCATGGCAACACATCTTTCTACCTCACAGACCAGTTTGTATTCTTTCTATCACAGAAACCTGCATCTCCCCTAAGGACTCTGTACAGGTGAAACCCCGGCCGGCCCATAGAGCCGGGGTTTGCTCCGGAGTACTTGAAGACGAGAGAGCTGCACCTTTGAGATGGATGGGGTGCAGGTTTATTACTCCAACACCAATCAATAAGGACAACTCAATGGTTTGGCAAAGGGAGCCCATTTAATGAGAAGTACAAAAAGTGGGGAGTCATGGAAATCAACAGTGATGTGATAGTCCTTGCTTCAACTCCAACCAACTTCATTCGAACAATAACATAATTGACTTGTAACACTTAATAGTTAACATGCAATTCTATTGATTAGGAAAATGTAACTTTAATATAGGTACTATATATATATATTGTAATGGAGTGAGGGGATTGGATAAAATCTATCAGTGGGGCGTCTAGGTCCTTCCTTCAAACATTACTATTGTGGACGTCACTAAGAGTACGACGTCCCATTGGTTCTACTATCTATAGGACCCTAGATTATTTGGTCCATTGTGATTGGGTTGGCTTCAACCCCATGCATAAATTTCCACTTTACTTAGCAGCACGCAGAATGGTCAGCCAGGTGCAGGGTGCCCCACGATTCACCCGGCCTTCCTTCAATCCATCATTACATTAGTGGCTATGTGTCAATTAGTTAGCTGTGGTTGGCCTCAAAACTGCATCTTCTTGTCAGGAAAAGTTATGATATCTCTGTCTGGGCAGCTGCCAAGCGTAGGTGTGAACCCGTGCTTCTTCTCGCTCGGGTGGTCACATGCTGCTCACACCGGGAATTTGCCGAGTTTCCCTCAATGTGTTCATTTAATTCTTATTTGGCTTGCCACCTGCCTACGCCTCCTTATCTCGACCTTCCAAAGACAGTATATTCTGCTCTTAAGTTTCAATTATGCAAAGCTACTGTTCATTCCTTCTATTAGTCTAACCTTGGCTCTTCCTGGCGCAAGTTGCATCTGCTGAATTTCAATTCAGCCATCTCTTCTCTTTTCAACTGGAATACAAATCTTGTCCTGTTTGGCCTCTAGTAACCTGAGTTGATTCTGCTTTTGTGTAAAGTGGACTCACACTTATAATACTGTGCTTCGTTTTGAGGTAGATTATGTATAATGGCGCTTGCCGCTCTATTCTTCTACTTAGCATAGCAAGCCGCAAGGTTTTCTCAGCTTTCTTGCAGTTTCAAGCATATGTACAGGCGTTAGCTGGTTGAATGAACTCATCCCGCTTTACAGCTTAAGCTTCTTTATATTTCATCATCGTTCTCTCCTTCTAGGTTCACGATATCCTTATTCATGGCATTTCGACTCTTGTGTCATCCTTGGGTCATCATATCTTCTATCTGCGAGTCCGTCCGGGCCTTCGCAACGTCACCATTCGTCTACCATCAAGGCCTTTTTAGAGTCTTCCAGGACGGTACTTAGGCAATCTTCATTTCGTCTTATTTGATGGTAGGGTTTTCTCAGTGGATACCTTACTGTCAATGGTTTTCTGGGGATTGGTACTTCAACAGGTGTTGTTCTTCAGATAGGTACTGGGAAGAGCCCTACTGCAGCTCTCTGCTGGTTTATTTGTTCATCATACGTCACATATTTTGGTGTGAATGTTCCTGATACTTCAAAATGGGCGATGGGAGTGCAGGCATTATTTGGGAACTCCTCTACACTCCCCCTCTGGGCAATTCATCGACCACTTCCGCTTCCTCCTTTGGATTCATCTTACTTAGTTCCTCTGTACTCATCTTCACTTCATCGTCTTGGCTCATTCTTTCTTCATCTTCTGGGTTTGTACAGGATGGTTTGAAGAAGTGTCCTTTTAGAGTCCATGGGCCTCATTCCGAAGTTGGTCCTAACATTACCGGTACCGTGTCCGCCCTGGTTCAATGGGGACTTACAGGTCTAGCCCGACCTCTGAGGGACCGGTAAGTCCCCATTGAAAATGGTAATCCCCATTCCCATTTGAGCACCCATAGGGCTCAATGGGAATGGGGAGGGTGCTAATAACGGTACCGTAAATTACGGTACCGTTATTAGCTCTGAAGTCCCTTTGCGGGTCCCGTCCTTAATGCCTGCTAAAACCAGGCGTTAAGGAAGGACCCGCAAATGGACCTCAGAATAGGGCGCAAAGGGATTACCGGCACTGGTGTCATTACCGGTGCCCGGTATCCCTTTGCGCCCGGGTCGTAATGACCCCCATATCTTTATTACTCCTTTTAAGCTTCCTGCTGTCCTTACATGTTTGTCTTTATTCCATGTCATTAATTGACATTGTCCATTTGGGCTGCAGTAAATCCATTTTCCCACATAATTTGTACGTTTCCTGGGATAAAGAAACTTTGTACCTTCAGGTGCATGCCCGCAGGCCTTTACAAAGTCTCTTATTTCATCATCAGTTAGATCTTTAGGCTTCCATCCTGGCTTGACATCAATCATGATCTTCATCCCTATGGCTTTCGTCACAGTTTTCTGGCATTGCGAGATTATTGTCTTGATAACACAAAATCCTAGTGATATCATTACTAGCAGGGCTCCCAGAAACTTGAATGCATCTGCCATCCATTATGGAACCCATGAAAACAATGATCCAAACCAGCTGTCATCATCAACTTCGTCGGTTTTGTTGATCATCTGGTTCTGTAGCTTCATCAGCATACCTATAGCTTCTGTTAGAATTCCGTTTTCTTCGTCGAGAGAATGTATAAATGTGCAACATGTCAAGGACATATCTGTTCTGAAGAGTCATCAGTCGGATTGCTCTTAACCGTTGCTTAATCTTATTGAATCCTTTTATGGTCCTTTTGATCGTCTGTAGCAATTCCCATCTGGTTATCTGCAACCATTTAGTATTTACTCCAACTTGGATTCTGGGCAAGAAAAGCGTCGTGAACACTGATGAGGTGAGGCTGACCAGCCTGTGTTCATATGGGATCGCATGAAATGCTTCTTCTGATTTAGCAGAGAAGTAATGTTCTCTCTTCATTAGAGTTATCAGTTCCACAGATCTCTTCTTTCTCAGGTGAGCATCTGCTTTCAGGAAACTGTCAATATTCAGGTAACTTTTTGGGATCACCAATGCTGGAACATGGACATTCACTATTGTGCATTTACCTCCCCAGTTTTTTGGCAGACTGATGTATGCTTTGGATCCGCATGCCCAATAATAATCCATGATCACTGCAGTTCCATGTACCATTCCTGGAGCGTCAAAGATTCGTCTTCAGTTCTGGTTCTCTCCCATCTTCCTTGTGCCATTGTTCCTGAAGCACAATTCTGGGCTTTCTAGGGGCACTATCTGCAAGGGTCCTCCTCTGTTTTCGACCCATGTCAGCAGTTTTGCAAGTTTTGGCCATACTGGCTTGCACAGTCTTTGAGAGTTTTCAATTGCTTCCTTGCAGGCTCCAAGGACCATCCATGCTCTGTAGATCACTACTACTAATAATAATAATTTCGCATTTATATAGCGCTGCAAACCCTCAGGTATCTGAGCTCTGCTTATTATTACCCACGGTGTGTGGTGCTCATTTATTGACCTCTGAAGGATGAAAGGCTGAGTTTGGCCCTGCCGGGATTCGAACCTGCGTTAGCAGGCTCTGCACGGATGTCAAAGCGAGCGCTCTACTCGATGTGCCACTTGACCGACTAGTCCTTTCTCCCATCCTTCTGGTGAAAGCACTGTTTCCCAAATCTGCATTTGGCCTCTGCTTTTACCAAATTTGAGCCTCTTCTGGAGTTTTTCCATGGACATTTAGTTTCGGGTTTACTTCCCATCTTATTCCTGCTCCTTTAACTCTAGGCTTCTCGTACCTGATCACACGATTCCTAGAATGAGCCCTGTTTCTTGTCTTAATGTCTTGGACATAATCATCCTCATCGGGGTAAGCTGTTTCAGTTGCCCATATCAATGAGGCATCACTTCCCATGAACTGGCCTCTGGTCTTACACATTGCTATGTGTGAGAGACAGTGTGCTGTCGGGACATCAATTTCTAAAGCTACGAAGATCTTGGATTTCCCCATGCTGCACGGTAGGAGTGCACAAACGAAGCACTCCCCTTCGGAATTTCATCTTCCAACTTCCTTCATGTGCTGGTACTAAATGTTGTTTCCCAAATGTAATGTTCTGTGCTGTCCAGGTAGTCATTTAGTTCATTGTCATCTCCATGCATACTTCTTTTGATTCTTAATGTTTTCCTGTAGTTGGCTATGACGACATCTCTGAATGCCTCTGTATGGCTTTTTCTTGCTAGAGGATTCTCAGGTATCCCGGTCCATGGTGCAGGTTTCCTTATCTGTGCCATTTGAGTGCACAGCTCTTTCCTGGTCCTCACGCATCTTTTCTCTGCTGCGTGCAAATGCCCATGCCAACCAACCTGCAACAGTCCGGTATATGGCTGTATTGTAGAACTGGTACTTGTCCCTTGTGTTAGGACATGTATGCTTGGCAATACAGTCTCTGCTGTTTTGTTCATCATTTCCTCTTGTAGTTTCCTTGCTCTGGCTAATTGCGTTAACAATGAGTCTACTATCTTTTGTGTTACCTTACAGAGAGTTTCTCAGAGCTGGCTTTTGTATTCTCAAGAGTTTCTGATATGACTGCTTCTGTTGGTTTTTCCCTTAACTCTTCTTGTTTTCACCCAACATCTTCTGCGAAGTTTCTTATGGCAGGTAGTCTCTTCTTTTCCGCTGCTTTGGTTTGTGGTTCTGCAATCATTGATGCTAGGCCTGTTTCATGTGCATTCAGTGTTTGTGTGCGTGTAGTTGTCAGTGATTTCACTTCATTCACTTCGTGCCGACCCTGTCTCCAGCTTTTCTTTTCTTTTGTTACCTCAAGTGTGTGTGTATCATTACTAATCACATTCATTTCAAGTTCATTCACTCCTACGTCAGATCTTCTAGGGACTGGAATCCGGGGGGCATCAGGGGGGTGCACTGAAATTGTAACACTTTGTGCATCAATAAAAAATGAAGTTCTGATCGTTAATGACAGTAAAATAATGATAATATGATGCATAAGTACATTATGGTTCTATACGTTAGGCAACAGCATTTTCTTCCAGAGAAGCAGGGTTGCCTCTCTTCTTGTGCGAGAACCAGGTTGCTGCTCTGGACCCCCATCTTGATCATTCAATAAATGTCAATGTTATTATTCCCTCACACAATATCGTCTTTCACGTTCTGTGTCTAAGAGTGTCAGGTGCTTCAAAAGTGTTCCCCCTGTTGTGAGTGACAAATTGTCTTATATTTCAGGATGCAGTTCCTTTGCTAGACTATGGAAAAAAATCAAAATAAAATAACACTTCAGTGATTTCCTTTAGTGTGCGTGTTCAAAGTAAGTAAGCTCCCAGTCCACTCCTCGAATCTGATTTAGTCCCGAGGACATATTGGACACTGATCAGTATGATGGAATAGGAAAAGAAAATAACAACAAGTATAACAAGTGAAGTTCTTGACTCTGCTCCCTCGATCTGTCCCTCTGCAGAAGGTTTTCTTAGAATCTCCTCAGATAGCTCCTCTGATGGTTAAAAAGTTCCACTTGAAGCATGATTGCATGCAGGAACATTCCCATCTGTGCGACATTAGCTGGATCTCTGATGAATGTGAGGACGTCAGCATCGATAGGTCTCCCCACTAGTTCTGGAAATTCATTGAAAGAGGACATTATGTGCCAATCTGCTCTCTTCTGGTGACAGGGACATCTGTCCTCTCTTGCTGGGTTCAGGATTATATTGTTTTTGCTTGATGTAAACAATGTCTGCACTGTCCAGTCGCGTGGAGTGTGACGAGAATTCTGATCTTATTTAAAAAGATGGCTTAAATGTTCGGTGTTTGCTGGGTGTCGAAGAAACGTGAGTGTGTCTGTTGTTCACCCAATAAGAGTTGGACAGTCTTCGATTATGCGAAAGAACAGTGTGTTGATAAACTCATTTATTTCTGCCTCTGTTGGGAACACCTAATTCTTTCTCACTGTACTCAGGGAGTAGGATGAGTTGTTCGGCAATGACAGTGAGGAGTTGTCTTATTGTCTTTTTGTTTTCAGGATCTTGTAAAAAGTCTGTGACACTGGTGAGCCTCCATACCAATAACGGGTATGATCTTAGCACTGGCTTAAAATAGGTGACTAGGTCCTTTGTGATGTCTCTACTGTGGGACACCATAAGTGATTCTGAATAGGGCTCTGGTGTGGAACGAGTCAGCATACTGTATTTGCTTCCAATGTAAATGTGCTTGGTCAAAATTTGGTAAATTCGTTTCTCATCCAGGCTTAAGTGTGCCTCAGTCCAAGGTTCAGCAGTCACTAGATTATGTTGTGGTGTATACGTGCAATTTTCTTCTTCACCCTGCAACTAGGATGCACAGAGTGTCAGTTTTTATGTCCTTATCGCCTGTTTTGCTTAGAGGAAGTGTCCAATTTAAGCCACAACTTGCAGAAAGTTCTTTGTCTTTGTCTGGCTGGTCATGCGTCCTTATTCCTCATCATGGATCTTGTCTGCACGTGCTGTTCTTCCCCGTTGCTCGTCGATTCCTCTTGTTGAGGTGCAGGCAGGTGGCCTTCTCCGATGTAGGGTTTGTTATCGCCGAGAAAAATCCAAGCTCTCCTGCCTTGTAACTTCATTGCGGATGGAGTGCAGTCCTCCACGATAAAAGGACTTTTGAATCTTGGCTCGTCCCACTTTTTCCTTGTATGGTTTTTCACGGTGTCTCCAGGGAAGATGAGTGGAACACGTAGACCTTGACCCGGGTCTGTTGCAGTGTCTCCTTCTGTGTTATGTGCTGCGCTGCACCCTTTTCGTCGTCGCTGCAGCTGGACCCTAAATCCTCTCCTGTTGACTGGGCATCACATCTAGCTCTATCTCGGGGTGTGAGGGGAGTTCTCATTCTTCTTCCTGTGGCTATCTTGTGTGGCGTAAGATGATGGTCGGAGCCTGGTTGGTTCCGAAGTGCATACAGTGACAGTGGAAGGCAGTGCAACCAACCCTTCCTTAGTGTAAGCTTCAACTTGGTTACCCTCTCCTTTAGCAAGCCGTTGAACTTCTCACAGATTCTGTTGACTTGTGGATGATAAGCCAATGAGAATTTGTGCTTTATACCAAGCAGCAAGCCAATCTGCTAAATATTGAATTAACAAAGTAAGGACTGTTATCTGATCTCATGACTTTGCATACCCCCCACCTTGGGAACACTTCCCTCACTAAAAATGTGGCTGCACAGGTAGAGTCTGGGTGTGTACATGGACCTGCCTCTATCCATCTAGAGAATGGACACACCACAACAATTAAGTATCTGTACCCGTTACATACTTGAAGCATGTTGTCGTAATCGACATGCAAGTGCTGAAAAGTCCCATTTGGCCTGGGGATGACTCCTCTCATTATCTTTAATGTGTGCCCAGCTGTGAATTGCTGGCAGATTATGCAGTTCACCATAAAGAATGCAACATGCTCCGCTAAATTCGGTATGAACCAGTCTTCCGCGAGTGTTGCTGCTAGATTCTCTTTTGTAATATGCGCCGGGTAATGTAACTGCTTAAGCGCTATTTTTAATAGGGCTACAGGCATTACTAGTTTACCAGTGCTGTCTTGTCGCCACAAGCTGTCAGAGGTGTTTAAAGAACACCCTCGACGTTTCCACTGGTTTTTCTCTTCCTGTGGTGCCTCCCCTTGCAGTTCCATTAGCTGCGTTTGCCCAGAACTATTATAGGCTTCAGGAGTTGTTTGTGCAATCATCATTCTTTCATGTGTATGGGCGATTTCCACTTCCATAATCATCTCACTTTTGGATGCCATGTGCTTGGCTTCCGTGTCTGCTGCTTGGTTTCTGTGTGAGATAAAATCTGTCCCCTTCGTGTGGGCGGCACCTTTCACGACCGCTATGCCCACTGGGAGCTGTAGTGCCTTAATCAGCCTGTCCAATAAGGCTGCGGGCTGCACTGGCGTGCTGTCCACTCGGAGGTAGCCCCCCCTTTTCCAGCGCGCTAAGCCTACGTGTACTGTCGACGTCACATAGGCGAAGTCACTGTACACCGTTACTTCCTGGTCTGCGTGATTCTCAATGGCGAGTATTAACACCAATAATTCTGCAGCCTGTGCTGAATAATGAGATGGTATTCGTGCACTAAGAAGCACTCAAAATTCTCCATTTGCTGTGTGTTTCATTACAGCAACGCCTGTATATCTTTGTCCGTCACTTTGATCGATCCCTGAAGATGCGTCAATAAAGACGATCTCTCCTCCTACCAAGGCATTTTCTTTCACCCTGGGGATTTCATCATAGAATGATTCATAATTTTTTACAGTCATGTATGGGCTCTCCTTCAGTGACTTGCTCTGCTATGAACATAGCTGGGTTCACTATCTTACATCAGAATATTTTTATCGATGGATTCGATATGTATGATCACTTCATAAGCAGAAGCTCTCTGAGATGTCAATGTGCCCTTTGGTTTCTCCAGGATGGTAAATAGCGAGTGCTTGACGTACAATGTCATTGAGCATCCCATTACAATGGTTGTCGCTTTTTCTATGGCGAACGCTGCAGCAGCTAAACTTTGTTCACATGTGAAGTGGCCTCTCATTACTGGTTCCAGATTCCCGCTGTAATATGCCAGGGGCTTTACCCCAAAAAGGTTCTTTGAGCGAGCACTGCCGTCATGATGCTGCCATTTGTATGTGAAAACAGGAAAAATTCCTCTGCATAATTGGGGATCCCTAGAACTGGAGCTGTGCAAATAGCTCTTTTGAGTTCAGATAACCCTTTCTCCATGGTCTCAGACCATTCTATCTTTTCTTTCGTCACTTGGGCCTTCTTTAGGGCCTGAAGTAAAGGCTTAGTGTAAGAGCTGCAGTCGAAGACCCATGCCCAGACATAGTTGCATAAGCCTAAAAAGCTATACATCTGCTTTATCGTGTGCGGCTTAGCCATGTTCAGTATGGCTTCAGCCCTTTCTGGGGTCACTTTCTTCCCTTCATGTGAGATCAGCTGGCCTATGTACAGCACTTCTTGTTGACAATATTGTAACTTCTCTTTGTCAACCTTATATCCTTTCTCACCCAGTATAGTCAATAGCTGAACAGAATCGTGCCTGCATTGCTCGTCTGTTGTGCTGCAGATTAAGATGTCATCCACATACTGCAGGATGACACTTTTTGATGCAATATTGCTTAAGTCCATCTGCAGGACTCTGTTAAAAATAGAGGGAGACTCACAGTACCCCTGTGGCAGCCTTGTGCTTTTCAGATGCATTTGTCTGAACGTAAATGACGTTAGATCTTGTGAGTCCCAGTGCAACGGGATTGAGAAAAATGCATTTTTCAAGTCAATCACTGTGAAATATTTTGCCTCAACGTGTATATTACATAGGATTGTAGACAGGTTAGGGAGTAGAGGGAACTCGGCCTCAAGAATATACTTTATTGGCCTTAGGTCCTGCACTAGCCTCCCAGACCCCCCTTTACTTTTTTCACAGGGTACACTGACGTATTACATGGTGACGCTGACGTCACTAAGATGCCCTGGTCCATCATGGCAGAAATTGCCTTGAAAATCCTCTCATCTGCCTCTCTGCACATGGGATATTGTCGGGCTCTTGGTAGAATTGCTCCTGGTTTCAGTTTAATCTTTACTTCCCCAACCCCTTTCAAGATACCCACGTCATAGGGTTCTGTAGTCCACACTGAGACAGGCACCTTGGCTATGTCATCATCAAAATATTCAGGAAGTTTTAGTGCCAACATCATTCTCTGAGGTACTTCTCTTTTAATCATCTTTACCCAAAAGGTTAGACTCACTTCCACCATTATCTCTCCCATTTCTGCTTGTTCTTCAAACAGATCGTCATCTGTGACGTCAGTCACTCGATATCCTTCTTCAATGGCAATTATCGCACACCATTGTCTGCCCTCATCATCGTAACTGTCAACCAAGACCACTTTCACTCGCATTGTAGCTGAGTGTATTGTCAAGGGAAACACTTGTCCCTTCTCCTCGTGCATCAGTATTCTGGGTCTGAATAAGAACTCATCAGGGGTTCTCAACACTTTGTCTGCAAGGCCTGGCAATCCTGCCATAAGCACACGCACCCCATATGTGAAGATTTCCGGCTCTAATTGTATGGCGCTCATGGCTATGTGTCCTGAGTATGCTCTAATCATTTTTCATACATTTGAATAGTGCATTCCTGGAGTGGAACATACTCTGCCCTCGTCCGTGAACGGGATTGTCATGTTCAACTTTGTCATTATGTCTCGACCCAAAATGTTTACTGGGGTCTGCCAAGAATATGATAGAGGTACATTCATTTTGCAATCTCCTATAGAGACTGGAAGTGCATTGGTAAAGGGAACTCGACTGAAAGCTCCTGTAAATCTCTGAGTATCTATGGCCACGCCGGACAAGGAAAACTTGCCTTCACGTATGCACGAGCGTGTCACACCTGTGTCAACTAGGAATGAATATTCTTTATCCCCTATAACGACATCCACCATAGGTTCTCTGTGAGGGTCTGGTGTCACTGATAGGATAGAACACATCAGGGTTCCCAGTGTGCTGTCCTAGTTTATATACAAACTCGGTCCACTATGTACAGGTGGATTTCCTCCATTCCCAGGGTTACTTCCCATTCCACGGTTTGGTGTCTGCCCTGGGCCCATCGTTTGTGATAACTGCAACGGCACCTGTTGGGATTGTCATTGTGGAAAAATTCCCATACTCTGAGGTTGGACGCCTTGTTGCGCTGTCTGATTCTGTGCAATACCCTGCTGTAATACTGCAGGTGTGTTCGTCATGTGCGCCCCAAATGCCTTGTCATTCCGCACAGCCAACAAACTGGTGGTGGTCGGGCGATTGGCCCATTGGACATATCTTGGTTACCATTTTGCATATTTTGGAAACCTCCATGATTGTTTTGGAAACCTCCCTGATTGCTCTGCCATCCTCTTCCCCTAAATCCTCTTCCCCTTGGATAGAATCCAGCATTGCCCTGATTATTCTGCTGCGGACTAGCCACCTGCTGCATGCTTGATTCAGCTGTGCTAGTTATCATGGCTCCCTCAAGAGCATATTTTGACAATTTCTTTTGCACCAATTTCGCTTCCTCACCTTTTCGAGTTGCTTCCTTTTTGCGATTCTTTTCCTGCAACAGTCTACAATAATGTGCGATGGTCAACTGTATTTCAGCCCAAGGTTTGGCTTTGCATCCCACCAATTTCTTGAGTTGTTTCTGCACTGGCTCTGGCAGCCCTTGGCACAAGATATGGTCAAACACAGGTATAGATTTCGTCCATGATTTATGAGTCTCGAGCACCCATGCGTCTTGGAAATTCTGTACATAAATTAATGGATCTTCAGCCTCCTTCCTTTTTCGAGTCATTATAGCTTCCATATCAGAAGTATTGGGGTATAGTACTCGGAGTGCTTTCCATTCTGTGGCTCTACAATGGTTAAATGGAGCTCCGTCATGCGCTGTATTAATTGTGGTTACGTCAGGGTAGTCTGTTCATGCCCACACATCGTCTGCTCTCTCACCAAGTATGGCAATTAGGAGACCCTTAATATCCCCTATAGCTTATGTGTTTCCTCCTGTCATCTTTTCTAACTTGTGTATCCACTTTCCGGCTTCCGATGTCAGCATTGAAAGCTTGTTTTTTAAATTTTCTTGATCCATGTGTGGCCATGGAATATATTGTGGTCTTATTCCCCCCTTCTCGAGCAACGGAAATTGGAATGTGTAGCCCTCTCTCTCTTCTCTCATTGTTCTACTGTCTATTGCAGGGGTAATATTCCTGCATCGCTGTCTACCTGGCAATGCCCTTAGTCTGTCCACATAGGGCGGAAAGGGCACCCCCCTCTGACCGTGAGATACTTCTTCATTTCGGTCAGGCTGCGTGGTGGACTCTGATGCTCTCGGTGTAGGTTTGCTATTGTGTGACCACCTTACTCCTTTTTCCCTTGGGAGTCGTCTTTCGCTCCGTCCCTCTTCCTCATTTTCCTCACGCTCCTCCCTTTCGGAGTCGGACATTGGCTGTCCCCAAATAGTGCGACTTCTCGTGTCCTCTTTGTTCCTGCTTGTTTCTAATCTGTCCAGGGATAGCTCTCTATTTCCACTACTTCGAGAGACCTCTTCAGTGTCATACAGCTGAGTGCTCTCCAGGCGCTTGTCTTCCCCATCCCCTTGTGGTATTTGTTCTAGCCCCATTTCATCATATATTCTGTCGATTGTTTCTCCGATGCTTCTGGTGTCGAAGTCATCATCAATATTTGTTCTGGTACTGAATCGTGCACAGGAAAGAATTCCTTGATGTCTTCCCAGTCTACAACTGGAGTGTCACAATGCCTGCCCCCAGAAAGCCAGACCAGGCCAAGCAATCCCGGAAGCAGGCATCATGCCACTTGAAGCATGCCCAAAAACCCCAGTTAGGGGCTATTTGGCTACAGTCCTGGCACCTATGGCGCCAGGCTCATTACTACAGAAAACGTACCTGATGCAGACCATGCTGCATACCTACCTGATGCAGACCATGCTGCACGAAGCCACAAGCCAAATGAGGCTTAGGGGGACTATTTTATCTCAGGGACTCCTTTCCTCTCGGGTGGGGCTGTGGAAGAATACTTACCTGGGACTTCTTCCAAGGCTATTTAAGCCACACCCGGACAGCCACACGTGCTTCGCGTTATTCTGCGTTCTGCAGCGTAACGCTCACCGTGTCTTCAGCAGATCCAGTCTTCAGCCACGCCCGCTTCAGCCCTGGAACACCCGGAACAAGAAAAGGAGAAGGAGAAGAGATCAGAACAAAACCCTTACCTGAATCCTTGATCCAGCACATCGTCAATCTGGAAGAGAGAAGCCTTCACAGGTGCGTTGCCACGCACCTCGCAGCGCCGCGCTAAACTCACCATCCGGGGCTGCATTCCTTTACTCCATCGCGAACCCAGCATCTCCAGGCCATTCTTCAACACCTGGGGGAGACAAGAACAAATAGGTGAGCAAGGGCAATACAAACCACCCCCAAAGACTTACTTGATTACCACAGGGGGGTACTCACCTCATCTCGGGTCGGCGCAGTCAATCCTGCATCACCGCCGCACCCCGGCCCCTAAGGGGAAAACAAGGACAATACAACCTACCCCCAAAGACTTACCTGATTACCACAGGGGGGTACTCGCCTCATCTCGGGTCGGCGCAATCAATTCTGCATCACCGCCGCACCCCGGCCCCTAAGGGGAAAAACAAGGACAATACAACCTAACCCCAAAGACTTACCTGATTTACCACAGGTGGGTACTCACCTCATTTCGGGTCGGCGCAGTTAATTCTGCATCATCGCTGTACCCCGGCCCCAAAGGGGAGAACCACAATAGACTTACCAGGATCTTACCAATTGCCACTTGGAACTCTTCTAGTGGTTTAAATCTGCAACCTGCAAGGAATCTGGCAGAGTGAAGATCAGACTTTTGAACTCTTACGAACGATTGGACTTTAGAGTCAATACTGGAACTCGCCAATTCCTCCACGCCAGCGGAGTAACTGGTCATCTATGTGCCCCTGCGCTCGACGCAGGATGGAGAGCTCATCTTTCCAAATCATCAGGTGAGATTAAGAGGGGACTTCAGGAGTGTTCTGTGGGCAGACAAGGGGAGTGGGAAGGCGGGTTAACGCTCAGATTACGGGAGGTTAATTCCCCTTCTCCATTGCAGAAAGATATTCGTACAAGTCCAACAAACAAAGCTGAGTGGGTCTGTCCAGTCTGTCATCTCGGCTCTACGTGTTACTCTGGTGGAAGCAACAGCGGGCCAGTCCAGATCGATGCCCCCGTGGGAATCAGGTGAGCGTAACAGAACGCGAAGCCTACCCACAAATACCCACCTGGGCGTCATGGAGACCTCGGAAACTGATCCGTTGGCCCAATTATTAGGGGAACTAAGGGCCGAAGTGCATTCCGCCCGCCAGGAAACCAATGTCCTCAGGAGGGAATTGATAGTATCAAAAGAAAAAACAGATGATTTGGCCAGACAGCTATTGCAAAGCCAGTCTGGACAAACACCTCTACCTGGACTCGGGGCCAGCCCAGCTCCGGTGCCACCGAGTAACCCGGTGCAGATAAACCTTCCTGGAGCCGTTCTTTTGGCTCCGCCTGAACGCTTTGCCGGAGACCCAAAAAGGTTTGCTATAGTCATGAATCAATGTCACTTACACTTTTTATGTAGACCTGGAGCTTTCCCAAACGATCAAGCCAAGGTAGCTTTTGTACTGTCATATCCCAGCGGCAGTGCAGCGGACTGGTCCATTCGCTAGTAAATCAGGATGACCCGATTCTTCGAGATTTCCAAGGTTTTTGAACAAGCATGGAAAGACTGTTCGCCCGACATTCCCAAGGACAGGCTTTGGATAACGAACTTTTATCCTTACGGCAAAGTAATCAGGATCTTTTATCTTTCATTGCAACTTAGATTAGTTGTGGACACCGAATGGCCTGAAGCCAAGCGAATTACATTATTCCATCGAGGGCTTCGGGGAGAACTCAAGGATGTTTTAGCCCAAGTCGTGAACCCGCCTCTAGACTGTGCTGAATATATAGATTTTGTGGTCCAGTTAGATCACAGACTTCAAATCAGAAAGGCTGATCGAACCAAGTTTGAAAACAGGGTCTTGGTTAAAACCTACGTAAGCTCTAAGGGGGTAGATACCTCAGAACCCATGCAAATTGGGGGGGCTAGAGCACCCTTAACCCAAAAGGAAAGAGAAAGAAGACGGCAACAGCAATTATGTCTATATTGCAGAGCTACTGGTCATTTCCTTCGGAACTGCCCTGTAAAATCACCCAAGAAAACTATAGGAGCAGCAGATGAAAACCACTTGAAACCTGACTCGGGAAACGACCACGCCCGGCAAGCATAGAGCTCAGCTTGCCGAGCTTAAAGAAGGACACTCTGACCTCGCATTTCACCATACCCATGGTCCTTATAGATCCAGAGCAGCCATCACGCATGCACGCGGTAAAGGCGTACATAGATAGTGGAGCCATAGGAAACTATTTGGACTGCGGATTGGCTTCCAGGATGAATCTATCTCTCACCCGAAAGACCACTGCCGATGTTGTCACCACTGTTGATGGAACTGAAATTGCCTCTGGGCCTGTAACTCATTCCACTGCAGAGATGACATTGCTGGGTCAGGATGGACACCGAGAGGTTATGGTGTTTGATTTAATCAAGGCTCCACAGTTTCAACTGATACTGGGAATCCCTTGGTTGGAAAAACCCAATCCCTGTATTGATTGGCGAGAGAAGAGACTAACCTTCCCAGAATGTGCTAACACCTGTTACCCAAAGAGAACTTTAAATTCAGTACTGGCCCCAACAATCCCAGCTGCCATACAATTACCTGCTGAATACCAAGACTTTCAGGATGTCTTTCAAAAGGAGCAGGCAAACACCTTACCACCGCACAGATCGTATGATTGTCAAATAGATCTCATACCAGGAGCACAACCACCTTGCAGCAGAATCTATGCCCTCACGAAACCTGAAAATCTCCACTTGCGCCAGTACCTAGACCAGTATTTTGCTAATGGCTTCATCCGCCCGTCCAAGTCCCCTGCATCTTCCGCTTTGTTCTTCGTGCCTAAAAAGGAAGGCGACCTTAGGACATGCATTGACTACCGCGCGCTGAATCAGATAACTATCAAGAATCGATACCCATTGCCTTTGATCACTGAACTACTAGACCAGGTAAAGAACGCTTGTATATACACAAAACTAGACCTTCGGGGGGCATATCATCTGGTACGTGTCAAAGAGGGTGACGAATGGAAGACTGCTTTTCGCACCAAGTACGGATTATTTGAGTACCAGGTGATGCCTTTCGGACTGTGTAACGCACCAGCGGCCTTCCAGTTCTTCATGAACGATGTCTTCCGAGAGCTCATCGATGTTTGTGTAGTCGTTTACATCGACAATATCTTAGTATGCTCCCTATCAGAATCCGATTATGTAAAGCACGTCCGAGAGAAGTTACGACAGTATAAGTTATATGCTAAACTGGAAAAGTGCATCTTTCACACTACGGAAGTAGAGTTCCTTGGATTTATTCTGACCCCAAAAGTAATCCGGATGGATACACGTAAGGTGGACGCAATTCTTAATTAGCCTTCGCCAAGCTCAGTCAAAGGAGTTCAAAGCATGCTCGGCTTTGCCAATTTCTACCGCAGGTTTATCCCGGACTTCTCACGCATTGTACATCCCATTACAACACTATTGCGAAAGAATAAACGCTTTGCATGGACAGAAGAAGCCGAGAACGCCTTCCAAGAGTTAAAAAAGAAATTCACGTCCGCTCCTGTATTACGACACCCGCGTCCAGAGCTTCCCTACATAGTGGAAACAGATGCATCCAGTTCAGCTATGGGAGCAGTGCTCTCCCAAAAGGATCCCGAAACTAACCGGCTGCACCCAGTGGCGTTTTGGTCAAGAAAGTTTTCGGCTCCCGAATTAAATTATGCCATAACCGACAAGGAGCTGTTGGCCATCAAGTCCGCCTTCAAGGCTTGGCGGCAATATCTGCTGGGCGCCAGACATACCATTACGGTCATCACTGATCACCGCAACTTACAATACCTAAAGGTAGCCAAGGCCCAATCTTCACGCCAACTCCATTGGGCATTGTTCTTCGCCGAGTTTGATTTTGTAATAACCTATCGACCAGGTTGTAAAAATGGAAAAGCTGACGCCCTGTCCCGAATTGGAATGGGAGAAACAGAAAGAGCTTTAGAACCTGTACCCATAATTCCCGAACAGAGGATCCTTGGTCTGACATCCAGACACTCTCTGGAGGACATTCAAGAAAGGGTCCATCAACTCTTTGATTCCAATGCCTTACAGGGCTGGGCAAGGAAAGGTCCAGAGTATTCTGTCACCAACAATCTACCTTATTACCAAGGCCGGCTATTGCTGCCACTAGAGGAACTACAGAAACTTGTCATTTCTCATTACCACGACACCTTGATGGAAGGGCATCATGGCATTGCAAAAACTGAAGCCAAAATCAAGAAACAGTTTTGGTGGCCCACCTGGCGAAAAGATTTCAAGTTGTTTGTCATGTCTTGTGGCATTTGCACTCAAAATAAAGGGGAAAAGAAAAAACCCGCTGGATTATTACAACCATTAGACATACCACCTACTCCTTGGCATACCTTGTCATTAGACTTTATCACGGATTTACCCCCGTGCAACGGTTATAACACCATTCTAGTTATTGTAGATCTTTTTTCTAAAATGGCCCATTTCATTCCTTTAAAAGGAATACCTTCAGCTTCAATCCTGGCCAAGGAGTTCCTTGAAAATGTTGTCCGCCTACATGGCTTTCCTTCCGTGTTAGTTTCGGACCAGGGAAGTCAATTTATTTCACATTTTTGGAGGAAGTGCTGCCAGCTGGCACAAATTGATGTTAGGCTTTCAACCAGCCACCATCCCCAGACCGACGGTCAAACAGAGAGAACCAGCCAGACTCTTGAGCAATACCTATGTTGTATGCTACATCAATCTGAGGGAGATTGGAAAGACATTCTTTGGATCGCCGAGTATGCATACAATAATTCTGTACACTCAGGAACTAAACAAAGCCCTTTTTTTACCATATATGGTCACCATCCTCGGACCTCAGATTTAGATTCTCCCCAGCATTTAGAGATGCCTGTGGTGGACCATCTCCACGCTGTTATCAAACAAGCCTTTAAAGAGGCGACTGCACATTTACAAAAGGCTAAGGATAAATACAAGAAGGATGCTGATCAACACAGGAGTGAAGCACCGCAATACCAAGTAGGGGACCATGTATTATTAGCCACCAAGTACTTACCACTCAAGGTAACACAGACTTTTAACCCCAGGTATTTGGGACCTTATTCTATTAAGGCTATAATTAACCCAGTGGCCATCAAGTTGGACCTGCCTGGTCATATGCGTGTTCATCCTGTTTTTCACGTGTCTCTTTTGAAGCCTGTGCAACCAGGAACTAGCATAGTTCTCCCCTTCTAAGTTCACGATATCCTTATTCATGGCATTTCGTCTCTTGTGTCATCTTTGGGTCATCATATCTTCTATCTGCAAGTCCGTCCGGGCCTTCGTTACGTCACCATTCGTCTTCCATCAAGGCCTTTTTAGTTTCTTCCGGGACGGTACTTAGGCAATCTTCATTTCGTTTTATTTGCTGGTAGGGCTTTCTCAGTGGATACCTTACTGTTCATGGTTTTCTGGGGATTGGTACTTCAACAGGTGTTGTTCTTCTGATAGGTACTGGGCAGAGCCCTACTGCGGCTCTCTGCTGGTTTATTTTTTCATCAAACGTCACATATTTTGGTATGAACTTTGCTGATACTTCAAAATGGCCGATGGGAGTGCAGGCTTTATTTGGGACCTCCTCTGCAACTCTGATACATTAGCAGCTCTCGACACTGGCCTACTCCCTTCTCTCACTCTCTGCGACCTGCTGAGAAGGGGGGTGAAGTGGTGTTCTTTATCAATGAGGTCCTCACAACTGGCCTCTTACTCAATCTGACATCACCTCTTCCTCTTTTGAATATGTCCTTTTCAACTCTTCCATTCTACTACGTTCTAACTCTCGATCAACCCCTTCAGTTCTCTCAACTACTTCTGCCCTGATTGGAACCTTCCCCTTTAACCACTTTCCACCGACATCCCCACTGTCTTGCTGGGGGAGTGTAACCTTCCCAAGTCCTTCACAGCCACCAGTCATGAACGTAATTTCCTTTACTCCCTTCACAACTAGCCTAAACTCGCTTGAGTTTGTCTTTCTGTCTACATTGCTCACATCCTCTGACCTTTCTATTGACCCCTCTACCTCTGATCACCCCATTGTTCAATGAAACATCTCAGTCTCTCCGATCTTTATTCCTCCTTTCCCATCTTCATTGCCCTAGAGCAATTACAGGCAATTCATTTTGCCTCTACCTTGATGTATGGATCTCTCTCCTGTATTTCTCTCCTATTAATATTATTATTATTATTATTATTATTTTTATTATTATTATTGTATTTATTGAACACAGACCTAGCTTCGAGAAACAACATCAATATAGATACATAATGGAACACTTTACAGAGGTGTACAACATTACAAATGCATAATGGAACACTTTTCAGAGGTAACAACAGAACAGATATACAGTGGGTGTAGGATAGGTTGGATACTGAGGGGCAGAGAGGAGGCATACAGCTGTACCGAGTGGCAGGGAGGAGAGGGGTGGGTGGCATCTAGCGAGTCAGGAGGCGCGAGGGGTGACGTGATGACCTAGGTTTTAGAGGGGGAGCGACTCCATGAAGAGGTAGGCCTTGAGTTATCTTCTGAATTGTAGGAGTGTGGGAGTGAGTCTGATGCTGATGGGGAGGAGGATCCATAGTCTTGGGGCACAGGAGGAGAAGGCTTGTTTTCTGGTCCATTCCTTTTTGCAGCAGCTGATTTCAAGTCTGCATGTGGCCTGGCTTCTGGTGGTGCACTGTCCGCTGGAGATGCTGAGTTTCTCCGCAAGGTAGCTGGGTGACTTCAGGATGACTGTCTTATGGATGATGCAGCATCTTGTCTTCCCCTGACAATGCTTCTCTGACTTTCACTATACACTTATGGCTTCTTTTCATGGACACTATTGTGAATGCACATTCAAACCATCCTGTCCGCGTCCTCAACCCTGACTCACCTCTAAGATTCAGACACTCAAAATAAACATGTGCTATGACCTATGATGCTAGCATAAACCATGGACCCCTACCCTACTCCTAGCCTGCAACAGCTCAATTGCTGACCTCACCTATAAACTGGACTCTGCCAAGTAACCCAACTTCACAAAAGGAAATTTTAATGTACCCTCCAGGCTTTGCACACACCTCAAGTCAATACCAATTGCCTTCTCCCTCTCTGCCAATGACTTTGCTTGCAACTTTTCCTCTAATAACTCAAACATTGGTGACACTCACAGCCCTCCTCCCAACCCTGGTCTTCTCGACTACTTCTCCCTTACCTCTCCTACCGAAATTAGTGCTCATACTTCGCAACACCAACCGATCCTGTGCTCCTGGCTCCTTAAACTGTCAAAGATTTAATCTCAATTACCTGCCCTTATCTCTCTGAGCTCTTTAATCCCTCTCCCCCACTAGATGCCTTCTTCTAGTCTGTAATGGTCTTAATTACTCCATTTGAAGAAGCCCTCCACTGAACTATCACCCAGTTGAGTGTGGGTCATCAAATGGATAACTAAATCCCATGGCCTCAATCTAGCTTCCATAATAAACACTTCACTGAGACTGCACTCATGTATGTCTCCAACTTTCTAATCCTCACCACCTCACATTTTATTCAGTACTCCTCCTTTTGGACCACTCTACCACTTTTGTCACTGCCAGCATCTCCTCTCTCCTCTTCACTCTCCAAGACCTTGGGTTTCGAAAGCCTGTTCACACCTGCATTGCTTCCTACCTGGAAGGTCACTCCTTTAAACTCTCCTGGTAATCGAAGAACTATGCCCCCACCCCTCTCCCAGTAGACATCCGCCAAGGATCAGTCCCTGGACCTCTTCCTTTCACCCTCAATACCTTTTCTACCACCGGCTGTGCCACTTGAATTAACCTTCTCAAAATTCTGAAAATTGGACCATTTCTTACTACTCTAGAAAAACTCTAATCTCCAACTGCATGCTGGGCAATCTTAACTACTGCTCATGCCCATTCTTTGCCCTTCACTCACTTTACTCATGCTAGACAAAGTGCTACATTTTATTGCCGACACACTCTACAGTCTACCCAGAACCCGCCTCAATTTGACCTACCAGCACCATGTTGATTGGCCCACAATTTACAACTGCTCCCTTCTCAAGTTCCTTATCCAAGTCTACAAAGCAATTAATGGTCTTACTCCTCAGTACCTTTCAGACTTTATCACTGTCTATTCACCAACGTGCTCCCTCTGCTCAGCTTCTGTACTCAGCCTCATTGTACCATGCTCTCACTTCTTCTCTTTCTCCGTACTCGCCTCGCTCCATCCGAACCCACTGACCATCACAATCAAAGCCAGCCTGATGGTGGTTCTCTTCAAAACTCGCCTTAAACTGCATTTGCTTGCTAAAGAGGCAGTGCCTAGAACAATCATCCCTACCTGACCCCACCATGCACTCCAGTGCTGCGTAATAATTACATTGTGTACATTTGTACAGTACTCCTCTTTAGTTTGAATCACTTGCCCCACCACCTTAATGCTATCTTTGTCCATTGTTAGTTTTGTCTTGTTGCTGGTCTATATCCCACTTTGTTTACATGCTCAGAAACTGTTCTTATCTGTAGTACTATAAATGCACCATTACTGGGAATGCCAGCACCATCTATAAATGTGTTGCTGTAAGTCATTTCTGACAGGAATTAACATCCATGTTTATCAAATAAAAACATAGACGAATAATAAATTGGTACATTATAAAAGGAATACATTGAATGAAGGCTGTGAGAGAGTATGCTGTGTACAAATCCACCTGGTCATATCCACGGTTGAACTGAATCACAGGGCTTGCATTCAGTGGACTTGTGAGATCTTGCAGGGTTCTCCAGAAGCCAAAGACAGTGCACAAACATGCATGTGAGTTTGTTGGGGCAGGATCTAGTTAAGTGGGCCAGTTAAAACAGTCCAGCCTCTCATGGCGAGTCAACTGGTTCTGGAAGGGACAGCGAGGCTGGTGGCCCTATAAAAGACCCAGATCAATATAGCTTTCCTTGTGGATTTGGTTACAGTGTAACAGCAGGAATGGAGAGACAGAAGCCTCGATCACAGGCTATTGTTTTGTGGAAAAGAGGCTGTGATGTTGCACAGGAAATTGCACCATTGTGAGTTAAAGTTGTAAAAGGGAGTTAAGTTGATCTGAGTCAACAGCGTCCATTTGTAATGACGTAAATGGACTACATTTTGGCTGAATTTTATCGTGATTTGTGATACTGTTATAATATTCTCTGACTGCAGAACTCCAACTAATTATACATCACCTGTTCATACATCGTTACAGCTTTCATCATCAAAATGCTGCCAGCTAGGAATGCCCTCCTTGCGTTATTCAGTCTTCTATCATGAACAGAAGAAAGCATGCATATTTGAAATAGGAGAGAGTTATGTAAAGTGAATCAAGCAACCACGGAATTTGATGTCAATAATAACTCAGATGAATGAAGATGAATCTAAAAAATGTAACATATTGAAGAGGGTGTGCAGTGGTAGTTAGACAACACCGATAGTTTAGTGCATCTGCTTAATGGGGCTGACCAACTTTGTAGATGTTTGAAAATTCAGAGGAAAGCAGTTAATGCCAGAGAACATGAGAACACACAAAGGCACATTACTGCATCCTGATATCTACAATGAAATCATGTTACCTCAGAATATTTGACTCCCGAGTGATAGAAGGCTTGCAGGACACTCCACCTAAACATCACGTGTGCTTCTAGGCTGTATGAACTTTGGTGAGCACTTTCACTGATGGTTTTCCAACTGTTATGTAGAAAGGACGGGAATACACGAAACATGCTCCTGCTGTCAGGTCTCATTTAACAGGTAGAACCCACAGAATTGACACAGGCCTTGTTTGCCTTGCTTGTGGGTGGCTCTTTGCGCATTTCTGTGGTTGTACAATACAGGAGCAGGGCTCAAGAACAGAATAGTAGTAGCACCAATTCTAATGCTATCCGTGACAAAGTCACATTGATTAACTGTCCTTTAATAATTCGAACGTTCTCGTCCTCCTCTTGGTGCAATTCCTTAGCAGGTGCTACTTTATTTTGCACATCAGAGAGAAGTGAAGCAGAATGAGCTGCTGCTGAATGAGAAATTGATGACTTTAGTTTACCACACACATTCCTGGCATCCCTGAGGCACACAGCAACTAATGCGGCTGATGCCAAATCTCTCTACTCCCATGCTCCCAAAGACCTCTGCCACTTTTATGTGCTCTGGACATGTTTGTACTCAGAATGATCTCTTCTCTGTTGCCACAAGATGATGGTCCGTGCGTCGCGAAAGTCTAACACTGTCTCCACAAATAGTTTTATCTTGCGTCCATCACAAAGAGATGGTGCACTCAATTAAAGCCACTAATTATAATGGCTTCCTGCTTTCAACACATTGTTCTTAGCAAGCAAGAAGTATTTTCTCTTGTCACAAAAAGATAGTTAACACCAGTGAATAAAATCGTGTTCTGCCTCTAAAGAATTTTAAGACTTTTTCCATAAGAAATATATTTTCTTGCCTGACATAAAAAGTTGGAATCCCAGTACAACCACTAAATGTACTCTCCTCTCTCGAAAGAATCCGAAGGCATTTTTCTTTGTCACTAGCAAGTTTATTCAATCAATCAATATGTTTATATCGGTAAAATATTTCCATAAAAAACACAATAATGATACAAACCCACAAAAAAAAACATTATCACGATGTTCCTGACGGTCAGCTTTTGCAAGTAAATTAATGAATAGAACACAATACGAAAACACTCAAGAATTCATGTGAATGATAACAATGGAAAATGAAGACTATTCTCAGTCCTAAAATCATGCTCATGTACAGATAAAAAAATCGCCTGTAAAAGTAAGGATTAAAAAAAAACATCATAAACAAACTATCCCACACATTCACGTTCTAGATGTGGGTGATTAGTGAATCATTCTATAGGTAACTGATAACTTGCTGAGACATGGTGTCCTTGGCAAGCAGAGGCTGACACATCTTCTCATGGCCTCGCCAAAAGATGCAATAAAGTAAAAACCCTCCCTCAATGCAGATGTCTCAGGAGGATAGCTCAGGGGCAACATGCTCGCCTTGGAAGCAAGACGACGCAAAGCAACACAGGTTCGATCCCCAGGTCCGCCCTTAGAAACCTCTGGGTATTAAGCATGTTATAAATAACCTATCATACAATGCTACTGTTCATAAAACATGCAGGTCTTCCAGGATATATGTTGCCAATAATGTGGTTTGATACAGCAACCGAGTATAGATTGTTAGGACAACATAAACGTCCTTCTGGCTAGTGCTCACTTTGAAAACTGCAATAGGGACCTAGGTGCTGACAGGTTATGTGCCCACAGCAGGTACAGCAAATCATGGGTGACATTGCATGAACTGTCTGCCTCTCAAGACGGGCACCACAGTCTTAGCTCTGATGTCTCTATTTTCTGGACAAAACAGCAAAAAGTCCTCCTCAGCCTATAGGCCAAAGGGAAATGTTCCCTGCATTACTTCGTCCAGCGAGACAGCGTTCTTAGCGGAAGCCAGCTGAATCTTGCCCTGGTTAAGAGTATTCTTTCAGACGGATTGTTTGTCAATAGCAGATAGTTTTGGACTGTGTCCGAAGAAATTATGGCAAGACTTCTATTAGTTCCCTTCTGGATTTCCCCCTGAGTTCTCGGTCAATCTTAAATTTTTAAGAGCAACTGACATTTTAAATAGGAAGCGGCTGCTCGACTAAGTGATGCTGGTTTGATCAAATAATTCTCTGCATTCAATTCTAACAGCTGTTTCTTGACATAATATAGCCATGGAATTTCACATGCACCCCTATTACCTGAGATGTGCATGATTAGAAATTGTGTCAGTACTGCTTTCCGATTAATCCACATCCTTAACCAATGCAATATTGGTTCCACTGCCATGCCATCTTCCAAGTATGGCATGCCCTATTCAAGATGGACACCATATTTTGGGGCTGATTGCGTAAGCCCCAAATTGTTTTTAGAAAGCTGTTCTCAATTACTTGGATGTCATACATATTTCCATAGCCCAATATTACTGGTCCATATTTGGCAACTGCCCCTGCTTTGCTATCATGAACCATCTTAATCAAATCCAATACCTTTGATTTAGACATAGTCATAAATCTCCGTACCCCTCCTGTTGCTTGCTTAAACCTGGTTGCTTGTTTTGTTAAGTGTGCTGCACTTTCAAATCAGGAGCAATGCGTATCCCCAGATAGTCAAATTCATAAACTCTTGGGATTATCGCATTATTGCCTAATATCACTGCCATCTTGGGACTTTTTTTCTTTAAATGACAGTCCATTACCACTAACTTAGTGGCATAAACGGTTAGGTCTAGTGAGGTCATGAATCTGTGCACACCATGATAAGATTCTTTAAAGGCGATCAAGACAGTGGGCCTCATTACGAGGTGGACGCAAAGGGATACCTGGCACCGTTAAGGATATCGGTGCCGGTAATCCCTTTGCACCCTATTCCGAGGTCCCTTAGCGGGTCCGTTCCTTAATGCCTGGTTTTACCAGGCGTTATGGACGGTTTCCCGTTAAGGGACCTCAGAGCTAATAACGGTACCGCAATTTGCGATACCGTTATTAGCGCATTCCCCCTTCTCATTGAGCCCTATGGGGGCTCAAATGGGAATGGGGAATGGCTTTTTCAATGGGGACTTACCAGTCCCGCCAAGGTCAGACTGGACCAGGAAGTCCCCATTGAACTGGACACGGTCCAGTTATTGGTGGTAGTCATGGCGCAAATAGCGCCATGACTACCACCAACCTTGGAATGAGGGCCAGTATCATCAGAATATGCTAAAACCCGGGGTGATTTCCCTCCCCTTCTCGGGACATCACAAGAAGCCTGCATCAAGGCATTGAATGACCCGTTAATATACAATAAGGGGGCCATAATGGATTCTTTATGTACACCAGCCTTCACTTTCAAGCAAGCTGTACAGTGACCTTTGATGCCACTCCACACACAAGCATGAGTATTTTCATGTAATGTGGCCAACAGAGTAACTATCTCCGCCGGGAAGCCCTAGCGCCAGAGAACATCCCAGAGTGTATTCCTGTTCACCTTGTCGAAGGCTGTGCTCTGGTCCGTAAAGGTCAAATATATAGGTTCCTTACTTCCATGCTGAGAATTAGCCACAATCAGGTGCAAATCCAAGATTTGTTCACCAGTGCCCAAGCCAGGGCAAAACCTTAGTTGAATATCTGTAAGCATGCTATTGGAAGTAACCCAGGATTCATTTTTGCCTAGGAATTCCCTACTAAATATTTTAAATAAAGATTCTAGCAGCGAAATAGGCCTATAACAGGCCGGGGCATCCGTTGGTCCTTTCTTATATGTTGGCTGAATTACTCAGTTTCCCCATGAAACTGGAAATTTAATTGTGAAACACATAGCATTAAGTGTTTATCAAAAGGGGCACCTGGTTGATGCCTTGCTCTACCCCGGTGGGTAGTCACGTATTAAAGAGCAAAAATGAGCAAGGTCATGGGATTCCTGGATGATGAATGAAGGGTGAACACACACCTATGGGGGTTACACCTTGGTAAGTGTGTACACGTTACTGTAAATGAATTCTGACAACAATGTATCAGGACAATTGTGAGTACTGCAGTCAGATTTTTAATAAAACTGCAGTTTACGTGTTTGTAGATACACTAAACTGGGAGTTACACAAGATACAACAGTATTTACACATTTTTCAGGTATAGTAACCAGTTTGTAAGTGACAAATTTCAAATATTTGTAACGTCTTTCCAATGCTTACACATCCACTGAGGGGTCCTTGGGAAGGAGACCAGTGGATTTAGTGAGGTGATAGCATGTAATAATCAGCATATATACATCAAAACAATGTGGGGTTGAACAAGGGGTTGAGCAAGGACAACGCAGACAATATGTGCTGCAGAGCAAGCTGTCAGCGGTCGCGGTCCCTGGCTGCGCACGGGACCGCGACCGCTGACAGCTTGCTCTGCAGCGCTCATCCTTCCTTCAAGCCGAGCCCCTCACGCTTGCAGTTGACTTAGCATATTCATCACGCAAGCCTGTTCCACCCATAATTTGGCGCGGTAACAGGCCTCTTTAAGGAACGGCCACTTCTAGGACCTCGAAAATCCTCCAGTGTACTTCTGACACTGCTACTCCCTGAGCCACTGCGCTCCCAAGTTCCGACCTCACAAGATACTTCCCGCCTTGGAATATCTCGTCCTGATGAAGGCCACACCATTAGAGCTCATCCCAGCTCACCTTCTGGCCGAAACACTGTTGTGTTGACTGTTATATTGTCTGCGTTGTCCTTGTTCAACCCCACACTGTTTTGACGTATATGTGCTGATTATTACATGCTATCACCTCAGTAAATCCACTGGTCTCCTTCCCAAGGACCCCTCAGTGGATGTGTAAGCATTGGAAAGACGTTACAAATGTTTGAAATTTGTCACTTACAAACTGGTTACTATACCTGAAAAATGTGTAAATACTGTTGTATCTTGTGTAACTCCCAGTTTAGTGTATCTCCAAACACGTAAACTGCAGTTTTATTAAAAATCTGACTGCAGTACTCACAATTGTCCTGATACATTGTCGTCAGAATTCATTTACAGTAACGTGTACACACTTACCAAGGTGTAACCCCCATAGGTGTGTGTTCACCCTTCGTTCATCAGCCAGGAATCCCATGACCTTTCTCATTTTTGCTCTTTAATACACATAGCATTAAGGACAGATGTGAGGATCGGTGCCCATAAATCAACTACCTCTCTAAATACATTGCCCGGAATGTCATCTGGGCCAGGAGAATGATTGAGCTTTTGGGACCTTATTGCCCCTGTGACCTCCCTAAGTCAGAATGACACTTTTTGCCCTTCAATAATTAGCTTGTTAACTTTGAGAACACCTTATTTCTCTGTGGGAGAGCACCAGTCCCCTTCTTTGCTATTGGAAACTGAATTATACATTGTTGCAAAAAGAGATATCCATTTTCAGTCCGGAATGTTGGCTTCTAGCCCATTGCTATGCCTTGTGTGCTTGGGGCCCGGACATACTGACTCCCAGAATTTTGTACTATTGCTAGTTTTGGCAGCCTGGACCAAATCTTCCCACGCATACCTATCAAGTGCTTTTTTTGCCATGTATCGACTACTTGTTTATAATTGTTCGTACTGCACAAATCTGATTTCTATTGGTCTCTGGCATTTATAGTAATGAGATCAGGGACTTTCTTGACCTCTTACATTAGCCATTGAACCAGTTTGCCTGCATACAACTCAGAGCCTTACTGACCTCCTTCTGTAATTCTGAAGATATTCTACTGCACAAAATGTTGTACTTATCTAAGATACTAGATTATGTATACAGGGCGATCAATTCCTCCAAAATAAAGAACGTTTCTGATAAATTGTTATTGAAAATCTTGTGCAAAATCATATCTTTATTTTTGGGTTGCCCCCTAATCATACGTTTAGTGTTATTAGGTACATTGAAACCGAGGTGGGGAACAGCCCTGTTAACTCCCGGTGTGGCATAAACAAATTCTAAAACTAATTCTAAAACTAATGGATGATGTTCACTCAATAGATCCTCAATTAATCCAAATCAAAGATTTAACCACCAGAATCTAACGGGGAAACAACACAAGTCAATAGTGGTGCAGCCTAGGAACCTCAACCAAAGTGGTTTTCCCCGGTCTATCATCCATAATTGGACCATTTGCCGATCCTGGTCTCAAATTCAGATCTTGGTTGAATGAATGGGGCCTATTGACACATGTTCGTGGGTCCTTCATGTCAATCTCAGGAAAACCTAACAACAGATCATCTGTGTTATCCAAGAGATCAGAGGGCAGGCCATTCCCAAGTTTCACATTAACATCACCTGCCGTAAGCACTGTGGGTGCCTCAAATTTAAGGTTACAAAGATTTTCCTCAAATAATTGTTTTAGCTAGATTAGACACTTCCCATCATAGGATTTATGGGGACTATTATAGAAGTTGACTAAGATGAGCTTGATCTGTTGTGTATCAATGACCTTCACTACTTGTAAGCAAGATGTCAAGTCATCAAGCTCCATTGAATGACATTCATATGTAGATTTGACAACGATGGCCAGACCCCCCAAAAGTCTGCCCCTTGATCTATTTTGCGCTGTGATTTCAAAGGACTGATAGGCATAAATAATTAACGTGCCTGGTGCCCATCTCTCATGTAGGAAAATATAGTCGAATTGATGCAATAAGTCTCGGATGTTTTGCCGTTCAAGTTTGCTCTTTACCCCTGCAATACTCCATGATGCCATCAACACCGCACTGTGGACTGGGACGCTGACTGGCACAATGACTTTAGATGACATGATATTTTCTTTGTATCGCGCTCTTACACAAGTGTTTCAGAGCGCAACCATGCAAAGGGAGGGGAACAAGGGAGAAACAAAAACAACGATCTTACTAGGGCCAGTGACATTGAGAACGCGCAAGTGTATGGAAAAGGGAAGAAGGGGGAAAGTGCATCGAAAGGGGGAGAAGTGGAAAGTGCTGAACAGAGGAGAGAAACAGAATAAATAAATAAATGTGATGGGCAGTGGAAGTGCAGCCAGCAAGTGGCAAGTGCTAGATTAGTCAAATAGGTTATATCTGATAAGTGCAGAAGAAGAGTAGGAGGGGGACTGTATGGGTACAGATACAGACTCCAGTGCAGAGGTGGCTTGGAGGCAGTGCAGGAAGGAGGCAGGGTGACCAGGTAACTTGCCCATAAGGTCAGAGGGTGGCCAGGTTGTAACGCTCACCTGATTCCCGTAGAGGCGCCGGTCTTGACTGGGCGTATACCGTATCTTCACAGGTGATGTGTGACACACGGCTGGCTCTTTGGGCTGGACCTCTGTGCACGGTATATCTGACACGAAGGGTAAGATGTCTGCAGATAGAAAATATGGGATTAAGTAACTGGGCTATTGAATGTCTCTCTCTTCTTCCCTTTCTCTTCTCCTGTAGAACCCCAAAGGTTAACGCTCTCACCTTAGGTAAATGAACGCCGTGCTCTCCATCTGCCTCGGGGCAGGGTGCTGTAACCAGTTTCTTCACTGGATAAGGGGAGCAGGCCTCTTGACTTCAGAGGACTGCTGTCCGTTGTTTACTGCACGAACGGTAAGTTTCAAGTAATTCTAATGTCTTTAAAGTCTTTAGTAATGATGTTTCTTGTTTTGCAGGGTTCCGGCGATGGCGGATGACGGGCTGAAGTGAGTTGAAGATGGAGCCCGTGTGATGAATAGAAGCGCCTGGAAGCACGTAAGTAAGCGCTTGTTGCCTGCTTCACGATGCGCTCTAACTGTCTTTTTATTTTGCAGGTATAAGTTCGGAGCGGCTGCAGGGTGCCGGAATACCCACTGGGTTAGATGTGGAAAGGAGTAATGGCACGTGAGTATTAAAGTTCCCCAATGTCTTTAAACGCACCTTGTTTTGTCTTTCAGATGCGGGATGCAGCGCCGAAGGCCTCCGGAGCGTGCGAAGAGTTGGTAAGCTTTTGTCTTTCAGATGCCGGAATGCAGTGTGAAGACCTCCAGAGCGCACGAAGAGTAGGTAAGCCTTTGTCTTTCAGATGCCGGAATGCAGCGCGAGGGGTTGGTGACAGCCGATGGACCAGGTAAGTGAAGAGCTGTCACTGAAGACCGTAATGCTAACCTGTTCTTTCTTGTCTTTATAGGTGTTGCTGAAGACTGGATTCAGGATGGTAAGCCTTTTTCCTTAGGCCCAGGATCAGATGCAGAAGACACGATGAGCGTTCTGCTGCAGAGGATGCAGAATAATGCAAAGCAAGATTCATCCATCGGGTGTGGTTTAAATAGCCTCCTGTAGTGCTTAGGTGTCTCCTTCCACAGCCACGCCTAGGTAAGAAAAGAGTTCCTGCTTTCCAGAAGAGTTCCAGTGTTCTGAATCTAGGGAGTGGCTCCAGCCCCACCCAACAGGAAAAGTAGTTCCAAACAGAAGAGGATCAGAGGCTCAACTGGCAGGCAAGTAAGCAGCATGGTCTGCTGCAGGTAAGTCCACCCAAGCATTATGAGCCCGGCGCTTCCAGCGCTGGGACTGGGCATATTTATGAGCCTTGTGCCACTGGCGCCAGGACTGGGTTCAAAAGGTCCCAATTGGGACTGGTTGGCACTCGGAATCTGGGTTATGGATCTGCTTCCAAGGGAGTTGGGAAAACCCTGACCTTTTGGAAGCAGAGATCATGACAGTACCCCCCCACAAGGCCCCTCCCAAACCGGGCTTCTCCGGGGGTTTTGGTTTGTCAGGAAATGTTTGGTGAAATCTCTTGATTAGGCGAGGAGCGTGGACATATTCAGCAGGTTCCCAGGATCTCTCTTGGGGGCCGTAGCCTTTCCAGTCAATTAGGTAAAATAGTTTAGATTTGGAGATCTTGGAGTCCAGAATGCTTTTGACTTCAGACTCGAGTTCTCCATCAACTAGGATAGGTTTTGGAGATTTAGTTAGTCGGGTTTGAGGTTGCACAGGTTTTAATAGAGAGACGTGGAAGACCGGATGTATCTTCATGTGCGGGGGCAAGTCCAACTTGACCGCTACTGGGTTTACTATGGTAGTGATGGAATAGGGACCAAGGTACCTTGGGTTGAATGTGCGTGGCCCTTTTAGAGGTAGATATTTGGTGGATAACCAGACTTGATCCCCAACATGATATTGAGGGGCTTCCTTCCGATGTTGATCTGCTCCTTTCTTGTATTGTTCTTTAGCCCTTTGAAGGTGAGAAACAGCTTCCTTAAAGGCTTGGGTGATCGTAGAATGCAGGTAGTCTACTGCTGGTGTTTCAAGATCTTGGAGGGGATCCAACTCCGAGGTTCGAGGGTGACTGCCGTACAAAAGAAAAAACGGGGTTTTCCCAGTTCCCGAATGGACAGAGTTATTGTAGGCATATTCGGCTATCCAAAGGATGTCTTTCCAAGTTTTTTCAGTTTGTTGCAGCATGCAGCATAAATACTGTTCCAGAGTTTGATTGGTCCTCTCGGTTTGTCCGTCGGTCTGAGGGTGGTGACTGGTCGATAGTCTCACATCAATTTGAGCCGACCGACAGCAACTTCGCCAAAAATGAGAAATAAATTGACTACCTCGATCCGAAATTAGAACCGAAGGAAAACCGTGCAGTCGGACGATGTTTTCGAGAAATTCTCGGGCCAGAGTTGCTGCTGTTGGCAAGCCTTTGAGCGGAATGAAATGCGCCATCTTGGAGAATAAGTCCACGATTACTAGAATCGTATTGTATCCGGAGCATGGAGGTAGATCGGTGATGAAGTCCATAGAAAGCGTATGCCAAGGGCGAGGTGGGATGTCAATAGGGCGTAAGAGACCTGCTGGTCTTTCCTTTTGACTCTTGTTTTGGGCGCATACTCCACAGGACATTATAAAGTCTCTGATATCTTTTTTCCAAGACGGCCACCAGAAGTAGCGCTTGATCTTTTCTGAGGTCTTGGCCATACCGGGATGTCCTTCCATTAAAGAATCGTGATAGCAAGAGATTACTTTTTTCTGTAAATCTGTGCTGGGTAGGTATAATCGTTCTTGGAAATACAATAAGTTGTCCTTTACTGCAAAGTCCTTTCCCTGCAGATGCCAATTCTGTATGTCTGCTGGAGTTACAAGTTGCCTGGCTTTATCCTTAACTTCCTCTATGGATTCTGTGGCAATTACACCCAGAATTCTTTGTTCGGGAATGATTGGTACAGGTTTAGGGTTGATCAAGTGTTCTTCCACTCCCATCCGAGAAAGGGCATCAGCTTTACCGTTCTTTGTACCAGGTCGATAGGTAATTATGAAGTCAAACTCGGCAAAGAATAATGCCCAACGGAGTTGTCTAGAGGATTGGGCTTTTGCGGTTTTCAAATATTGCAGGTTTCGGTGATCCGTAATCACAGTAACGGTGTGTCGGGCCCCCAGCAGATAATGCCGCCAAGCCTTAAAGGCAGACTTGATAGCCAGAAGTTCCTTGTCAGTAATCGTGTAATTGATTTCAGGAGGCGAGAATTTGCGGGACCAAAATGCCACGGGATGCAACTGATTGGTTACCGGGTCCTTTTGTGATAGAACTGCCCCCATGGCAAGGCTTGAAGCATCAGTTTCCACAATGTAGGGGAGTTCGGGGCGAGGGTGTTTTAGGATTGGTGCAGAGATAAATTTAGTCTTCAAATCCTGGAAAGCTTGTTCCGCCTCGGTAGACCATTCAAATCGTTTGTTTTTCTTTAACAAGGCAGTGATGGGCTGGACTATTCGAGAGAATTCGGGGATAAACCTGCGGTAAAAGTTAGCGAAGCCTAACATGCTTTGCACACCTTTTACGGAGGATGGTGATGGCCATTTGAAAACTGCATCGACCTTCTTTGAATCCATACGCACTCCGCCAGGTGATAATATGAATCCCAAGAATTCAACTTCAGTCACGTTGAAAACACATTTTTCCAACTTAGCGAAAAGTTTGTGTTGACGCAATCTTTCGAGGACCATTTTCACGTGTTTCCGATGTTCAGATTCCGATGAAGAATAAACGAGGATGTCGTCAATGTAAACAACAACACACACATCTATGAGCTCTCTGAGGACATCGTTCATAAAATATTGAAAGGCGGCCGGGGCATTGCAAAGTCCGAAGGGCATGACCTGATATTCAAATAGCCCATACTTGGTGCGGAAGGCCGTCTTCCATTCATCGCCCTCTTTTACTCGTACCAAGTGGTAAGCTCCTCTAAGATCCAGCTTTGTATATATGCATGCTTTTCTGACTTGGTCCAGGAGTTCAGGGATCAAAGGTAACGGATATCTATTCTTAACGGTGATCTGGTTCAGGGAGCGATAATCTATACAAGTTCTAAGGTCTCCTTCCTTTTTTGGAACGAAGAACAAATCCGAAGAAGCAGGGGACTTGGAAGGACGAATAAACCCATTTGCCAGGTATTGATCCAGGTATTGTCGAAGGTGAAGGTTCTCAGGCTCGGTGAGGGCATAAATTCTACTACAAGGAGGAGTAGATCCAGGTATCAGGTCTATCTGGCAGTCATAAGACCTATGAGGAGGTAGAGAGTTAGCCTGATCCTTCCGGAAAACATCTTGGTATTCTAGGTATTCGGGAGGTAACTGGGGAGTCTCTGAAGAAATTGCTGCCAGTGCAACACCAGGTGGAGGGTGACAAGTAGAGACACATTCTGGAAACTGGACCGTTCTTGCTCGCCAATCGATCAGAGGATTGTGTTTCTCTAACCAAGGTATTCCTAGAATAATCTGAAACTGAGGGGCCTTGATCACATCGAACACGATCTTCTCATGGTGTCCATCTTGACTTACTAGCGTCACCTCTTGAGTGGTATGCGTTACTGGTCCGGAGGCTATCTCCGTACCATCCACCGTAGTAATGACGTCCTTTACAGCCTTGGGACAAAGAGTTAGATTCATCCTCAAAACCATTTCATGATCCACATAATTGCCGATGGCACCGCTGTCGACGTAAGCTTCAATTGCATGTAATCAATCCGGATTATCAGGGCTAATGAGGACCATAGGAATCACGAAATGCGAGGTCACGGAACTGGTTTTCACGCTCGGCAAGAGGACCTCTATTCTTGTCGGGCGAGGTTGTTTCCCTGCTCAGAGTTTGTAACTTTGGTAACTGCAGCTCCTACTGCCTTCTTGGCAGGTTTCACCGGACAGTCTCGAAGAAAGTGCCCTGAGTTTCCGCAATAGAGGCATAATTGCAACTGTTTTCTCCTTTCCCGCTCCTTTTGTGTTAGAGGACCTTTCAGACCCCCTATTTGCATGGGTTCCCCGGAGTCTACTCCTTTAGAAGGATTTGGTAGTTTGGAAAATACTCGAGCATCAAACTTGGAACGATCGGCCTTCCTGTTCTGCAGTCTGTGATCTATTTGAACGACTAAGTCTATATAGTCCGAACAATCTTTTGGGGGATTCACTACTTGGGCTAACACATCTTTGAGCTCTCCACATAGACCTCTATAAAACAGCGTAATCCTTTTGTCCTCAGGCCATTGAGTTTCCACTATCAGTCTGTTGAAAGACGCAATATAAGCCAAAAGGTCTTGATTACCTTGTCGCAACGAAAGAAGCTCATTGTCCAAGGCCTGCCCCTGTGAATGTCTTGCGAACAGTTTTTCCATACTGAGCTGAAAAGCTTGAAAATCATGGAGGACCGGATCATCTTGATTTACTAGAGGGATCGACCAGTCTGCCGCATTGCCACTAAGGTACGAAAGCACGAAAGCTACTTTAGCTTGATCAGTTGGAAAGGCTGCTGGCCGGCATAAGAAATGCAACCGGCACTGATTGATGAATACTGCAAACCTCTTTGGGTCACCAGAAAATCGTTCGGGCGGAGCCAGAGGTACATTCCCAGGTAGGTTGATCTGCACTGGATTCATAGAGGATGTTGAAGGAAGATTTCCCCCAGATGCGGGTAACGGGGTCTGTCCGGCTTGTGACTGTAGCAATTGTCTAGCGAGATCATCTGTTCGCTCCTTGGAAATAATCAGTTCCCTTCTTAGAGCGTTCGTTTCCTGACGGGCTGCATGCACTTCTGCCCTTAGTTCCCCAAGTAACTGGGCTAGCTGGTCGGTATCCGAGGTTTCCATAGCGCCTGGACGGGAGTTTTGTGGTAGGCTTTGCGTTCTGTAACGCTCACCTGATTCCCGTAGAGGCGCCGGTCTTGACTGGGCGTATACCGTATCTTCACAGGTGATGTGTGACACACGGCTGGCTCTTTGGGCTGGACCTCTGTGCATGGTATATCTGACACGAAGGGTAAGATGTCTGCAGATAGAAAATATGGGATTAAGTAACTGGGCTATTGAATGTCTCTCTCTTCTTCCCTTTCTCTTCTCCTGTAGAACCCCAAAGGTTAACGCTCTCACCTTAGGTAAATGAACGCCATGCTCTCCATCTGCCTCGGGGCAGGGTGCTGTAACCAGTTTCTTCACTAGATAAGGGGAGCAGGCCTCTTGACTTCAGAGGACTGCTGTCCGTTGTTTACTGCACGAACGGTAAGTTTCAAGTAATTCGAATGTCTTTAAAGTCTTTAGTAATGATGTTTCTTGTTTTGCAGGGTTCCGGCGATGGCGGATGACGGGCTGAAGTGAGTTGAAGATGGAGCCCGTGTGATGAATAGAAGCGCCTGGAAGCACGTAAGTAAGCGCTTGTTGCCTGCTTCACGATGCGCTCTAACTGTCTTTTTATTTTGCAGGTATAAGTTCGGAGCGGCTGCAGGGTGCCGGAATACCCACTGGGTTAGATGTGGAAAGGAGTAATGGCACGTGAGTATTAAAGTTCCCCAATGTCTTTAAACGCACCTTGTTTTGTCTTTCAGATGCGGGATGCAGCGCCGAAGGCCTCCGGAGCGTGCGAAGAGTTGGTAAGCTTTTGTCTTTCAGATGCCGGAATGCAGTGTGAAGACCTCCGGAGCGCACGAAGAGTAGGTAAGCCTTTGTCTTTCAGATGCCGGAATGCAGCGCGAGGCGTTGGTGACAGCCGATGGACCAGGTAAGTGAAGAGCTGTCACTGAAGACCGTAATGCTAACCTGTTCTTTCTTGTCTTTATAGGTGTTGCTGAAGACTGGATTCAGGATGGTAAGCCTTTTTCCTTAGGCCCAGGATCAGATGCAGAAGACACGATGAGCGTTCTGCTGCAGAGGATGCAGAATAATGCAAAGCAAGATTCATCCATCGGGTGTGGTTTAAATAGCCTCCTGCAGTGCTTAGGTGTCTCCTTCCACAGCCACGCCTAGGTAAGAAAAGAGTTCCTGCTTTCCAGAAGAGTTCCAGTGTTCTGAATCTAGGGAGTGGCTCCAGCCCCACCCAACAGGAAAAGTAGTTCCAAACAGAAGAGGATCAGAGGCTCAACTGGCAGGCAAGTAAGCAGCATGGTCTGCTGCAGGTAAGTCCACCCAAGCATTATGATCCCGGCGCTTCCAGGCTGGGACTGGGCATATTTATGAGCCTTGTGCCACTGGCGCCAGGACAGGGTCCAAAAGGTCCCAATTGGGACTGGTTGGCACTCGGAATCTGGGTTATGGATCTGCTTCCAAGGGAGTTGGGAAAACCCTGACCTTTTGGAAGCAGAGATCATGACACAGGTGCACAGTGCCGAGACAGAAGACAGATCAGCAGGGGAGAGGAAGGGTAAAGGCGGTAGGGAAGAGGAAGGTCTTGAGGTGCTTCCGGAACTGGAGATGATTCTCCTCAAGTTTGAAGGTGGCCGGGAGGCTGTTCCAAAGGGAGCTTCACCCGAAGACAGAGATCTACCCACAGCTCGTTTCTTTGAAAAACAACTGACCCTGAGGGAGTTAGAAGTAGAAGAGCGCAGGGCTCGAGAGAGAAGGTAGATACGGAGGGATAGTTGATGGTATTTTGGACCCAGCCCCTAGAAAGCCTTGTGGATAATGCAGAGGGTTTAAAATGTAACCCTTGCATCCACAGGGAGCCAATGTAGGGATTTCAGAGCTGGAGAGATACGATCCCAGGACTTCAGGCTGAGGACAAGACTTGCAGTCTTGTTCTGGATTAGTTGTAAAGGGCGGAGAGTGGAGGCAGGTAGATTTAGAAAGAGGCTGTTACAGTAGTCCAACCTAGAGAGAACCAGGGCTTGGGAGACAGTGATCTTCTGAGGGAAGGAGAGGAAAGGCAGAGTACCTCTAAGGAGGTGCATTAAGAAGTTTGTCTTTTTAGAGACGGCAGAGATGTGTGCATAGAAGGAAAGTGTGGAATCAAAGATGACCCTGTTGTTCCTAGCCTCACAGGTAGGGGTAGGAGGAGGGCCGAGGGAGCGCAGCCAGAGAGTGAGGGGAAAGGATGGAGAAGGTGTACCAGTGAGGAGGATCTCTGTCTTATTGGCATTTAAAAGTTTAATGGGGCACCTGGTTAATGCCTTGCTCTGCCCAGGCAGGCACAGTTATAACAAAGAACACAAATGAGCAAGGTCATAGAGGTCTTAAAGCTGACAATAGAGTAACTGAATCCTGAACTAGTCTCAACAAAATTGGTGGACACAGAATTACGGAGCAGTCTGTCTACTGCAGTTCAGATTTAATTCATGTGCAGTAAGTGTTACGATGCACTTGAATTCAGAGAGCATAGGATATTAAATGTTAGACATACAAGGTCTAGTACCTTCGTTACATTGATCAAATGACAAATATTTGACAAATTGGATTCTTTGGCTTGTACATTCTCTATGGATTCCTTGGAAAGGAAACTAGAGAACTTAGTGAGGTAATAGTCCGATGATCAACACAATGGCGTGAGAACAATCTAGAGTTGAAACAACATAAACAAACAAGTCATCACAACAGTGTTTCGGCCATTTTCAAGATTAGCTTGGTGAGCTATGGTGGTGTAAGCCTTCATCAGGATGGGAGATTCTTATGGAAGAAGTATCCTATGTGGTCTGTTGGGGTAAATAGACAGGGATTATGTCAGGAGTCAGTTAATTCAAAAATCGTCTAGCATTAGAGATGTAACTGAATACATGTTGAGAACAAGAGGATTCCGGTGCTTACCGGATACAGGGAGCACAGTAGCTCAAAACATCTTAGTGTCTCTGTACACTGAGTAGGATTGAAGAATTCAATTTCAGGGGAGCCATCATTCCTGTAAAGAGAGATAATGGAATGCTCAGAGGGGCTTCTGATTAGCCATGTGGTACTATTAAGTGGTAAGGGTGAAAATTCTTACCTATATTAACCTTGTTGATAGAGGAAGCAGTGTATTAAATACGGACCTTATTGTCATGCATGCTGGACGCTACGCTCGTAGAACAGCTAGACCGTTCTACTCCAAATGGAGGCTATTCGATACGTTACCGGGAAAACGACGTTTACACTTCTCACGTCGCTAACTTCACGTGACTTTTGCTTCGTCACGTGAACTACGGTATCACGTATTTAAGCAGCGTAGAAACTTCACTCGCTGCTTCTGATCGTCTCTATTGGCGTCGTGTAGCTGAACCTCTGATCTACATCCTGGTATATTCCTACAGCTACTTTTGGGCCTTCGATAGCGTGTGTTCCGCCACACGCTGATTCCTGGAGCTATCCCTTCGTGTAAAATCCACACGCGCTCTTTGTCTTCATACGCGGCTGGCCAAGGCTGCGTGAATCCTGCCCGCGTGTAAAATCCACACGCGCTCTTTGTCTTCATACGCGGCTGGCCAAGGCTGTGTGAATCCTGCCCGCGTGTAAAATCCACACGCGCACTTCGTCTTCAAGTGCGGCCGGCCCAGGCTGCGTGAATCCTGCCCGCGTGTAAAGTCCACACGCGCTTTTTGTCTTCATACGCGGCTGGCCAAGGCTGCGTAAATCCTGCCCGCGTGTAACAACCACATGCGCTCTTCGTCTTCAAGTGCGGCTGACCCAGGCTGCGTGAATCCTGCCCGCGTGTAAAATCCACACGCGCTCTTCGTCTTCAAGTGCGGCTGGCCCAGGCTGCGTGAATCCTGCCCGCGTGTAAAATCCACACGCGCTCTTCGTCTTCAAGTGCGGCTGGCCAAGGCTGCGCGAACCCTGCCCGCGTGTAAATCCACACGCGCACGTTGTCTTCACACGCGGCTGGCCCAGGCTGCGCGATTCCTGCCCGCGTGTAAATCCACACGCTCATGTTGTCTTCAAACACTATTTTCTTCTAACTCCTGCATCTGTGGAACTAACAGAAGGATTGATCCCTAAGTGGGAAGGAAGCCTTTCAAGGATTATTGGAAGTGACTTTGAACTGAACTTTGGACGCTATCTTGTGGTGAATTCAACCCGTATCTAGCGTGAGCCTCGTTCCGTCCGGGATAAGTCTCCCTTACTAATTTTCCCTTCCCTGTCGTTTTGTTCTTCATTTCAAATCCATCAAGAGACTTCTGGATTGTTCTACCCAGAGATACAGGTCAGTGTGATCATTCCTGCCATTATCTAACTCATCATACTCATGTTGGAGCAGTTAATCATGATACTTTAATTTGTCCTAGGCTGGATTACTATACCTTACCCACGCCCTTTCCAGTGATCCATCGCTCTGCCTGTTTTATCAGCCAGAGGGTTGTCTCATTTGGAAGGTCTTTGTTGACTTCACGACTATCAAGTCGGGTGAACAGGGATCCGGAAGACCCTACCTCCTGTATCCTTTTGAATATTGAATCCTTTTCGGTTGATACTTTGGTGCATTCTGACACTTATTCTGTGAGCGACCAAATGGGAACGTCTCTGTGGGAGCAACAGAGAATGGGACTAAAATTAGAGCCAAGGGTGCCCTACACAATGATAAGTGTGGTGGATCAACCGTGCAGGGAAGTGCTTAAACTGGTGGCGTGGCTAAAACCCAGTGGAAAAGTGTGGGTTGCTAGAGCATAATGGTGCTGCCCGAGTGTCCACAAGGAGTTATTGTGAGGTTGCACTTATTGGCATTTAGACAAAGATTGTTGGCAGCACACCAATTCTGAATGGCGGTTAGGCAATCAGAGATGAGGAAAGCAGAGGAGGTGGCTAAAGGAAGAAAATCAGTTTGGTGTCATCAGCATAGCACTGGATGCTTGAACAAAAAATGGAAATGCAGTAGGCAAGAGTTGCCAGGTATTGGTTGAAAAGCCAGTGCAAGAGGTTAGACCACTGGGGAACACCACAGGTAGAGAGGGAGATAGAAGATAGATAGGACCCAAGTTGTACCTGGGAGGGTCAATCAGAAAGGAAAGAGGTCAGCCAGTCCAGAGCCTGATCAGTGATACCCAGGTTGTCATGGAGATGATTGAGCAGGGTGGTGTGGTTGTCTGTGTCGAAGGCAGAGGAGAGATCAAGTAGGATGAGGACAGAGGGAATGTTAGTGACACGGTTGGAGAACAAGTCTTCAAGGATGTTCAGGAGTGAAGTTTCCATGCTGCTGGCAGCTCTGAACCCAGATTGGTGGTCATGGAGAGAGCCGACAGAGTCGGAATGAAGGTTAAGCATGAGAGTAATGGCCAGCTTTTTCGGAAGCTTACCCAAAAAGGGAGTAATGGAAATTGGGCGATAGTTAGCTGGTTGAGAGGGATCAGCTGAGGGTTTCTTGAGGAGAGGATGCACAAGGGAGTGCTTCAGAGGGGAGGGGAAAGATCCATAGGCAAAATCTGCGAGGGCCGGATCGAGGGTATCGATGTGGTCCTTAATGGTTTTAGAGGAACAGGGATGGACCTGCTTTGATGAGGCTTTCATAGATCGGACTTGTCTAGCGACCTTATCAGGGGAGAAAAGAGGAAAGGAAGAGAAAGAGAGAGGGGAGATAGCTGAGGGAGGGTCAGCACGCCGAGAAGGAGAGGGAAGAGGGGGTGAGCAGAGGAGAGGTTGGGCAGGATGTCCTGAGTTTTAGAAATAAAGTGAGAGGAAAGGGCATTGCAAAGAGCATGGGAGGCGAGAGGAGGGCTGGAGATTGCAGCAGGGTTGGCCATCTCCTTGCAGATTTTATAAAGAGTTTGGCTGAGTTGTTAGATGCTGCCTTGACACAGGCATGAATGTGGACTCTCTTCTTGTTGTGGACAGCAAGTGGTATTGTCTTTGGAGCAGGCTGAAAGCCAGTTTGTCAGAAGATGAACAAGAAGCCCTCCATTTCCTCTCACCCGCCCTACACTTGCGTTTAAGTGTAGCTAGGTCAGAGTCGTACCAAGAGTTGCACTTGGCTTTAGACTTCAAGCGGATCCTCATGACAGGGGCAAGAGCATCAAGAGTAGCAGAAATAGATAAGTAGACAAGGGACAGGGCTGTGTCAGGGTGTGAGTCAGCCTGGGGAGGAGGGGGGTAGAAGGTGGTAGCGAAAGCCTCGACTGACACACGCTTCATGGGCCATATGTCCGAGAAAGTGGGTGGCATGAGGGGAAGAGATGGAAAGATGAGAGGAGAGGGGGTAGTGATCACTCCAGGAGAGAGGATTGGTGAGGGGAGAAGAGAGGAGGAGGCCGGAGGAGATCAAGACATCAAGTGTGTGACCAGCAGAGTGAATCGGGCCAGAAGGGAGGATAGAGAGTGACAGTGAGTCGCAGAGGTCCAGCTTGCCCCCAACGGGGCTCAGCCCCTAGTGGAAGCCCTGCAGCCTGGATTCTCTCTTCTGTTGCCATGGCTGGCTCTCCTATGCCAATGTGTTGGTCAGGCCCTAGCCATTCTATCTCCTCAAGAGAGCTACGCACTCAAAGCGATACCTGTGGCCTGTGCATCGCTCATGCCATACAGATATGTGTTAGCAATGGTGCCTATTCTAATAGGAGGTTCCAAACTTTTGACAGAGTATAATTCTTTGCTGCTTGTGATCTTACAATGTGTGCCATGACAAATCGAGGGGCCGATAAGGAACTCTGTGGCACATAGACCTCCAGTGGTTAACATTTTCCAAGCGTAATATGGTCAATGAAGACTTATGCCCTAACTCCCCTAGATTGGAATTCAAGATATAATGGGCTATGCAATGGTTTCCAAATGAAATAACAATAGTCTCCCTTGAGTTGCATTAGGGTCTTCCCCACCCACAACGTCCTTCTCATCATCGTAATGAGCTGTGGATTTATAGCAGGCCAGAAAAAATTAGTATTTATCCAATGAGTCAACTAGTTTTTTAGAGATCGCGCTGACTCGGCATACTCTGTCTGAGGTCTGGGCACATTTACAATTACCCCTTGCGAGCCTGGTCTGATTCAGAGCTAAGGATGGAAATGGAAATAGTTGATATGTCCTTCTTAAGGGACTAAATTAGGTCATCTATTAGCGTTAAACACTTTCGGACTTCAAATTACCAATTTAACTCCTTAGTGATTGCACTTTGCCCTGCAAGTCCACCATGTGTGCCGTGGTCTCTTTCATGAAGCAATCCATCCTAGTGTGGACATTAATTTCCAGGTACTCATTAAGGCTGGAATTAGAGCACACACCTCTAGGTAATAACGTCTGTGGTGGATTCACATCAGCCCTCTCTGATGCCCTCCATCTAGGTGTTTGAATGATCAGCGATGCAGCGGGCACAGGCTCAGTACTCACTACTGACTGGTCACGAGCCACAGACCAGCCCATCTGCCCTGTCCTTGTATTCATTGGTGTTAGAGAGGCGACTTGTGGAATATGGGGTTTCTGAGCATCGATAGAAGCACTTCCCCAATATAGCTGTTCTGTTTTCCATCAGGGCACATTCCACAGACAATATTTGTTCTTCCAATTTGTCAGCTACTTGTTTTAAAAAATAACCAAGAGAATTGTGGGCAGTGGATTTAAGCTTGAGCTTGATTGACGGCTTTTGTCTTATTGCCTGCTATTCTTTCTTCAGGCTTATGCTCCTGGTCCCCATTAGCCTTTAGTTTAACCATGGTTGCCAACAGGAAAAAAGTAAGGCTATCCAGATATGATAAATATGTACTGAGGTATACCAAGAAGGGTCAAATCTTATTCTCAAAGTGTGTGATGCAATACCCAGAAAGCAGCTCATCTCATATGCCTCATCCACTGCTAGAGTGCTGCAAGAACTATACAGAGATTAATCAGGGAGACACTTTCCAGGTAAAACCAAGATTAAATAATTAGAGTGAGATTGGGTAGCGCATATAAGAAAATATAAAGGTAAAGTGCTACCAGGACGCCACAACGCCCCTCGGCAGCTCAACCGGCTTACTGGCATAACAGTTGCCCGTGGACCACCTGGCTCATAGACCCTCACGCTATCTGGAGCTGGCTGGAAAGTTAGGAGGCGGCGAGAAGCACGCGTGGAATGAGAGTTGCCACCCACAAGATTGCTTAAGGTGAGCCACCAGCTTCATTCCCCAACTGTTGGTGTCCCCAATGGAGCTCTGTGCTCGAGCACCAAGCGCCGCCACACACACCTCCGTGTATGTTAGAGGAAAGGACCCCCCTCTACAACACAGGCCATCCAGCTGCAATGCGGTGCAGCTGCTTCCAACAGCTATCTGTAGACAACATTTTTACTCTTTGTCACTAATAGATTATGCCCTGAGTCGTGGCCAATAAATAAAATCTCTTTCACCTTTTTAAAAAAGTTCTAATGTATTTTCTCTCTTTCATCAGAAAAGGGTGGTTCACTCAGATAGTCACTAAATATAAGCTTGTTTATAATTATTAGTATATATTAAACATGCAAACATGACTTGTATTTTACTTATCTGTCTTTATATTCAAAATATATACAAATTATCTTGTCAATTTGTACTCTTATTTTTGTGAATCTTTCAAATATATACACCTAATAATTTCTATAGTGTTTCTCACTTGGAAACATGTTGCACCACGGTAGAAATGGTGTGTCATATGTAGCACCTTAGATGTTAGTTAATACATATTGCATCACAGTGGCATGCGCAGCCCGAGCCTTCACCATTAGAATGAACTAGTTGTAGTCACTAGTCGCTCATTCCTGACTGTCTATCCGCAATTCAGGATTGGTGCGCCTCCAATGATCTCTGCCTTAATGCCAGTAAAACAGAGATCCTTCTCATTGGGACTCCTGCTGCCTGCCTTCCTTGGTCCCTCTTCCTTCACCTTCCTGTGAGGCAAAAAACCATGGTGTCATCTTCGACTCCACTCTCTCTTTCTCTCCTCACATCTCAGACATCGCCAAGAAGTCCCACTACCAGCTGCACCTCATCAAAGGTACACTTCCCTTTCTCACTTTTCCCCAGATGCTCACTGTCTACAGAGCGTGGGTCTCTCTATGCTGGACTACTGCAACAGCCTCTTTCTCAATCTGCCTTCCACTACTCTCTGCCCTCTGCAACTCATAAAGAACTGGACTGAAAGACTTATCCTTGGCCTCAAGGCCAGGGACCGTATCTCTCCTACCCTGAAATCTCTCCATTGGCACCCGGTGGCTGCAAAGATCAAGTTCTAGACCCTTTGCATTGTCCACAAAGCTTTCTGGGGCCGGGGCCTGCACTACATCCTACACTCTCTTCCTAAATACTTTCCTTCTCGAGCCCTTCTCTCAGCTACCTCCAACTCTCTAAGGGTCAGACGCTTCTCCAGGCAGAGAGTTGGGTGTCGATCACTCTCCTCAGCAGATGCCTCAGTCTGGAATGGCCTCTCTCACCCTCTGAAACTTGAGCCGGATGACCTGAAGCTCCGGAAGCAGCTTAAAACATTCCTCTTCTCCTCTGTTTACTCTCTCTCCCTCCCCTGCTAACTTACCTGACCTACCCGTCTGCTGCAACGACTGGGTGTTTGGCTACCATCAGAGTCTCACTGGGTATCAGGCTCTCCCTTGATCAGTCACCCCTGCACTACCTCTGGGCCTTACATGCACTTAGGAGGTGTAACTGTAACTTATACAGTCCTGTGCCCTCTTGCACTTACTGAGAGCTGTGCTGCCCTGTGCTGCACTTACTGAGAGCATCGCTGCCTGTTTTGCCTTCCCTCTCCCTGGCACTTCTCCCTCCCCACCTTTCCCCTTGCCCTTCTTATTCTTGCACTTGCACGGTCTGAATGACACAAGGCCTAGTAAGATCGTTTGTCTTGTCCTCCCCCTATCCTCCCTCTCTTGTCTTGTCTTGTCACGCCTAGAAACACTTGTGTACAGGTGCATTATAAATGACTTATCATATCATATTAGGTAAAGTGGCAATTCAATCTCATACCACATTTTGATGGCAGAATATATCAGTTGGACATTGTTACCTAGCATTATGTTATGCCAAATATTCATTTTCTCATTTTCATATAAATTGGGTGTATGATGTCTCGTGTAATACTTACTTAGCAGGTCAATAGTTCCAGCACAATATAAGATCAGGTGCTTAATACCTTTAATATTGCTTGCTGTGCATAGCCTAAAACATCTGCTCTCGGTGGCTAATTTGCACAAAGCTAGTTGTAAAAAACCAGAGGGTGTTTCACTGCCTAAACCCCAGGGATCTCTTACTCAGGTCACCAGGGCATGGCCATCACCTTTGGATCCAGACCATGGGGGTGGACAAGTACGGGAGGATCACCTGGATGCGGGGTCCTCAAGGAGTGGGCGAGGAGCGCCTGATGGTGAAACATGGTATCTCCCTTTCCAAATACCCCTGTCCCTTGTATTTTATAGGACATTCCAACTTCCCAGTCCCCCCTTTCCTACACAAACAGTGAGCCGAGAAAGAAGAGGTCTGAGGCTGAAAGGAGTACCACTCATGCAATACATCGGACATGTGCTAAGATGGATTTCTGAACTCTGACCTGGTGGGCAGAGGTTCAGAAGGCCAGTCTAGTTTCTTGAAACAGGGTAACCTTCTGGACAATCACTGTAGCATTGGCAGCAGTCAAGACTAGGTCTCAGGGGTGGTGAGGGTGATCAAAAGCCCACATTGAGCGCACACAGCAAATGATACCACAGATTACTCTCAGTCAGGTGTATATTAAAAATATAGAAACATTTATTAAAGGCCTTTTAAGTAAAACACAAAGTAAATATTCAGTAGTAATAACAAAACCAACACAACACTAATCTAGCAAACATATGTATAGTCACCAATGGCCTAAAGGAATAGTGCACAGTATTGATCAACAAAGGGGTCCACAGTGTAAATATCATTTAGGTAGTACTTCATAATTCAAACCCTAACTAAGAGCCAGTCCAGTCCCTAAGATGAGTGGAGCCTTGAGCTCAAAAGTACTTTTGGTGCTGGCGCACGCGATCGTGCAGGTAAGTCAAAGTCGGGTCTCTTCAAGAAGCTTCAGCGACTCATGAAGGTGGGTGAGCAGGAAGAATAAGTTCTCACAATTCGAGGAGGGTCTCCCCTAAGGGTAGGACAGGATCCAAGAGTTGGGAATAGTTTGGTAGCACAGGTTACCTTGATAAAGAAGAGTGGCCCTCATGCGTAAAAATGGATGGATGTGCCAGGGGCCACCGGTAAGGGTTGCAAGTACTCACCAACCATCAGCGCACTCCGGACCAAACTTCAACAGTTAAGTCCACTTCAGTTGCAGTGCGGCTTTCAGAGGCTACGTTCCAGGGATGATTCCGTGTCAGGACAGTGACAATTTCTCTGCTCCTGATGAAGGGATCAGGCCAGTTCCACTCCAGCGAGTCTTAATGCAAAGGGGGCCACAGCAGCAAGGCACCCATAAATGTTGTGACCACGTATGCTCAGGTTCAGGCATACTCTCCTAATTCTAGACCTAGGAATGCTAGTTGTATGAAACTTGGCTGGGGAGTGATTTATAACCAGAGCTTATGGCTGGCAAAGGCTCAAGTAAATACGTAAGAAGGCAGCAGTTCCAGGGGAAAGGTTCCATATCAGCTGTTCAGTTCACTGGGCGGTCCAGAAACACTTCCGAAAAGGCTTGCTTATAGGTTAAGTTTGAGGTGCCGAGAATAGTTGGTCCCATTATTCCAATGGGTCAAAGCGCCCTTTCAGGCCTTCTAGGTTCGATCAGAAACAGGGGGTTCGACAGGATAACAGCAGACTCAGGGTGCCAAACCTTCCAGTGGGTCACCAATGGTTCCATTTACTACGTTTGGTGCATGCCAAAACGAAGAGAAACCAATAGGAGATCTGCTTGTATACAGCCACCCCAGACGTGGACCAATCACGGACAATGGTGGTCTCAGTCATCCCAGCACACCAGACATCCTGGTTCCATGTGTATTGGAACTAGACAGCTCAGCCCACATCTTGGAGGCACACACACAAAACATGCAGAAGCCCGTCAAAGCTTTGGTTTGTGCAGGGGTCTGCATGACCAAATAAGGAATTTCCCGAGTCTGCTCGACCTGGGGAAGGCAAAGGGACAAGATGGCCAAAGGACAGAACAAAGGACCTCCTGGCATGGCCATTTTAGGCTCTGGCCAAGGTCCTGGGCCAAACGCAGTGAACGTGGTATGGACCATAGAAAAGAGTTGAAAACACATGAAAAGTAACAGCTGCCACCAGCTCTGTCCAATGTACACATTCACCCTAAAAATCCTTCAAGGGTGTCTAGGGCCTTAAAAATCAAAAAGGGACCCCAGTGCACTGTACTGTAACAGATAAACTGTTAATAAAGAATAGCAACAAAGTGAAAGACTAAGGGAAACAAGGTCTCCCAGTACTGACAGTCTTAAGGGCATGTCAGTTTCCCCATAACAAAATGAGCAAAAGCCCACTGAGTACAGCAGAAGGCTGGCCTCCACTGGCAAAAGTCAGGCTAGGATAGTCAGACAACAGCAAAATGTTGGGTGGTTGACAACTGGAGGGAAAATTACCCATAAATGGAATCTTTGCAAACATGTCCCACTAATAAGATCAGGCAGGGTCAGACACTTGATCTTAATTACATACACCTGGTACCTATTAGCTCTCCCCACATGGTTGAAGGGTAGAACACTGAGACACATTCTTAGCAAGGTGGTGCATGAGAAGGAGTAGTTCTTCCAGGGCAGCGGCAAACTAGGCAGAGTAGAGCAACAGGTCGAGGGACGGAACCGAGGCACAGAGAAACCTTGGACATTTAGCAGTATGACCCTATGTTCTCAATGACACCAGGCCTCACCCCATAGTGTAGGCATGATATTGACACTGGTGGCAGTGTACCTGGCAAAGACAGATGCTACAGGATGTCAGACACTGTTAAGAGCCACATCCAGGCAGAGGTTGTCATGATGTTGGACTTGGGTGTTATTGAACCCTCAACCAGCCCATGGTCCAGCCCAGTGGTCCCCAAGGCAGGTTCCCAGGCAGGAACCAAGTATTGGAGGTTCTGTGTGGACTGCAGAGGAGTCAATGCATCCACCAAAACTGATGTACACCCATTGCCCAGGGCTGATGAGCTTGTTGAAAAGATAGGTGCTGTGTTATAAATGGGTGAACCCTACTTAACACAAAGTCTATCTCCACCAGTAGGGAAAATAATGTGTTTGTAACAAGGAGAAATGACAGGGAAAGTAACTAATTATTATGGACCTCAACAAAACCTACCTAAACTTCATGATGTTCCGGCAACACAGTCTAGAAAAAATTGGACTGTATGCTGATGAAATATAAAAATAATGTCGATTTATTACAAAATGTACCACAAATGGTTAAAACATCAATGGACCCACAAACACCAAACACAGTGGAAGAATATTAACAAATAACCTAATACCTAGACCTATCGTCTAAACAAACTTCTTACGTAATTACACAAAATACAACAAGACTCAAAAATAAAACAATAAACATTCTACATGTGTTTAAAAAAAGAAATTCCCGACATGTTTCTGTTCATCAACGACTCAAACGGTTGAACATTCATCAGGGGAAAGCTTCTGTAAATATGCTGTAGACTGCTTCAACACTGTGCACAATGGGTCAGTTTTCACATCTCAAAAATGGATGTAATCTAAAATACAAAAATAAAGGGAAGTTATAGTAAGGGAGGGGTCTGTAGATACCAAATATACCTGCATACTTCAGAAGAAATACTGAGGCATGGAGTAACACGGGCAAGATAAACCAAATAACATCTGCCCTTCTATTAGTTCTAAAAATCAACTAAGCAATTACCTTAACTGTATAATTGCTAGTACAGTGTGCCAATAATCAGAGCTACACGACACACCAATCGATGGGTGCATCTATTGTTTCAAAGCCAATGATTTTGTAGTATGGTTGAATTTGCAAAATCGTTTTTTGAAGTTCCCTAAATGTATTAGTGCAAGTGAAACCATTTTCCACTCTATGGGCTCTTTGAAGGTTAAACCTTACAGTAAGATTACTGACAAAAATGCCCTTCTCAATTTCAACAGCCATCATGCTAAACACATGAAAATGAATCTACCTTTTGGACAGTTTCTCAGGCTGAAGAGGAACAGTAGCAGTAAGGAGGACTATAGCAAAAGTGCTAACATCTTGACTCAAAAGTTAGTAGCCAAGGGATATCCCCCACGTGTGATCAAATTGGCTTCAAAAAGGGCTTACAACAACAATCGGGAAGCTCTGTTGGAAAAAACTTTGAAAGAAAAAAGAGAGATTGGTACTGTGTTTGTTAGCACGTATTCAAATCTCTCGTATAAAATAAAAACAATTGTGAATAAAGCTTGGAAGAAAACATACCATGGTAAGAAGGTTTTACCGCCCCTAGTTGCTTTCAAAAAGAGTCAGAGCCTACGCAATATGTTGGTTCGTAATGATATAACTAAAACTCAGGGGAAACAAGTACGAGTGAGCACCTTGTGGGGTTTACCTGAGGTTAAAGGTCATTTTCCATGTGGGAAGTGTAGTATGTGTGCACAGACAGAAGAGAAAAAGAGTTTTCAGATATTGCCAGATCTTGTTTGGAATTTCAATGAATTAACGAATTGTAACACCCAAAATGTCGTTTATTTGATCAGGTGCCCTTGTGGTTAACAGTATGTGGGCAAAACAAACAGAATGTGTCGTATAAGAATGATTGAACATCGTAGTTGTATCAAAAATAAGGTAATTACAGCTCCTCTGGTGAAACATTTTTTGGAGAAAGGACATTCTCATACTGATTTCAGGTGGTTCATCTTGAAAAAAATAAGTGGCATTAATAAACAAGAGATTGATCGCAAGTTGCTCAATTTTGAACAAAAGATGATTTTTAAACTACAGAGCCACGTAGTGGGTTTAAATGAAGCAATTGATTGGCACTGTGTGAGTCTTATTTGAGACATAGTGATCCTAAGCAACGATCATTAGCTGCTTGTTTGATGTTTCTATGCCGTTACATCTATATAGTATGAACAAATTTGGATTGTATAAACTGATTGTTAATCGTTGTAGAAAATATCTATCTCTCTAAAAGGTTCTTCAACATAATGTTTCTTTAAGTTGAAAGATATGTCTTGAATTACATGTTTGTGTCCTAAAAATGTTTTATTAATGAATGAAAAATTTACAAAAAGATTCGAGGTATTAGAACAGTTTTGTTGTAAATATAAGTGTGTAGGAACAATATCACTATGTGTGTTGGATACTGTAGGCTGTTTCCATACTTGTACCATGGGCGTTCCTATGCTCCTTTGGGGCATAGACGGACCGTTTGCTTTTGAGGCTGCTTCCCCTTTAAGTACAGCCTACCTGCCTTAAACCCTGTGCTACTTTATGTTTGGGTTGCAGTCCTTTTTCTATGATCATTGTTCCAACTCACTACAGGGGTCATTCCGGCTTTGATGTCAGTTACCGGCCATGTTGTGCGGGTAGTCCTGTTTCTATGATCATTGATCCATTTTATAAAAGGGTCAGTCTGTTTTCCATGTCAATTACCGGCCAGTGGTTGCGGTCAGTCTACACCTAGGTGTTTAGATCGAGTGGATTGAGGAGCGCTTACCAATTGATTGGGTAAGTTGGATGTGAAGCCGTGTCACTCTGTGTAGGTTTCGGTAGTACCCGTGTTTTGAGTCACATTACCTTTATGTATAGTAAACGTTTGTGTGTATATATAGTAAGCTTTAGATATACACAGTTGTGAAATGTAGAAGGTCCGGGTACTATGGAAAATGAGTTGAGTACTGCAGACTAACAAGCCTTTTATATGTAGTCAGTGTTTTGGCTCTGTTTTATTAAGTTATAAGATCATGTAGTACGGGGTTTGGAATCACACCGGTACGGTCGAACATGTAGTGATACACCGTTAGCCTATAATTGTTCTGTTGTTGTTTTTTAGGTAGTGTGGATATTAACACTTTGAAGATCGGATTGAAATAGTGTTGTTGATCCTTTTCTTGAGATTCGACCTCCGGATTTAACCTGGTTTTTGACTAAAGGTAATAGAGGTGATTCGCCTTTGTTTTTTCATTTGATGTTTCGATGGCTATACTCCCTTATTTAAGTACATTTGGTGAGTGTGTTTTTGTCTTTTGTCTTGACTCTACAGCGCCCCGGATCAAGTTTTACGGCAATTTACTTGCGCTTTTTGAAACAATAGATGCACCCATCGATTGGTGTGTCGTGTAGCTCTGATTATTGGCACACTGTACTAGCAATTATACAGTTAAGGTAATTGCTTAGTTGATTTTTAGAACTAATAGAAGGGCAGATGTTATTTGGTTTATCTTGCCCGTGTTACTCCATGCCTCAGTATTTCTTCTGAAGTATGCAGGTATATTTGGTATCTACAGACCCCTCCCTTACTATAACTTCCCTTTATTTTTGTATTTTAGATTACATCCATTTTTGAGATGTGAAAACTGACCCATTGTGCACAGTGTTGAAGCAGTCTACAGCATATTTACAGAAGCTTTCCCCTGATGAATGTTCAACCGTTTGAGTCGTTGATGAACAGAAACATGTCGGGAATTTCTTTTTTTAAACACATGTAGAATGTTTATTGTTTTATTTTTGAGTCTTGTTGTGTTTTGTGTAATTACGTAAGAAGTTTGTTTAGACGATAGGTCTAGGTATTAGGTTATTTGTTGATATTCTTCCACTGTGTTTGGTGTTTGTGGGTCCATTGATGTTTTAACCATTTGTGGTACATTTTGTAATAAATCGACATTATTTTTATATTTCATCAGCATACAGTCCAATTTTTTCTAGACTGTGTTGCCGGAACATCATGAAGTTTAGGTAGGTTTTGTTGAGGTCCATAATAATTAGTTACTTTCCCTGTCATTACACGAAAAGATAGGTGCTGCCAGGTTTTTTAGCACATTTGATCGCACATCAGGCTATTGGCAAATAGCTCTGACTGACCAGGCCAAGAAATAAATGGTGTTTTCAATACCAGATGGACTCTACTAGTTTAGGGTTATGCCTTTTGGGTTGAATGATGCCCCTACCACCTTCCAAAGGTTAGTCAACCATGCTCTCAGTGGGCTCGAGACCTTTTGAGTGGCCTGCCTGGACGACATTGCTGTCTACAGTCCCACCTGGGAAGAGCATTTGAAAAACTTAGATAGGTTGTTGCAGGCCATGAAAAGGGCCAAACTCACTATCAATGCAACCAAGTGCCAGATAGCTCAGGGGAATGTTACCTACCTTCGTCATGAGGTAGGAAGGGGTCAAATACATCTCTCCCTAGTAAAGTACAAGCTGTACAGGACTGACAGACTCCCTCTACTCAAACCCAGGTGAGAGCTTTTTTGGCCTCACTAGGTAGTTCAGAAATGTCATGGCAGACTATGGAACCATAGCTGCCCCTCTTACAGCACTGACATCACCCAAGCAGCCTAAGAAGATGGAGTGAAGAATGTCAAAGGGCCTTTGATGGCTTGAAGGAAAGTCTGTGCAGGGCACCTGTCTTGTGTGCCCCTGACTGCAGCAAATTCTTTATTGTGCAAACTGATACCTGTGACACTGGAATTGGAGCCGTCTTGTCTCAAACGACAAAGGGAGAGAACACCCCATAATTTTCATCAGAAGAAAACTCAAGGGTAGGGACCTTAGGTGGGCCCCTGTTGAAAATGAGTGTTTTAGCATAATTTGGGCACTTAGGCATTTTATACCTTACCTTACAGGGTCTGCCTTTAAGGTCCAAATTGACCATAAGTCCTTAGAGTGGCTCATGCAGAGCAAGGGTGACAACCCCAAACTGCTCAGGTGGTCTATTAGCTTGCAAAGGCTAGACTTAACCGTTGAGCATAGGCCAGGGAAGAGTCATGACAATGCAGATGGCCTTTCCAGAAGGTATATGAACTGCCTGCATAAGGGTAACAATCTTGTGGGAGATCAGTCTGGGGGCATATGTGATGCTGGAAATGCTTTATGGAGAGACAGGGCCTCCCAGTCCTTGTCCTAACATTTCCGTGTGTGTGTTTAACTTATGTTTTCTGCCGCTGAGGTCAGACTATTAAGTTTTGACTTCACATCTGACAACGAGTGCCCTAGTTTGGTTCTGTTAGGTAGGGCATCTCATAGGTTAGTGGTGTGTTTTCTTTATTATTTAAAAGCAAGTTGAAGATGGCACATGATCATCCGTCTCCTCCTACTGACCTACCACAAGTACACATCTTTGGAATCAGGTGCCTAAGACAATTATCAATTCAAGTTCACAAACACTATAACTCCCAGAATGCATCAGACTGTTGAACGAAATCTCAGCATGGAATAGGGTCATCTGGTCGCCTCATTCGTCCCCTCTAGCCCTGCCACTCATAGTTGAAAATCAGTACTTGAGTTGGCACTTCCTGAGGGAGGGATTCAACATCTAGGAACGTGGGGAGGTTCTGAGCAACACGCCCCTCTCATCTCCCGCAGGCTGAAAGTTCACTGCTGCCAGAGCTCTGACTCACTCGAACTCACCGAGTTTCTACACCCCCTGGCTAAAAATTAACCTGCCACTGTGTGCCAAGAAAGCGCCTTTTTTGGATAACAGATGGCGCGTTCTGGGGATTTATTCTGGAACAGAGCGTAGAGCGGGAGATCGCAGCTTCGTTCACAAAACTCCTTTCCACAATGCTCGTCGGTTAAACTTTTACTGAGGACGACGTTTTCACAATAGTGTATTGTGTAAAAATGTATTTGACCTGCTGTACAATAAAAACGTCACGAGGCGGGTTAGGTCAACCAGACGGGAAGCGGAGCTGAGAGCGGGTATTCGTTCAGTAAAGGTCAAAGCTCTGGTGCAAAAAAGAATAGGAGATGACGCCACCCGCGTTGTAGGCCTCAGGCGAACTCCCCTATGAGGAATTAGGAGATTTCCGGCAGGCCGGTGCCTTTCAAAGGCCGGTTGGTTTGGGGCACAGAAACAAATTTGTTGTTGATGGGCTTTTCGAAAGAACGACCAGTTTCGCTGCATCCGCAATGAGGCGATATATTTCTCCCAGAATAGCAAAACATAAGTAAAGTAGCCATTCTGTGCCTTTTCTTTCCAACATCTCACTTAAGTTAGTTTTTCCTTACCCCAGGTGCCAGGTGTGGTGCCATGGCGGTGACTGGGCTTCCTTCTCTGTTTCTCCAGCATCGCCCTTTTCCTCAGTATTATTCGAGTTCGTGCCCACGGACCAGTGCTTTAAGTGGCTTTCGAAATCGATGGGAGCTCTTGGATGGGGGTTGGCCTATCGGGCAGCAGGAGCTTTAGGTAAGTGCTGCGGACTGCCGCCAGCCATTCCTTTACAGTGATCCTCAACCTCACACCCAGGGTGTGATTGTGATGATCCTTGCATCTCTTAGCTAAAGGGAAGCCTGGCGCAGATCAGCGCCACACCTTTTCCTCCTTAATGGTGGTGCTGACCCTCACCAGGCAACCCTTTATCTAGGAGATGCAGTGATCAGTGTGCTGTATCTCCTAGTTAAAAGGATGCCCAGAGAGGGCCAGCACCACCAAAAAGGATGAAAAGGCAAGGCTGCTAAAAACCGAGGCCTTTTTTTAATAAAGCCTTAATCATTCGCACATGAGCAAGAGCTTCAGGCCTTAGAAAAAAGGTATTGGCTTCTAGTGGCCTCATTGGCTGGGGCTACCAGTGGACGTCAGAGCCTGTCTGGGTTCTGCCCGGCTAGCAACGCTCATTTAAAGACCTACCTCTGACACATTCTGTGTACACTCAAGCACATCCTGGTATCCGCTACTATTTTGCTGCATCATAGAACACTTTCTCATCCAGGAAGTCTATTATGACCTGCATATTACTTTGTTTGTGCTATCTTTGCACCTCTCTCATCAGTGGGTGAATTGGTGCCCCTTGACTGGATTGGACAAGTTTGATCTTGAAATACACGTTAAGGCTAGCATGCTCTGCCACTGCATTGGCCTGGACGAAATGCCCCTTCATCAGACCGCTCTATAGGGGTATTTTTAGATCAAAGGTGGACGGGTCATGAGAAAAATTGAACAAATTGTTCTCACTGATAGCTGGGTGGCTCAGGGAAGAATCACATCCATGTTCAGACTGGCCTATGAGGCATTCAGCACCTGGCTGAAAGGTAACCCATCTGGGCCTTTTTATTGTTGGCTATTAGGTGGCACTTAAGCAACACCTATAAGACAGAATGATTGCATTGGTGTATAGCTAGGGCACAGGTCGAGGCAACATGTGGTTGGATGGCATCTTCCCACCTTTTTCTGTGGATGGATGCTATCCCACGTGTGTTCAAGGAATTAAAAAAAAGAATTGCTGCTCCCATTTGCAGTGACTGAGGGAGATGACATGTGAGGAAGAACACATAAAACTCATTCTACTTGCATCTATTTGAACTAGCTCTTGCAAGCATTGAAATCTCACTTTGGCCTGCCAATGTTATTTCTAAGCAGTCTCGATTGCTTCTGTAAATGCCTTGAAATGTAATAGAAATGTCTTAACCAAGTGTGCCTTCAGCACAAACGTCCCGTTAAAAACAAGTATTAACAAAGCTTTACCGTGTTAGCATATGTTTATGTGTTAAAGAGGCATTTGCCAGGCACTTATCATATGGCCAAGTAATGCTGCCTTTTCATAGCCTATTAGTACCATCATGGCTTTGCCTGGTAAATGCCTATCCCAGGCCTACACAAAAGCCCAAACTATTGGCTTTGACAATGCTTTTTTCCCTAATGTGATGGCTAGTCTTGGCCTTTGCCAGACTCTGAGGCACGAGCTGGACTTTACAATGACAGATCCGTGGAGGGAACGACTGGCATACACAGGACACAGTCTCATGTCCTCAAGGCTGTCAATTTGACAAATAATGTTTTTTCTTGCTAGTTTGCTTTAGTTCTGCCTGGCTTTTGCAGACACATCACACTTGCAGATTCAGATTTGTGAACATTGGGAAATAACAAAATCTATCAGTCTAGAAAAATGTTTCAGTTTAATTTACATACATGAAGTGCACGTACAAAATAAATCAACCATCGCTAGCTCTCTCGGAATGCTGCACTCTTCATTTCATTTCATACATCTGTATGCCTTTATCAAATAATCACCAGAAGCAGGTGACCTTTTCACAGTTTCTTTTGTTGAAAATCCAGAACGGCTTCAGGCTGTGTTTTTGTGCGTGGAATTAGAGAGACTGGAGGTGTTTTTCACTAACTACGCAGATGAATTTCAGCTTACCATGGAACTCAGTGGAAACTATGGCGACGATCAGGAGAGACTAAACAGTATCTATATGGCCATCAAAAACTGGATGTCCAGCAATTGCCTATGCCTTAATGCAAGTAAAACCGAGCTTATGGTTCATGGGTCCAAGCATTCCCGAGAGAGTTTAGGACAGGAATGTTCTATTTTCTGGATTGATGGAGGTCTTGTTCCGGTAGCTAGGAAGGTTAAACACTTGGCACCTTTATGGAGGACACGCTCAATGCGGATGCCCAGGTGGACTACATAGTTAGGAACTCTAATTACTATCTTAGAGTCCTGAGATTGGTTGGTCCTATGATCACAGGCAAAATCGCGCTAAGCTGGTACGAGCCATTATTTTACTGCAACTAGACTATTGCAATTCCCTGCTATGGGGAGTTAGTAAGGATTGCATTTATAAACTTCAGAAACTGCAAAATGAAGCAGTGCGTACAGTTTACAACATTGCGCGTAGAGACTCAGTAACAGTGGCCCGCAGAGAGCTTCATTGGCTCCCAGTGGCAACCAAAATTATCTTCAAGTGGTTGACATTAGAACACAAATGTCTCTTTGGGTCTGCACCTCAATACCTAAAGGAGAAACTGGAGATTTACAGACCCAGTAGGACTCTGCGCTCAACAGGCCTGTACACTGAAGGTCAACCGATTCAAAAGAGTCCGGGGGAATGGCCGTTATCTTCCCTGTTGGGGTAGCGCAGGCCTGGAACGAGCTCCCAGAATCATTAAGTAAGGAAGAAAATCACTCCAACTTTAGGAAACTCCTTAGGACTAGGTTGTTCGCTTAGGATGGACCCCAGTTTGTTTATCTTGTAGTTTTGTCTTGTTTGTTGTTTCCCTGTCTCAGCGCCTGGATGCCCGAGGGCTATGGCGCTTTATAAGCATGCAGATAGATAGGTAGATAGATAGACTCATCATTTTGCATCATGCTAGTTGTAGTCTTCCACTTCCAATGAGCAAATAAAGCTACATTCAGACCATTCTTGCACAACTTACTTTTATAAGCATTTTAAACAAATATGTTGTCAGATATATTGTCAGGGTGGTTTATCAGAATTTGTGAACCAAATTGCAAGTCAGCTCTTTAAAATAGTGCATTGCTTTAGCAGTTCAACCCTAAATATGGACATCATGCTGTACAAATATAGTTTCAAAACAATGCAGACAAGTGCCTATATTTCAGACTGCACTCAAATTCCACGTCAACAATTTAAGAGTCTGTTATCCTGTGGAACTCATTTAATCTCATTGTGCTTCACCTTCCAAAGGTTCAGGAGGCTATTTTATTCACATTGTATGCGACCCAGAAAGTCTGACATGTGGTTTCCGAATATTGGCCACATTTTCTGAGGTAGTGAGACCCATTTTGTTTGCTGACGGGCTTATTTGTTGTCCCAGGCTTACCCTGCCTACCTCAAATACTCCCAGCAGTGCCAAACCGATCTCCAAGAGGGACTGATCAGTCGGGAAATGCATCCTACACATCAGAGTATTCAGCCTGCGTGAGGGGTATTTTCCATATGTCAGCTGTTCCTTTACTTAAGTGCATTCATGGATTAACCGAATGTTATACAGTTCGACGGCAAGGTGGATGGCTGGGTGTATGGTTGTGTGTGATAGCCACACTGTCATTGTTATGCGAACAGCACTTCCTAAATGTACTATACACACTGGCGTAACAGGGGCCCCGCGGCCCCCGTGATGCAGGGGGACCCCTGCTGCTCATGCCTATCAGGGGGGTCCAGTGGCAGTGGAGGGGCCTTCCGCAGGTCTTGCAGGGGGGCCCCCACATTTTGTGTTACGTCATTGAATCTACACATCATGGGCTTCTAATACACACCACAGCTTCCAACTAAAAGGTTGAGTTTGAAGCTAAGCAGACAGAATGAAACATTATAACGCGGAAAGTGCTTGAGTTGCAAAAGACAAGTCAAGCTTTAACCAAAGCTGTTAATTAGCCTTATGTGCCATCATGAGGTTCACCATGTCTAGTTTGGTATGTTAGCTAATGGCACTCGGTGTGATGGTACTTGTAGGCCCACACATATAAATAGGCATAGACAAAAGACCCAGAGTCTACAGTGTGGGTAACTAAAAGGACTGATGAAGACCAACTGGAGGTAATGTGCAACTCTGCCTAAAAGGCATATTTGACGACTGTCAAAGATAGCATGTAAAAAGTGCCAGTTGAGAGACTCTCCATTGCTTCTATCCATCGCTATTTGGAGCCACAGATTATGTATCCGCAAGGATAGACTTTTTTATGAAAAGAAAGCATATACCGCAAGAGTGTCAGAGCTGCAGGTTTCTATTACCCTTACCGCATCACCCCTTATGGGGTTTGAAGGGTGTTCTTTCTTGGCCAGGCCTCGTGTGTTTGCAGGGCCTATGTGCACTCAATTAGAATCTCGCAAGGACTACGGTTGTCATGTGGCAGACAGTAACGCGTGATGACGTGTGCCATCAGGCATACAAGTAAAGACGGTCTGCGTCAGCACGTCTTTAGTGCACGAGCGGGGTTAGTAACACCTCTGTCTACATCACCCTTCTTGTCCAGGCACCACGCCTGGGTACCGCCGGTCGCTCACCCCCGTGGGACATAACACTGGCGACGAAGCAGGAGTTGAAGGTGGGCCAGCGTCCTGGGCTGTGTGGATCCGCACTATTGTGACATCTCACATATTGGTATCCCACCGGTAAGAGCGCAACGGTTCCCCACGTTTGTAACTTTCATGTGGTACTGGCGGTACGCCAAATTTTTGGGACCTTCCCAAGTGAGGATGAATCCTCTAGTGTAAGGACATGCATTGAGAATGTGGGCCCCTCTTTCTCAGTGTACTGGCCAAGATGCTCAGTACAGCTAGCAGGACACCATCAGTCAGTCTTTTCTGCAGCAAATCTACATGGGAACACCAGCAAGCCCCCAATATTCACGTTGCAGTTCTTTGTTGGAGAGAGCATTTGAGCCCGTCGGCTCAGTGTCTCTGTTGAGTTTGTGACTGTTGTAGGTTTAGGGTTGCAGCTCCTGGAGGAGAGCCTGTGCGCCCACCCAACACAATTTGCCCATAAAGAGACAGGTTTCTGAGGGTTGCGGCTCCTGGTGGAGTGCCTGTGCGCCTCAGTTACCACTGTCCTGCACATCAAACACAGGTTGCTGAACAATATTTTCTGCGTTTCAACACACATTTGCGCCATATCTGGAGACGAAGGTACAGCAGTCACAAGAGGAATACTCCCTCGACTGCAAGGGTCCTTGGCACCTATTTCTGAATTTGATGCTGGCAGCTCGCCTGCTTTACTTTACTTTACTTTATTGCATTTGCACTTCGCAACAATGAACAATGAGGGGCATGATGGCGCAAATGAGACTAGACAAGAAAAAACATATATGCACAGAGAAAAATGGGGGAGAGAAATGAGAATTCAACTGGGCTTTATTCAAAGAGCCATGTTTTTAACTTTCTTGTGAAGGCCTCGAGGGTCGGTTCCAATCTGAGGTCCAGGGGAAGGCGATTCCAGGCAATAGGGGCTGCTCTGGCAAATGCACCCGTTTCCACTTTCAGAGATTTGCTTTTAGGGATTAAGAGCATATTAGTATCCTGAGACCTGAGAACGCGAGGAGAACACTTAGGCAGAATGAGTTTGTTAATGTAGCGGGGCATAATGCCCAGGGGGCTCTTGGATGTTAGGAGCATGAGGCGATACTGGACTCTAGCCTCTACATGTAGCCAGTGTAGTGCTCTTCTTGCTGGTGTAACATGGTCCCGCCTGGAGAGGCCAGTGACCACCCTTACAGCACCATTTTGGATAACTTTCAGCCGATTAATCTCCCTTTTGCTGATACCAGTCAGCAGACTGCAACAGTAATCAATTTTTGCGCCTACTATGGCTCTTGCCAATGTTTCGGCGTTGGCCTGGGAAATAATAGGTCTGAGGTGAGTGAAGAGTTTTAGATAGTAGGCTGCCCCTGATACAACACTTCCCACATGAGCATTCATAGAGAGGTGTTGATCAAGAATCACCCCTAGCGACGTAGCTTTTTTAAGTGTGTCTAGTTTAACTTTGCCAAGCTGAATTTTGCTGTACCTCGGGTCAAGTTTGAGATCCGATTAGGGTATCCCACAACCATGAGCTCTGTGTTAGTTCTGTTAAGCGCCAGTCCATTTTGTACCATCCAATTCTCGATACAGGTGTAGACTTTGTTTATACGCTCTTCGTCTTGTGTGTGGTCTCCCGTAAGGGGAATGATACATTCGGTATCATCTGCGAAGTTAGTGAACCCGATGTTTTCATGCACCAGCATAGAGAAAAAGGGGACAGTCAAGTTATTATAAAAACAGGGTGGAAGACTTGCTCCCTGTGGGACTCCATACTCAATCGGGATTGTGTCTGCTTCAGCTAGATCTGAGCAAACACAGCTGACCCTATTTTTGAGAAAGGAAGCCACCCACTGAGAGGCTTAGGTGGAAAAAGCTGCCACTTGTTCGAGCCTGGTGACCAACAACGTGTGGTCACCAGGTCAAACGCGGCTGAAAGGTCTAGCAGCATGAGCATGGTGGATAATCCCTTATCTATGTTGGAAAGCAGCCTGGATTTTAGTTCCAGGAGGGCCGTTTCAGTGCTATGACCCACTCTGAAAGCTGACTGCTGACAGTTAAGAATTGGGTGGTTTTCTATGTGTTTAGCTATTTGTATATAGGCAACTCGGTCCAAAATCTTCATAAAGAAAGCCGAGTTAGTGATAGGCCTATAGTTCAAAGGGCCGTCTTTAACAAGACCTGTTTTTTTAAGCAATAGAGTAACCCAGGAGCGTTTCAGTTTGTCTGGTACGGCACTCTCTTTAAAGGAGGCATTAACAAATTGCAGGATGGCCTCTAACAATAAAGGGGGACATGCTTTAATTATAATGGCTGAGAAGGGATCACCCCTGCAAAAAGTTGTTTTCAGGTGTTTAACCACCTTCGTCAGCTCTTCCAGTGTAATTTCTGAGAAGGAAAATTGTGGAATTAATGGGCTTCTAATGTGCTCCTGAGGTTCTGGGGTATTACCTTCATTCAGGGCGTTTGCCTTTTTTAGGCTGATATTAGCTTTGATTCCCTGTAATTTCGTGGCCATAGCATCCTGGATAGCCTGGCACCAATTCTTGTCTTTTACGACATCGTTGACCTCAAGGACAGGAGTAGATTCCTGCTCCTTGTGAATTTTAAACAATTCCTTGGCCTCTGATCGTGCTTCAGTAATTCTATTGTTAAAGAAATTCTTCTTTGTATCTAGGATGGCAACTTCATACAATCTCGCTGCCTCTTTGTAGGCCACACGTAAATCATCAGAATAATTAATTTTCCATTTAAAAAATGGAAATGCTTGCGACATTAGGCCCTAGATGAAGCATGTGGATTAAACTCCTCAACATGTATATTTCGATGCGACTGGTGAACTGACCAGGCCTGTAATTCCATACTTTACTCTGCAGGGCCTGCAGTCCGCCATATATTCGAGGCCCTACACCCCACAGGCGTACCTTTGCTGCGGCCGTATCTGCCCTAAATGATGACTTTGCCCCCGTGGGGAGCATGGACTCTGAAAAGTTTAACATGAGGTCGGCTACACATAAAGCTGGTAAGAATTTGGACAATTACTATGGGCGCCTGCGCCACCTCGCATCGGCTTGATGAAGAAGAGGAGGTGCGTCTGCAATTGATAACAGGATGCCTGTCGACGAAATTGCAGAGACAGATCCTTTGTGAGGCGGGCATCAGCCTACTTTGTATATTGGAACGGAGACGCTCACGTGAGTTAGCAGATGCCAGAGCATCCCGGATGGAGTCAGCACTTAAGTCAGTGAAATTGGAGGATGTATGCGCTGTGGGCAGGCAACCATCTGGCAGAGGGGGAAGAAGGACCCCCATGGCAAAGAAGGGATCAGCCTTGTGCAGACAACAATACAGCATGCTAGCTGTGTGGCTACGACCTACCCACCTGAACAAATACCCAGGTAAAGGACACACCAGCAGCAGATGTGGTATCCAGAACCATTTTGGTTGCATAAGCAGAGCACAGGCCCCCGAGACCCATGAGAGGGAGAGAGAACGTCCAAGAGTACCGTTTCCACGCAATGTCTCTCATGTCACGCCAGTGGAACATGGTCCACAAGCGGTGACCTACTATCAAGAAGATGAATGAGAAGAGGATGTCTTTTTAATTTTGTCTGTACTGATGGTCAGTGGGAGAAGGAAGCGCCAGACCAAGTGCGTGGTAAAACTACTGGACATGAACTGCCCCATGCTGATTGACACTAGAGCATCCGTCAATGCTATGGCAGACACCCACTATCCGGCATTGCAACCTCCCCCACCACTGAGGAAGACCAGAGTACGCATACTCATGTTTGGTGGCAAGACCCCACTGCCCCTGGAAGGCGTCTTTGTGGCTCCCGCCCGATATGACACGGTATCCATCAAAGCAAGATTGTTCGTATTGCGAGTCAGCTACCAGACCCTGCTCGATTGTGCTGCTGCGGAAGTACTGAAACTAGTGCACTTTGCCTACGGTGTATTCATGGCAGATGTACAAACAATCGAAAAGAGATTCAGTGATGTTTTCACAGGCATCGGACAGATGGTAGATGACCCAGTGAGACTCCACATTGATAAAGCTGTTCAGCCTCTAGCACTGAAGCACAAGAGGGTGCCATTTCACCTGCGGCAACAAGTGGAACAGGAAATCCAAAAGTTAGTCGACCTAGGCATTATTGAGCCGGTGGAGGGTCCGACACCTTGGTCTCCCCCATCATGATCACCCGAAAGCACAAGCAGGCAGATTCTGTTAGAATATGTGTGGACACAAGCCTTCCAAATAAGGCTATTAAAAGGGAGCATCATATTATGCCCACTATTGATGATATCATCACTGACCTGCAGAAGTTGGAACTTTGAGCTGGCTACCATCAGCTTGTCTTGCATCCGGAGTCGAGATAAATCACCACCTTTTTGACCCATAAAGGACTCTTTAGATACAAGAGGCTCAACTTGGGAATAGCCTCGGCCACAGAGGTTTTTCAGAACACTATTCGTGGTGTTGGCAGCACTAAACATCACTGATGATATTCTTGTGTTTGCCCGATCGGAGTTTGAACATCTGGAGCACCTGACCATGGTACTAGAACATATACGCACTCTTGGACTGACATTGCACGAAGAACAGTGTGAGTTCCTAATGAGGAGAATCAAATTCTTTGGGTTCATTTTACAGGAGAGAGGTGTTTTGGCTGAGCCTGCTAAAGTCCAGGACATTTGTATGGCCAAGGCTCCAGAGACGGCGTCTGAGTTGAGAGGTTTCCTCTGGATGGTCACTTACTGTGGCCGTTTCATTTAAGACCTGCCATCAATTTCAGAACCACTGAGGAGCCTCACCCAGAAGGAAACAGCATGGCAATGGATGCCACTAGAACAGCGGGTGTTTGATGACATTAAGTAAGCCCTGTCAAAAGAATACATCTTGGCGTTCTCTGATGCCTGTCTCGAGACTGAACTGGGCATATACGCAAGCCCTTTTGGCCTGAGGGAGGTCCTCACTCAAATCACCCGGCGGGGTGATGTCCAGACAATTGCTTATGAAAGCAGAGCCTTGAGTGTCATGGAACAGCGCTACTCCCAAATTGAGAGGGAGGCATTAGTGGTATTGTGGTGCTGACGACATTACCATTTATACATTGTTGGCAAGTCAGTGCAGGTAGTGACCGATCGCAAGCTGCTTCTCCCCATTATGTCCAGTGCATCTGCAAAAATCCCAGCCAGAATCGAAAAATGGCTTCTGGCACTGCAGAAGTATAGCGTGTCTCTGGTGTACAAACCAGGTACGGGGAACGCTGATGAATATCCATCTTGGCACCCTGCTGGGAGGTCACCGGTACAGAATGAGGATTCCGTTGAAACTGAGGAGTTCATGAGGTTGGTCACGGCTGGGGCCATCCCAAACTCAATGGAGGTGGAGGAGTTGAAGAGAATGTCTGAGAATGATGAGTGTTTTGGCATACTTTTGGATGCCAGGATGCAATGAGAGCAAAAATCATCCTAGGGAACCTCGACAAGTGCACGCAGGCAGCTAAAACCACCCTGATGCACTGGTGGCATGTGTGGCATGAACTGACCTGCAGAGCGGATGGGCTCCTGCTAGGTGCTCCAGAATGGTGGTGCCAATTGCGCTGGTGCAGAGGGTGATACAACTGGCTCACCTTGGCCATCGGGGATTTGAAAAGATCAAGGCCCGACTCCGTCTCGAGCTGTGGTTCCTGGCGTTGGAAGACAAGGTTGAGGATGTGTATGGTGCCAGGTGGCCGCCATACACCGAGCCTTGCATCGAGTGCATGTAAAGGAGCGAGGCACCATGGGAAACGGTACATGTGGATTTTGGCTCCACTCACAGGGATACTCACCTTCTGGTCGTGGAGGACCAGTGATCCCGATACCCGAAGGTCAAATTTGTGCCATTGACAGCCCTACAAGATGTAATTCTCACATTTGAGAAGATATTTGGGTTTCCCAGCTTGCTGTGCATGGACAATGGGCCTCCGATTCACAGCGGTAGGATCCGAGAATCCCTAGAAGTGAGAGGAGTGCTCCATAGGAAGATCACCCCTGTGTGGCCACGTGCCAATGTCGAAGCGGACCTCTTCATGCGGACACTGAATAAAGTCTTTTGCATCACCCATGGGCAGGGCTCATGAGAGAAAAGGGCTTTGTTTTTTTATTTGCGGGAGTACTGCACGACTCCACACTGCTCTACTGGAGTGGCACCTACTGAGGCCCTCTTCCAACGTTGCCCTCAAAGTCTCATCCCAGACAATGTGCAAATATTGCCTGAGACCATCAGCAATGATGAGGTGAGGAAAGAAAGAGAGAGGGTTATTGAGCATGAAAACCAGAGGACACCTTCAGGATTACCGAGTGACATTGGGAGAGAGGGCAGCTATCCCTCACGTACGAGCCACGACCGCTTCAAGTCATTGATGTCAAGGGATCTATGGCGATGGCCTTGTATGGCATCAGGACCATTACACAGAAGTCCAGCTTCTTTCAGAGGATGATGAACTCCCCTGCCCCCAGAGACGGACATTCTCTCAGGAGAGGTACAGGCCAAGAAATAAGAAAGGACCTGTAAAATAGTGGGGCTGACGACGACCAGTGATGGTTACTGCAGAACGATGCTCAGGGAGAGGTCTGTAACCAGGCGAGTATGGTGGATACATCTCAGGAACAATAGGAGGAGAGAAGATACCCGACTCGGGAATCCAGGTGCCGGCCCCCATACCTGGGAGACTATGTGACAGATGAGTAGTATTTTGATGCTGTTCTGTTATGCATGCATCTCAATGTTGTTTTGTGTTTTGTTTTTCAAGTATGAAAAAGGAGGTGTGTCATGTGGGAGGCTGTAATGCGTGGTGACATTTGCCATCACCACGAATACCAATAAAGAAGGCCCTGCGTCTGCACCTCTTTAGTGCACGAGCGGGGACCGTGTTAGTAACACCTCTGTCTCCATCAACTTCTGGTCCAGGCCATGTGCCTGGGTACACGGCGGTCCCCCTCCACCATGGGACATAACATACGGTAACCAGAGGAACAGACGCTTGCACCGTTGAAGTAGTCACGGGTGCGCCGATGACAGCTTCACTTCCGGCATCCCTTGTGTAGTCGGCGATCACAGAAACACCATCATTCGCCAACTTATCTAGTTGGAAAACACTCAACTTTAGGGTTCCTTAATGCTGCTTCCCGGAGCCCTTGTGGAACTGCCTTTCTACAGAGCCATGTAATTTTTCCTGGAAAAACTAACTACCTATGTTTTTGTGGATTGTTTGTCTTGCTGTCTGGTGTGTTTCCTAGAACACTTTTCCTCAAGGATTGACTGTATATTGTGCTCTTCTTCTTTGTTTTGAACTGTGGGAGCTTCTCTCTTTATTTCAGCCTGCCCCAGGATAGTTGGGCTTTCATTTGAGTCACACTACACTGCTGCTAATAACACAGGTATTGGGGGAACTGTGGCTGGCAGTTTAATTTCTTCGTGCCCTTTCCTTTATTAATATTGTGTTTTTGTCTTGCAGCTTCGTGGGGACAAACGACACCACCTTTGGGGATCCACAGCAGTCAAAAGGTTGATTTTAAATTCTTTGGTCTTCCATGGTCAATTGAGCTTGGTGTGGAAAAGCGGCGGCCCTTGGTGATTCATGACAGAGTGTGTACCAGGGCGCGATAACAGAGTCTGTCAGCAGTGTGAACTTGAAGACTTTCTTGCATCTCTTGAGAGTAGCTGGGGTAACAAGAGTTCTACTCAAAACAGTGGCCTAAGCAGAAATCATGGGTAGCGTTGGCCAAATATGGTTACAAACCTGAATCAAACATTTTCTATTACATGAGCTTCATTTGAATAACCCGAATTTAGGGAGGTTTCTGAACTTTGGGTAAACGATAGTTCTTTTGTTTTTAATATGTGAATATATTTGAAGGCCTGGCTGCGGTGGTAGTCCCTGCAGCTTTTTCACATTGAAAACACTATAGGAGAGGTCAAGCCCCACAGCTCAGGCTGACTTGCACTGTGAGTATGTTTGTAAAATATCTACCATACAGCAGACCTTCTTCCACATCGAACTAAAGGACAACCATAACCTGTCTTCAATCCAGGCAGCATCTATCACTAGACTAATGCAGGAACTGCTGGAGGTTGCCATGGAGTGTAGGGACCGGGATCCACCTTTAGTGCGCCTCCATAAAGGGCACACACCATTACTATCCTGGCCCCTATACTTTAAATACAAATATACATAATCACAAATCTTCAAGGGAAAAACAAACTGTATTCCCTCGAGATTAGGCCTTGTACCTAACAGTTTCTCAGCGGACTGACCTCCCAGTCAGTGAAGTCCCTAAAATGAACCCAAGTAGAAACGGAACTTGAAACGGATGAAGCAACATCCGTTCAATCCAATTAATATTCAAAGTACTGTGGTAAGGAAACTGCAGCAGCATACTCCCAGCAATGCAGTATCAACTCTGCAGAACCGTTTCTGCACTGCAAGGAAATTAGTCGCGCCAGAACTGTCTCTAATAGAGGGATTCAACAGGAAGTCTGTTCTTAGCTATTGTCTCATTAAAGGGCACATGCCCACAGCTTTTATGAGTGTTATTCATGCTGCAATCACGTCCACAGTTCAACCGAACACATTCATGTCCTCCATCTGGTCTTCTTTGCTTCTTTGCTACTGTGTCTCTTGTGATCATGGAATCCTCTTTCTTCACTACACCATTCACATGTAGACATGCATCTTTTTTATGTGCACCACTCTGTGCTCCTTTCTCCTACATGCTGCACCGCGTGTCATGCATCCCACAGCCAAGGAGTGCAGATACCTGCCATAAAAGAAAATTCATGCACATCCTCCAGATATCAGATTATTAAACAACCAGGCACGTAACTACAAATAGCATGACACGTCTCACCAAGGCCATATGCTGTGCATGCACATCGAACCCAAATATGTCACCATTTCTACTGACCACTGCAATCTAGGGGGGACATTGCCGGCATTTGTGTTGATGATACTGTCTCTCTATATTCCCTTCTTATGTGGGGTGGGGTGGTGTGGTCTATTTTGTTCTAAACATTTCTTTGGTTGCTATACTTTTGAGGATGCTCACCTTGACAGTTTTTCTGGATTGTCATATAATTTCTATGTTGGTGGTTTTCCTTTGTCTTTTTTTCTTCTTTGCTTCTATCGTGTGTTTGTCGTATCATTGAAATATCTTCTCACACCACTTTTTTAGTTTTATATGTTTATTTAAGTATAGGATTAATAACCCACCAGTCACATCATAAACATCTCCATAACGGATGCTTTCCTATGCATCATTCCTACCACCAATACATTCTAACATTCTAGTATCCTGGCTTACCGGTACATTCTACATTCCATAACTATAGCCCATCTGTATATATGAATAGCAAAGTAAAACAGAACACCATTGAATTACTAATTACTTACACAATAAAATACTACAATCATATGTTCTATTATTGTG